>NC_091834.1:79190414-80416475 GCF_037783145.1 Equus przewalskii
GGTATCCTAAAAAAGCATCAATACAAATCAAATCACTCTGTAAGTTACCTCCTGGGGGACCATTCAAGCCAAAAATGACTCCACACCACAATATGAGAACAAGCAAAGTAGAACCCTACTCTTTAAATGAAGACTATAAATGAGATAAATGAGATACTCACCAATGGCGATAATATTGGGAGAAGGAGGGTAATGGTAGCTGGATTGCTGGCTACCTCTGTTAACGATGTGACTATCAAGGAAGACAGCAGAATTATCAGCCATAGCGGTAATGACCCTAGAGGAGATAATTTATTTCCTATCCACTTAGATAGTCCCGATATCTAAAAAAAAAGAATTTGCAATATTTGTTATTCATGAATAATTCATTTTAATCAAACACAATTTAAATATATAAAAAGCATTATTTGCTCTAAGAACTCAACTTCTTAAATATAATTTTAATCTCATATTTTTCTGTAGTTTGGTAGATCTAGGTGGCTTTGACATAGGGAAATACTCAATTACTTTTATTTAAACATACCAACATGCTTTAGGAAATCTGAATTGTCTTCTCCCAATTTTCAATTAAATTTTCTCTAATATATGTGGGTATTTTAGTCATGTAGTATGATAGGACTTTATGAAAAGAGCAGCTCTTCTGGTCTACCTCTCTCTACTCCTAAGTTGTGTTCCCCAGAGGCAATAGCTTTCAACCCCTGTTAGCTATTTATAGCTATGTTTAGGTATTCAAATCAATTTTTCAAAATTATAGTTTTTCCTAGTTTTCATGTTTATACATTATCTACTGACTTCCTAATATATGACACCATCCACCATAAACATATTTCCTGTGCCTCCATTCCCTTATACTCATCTATTAACATTTTTTGGTTAAATCAATATTTAAAGTTTACCATTATGATTAGTATTGTTCATACCTGAGTCTCTTAGTGTACTGTGACTGCATTTAGCTTTTTGTTTTACTGTTTTTTTGTTTGTCTGTCTGCTTTTCCAGGGAATCATTGCCTCAATCTTTCGTTTGCTTGATTTTCTAAGGACTTATCACTAATTCTTCAGCATACTCTCCAGTAAAATTGGAAAATTCCCCATGAGTAGACAAACATATTAGGTAATTGTTCTTTCTCATTTTCTCTCATGAAGTTGTCCATTATGGAATATTCCCTCCTTTGGCTCAATGTGGATTAGCTACTCTTTAGATCTACTCTGCTGTTGTTTTGAAACCTCTCTTCACTGGGGTACCATGAATTCCTTCCCTACCCTCCTATATGGGAATCCTTTCTTGTTAACTCCTTTGTGTTGGTGAAACACATTCTTCCATAGCTTCCTGAGAACTGATACATGGGAAGTAAATTTTTTTACTGTCTGCGTGTCTGAAAACCTCTTTATTTTCTTTTCACACTGTTTTGATAGTTTAGCTTTTGCAGAATTCTAGACTTGAAATATTAATCACTCAGCAGTTCCAAGCCATTGCTCCATTTCCTGTGGCTTCCAGTTGAGTTCTTTAGAAGCCTGATGACATTCTGATCTTGGATTCATTGTTCATCATACAGAAAGATTGGGTGCACTCAGATTGGTAGATATGTTATTCTATTTTTCTCCCCAAATGGAAGGGAAAATCCTCCATTTATGAGAAGATTTCAGTGAGCTAGTGCATGTGTGAATCTTCAAGCTCATGACAAACTAGGATTGTTATCAGTAAAGCTCTAATTACAAGCTGTATGCTGTCAGATGAAAAGTTGGCAAGAACATCCCCAAATGTGGATGCCAGATATTATGCATGTTATTTGTGGTTTTGACTTACATTTTGTTTGTTTGTTTTTGTTTTGACTTTTAGATGGAAAAAGACTGTCTGCTATTTAAGTCACATTAGCACAAATTCATCCTAGAATACAACAATGTATACTCTAAGAATGGATTTTGTTTATGTCTGACTAGATGCAGCTGGAAAAGATTACACCACATATTGGTCCCCCTCCCTGGAAGCCACTGGGATCATATCATCGCACCGAAGTTTCTGAAATTCCACGTGAACTGCTTGGATATTGAGCACTCAATAGCTTTCTCAGTCCAGAATCTCAAAGTCTTTGGTTCTAAGGAATTTCTTGCATTATTTTTTGGAAACATTCTTATATTTATTCTTTTTTTTTTTTTCTCTTTCTGAAACTCTTATTAGTTGGCTGTTGGACATTTTGGATTGATACTCTAATTTTCTTCTCTTTCTCTCTTTTTCATTTACCTTCTCTTCATCTTTTTGTCCTACTTTCTGAGGTAGGTTCAAACTTCATCTTCTAACCATGCTACTGAATTTTTAAATTTCTGTTACAATATTTCTTATCTTCAGTGACTCTTTCTTATTTTCTGTTTATTCCTTTTTCCAAAAAAGTAAGATTTTATTTTAGTTTTGTGTCTTTGATGTTTCTAACATCTCTTTGAGGCAGCAATGACAAATTTTGAAAGTTTTCTTTTGCTTCATGCATTTCCTTCCTTTTTCTGTGTTCCTTTTGTTGTTGTTCTTATTTTTTTCTTACTGGTTATCATTTCAGAGACTTTCCCAATTGTCTGGTGATCCTGGACTACCTATTCATGTTTAAAAGGGAGGCAATAAAATGATGATTGGAGGCTCTTCGTGTCTAGGCAAGGATTACTGAGAGGCAGACTTTACTACAGGAAACTAAGCTATGAGCTAGTATCTCGTTGATTCAATTTTGTGAAAGAGTAAATCTAAATTTTCTACCAGGGAGGAGAAAGAGCAGTTGCCTGTTTATTCAGGACTAGAGAGAGTATCTGGGAAGCTCACAGCTCCTTTGGCACTTTTTAAACCATCCTGCATTTTTAGTCTTGTTTTTTTTCCCCCGCTTTCGGTTAATCTGCTGCTTCCAATTTCTAAACTCTTCCAGGATCCTGTGGATGAATCAGTTTCTTTCCAGTTGGCTCTTCCTTTTGCAGGCCTATGTATTTTATCTTTCTCTACTTCTTCTACTACACAAAGTCAGTTACCCCTCAAACATCCTCTTTCTATCTTCTAAATTTTATCATATCTCTTGTATGTCATCATTCCTGCTGTATGGTCTTTATCTTTGTGAACAGATACTCTTGTTCTATTATTGCCATTAGTGGAGATCAGAGAAAAACAGTGTTAATCCTCCACGTTTAACCTAGGAGAGAAATTTTGAGGGATGTGTGAAAAAGGAAGAGGAGTTATTGACTGACAAGAATTTAAAAGTGAGTACCAGCTCATGAGAGTTTAGTCATGTTAAAATAAAATCAAGGGGCATTCAAGAGAGAGGGAATTCTAACAAGGTGAATGCTTTAGAAGTTGCTTTCTCATGATTCCCCACTGGAAGGATTATCTATTTCTGGACGTTTGCTAAACTAATTACAATTTGGAACAAAATTTTTAAAAGTTAACTGTCTCTAAATCTTTGTAAAACCAGTTTCTAAGGGCATATTTGTCCACAGTCATAGTTTTGAAGCTCATGGCTTCAGTCTGACCGCTTAGGGCTAGGGTTACAGCGCGCATCCCATAGAAGTCTGATTGTGCGCACTAGGATTTTCACAGCAAACTAGACCTCCTCCACGGCTTCCTTAATTCTTCTAATGAGAGAGCCTAGTTCGTCAGACTAAGTCCATACCTTTTTGTTTCCTTAGATTTTGTTATTCTAGGGTCTGGCCAAAGCTTTTAAAACTACTTTGAGTGTCTAGGGTCAAATCCAGACATATATTCTGGGAAGGAGAGATGAACAAAGTTCACATCAATGCTCAGAATTACCGATTCTGATTTACTCACAGTTCAAATTAGCAGACATAGGAATGCAAGTTATTTATTCTGAGAAACCAGATCTCATGACTGCTTAACTAGTAGAAAAGTGCATTTGTCTTATATTTCTGTCATTTATATTTGAGCACTCTATAAGGTGAGCCAAATCTAGACCTAAAATGACTTGTAAGTGGCACACAGAATTTAGACAATTTCTAAAACTTTCACCTATTACTAAATCCTATTGCTGAAAGCTCAGTATCCAAATGCCATACAGACAAATTGACAATAAAGTCAGAAGAAGGAAGAGAACAGAGCAGATAGTTATTTGTCTTGAGAAGTATAAAAACCTAACTTCCCATAAACTAAAAGGCTGGACACACCTTCCTCGTCATCCTTTTTCATTTGATGACTGAATAAGGAAATGGAACAGCCATGTACTTTGAGTGTTTCACAGAAGGATATGAAATCCAGAAATAAGAGTTTTTTAATTATTCAAAGAGTAAAGGATTTTCATGGACTTTTTGGAGAAGGTACTTTTCTTCCAGCAGCCCTACAATGACCAGGGCAATTTCAAGGGACAAGAGCTTCCTAAGACTTCTACTTTATATCAACTGGATAGATAGGCCAAAGAAATAACCAACTTTATTCCTCATGGTGGTTTTATTTCTCCTTAAAATTAGATACAATACAATATTAGACACGATTATGTGAAATTCTGTCTGGACTTCATTCAAGAAACATGTATTAAGTACCTTTAATGCTCCTATTATTTTGCATTCTCCTTCCTTGGCAACATTAGGACCAGGATACATTGAAGAGAACTCTGAGAGCTACTCAAATTCATCATGAAATAAGGTAAAGGTATGAACAAACAAAAAGAATATGTTTTACTAGGATTCACTGTGCATATGATTTTTATGTAAGTTTCTCTTACTAAGCTAGTCTTCTAATACTATTTTGTGGATTAAGAATTCCAATCTTGTTTGCTTTATTCCTTTTGACATGCTGGGACATCATAGAAAATGATGTTTTATGCTTGCAGTCTGTAAAAATTCTTGAACTCTGAACTCACTCTGTGTGGTATACTTACTGCATGGCTATTGAATTCTGCATCATTAAAATGATGGGATGAAGTTGAATATGCCAAAAGCTTGAGTGTCTCTGTGTTCTTCTTTGGAACAGTCTAGTTAATTTTTAAATATCTTAGACACAGTATTACCTCACAGCCATCTGCCAAGGCAAACCCTCCACCAACAAGAATCGCTATATCCCAGGGCATGAATGACTGGAATTCTTTCCAAGTAATCAGTGGAGAGTAATCAAAAGCAACTGGAAAACAAAAGTTCCACAGTTACACATTGCTTAAAATATGACAGTATGACATGTTTTTTAAAAATTATCCTAAATAGCCATCTTATAAGAAGTTTTTAATATTCCTATGTTATTTTTAGATAGAGGACTTGATCTGGACTTTGGGTAATTTCCACCTGGCCTAGGAGGAACATGATATTATAAAAAAGGAAAAAATACCGTAACTTGGAAAAATCCTTTGGATCATATTATAGAATAAATTTAGATAAGTTACAACCTTGTAATTTATAATGCTATTCATTCATTCCACTAATACCTTTGCCTACTATGAGTAAGACAGTGCATTGGGCAATACTATTCTTTGCTATGCAAAATGTTTGTAATATTCCATTGGTTCTATTATTGTCAGTGTAGCATTACAATTATTATTCACTAATATTTATTTGAATTTTATTATTTTTTCAAATCACAAGAGGGGTCATAATAGATTCGTTAGGATTCCAGTTTAAAATAATACAAAATTCAGATTAAATAATTTAAATATCATTCATGAGACCCTTGAAATGCTCATTGAGCAGTTATCATAAAGATTTCTCTTGATATTTGGGTCCTGATGGCTTCATTGATTTGTTGAGAAATAAGGTCATCCATGAACACATTATGCCCGTTTAACATTTGTGTGTAACAGACAGCCTTGCGCACGGTGAGATTTTAATGTTACTATTAAGCGTCCTTCCTATCTCCTTCCCCTAAAAGTAAACCAAACCTACCCTCACTGTTGACTAAAATTTTTCTATTTCTTACTTAGATTAAGACCACATATGCTGTTAAAATGCAGACATCTCTGAAAAGTACCTCCCATTTAAAATGTAACCTATTATGTTTTATATGTCCTTTTTAAGCCTAGTATAAATGAATTTATCAGGGAGAATAGGAGTTGAAGAATGAGAAGAGAGAGACTGGTGGATAGAGGCAAGGCTTTTTCTGAGGGGGCATTTAGATGTGGGAGCCAGGGAAGTTAAGCCAAGCATCGCTTCCTCAATACTTGCCCGTGTCAGGCCTTTGGGCTTTGACTGCAATAATCAGAATCCTCAGGGTCCCATAGGAATCAAGGCTCTGTTTTGCACTGTCTCCTTATAACGTATTTTCAGATGTTCTAGTCTCAAGTGAAGAATATTTGAGGCATTTATAGAAATAAAGGCATTCATGTCTATGCTTTGCTGTTACATAAATAATGTCCTAGAAATCTGACCCATTAGTCATTTACCAATTCTGATGCAAGGGGTCAGGTGGACCACCCAATTCCATGAATCCCAGCGAAAAGAAAAGAAAAGAAAAACCAGTAACAACAAAAACCCCACAAGGGGCTGGCCTGGTGGCATAGTGGTTAAGTCCCTGCGCCCTGCTTCGGTGGCCTGGGGTTTGCAGGTTCGGATCCTGAGTGCAGACCTAGCACTGCTCATCAAGCCATGCTGTGGCGGCATCCCACATAAAGTGGAGGAAGACTGGTACAGATGGTAGCTCAGTGACAATCTTCCTCAAGCAAAAAGAGGAAGATTTGCAACAGATATTAGCCCAGGGCCAATCTTCCTCACACACACACAAAAACAAATAAAAGAAAACCCAAAACTTGAGCCAGCCCTGAGGGTCTAGTGGTTAAAGTTCTGTGTGCTCAGTTTTGGCAGCCTGGGTTTGATTCCTGGGTGTGGAATCACACCACATATCTGTCAGAGGCCATGTTGTGATGATGGCTTTTATAGAAGAACCAGAAGAATTCACAATGATGTATTGGGACCTTTGGGGGGCAAAAGAAAGAAAAAAAGAGGAAGACTGGCAACAGATGTTAGCTTAGGGCAAATCTTCCATAAAAACAGACCAACAAACCATGCTAAGTTAAAGCCTTAAAAAAAACCCACAAGAGTCTACTCTACTAGGCTCTTTCAAAACAATTTCAAGTCATTTGTCTCACATTCACAACACAAGAATCTAACTACCAAAACATGCTGTGTTAGCATAAAGCATAGATGTGGGTGAATCCTATGCTTAAGAATATGTGTGTGTGCTGGGGACAGGGGGTGTATGCTCATGTAACCAGGCATGCTTCTTTGCCTATGTGTTATAACGACAATGAATGCTCCCAGTAAATACCTTTTCTTTCAATCATGACACTGGGTTACAACTAGCGTGGGGTGGATTTGCATGTTCTCCAGGACTACTATGTAAGGTTGTGAATACGCTTCCCCTTGAAACTCCTCACCACTTTAGATCCTCACCATTTATTACCAAGAGCTCATCACGAAGTAATGACTTCCACGTTCTTGTTCCTATGTTTGTCAAGAGTAAATTCAATTCTGATTTTGGCAGGGGAATGGGGCTTATCATAGACCAAACAGATTCACTGGGAGCAGCTTCCTAATGATGGTGCATAAAGAAATCTACTTCTTGCTTCTGCAAAGTAAGATGACCCCCCTTGTAGGCAGATGGTGCGTGCTGGCTGAATAGGAGCTGCAGGGTACAAACAGGGGTTGTGTCAACATGTCCATTCCTTTTGTTCTAGGTGCTAATCGAAATCAATGGCATTTTGTATTTTTTGCTCTTCTATCAAATTCATTCAGAATTATAAATAATACTCAACTAATTTCTCCTGTAGGTGTAGTCTTAGTCAATGTCTTAGCTGGGATAAGAAAGAATAGGAGTCCTACAAGTAAGGCAACGGTTGAATCTGTAACAAAACCGAGATACCTGAAAAAGAACAAATGTGTATGTTAAAAAATGCCATCAAGAATTTGCGTGAACCAAACACCAATTGATTCAGGTATAGGTATAGGTTATTTATTTCGGATAATCTGCTCTAAAACCTATGGATTTCTAACTAAATGGTGTAACTTAGTGGAACCAAAAATCTCAGACCATGCTCCCATTGTTTTCAGATGTCTCCGTATTTCCAAAACCATGTATACACATGCTGACACACTGGGCCAACGTGGCAAATTCCCTCTTAGGTAAAGCTTACAGATGTGGTAAATAATTTCTTCTTTGAATTATTTCTTTTAATCACATTGGCAGAGAATTTAGGTTGAAACAATTGCTAGACTATGCAAAGTCCTTCATAATTGTTTTATAACATCCTACTTTTGAATCGTGTCAAGGCATGGATGTTTCTAGGGTCATCTGAAACTCTTCTGTAAATTGTGAAAAGGAATTTATCTGTTTTTCTAAGATATAACATCTGCTTCTGTGATTATAGGACCTAGCCACACCACACAAATGAAATCAACCCATTTAATACTTTCCACCCTGTGAAACTCAATCAAGAATATTAATTGTTAGAATGGATTATGAGATACTCATAAATGATCACTGTAAAAAATTAAGAGTGATTTAGGAACAGATGGGGTCTTAGAATCACCAGGACATTCCAGAAAGTGAGATAGGTTTTCAGAAGCCTCGACAGTTAAGAAGCACCTGGAGATCAGCTATGAATGAACCAGGCATAAACAATTTGAATGCAGTTTTAAAAGTCAGCATATTAACTAGTGACTCTTTGTAGTCTGAGAAGAACTATGTATACCCTAAAGGTTGTTTTGCTTCTATGTAACTCAGCAATGCCCATGTACTATAGAAACTCTCTCCTCCTGTAATTTACTTGAACAATCTAAATAATCAAGGAAATGCATTATTTTATTCAATCTGACAATTTTATTAAGCAGTCTGTTTTCCCTAAATATGAATTTTCTTTGTTTCCTTGTTGAGTAAAAAGCTACCTCGGTGTAATTTATTCAACAAACTTAACCAATATTTATTATTTTATTGTTCCCTATTTCTTTTATTTCACTTGCAATTTTTGGGTGGATTTTTGCCAAATTAGGTCAGGCATCATGTAATCTGATTTTGTTTTATATGAAAAGACACATTGACTTCAGTCCCAGTTCAAACAGATGGAATGGAAACATTAGGTGGTAGATATAAATCTTGATACATCATTCTAGCTTTGGAAATTCTAAATGCTTAAAACCTCTACATTACAGTATATTCTACAGAATATATAATTTAAGTAAAATCAAGCCATAAATACTGAAATAATTTCTTTCAAAAGGCTTTTAAAACTATTATTTTATTAGTTTATTTTAATTTTATTTTTAGTTTATTATGAACTGTTAGGTTATCTCAATATTACAAAATATGAAACTGATACAAATTTTATTTTCTTTGGCAATTTATAAATTTATAAAAAGGAGGAAGAATTTTGTTGTTGTTGTTGGTATAGGTCCTATTGCAAAACTACAAAGTACTAATCAAACTAACAATAGTTTGTTTCGAATAGCTTACTTTGAATAACTGAATGTTGCCTTTTGTTTAGACTTCTTAAAATGAAAAGTTTTAGTCCCAAAAGAAATAAAAAGTATATAGAACTGAAGCTGATCCTTTGAAACATGCCGCCACATTACACTGCTATGCTTGTGTGCTCCCTAGGAATTTGCACACAGACTTTGCACCTTTAAAATATGTTGGCAATGCCTATATAACCAGAAGGCTCTGATTCGAGAAGAAAGAAATTTCTTTATTCCATGTGGGCAGAATATATTTCACCCAAACAATTTTGGTTTCTGCCCCAAAATACATGGATTCTTGCTGGGGTATGTGAGATAGGAAGTCCAAATTAGAGATCTGCTGAATTTAGGAACCAGACTGGTTCAGTGAAAGATAGATTGGGAACACAAATCTCAACACCCAAGTATTTATATTGACATGTAGGATGGTCCTTAATTTAGAAAATTATGCTACAATCTTCCCCCTCACTTCCCATGACTCAGCAATGACTGCTGGTGTATAAGACACTGAAAGATAAAATTAACTCTGACCCAGCTTCTAACATTAGTTTATAAAGTCAGTCTTATTACTTATTCAGGAATTCCTTATCTATAAAATAGGGGCAGGAATGGATTGACAGCGAACTAATAAAAAATGGACATAAATAGAGAAAAAGGCTATTGAACCAAATAAATAATCCTCCATAGATGTAAAAAAATTAAGTTGGCAAAAATCACAGAACGTGAGTTCATATCAGGTTATGAAAAAGCATTGAGTGGCATTTATTTCACAAAATAAACATTTATTATCATGCTTCCTATAGGGGGAAATGCAGCGCTCTTATAAGCTCCATTTTACAGATGAAGAAACTGAGAGGTAGATGACTTGCCCAAAGTAAGTGGAAGAGCCAGGAGTGGAATCCAAGCCATGTGGCCCCAGAGTCTATACTCCCCACCACCAGAGAATCTGGCCTTCCTGCAGGCTATATTTCTAATTTTGTAAGGAGGGAAATAGCTTCGTCTAAAGGAGCCTGATTTTTAGGTACAGGAGAGTTTGGTCATCTTGTCTGCAACCCTCTCCTAGATTTCATTCCTTATCAATTGTTTTCCTGAAAAGATTAGAATTAAAAAAATCTTTTCAATGGAAAGGGAGAAAAAAATCTCATACAATCTTTCAGAGTTATAGGAACCACTCAGGAGAAAGGCCAAGGAGAAAACAGGAAGAGCTGAGGAACATAACACGTGACACTTACTCTGAGAAAAGCACAGACCAGCCAGAAATGAAGCCGGGATCTCGGCTAAACCACAGCAGGGCCATTACCAAGAAGAGGACCAAGGTCACAATTTCTTGAGACCTGTGGGAAAATGCCAATCCTTTCGTTTATTTTCTCAGTCTGGACATTTGTAGAAACTCGCTGAGCTATTGTCAGGAGTAATCTTAGCAGACTGTAAACATTGTAAAACCCGGATGTGTCAACACCGTAATTGGAAAGAATCAGCGAGATCAGAGGAGGACGTCACTCCTCTGTGGGTCTTTCAGCTTCTTGTCAATCTACCCGGTAAATCTGAGTTAGACGAGATATGTGTTTTGTCAAGATGAGTTATATTCACAAAGGTTAGAACATTCAGCACCCTTACCAAGTGTTGTCAATGCACGACAGATGATTACGTGCTTATTTGCCTGGAAATAAACCCTTGAAGTATAAGCAGCATACCTCTGTGTGTGTGTGTGTGTGTGTGTGTGTGTGTGTGTGAATCTTACCTTATTGGCCCAAGTTTTTGGTATTCTTGTTTAATCACCTCGGCACAAGCCTTTTGTCTGAATGTTTTGGTCTTGCCACATTTGAACATCTCCTTAACACTGAAAAGAATAATTGAACATGTTAGGCAAAGGATTCTCCCTTTACGGAAGATAATTGTGTGAAAGTTTCATAAAACATGAAAATATGACTCTCCCTAATAACAGAAATCTGTGCTTTTCGCCTTTGCCTCCATCTCCTTCTTCGAATGTTCTCTCCTCTTTTTTCTGTTTTTGACTGATTTGCACATTTTTCAATGCTTAATTTCTCTTCCATATTTTCCACGACATCTTCTACTTATCTCTTCCTTTTCCAAGTCCTTTTGCACCATTAGAATTTTGCCATGTTCCACTCATCTCTAATTTAACACTTTATTATATACCTGATTGTTATATATTTTAATATGTAGATTGCATATCTTGATTGTTAACTGTTGCATATGTCTAAGTTTTATCTCATCACTTATACAACAAGTTATTCGAGGGAAGAGGCAGTGTCCTAGATGTTTTCTTTGGCTTGGACTCTCTAAACACTGGTATACACAGTAATTATCGACTCATTATCGACTCAAAGGCACTATTAACTCAATAGTACCTTTGTCAAATTTAGGAGACATTTGTCAGATGTATCATTTTGCACAAAATATGCTAAACTTGAGTTATACACTAGGGCAGGGAAGTCACATACACTAATCATGGACAGAGTCCAATCTATGTCTATTCTCAGAACTAAATCAACTCTATTACATTTTTTTCAAGTTTTTCCACCCCTTATGTCCTAATAGCACCCACTAGATAATTTTCCAAATTGTTTCTAACAGTAACTGCCAGTCTCTATTTCCTTTAGCTGCTGATTTTAGTGACCCTTTTCTCCTATGACTAATTTTTCTGTCTTGAAGTCCAGGGTCTTCAAAACCTTGAAGAACTTTTGTGAAGCACTGCTCTAGACTGAGATCTATGGAAAAAAAAGTCCCTCCAGAAGAAGAAACAAATGGAAAAATGGCTAGATTCTTAGGGACTATCTCTTGGAATGTCTATGAGTGGCTCAGTTGGATTACATTATTTGTAGGTATAGAAAGCACTTCTGAGTGTAGAGCCAAAGGAATTGAAATCTGGATGTCGAAGAGATACCTGCACTCACGTGTTCATTGCTGCATTATTCACAACAGCCAAGATATGGAAACAACTCAAATGTCCATTGACAGACAAGTGGATAAAGAAAAGTGGTATACACAAACAATGAAGTATTATTCAACCTTCAACAAGAAGGAAATCCTGCCCTTTGTGAGAACATGAATGGACCTGGAGGACGTCGTGCTAAGTGAAATAAGCCAGACACAGAAAAGCAAACACTGCGTGATCTCACTTACACGTAGAATCTAAAATAGTCAAACACAAAGAAGCAAAAGGTAAAAGGAAGGTTGCCAGGCACTTGGGAGAGTGGAAAATGGGGAGGTGTTGGGCAAAGGATACAAAGTTTCAGTTATGCAACAGAAACTCTGGAGATCTCCTGTACAAAATAGAACCCAGGATTAACAATACTATGTTGTATACTTAAAAATTTGCTAAGAGGATAGATCTTATATTAAGAGTTCTTATTACATAAATAAATAAAGAGGATGGTAGGAAACTACTGGATTTTGGATAAGTTTATGGCATTGATATTGATGATGGTTTCATGAGTATATACTTATTCCCAAATGCATCAAGTTTTGTATACACTAAATATCTACAGCTTTTTGTATGTCAATCATACCTCAATAAAGCGGTTTTAAAAAAAAGAAAGAAAGCAAACAGGGGCATTCCTTCTGAAAAATTGCTGGGGTAAACATGGATATTTATGAGGGAGTAAATAGGAAGACTGGGGTGGTGTGAGGGTAGCTCTCACACAGACAAATTTTATTTATTTTTTCTGTAACTCAGCTACTCAAATTTGTCTGGACTGTTATTCTCTTTGAAGGAGCAGAGTTTCCTCAATTCTTAAGTCATCCATCCTACACATTCATAATCACTCTCCTGCACACACTCCAACCACTGAACATAATTAGACGGATGCTGTTGCATTTAAAATCAGTGAGGTAATATTTAATCTTTATAGTCTCAGTTAAGTTACTGACTAGCACCAGTCTTGAAATTTTATCCCTTCTCACAATATAAACACTACTATTATAAGAAACTAACCTGTGGGACACTTTGAGAATCATCTGTAGAATAGGAAAGTAGAGTTAAAAAAAGGATGAGTCTCCTTAGAAACTGTTTTCCACCCAGTAGACTGCATCTGTACTTTGTCACTTTGGTGGGGGATAATAAATAGTTAAGCCAAAGCCAAATTGGCTTTGCTACAAATGAAGGTTAATGCCTTCACAAAGGAACTGATGAAGCAGATGACAATGCATCAACCTCGCCATTTAACTAAGTTCGGTGGCACTGACAGATGAGCTTTTCTTCCAGATAGGTAGGGGTCATTTATAATGCGTGAGTTAACTGTGTTAACAGCCAACACACTAATCAGAATGTATGGTAGCCTGCCAGGGGAGTGGCTGATAATTTCTGTTTGTCTATCTCAAACCTCTGGAGGTGAATACCCTGGTAGACTTTAAAGGACACTGAAAAATTAGCTGGAGCACGAAGCTATGCAATGTCTACCCAACAGTGGACAGCAAGGGGACTGTTGAAATATGCCACTGATGATGATTTATGGACTTTGCCTAATGCACACACTTCACAGGATTCTTTTCCTTGTAGAAAACACATTTCAATACATCTTCCCTTTATCTTCCTAATTTCTCCTTTTTAAGTGTTGGGCAATCTCAAAATAATGACAGTGCTTGCATATATATTTTATAAAATCATTATATATAGCAAAAACGGAGAAAACAACAGTGGGTCTGTGACTGGATGCTTTCTCCACTGGTGTGGGAGAAACCTGCATCCTGCATTGTTGCCTGTACTATTGAACAGATCCCCAAAGGCTTGGATTTCCAGGAAGGGGCATTTAGTATGCAGCTGGCCTCTTCCCACTGATGCCCACCTGCTGAAGTCAGTGACATTCCACACATTTGCTTCGGCAGGAAGACTGCCACACGCTGCTCCCACAATCTGGACCAATAGATTTTTAAAAAAATCCTCAGTACCATCTCCCCACTACTAACAAAATTGTAGCAGTTCTAGAGAAGAACCAGGAAGAGGAACTGAGAGGGAAGAACACCAGTCCTTATCTGACCAGGCTTGGAACATTCAGGCCGAGGCACGGACAACCACCAGATCTCACTGCTTTGCTTTTCAAAGGAAGTTCCTGACTGCAGCCTCACCTGCTTGGTGGGTCACGTGCTGTTTTACTCATAGGGGCTTGAAATCATTTAAATAAAGCCCTATAAAAATGATTTGAACTGTTGTTTTTCAGGAAAAAGTCCCGAAGGTTTAATAGACAGCCTTTCCGCCTTTCTTTTTGGAGTATTGTTGTTTGTGTTGAATATGCAATGCTGCAGTTTAGATTCTGCTGTGGAGCCCTGCCTGATTTTAAATGCTGGCCGTCATTGAAGTCATGTAACTCACTGGTGCTTATGAACCACCAGCTTCAGTCCTAGCCAAGGTAATATCTGCATATTTGCCTAGAATATATATGTTTGACATTTTAGCAGCTCTTTATTGATCAGTATTTCTTTCCTTGACTTCTACACTTTCAACTGGGGCCCAGACGTGTTAGAATTACAGCGTTGGAAGCCAGCTGACTGATCCTCTAGTTAAAGTCTATCGTTTTACAGTTGAAGACACTGAGACTGAGAATGGATCAAGCCTCACAAAGATCACTCACCTGGCTTGTGAGAAGCCACAACTGTATCCCTGGTCTCCTCATTCCTGATCCAATATTCTTTCCATAGAGAATACTCTCAGACTTTGATTTTAGTTTTTCAAGGATGTGTCAACTTTCGTGTTAAGATGAAGCAGGAAATCTTGCATGTTACAGTTTAAAGTAACTTGATAACCTGAGGGAATCCCCACATTAAACCACGAGGAGGGGCAAAATTTCTTAATATTCCACTTTAACAATTTGGACAGGGTCCTCATCATGGTGAGCTCCTTATGTCCTCCGGATCTATCAATACCTTATTGGCTTAGGATTCAAAGGAGACCAAGATAGACTTGCTTTCTACAAACTCTCTTCCACAGGCAACATTGCTTAGGTGTTATTCTAGCTTATCCTTAAAATATGTGTTCTTAGGTGTCAGTTTTGTAGGGAACAGAAATGCAGGAATGCAACATGCACGAAATAGGTCAAAGAAGGTTGGGTGAGGAGCTAAGAACTTGGAACCTAGACACCTTTGTTTATCTGATTAACATGGAATATTTACTTACTTGAATCCTAGGAAAAGCCACTGAAGCCAGATCCAGGACAAGAGTAGAATAATAATAGCAGCTGGGAAGGTGAGCATAAACCATGATCCAAAGTTGATGCAACGACAGTCAGGGTAGCGTCTGTGTGAAAATATGGAAAAGTGTTCACAGGAGTACAAGTGGCATCTTCTCTGATGGTCATTGCTAAGCAGCAGTTCACATATTTGCTGTGCTACCAGCCAAGAAGGAAGATATGGGACATACTCACCATTACACATAGTAGTTACTTTTCTCCCTGAAAATAAAATAAGGGGAAAGGCTTAAGCTTGTTTCCCCTCAAATTATTAGACTTGGATTACAGGTCAATGACCTAAGTTAGTCTGTTCAGCCTAAAGACATTTAGAAATGCTACTTGGATTAGGGTCAAAATAATCCCCCCAAACCACTTTCATTGTTCACCATCTGTGCCTCGTATCTTGAAATCAAGCTGCGTCGTTCTCCCCACCTACTATGGAGAATCCTGTGAGATTTGTTTGGCTGAAGATGGGCTTTTCAGCATTTTTGCCTGGAGGGATAGTTCATTTAGGAAAATGAAAGCCTGAAAAAGCTAACCTCTGTTTTTCCATTTTGTTTTCGTTTTTTTCTTCAGTAGTAAGAAGTATATAAACAACCACCAGGACTATGGTCTCCATCATCATCACCATTAGGCTTACATCTAGAGTGAACATTTTGAATGCTAATGAAATGGTTGGCATACTCTAAGTAAGGGATTAGTTTCATTGTGGTGTTCCTTTTTCTACTTCCTCATACCCTCTAAGTGAAGTGACTGCAAGTGTCTGCCTGATGCAAATGAAGATTTCTTATATTGTGAACTATGCTAATTACATTTAATTCTGAATAGAATCCTTTTCTTTCACTTAACACTGTGTCT
This sequence comes from Equus przewalskii, assembly GCF_037783145.1. Lineage (NCBI taxonomy): Eukaryota > Metazoa > Chordata > Mammalia > Perissodactyla > Equidae > Equus > Equus przewalskii. Next base: position 79,206,863 of record NC_091834.1, read on the forward strand.
TGGGGGTAGAGTGGTGAATTAGATGGACGTAGTCCAGGCTCTTATAAAGTTTACATTTAAGTGAGGAACACAGGCAATAAATAGGTAAGCATATAACAAATCAGAAAATAAAACAGAAAAATGTAATTAAAAGTTATTAGGAGGAGGGAGAAATTTTACACAGGGTGGCCAAGGAAGGTGATATTTGAGGTGAGATCTAGATTGCAAGAAGGGGCTAGTTTATGTAAATAACTGGGAAACAGTATTCCAGACAGAAGAAATAGCAAGTACAAAGGTCCTGAGGTAGGAGTGAGTTTGGAATGTTTGGGGATCATACAGAAGGCCAGTGAGGCTGTAGGTAGTGACCTAAAGTTATAGTGACGTGAAATAGAGTCCAAGGAGCACCCAATAGATGTCAGATCATATATTACCTTGTGGGCCATCAGAAGCGATTTGGATTTTAGTACAAATGCAATTAGGAATAAGTGGAACATTGTAAATTAGTGATGTGATCTAATTTAAAGTCCACGTAAATTTGTGATTTACATAAAACATGTTGGCTAGGTGGATTCTCAAGATTGAAGACAATAAGAGTGGAAGCCAGGATGTGATAGAATGAGCTCCAAGATGACTCCCAAGATTCCTGCCCCAGGTACATATGCCTTGTACAACCGTCTCTCCTCTGTGTGCATAGAACTTGTGCATATGATGAGATTTCACTCCTGCAATTAGGCTCTTTTATGGCAAAAATGAAAGGATTTTGCAGAGGTAATCAAAGACCCCACCAATTGACTTTGAATTAATCAAAAGGAAGATTATCTTGAGAGGACCTGACTTAATCAGGTGAGTCCTTAAAAGAGAGACTTTCCTGCTGGCCTAAAGAAGTAAGCTTCCATGTTGTCAAAGGAAGGGACTACATGACAAGGATCTACAGGTAGCCTCTAGGAACTTAGAGGGATCCCGTGCCAATCGTCAGCAATAAAATGGGCACCTCAGTAATTCAACCTCAGGGAACTAATTTCTGCCAACAACTTGAATGAGTTTGGAATAGGATGCTGAGCACTTGTGGAGATCTCAGGACCGCTTGTCACCTTGATTTCAGCCTGGTGAGATCCTGCGCAAAGGACCTAGATAACCTGTGCCTAGACTCCTGACCGACAGAAATTAGGAGATAATAAATTTGTGCTATTTTAAGCCACTAAATTGATGGTAATTTATAACAAAGCAAGAGAAGACAAATACACAGGGGAATCTATTAGAAGACAAAAGAAGTTTTTCAGAGGAATAGAGTAGAGAGTAGAGTAGATTTTAGCTTAAATTAGATTGGTGGCAGTGAAGATGAAGAGAAGGCAATAGATTTTAAATATATTTGGGACAAATGTGGGAAACAGGGAAAAGGTGCCATTTATTGAAATTAAGTCTGAGAGGAGAACGGGTTGGCAGAGGGTAATGGAGTGGCAGATTAAGAATGTTGCTGTAGGCCTGTTAATTTGAGATGTCCCTTAGTTTTCCAAGTGGCCATGTTGGATAGCATCTTGGATAAATGAGTCTGGAATTGAGAGGTGAGGGCAGGTGAGAGATGTAAAACTGGTAGTTACCCACATATAGGTGATACTATAAACCGTGAACATGAGTGTGATAATTTCAGGAGGAAATGCAGATAAGAGGAAGAGAGAATTCACCCTGGACTCTAAGTTTTAGAGGTCAAGCAGAGGTGTAGGAATGAGGGAGCTAAGTACATTTAATTCTAACGAAAATCCTGTGAGGAAAGCACTATATTTCCATTTTACACAGGAAGACACTGAGTCTGAGAAGGTTCAGTGGATTGCTCAAGGTCACAGACTGCACAGTCAAGCTGGGTTTTTAACCCAGGAAGAGTGTTTAAAACACAATCTCTTTTCATCAAAGCATAGTGTCTTCAACTCCAGCTCCCAGGTAAAAATAGAAAATTCCATACATATTGCAAAATATCCATAAACTAGAATACAAACGTTTTGTTTTAAGGACATTTTAGAACACTGCAGGAATGATTGCATGGTAACAGGGACGTGATTTGACCTAAAGCATACAAGAGTGCTGATGCTGAAACTTAGGAAAATACTGATGCTGCAATCCTTATGCCCAACTACAAAATGATGAATAACTTTAACAGTAATGAAAGACACAGAAATGGTCTCAAAAGAATGGATATAGTTGTAGAAATTTGCAGCCTCGTAACACGTTTTGGACACTAAGAACACTGTAAGTTAGTGTCCACACTGATTATAGTTCTTTCGATTAATGACTGCTTTGATTATTTCTGAGTCAAAGCCATTTTTCAGTTTTGTATTTGTGTATTTCCAGAAGTTTCTTTCCAAATATTAACTACTTGTTATTTATGAGCCAGGCTTAGATTTCAAACAACAACGACAGCAAAAGTAGAAGCAGCAACAACAATGACTAGCTTATTGACAATTTTCTATGTACCAGGCTGTCTGCTAAGAGCCACAAGGCATTATGCCATTTGATCCTCACAGTAATGTTGTAAGTTCTAGTATTGCCCCCATTTTTCAGATAAAGAAATTGATGCTTACGGAAGTTAATATACAGCAAAATTGAAATCTGAAGCAAGGTCTGAGTCCAAACTCTGTAATATCCAAATTTCTTCTTTGATGCTTGCCAGAGAAATTATTTCTGAGAAATACATGTTGCTCATCTACACAGGGGAAAACTGTGATAACTCTTGAAGGTGACTTTTTCTGGGTAACTGGTTCGCCTTCTCCCTCTGGAATTAGCCCATAAGAGAGGTTATGGAGGTGGTCTTTGAATTTAGGGCACCTGGAAACACGTCTTTTACCACTTCTTGTTTTGTGGACCTCTTGTAGATATTACTGAACACATAATTAGTAACAGTGACTGTGCTAGTCATTGATAATACAACTTCCTTCCAAGCTGCTCTGGACACCCACAGATTTCACAGCTGGCACCCACGAGCTGAACAATATTCTTTGATAATCAGTAAGCTATGAAATTTTACTTGTGATAATCTTCCATTCTTACTCTGGTAGATTTGTTTTTTTGTATTTAACTGATAGCTGTTGTGTTCATTAGATGATACTGATGCATCAAAACTACTCTGCTATGAAAGCAGTAATTGTCCCTCATAATATTGCCCTTAATAACTTTGTTTTAATATCAAAGCATTATTTAGTTATTTAGATGATTCCCAAGAACAATCAGCACTTCATTTATAAAAGTCTTCATACCGTTCATCTCAACCAATGTTTATTGATCGCCTACTTGTGCCTCTTGTGGGCTAAAAGAAGTATAAGATCGTGCTTCATTCAGCCTTTACAGCTTGCAATCATCAGAGGTGGTGGTGTGCATGTGTGTGGATAAGACGAGTTTATAAAATGTGAACATAGTTTATGATAAGAGGAGATGGGAATGGCAGTTTAGGAGAAAGTGAACAGAGTTTCAAAGGATATAGCAACTACACAAGTAGAAAAAGAAGCTGACAGAATTGGTGGGTCTTTCATGAACCAGAGTAGGACGAAATGGGTTAATTCAGGGTGGTATTTATTAACAATAGCATTAGGAAAGGCGGAGATCAGGTGATGACTGGAGGAATACATCAGTGGAGGAGAAGGGCATAAGGGTCACGTAGAGAGCATTGATGGAGCAGGATTTACCTAATGAAGAGCCAATAAAAATCTAAAGCATCTGTAAGACTGTTACAGGAGGTAAGTAAAACATAAGATACTTCCTGAATGCCCTATTCCAAGCATTAGTCAGACTAATGGTGAATTAATCACAGGGGAGTCAGAATTTAGGTGGCACGGGTACTAGCTTCAAAGATTAAGAATGCAAGAAATTTCATTCTTTATAGTTGAGTTAAATAATTAGCTTGGTCTTGTTAGTATTATTCTAAAAATCACCTTCCAAGCTATCCATCAGCTTGTGACAACAAGAGAAAGGTTCAGTCTAACTAGCCAAATATTCAGCTTTGCAACTATTTCAGATAATACTTATTATGAATGCATGTTTATATTTTATAAAAAGAAAATGCAACATATGAATGTGAATACCGATGCAGTCCTTATTTGTTACTGGCAGCAAACTTGCTTTTTTAGAATTTTGCCAACAGGGCACCTTCACATATGGTCTGTGAGGCAATGAGGCTGCAGAGTGGAAAATGTACCAGGCCACTTGCCTTCACCTGGAAGTTTCCACTGACTAGTGATCCTCTCTTAAGTTCTCTGAGCCTTGGTTCCTCATCTGTGAAATGAGGGAGTCATATACATAATCTGACATTTCTCTGTCTTCACTTGTTCTATTCTTCCCTCTCATTATCACTCAGGAGGATGTCCTTCTTTTCCAAGACTAACATTTCTACTCTTGTTTCTAATTTCATTCTGCTTCCACTTGACTCTAAGCCAATCAATGTTCTCTCTCCTTTTTTCCCCCCAAACCTCACATATCTCTGTGATTTCTACACTCTAGATTTTTAATTTCTGTGTTCATATATATAGCCCCAAATTTATAACAAACTTGAACAATGCATCTGCAAATGCCTGCTGGAAATCTCCTTGTGGAGGGGCTCTTCGCAGGCTATTTAAATATATTCAAAATCAACTTATTAATTTCTCCATGAATCTGCCATGTCTTCTCTAGAAGTTCATGGCATCACTATGCAGCTGTATTGGCAAAAACTCCCAGAGTTTCCTTAACCCCTCCTTACTCTTAAACCCTCACGCGTAATTACTCACCACCTTCTGGCTGGCTGTGCAGTCTCTTCAGTCTAAATCTTCCAATCGCTTCACCGCTAGCCTTGTTCTGCCCCTCATCATTTGTCAGCACTTTCGTAATGGACTCCTAATTGGTCTCCTGTCCCCAGACTCTCAGAATGCCAATCAATCTTCGCACTGCTTTTCTAAGCTGTGCAAAAAACATGCACAGACTATTCTACTCTCACTCTTGAAAACCTGTCATAGACTTTTTGTGTTTTGATTTTATGAATTATTTGCATTCATTTTCTCCATAAGCATGGTGTTTCTCTCTTTTAAGATTGGACCACGCTGTATGGACAAATTTTCTCTAGTGACCAAGGGGTGCTGCACACACCTACAGTCCCCTTTTAGATGCATGTCCAGCTATGTTTCTAGGGAGGTAATTTTTTATGGAGACGGACTTTGGGGTCTGACTGCTTTTGGTTTGGTCCTCAATCTGCTAAGCTGAACCTCAACTTTCTCAACTCTGATAATAATAGTAACCAACACTTACTGAGCACATGCTCTGTGCTAGGCACTTTTTAAAGTGCCAGTTATTTTATGTAAAACTCTAAACAACTCTCTGAGAGAGGGATCTTATTATTGTCCTTATTTTTCAGGCAAGGTAACCAGCTTAAAGAGATGAAAGAATTTCTCAAATTCACCTAGCTTGTAACAGGAGAGCTGGAATTTGAACACAGACATTTTGACCCCAGAGGCTATGCTGTTAATCGCCATTATATTCCACCTCCACAGCAAGGATATACAAGATACGTGTACACTATGATGTATGTAAATTATCTGGCAAGGGCTCAATACATGTCGCTTTACCTTCTCCCTAAATGTCAAAAAACAAATGTTATTATGTTTTTAAAATTTTCATGGTTTTCACATATGTACGTTTTGTCTAGACAACCAGATGGAATCTTCTTCCTGGCAGGTTTTATTTTTTGCATTCTCCAAAAGAATTCAAAACAGTGCCTTGCACATTGTCAGTTCTCAACAAATGTTTGTTGATTGACTGAGTGAATGAATGAAAGTCTGTTTTGATTTGCACTGAATAAAATTTAGCTTTCTCAGAATTCATTGTTCTTATTTTCTTTGTGTAAAAAAAAGAGAACAAAAGATGTATATATATGCATATATAAACATTTTATATATATGAGATAGATAGATAGATAGGGAAAGGCTTTGAACTGTGTACTCCAATCTCTTCCTCCCATTATTTGTAAGATGGCACCTTTCTCTAAACATCAGTGGTGGGAAATCATTGACTCTCAGGTTTCATGCATTTCTTTGTTGCTGGGTGAGACCCAAAATGAAATTGTAAAAATTGATTATTGGTATTGCTCAAAAAGATGGCAAACAGTGTCAAGAGGGAAAAATTGACATTATTGTAGTGGATTTGAAAATAAAGGACGATTTCTTTCTAGCTCCAAACATCTGGACAAAGAATATAATTTTTTTGTGCAGTTTTAAGTTCCTGGGACTTTTTCTGATGAAATTGAATGCATTTCGTTCCATTCTTGCTTTCAGATGCTGTTGTAGTTTTTAGGGCTATAATTTAAGAAAAATGTTATTAAATATCTAGCTTATTTAATAATATCAGTTATATTTTTCACATGAGTTGTTTTCCCCCTTCTATGCCACTGTTTTCTATTAAGAGGGGATGCTTTGAGTTTTTTTTTCAAGTTTGCATTTAATTCCTAATGTTAAAAAAACCTTTTGAAGAAAAAACACCACTAAATTTCAAGTACATTTTAAGAATTTCCTAAATTTAAAGAGCATTTTGGCCAAATTCCCCTGATTAGGAAAATTAGAAGATTAGCCAATTAGAGAAAATAGTAACTGAAACATCTTGTTCAAAGAGCTACAATGCTCTCAATCTGTCATCGCAAATGGATTAATGCATTCAAAGAGTCAAGGGAACAGTTAAATAAAAGAAAGAAAATTTGGTTGATACTTTGTGCAAGAACACAAAGATCAAGGGTGAACTCGATATGGATTACTTTGACAACAACAAGTAATTTCATGGGAATGGTGGAAACCAGCAGTTCTTTAACACCAACAAGGATAAAACCATAAAAATTTGCTGTAAATTTTAGAAAAAGAGATTTACAGAAAGGACGAAGATGTGGAATCTCTTTCCTTGGGAAATTCATGAGAAAGGATAGAAGTCCAGCTTTCAGAAAGGGATCAAGTATATTTCCTGTCTTAGCGGATACATATGAGGGGATACGTTGGACGAACACTCTCTGGCACTGTGAATTTCAGAAGCCTCCCACTTATAAACCAATGTCTTTCAAAGCTTCCAGTCTAAGTTGGTTGTTGGAGTGTGCATAATGGATGTGTACTCATAGAAACAACAAGTACACCTAGAGGTCTGTCTTATATCATCCCTAAACTGTGATACTAGTGTTTTTTTGTACACAGTTTCTTGTTCTTTCTAGAATGAAGAGTGACTTGTTTTGAGTCTTGGATTTCTTGGAAAAGCTATGCATGCGCAAAATCTTGCAAATAATTTTAAAAAGTTCCTGCAGTCTGTGAATCTGCTTCCTAGGGAGTAGCTTTCCAGCCTCTGAACTGTAATTTTTCTGTGAAAAGGAACGAAATTCTGTTCCAGGGCATTCTTAATGCTGCACACCTTCCTGGAGCTCTGACAATTATCTGTGCTATTAGTTGAAAATATACCTTGGGTGTAGAGCCAGTTTGAGCTCTCACATGAGTCGTGGACTTTCAAAGATTCTTTTCTAATTTGGACTTGCAGGCTATTGTTTCAATAGTTCTTACACAGTGCTAAGTATTTTTACATCGTTTACTTCATTTGAGTCTCACAATAATCATATGAATTGTGACTATTTTAGATCTGAAAAATTAAGTCTTGGGAGTGTAATGTACGTTTTTATTGTTCAAATTTACAAAGTGAAAATTGTGGAATTTTTAGCCCAAGTGCTCTGACTGTGTCCACAGATTCCCCATTTTCTGCAACAGATGATATCACCGTTCCAAACTTGCACTTAGGATCATATATCTGTCCTTACAATACTTATTACTGCCATTTCTTATAACTGCCCAATCCTTCAAATCTGTTTAAATTCCAAAGCCAAACCTTTTGTAATTAGCACCTTTGTTCACCACTCATCATTCAAGTTCAAACACCAATCCTCAAACCCTACATAAATTATCCCACGCAAATAATCCCTTTTCATTTTGCAGTCTTATTTGTAGTGAAAAATGTTTTCCCTATTTGATTAGAGTTTTCAGCCAGGGGTTATCTCTTCTGAGCTGACCTGGGGACTCTGTAGGGACCTCTTAATTCACTCTGTGCTACATATTTAGCCCCAGTATAAGAGAAGGTCTCTATAACTAAAGATGTCCTGATGGAGAACAACAGAGAGTTAACTCAATATAGCATCTCTGTCCTTGGATTCTCTGAATCAGGTGAGAATAATTCTTATAAGTTGTATGCTGTCCATCTATTAAACTAGCAATCCAGTAATGTTACTTACATATTGAAATGCTCAGCGAAGATCAAGTTGGTGGAGGTACCAGTGATGGTTGTCAGTCCACCAATGGTGGAAGAGTAAGCAATGCACAAGCACATAAGTTTACACATCATGTGGTCCTTCTCTGTTCGATATTTGTTTCCTGTGCCTGCGTTCTGTTCAACAAGAAAATGTAATATGAGAACAGCTCTATTTGTGTTCATAACAAGCAGTAATAGCATTTGCTGTAGACTGAATGTTTGTGTCCCCCTCAAATTCATATGTCGAAGTTCTAACCTCCAGTGTTACGGGATTTGGAGATGGGGCCTTTGGGAGGTAATTAGGGTTAGATGAGATAATGATGGCGGGGTCCTGGTCTGATGGGATTAGTGCTCTTATAAGAGGAGACACCAGAGAGCTTGATTTCTCTCTCCACCATGTGAGAACACAGCAAGAAGGCAGCTGTCTGAAACCGAAGGAGAGAGTCCTCACCAGACAATGATCCTGCTGGTACTTCTACGTTGGATTTCCAGTCTCCAGAACTGTGAGAAATGAATTCCTGTTTTTCAAGCTACCCAGTCGACGGTATTTTGTTATGGCAGCCTAATTTTATAGCATTTGTCTTTCCATCAATAGAAATATAACCATAAAAATATTTAACCTGAAACCACCAAATTATTTTACCCACATAATTTCATTCATTTGCTCAACCTTTTTTCTTATTCCTGAACCAACTCTTCCCCCTCTTCTTCCCTTCTCACCACCACTCCCAAATCTTTCAACTGGTTTTCTATTGAACTGGCAGTGCATTGTCAGTGAGTTCTTCAACTTCTTTTTTGGGGTGTGTCCCTACCTTGGTGCCTTAACCGATGGTCCCCTGAGGATACTACTTCTGAAATTGAGTATTTTCAACCCCATATCCTTCAGTATTGAGAGATGGAGTCATTGTCCTCCTTGCAACTCACGACCACTTAGAGAATGTTAATCCTCTACTCAAATGAAAACAAATCCATTTTTTAAAGGCTCCTGTAATTTGGGTATCTCTTTCTCTCTCCACTCTTTTGAATGTGATATTCTGATCTCTTGGTTACCTATTGATTTCTCTTAAGATGACATTTGCATCTGGCACGCAACATTCCTCCATCCTCCAAATTCTGTCAGCACCAGGATAACTATAACATGTTCATGAATGACCCATCAAATATCCCGTCCTCAAAGAATTTTTCTCTTATTTCCAGAGACTTTCAAATCTGCTCTACCTCAGTCACTCTCTCCCATAGTTACACCCTGGACAGCAGCACATCCTTAAATGGTTCCATCTGGGAAATCACGATCTCAAATGTGTTTTGTTTACAAATAGGACTTGCTAGAGGGCAAGCCAAAAGCAACATCATTCTCTCTCTTACCCACGACCCATAAAAACACACTCTGTTGATCTGACTTTTGCTGCCCCTTGGGTGAAATCTGGGGCTGAATCTATAGCTTTTCTGGTCACTTCATTTAATAAATAGTCTTTTGGTCATTTTTAGTAGGAAAAAAGCAAAGACGTCAGTAATTGAAAGCAAAAGTCCCAACTTTATTTAAAATTAAACCTTCTCTTCTCGCCTAGATCAGCCTGCTTAAAAGCCCATAGCTGGAAGGGGGTTTATGGGTTTGGCTTTTTCTCTCTCTTTCAGCTCCAAATCCTTTCACCACTTGCTAGTCTGCTCCTAAACCCTCCATATTTGGAGTGGCAGAGGATGGACAGGATCAGGAGAGGAGTGGTAGGGATTAGCAGAGGTCTTACGTGACTGGCATAATTAAAATATGACATCAGTACTCTTTAGGCACCGTGGCTGTCCAAAATGACTCCATCTGGAAGGCGCTTTTATGGATTCTTAAGAGTCCTATCATCCAAATAGGAACATTGGATTGCTGCTCCTTCTAAGTAGTTAATGCATCTCTTCCACTTCTTCTGACACACTTGTGGTTTCAGCACATGATGGTCCCTCCAGTCACTTTATGCTGAGGTCAACTAGCCCTGTCAAGAAGCCCTCTTGGGGAAAGTAGCTTTTCAAATGACCCCAAATACCACTCCTTCCATGTGTTCCCTCCATCCTTTACATGGAAACAGGTATCTCTGCCCTGTTAGGAGTGAAAGCGCAGCTGAAACTCCATGACGTAAGGAGATTCAGCCATGACCTTTCACTTTCAAGCTTTTCAAGAATGTGTCAAACACGAGTCCACGGATCTCTTCTAAGTCTAGGGGACAGATTTGCAAGTTCCCCAAGTAGTGGTTTCTCCACATCCATCTCACCATCAAGAGGCAAATGGGAGGTCTTCCCTTCTCTCCTCCTTGGTTGTGCAGGCTGGAGGGAGGTTGGGAAAATATTCCAACTTTCTCCAAAGGTGGGCTACATCTCAGCCGTCTCATTTTCAACACTACGTTTGAGTCTAAAATTGTTTTTTGTCATTTCCTTTGCAAATCTTGTGTAAGTGGAATACGGAAATACTTATGGTGCTTGATATCATAGTTCTTCAGGGATGAAACAGTCTCATTCTACCACCCTACTAACCAAGAAGTCTGCTCCTGCAGCGCAGCTTCTTTTTCCAACTTTGCTGCTGCATTGCTTCTACCCCCGCTTCAACTCCACTGGCAAGTCGAGGTCATGGAAGCACCTAGGTATTCCCAGTAGATTGGTCCTCTCCTTTCTTCACTTCCTTTCTTATCCAGTTTAGATTCCATGGTAAGCCAACTCAGTAACTTTCTTTTTAAACCACTTTATTGAGGTACGATTGACATGTACAAAGCTGTACCTATTCAATGTATACCACTCGGTGAGTTTGGGGATAAGCACACACCCATGAAACCATCACCACCATCAATAGCTTTCTTAACAAAACCCTAAACTCTGTTTCTTGTCTTTCTTTGAATGGTAGTTATTTAGCAAAATTTCAGCTTTGAATGAACCCAATCATTTACTTTCTTTGTGCCATGTCTGCCCCTGAGTAGCCAAGTACTGTTGGTGAAATTATGAACATAGTGGAGGAGATTGGATCCCCTACGTCCATGGTCACAAACTTCGACTGCTGTGTCCTTGCTGTCCCTCTACCCTACTATGTTTCCCTGACCAAATTGCTCTGCCTGTCTCCACAGGAAAACTTAAATCCCTCCCTGTTCTCTTTACACCCCCCCCCCCAACACTCCCACCAGCTCTCCACAGGTAGCTTTGCCTCCTGTTCCACAGGTAAAATAGAAGCTGGCAGACAGAAGTCTCACTGTCAAATGTAGAACCCTACTTGCCTCTGTTCTACCTTCTTCTCCAACTTGACGTATGTAATAGACTAAATGTCTCTCCTCCAACTTCTTGTTTCTGGACCCCAAACCCTCAGAACTTCTCAGAAACCCTATAGAATAGACCTTACTGGAATTTTCCCAACAACGTTTAACCATTTGCAAATCATCTTTACAAAAAAGAGGAATTTCTTAACCCTCCTTCCAATTAAACTACTGCCCAACCTCACCTCCATTTTCATAGCCAAACTACTCAAAAGAGTTGTCTACATTCACTGACTCCATTTTCTTAACCACTCCAATCCAGCTTCTGTCTCCCGAATCCACTCAAGATGCACTTGCTCTGATTATCAATAACCTCCAGATCACTAAACCCAATAGATACTTTTCAGTATCAATTTTGTAGACCTCTCAGCAGCACCTAAAAAACTTAATCACTCCTTTCTGCTGGAAAATTCTTCTCTGGGCTTCTGTGATGTCTTGCTTTCCTGGTTTTTCTTCTACATCTCTGCCTGTTCCTCTATTTCCTTTGCCAGTTTGTTTTCCTTTAACCTTCCTTAAAACTAGAATTTCTTGAAACTTCGTCATAAGCAGTTGTCTCTTCTCACAGTAATATTTCTCCTTAGGAAATCTCACATATTTTCACTGATTTAATGAATATAGATATACCAGACCACCAAACTCCTGTCTTCAGCCCAGACTTCTCCTTTTAGGCCTATATTTCCAATTATCTGCTCAACATAATTTGAATGTCTTAAATAAAAGATGCTCCAGTCCCCAAAGTTCAAAATCAAACTCGTGACTTCCTTCCTCAAATGTAGTCCTTCAGGATCACCTATATAAGATAACACCATTACCATCATCATCCTTACGAACACTTACTGTGTGCTTACTAGGTAATAAGCACTGTTTTAGGTTAAAATCAAATAAACGCTTTAGTTCATGTTATTCTTACAACACAATGAGGTTAGTACTGTTATTACCCACTTTGTATGTCTTGAGACACAGAGAGGTTAAGTGGTTTGCCCAAAGTCACAGAACCTGGAAATGGTAGACTTGGATCTTGAAAGCATGTAGAGCTTATACCCTTGGCCACTATACTATATTGCTTGCCCTTGAAATCATCTCTTCCTCATCTCACCTTATCTATTTAAATATTGCTGAACTCTGTTTGGTTTTCTTCATCTCCCTAGCCTTGGTCTAAGTCAACATTATCTCTGGTTTGAGTTACTGTAATAGCCTTCTTATGGGTCTCCTAGAATCAATTCTTGCTTATTTCACTGCAGCATTAAAAAAAAAAAAAACTAGATGTATTTAAGAAATATACAAACAGAAAAACTACCCTGTTCCACGCAGATAAGCATGCTGTCTGTCACATTGGCACTGAAAGATCTTTTTGAGAAACTATAATAGGAAAAAATTTCTACTCACTAAAAGCCATCATGGAAGTAGGAATGGCATTTAGCCTGGCAGGGTCAAGTGCACTGGATTGTAATTTGTGTTTTACTTTCTAATTAACTTAAAGGTTAGCTCCCAGGGGTATCTATTCTTCATCCTAAATAAGTTAATCTACAAATGTCTCCTTTTGATTTATATTTCCTTCATGGAAATGATTTGTATTTTCCTTATGATAAAGGTTTCCATTGAAAATTTGAAAAAGAAATGATATATAAATAAAATAGCAAAATAAGTTCTAAAATTCTTAGGAGTGATGCAGAGTGATAACTGAAATTTAGAGTTTAAATATTAACTACTTTAGTATAGGAAAGACGTCAAACACAAACCAGAAACTGATGCATAATTTGGATATTATTAAACTGATGATAAGAATGGAAACTGAAAGCTGTAATGTGTATGTAATTTTTCATGCCACATTAAAATTTCCAAAAATAGAAACGAAGAAAAAATTGGATTTTGTATAAAAGCCTAACTACAATTATATGCATATCTATAAAACAATTATTAAAATACATTGGCAGATATAAAATAAAAAATCAAAATAGGAAAATGTTAATATATTTGCCATACTTTATCTCTTACAGGTTTCCCACACTTTTTCCTATATAAAGACCTTCAAAATATATATTAGTGCTACTTCACATAAGGTAATGTTTGTACAAATATCATGGACAATGTAGAAACACATTAAAAATTCAAGGTAAATTCAAATTATACAGTAAATGGTAACACTAATATATCATAATAGTACTAAGTGGAAGTATTTGGAGGTTGGATGGGGTGCACCACTTGTGTTAGCTAGCCAGTAAATATGAGCCCCACGCTGTTAACTCTATTGTTATTTTTGCTTAAGGCATGTAATTGTTGGGCTGAACTCGTTGAAAAGATGATGCTGTAGTAAGTGGTAAAGATTGAGGACCAGAGGGACAGTAGTAGAGGGCGATGGGCAGAAAAATAGAGCTCTTAAGAAAGTTTGAGGGGGAGAGCCAAGATGGCACCGTGAGTAGTCCTCTTTGTCTCTCGCCCTTCGAGTCTACAATTATTTGGACACTTATCGCTTGACAAAGGATATCCAGACAGCATCTCAGGACGTCTGAGACACCCACGCGACTATACATCGGAAGGCGGATGGACTTTCCTCCGGGAGGATGTGGAAATAGGTGAAAACTCTCCGACCCCGACGGGCAGCCTAGTACCTGCAAGCGGCTTTCTTCCAACGGACGCCCCCAGAGGATCCACACACATCTAGGGCAGGAGCGAGAACACAACAGAGGAGCGACGGTGGAAACAGGTGACCAGAACCCTACCTAAACCCCCCGCAATTACTCCTAAACGCAGAGGGAAACTTTGGAGTTGCACACCTGAGCCCGCGGGGAGAGTCTCTCCCCGCCATTTGCGGGGAGAGCCAGCCTGGTGCTCAGGGCGCCCGGAGGGTCCCAGAGAGAGACACGGAGGGCACGGAGGTCTCCCAGCTGCCGTTGCCCACCCCGTGGGACTAGGGATTGCCGGAGATCTCGGAGAGGACCGGGGCTGCGGGAACTTTCAAAGGCCGGTTCGGCGACCCGGAGGGGAAGCGCCGGAGCTCTGCCCGGGCAGCAGACAAAACTCTCTGTCTGCTGTTAGCAGAGGGGCCACGCTGAGCACTCACGGCTCCGGGAGAGGCCCGGAGAGAATCCCAGAGGGCGGGGCGACCCCCAGCTGCCGTTGCCCGCCCCGTGGGGCTAGGGATTGCCAGAGATCTCGGAGAGGACCGGGGCGGGGGAACTTTCAAAGGCCGGTCCGGCGACCCGGAGGGGAAGCGCTGGAGCTCCGCCCGGGCAGCAGACAAAACTCTCTGTGCGCCGTTAGCAGAGGGGCTACGCTGAGCATTCACGGGTCCGGGAGAGGCCCGGAGAGAATCCCAGAGGGCGGGGCGACCCCCAGCTGCCGTTGCCCACCCCGTGAGGCTAGGGATTGCCGGAGATCTCGGAGAGGACTGAGGCTGGAGAGAGTTCCAGAGACCCAGCTTAGTAGCCTAGGGGGAAACCCTACAGGCTCACAGCAGCCTTAGGGAAAGCCTCTGCACAGCACCAGTAGAAGGCACCCAGCCGCCAGCCACAAGGCTGGAAGACCCCAGGGCAAAAGCAGCATAGCTAGGTGTACTAACCACAGACTGTAGAAGATGCCAATAGCTCTCCTGCGACCCATAGAGGACAAGTGAGATTTGGTGGGTGCCGACAGCAACGGAGCGACAAATATAAGTGATCCCATCCCTGGCCGCTGGAAAAGCCCATAACACCGTTGCAGACCCCAAGGAGAGAGCGCATCTAGGTGGGCAACAACAGTAGGCACCTGCAGCCTGAAGCCCCCCTGTGACGGCCCCCACGGCAGAGGAGGGAATCCAAAGGGCCACTGTGGCTACGAAGAGGGGCCCAGGCCCAGTTAGCAACTACGGACAGGGTTCCTGGTTGGTGAAGTATAAACAGCTGCTCCCCCCACCGCAGCAGCTGAAACAAGTGAAAGGAGCAACTAAACTCTATCTCCATGCGGAGGCACAAATCAACAACATCAAGCAATATGAAAAAATACATTAAATCTCCAGAACAGAAAGAAAGTAACAAATACACAGAAAACAATCCCAAAGAAAATGAGACATATAACCTAAATGATGATGACTTCAAAACAGCCATCATTAGGATTCTCAATGAGTTAAGAGAGAATTCTGACCGACAACTCAACGAGTTCAGGAGCTATGTCACAAAAGAGTTTGATACGATAAAGAAGAACCAAACAGAAATATTGGAAATGAAGAACACAATAGAGGAGATTAAGAAAAATCTAGATGCTCTGAACAGTAGGGCCGATAATATGGAGGAAAGAATTAGCAATTTGGAAGATGGCAATATAGAATTGTTGCAGGCAGAGGAGGAGAGAGAAGCAAGACTTAAAAGAAATGAAGAAACTCTCCGAGAATTATCAGACACAATTAGGAGATGCAACGTAAGGATTATAGGTATACCAGAGGGAGAAGAGAAGGAGAAAGGGGCAGAAAACCTATTCAAAGAAATAATGGCTGAGAACTTCCCAAATCTGGTGAGGGAGATGGATCTTCAGGTGACAGAAGCCAATAGATCTCCAAACTTTATCAATGCAAGAAGACCAACTCCACGGCATATAGTAGTGAAGGTAGCAAAAGTCAACGACAAGGAGAAAATATTAAGGACAGCCAGGCAAAAGAAACTAACCTACAAAGGAACCCCCATCAGGCTATCAGCAGATTTCTCAGCAGAAACTTTACAGGCTAGAAGAGAGTGGAATGATATATTCAAAAATCTGAAGGACAAAAATCTACAGCCGAGAATTCTCTACCCAGCGAAAATATCCTTCAAATACGATGGAGAAATAAAAACTTTCCCAGATAAACAAAAATTAAGGGAGTTCATTGCCACAAAACCTCCTCTTCAGGAAATCCTCAGGAAAACCCTCATTCCTGAAAAATCCAAAAAAGGAAAGGGGCTACAAAACCAAGAGCAGAGGAGATAAGTAGAAGGACAACAACAGAGAGTAGCAGCTCTACATCAGAACAGATTAAACCATGGGACGAGAAACAAAGGAAACTGAAGAAAACCGGAAAACAAGACACAAAATGGTAGTGGTAGGCCCCCACGTCTCAATAATCACTCTAAATGTAAATGGATTGAACTCCCCAATCAAAAGACACAGAGTGGCAGGATGGATCAAAGAACAAGATCCAACAATATGCTGCCTCCAGGAAACACACCTCAGTCCCAAAGACAAACACAGACTCAGAGTGAAGGGATGGAGAACAATACTCCAAGCTAATAATGAACAAAAGAAAGCAGGTGTCGCTATACTAATATCAGACAAGGTAGATTTCAAAGCAAAACAGATAAAGAAAGATAAAGAGGGACAGTATATAATGATAAAAGGGACTCTCCACCAAGAAGACATAACACTTATAAATATATACGCACCCAACACAGGAGCACCAAAATTTGTAAAGCAACTCTTAATAGAACTAAAAGAAGACATCAACAACAATACAATAATAGTAGGGGACCTCAACACACCATTAACACCAATGGACAGAACATCCAGACAGAAAATCAACAAGGAAATAATAGAATTAAATGAAAAATTAGACCAGATGGACTTAATAGATATATATAGAACACTTCATCCAAAAACAGCAGGTTACACATTCTTCTCAAGTGCACATGGAACATTCTCAAGGATTGACCATATTTTGGGAACCAAAGCAAACATCAATAAATACAAGAGAGTTGAAATAATATCAAGCATCTTTTCTGATCATAACGCTATTAAACTAGAAATCAACTACAAGAAAAAAGCAGAGAAAGGTGCAAAAATGTGGAGACTAAACAACACGCTTCTCAACAAACAATGGATCATTGAAGAAATTAAAGAAGAAATCAAATATTATCTGGAGACAAATGAAAATGAGAACACGACATACCAAATCATTTGGGATGCAGCAAAAGCAGTCCTAAGAGGGAAATTCATCGCAATACAGGCTCACCTCACTAAACAAGAAAAAGCTCACGTAAGCAACCTCAAACGACACCTAACAGAACTAGAAAAAGAAGAACAAACAAAGCCCAGAGTCAGTAGAAGGAGGGAAATAATAAAAATAAGAGCAGAAATAAACGATATTGAAACAAAAAAGACAATAGAAAGGATCAATGAAACAAAGAGTTGGTTCTTCGAAAGAATTAACAAAATTGACAAACCCC
Organism: Equus przewalskii; assembly: GCF_037783145.1. Lineage (NCBI taxonomy): Eukaryota > Metazoa > Chordata > Mammalia > Perissodactyla > Equidae > Equus > Equus przewalskii. The sequence continues at coordinate 79,224,561 of NC_091834.1, forward strand.
TAGCCAGACTCACCAAGAAAAGAAGAGAGAAATCGCAAATTAATAAAATCAGGAATGACAGAGGAGAAATCACAACAGATACCAATGAAATACAAGAGATCATAAGAGAATACTATGAAAAACTATATGCCAACAAATTGAACAACCTGGAAGAAATGGACAAATTCCTAGACTCCTACAATCTCCCCAAACTGAATCAGGAAGAAATGGAGAATCTGAATAGACCAATCACAAGTAAGGAAATAGAAACGGTAATCAAAAACCTCCCCAAAAACAAGAGTCCAGGACCAGACGGCTTCTCTGGAGAATTCTACCAAACATTCAAAGAAGACTTAATACCTATTCTCCTCAAACTGTTCCAGAAAATTGAGAAAGATGGAGAACTCCCTAACACATTCTATGAAGCCAACATCACTCTGATCCCCAAACCTGACAAGGACAACACAAAGAAGGAGAACTACAGGCCGATATCACTGATGAACATAGATGCAAAAATCCTCAACAAAATTTTGGCAAACCGATTACAGCAATACATCAAAAAGATTATACACCATGATCAAGTGGGATTTATACCAGGGACACAGGGATGGTTCAACATCCGCAAGTCAATCAACGTGATACACTACATCAACAAAATGAAAAACAAAAACCACATGATCATCTCAATAGATGCAGAGAAAGCATTCGACAAGATCCAACACCCATTTATGATAAAAACCCTCAGTAAAATGGGTATAGAAGGAAAGTACCTCAACATAATAAAGGCCATATATGATAGACCCACAGCCAACATCATACTCAATGGACAAAAGCTGAAAGCCATCCCTCTGAGGACAGGAACAAGACAAGGGTGCCCACTTTCACCACTCCTATTCAACATAGTACTGGAGGTGCTGGCCAGAGCAATTCGGCAGGAAAAAGAAATAAAAGGAATCCAAATAGGTAACGAAGAAGTAAAACTCTCGTTGTTTGCAGACGACATGATCTTATACCTAGAAAACCCCAAAGAATCCACAGAAAAACTATTAGAAATAATCAACAACTACAGCAAAGTAGCAGGGTATAAAATTAACGTGCATAAATCAGTAGCATTTCTATACACTAACAATAAACTAACAGAAAAACAACTCAAGAACTCTATCCCATTCACAATCGCAACGAAAAGAATAAAATACCTTGGGATAAACTTAACCAAGGAAGTGAAGGATCTATACAATGAAAACTACAAGACTTTCTCGAAAGAAATAGGCGATGACATAAAGAGATGGAAAAACATTCCTTGTACATGGATTGGAAGAATAAACATAGTTAAAATGTCCATACTACCTAAAGCAATATACAGATTCAATGCTATCCCAATCAGAATCCCAAGAACATTCTTCACAGAAATTGAACAAACAATCCTAAAATTCATATGGGGGAACAAAAGACCGCGAATTGCTAAAGCAATCCTGAGCAAGAAAAACAAAGCCGGCGGAATCACAATCCCCCATTTCAAAACATACTACAAAGCTACAGTGATCAAAACAGCATGGTACTGGTACAAAAACAGGTCCACAGATCAATGGAACAGAATTGAAAGCCCAGAGCTAAAACCACACATCTATGGACAGCTAATCTTTGACAAAGGAGCAGAGGGCCTACAATGGAGAAAAGAAAGTCTCTTCAACAAATGGTGCTGGGAAAACTGGACAGCCACATGCAAAAGATTGAAAATTGACCATTCTTTTTCACCACACACCAAAATAAACTCAAAATGGATCAAAGACCTAAAGATTAGGCCTGAGACAATAAGTCTTTTGGAAGAGAATATAGGCAGTACACTCTTTGACATCAGTTTCAAAAGAATCTTTTCGGACACTGTAACTCCTCAGTTGAGGGAAACAATAGAAAGAATAAACAAATGGGACTTCATCAGACTAAAGAGCTTCTTCAAGGCAAGGGAAAACAGAATTGAAACAAAAAAACAGCTCACTAATTGGGAAAAAATATTTACAAGCCACTTATCCGACAAAGGGTTAATCTCCATAATATACAAAGAACTCACACTGCTTAACAACAAAAAAACAAACAACCCGATCAAAAAATGGGCAGAGGACATGAACAGACATTTCTCAAAAGAAGATATGAATATGGCCAATAGACACATGAAAAGATGTTCATCATCGCTAATCATCAGGGAAATGCAAATCAAAACTACACTAAGATATCACCTTACCCCCGTTAGATTGGCAAAAACATCCAAAACCAAGAACGACAAATGTTGGAGAGGTTGTGGAGAAAGAGGAACCCTCATACACTGTTGGTGGGAATGCAAACTGGTACAGCCACTATGGAAAACAGTATGGAGATTTCTCAAAAAGTTAAAAATAGAAATACCCTATGACCCAGCCATCCCATTACTGGGTATCTATCCTAAGAACCTGATAACAGATATCTCAAGAGTCCGATGCACCCCTATGTTCATCGCAGCATTATTTACAATAGCCAAGACGTGGAACCAGCCTACATGCCCAGAAACTGATGACTGGATAAAGAAGATGTGGTATATATACACAATGGAATACTACTCAGCCATAAAAAAAGACGAAATTGGCCCATTCACAACAACGTGGATGGACCTCGAGGGCATTATGTTAAGCGAAATAAGTCAGTCAGAGAAAGACGATCTCTATATGACTCCACTCATAGGTGGAAATTAGTATATTGAGAAGGAGATCTGATCGGTGGTTACCAGGGAAAAGGGGGGGTGGGGGGAGGGTACGAAGGGGGAAGTGGTGTACCCACAACATGACTAACAAAAATGTACAACTGAAATCTCACAAGCTTGTAATCTATCATAACATTAATAAAAAAAAATAAAAAAAAAAAAAAAAGAAAGTTTGAAATGAGCCTCTAATTGAGCCAACTAGTGGTACAACAACTACAAAAGGAAGTAGGTGAGGGGACCTTAGCGGATTAGTCTTCTGCCCAAGACAGTAGTTTCAATCTGAGAACAAGAGTTTGACCCTAGCGCAAGAGAGATTGGAATAAGTCATCTGGGACAGAAAGCAGGACCCAGGCCCTGAGGGCAGGTGCTTGCAGATATCAAGACAACCAAATAATCACTATCTTTTCCCAAAAGTGGAGGAGGAATTTGGTGTGTATGTGGAGGGGACATTTTTTCCTGAGAGTTTGGGAGAGAAAACAAAAATAATTCCAAAGCAAAGACAGGAAGAGGAGCAAAGCAGCTAGAGAGGTGAGGCTGGAGACAGTCAGGGACGAAGAGGCCAGAGAAACCTCCTGTGTTGAGGTGACCAAAGGGCATCGCCATGGATATATGGTGAATGGGAAAGTGTTTGTTTTACATATTTCATGGCAGGAGACTTATGTGAAATTAAAGATACAGAATGATGAAATTTAAATGAAAAATATATCCCCATACATATATGTGCCTACAAACAGACTAAAATGAAAAGTGTCAAAATATTAACAATGGAAATAATGGGGTATCTGCTATCTTCTTGATATTTTTGCATCTTCCACAATCATAAAGAAGTTTTTTTATATATAAAATAATCACAGATTATTAGAGCAGACAAGTATTTAGAGATTATCTTGTCCAAAGACCTCATTTTTCAGAAGAGCAAAATGAGTCTCAAATGTATCATAGCTGGTCACTGCAGAATTGAAACCAGAATCTACGTATGTGGGTTCCCTCTGAGTGATTTCCCTTGTACCATCTTGCCTTCCAGAACACTTTTGACTTATGTGAGTTTTTAAACCTACATGTAACACTTTACGTTTAATTACATTACATTTCATATTGCTTTTTACCATAGCAATAGTAACCTACCGTGTTTTTATTCAATCCCGCTTCTGCCCGCCCTGCATGTGTTATTTCACGCAAATGTATGACATCCTAGACCTCGTAAGTATGCCTTCCACAAATTCTTCCAAAGTGACTGAAAAAGTTTTGTCTAGGACATGACCAAATTCAGAATCCTATGACAACATCATGTGGGTGATCCTGAGGGGACATTTCAGAACAGAAATCCTGCAGGTCCAGATATGACTCACTATTGCCACCTGGTGGCAGTGACTGCAGATTCCAAGGGCATGTTGCACATTTCCTGGCTCTTTTGCTAAAAAGGCATCCACGAATCAGCATGGACTAAACCAGTGGTCTCCACCACACTGTACAAATAATTCATTCGGGTGAATGTGGCATGAAAACATTAGGGTTTCTATTTATAGTTAAACAATTATGCAAGGCTAATTGCACAAAATATTAGTTCCTGCTGACCATTTTCTGTTTGCCGAAGACAGCCAGTTTAAAATCTTCCAGCTCTTTTTGGATATTTATTTGCACTTACTTTAATAATATTCATATGATACCATATCTCGATCTCTCGGGCGTAGGCATTACAATTAAATTTCCTCTATGTTAGAGTATGAGAATTTTTCTTTCTTTCACAGACTCGTCTGCTGAACACACTCATACATTCGTGTCTCCATCACTCTTCCATTAGGGCTATATCATAATTTTGCTTAGAGCAGAGTCCAATGTTCAGAATGTTGTCTAGAGATCTACTAACAGTTGAGCAATATGATTTATATTAGTTTTCCTGTTTTGTACTCTTTCCTCCCCCCTCATTACTTGCTTAGTTTTCCAAATACTTAACAGTAAATCAGCCCCAAATATTCCATGGTTATTTAAATCTTGTCTCCGAAAAATCAAATGATAGATACCTAATCTACATCAAATATTCTACCAATTTCATTGTCTTGGAGACGTCTCTTCCAGAGCCTTCCTACCTGTCCTAAACATAGTCATTTTTTTCTCTAGATGGGCAAAGAGCTGTTTGGACGTTAGTGTACCCTCTCAATTCATCAATAGTTTGACTGGGTATGGATTTCTAGGTTGGAAATAAATGTTACTCAGAATTTTGAAGTCATTTTTTGTCCTACTGTCTCTGAGTTTCCAGTGTTGCTGTAGAGAATTCTTCAGCCATTCATATTCTTTATCCTTTTTAATGAATCAGTTTTTCCCTCTTTCTGGAAACTTTTAGGGTATCCATAGTATTCTGAAATTTCAAAGACCTTCCCTATGTGGGTCTCTTTCAAGTCTTGTGCTGGCACCCAGTGGGACTTACACTCATAAAAATTACGCTTTTCCATTATGGAAATTTTCTTGACGTTTTGATGTAGTCTTTTCCAGTTTTCACTATTCTTTTTCTGAAACTCCTATTATTTCCTTATCTTGTTTCTTCCTATTTTTCTACGAAACTTTCCATTTATGGTATATTTCCATATCTTTATACTATGTTTTATATTTGTATATTTATTTTTATATTTTATTCATACATTTTATTTTTTCTCTTCTTGTTCCTCTTTCATAGAATGCCGTTCATATTTCACAAATGCAATTTCTTTGTTTACATATTTGAATATACTAATGATAGTTTCTTTCTCCTGTGTTTTCGTCTTCTTGCACAGTCTCTGTTTCCTGCAAGGTTCTGTTTTCTTTGTATTTGTTTGGGACCCTCTCTTCATGCCTGTGGCTTTCTTCAGATATCCAGGAATTTTGGGTTGTTTGCTCATAGATAAGGCAGTGAAATGCTGGTTGGAAACTCTGTGTGTGTGCTTTGGGATTTGTTGTTGATGGTAGACTTCACTGCAGTATGATCTGACTGGGCTTTTTTTGGGAGAAAACCCAATGCTATATATTTTCATCTTTTCTCTCATGCTGATTGCATTCCCCACAGAAGCAGCTCCTGCTCTCCTGCCTGCTGACATCTGGAGGGTAGAGGCCTGGCTCCAGGGATAAGGAGGGGAGAAAGCAAGGATCTCGCTGTTCAGGGTATAAACAGCTACTCACTGCCCCTGTTTTCACTGTGAACCCTCCCCTGCCTCTGAATGGTGTCTGGTGCTCCTTCCCCTCAGCTTTACTGTGGCTGAAGAGAACACTTCTGTTGGGTGGAGGGGGAGCAGTTGCATCCATGTGGAGTTGGAGAAGAAATTTGGGACTTTAACTCTTTCTTAAGCAATTTTTTATTTACTCCCATTTTTAAACATTTTAAAAACTTTGAGAGCTGCTGCTGTGTAAATTGTATTGTTTATTGTCTTTCCTCACTGCTGACTTAGGATTCTACTTTCATTGCATGACTGAGTCACTTCCTACCCATTCTTTTATGTTCCATCTTCCAAAATGATTTTGCTGTTATCTCCTCTTTTGACATCTATATAATTGTGACTTTATGACTTAAAAAGTCCCTTTGTTTTTGTTTTAATGGAGATTCAGGATAGAGTGGAGGTAAGTGGACCTCTTCAATCTGCCATCTTATTGGAAGATGCAATATTTCTCTTTCTAAATTAAAAAAAATTAATTAATTAATCTTAATAATTAGTGCATGGATTGACGTTGGTGCTTTCATGCCACATACACTGGTGGATGATGTAGGTGAAAGGGGAGGGAGAGTAAAATCTCCATAGTGTGCAGAGGGCTTGACAGTGGGGCCCTCTCGCCACTGTTTTTCCTCAGCATATTGAGTTTACATGTGATTGGTTAAGTAGATAACAGGTAATGCTTTCTAGTTTTAATTAAGCCAGCCCTCCCATAACGTGCACATGGCTTTAAATAATTTCTATAGAAGATGATTTGTATAAAAAGACCCCAGGATGAAGATAATACATAAGTAAACAGCAAGAAAGTGTAAGAAGGATCCTTCTCTTACTGCTGATGTGAGGTCTCCATGAAGATCTGATGAAGATCTAATCAGTCAGGACCTGGACAGCTCAGAGGAGCTGGCAATGAAACTGAAGTCATCAACAACACTCCTTGAAACGGGATTTATATCCGCTGTTGTTAATAAAGAGCTATGTTGCATATTGTGAACTGGGATATTAATTTACAGAGTAATAGTATGATGAATAGAAAGATATTTAAAATTTAGCACTCAAAACATGACAACTCCATAAAATATTCTATTTTTTCAGCAATGTGGAAAATCATGATTAAATCCAGGATTCTTTTTACAAAATGTTATTATCCTAAATGTTAAATATTTAGAAGCTTCCTTTGGAATTTCTTAGTGAAGACCAGAAAAATAAAAATGTACATGACATTGGGAAAAATTTTGTTGTTTTTATAGTGGTAAAAATAACTGCTATAAATAATATAGCAGATTTCTCTAGCCAGCCACATGACAAATCAGATTCCCTAATAAACAAAATGCTATTTAAAATATTAGAAATCACCTTTTAAATGTATCACTCAACTATGTAAAAGTAAGGAATCTGGCTTTATGACAAATAAAGTAAAAATGGGAATCTTAAGTTAGTGACTAGGCAGCTGTTTGGCTGGAGGCTTATTATTATTTATTTATTTTTTAAGATTTATTTACTTATTGTTATTATTATTCTGTTGCAAGGAGAGCTCGGGATGGAAGATAATGCATAAGGCCCACCTGTGTGGGGAAATGTATGGGAAAACACTCCTACAACTTGTATCCTTTGCAGAAGTAGACACCAAGGAAATGTCATGCTGACTTAAGAGAAAACATAATGTCCCCTGAAAACTCCTAACCGCAAGAAATTTTTTTTGCCTAAATTGGTATTACCTGTGTGTCTAAAGAAAACCAGTAATATAACTGAAAGCCCTTCCAGGCAGCTAAAATCCAGGACTTAAGGAATTCTTATACAAGTCTTAAGGAAAATTAATATTTCACTATTTAAAAGCACAGAACACACAAGAAAATAAGGCAACAAAAGTGAGAACCAGCAGAAAACAAAAATAGGCCAAACAGAGAGATCCACAAGAACCTCACACATGGGAGTTTTAAACACAGAATACAAGTAAATTTATTATGATTATCAAAATTAGAGAAGAGGTTGAAAATATAAGTAAGGAGAAAGAAACTATAAAAATTAACAAATCTTAAAAAGGGAGAAATAAAATTTGTAGGAATCAAAATTTAAATAACTGAGTTGAAAAACTCAGTGGGTGGGTTAAACAACAAAACAGACATAGCTGAAGGGAGAATTAATGAACTGGAAGATAGATCTGAAGTTATTATTCGTAACGTAGTTCAGCAGGAGGCAGAGAAGGAAAATGAAAAGAGATGTTAAGAAGCGTAGAAGGTATGGAAAGTTTAAAATGTTTAACTGGAGACCCAGAGGAAATAATGGCTGAGAATTCTCAAGAATTGTTGGAAAAAACAATAACAGATTCAAGACACACACACGCACACACAGGAATCTTTAAAGTAACCAGAAGATTGCCTCACAAAGTAATGATAATTTGACTGTTAGCTTATTTCTCAACATCAAAAAAAGTCAAAAGACAATAGAAATAGATCTCAATGAGCAAAGAAAAAATAATGGTCAATATAGAACTCTATAACCACAAAAATACATTTTGGGAATTATAAAGACTTTCATATCAAACAAAATTGAGAGTTTACCACCAAAAGGAATTCTCTGAAGCACACTCAAGATATATTCAGACAGAAGGAGCATGACCCCAGATGGAAGGTCTGACAGACAGGAAATAATGATGAGCAAAGATTTTAATAAATATGTTCGTCATCCTACAAAACATTGATTTAGAAAATTATACAATTTATAGGGAAATAATAGACTAGAACTAAGAAATTGCAAAAGAGTAGCATGTAAATAGGAAGAGATGGTCTAGTTGAAATGTCCTAAGGTCTTTGTCCTGTTCAAGAGGGAGGAAATAAATAGATTATCTTCTAGATTTTTATAAATCAAGCATACATGGTGTTATAGTCTGAATTGTGTCCCCCTCCCCCAAATTCATATATTGAAGCTCTAATACCCAAGGTGACTATATTTGGAGATAGGGACTTCAAGGAGGCAATTAAGATTAAATGAGGTCACAAGGAGGGGAGGCCCTAATCTGATAGGACCTGTGTCCTTATAAGAAGAGGAAGGGAGACTGGAGATCTCTTTTTTCTGTGGTCATGCACAGAGGAAAGGCCACATGAAGACACAGTGAGAAGGTAAGTTGACTACAAGCCAGGAAAAAAGGCCTCACTAGAAATCTACCCTGATGGCAATTTGATCTTGGACTTCCAGCCTCCAGAACTGAGAGAAAATACATTTCTGTTGTTTAAACCACACATCTGTGGTCTTTTGTTATGGAGCTCTAGCTGACTAGTACTCATGGTAATTTGGTCAAGACAGTTTAAATTATAGACACAGCATAGAACATCAATACAAGTGTGAATGTCTGTGTTTGTGTGTATATGTGTAGGATAAGATAAAAAACAAAGAAAAAATAAAGTAACTGCATAACAATGCAGAAAACAGTGATGAAAAGAATATTTTGGAAAAATAGAAGTCTGGCATCAGAAATTATTCTAAACTTATTAAATCACAAAAAGTTCAAGTGCATCAAACTTGTCAGGCAAAAATTTTCAACCTGGATAAGAACACAAAAGCCAGCAATATGCTTTTTACAAGCGCCACATGTAAAGTATAAGGACATAGAAGTATTGAAAGGGAAAGGATAGAACAAATGCCAGGTAAATGCTAGCCTAAAGGAATCTTGTGTTGCTGCAGTGTCATCAGACAAATAAATACTAAGACCAAAAACCATCTCTCTAGATGAAAGGGGCACTGCAAAGTGGTAAAAGCATGATATAACCAGGAATATATAAACATTCTAAACTGGTAGGGAAATAATAACATAATCTAAATAATCTAAAAATACATAGAAATCAAAAGTGACAGAACTATCAGGAGAAATAGACATATCCGTATGATAAAAGGAGATTTTAACAAAAGTTTCCTTAATTGCTAGGTTAAGCAGACAAAAACTTGGTTAGATCACAGAAGATTTGAAAAGCACAAGCAGCAAACTTGATTTAACAGACTTTTGGAAAATATTGTACCCAATAAGCTGAGAATATACAGTCCTTTTTAAGCACAATGAAATGTTTATATGTGCTAGCCTATAAATCAGCCTCAAGCATCGTTGAAAAACTGGTGTTGTACAGGCCAGATTCTGACCATAGTAAAATTAAGTTAGAAATAAAAAACAAAATAAAAAATAGCTACAAAAACCTGATTTATTTCAAATTTTAAAACATACTTCTAAGCAGCTCATGGATGAAAGAATCTAACATAATGGAAATGAGGAAACACAGAGAGCTGAAAAATATGGGATACAGCTATAGTAATGGAAGAAAATTCACCTCCTTATATCCTTGCTTTGGAAGAGAAGAAAAGCTCAAAATTAGTGAGATATATATCTAATTTAGAAAGTTAGCAAAAGAGCAGCAGAATAAATGCAAAGATAAAGTGGAACAAAGCAATAAAGAGAGGAAATTAATAAAGCAGAGTACACATGAAATAAAGAGAATCAAAGAGCCGAAAGTTGTTTTTTAACATGACTTACAAAATAGACATATTTTTGGAAAGATTATTCAAAGAAAGTTTAAAAGCACAAGTGAGGAATGAAAAGAGATATAACTGTAGATACTAGAGATATTATTATAAGTACTGTAGAAATTCAATAGGTAATAAGTGGATATTATAAACAACCACATGCTACTAAATTTTAGATAGAATGCATCAATTCCTAGAAAAATGTAACTAACTCGAGGAGAAATAAAAAATTTGAATAATCTTGGGGCCAGCCCAGTGGCCCAGCAGCTAATTTTTCATGTTTTACTTCTGGGCGGCCTGGGTTTTTCCCGTTGGGATCCCAGGTGCGGACATGGCACCGCTTGGCAAAAGCCATGCTGTGGTAGGCATCCCACACATAAAGTAGAGGAAGATGGGCATGGATGTTAGCTCAGGACCAGTCTTCCTCAGCAAAAAGAGGAGGATTGGCAGTAGTTAGCTCAGGGCTAATCTTCCTCAGGAAAAAACTTTTTTGAATAATGTTAAAGCCAGGAAAATAATGGAATAATTTCTAAGTATATATACCTTTGGCTTTCTCCTTTCCTTTTCCTGCTAGCTGGAGTTAAGAATGTATAGACAGAGATGAAGCAGCCATCTTGACCCATAGGCGGCAGTCAAGTGTGGAGGATGGCAGAACAAAGATAGAAAGAGTCAGGGTTGTCATGGTTGTGGAGCCACCATACCAGCCTATTTCTATTTTGCTGAAATTGTTGCTATTTCGGGTCTTTGTTCTTATGAACAAACCCATACCTTACTGAATATAAGCAGTCACACTGAAAAGAAAATAAGAAGATGGTTAAGGCAAAATTTTGGGCTGTAGCTAATTGGATAAGGGGGTGGAGGTGATTGCAAGAGGAAAGGAGGTGGAATCAGAAGAGTTCACGGAGAGTTCTAAAAATTATGCTCTATTTCTTAAGCTGGGATGTGGTATGTACCATATTATTCATTTTATTACTCTTTAAGCTTTTCAGTTACGTTTTATGCATATATATGCATAAAATATTTCATAACCAAAATATATTAAAAATAATTTGAAACAGGAGAAATGTATCCCTTTTTTAGGAAATACGATTGGAAGCTGCATAGAAGAACACTGCTGAGGAATTGAAGACACAAAATACAAGAATAAATTATATAGCGTGGGAGGCTTACTGTACAGTTAGAGGAAAGTACAGATGCTTCTAACATGGCTGAACTTATGTTATCTGCTAGATAACATTTCAATAATATAACATGAAAAATTACATTTCGGTGATTCAAAAATGAAAGATATGTGGGAGAAAAGATATCAACAGTCAATCATTTTCTTAACCACAAAATATTTTGTGGAAACACAGCTAAGTATAGCCATGAATGGAGCTAGGGCTTTGACTGCAATAAAGATTGAAATCTAGGGGCTGGCCTTGTGGCCTAGTGGTTAAATTCAGCACGCTCTGCTTCAGTGGCCCAGGTTTGGTTCCTGGGTGTGGACCTACACCACTTGCCAGTGGCCGTGCTGTGCTGGCAACCCATATACAAAATAGAGGAAAATTGGCACAGATGTTAGCTCAGCACGAATCTTTTTCAGGAAAAAAAAAAGATTGAAATGTGGAGTGAGGTCATGTTCACAGGTTGATGCTGTGATTCCTTTTTTAAAAAAATGTTAAGAAATTCTTTATTCAGAAGTGAGTTTACCTCACCAACTGTTGTTATCGACTTCTTTCTTCTATCAGAAAATATTCCTGGCAGAATTTCAGACGGATTAGGTTTTTACCTGCTTGTCTATTGCCAGGCATTTACCTTCACTCTGGTCTAGACTATTTGTGGGGAATATTGGATGCTCATTATATAGCAGAAATTTCACCTTTCGTTCTGCTATGATACCATTGGTAATGAGGCTTCCAAATCCTTAGTTGAATGGAATGAGTTCTCATAAATAGGACAGTGAGCAGAATAGTTATGATTTCTTTTAAAAGTTCAACTTCATCTTGTGTTCCCAGAGGCCCAGGAAACAGTCAAGTGAAAAAAGACCAAGTAAAGGGTACAAATTTTCAGCTATAAAGTAAATAAGGTCTGAGGATCCAATGCAAACATGGTAATGACAGTTGACAACACTGCACCGCACAACTGACGTTTGCTGAGACTAGGACTCACATTTATGGAGGTATAATTGACAAAACTGTAAGACATTTAAAGTGTACATTGTAGTGATCCAACAAATTATGCATTACAAAAAGATTACCCCCACCCAGCCAGTTAACACATCCATCACCTCACACATCTACTTCTTTCTTCTTCTTGGTGAGACATTCAAGTTCCACTTCTATAACCGATCTCAACCATACAACAGTATTATCAACTGTAGTCGCCAAGTTTTACATCCGATCCTCAGGACTTACTCATGTCATAGCCACAAGCGTGTACCCTTTTACCAACCTCTCCCTATTTACCCTAACCCTCAGCCTCTGGCAACCACTTTTCTATTCTTTGTTTCTATGAGTTTTCCATTTTCCTTTTCTTAGATTTCATATCTAAATGATACCATGCAATATTTGTCTTTCCCTATCTGGCTTAAGTCACTTAGCATAATGCCCACAATGCTCATTCATATTATCTCAAATGGCAAGATTTCCTTCTTTCTCGTAGCTGAATACTATTCCATTGTATACATATATGACACATCTTCTTTATCCATTCATTCACTGACGAACGCTTAAGTTGTTTCCATATCTTGGCTATTGTGAATGATGCTGCAATGAACATGATGTGCAGATACCTCTTTGAGATCCTATTTTCATTTCCTTCAGATATATACTCTGAAGTGGAATTGCTGGATCCTATGGTACTTCTATTTTTAATTTTTTGAGGAATCTCCATACTGTTTTCCATAGTGGCTCTACCGTTTACATTCCCACCAACAGTGTACGACGGTTCCCTTTTCTCCACATCCTCACCAACACTTGTTATCTCTGGTCTTTTTGGTGCTGCTGTGAGTCCTAAAGGGTGTGTGGTAACCTCTCTTTCTCTGATCACCCTTCTATAAATGACAGGGTTTAGCTGGACGAGTAAAAGGAGACACCTAGTTGTGTCAGGTGAGGACTGAGCAGCACTAACAATTGGCTTTCCCACCCAATTTCTAGGAGAAGAGAAGAGTAATCAAGGAGAACCAGCTTTTGTTTGTAGCATCTATCTGATCTAATCTAAAATATCTTTTTTTGTATTCGATCTAGGGATGAGATATTCTAGAAATGGTATCTCCTTACTTGGCATAATTAATGCCCCTAGTCCCTGACATTATGAACCCTGCTTATTACTGTTTTATGGTTCTTTGAATTCTTGGAGAACATTAAACAGTGTTGTCTTATAGAATTTGATTTTGAATTATAAGGATTTTTGCCCCCAAACTAAACAACACCTAATTGAAAGCAAGATTCAATTTGTTCAAGGAAGTTTTTCATTTGAACTTTTCCCTTTGGTGAACTACAAATTGTGTAAAATGAGTGGAAAACAATTATCTCAGATCTTTCATTAAAAGCTTACTGATTTTCCAATTCCTTTCATTTAAGATGCCTAGAGGATTAGAAATTGAGCTAGGATAAAAATCTGGGGTATCTCTGAATAATACTAGTGCTTGTAAGGAAGGGAAAAATCTAGCAACTTGATTCTTCTTTTGGTATCTAAGAATTGATCTTTGGATACCTGGAACTCATCTCTCATGGAAATAATATGAGAGGTGATTTGTCTCTCAATTGCCCCACTAGAATTGACAAACATATCCCCCCCTCCGACCCCCGTCAGTGTCCATTTTGGGTCTTCCTTTCTTCTTATTCCTTTTCTTCTCTAAAAGTATTTCAGCTACTTTTGGAGTTTTGCAGGGTTTATGGGCTAAGAACCTACCCATCATTTTTATTCTAGGCACAAGTAGGGAGCTCTGCTAATGTCTGGGCTGTGGACTATGGTGAGAAGGGAACTCGGTGAGTCACGGAAAACATCTCTTTTTTAGGTATGCAGCATAGGAATATGACTCTTAGATATGAGTACTCCTTGATTAGTTCCTGGAATCCGAATGACTACTGAATATCCATCATCTTCAAAACCAACATACAATCATCACCATTATCATCAGCAGCAGGAGCAATGGCAAAATTATCTTGATTATTATCTATATCAGAAACTTCGTAGTTCTACTAATAAGAATTTTAGGGCTGATAAATTTTAGTTCTAAATTCTTATTTTACACCAAAAATGAAATGAATCTCCCCATATAGAGAAAACAATCCCGAGAAAGAAGAACACAGCTAGAGGTATCACACTCCCTGATTTCAAACTATATTATAAAGTTATGATGGCAGTATGATACTGGCATAAAAGCAGACACATAGACCGATGAAACAGAATCAAGAGCCTAGAAATAAACTCTCATATATATGGTCAACTAATATTTGACAAGAAGCCAAGAATACTCAATGGAGAAAAATAATCTCTTCAATAAATGGTGTTGGGAAAGCTGGATAACCACATGCAGAGGAATAAAGCTGGACCCCTATCTTACATCACTCACAAAAATTAACTTGAAGTAGATTACAGGCAAAGATAAGAACTGAAACCATAAAACTCTTAGAAAAAAACATACAGAAAAAGCTCCTTGACATTGATCTTGGCAATAATTATTTTAGATATGAGGCCAAAAACACAAAACAAAAAATTAAATAAGTGATATTACATCAAAGTGAAAAGTGTCTGCACAGCAAAAGAAACAATCAGCAAAATGACAAGGCAGCCTATGGAATGGGAGAAAATATTTGCAAATCATTTATTTGATAAGGGGTTAATATCCAAAATATATAAAGAACTCATACAACTCAACAGCAAAAACAATCCAATTTAAAAATGGGCAGAGGAATTGAAGAAATATTTTTCCAAAGGAGACCTACAAATGGTCAACAGTTACATGAAAGGGTGTTCAACATCACTAATCATGAGGGAAATGCAAATCAAACCACAATGAGTTATCACCTCAGACCTGTTAGAATGATTATCATTATAAATGCATTATGCTAAGTGACGTAAGCCAGACGGAGAAAGACAAATACTGAATAGTATCATTTATATGTGAAATCTAAAGGAGGCAAACTCACAGACACAGAGTAGAGTGGTGGCTACTAGGGACTGTGGGCAGGAGAAATGAGAAGTTATTGATCAGAGGCTAGAAACATCCCATTATAGAATAAGTTCTGGGATCTAATGTACAGCATGGTGATTATAATTAATACTACTTCTATATACTTAAAAGTTGCTAAGAGAGTGGATTTTAAATGTTCTCACCACAAAAATGAAATGGTAATTATGTAACATGATGGAGGTGTTGGCTAATGACATGGTAGTAATCATTTTGCAATATATCTGTGTGTTGAATCAATATGCTGTGTGTCAATTATATCTCAATAAAGCTGAAAAAATGAAATTAATCTGATCCATATCTTTATCTTGCAAACCTTTCAGTTTGCTTCTTTTCTTGCTATAGTTTATGTACAGAATGAGTTATCTTAATCTAATTATCATTATTTGAGAAAAACATTACTGAATTTATTCATTCACTCAGCAAACATTGACAAAAATGCTTACTCTATGGCAGTCACTATTCTAGATATTTGAGATACAGATAAACAAATGGACAAAAAATTCCAGCCTCTGTGAATTTTAGATTTTAGTGGAGAAAACAGAGAATAAACAAAACAAATAAAAATGAATTAAATTATATAGTTTGTGAGAAGGTAACACATGCTTTGGAAAAAAAAAAGAGCACGTTCAAGGGAGATTAAGAAGAGGGATATATTAGTTGCAGTGGAAAAAGGTGGTCAGGGAGAAAGCAATATTTAGTAAATGTTAAATGTATATTTCTTAATCAATATTACTGTGATTGTGAAATTTAGAATTTACTTGGTGGTAATTTGTAATTTTCTTCTACTCATTGGGAACTTTTTGCTTACTATATGCTAAACTTTATCAGTATGTACGTTATTGCTTTTAGAGAGAAATACATAATTCTAAAAAATGAAGTAAACATTGATCATTTTGGACTGATTTAATTGCATTAGAAAAGAGATTTTAATTAAATTTAGGAAAAATTCTTAATTTTTTACTAAACAAATGGTGATTTAAATGTATAAAATTTTAGTAATTTCACTAGAAATCAAATTTATTTGTTTAGTAGGAACATGGCAAAATGGTACAAATTACAAAAAAAAATCTAAGCCCTTTCTTTTTCCTCTTCTTTGAAATTTATTCTAAACTATTGGCCCTCGAAGGCAGTACTATTTGGATCTTTTTTGACTAGTAGTTCAAATTCAAAGTCAAACCATGCAGGATTTATTTTAAGAAGAAAGCAGAAGACCAAAAATTTATATTTAGGAATATAAATAGTCCTTCCATTTTATAGCTAGATTAAGTAGATATAGATTCTTCCACACAATTAATGTTAAATTATCTAGTTTAAACCTGTCAAAGAACAGGTACAATTTATTATAACACAAACTATACAATATGTTTATTACTGAGGAGAGATTTATAAATGTTAAAAATCAAAACAGACCTTAAATCTACAATGTGTAAAATACTGTCATGCTGTCTCTTCTTATAAAGAACACCTTTGTAGGGCAAAAAGTTATCCACTAATTTTTCTTTTACATAAAGCTGAATTTTTATGCTTTGAGTCCTAGAAAGACCATAGATTAATTGTTCAAAGGCCTTTCTCTCTTCTCCCAAACTCAGATCTCCATCTTTATTTCCTAAAATGTCCCCAAATTATCTTACTTTTCCCCAGTGAAAACTTACTCCTGTCTCTGTGTTCCCCATCTCAATCAGTGGCATCACAATCTACCTTTACCTAGGTCACTGTAGCAGAGGCATCTTCTACACTCTTCTCTCTCATCCCCAAAGTCTGATTAATCAAAAAGTCCAGGTAGGTCCATACCCTCCACCCCTTGCTTTGTCGCTACAGTAAGCTCCTCAGTGAGCTGAATTGACCATGCTGCCCTCTGGCTTAGAAATTCTATTTCCCCTAAGAAAAGCTCTAAACTCCTCTGCATGTCATGGACAGCTATTTTTAACCTGGCCCAACCTATCCAAACGTTTCACTTTTCACGACTCAGCCTTAGGACCTGCACTGGAGATGTTTCCTGTCAAAACCACTGATCTCTATATATTTGGGTCTTTGAATTCACGGCATTCTCTGATTGGAATATCTCTTCCTTTTTCACTCACTCATTAATTAATATGGTAAATATCTATTGAATATCTACCCTGTGCCAGAGCAATGGAATGTGCTGGGGGATTACACGGTGGACAAAGGACAAAGGAGACATGGTCCCTGCTTGCACGGAGTCTGTGCTCTTCTGATTGCACATGCCATCTTCCTTTCAGACGCAACTCTCCTTTACCTCATACTCCTCCCCGGCAAAATGCCCAGATTGAGCTAGTTGCTCCGCTTCTGAAGGACTGGGCTTCCATGTGTGCCTTTATTGTGGTTTTGTCACACATTTTTAAAGTCCATTTCCTCACTAGACTCTGAGCTGCTTACAGTAAGGAGCGGGTCTTTTCATCAATAGACTTTCCCATAATACCTAGGACAGTGTTGGATGTTAAATTAATTTGAAGGACCTTGACCCCAAATTTAGGCACATGCCAGAAAACTGGGTTTCTAAAGATGATTGCAAGAAAGTTACTGAGTACAAGTATATTCTGTTTAGGCTTGTCAATTTTCATAACAGTTTTTAAAGGCTGTTTCTAATGTATTCTTCTGTAATATACCTGGCATACCATTAATTTTCTATGTTTTAAAAGAGTTACTTCTATCTCTAAAGATGATAATGTTATAAATAAATATTTGATTCTCATCTTTAAAACTCTTAATATATACTATAGCTAATGGCTCAAAACTTATCTTTGTATTCATTTTCTCTTTACACAGAAATCACTCTTTCCTTGAAGACTTCTGTAAATAACAAGAGGGTTTTCTTTTCCCTACTGAGTTGCATACTAATACCGCGTAGCCTGAGGAAGGAACATGTGCCCCACTCTCCTATTCCTAATGCCATGGTTACTGTAAAACTATTTCTATGAAGGATTATTTTCCAGCGGTCTTGAGATCTATTGCTCCCAACACAATCTAGTATAGTATTTTTATATTGATTTATTCTGTGGAAATGAATTCTATGGGATAGTTTACAAAAGTCTCCTTCCTTCCTTTAATAGCTCGATTGGCTACAACTCCTCCGTTTGTACTTGACAGTAGCAACTCATGAATTGCATTGAATTTTTTAGTGGCAATGGGGACAATAAAGATAACTGTAATTGCGTGAATAGGAGTTGCTTTAAGTTCATAACCTGGAATAAATGAGGAAGCCCTAATGCAAAGGCAGCAGGATTTTAATAAGAAAATGAAACAGTATTCTGAGACTAGAATTACGTTTCTTTAAACTACATATGTTAACTGCCATCACTATGAACCTAGTAAAAGAAAATGATGCTAATTTTCCAAGCCTGAAATGTTTCCTATTGGGATGTTGATTTCAGTCTATCCATGAAGGCTTATCAAACCGTTACACCACGCTTTGACTTAGGCAAGCAAAGTAATTTATAGACAAGGAAGCAAGTAACAGATTTTAAAATGTATTCGTGTCTAACTGCAGATCTAATATAATTTCATGTATAATTATTTAGAAAGAATCAAATTTAATGTACCTGTTCCACCTCCATCTTGCTTGAATTTTTTTCTGTATCATTACTGTGTCTGAAAAATAAATTGACCCAGTTTATAATTTTATTAAAATGTAATTTGGAAAATCTTAATCAAAATGTCAATATTCTTTACCCTGGAACTGGTTTTGTTTTCTCTTTGCTCTCATTTGTTTCCTCTCCATTAACGCTTTCTGCAAAACATTAAATAAAAGAAAAATAATTTAAATAAAAGGTTATCAGTGTGTATGTATGTGTGTGTGTGTGTTTGTATGTGAGGAAGGAAGCATTACTAGAAACTGAAACTAAATAAATTCACCTGTATTGACATAACATTCATCTTAATAAAGTATTTCATAAACATAAACACCTCCCCCACATTTTTTCACTGTATCAGAGCAGTTTATCAGAGCCAGAAATAACCACAGTAAAATGTGATGCTATTTCTAAATAGAATGTAGGAATTAAAGATTCCCAATATTATGCAGGAAAGTCATTTCAGCATGAGAGAGTAATCTGGGGATCTACTGATAAATACATGAGACAAATAGAGAGTTCCACCAGACTGGCTGGAGGATAGAAAGGGCATTTTTTCCCCTTTTGCCAGATAATGTAAATTCAACATCAATTTAAGGTAAAATATTTGATTAATGTAATTCCCTTGTATAAATGTTGGGAAATATAGAAAGAAAAATGTTAACTCACATCATGCACATATGGACAGTTAATTCAAAATATAACCCAGAATTCTTGGGCCTGGCTGGGTGGCAAAATGGTTAAGTTCACACACTCTACTTTGAAGGTCCAGGGTTCGCAGGTTTGGACCTAGCACTGTTTGTCAAGCCATGCTGTGGTGGCATCCCACATAAAATAGAGGAAGATTGGGACAGATGCTGGCTCAGCAACAATCTTCCTCAAGCAAAAAGGGGAAGGTTGGCAACAGATGTTAGCTCAAGGCCAATCTTCCTCACAAAAAAAAAGAAAAAACATGTATAATGCAGAATTCTTGATTTTATGTCTGTTGCCCACATAACTAAACCCCACTGCAGCCATATCAACATGCGATACCATCAATTTCCAGGCCATTGTTGGTTGATCCATTGAAATAAGTCATCTGAGTGGCCTCGACCTCTGCTTCAGCACTCATGATCTGCTGTGACACAGCCTCTGCGATGGGCATCACCATGGCAGCAGTTGAGGTGTTGCTAAGCCACATAGATAGGAAGGCGGTACTGCTCATGAACCCCAATGTCAGCCTGAAATGAGAAGGCCTTTAGTACGAGCTGTGCTCTGTAGTTTAATTAGCTCTCTAGTAGCTATCTGTAAAGGAGTAAAGGAGTTGGGAACTCATTTTTTCAAAACATAGAACGTTAAGTTTCCTCCTAGATTACCAGCTCTGAGGATAGTCGTAGCCAGGTAGAAATCAAAGTGACACATGTAAGAGTGGAGTTCTTACGAGATTTGTCTCCCAGAAACCACAAGAATCTCGTCTCTTCAAACAGAAAAATGATTAAACATAACCACACTGCAAGTTGGGAGATGGTATAACAGCTTATAATATTACAGCAATATTTGAATGCCCTTATGATGACATTTACCTTCAAATACTACAAAGACGAGGTGGAAACCACTTTTGAATTTAGGATCCCTTTTTCTTTCTTCAATCTTTTGGTCATATCTCTGTTTATTACTATGTGTGCCAAGAAGTCACAGGGCAAGGAGAGAGATTAAAATTTATAAATCTGCTTTTTACTTGTTCACTACTCTGGTTCAGTAGATCATGGGTGGAGGAAATGGTTAAAATTGCTAGCTACCATGAGGTTCCAGAATTTTCTGTAGATTCTATTATTTAGGCTCTCCTGAATCTGACATTCCTGGCTGTTGTCAAGAACTGGATATATTGCATTGTCTTTTCTTATAAATAGAGTAGTTCTTCTCCCTGAAAAATAACATACCTAAGGCTATTGGATTTTAAGCCATGTCTATAAACTTTCCTAATTGCTTGGGAGACAACATGATCTATTTTGAGTAGGAGGCCCCACAAAATCATTCAGGAGCATATCTTTCCATATGGAGTCATTTATGAAATTCTCTGACTCCCTTTTAAAATCGATCACAAGAAAAATTCCACACTATACGTTTCAATTTCAGATGAGATGGGTGTTTTCTATGTGTAAAACAAAATAAAACTTTTTAGAAATCTGTTTAAGTAAGAAGCAATTAATAATAATAATAATAATGATAGAAAACGAGGAACACTTTTAACTTAAAGCACTGGCAAGATGTAAAATCTTCCAGTAAAAAACCCCCTTGGGATCAGGTAAAGTTTCCGCATGGTGAAAATGCCTTAAATTGAAAAATCCACTTAGCGATATAATGGGCAGGATTCTTGTTCCACTATGCCATGCACTACCCCATCTCCTGGGGTCAGTGAGCAGACGGTCAAGGAAAAGACACACATTTCTATAGCACCCCAAGAGGCACAGAACACCACTTCAGTTTAAGAGCAAAATGCCCTTAATACATACATGTCATAAAATTTTTAAGTAGTAAAAAATTTTAAAAATTTTTTCTCATCTGACAATTTCTTTTGTATTTAACAAAATGATTTGCTCTGTAAATGATAATCACAGATGTGGTTACACCCTAGGATGAATTAGGAAACTGAATTCAGTACAATTTTCTTATTTTCAAAGAAAATTTTCTTATTTTCAACCTTCTCAGACTTTAAAACATAATACCATTATGCAAATAATTGTGACACTGGAAATTTTTAAGTTCATATCTATGTTCTTAACCAGAGCTGGAATTAAAACTAAAATAGCCAATTAATTTAATGGAAAAAAACCATTCATTTCAGTGGGGGAAAATCAGTCAAATGAGTGATTTCACATTCTATAGATGAAACTTCTTAATAGATCCTTTCACTTTGTAACAGTTCATTTAAAAAGAAAAATGTTCACCTTGGAATTTTTCTGCACACATTTGTATTTTGTCAGTAATGTCTTTGTCTTTGGTTCTTAACATCCTCCCTGATGATCAAGGATGCTCTTGAACAAGTCTTGAATGTGTAATCAGCCAAATAAACAAGATAGAACTGAAATCTACTCTGAAGTCTATCAATCTTGTCTGTTGAGGTTAAAGGCTTCTCTCAGCTTTGACTCCTATGGTGCATAAAAGGTGAGAGAGTTGTGTGCACTTTTTCCAATCTCCCTGTAGTTAGACCCACAGTGAAAGGAAAGTTGTTTTTTTTCCTCCTGCAACTCAAGTACACTTTATATCGCTTTCACGTCTGCAGAGAAAAAAAAGTCATGAATTGTACTGAGCTACAAATGATTGCCTGGATGTGCATTACTTATTTGGTTGTTTGCTCTGTACAAAAATATGGTCTGTTCAGAATGTAAACCTGGAACAGTAAATGCGGTACTTACCATGCTGGGTTCACACCCACCATCATCACCATTCTCAGAGCAATCCTTCTGTGCAAATTCCATTTTTCTATTGATGTTGCTAAACAGATGACTCCAATTAGCAGTAGGTGAAAATCTTTGAAATAAGAAGATGCCACCTGAAATTACAATTAAATCCATGTTTTTTATGTTGGTGGGGAAAAATAACGTTGCACAAGAAAGACATTATTTTGCCGCTCTTAACTTTGACCTTCAACTACATAATCTTTCTATTTTGTTGAGAGGAATGTACTTGTGTTTGAATACAAATTTAAATATGTTCTTCACTCTTACCCAGAAATAGTAGTGTTAAGGAAAAATACACAGAAAAAAAAGGGCCCAGGGTACTGAATTTTTCAATAGCTGAGTAACATCAGCCAAGTGCCTTCCATGCCTTAATTTCTCCATCTGTAAAATGGGATTAATTGGTTTATATTCCTATGGTAGAATAGCAATGACTGTGGTTTGGGAAAGTCCTGAGTCAAGCCTCCAACTTACCAGTATCTTCATTACCACTCATTATGCCATAACTACAGAGTCACTCCTTCATATTTTGAATGGTTTACCTTCAAGATTTACTTACTACAAAATAAATACCCTTGAATAGGGGCCAATACTTTAAATCAATTTTAGCTAATGCCATTCAGAGATTAATAGAGTGTACAGAAAATTTGGGCAACCATTTGCACCAACATTTACCAAAGAATGCTCTGAAGTATATTAGCTACATCATCCTTTTCTAAAAAAAAAAAAAAAAAAAAAAGATTTTGTAGTCAAATGAATTTAGAAAATCTAGAGTTTTGAAATACTAGACTTTTCTTTCCTGTAAGCCTCCTCAAAACCTTTAAATACCAACATATACTGCCACTCTCAAAGAGTTGGATTCCATATACTACATATTTTTCAAACTTATTTAATCATAGAAGCCTTATTTAATTTTTAGGTGGAGTACCTCATGGGATTGATATTCAATAGCTGTAACTTTATGAAATGATTGGCTAAACTAAATCACAATGCTGTGCTGAAAGGAGAGGGGATTATAAGAGGAAATATTCCTTTAAAAAATCAAATAATGTCCAGCAAAAGAAATGGAAGAGTTGGAACAAAACCATTCTAATGTTATGAAACCAGGAAGGAATAGGAAAATCAATTTTGATGATGATTTTGCTCTTTTTAATTATATCTGTATTTTTAATATAACTTAACTAAGCTTGGCTTCATTTCCAAAAGGTAAAAATTGAAAATTACCTTTGGAATTAAAAGCGAACGAGCAGACATCTTTATGTTTTATGAAAAGTTAATTTATTATGCTTTTAAAAGTCTACATGATTGTTGAATCTTATGGGTTCAATCTCTACCTCTATGTGTCTAAAATAATATCTGGCACACAGTAAGTATTCAATATATATTTGTTGAATGAATGTTGAAGACACCAAAATCTTTATATCTAGACAGGTAGGTCTTCTGAGTTCCAGACTGGTGTATCCAAATGGACATTTCCATTTGAATTTCCCACAAATATCTAAAAACTCAACATGTCCAAACTAACATTTATCTACTCACTCTGCATCCTTCAAACATAGTCTTCCTCTTGTAGCCCCTTTTGTGATGAATGACACTTCCATCTATTCAATTGCCCATGCCAGAAACCTGAGGGTCAGCCATGATTTGTTTTTCACTTCCAATGTATGTGTATTGGCCGCCAAGTCCTATTATTTCTATTCCTTTACATCTTTTAAATGTGTCTACTTTTCTCTCTTCACATATTAGTGCCTTTATTAAGCTCCTCATTGTTTCTCACCTGGTTACTGTGTGATCTGTCTTTTTCTAATCCACCTCTTACCATTATCATAGTCATTTTTCTAAAATGTAAATCTGATCACATCATGTCCCTCCTATCCTCCTTCCATGGACCCCATGTCTTTTGAGACCAAATCCAGTCTTCTCAACATGTCTTACAAGACTCTTCACCATTTGGTCCCATCTCACCTCTCCAGCTTAGACTTTCAGTGCTCTACCAATTTCCCCTTACATGTGTAGTCCCCCAAACAAAGAAATGCTTTAGCACTTGCTTGTCATTTAACCTGGAATGATCCTCTTCTCTCACCTTGGCTACTCTCTAATCTTCCTTCATAGATGAATTCAAATGTCAATTCTTCCAAGATGCCTTCCCTGACCACTCTAAGCTTGGTTGGATGGTACTTTCTTTTGTTATAGCACCTCTTAACCTATATAGTGATTATTTCTTTACTTAACTGTACCCTTCATTTGACTACACACGTTTTGAAGCCACAGATGTGTCTTATTTATCATTGTATTTATAGGCTTAGTACACACTTGGCATGTATTGGCATGCAATATATGTTGAGTTAATAAATCCCTAGACTCAAGGAGCTTATAAGTTATTAGGTGAGGAAAAACAAGTAAACGAAAAGTGCAATAACATATCATAGGTGCATGAGAGCTACCTCTTCAGTAGAGTTGAAGTTCAAAGGGTTAAGTGACCACTTTTTTCCTAGAGGAATTGGGAAAGTCTTCTTATAGGACTCAATACTCGAGTTGGTATTGAAAGGTGAATAGACATGTGACTTTTCCTCTGTCCTTATCTCTTTTGCAATTTTGTTCATGGAAATAAGCCTCAATGACCCTATTTCACCAATAGTCTGAGAATTAAATGAGAGAATAAATGCAGAATTACTTTAAAAATACAAAGGAACACATAGAAGCAAGCCATTATGAGTAAAAGATTAAACACAGAAAGAACTTCAGGACCCCAAAATAGTCCTGTTATAATCTCTTTAGATTATACCAGCAGTTGGCAGACTTTGAAAGGGTCAGAAAGGGTCAGCAAATATTTTAGACTTTGTGAGCCTTATGGTTTCTATCACAGCTACTCAGCTTGTCTTTGTAGCACAAAAGTAGCCAAAGACAATATGTAAATGAATGAGCATGACTGTGTATGTTTCCAATAAAACTCTATTTGAAAAATTTCATAGTAGACTGGATTTGGCCCTCAGAATCACAGTTTGCAAATCCCTTAATAGACTATGCAAACAAACTATGGCTTGCAGCCCAATTGTCTAAATAAAATTAGTTGTTAAACCTAGGGAGGAATTTTCACATTCCCTGTTTTCCATTGTATTACCCATTCTTTGGTTTTCATCAGTTAGCGTATTTGTAAAAGAACGCAAGCAGATGTGTTTGTTTATAGCCTACTTGTATAGGAGGTAATAAGAAAAGGTGCTATTGGTTTGTAAAATTATGCTAATAAATAAAACTATTTTCAAGGCAAACTTGATATATCAAGTAAAATTTCTAATGGAATTTGAAATCTATTGTCAAGATCAAGGTAGTTATATTTCTGTCTCAAAATGGCTTTTCATCAAAAAACATGATAAAAACTCCAACTTTTGTAATCAGAACACCTGAGTTCTCTCTTAGCCATGTAATTTACCAGCTCAACAGCCTTTCTACAAGTCAATATACTTATCTATAAAAGTTAAATAATACTTCGCATCAAATTTGTGAGTTAAATGAGATTTTTAAAAAAGCATTTTGTCAGTTATGATGTATATGATTATAAAGCCTATATTTCGTTTTTTTTTTTTAAATCTTTACTTATGGTATATTGCTAAATCCAATGGTCAATTTCCAGTGTTCATATTAGTTGACATATTAACAAATTTGACACATTTAATCATTGCTTCATCTTTAAAACATTTGCTTCACTTGGATTCCAAGACCCCACACTCTCCTGACCTTCCTCCTACATCAAGAACCTATCCTTCTCAGTCTTCTCTGATAGCACTTTCTCTTCTTGCCAATCTCTTAATGTTGTAGTTCTCCAGAACTCAGCTCTTTGTCCTCTTTGGCTTTTCCATCTTCACTCACTCCCTAAATGATCCCAACAAGTCTTAGGGCTTTAAGTACCATCTATATGTTGATGATTCTCAAATCTGTATTTCTAGCTCAGCTCTCTTTCATGCACGCTGGATTCATTTGTATCTAACTGCCCACTTAACATGTTCACTTAAATATCAAATAGGTATTTCAAACTTAATGTTCAATACTGAACTCCAGGTCTCAGCCTTTCTCCTACTCTGCCCATAGTCGTCCCCATTTCAGTTGATGGCAGTGCCATTTTTCCAGTTGGCAGGTCAAAAAGCTGTGAGGCATCCTTGACTCCTTTCTATCACATATGCCATATGAAATTATTCAGGAAATTTTGTTGGTTTTACCTTAACAATATATCAAGAATATATTCACTATGCCTGGTCTGAATTACCCTGGTCTCTCAGCTGAATTACTGCAATAACCTACCATCTATTCCCTCCTTTCTACCTTGTTTCTCAATCCAATGACCCAAGTTATCCTTTTAAAATAAAAGGTAAATCAATCATGTCACTCTTCTACTCAAAACTTTCTAGGAGTTCTCACTTCTTTCAGAGTTAAAACCTTACAATGACCTACTTTGGCCCTAGATGGTCCAGTCTCTCTTCACATTGTCTCTGACATCATTTTCTATCATTCACCCCTTAGCTTCTCTGCTCCAGTGACACTGCAGACATATACCTGCTTTAAGGTCTTTGCACTGGGCATTTCCCCTTCAGCAATGATTGTTCCCCAGATACCCAAATGACTAACTCCCTCAGCTCCTGTAAATGTTTTTACAGGTATTGACACTTCATTGAGGTCTACTCGGATCATCTTAGTTAAAACTGCAACTCTCTCCTGATCCTCATTATCCTGTTGCATTTTTTCCATAGCACTAATCTCCTTCTATCTCACTATACAATTTATCTGTTCATTGAGGTATATTGTTTATTGTCTCTTTTCTCCTAGGAAGACACTTTGTCTGTTTTTTTGTGTGTGTGTGTGAGCAAGATTGGCCCTGAGCTAACATCTGTTGCCAATCTTCCTCCATTTTATGTGGGATGCCACCACAGCATGGCTTGACCAGTTGTGCTAGGTCTGTGCCTGGGATCCTGAACCTGTGAACACCATGCCATCGAATTGGAGCATGTGAACTTAACCACTATGCCATCAGGTGGCCCCCATTTTGTCCATTTTTATTCACTGATGTATTCCCAAGTGCCTGGCAGAGTCTTAGCACATAAATATTTATTGAATGGCTGAGTAAATATGTAGTATAACATAAATATGTGTGTATGTGTATCTTCACTTTATATATGTAAAATTTACATGTAAATATATTTTCAATAATAATAATAATAATAATACCTGCTTTGGAATATCCAATTGGGCACACTATTTAGTATTTCAGATTTTATTCAAAAGATAGGAGAGAAATTCAATATTTGTTGATATTCTTCAATACAACAATGTGCTCAGTAAGATGTAGGTATTGAGCATTGGCTTAACAAATAATTAGTAAAGTTAAAACTATGATGGCCAAAGAGAAAGATGTGTAGGGCAACGAACTTAGATGAGGATTCTAATGACACCATATTCTCCTCAATGACAGAGCTGAGATTGCAAGATGCTGCGGTAGGCTGGAATGATAGTTTAACACTGTCAAACAAACGTTATATAAAAACTCATAAGAATATTTGACACTTAGTATGTATCTCTGTTTCATACATATTATTTGATTTGATTGTTATGACAACCCTTGAATTGTGTTGCATTATCATTCTCTAAGGAAGACAAAGAAAAGTTTATTAAGGTTCATGATCAGGATCATTCAAGTAGTTAGTGGTGAATATCAGGGTTTAAGCTCACGTCGTCTGAGCTTCTCCAGCCCTTTCTCTGCAGCTTTGGTCAGCTATTTCCAAGTAAAAGGTCAGTTACTTTGTCTCAAAATAGGATCACAAGACTGAAAAACAGTTCTCTCCACTAAAATTCCTAAGGACTTTGATTTGTTGTGAGATCTCATTAAGTTTAATAGGTGAAGAAAGTCACATCAAGTTTAAAACAAATTTAGGCTGAAATAGCAGAGGGGAGAGCATAGACATTTAGCTTTGCAACAGTCAGAATGTTTCTAGAATGATCTATTCTCTTTTGTCAATGTGCAACTAATAATCTTATTAATGAACATAGAATGAGTGCTTACTATGGGACAGACATTAGTAACATTTATTAACAATGTAATTCCAAAGTCTCATTGACAAACTAGAGATATTTCCAGGAAGAGAAAAGAAGGTGGTGGTGGTGAAGGAGGTAGGGGTGATAGGGTTGAAGAAAGGAGCTGAGGTCTGGAAACCACAGAGACCGAAGGTGGGAAGACTTAAGGAAGCAATGATATTTATTTTCAAATCCAAGCAACACCATAATGGGGAAGAAAAATGACGTTTATTTGTGGAATCTTAAATATTAGAGAAAAGTTTAAAGAATCAAAGTGACTTAATTTCAGACTTGGGCTCAATAAAGCTGAATTGCTTAAGTGGTGAAGTTATTCAAAAATGGCATGGATTTCCTTGTGGGATATTCTAGGCCCACACACAGGAAGCCTTAGATACTTCCTGAGTGATCTGATCTGTAAGAGACATTGTGGAAGGAAATCCCTTCCCAGGATGAAATGACCCAGAAGAACTCCCTTCCTAGGCTAACATTTTATGACTGTTAAATTAGCCTGAGGCTGACACCTTGGAGGATAAAGGACTCTTGAACAGGTATCAGCAGCCTGAGTAAGACGACTGCCATTGGTACTGAGAATCTTATTGCCTCCAGTCAAGACTTTGCATCCTGAAAAGAGGCAGAGATGTTTCTTTGGCAGCTTCCACAAAGCCAGGCCTACCTAGGCACCCTATTCCTCCTGTCTCCCTCTAACCCCCTTGCTACAGAAATGCCCCATAACTCCAGTTAATCTTGTTTCTAGCTCAGCCTCTAAAAAAGTCAATTCAGGCAGTTTGACTACTGTTAAATCAGAAGAGACAAAGATGTGAGTGTTAAACTTAATCATCTCTGGAGGTAGGACCACCCGAGCCAGCAGGACAGGAGTTAATACATTGACATCCTATTTTGGAGAAACTGCCAACCCCTTCTTTGAATATTTCCTCTATTGAGAGCCTTCTAGCACGTTGCAGCATTCGAGAAAGTTCTTAAATTTTAGACTCCAGATTCTCTGGGACAACAAATCTTCAGCCTGGGAATGAAAGGAACTAAAGTACAGCCCTGGCTACACTCTTTTCCAAATCAATGGTGCTTAGGAAGAAAAGAGTCAAGGTTATGACGGAGGGGAAAATGTAGTAAGAGGAGCAGAGAGGATCTGAAATGCAAAAAGATGGACTTGAACTCCAAAAATGGGGAAGAATGGCATGAAAATAAGAAAGGGAGTAGCTTCTCTCGCAGAAAAAAAATCTCTACCCACATTACAAGACAGATGAACCTCATGATAGCAATATTGGACCTTGGCAGAAGATAGCCATCCAAAGGTGATAAATTGCATGGACTGGCATCATGTACTTGACATCTTTCCTGAGAATGTTTCAGCTGTGGTTTAGGCAGTTGTGTGCCGGGTGGCTGGAGGCTGCATGGAGATCGACATTCTGGTTTCAATGCATTTCATGCTTTTAATGGGAAATTGAATCCATTTTCTTCAGTTGGGTACCTTTAGATTGTATGAAGGTAAGAAAGACCTCTCAGCATGAATAACTCCTCTCAGCAAGAACAAAATAGAAATACATGTGGAAGTTAATTTGGCTTTATCTTTTGAAATGGCATGTTTCTGGAAAAGAAAACAGGGAAGCTTTTTCTTCATTAAAAACATAAATTGCTTTCCCAACACTGTGTGAGACCTAATTCTGCTGAATAGAAAAAGCTTGCGAAGGATGTGAAAGAGTTGGCCTTTTTGCTGAGAGGGAGGCACCAGACATAGACGTCAGCCTGGGAAGATTGGACACGCATTTCTCCTGCTGACGCGCATGACTCAAGAAGCCACAGTCTGTGTCCTGTTTTTGTTACGCATGCAGAATTGTAGAGAAGAGAAACAACTGGAAGTTTGGAACTTATGTAGAAGCCTTATCAACAAGATTATTGCCCCCCTTTAAATATAACTTTTCTCAGTGAAAATATCAACACAAAATGTCGTCTAATTACGACAAACATTTGCAAGAGAGCTTACCGTCTTAGAAGGGATGATCCCAAACAATGGGAACATTAACCCAGGTAGCAAGGCTGTGACGGAGAGAGGCAAAGCTTCTGTAAGCCAAAATATGGCAACAACAAAGAGTACGTAGGCACATTCTGCTTCCTGGAAAGAACAAAGGCAAAAACACAACGTGAAATAATGAGGCTGGGAAGTCATCGTTCAAATCACAACCACATTTGCTGCATGGAGTTGTGTCACAGGGAAAGCAAGCAGAAACTCTGAAGGCCTCTGCACCTTTGAGTTGGGCTGTAAATAATCATTTCTTAGGGATTCTAAGAGCCAAAATTTAATACACATGAAAAAAACGAAGACATAGAAATGCCTTCATCCACTAAGTTTCCTTTACATTTCTTGAGAAAGAGGTAATTGCGGATAGTCAACTTTCTGTGCTCATATCAGTGTATATGGATGTTTGTGCTCACCTTCCTTTGGCTTATAAAATGCACTCCCAGTTCTGCTGGAAATACAGAAATAGCCATTTCTGCCTTTCCCCTGGGGCAGGCCACACCTGGTTTCTAACTGTTATCCTTGGTGCCTGGTTGGGTGGGACCTATGCACACCGGCCTTCCTCTCTTTCTACTAAAAAGGGGAAATCAACCGAGAAGAAAATTTTTGCTGTACTTTGTTTCAGAGAATGAAGGACAGTGTCCAAGTTATGTGGCATGGAGGAGACTGAAGTAGCTCCTAAATGACACGGATCTGGAGATGAAGAGCCTTTGCCTTATTTTTCGGAAAGACAGCTGAGCTCCTGGGGGGACACAGGGAGACTCAACAGGACTGAGACTCTTAATAGAATCTGTTGCTTTGCTAGGTACAAATGGTTTCTGTTTTATGGCATTGTAAAGAAAGAGTTGAAATTTATCCTTATATTTGGCTTATATAAATAATTTTTAAATTAATTTTTAATTAATTAATTTTTTTAGCCCTAGAACATCTGCCACCAATCCTCCTCTTTTTTTTTTTTTTGCTGAGGAAGATTGGCCCTGAGCTAACATCCACGTCCATCTTCGTCTACTTTATATGTGGGACACCTACCACAGCATGGCTTGACAAGCGGTGCATAGGTCCACACCTGGGATCCGAACCTGCAAACCGGGGGCCACCAAAGTGGGACTTGTGAACTTAACCACTGAGCCACCAGATAGGCCCCTTAGATACATAATTTTGATATGAAGTCACTTGGAATGTACTATGTTATCAACAAAGGTTAGTATCTATTATATGGTTTGGTTTTGGCCTCACACTGTTTAATTTCTGCAAATTCCAAGTGGCATTTGAGAAATGTACAAAACTGCTGAGTGTAATGAAGTCTTTTATTTTATTTATTTATTTTTTGTGAGGAAGATTGGCCCTGAGCTAACATCTGTTGCCAATCTTCCTCTTTTTTGCCTGAGGGAGATTGTCACTGAGCTAACATTTGTGCCCATCTTCCTCTATTTTATGTGGGATGCTGCCACAGCATGGCTTGACAAGCAGTGCTAGGTCTATGCCTGGGATCCTGGGCCAACAAAGCAGAGCTCACAAACTTAACCACTACACCAGTGGGCAGGCCCCTAATGAGGTCTTTTACTTAATGTTTTCTCAGGGCAATAAAATTTCTGGCTCTCCTGCCCTCTGAATCACCCACCTCAGGGGGAGTCCTCAGGGTGGGATGCACTCACCCAGCATCCTTGAACTTTCAGTGGGTTTCTGAGAAATCCTTAACAAGCTAGGATTATGTCATATCTTTATTGTGTCATCTTTTTAAAGGAGAAAGAATCAAGGTATTCTGATGTTGACAGTTTTATAGAAAGTCTGCCTCAATAATCCTGACAAACAATAAAAAAGTGAGACAAAGCTGAGCCTTAACTGAATCTTCCTCACTTAGTCTGGAGAGAATTTGTGAATACTAGCTTAATTTAAAATGCCAGTGCAGGAGAAAGACCAGGCCTGCATTTTCTCTTAGTTAGAACACATGGGTAGCCCAAAAGCTCCTCCTTATGACTTTGTGTTTTCTATCATACTTGCAAGAACCTAGATTTCAAAGATAAAATGGACCCTTTCACTATCTTGCTCTTTAGCTACAACCGATGCTCTCTGGGGCCTCTCTCTCCTCCTGTGACTTTACCTTTCCAATCTGCCCCTCTGCCTCCACCCTACTTCTTGTGGTACAGACAAGGCTGTTCCCAAACCAGATCATCTTCCAAGAATCCACTTTGATTTTGTCACTCCTTTGCATACACTCAGATTAAGGGACCACCCACCCTGACGATTATATGGAGCACCAATCTATAAGGGACTGCTAAAACACCAAAAAAAAAAAAAAAAAAAGAATATATGGTGCCAGTTAATTCTGTTCACCACACATAACCCCTGCCATAGTGTTGGAGTTACTATGCATTTGAACTTGACTGAGCATTGGCCAATTGCTATTTAAAATAGTTGTATCAGTTTATATTGCCACCAGCTGTGTGAGAAAGTTCCACTTCACCAGCAGTTTGTATATAGGACTAATTTATTTATTTGACAACCTGATGGTATGAAAAGTTCTTCTTAATTTAATTTGCATTTGGTTGAATACCATTGAAGTATTTTTTCATGGTTATTGAACATAATTGTTTCTCTCCCGCAAATTACCTTATTTATAGTCTTTTTCCATTTTTCTGTTGTGTTGTTTGCTTCTTTTCTTCATGAATTTGTGGAGTTATTTGTAGATTTTTAATAATATTTCTTTATAAGTTATATATTTGCAAATATTTTTCTTCATCTCTGCCTCGTCTATGAAATTTGCTTTATTGTATTTTGGGTTGACAAGAGGATTTTAATTTTAATGCAGTTATTTTAAAATTCTTTATTAAATTTTGTGCTTTTTCTACCTTGTATGAGAAATTCTTCCTATATTTTATATTCCTGTATTTTTTCTAAAGTTTAATAATTTTCAAGTGTAGGGCCTTAATTTATTTTTATAGGAATCAGATACTTAATTCTTCCTAAATGGATAGTCAAAATGTCCTAGCTTTTTGTATTGGATAGTTCATCTTTTTCCCACTAATTCATGTTGCTCTTGTATATATACATATATATAAATATATGTATATCTCACATTTTCTTTATGCATGCATCCATCATTGGACATTTAGATTGTTTCCATATTTTGACTATTGTGAATAATGCTGCAATGATCATGGGAGTACAAATACTTCTTCAAGATCCTGATTTCAACTCTTTTGGAGATATACGCATAAGTGGGATTGCCGGATCATATATTATTTTAATTTTTATAAGTTCTATTTTTAGTATTTTGAGGAACCTCCATACTGTTTTCTATAGTGACTATACCATTTTACCTTCTCACTAACAATATACAAGGGTTCCAATTTCTCCACATCATTGCCATCACTTTTTGTCTTTTTTTTTTTTATAAAAGCCATCTTAATAGGTGTGAGGTGATAGCACTTTGTGGCTTTGATTTATGTTTCCCTGATGATTGGTGATGTTGAACACCTTTTCATATACCTGTTGGTCATTCGCATGTCATCTTTGGAGAAATGTCCATTCAAGTCCTTTGCCTATTGAGTATTCTTGGCACCCCTATTGAAGATGAGTTGACCATATATGCATGGGTTTATTTCTAAGCTCTCCATTCTGTTCCATTGGTCTATATGTCTTTATGCCAGTACAGTACTGTTTTAATTATTGTAGCTTTGTAATGTATTTTGAGATCAGGAAGCATCATGCCTCAAGCTTTGTTCTCTTTGCTCAAATTCCTTTGGTTATTCAGGGTCTTTTGTAGTTCCATGTGAATTTTAGGATTGTTTTATCTATTTCTGTACA
Organism: Equus przewalskii; assembly: GCF_037783145.1. NCBI lineage: Eukaryota > Metazoa > Chordata > Mammalia > Perissodactyla > Equidae > Equus > Equus przewalskii. The sequence continues at coordinate 79,259,058 of NC_091834.1, forward strand.
AAATGCCAGTGGGTGGGGCTGGCCCAGTGGCGCAGCAGTTAAGTGCCCACATTCTGCTTTGGCAGCCGGGGCTGTGCCAGCTCGGATCCCAGGTGCAGACACGGCACTGCTTGGCAAGCCAAGCTGTGGTAGGCATCCCACATATAAAGTAGAGGAAGATGGGCATGGATGTTAGCTCAGGGCCAGTCTTCCTCAGCAAAAAGAGGAGGATTGGCAGCGGCTAACTCAGGGCTAAACTTCCTCAAAAAAAAAAGAAAATGCCATTGAGATTTTGATGGTGGTAGCACTGAATCTGTAGATCGCTTTGGTAGCATGGACATTTTAACAATGTTAAGTCTTCCAATCCACGAACTTTGGATATCGTTCCATTTATTTGTATCTCTTTAATTTCTTTCATCAATGTTTTATTATTTTAAAGTTTTCAGTGTAGAAGGGGGAACTCCATGGTTAAGTTTGTTCCTAAGTATTTTCTTCTCTTTGATGCTATTGTAAATGGGATTGTTTTCTTAATTTTCTTTTTGGCTAATTAGTTGTTAGCGTATAGAAACACAACTGATTTTTGACATTGACTTTGTATCCTGCAACTTTACTAAATTTATTTATTAGTTCTAACAGTTTTATGTGGTAGTATCCTAAAAGGTAGTATTTAGGATTTTCTACATATAAGATGATGTTATATACACACAGAGATAATTTTACTCCTTCCTTTCCAATATGATGCTTTTTATTTCTTTTTCCTGACTAATTTCTCTGGCTAGGTCTTCCAATACTCTGGTGAATAGAAGTGGTGAGAGTGGGCATCCTTGTCTTATTCTTGGTCTTAGAGGAAAAGCTTTCAGTTTTTCACCTTGAGTATGATGTTAGCTGTAGGCTTGTCATATACATCCTTTATTACGTTGCAGTTCATTCCTTCTATACCTAATTGGCTGAGAGTTTTTGTCATGAAACGGTGTTGAATTTTGTCAAATGGTTTGTCTGCGTCTATTGAGATAATAATGTAGTTTTTTCATCCTTCGTTTTGTTAATGTGGTGCACACATTAACTAATTTGTGCGAATTGAATAATCCTTGCATCCCAGGGATAAATCCCACTTGAACATGCCGTATGATCCTTTTAATGTGAAAATGAATTCAGTCGAATAGCATTTTCTCGAGGATTTTTATGTGTATGTTCATCAGGGCTATGGGCCTATAATTTTTTTTTGTAATAGTGCCTTGGTCTGGCTTTGCTATAGGGTAATGTTGGCCTCATAAAACCAGTTTGGAAGTGTTCCCTCATCTTCAGCTTTTTGGAAGAGTTTGAAAAGGACTGGGGTTGATTCATCTTTAAATATTTGGTAGAATTCACCAAATTCACCAAATGCAGGACAATGCAAATCTAATCATCTAGCTGGATGAGGTAGCTTGGGTCAGGTCCTGGCTGAAAGGCTGGGCAGTGTCTGCTTCCTGTGAATACCATCACAGACAGTGGTCAGTCTAGCTTTTTTCATAGCTGCAAGAAAACCACTCTCCAGCCCATAGAGTGTGGCACTGAACTTGATCCTAACCCCAGAACAATGTGGGAGCACTTTAGATCACAGTTCTCACCATTGCTCCACTTGTTTGCTTCTCTGGCGCATCTGGTCTGCAGAAATAATCATTTGCTTTGTGTGTAGAGTGGAGAAGAGGGTGAAGGTGTGGGTGGTCCTACTTTCATAAACTTCATTTAAACTGCTGATCATAGGCTTTATGGATAGAAAAACTTATTTAAAAGGTGAAGATATGTGCCAAGTCAAGCAAATCTGTTTTTCTGACTTATAACTAAGTAAGAGGATAGAAAAATAACATTTATGAATGCCTACTACATTCCAGATACAATACTTGGTGTTCCACATGATTTATCTTATTTAGTCCCCATCAGAATTCTATGAGGCATGTCTCGCAGTTCCATGTTGAACGAAGGATCAATAATGACACTGCTAGTGTGCGGTAGAGTTGGGATTCATTCCAAGTATAAACTCCATGAGAGCATATCTTATTTCCTTTACTGCTCTACCCTCAGCACTTAAAACAGTACCTGCAGAAAATAAGCACTCAGTAATATTTGCTGAATGAACGAAGTTTTTCTTTTCTGTGTTCTTTCTACAATTATTTTTATTCATGTATCTTGATGCCTATATAAAACACTCCATCACTATCCTAGGCATAAAATTCTTTAGTATAGGAATCTCTTTTCTTTGCCCGGCTCTCTTTTCTGTTTTCCCTCCTACTTGCCTGGCACTGGATCTCTGGACCCTCTCCCCAGTGGGTGAACATCTCCACATTTTCCCCTGAGCTCTTCTCTCTCTTGCTAACAAGCCGGAATCAGAACTAAAAGTTTTATCTGCACAGGCTACTTCCCAATAGTGACATTCTCCCACTTCCCAAGTCCCCATTTAACGATGTCATCATATCATATCTTGTCTTAACCACCTTGCCTAAGTGCAGCCAGGGCCCTTGTTGCAGAGGTAGAAACGGCAAAAGACGCTATGACTAAGCGGTTTGGATAATGGTTCCCCCTGCCCAAAGTTCTGACTGTCAAATTATCTCAGAAAATGTGGCTGATTATGTTTAAAAATCACCTTTGTTCTCTTTTAAATTATAGCTCTAGATGGAATTGAAATATAAATTAGGCTTTAAAATACAGTTTTTTTCACCCCTTCTCCCCCTTTTTTAAAGACACACTGACTGATATTAGGGAGTAATTTGGCTGATGAATTAGTACATATGTGGGTACGATCTCTCAGCTCAGCTTGAGAAAAGTGGGACCAATCACAGGCTGCACTCACTGCAATTGATTTTCTAAAGAGAGCGCAAAGCAATTAAGAAAGGAGAAAAATGATGCATTCTAAATCTGTGTGCTACAAGCAAAACACTATTATTACTTGACAGAGCCTGTAAAGGGCTTCGAATGGTTCGTCATATACCTTCCCCTCCCGCTGCAGTGATTTCTCAAGACTCAATCCATATTAATTGCAAAGCTTAAAATGACTCAAAATATCCTCATCTTGGAACATGGAGAGTAAGAAAGAGCTCAACTATAAAGTCAAGGAAAAATAAATAACATTTGTTGTTAGTTTTTAGGCCAAATGGATAGCAAGGAAAGTCAATTGGTGGCTCCACTATGCCAATTACTGGGGAATTTTTAACTCCTTCTTTTCATTTAACCTTTGCAAATAATTAGCAATGGAGATGTACTGTGTTCACACCTCACGCTCACAGTGGAACTGGAAATAGCCACAGAGGTCATTTAGCTCTCCAACTTGACTATGCGTTAGGGTGTGATCAAAATGCAGTCCATGGATTGGCTTCTTTAGGATCCTGACGAGTTTGTTAAGCGTGCATCCTGGACTTCACATCCAGAGGTTGTGATTTTATGCAAGTACCTCACATGAATCTGGAGCAGCCGATCCACAGATAACATTTAAAACTCTTTTAAGAGTCTTGTTCATTTTGCAGATGAGGAAATGGACCAGTGGGGAGATTGACAAAATTACTTGTGAAGCTTTTCAGAAGACGCTAGATAAGTCAAGACAGACAAAGCTATGCAGTGGCAGAACTCCCTAAATCTCAGGAGATTAAAACAACCCAAATTTAATTTTTGCTCACACTATTTGTCCATCACGGGTTGCGGTGACTCTGCAATCTAGGCAGAGTGAGACCTCATCTCAACATGCACTTTTGTCATCACAAATGCAGGAGTGGTGGAGTAAGGCAAACTGTGCACAAGCTTTCAAAGATGCGCTGTAAATACCGTTAAAGAAGCAATGTTGTCAACGGGCTTGCGAGTTAGACAGGCTTGTATTTAAGTCCTCCCACACTCTGATAGACTGTGTGACTCTGGGTCAATTGCTTAACCTCTCTGAGTCTTGTTTGCTCATCTGTAAAATGGGCATAGTATTGACTGTTTCTAATGATTGTTTTGAGGCTTATAGAGGACATTTGCATTTATTATTGCTATCAAACAAGGTTTAAAAACCTATCATGGAGGGAAAAGAATTTCTTTGTGGAAGAAATACCCTCCTGTTACACCAACATTCTTGTTCTGTCCTGTAGTCACTCTTTTCACTCTATTTTAAATTCCATCCTTTCCTCACCGTTTTTCTCCTGCATCCTATCCTTTCTACAAGATCTGGCTTGTCTCTCATCCTTCTGCCATGAGAGATCATCAATCCGTCCATTCAGCATAGTTATCAACTATCTGCTACGTGACTGGCACTGTGTTTGATGCTGAGGAAACAGAAATTAAACAATATGTTCCAGGTTCTTGAATTATTTACAGTCTAGAGGGGGAGGCAAAGATAAAAGCGAAATGGAAAACGTACTCTAATGGGGGCCAATGTATCCATGATGCAATAAGAACACTGAGGATATTCTCAGTTTGTGTCATAGCCAGAGCTGCCTTTCCCAAGAAGGACAGGGCAAGGGGAGAGGGCATTCCAGAAAAAGGAGACAGCATATGCAAAGTCAGAGAGGCAAGAATAGTCACCGTTATTCTAGGGACTGCAAATAGTGAAATATTGCTGATGTGGAAAATGTGAATGTGGGAGATAGGTATCGGTGGCTTTGGGGTAGGTTGTTAGGACAAATAAATGGCAAAATCTTAAAGACCTTAAATATCCAGCAGTGTATACATGCGTGGTTTAGATATTTTTTCCCCTGTAGGCAAAAGGGAGCCACTGAAGAAGTTTGACCAGGGGTATAATAGGACCAGGTTGGCATTTTTAAAATAGTACTCTGGCAGGAGACTTTAAGGGAAAGAGTGGGGGAAAAAGAAAAAATGTGTGAGGGAAAAAAATGAAAGAAAGAGACGAAGACAGCCTCAAGGAAAGCAGTGCCAGTAGGAACGGAGAGGGGGAAGCAGATGGCGGGGTGGGGGTTTGGGGGGAGGCAACTGTAGGAGATAAAGCAACATAGACTGAATGATGGGAGCTTAGGAATATCCAAGCATCTGAGATGACACGCAGGTTTCAGGCTTGGAAACAGAGTGAAGGCTGGCAGATTCTCTGAGATAAAATAGATGGAGCAGCAGGTCCTGAACAAGTGGGACAGTGTGGTGGGGGAAGGGAGGGGCTGGAGGATGATGAATCCCTAGAGGTTTATCCACCTTTTAATTCCATGTCTATAACACAAACTATTTGTTTAAATCATTTGGCATGTATTTATATACAACCTTACTTTGTGATTAATGTTTGCTATAGTATGTATTGACTTTTCAGCAATTGTGCAGCTACTTGAAAGCAGAAACATTAATTTAAACTTCTCCTGATATCCCACAGTTCACTTGGCACAACACTTTGGGCTTACCAAGTTGTCATACCATTTTCATGAAATAAAGATATATCAAATTGGGATTCCCTGGTTTTGCTTATCTACTACATTACTGCTAGCACGATTTCTCTTTTTTCTTTTATTTTTCTTGCCCTCCATCATTTTGATGCTCTTTTCTGTCTAAAATGTTCACTTTCTTGGAGTTTATAGCATTTCCCCCTTATCTTAAATCCCTACAATATTTTAAACCAACATTTAAAACAATGTCAATTGTTTCTATTAATATGTTTAGTTATTTGAAAATTCTTTATGTTTTCTTGGAATATCTCCCCTTCTTTTTTTTTCACTGTAGTCTTCTTAAATTCTCTCCCATTCATTTTAATTTTGTTTTCCAGACTTTCCAACCTACCCCTTTCATCCTTCCAGTAAATCCTCTATTCGTCTAAAATTTACATTTCTTCTCAAACATTGTATTTCTTCCATCTATTTAGTTTATTTAGATTTAGAACCATAAGTCTTTCATTATGTATAATTTCTTTTATTTATTAAAATTTCTATCCTGACTTTGAAATTCATGATGTATAAAATGAATATATTGCGAAGGAGACATGGGCAGCACATGACAGCTGCAGAAATAGAGCTGGCGCTGAAAGCCATATTTCCCCCCTCCATAATCCGTGCTGTTCTCGTGCACTGATGCTCTGCTGTGTTGATTCCCAGTCTCTTCTCTTTTCAAATCTTTCTTGGTGTAAAATATTTTCCGGAGAAATCCAGAAGTAGCTGAGAGAAAATTGAAATCTGGTCTTGGTTTTACAATCAATCAACTAGGAACTACTGCTCAATATCTGTGTGGCTGGTTCTCTGTCTCTTTTTCTCAAAAAGTGGTCCTAATTAATGGATAAACTAGATGGAGGGAGACATATCTCGAAGAAATGCACTCATAAACAGGAAATATTACTGTTCAATTTTCTCCTCTTACTACTCCTCAAACAAACTTGGCCTTCTTTTTATCTTTTTGTTTCATTAATGGAAATACAAAGAAAAGCCAAGAACTGGAAAAGTAAGAAAGGAAATAGAACAGAGTATTGAGAAGAGTAAAAAATTAACAAGATGCTATAAATAGTCATAAAAGAATAATGTTGCACAGAGAATATCCCCGGAACTATGGCATGTAGCCGGGGACAATTTTAACAAGTTTTTATCTGGGAATATGTAAGACATTTCCTCTCCAAAATGAGACCAATTCAGTGCAATGATTAATTTCATTCAAATATTTATGTAAATAGCAATTACATTACAGGGTTGTTTTACTGATCACTAACTACTAACTGGGGAAGGACTAAGACTATCTTTATGTCTATGTGACAACTAAAAAGGCAACATTTCTGATGATTCAGTATAAGTCAATAAGAAAACAGGATTTCACTGGCAAAGTGGCATTTATGTCAATGTATTAGGAATATATTTACTACCACTGTGGAAGCTATAAAGACAGATATTCAGTTGTGGTTGAGATCACTGGCTCTAGAGTCAGACAGATGTTGATTGGAAACATCTGTATTGCCACATTTTGGCAAGCTATCTACTTGTTTCTGTCTCCATCTCTAATCAGTAAAATTGGACTAAAAATAATACCTAACTCATAAGGACTAAATTTGAGCTTTTGTTTGACTTATGCTCATGAGTTTCTGGGGTGAGGTATATTCTCCTTTATTATGAAATATAATTTCCATGAAAACATTGAAAAACAGAGTCCTAAGGTCTCTTTCAACTAGAAGATATTAAGATGCCACAACTCATAGTGAGCATTTGGGTACAGATATGAAGGGAATGGGTACCATACCCTGACAAGCTGACATGACCAGCCCGTACAACTGGGACTCTAGGACATTCAGCAAATGACACACATAAAAAAATATTGCTAATTCAGTTCTCATAGGCCCATCTCCAGTGGTTAGAATAACTGCAACTTTCTACTTTAAAGGCATTGAGTAGCATGAGGTCAATTGAGGCAATGGGCTAAGGTACACCTCTTCCATAGTTTAACCTATGTAAAGCATTATCACAGAGAAAACTGCTTGAGATGTTGATAAATGATTACCAAGGCACACTTTATGTAACTCTTCAAAATAGAGGATAAATCTTCAAAAATACAAAATATAGAAAAGACGATAACAAAACTGCTGCTAAAGCATGAATTCTGAGTTGAGAGAACCCAAGTTCAAATCTAGCTTCCACAGCTTCTATATGTCCTTTCTTGAGTCACACGTCTCTGAGAATCAGTTTCCTCAAACGTAAAACAAGAGTGATAGCACTTATGTGATTGTCTTATTAGTTTGTAATGAAGGTTAAATAAGATAATTTGGGTAAAGAAGCTGGCAGAATGTCTGGAACAGAAGCATGCTCTGCAAGGTGAATTCCTTTTCCTTCCCCTTGAATATTACATTGAAAAATCACTTAAGGTCTCTCATCTTTGATGCCACATTTTTGACTCAAGATAGAATTAAGCCAAGGATTAAGGCCTTAGTATAAGGTCTTAAGTATAAGGGTTAAGTATATAGAAAGAACTCAAAAACCAGTCGAAAAATGAAAAAAAAAACAGTCAATAATTCATTGTTTGCTGGTTCTGTATCACATAGATTTATTCTGTTTTTATAAAGCAAAATTGACTTTTTCTTTTGCTTCAATTCTTTAGTTATTCTATTACTGTGTGTTTAGAAGCATAGGGCTCTCCAGTTTGGTAAACTGAAACTTACAATAAATTGATTTGCATCCATATCAAAGTAAGCCTCTACTCAAATTTTATGCCCTCCAAAGGCCCATAGTCTATGAAAAAAAGTTCTGCTGTCATTGTAAAGAGCAGTTAAAATAATATTCTTTGAGTTTAGTTAGCTGTTGATTGAATGATTGAATATGCATTTAAAGTAACCCAAAAAATGAAATCATGTTATTGTACTAGGAAAAAAATCTTCCTATTACCGTTAATTGAGTTTTAACAAATGAATTGATTACAGGGAAAGGAAAGAGGAACACAGTCCATCAAATGCAACCTGATGCCAGGTCCCTGGTTTCCCCACAGACCTAATGTACCCTTGTTGTGGCACCTTGGAAAAAAATTAATGACTGTATTTCTTAGCAAGAATACACCTTCTGGTTAATGAATCATGCAGTGAACCCGTTGCTTTTTATTTATTTACTCGTTTCCTCTTTCAAAGGGTTTATTATATTCAGTTTATCTGAAAATTACAGAAGATAGTCAGAGTACCATGCATTTATGTTGAAGAAGCAGCACAGAGGATATGCAATCATGGCCTAAGTTTGTCTTGACTAATTTCTTATTTACGCTGACGTAAGTAAGGACTTATGCAGAGACTAACCCAGAAATATTGAAACATGGCAGATGTGCAGGTATGAACCAGGAAGTGCTTATGGTACAATTCAGCTAAGTCTAAGGGACTTGAAGGACAAGGGGAGTTGGAAAGAGAAGGTCATCATGCATGCTAGATGGAGCAACAAGTCTTCAAAGGGGGCTGGGGGTGGGCATTCAGATTAGAACCCTGTGTCTGTGGCTCAAATTTCTCGTCTAGTGGTTGCCAGAGACTCCTAATGGAGTGCTCAGAAGTAGCTGGAGTGGGAAAGGCAGAGAGGAGAGGGGAGGATTAGTCACACAGAATTTGCAAAACAAAACCAACCAACCCCAAAACAACAGACTGCTGTTTTCACTAGAAATTCTGCAAGACTTTGGGGGCTCGGAACAGTGTTTGATCAAAAGGGGTGGGGAGGCCTTCCCTCCCTCCATGGAGTTCAATGAGGCCTCAATGCAAGGAGAGGCGCAGCCCTGGAGGCTGTAGCTGGGTAGTGGCCCCAGGCAGGATACAACCCACAGCTGCGGGCAGCAGAGGCCAGTCCCCTCATCAGCTTTGCAGGAAAAGGAGACCTTAGCAGAGTCAAAAAGGCCTTTAAATTAGCTCACCTGCATTTGCCTCAGAGATTCCCACATCAGGTTCTGACTTCTGAGGGAGGCTGGAGGACCCACCGTTTCATAATTACTGGGGTTCTATTTCAACCCAGATGGTGTAACCTTGATTAATACTTGTTAGAGAAGAAAATCAGAAAAGTTTTCTTCTATTCAGAGACAAGGTATCATGGGGTGGGGAGAATTGTACCAGCTATAGAGTCAACACAGTTGGGGAAACTCACACTGCCCCACTTACAATATGCCAGCCACTGCTCCAAGTCAGAGCCTGAGGGGCGCTTACTCACTTAATCCTCGCAACAAGCCCGTTACTATCCCAATCTTACACAACAGAAAACAGAAGTACAGAAAGGGTAAGTGACTTGCCCAGGTCCCGTAGATTGTAAGTGGTAAGTCTGGGACCTAAACCAGAGAGCCTGGCTCCGGTGCTTGTCCTCTTACCAGCAAGTGACACTCACCATGCCTGGCACAGAGATGGTGCTCACTAAATGTTTGCTGATTTAAACAATTTACCAAGGGATTAAAAACGCATTGAGTCTATCATTCTGACTTAATAGATTGACTACACTTAAAAGCAAACGGAAAAATGCTTACACGTGCACCAAAAACAAATAAAATCTGGAATCATCAGAACATGGTACAATAACTTATTAGATTTTATGATTAACCAAGGAAAATTACTTTATTGTTTCAATGTCTTCTTATCCCATGAGGAAACTAAATTTCCAGGAGGTTCTGTGACCCATACCAAGTTGTATAGCTGACAAGTAAATTAGTCTCTGCTCAACCCTGGAACTCCCCATTGTTCTTCTAGCTCTTTCCTCCAGTGTCACGTAGTCTCAGGGGAAGGGATTGATAACTTGAATGACAAGATCTCAACAGTTGTGCATCTTTTGTCCTTCTTCTCATCTAGTTGACAGGTAAAGAACAATTCTGATTGCATATACTATTTAATTATTTTAGTTAATTATACTGAGAATCAACCAACACTAACCATTAAAAAGGAGAAAAATGGACCAAACACAACGTCTAACCATCCTGACTTCAAGCCCAAAGCATCACCACCTATTTAGCTCTGAGCCACACAATTACACAGCAGCAATAAAAGACAAGTACATTAGGAAATCCATCAGCCTGTTCTCCAGGCTCACTCACCTTGGTGCGGAGGATGATAGGCAGGGGCAGTAAAACCAACAGAGTGAAAGCTATGAGGAGAAACTTGCGATAAACCAAAATATAGCTGAAGAGTTTCATTGTCCTGAGCAGGTGGCTTCAATAGTCTTCTCAAAATAAGGCAGATGTTAAATAACCAACCTGGATTAATATTTCTCCAGCTCATGATCCTCATTCACTGCCCTAGACTGACCAACATGAGTTAAAATTAAATCTCCATCTTTATTGTTTTACTATCACAATTAACATGGAGAGATAAGCCCAAGAGTGCTTTCCAGAAATCAAAGACTATTTGCTTGCACAGCTTTTGAAAGATGAAACTGTTCGTTCCTTATGTTCTTAGTTCATATTAACTGGAATTTAGACTGCCCAAGTTTAAGAGAAGGGAAAATGCTGAGGTTGGTTGAATTTGCCCACAATGAGGCCTTTCTACTTCATTTGATGTCCTTTGACTTCAGGCTCCCTAACTGGAATAGTTACTACACTTGCTTGGTAGCTTGAGCAACTTTCTATCCGGTGCCTCCGGTGTCCTTTCTAAGGAAGCCAAATTTTCAGCGTTGGAATTAAACTAGTAACTCCAATTTCAGTGTATGGCAGTGTGAAAGGGAAGGTTTTTGGTACAGAGGGATTTTTTGGGGGGCTTGTCAAATAACAGATTGAGGCAGGCTTCTAGACTGCCTATGTGAAGTTTGGCTCAGTGAAGAGCCTCTGACTGCTCCCGTTCGGAAATCCTCTGCCCTCATTCAAAAGATAAGTAACACTGCTTTTGAATTGAGTAGCAGTTTTCTCTCCAGTACTGCACTCAATTGCACAATGATTTCTTCACTGTTTGAAAGCAAAGTTCTGTGTATTTCTTGGTCCCTCTTGCCTTTTTTGATAGGAAATTGAAAGTTACATAAAGTCTTACATAAGCCCTCCCCTTTAAGACTTTTTTCAGATTGAGTTGATACTATTGTTCTGATACTGACTAGGTATTTACAAGGGAATCTTCATAAAGATAAGTCATTAAGGCCGTCTAAGGGGGGTGTGCGCGCGTGTGCGTGTGCACATGCATGTGTGAAGATGGGAACTGTTCTAACTCCTCTGGGCTAGGGACTATTTAGTTTGTTTTCATTGTGTTGTAAATTAATCATCCAAAAACCTCAACTAAGCACCTACTATGCACCGAGGCCTAACTCTAAACAAAATACTTTCCCCTGTAAAATGTATAGTCAATTTCTCTGGGCACAAATAACTTTACTTTCATATAATCTATTGTTAGCATTTAGACTTTATTTCTAATACCCATCAAGGAAATTAATTCTTTATCCAACACTCGCTGTGTTTTTAATGTAAATGAGAAATCATTTTTTTCTCTAAAAATCTAAATTTCTAAAGATATATCACATATAGTGATTCTAGAAAATCAGAATAATAAACAGAAGAAATAGTCTCCAAATCAGAAAGGTGTATTGTATCTTGAATTTCTCAGATGAAAGAAAGAGAAGATAATTATAAGTAATAGTAATAGTGAGCAATAATTAGTAGGCCTCAATAATAAATAATGATTTTTGTCATTTTATCACACATAAAAGGAGCTGAGTTACTTAAAGCAGTTTCAATACTTATTTATTTCTATATAGCAGTTCATTGCATGCTTTCTTTTTTTTCCTATTTTTTGAAGAAATTACTTCTGTTCTCAGATTTCCCTACGCCACCTGCTGAGACCATTTGAGTCTCACTTTCCCACCACCTGAGAGGATTTACTCTGTGAGGTGACACCAAAAATGAAAAGGCATTTGTATGACATTTAATGGAAATGAAGGCCTCGACACGCAGGGAACGATGGCTCTCAAACTGGACAGGGGCTAAAGGAAAAAGCACTTGACGTTTGTCAGGGCCTCGTTCCTGTGCCTTATTTTCTCTCTTCCGGTACCCACTTCTTGCCCAATGAAGGTTTGCAGGGCCCTCCTGTTAGGGCTTGGGGCTCTAGCCAGCTCGTCTTCTGTGGGTGCCCCTTTTTACAAAACAGTTCCACTTTTTCTGTAAGTCCAGTCAATCTTCTATTCTTCAGCAGTTTTCTCTCCACTGTCAGAGAGAGAAAAGGTCTGACAAAATTATTCACACTAAACATGAATGACTGATATGAGCTGCATACCTTGGCAAGAGTCACCAGGAAATAAAACATAACAAGAGACTTTGGACCCCTTGGAAATGTATTTTAGGGTGTCCTTCAAATCACATCACATTGTTAACTCATTCCATTATTGTCAGATTTCACCTCTTCTTTGTACGGAAAAACAGAAATCTCTCTTAATCATGATTGTGCTACGTTTTATCTATCCACCCTAAAATGAATCACACCATTGTGTAATCACAGATTAGTTCCTTTAAAACTTGTTCTTTATAAATATAAAAATATTGCAAATATTCTTCATTCAGTCAGTTACCTACTAAGTGCCAGGGAGCATTTACTCACCACCTCATTTAATCTTCAAAACCCAATACAAGGTATTGGTAATGAATGCACTGTTATAATTATTGCTCTGTTATAGATTTGGAAACTAAAATTCAAAGAGGCCAAGTAAAATGTCCCAGGTCCTAAGTGGTATAACAACGATTTAAATCCAGTTCTTTCTGACTCCTAAGGCAATGCTTTTTTTTATTCTATGCCATGTGTCTACCATAATGACTATTACTCTGACGCTAAGCACTAAATCATCAAATCTCACATTTGTATACAGACACGTGGTTTGGTTGGCTCAGGGACTATAGCTTAGGGCTGGCTTTTCTATGTCCATTGAGCCTTATGATTAGACATAACCTATGTGAAACTCAGGTTCAGGCATAAAGGGTAAAAAGGTTCCTTCTTTGCATATTCTGGTTACCTTCATTAAGAACCTAGATTGTCCAGGATGCTTAAACTGTGTAGAAAATCAACATGAGGGGAGTGGAAACGAGCTTTTAAGTGGCCTTCCCACTTGCTTCTCTCAGGCTTGTTTTCTGCCTGTCTTGCTCTTATGCCACATTCACTCCCAAATGTGTGCTTTTCTTCAGCCTTTCCCTCTTCCAAGAAGATGCTTCCCTTCTCTGTGTTTAAATCCCACCCATCCTTGAAGATTGACCTTGTGGAGTCATCTCAAATCCACTGCTTTCTATAAATCTATCCTGACAATTCCTGACTTTCCATGCACCCAGTTCAGGAGGCTCCTTGGTTCAACTGCATCCTAATAATCTGGAGGGCAAGACAAAAGTGCCGACTCCCTGCCCTGTGGGGGCAAAATGTGACATCATGCATAGTTGTCTCCCTACAAGTTTTTATATGCACTAACATTTGCGAATCTTTGACTTAGTATCTGTAAGATACATTTTGGCCCGGAGTAAACTGACTTAAATTAATCACTATTTTAATAGTGAATGTAAATCTTAAATCCTCAATAAGATTGCTAACTCTTTGAGTACAGGCGACATTAATTTACTTCCCTTATGTCCCTAGCAAAGCGTTAGACAAAAATGAATACTCAGGAGGTTTCTCTAAATTTACCTATAAATATAAATAAATGAGAACCAATTAGCCTCATTGCTTATATAGGATGGTTTACAAGAGCAGTTACTCAATGGAGTATTTAGGTTTGCAAAGAGATATGGCTTGTTCAATGGGGGGGTATCTGTTCCATTGCAAATATACCCATAAAGACTTAGATGAGAAAGTGTATAGACTCAGTATATACTTTAACTAGGGAAACAAAAGTCAAAATGCTTTTACTGTTGATGAAAGCAGCCAAGTACATCTGTATATAAAAAGACACTGCATGGGGCCGGCCTGGTGGCGCAGCGGTAAAGTTCACACATTCTGCTTCTCGGCGGCCCGGGGTTCGCCGGTTCGGATCCCAGGTGCGGACATGGCACTGCTTGGCGAAGGCCATACTGTGGTAGGCATCCCACATATAAAGTAGAGGAAGATGGGCACGGATGTTAGCTCAGGGCCAGTCTTCCTCAGCAAAAAGAGCAGGATTCGTAGCAGTTAACTCAGGGCTACTCTTCCTCAAAAAAAAGAAAAGACACTGCGTTTGCTTCAGTTATGTGTTCCTATTTTCATACTTCTTAGAATTCAAAGTGCATGCCAGTTTTAGTCGATTTCTATTGTTGAGACTATCAGACTCAAGGAATGCAAGTCAGATTTTCTTCTGACAGTCATTTGTTTCTAAGCCTTGATCAGTCCCTAATTCTGAAACTCACTCATGGTGCCTTCCCATTTATATATTCTGGCTACCTTCATAAATTCCATAACTTCCAGACACTGCACTGTGAAGGGTTTACTCTCTAAGTGCCACATGTAAGCTGTGCCGCCAAAGCTTTTTAGATACTATGAAAACTAAGATCACTTTTTCCCTCCTAACTGGCATCTAACAGTCATTTACCTTGGCACTTCTTTCAATTTCTTCATGTTCACTTTTGTATTCCTTTAGGATAATGAATACTCCTGATGAAAGCAAAATATATAGATAATGCATATGGTGAAATTTCCGGGTCCACATCAATACCTCTATCAGTTTTTATTTTCATTTCCTAATATAAGGGATAAAGTCATGGGCTAGGGTAGGATACTCTATCCCAGAGACTCCAGATTCATGCACAAGTCCCTAAACACCTAAATTGGTATCATTTATTAACCACAACTTCAATAATCATTCCTCCAATGCCGTGAAGTAAATGACTGACTGAACAGAATAAGATTGAACTGTGCCCCACAAGGTAAGGACCTAAACTCCTGTGAGCTGAGAAGCAAAGCAAGAACTGAGAAGCAAACGAGCAGGACCTCCTTCTGGCAAAAACAGCAGCTGCAGAAGACCCAGCCACACCCTCAACCAGGACGGGAAGACAGCTTTTCTCTTGATCGAGCTTGACCATGTCTTCATTTTGGACTTTCTGGGAGATGAAAGGGGAAAATTCAGGGGTAGAAGAAGCAAGTAGGGATGTTGGGAAGAAAGGAAGGAGAGAAAGAGCATTTTGGAATACTTAGCATACCGTTAGAAAAGGACGTTGAATAAAGCTACCCGAACACGCCTAGAACTCTGTTTACTACTGCTCCCTGCTTGTCCCTCACTCCCCTGCCCAGGCACTTTATGTAATATTCATATTCCAGCAGTCTTCACACATGACACAGTATTATAATCCTTGTGAGAAGTTTCTGGGTATTCAGAGGTGAATCCGGGACTCCTGGATGTAGCCTTTATTGTCAGCTCCTGGATGAGAAAGCAGACCAGAGTTTAAGGTGCTCTGAGAGGATGGATATGACTCTAGGACTCTTAGAAATGGAAGCCAAGGATCCACAGAAATAGATCATATAGAACTACCATATGATCCCCGCTGGTCCAAGGGTTCACTTGTCTTATAAAGTCAGAAGGATTTCATCTAGTTCAAATCAGGCAGTCAGAAACTGCTTTTGGGTGTAGCTAGAGAGACAAATTAAAAAAAAACCAGTGAGGTGAAAATTTTCCTTTGGTAATCTGAGTTCTGCTGTGAATTCACTGTTGCTCACAGCCAAATGTGTCCATTTTCCTCTCTCAGAAAAAAAACAAATGATATTTTTCCCAGCAAAAATATTGTCCCTTTGAGCTTGGAACATCTTCTGTCTTAGATGACAATAAAAAGATAAAGTGCTAACATAGTTCCTAATGGTGTTTTCATTTTAAGTCTACTAAGTGGCATTGACACAATCCAGCTTACTGTCAACCTGACCCATCTTCTTTGGAAGTGATTTTTTACCTAAGTATAGAATATTTCACAATATGTCATTAACATGAATACAGGAAGTTAGCCAGACTACCCCCAGCAGTAATTTTCTGTTGGCATAGCTACAGCATTCACCGTTTTTTAACCACTTGGCTTCTTTTATTACTTGAGTTTGGCGGTTTTTGGTTCAAAATGGTTGCTTATAGAGTGAATGCATTGTTTAAAGAAAGAAATGTGTACCTTGTGACTACGTATGATCTTATGAAGAAACATACCAACATTTATTCAGACAAGTTAGTTATGCTTACATTTTTTCCCATTTTCTTTTTCTTTTTTTTTTGAGGAAGATTAGCCCTGAGCTAACTGCTGCCCATCCTCCTCTTTTCGCTGAGAAAGACTGGCCCTGAGCTAACATCCACGCCCATCTTCCTCTACTTTATATGTGGGATGCCTACCACAGCATGGCGTGCCAAGCAGTGCCATGTCCGCACCTGGAATCCGAACCGGTTAACCCAGGGCCGCCGAGAAGCGGAACGTGGGCACTTAACTGCGGTGCCACCAGCTGGCCCCCCATGTTCTTTACCACAGATTCACAGAAATATATTTTCAGAACAATATTTTCTTCTCAGTTTATATGACTGTATAATTAAACCGTATTAATTGACAGATCATTAGGACATGGTTCAATTGTACTTTCACCTGGATAAACATGATATAAAATAGAGGTGAGGAGTACTTTGAACTCTGGGAGGTTTTAAAAGAACTGAGGCTAATAAAATGGACCCAAATAAAAATCCTTCTAGTGAGTGAATAACATACTGTGCCTTCACAATGGAGTTTGCCATTGTCATCGAATGGGGAAGACAGTGTGCACATAGCAAAGAACTCCTAGTGGCTTAGTAGGGCAAAAGACAAGTGCTATGGGAGGGCAATTAATTCTGACTCTTCTGTTATTTTTCATAGCAATCTTCATTTTCATAGTCCCTAAAATAACGAACTATAAATCCTTGTGGCAAGAGTCTTGACCTCATGTGGTTTTCTCTACTTTTGGAGAATCACAATATCTCTGATTTGGAAAATTGTTCTAGGTCCCATGAAATACTGGTGCTCAAAAGCCCATTCTTTCTCACTCCATTCTTACATGCCTCTAATGATGGATGACTCATCCCTCATTCCATATTTAAACATCCCCTCTCCTCTCTGTTAGATCTTTTTTTTCCCTGACATTGAGCCAAAATTTGTCTTCCTATAGCTCCCATCTACTGTTTTAATTCTGATTTCTGGAATCTTCAGGGGAAAAAAAATCAAGCTGTTCTTCCACGTGACAGCCTTTATGTATTTGAAGTCTCCTCTTATCCTTTTGCTTCAACTATTCCTCACATACTCAAATTTTAAGTCTCTTTACTCTCCTGGGCACTCACCTCATATTAGGAACATGGATAAATTTTTTCTATACCCCTAACCTAGTTCCTGAGTTCAAAGCTCTATTGCAGATGCTGTTTGGCAGAGAGAAACAGGGTGGGACCATCACCAGCCTGGTTCTTGTAGTAATGCAGGCTGCATTATCCCACTAAGTGGCTGAAACATTTTGAGCTTACTATCCAATAAACATTGAAAATATTTTTCTATGTGCTATAGCTAGGTAATCTCTATCTTGTCGTCCTGATAAATACGGCAAAGTTTTCCTATTAATTTCCATCTTGTTAGATTCTCACACATGCTTTAAATTGCCATGACTTCTTCATTCATCACATACATGCTATACACATATTTAATGATAGTGTCCTCCATATTTTTATCCAAAAACCATTGATAATACATTCAACAGGTTCCCTTCTCCAGATACCTTCCTTCAAGTTGACACTCTTGCACTGAAAGCAGCTTTTGGACACCATCAGTAACTCTGATCTACTGAATCGTGTCCTTTTAGTAGTCATTCTAAAATCGGGATTGACATCTCACTCACTGATGTACAGTTAATAGCAATGACTTTTGCCTTTTTGACAATCAGGATGGTATTTTCCTGTCTCTTGTCTTTGAGCACAAATCCATATCTCCTATAACATTTTTAAAATCTACGGTCCCAGAAATTTAGATTACACATCTGGTTATGTCTACCCTTCTACTCCCCTTGGCTAGTGTAAATGCCAAAAAGACATTAACAGTTTTTTCTAAGGCATAAGTTACTTTCAACTTCACTAGTCAATTCTTCCTCTGTAATGTGAAATATGCATTTGTCTGAATAAGAAGTGTTAGTAATTATACTTATTGTATCATTTATTTCTCCAAAGAAAGAAGGATTATCTATCAATAATTATCCAAAAATTAGAAATGTTCATATTTTCTAGAAAAGAAATGTTATCAGTATATGTGTGAATGCGTACATATAATTCTGTAAACAGACACCCTGGAAACCACATGTGGAATTCATGTAAACCTAGTAGTATTGAAAACCACTAGCATAGCTCCTCCTGGCCACTCTTTCCTCTCTTTTCTCCTGTAGGGATATTATGTATTGGGCAGACTCAGCATCAGACACTCAGGGATCTTGGCAGAGGCTGCTGGGGAAATAGAGAGCCTGGACTGGGAAATACCAAGACTGAGAGAGTGAAAGGACCTCAGACTTTCCCCTCAGGGAAAGGAGGCATCACCTGAAATTATAAAGACCCAAGGAAAAAAGAATCAAATTACTGATGGCTGGTATTTTGTATTTGTCATATCACTGATTTCCAACCACAATCTCATTTTTCCAGATGAGGCTCTAAGAGGTTAAGTAGCTTGCTTGAGGTCACTCAAATGCAGTCCAGATCCAGATCTCTCTGATTTCAAAGCTGGTACTGTCTCCCTCCAGCTCACTACTAGTTCTAGCTTCATATGGACACCGTAATTGGGTGCCAACTAGTGAGGAAAGCACAGAGCACAATTCTCCAAAAGTGACAATAGCTAAAGACAGAGAGGCTAGAGTCACATCTGAGTAGCCTCTCTTGTTTGCTATTTTTGGAGAGAATGTGGCAGACAGGGTACAGCCACTGGGAGAAGGGATCTACATAACACCCTGGCCAATTGCACTTGGGTCAAGGCAGCTGTCTGGCCCAGGTAATTTGTTCTTGAATTAGGAACAGTGAGTGGGGTGTAAATGCTTTAATTTAGAAAACTTGGCAGAGATTTGGGAGGGGGTGGGGTAGTGGCAGCTTTGTGTCCATGAAGGTGCCTGGTGGTGACCTGAAGGGCCAGCATATCAGGCTTATGTCTAGGGTGACAAATTGTACCAGTTTTCCCAGGATTGAGGGACTTGGGACTTTCAGTACTAAAATTAGGAGACTCCCTGGGAAACTAGAAGGTATGGTCACTCTGTTGCGACATCAAGAAGGCTCCTAGCCCCTGTTCACCCAGAGATCTGAACACTATATTGACTCTGTCCTCTCATTCCCACCCCTCATTCCATCCATCACTGAGGCCTCTTCATTTTACCTTTCACAATGCTCTCAAATCTCTCTTGTCTCCCTCATCTCCATGAGCACTGCTCTTTGTTCAGACTCTCACCACCTTTTTATTACTGGCCTCCTATTTGGTCTCTGTCTCCATTCCTGACACCTTCCACAGTGATGTGTCCTCCACAATGCCATCAGAGGGCGCTCCCAAAATGAATCTGACCACACTATGCTTCTGTTCAGACATATCAATGGCTCTCCACTCTGCAAAAAAGAATGTCCAATATCCATACATAATTTCAAGGGCCCTACAGAATATAATGCCAATCTATATTTTCAGCCTTATCTTTCTACACTTCCTTGCTTCACATTTGATGCTTTTTTATAAAGCAGTTCCCCAACAAATTATCTACAGTCTCCCCCTGATAAAAACTCTTTTATACCTCCAAGACTCAGCATCTGATTTTCATTCTACTTGGGCATTATTCTAAGCTTTGACCATGTACAAAATTTGTCTTTCAATGGTCAATTTAATCTCTCTCAACTTCAAGATTCTCTCCATATCTAAAACATTCAAGGCAGGTCTCTGCTATTTCCCCATCCCCCACTTTCATAAAAGATTATTGCTTGATTTTCATCTTTTATTGTGACACTCCCTCGGTCTGACAGCCTCATGGTAACTCTTTTCATCTTAACTTTGCTGGCTAGTTCCTGTTGGCCTAGTTAATGTATCATTATGATAGCCAATAGGTTAACTTTTTCACATTGGGAGAAGCACTCCAGTTGTTTACTAAGTAGATGGGTTCTCTAAATATGTAATGTACCTGGATAGTTACTACCAGTTTGAAAGTTCCTTTCACTCTTCAACTCTTTTAAGACCTTAGCTATAACCTCCTATCATCTTTCCTCATTGCCTGATTACTTCTCTGTGGGCATCCTACAGGTAAATAAATGTACTTTTGTAGGCTTCATTATTCTCCCTTTAAAAATCAAGGATTTATATTATACTATCTCACATCTCTTTTGGCTCTTACATTCTATGTTTCCAGGACTGACTTATATTCAAAGAACTTCTTTTCAATACATATATTAAAATGTTCCTTTAAAAAGATATGGACTTCTCAAAAATTTCTAGAAAAATCTAGAGATTTCTAACCTTTGAGGCAATGTTTCTCATAAAAATGAAAAAAAATACTATTAAAAATATAAAAGAAGTTGTCCTAAGTCATCCAAACAAGCAGTCTAGAGATTTCTACCTTAAACAGTTTTTAACACAACCTACTGCCATGGAGAGCCTCAAGAAATCCAGTCTACATAGTATAAAGGAAACTGTAAGATGATTCTACACAGAATCACTCATCTTCTCACAGACCCAGGAGCTTGACGTGATCACTCTTCCTGGAAGATATTTTCATAGACATTGAATAAACTGTTTCTCAGAACTGGCTTCCTTGCCGCATGTTTTCACTAATTGTCTGGTGGCCAGTACTTCTGAGAATGTGCACTTTGAACTTGGGTGAAAGTCACCACCAGTCGAGACTAGCTTGGAAGCAAGGAAAATTGAGGCAAAAGTACAAATACCCTGATGAGGATGCCAGGACAATCCAACGGGGAAAGAAGAGTCTTTTCAATAAATAGTATTGGGTCAAGAGGATATCCACATGCAAAAAAGAGGAATTTTGACCCCCACCTCACACCGTATACAAAAATTAACTCAAAATGAATCAAAGAACTAAAAGTAAAAGCTAAAACTGTAAAACTCTTAGAGGAAACATATGTTTAAATCTGGGTGATCTTGGATTTGCCATTTTTTAAATTGTTTATTTGTTGGTTTTAATCTAGTTTTTTTAATTGAGATATAATTGGCATAACATTATATTAATTGCAGGTGTACAACATAATGGTTCAATATTTCTATGTACTGAGAAACGGTCAGCATAATAAACCTAGTTAACATCTATCATCACACATAATTACAAATTTTTTTCTTATGATGAGAAGTTTTAAGATTACTGTCTTAGCAACTTTCAAATATACAATACAATATTACTAACTCTAGTCACCATGCTGTACATTACGTCCTTATGACTTATAACTGGAAGTTTGTTCTTTTTGACCACTTTCACCCATTTTGTCCACCCCCTACATCACTGGCATGGGTTTTTTAAGATACGATACGAAAAACTCAAGAGACCAAAGAAAAACTAGACAAATTGAACTTCATCGAAATTAAAAATTTTTGTGCTCCAACAATACTATCAAGAAAGCGAAAAGACATCTCACAGAATGAGAGAAAATGTTTGTAAATCACATATATGATAAGTTTCTACTCTCTAGAATACATACAAACTATTACAACTCAACAATAAAAAGACAAATAGCAATTTTTAAAAAAATGAGCAAACAATTTGAAGAGACATTTCTGTAAGAAAATACAAAAATGACCAATATGCATACAAAAAGATGCTCAAGATCATTGGCCACCAAAGAAATGCAAATCAAAACCATAATAGAATATCACTTCATACCTACTAGGATGGCTGTAATAAAAAAAGACAGACAATAACAAATGTTGACAATCGTATAGAGAAGTCGAACGCTATACATGGAACGTAAAATTATGCAGCTGCTTTGAAAAACAGTTTGGAAGGTCCTCAAGAACTTAAACATAGAGCTCCATGACCCAGCAATTCTACATTTAGGTATATACCTAAGAGAAGTGAAGACATGTCTGCATGCAAAAACTTACACATGAATCTTCACAGCAACATTTTTCATAATATGTTCAAAAAGTGGCAATAGCCCAAATGTCCATTAAATGATGAATGGATAAACAAACTGTGGTATATCCATGTGATGGAATGTTATTTAGCCATAAAAAGGAATGAAATTCTGGTACATGCTACAACATGGATAAACCTTGAAAACATTATGCTAAGTAAAAGAAGCCAGACATAAAAGGTCACATATTGAATGATGACACATATGTGGAATGCCCAAGATAGGCAAATCCATAGAAACAGAAAGTAGATTAATGGTTGCCAGGGGTTGGGGAAAGGGGAGGATGGAGGGTTACTGCTAATGGGTATAAGATTTCTTTTTTAGTTATGAAAATATTCTGGAATTAGTGGCGATCGTTGCACAACTTTGTGAATATACAAATCACTGTGTTGTATACGTTGAGTGAACATTATAGCACATGAATCATCTAAATTTAAGAAAAGGTAAAACTACTCAAGATTACAAAATAAATGTGAAATTATTTGAAAAGTGCAAAACACTTTATCAGCAGGTCTCAAACTTTTAGTCTCAGTACTCTTACATAAAATTTATTTTCTCCTACCCTATTAGAAAATAAAACTGAGAAAAATTTGAAATTTTTACCAATTTGTTTTAACCAAATATAATAATCCCATTATATGCTAACATAAACAGCATATTTTAAGAAACAAATTCACTTTTCAAAAAAATTTGTGAGAATAATGATATTGTTTTACATTTTTTGCCAATATCTTCAGAGACTGAAAGCCGTTGGATTCTACATCTAATCTATGGCCATGACATATATCATACTGCTGCTGGAAAACTCCACCGTATACTTGTAAGAGAATGAGAGAGGAAAAAGCAAATAATGTCTTTGTCTTATTATGAAAATATTTTTGACCTTACAGACCCTCTGAAAGAGTCTTAGGGACCCATACATGTCCCTGAACCACATTTTGGGATGCACTGAACTAAACAAATATGAGATAAGGTATGTTATCAGGAAGGACAGGGATTCTTATGAGGTCTTATGAGGAAGTCAGCAGTGTCCATTAAATTTGATGTTAATAAAAAGAAATCTTCATACTCAAAGAAGACTGCTATTAAATAAGAAAATTATAATTGCTAAATTCTAGAACACAGACTGCTCTGTGTTATGGTAATCACAGATATCATTACAGATTGAGGTAGCCAGGGGGGTAGAGTAACCATATATTTTTTTGTTCAAACCTGGACACTTTGGAGAATAAAAGAGATGCTGTTAATAATTACCCAGGGATTGTCCCAAATAAATTGCATCATGTGGCCCCCTTAGCCAGGACAGAAACTGAGTTAAGCTGAGACTAAAAATAAAGATTTTGGATACTTGGCAGGTCTCGGGAGAGAGTTCTGGTTGGAGGGAATTACATGGCGAAAAGAATGGAGGCCGATCTGAGTGGATTAGTTCATGGTATAGAAGACTTTTAGAAATCCTGAGAGCTCACGGAATCTGAAGATTAACTAAGAATTTTACCGAGAATTGTTTAAAAAAGAGATGACAGATCCAAAATGGAGTCGTTTGTGCTAAGCCCCATGTCACCAAACTGAGATTAAATAACCAACCTAATTGCAGTTTCAACTTAAACCAGTCATTCTGGGAGGCTGCCCCCATGGCTGAGTGGTTAAGTTCCCGTCCTCTGCTTCGCAGGCCCAGGGTTTCGCTGGTTCGGATCCTGGGTGGGACATGGCAATGCTTGTCAGACCATGCTGACGCAGCGTCCAACATGCCACGACTAGAAGGACCCACAACTAAAATATACAATTATGTACTGGAGGGATTTGGGGAGGAAAAGCAAAAAAAAAAAAAAAAAAAAAGATTGG
This sequence comes from Equus przewalskii, assembly GCF_037783145.1. Lineage (NCBI taxonomy): Eukaryota > Metazoa > Chordata > Mammalia > Perissodactyla > Equidae > Equus > Equus przewalskii. The sequence goes on from NC_091834.1 coordinate 79,283,264, forward strand.
CAACAGTTTTAGCTCAGGTGCCAATCTTTAAAAAAAAAAAAAAACCCCACTCATTCTGGAATTACCTGGTTAACACTAGTGAGGTAATCCCCCGATAGATCCCTGCTGTCCCCCAAAGGAAGGTGACCTTGCCTGAAACAATCAGCTCTTTGCTAAAATAACTTACTTGCCCTGCCTCTGTCTGCCTACAAAAGTCTTTCATTTTATACAACTCTTAGGAGCTCCTTTCTGTCTGCTAGATGGAATTCTGCCTGATTCATGAATCATTGAATAAAGCCAATAAGATCTTTAAAATTTACTCAGTTGAATTTTGTTTTTTAACATATTTGGTGGCAGCAGTGGGATCCAAAGGAAACTTCTGACAGCTTCAGGAACAACAAGAAACACAGGCATTGGTACGCGTGAACGTTTTGAGTTCTCTGTCTTTCTCACCATTTCTGAGGGCCATGGGTAAGTTCCCCTTTGTTGTGAGACCCACTCTCTTTTCATCAGACTCTGGATCTAATTGACTTTCCAGTCCAGGGTTTACCGGGTCACCTTGAGCTGGCAGATGGTCTCACTTGGAAACTTGGTTCGTCTGCAGTCCCCACTGGTGGGGTCTGCCAGTTCAGTTGGTAGTTCTATTGGTGGTGGGCACCCAAGGCCTCTTTTTTTTTCTTGCCAACTTGTAGTAACATCTCTTTGGTTACTGCTGACATAGTTAATGTGCACATGGTTTTGTGTAGGTAAAAGGTATTGCTAATGAGAATCTTGGAAGCCAAAAGGCCTCAAAATTTCCGGGCATGGGTCAAGCACTTAAAAGCTGTTACAGTGTTTGCCACATGACTCTAAGACTCCTGCGTTAGGAGAAGTTGATCATGGAACAGGTTAGTTGACACTAGGTCACCTGCCAACCTCAAGAATATTTCCATGCAGTGAGGTACCCTGTAAAACACCACACAATCCCCAACCCAGTGGCATATCCATCTTAGGTATCAGTTTGACTCAAAAAGACCCCAAAACTCAAAGTCAGCAAAAGACATGAGATTCTTAAATTCCAAAGAGTCGAGCGTGCCACCTTCTGGCACACCTGTTTATCTTATATCTAAGAACTATAGTCCCAGAAGCTGTAGCTATATATAAAAATGGTAAAATATTACTATAAACTACTTAGAATTACAATGACCATTATGGAGAATGTTCCAATTAGACAAGATTATTCATTTAGGAAGTACACTTGAAAGCAAGGGTTCCCAAATCACATAAACAGAATGGGACAACTACTTTAATTGGTATGCAGAAGCTTCCAAAAGCCTTCAAGATTCCAAAATAGCTTCATTGAAAAATTCATTGCAAAAGGCTAGTGAAAAATTAAAGACACAAGACATATGTAAAACAAAAGACAATAAGACCAACATGACTCCTACTGCTCTCCTCTATCCTCCTTTACCTACATTCTCACATTCTACTAATTCTCTAATTGCCCTGCCTTTCCATGCTGAAGAGATCGTCAAGCATTTACCTTTTAAAATAAGACCACTTGAGGCCATAGGTGATCCTCTTCAGGTATCCTTCATTCCTTGGTCAAAGACCAAATTAGTTAAAGAATTCCTTAAACCCAGGGAGGATCCCCAAAGGTTTTCTAAAGAATTTAGAGTCCTTATCAAGACCTATGACCCAGGGGTGCCAGATCTCTATCAGCTTGCGCACATGTTGGTAGGACCTGGTGAAGCCCCAAAATGGATATAGGAAGTAGAATGATGCCACCCCAAGGATGATATTTGAGATTCTTGATCTTCAACACAGGCCGCTATGGACAAGAAAAAGCTTGCAAAATCGCAACTGATCTTTTAAAAAGCTATTCCTATAGTCTTCCCATCCTATACTGATTGGTCTATTATTCAAACAGGCAAACAAAAAAATATTACTCTGTGGCAGACTTTATAGTCCATCTGGAAACTCTCTTCCTACAGCAGTCTGGGTTCCATACAATAAGTGATGTCGCCCAATCTACTCTAACTGTCCTATTTGTAAATGTATTATCTCTCGAGATTAGTGGATTGATAAAAAGACAGAACATAGAATGGGAGGCCACCAGTCTGAATGAACTTGTGACAATAGCTAAGCACTTTGACAGAACTTTGGGACAAGACTATAAACAAAAGTCTGCCTTTAACCTATTAGCCTTACAGCTACAACAGCTCCAAGGCCAGGCACCTAAAATAACACCTCGGCCTCCTACATTACACCTTTCTGGAAGTCCCTCATCAAAACACTGGACCAAAGGTCCATGTGTTATTTGTAATAGACTGGGACACTGGTAAAAAGATTGTCCTCAAAGGCCTTGTACAAAACGTTCAACATCAACTCAAATGCCCTCATATCGGTCCCTCCCAGAACTGACAGTATTCCAAGGGATCTTCCAGTAAACTGCTACCAGTAACCCCCTTAAACAGTCAAGGGGAAATGAAAATTAAAATCAATGGAAAATCTTGCCAAATTCTGGTAGATACTGGAGCTACACTCTCTGCTTTAAACCCCACTCTCATAGGACAACAAATCCCTTAGAGTGAAAAAAAAGTTTCCATAGTGGGGTTATCTAGTAAAAGGTCCCATAGTCATTTCAATCAGTGCAAATGACTATGGGACCTTTTACTGAAAAACATCCTTTTTCCTATGTGGCACATCCCCAGTCAATCAATTAAGTTGTGATCTCCTTTCTAAATTAAAAGAACTATTATTTGTGCCTCCAATGGAGACCTCGCGTCACAATTTCCTGACTGTCCTGAACCTGATCTTTTATGTTCCTTACAATCTGTCCTTGATATACAAAAAGAAGAATTCCAGCAAAAGATCCCTAATTAAACCAAGGTGCCCAAAACTCTGTGGGCTACTTCTAACACTGGTATTGAGAAAATAAAAAGTACAGAACCTGTAGAAATTCAGAAAGATATAACTAAACCTCTTCTTAAATGGCCTCAGTATAGATTAAAGCCTGAAACCATACAAGGTCTCTCATCAATAGTAGAAGACCTAATCGCCCAGGGGCTAATCATTTCCTGTATCAGTCCCCGTAACCTGCTGATCTTGCCAGTCCAGAAACCTAACAGACAGGGATAGCGATTTGTCCGGGACTTGAGAGTTATTAACAAGATAGCAATTCCCCATTTCCCCGTTGTTCCAATCCTCAACACTCTTTCATCACAAATTCCACCAGACACAAAAGAATTCACTGTTGTGGACCTATATTCAGCCTTTAACATCCCTGTTTAGATCCCAAGAGCCAATATCTCTTTGCCATTCTGTAGAACAATCAGTAATATACTGGGACAGTCATGCCTAAAGAGTTCACTGAGGTCGTTCCTCGTTTCTCCCAAGTGCCCCACCAAGATTTAAGTACTCTCCAGTTCCCTGGGAAATTGCCCTCTCTACAGTATGTAGATGAGCTCTTGCTATGTTCAGTTACCAAACAGGTGTCCATAAAGGATTCCATTTATTTGCTGTAACAGTTGGTTGGAAAAGGACGTAAAGTCTCTAAGGAAAAATTACAATGATCTCTAGACACTGTTCATTATCTAGGTCATAAACTAAGTGCTAAAGGAATTCAGCTATCACCAACACAAATTAAGCTAATCCAAGAATTCCTTAAACCCATAACTAAGCGACAGCTTTGTGGATTCCTAGGCCTGGCTGGCTATTGCTGACTATGGATTCCTAATTTTTCTCTATTGGCCTCCTTACTCTATGAACTTAGTAAAATTTCAGTTCCTGAACTCCTTCCATGGGAAGATAAATATGAGAAATCCTTTATAAGACAAAAACAAGCACTGCAAGAACTGCCTGCCCTAGGGCTACCTAACTATTCAAAATCTTTACCTTATTTGTGCGTGAAAGAGATAACTGAGCTCTGGGAATGCGCACTCAAGAAAATGGCAATAAACATAGGCCTACTGCCTATTACAGCATACAATTGATTCAGTTGCTGTAAGCTTATAGCTTCAGCTGCAAAGTTAGTAGAAGCTTCAGTGGATTTAACTCTGGCAAATGACATTTATTTGCAAACTCCACACACTGTGCAAAGTCTTCTTAATGCTGAATTGACTCAACATTTCTCTGCCAGTAGACTAACCTCCTGTGAGATCCTTCTGCTTTCACCGCCTAATCCACATCTTAAATGTTGCAAGGTTCTTAATCCTGCTACCTTACTGCCCCTGCCTGACATAGGCAAGCCCCATGACAGCAAAGTAATAGGGTCCCATTTTGTGACATGGCATCCTGATTTATGAGACGCCTCTTTGACTAATCCTAATCTAATTTCGTTTGCTGATGGGTTATACTGTAAAAATGAAAGAGGAAATTTCCAAGCTGGCTATGATGTTACTGCCCAATATGAACTACTTGAGAGGAGAAACTACCCATAAGCTAAATCAGCCCCAAAAGCAGAGCTCCAGGCCCTACCAGAGCATGCCAGTTATCAAAAGGACAAATTGTTAAAATTTATACTGATAGCCAGTATGCTTTTGGGATCATCCTTGATTTGGAGGTGTTATGGAAGCAAAGGAGTTTTCTTAAATCCACTGGAATCCCAATAAAAAATGGACAAGAAATAAACGAGCTTCTTACCACTATTGTGTTACCTTCTGAAATTATCATTATCAAAATTGAGGCCCACACTGAAAAGACTGAATCTGAGTATCAGGCAAATACCCTGGTTGATTCTCAAGCAAAGGCAGCAGTAACAGAATCAATAAAGGTTGTGGCACATGTGAATGAAATCCATCTGCTTTGGCAAAAAAAAGACTCCTTGTTGCCAGACTTTTGCCACCTCATGTCCTTGCAACATGGCAACAGTCTGCTCCTGAATCAGAGAAAATTAAGATGGGCAAATAATGGCTGTAAATTCAATGAACAACAGGGTGTATGGGAAACCCAAGATGGCCACTTTGTTCTTCCCAGCTCCCTAGCAAACCACAGTTTTCTGTTTCCATATTCCTCCACCCACAGTGGTGCAATTAAGATAACTCATATCATAAATAAACATTGATGGAGAGACTTCTATAAAATTGGGAAAACAGTTTACAACCAGTGTCTGACCTGCCAGGTCCATAATCTTGGGAAAATTATTTTTGATCCCAGAGCATACAACCTGGATAGGTGAGGCCAATGTCTAAATAAGTAATTTCTGCAACAAGACAAGTATTAAAACATAGTATGCAAGACAATTGTGGGGAAACAGAGAGGAAAACGCATAACTCTGCCAAGGGAGGTTGTGGGGAATAAAGGTGAGGGTGCGTTAAGACATGAAGGAGGAATGGTATTTACTGGACAGACAGAAGTGGAATTAGGGGCATTCCAAGCAAGGAATATAGCACTAAAAACAATGGCACATAGAGGGTCTTGCATGTTCTTTGGTGCGTCTGGGTCATAATATCTGTGCAGGAAGGATGGGAGAGCAAGAGGCTGGAAAAGTTGATGGAACCTAAATGGTGATGGACCTTGAATGCCAGGTTAAAGAATCTGGACTTTGTTCATGTGAAGAAGTTTAAATAGGGGAGTGAAATTATCAGGTTTATCTTTTGGAAGGATTACTCTGAGGTTATTGGAGCCAAGAAAAAGAAGCTGACTTTACTGAAAGGATATTGGGTGATTCATGAAGTCCCTGGGAGAGCTGAGGAACCAGGTTCAAAGTTACTTTGAAGAATGACACCCCAAATCACGTTCAGAACTGGCTCTATAAGAGATGACCATCTGAGACACTGCTGCCTCTGGATGCTACAGTGACTCTGTTGTCAAAACCAGACTTACTGCCACAAATCTTACCAGCAAAATGGAATCTTACCAGCAAAATGGAATCCCCCTTGCTCCATTTTCTCACTCCAGAATCCAAGTATTGCACGGGAGAGCCTCATTATAGAGCCTAGGCATCAGGCCTATGGCCTTGCCACCAAGCAGCCAGAGAAGGTAGATTCTGGGTTCTACCTTAAGAAGGCAGATTCCATGTTGTTGGAAATTCACCAAGCATAAGAAGCCTGGCCCCAAGGTGCTGGGTTGTCATGGCAGATGGACACCTCATTTGGCAGTAGAGTCAATGACAAGTTGGAAGCAGACAATCTTGAGAAGAGTTCAAAATATTTTGTAATAGTTCAGGTGATCCATGAACTCTGATACCAACAGTGGGAATGGAAAAGAGAAATCAAAACTAAATATGTGAACTTTTAGGAGGTGGAATCTATTAAACCAGAAGACAGATTGGATAAGGGATTTGAGAAATAAAGGGCCTTGGGGAACCGGCCTTGAGGGACAGGGAAAATGCTAATTTTAACCAGCATTGGGAAAAAAGAAGGGCAATTATATTAAATTATGTTAAAGGATGGTAAATGTGAAAATAGGGGAATATATATTTTGACATTTAAAGAGTTTGCTTTTAGTGATCTAGAAATTCACTTTTTGGATATTTCATTTTTGAACAGTACTGACCAAATGAGATGCTCATGTATTTATAAAACCCTTGATTGTGTTCAAAGAATTGAGATGCTCACTCAAACCCAAAACTATTTGACTTCTCTGGAATATAAATGTATTATATTTTTGCAAATTTAAGAGACAGATAGAGAGAAACATTAAAAAGCTGACATTTTCGGCAAGTCATCAGATGTTACTTTTCCTGGCATTTAGTTCTATCTAGTTAGTGGTTTACCTATTTAAATACATAGCTTGTGTCCCAATTTAATATCTATAGAGAACATTTCTCTCCAAAACAATTTGTGGTGATAGCTACTATAATCTTACCAATCTGAACTATGAGGAAAAGTGACAAGAAAGAAGAATTACTGTTTGTTCCACGTCTCCCATGAATCTTTTCCACTTGAGTGAGCACTCTGTCAATTTCTTGGACACGTCACTGTGGGGAGGCAGTGGCTCTGATCTGGCCCCACCAGCAAAATGGCAGCCAGTGAACATGCTCCTGGGCCATATGGAGGCAACCTTGGCAGGCACAGTTTTCCTCCTGGCCAGATACATGGAAAGAATGAGGCCCTGTAGCAGTACAAAGACCTTTCTAGACATTGACTGCATCCTCAGAGCTCCCACAGGTTCCTTGGGACCTTTGTTCAACAAACCAAAGCTCTTTCCTTTTCATCAGTGGAATTCAGGCAGTGAGAAGCTTCTCTGTTTTTACATTTGGGTTTAGGGCATGTAAGCATTTATTTCCCTCGGAAGCAGTTGCTAAGTAAATAGCGTCCCTCCAGCTCTGAACAAAGATCTATCTTCATACATTCCTTTCATCCAGATAGTTCTGCCTAGCTACTGCAATATGGCCTGAAAAATCTGCCTTTCGTCTTTTGATTTCTTTGTTCTTATAAAAACAAACAACAAATCACAAAGTACTCCTGACATCTTTGTACCATCATAAAACTTTGTCATAAAACAAGTGATTGTAGATTTATCAGAATAATCTTTACTTGGCTGAATACAATATATATAATCTAATAAAGAAAATATTAGCTGTGATGTAATGGAAAGAGGCTCAGGGTTGGAGTCATTAGCTTCAGGTTCTAATCTTGGTTCTGCAGATTGAGTTCAAGGTATGTGAACTTGGGCAAGTCAACTAGCATCTTTGAACATTATGTAAGAGACAGGACTGTCTCAAGGACATTGAGACATATGTGATAATATTTTGTTAACCCGTGAGAGATGCACAAACAGAAATGTCGCTGACGCAGCCCACGAACAGAATGGATATGATGTACACAGGACCCAGTTTAGCATACAAGGTCTTGGATAATCTGGCCAGACTGAGGAAACACTCTCCTCTTTCACCCTCCATCATCTCCCCTAACTCACCGTTCTTCAGCCACCCACTGACAATGCATTTCATGTCAGGGCTTTTCACAGTGCTTCTCTCAGCCAGCAATTCTCTGCCTTCCATTCCTGCTTCTGCTGACCACTTCCTGCCCATCTTTCAAGTGTCAGCCCTAAATATCTGTTCTTCTATAAACCTTCCTGGTCCCCCAAAGTGAGCTGGGTCTATCCTGACTAGATACTAATAGTTCCTGGGCTTCTGCTTTATAGTATTTCTCAGAATTGTAATTTAGCAGTTGTTTCTACAATTAATGAGATAATATCAGTATTTACCACTACACTGTAATTTCTATAAAAGCAGGGATGATTTCTGTCTGGTTACTGAGAACTAGCTCTTAGGTCTTTGGAGAGTGCCTGAAATATAGAAAGCACTCTAGATTTACCTGGATGTTGTTAAAAAGTACTGTTGTCCAGGCATTACCTCAGACCATTTAAAACAGTATCTCTCAATGAGAGCCCAGGATAATAATTTCTTGAAAGGTCTCTCCAGTCATTCTATCATCAAGCCAAGTTTGTGAACCACTAATTACTATACTGTATCCTTATCATCTGTTGACGTGTCTATCTCTTCCAGGAGGCTCAGACCTTTGAAATAAGACTTTGAACTAAGACTTTGTCTTGTTCATTGGCCTATTCTCTGGATCTAGGATAGAATTGAGTATTTCTGTGAGTACTCAAAATATGTTTTTGAATGAATGGTTAGATGAATGTATATCATAGAAAGAGAAATATGTACATGTCAACACTTTTACGTCAGATATGTGTTGAAAAGGGAAAATGTTAACTAAGACAATTATTTCTAAGTATTACACCAAGGTATTCTCTACTGAGTGAGAAAAATCTATCATAACCTATTGTTGACAAAATTCCAGATGCTTTTTTCACTCTTGGACAGTACAACAGTATTTCAAGTCATATAGAAAGCTTTCCAAAAGTATTTGGTTGTGAGAGAGAAACTGGATTGAGAACTATTGTGAATTGAAGCTGACACATGTACAAGTTCTGTACACACACAAAAGGCTAAAGTATGCTAGTAGAAGAATCCTTGTGTTTTCTTTTTAGCACTAAATGTAGAGCAGCTGAATAGGATAGTGTTTGGAGGAAAAAAAAGGAAGGAAGTTCAGTTTTTCCAAAATTCAATTGCCAAGAACTACACTCATTTAATCAGGGGGCTTCTGGTCAAAGTACAAATAAATAGGTTAATATGTGGGGCATTCTACTTGCCTGCAAGACTTAGAGCTTTCTATATTTTAGAGTAGGAGCCCATGAACTTCTTGAATGCATATCTATGGGCATGTACACTTTTTCCTAGGAAAATAGAATATAACTTTCTTCAAATTCTCAAGAGTCCAGCATCCAAAAAAGGTCGCCACCAGAGGGAGTTTGGGGCCATTACTGACCACTTTGGCAATAGCCCAGTGTGGGCCAGGAAACCTGATGAGGTCTTCTGACCCAACCAAAGCAGACCTGAAACTCTACAGCTCTACAGCCTTGTCCACACTCTCCAGTTCAGCCACACAGTGACCTTGAGGATTATCTTCCTTTCCTGTCTTTATTTTACAGTTTTTAGTTTCCATTCAGTTTAAATTTACTTTATTTAATTTAAAGGTCCCAGAATATTCATCATCCCAACATTCTCCTCTTCATCTTCATATCTTCATCAGCATTTATTTCCTGACAACTTATTTAGTCTCTTCTTCAAGCTTGCTTCTTTTGGATTATGCTCATCATATACGCATAATGTTTCAGATTGTGGCCTACAGCAAGACCCCAAGGAACACTGGCTTTTGATGGGCAGATAGGATAAGAACTTGTGAAAAAGGAGATAGATCCATCAGAGAGATAGGAGAAGAACCATAGAGACCAACAGAGGGTCAAAGACAGCATGAGCTACAAAAGGTTTAGTCCTTAGATGTGGTCTTGGATGGAAGTCATGGCTGACATCACATGACAGCACTTTCCAGGGGTTGCGAAGATACAAGTCAGACTGCAGTAGGTTGAAGGGTGAGTGTGAAATGAGCCAGTGGAGCCAATGAGATGGCAATCTCTGCAAAGAAGGAAAGAGGGAGGCACAGGGCTTCAGGTTACTTATTATTTGGACAGAAAGACCTATATATGCTGAAGGAAAGGATGCAATGAAGAAGAACATTTTGGAAGCAAGAAGGGATATTTGATGGAACAACATCTCAACATGAGAAAAAAGTCTATTTTTGGTGTTTTGTTTGTATTTAATTGTATAGTCTCTTTGAAGATGAGCTGTTTATTCATCTTAGTAGAGTTATATATAACAAAGTGCTGTCTCCATAAAGCATAGGTCCAGGAAATCAATATTAAGCTTATCTTGAGAAAATAAAGATTCCTTATTATTCACCTCAAAAATATCTCTGTATCCTTACCTCTACGCTCCTCCCCTTTAATGCTAGTGGGAGACATATATGTTCTCCTTTTTTATTTTTTTGAGGAAGATTAGCCCTGAGCTAACTACTGCCCATGCTCTTCTTTTTGCTGAGGAAGACTGGCCCTGAGCTAACATCCAGGCCCATCTTCCTCTACTTTATACGTGGGATGCCTACCACAGCATGGCTTTTGCCAAGCTGTGCCATGTCTGCACCTGGGATCCCAACCGGCGAATCCTGGGCCACTGAGAAGGAGAATGTGTGCACTTAACCGCTGTGCCACCGGGCTGGCCCCCATGTTGTCCTTTCTAAAGCAAACACTTGCACCACTGGTCTTAGTCTCACAGGTTTTATGCCTTTGATGGGGTTCAGGGTAGGGTGCCCCAAGATGTTCCACTCTTGCATGCAGATTATTTTGAGCTCAGAAGGCTCAGGAGCATTTGAGCTTCCCCCAAATTGCCTAAAAGAATTTAAGATAGAAGGGCATGTCCCAGGAAGGAACTATCACCATAGATGACTCTAGGTGTGGAAGACGGGAAGTCATCTAGCAAAGGCCATTTTATCCAAAGTTCTCTCTCTGTCTGTAAATGGCCCAGCAAACTTTTGTTTACCAAATATTAACTCATCATCTTCCTGTATATTGCCATCTCCCACTTTGAAGTCTCAGAACTCTACCTTCTTTTCCTTAGTCCAGAAAGACATATATACCTCATTTTGCCTGAGTGTCTTTGGAATTCTTCATGCTTATATGAATTCCCCACGTATCTGTATTAAACCTTGTTTGATTTTCTTCTGCTGACCTGCCTTATGTCATTTTAATTATTCGACCAGCCAAAGAACCAGAAGGGGAAAAGGAGGGGGAATTCTCCCTTTTCCCCTACACACTCTTTCCAGCATTTCTAATCTCTCTCTAGATACATATATATTTTATTCATCGCTGTGTCCCCCAAACCTTAAGCTAACCTTTAAAATCAACAATCTACTGTTCTTAATCCTTTCTCTCTAAACTTTTCAAAAGAGTATCTTTGTTACCAAACCAGATTTATTTCTGCCCACTGCCTGGAAAGCCAAACACCAAGATGATGAGATTGTAGCGGAGAAAGGATTTAATCACAAGGCAGGAAGGTGAGGAAGTGAGAGAATGAGTCTCAAATCTGCTTCCCCAAAAATGAGGACTCAGGGATATTTTTGGGGTAGGGGGGCAAGGTGGTCTGAAATGTGGAGATAGATGATTGGAAGTGAGGAAAGGTGAGGTGATTGATGATCTGTGCAAGCATATTCAGACTTCATGGCTCTTCATAGGATGCATGCTCACAAAATGGCAGTGTTGGCATGATCTAAGGGTGGAGTTTTTAGCCTCTGGATTTTAAAAGGTCACTTATCAGATAACTGTGTGGGCCCAATTGATGGGCTGGTGATCTCAAACAGCCTGAAGTGGACAAGGGGATTTAATTCCTGAAAACAGCTCAAACATCCATTACCATGGTGACCCAGACTCCAGGGAGATGTTATCCATAGGAACCTACTGGGAGTCAGATAGCATATTGCCTAAAAAGCACAGTTAATGATAGGCAGGGGAACAACTAACAACTATAATCAGTAATTGCAAAAAGGAAAAAAAACTTTAGTTACTAGCTACTTAATCATCAGTGGCTAACTGTTTGCTGGTTTCAATCCCCCTCTATTCTTTGGTCATTCCTCACTCTTGAGGGATTTGGGGCAATGACCAATCTAGCTACTTCCTGCTGAATTGGGGCATAGATCTGGGTTAAAGGAATGAAACTGTTTGGCACTCATTTGGAAATATTCTCTTGTTCCCAGTTTCAGGTTGACATTTTGCATTATTAAAATTTTTGTACTTTGCTCAACAGTTTTGGAACAACATCTAAAGGTACGTTTTATAATCAAGTATCCAACCAGAAGAATAAGAAGTGTAGCCAACCCAAATTTTAACAGTCCCTGAAAAATAGACCTAATCTCAGTGGGGCCTCCATCTGATCTCCAGGTAGGGGCAGACATCTGGTCTTAGTTCCTGATAGTCTTTTGTTTTATTGGATATGCATCAGAGACTGGATCAACACCCTTCACCCTGATGTTTCAGTTGTCATTGGTGATGGCTATCATAGACTGTCTGCCCGGGTGTCATCACCTAAGAAACTCAAAAGAAGAAAGTTATCAACTTATAGCAGTTGGGAGGCACCATAAAATGTACAGAGCATGTCTGGATTATTTAATCAGAGGTCATTCAAAGTTACAATATGGTTTCTTTTCTGCAATATGTCTTCCCTGATGTCAACCTTGTATTGAGCCAGTATCATTTTTTACTCTTTTTCCTGAATTTCTACTTACTTATCAATCACCCACCACCCACCTGTCCCAAACCCCCAACAATCTGGTCTTTGTTCTCACTACTTGCCTTTGCATGTCTCCTCACCTGCCAGTGATGAGAAAGAATTCACACCTTATGCCTCCTCTGCCTCTCTGCCTGCTCACTTGCCAGACTCTGGAGCCAAGTCTCACTTCCTGCTTACTTTGCCCCATGGAATTCCTTCTCTGTTTTCCATTACCATTGTTTCTAACTTTGGCTCTTGCATACAGTAAGTATTCACAGCTGTATAACCCACGGTGCAGAAGGCGAGGGTATCACACTTGCAAAGAATTACTACAGTGTATTGTAGTGGTGAGCAGAGGTCCTGCAGTATTGTGATTTAGGGTAAGAAATATATTTATATATATTTACATACATATTTATGGTAAGAAATATATATATTTGGTTTCTGACACAGAGCTCCTACAACTCTTAGAATTTCCTAAGTGATGAGAGTGCCCAATGTATCTTTTGTTATGTTAATGATGGACTTTTGGCCATACCTAAGGATGAGGACTGGTTGCCAGGGGAACCAACCATGTGGTTAGAGGGTCAGAACCTTCAGTACCACCTCCCAACTTTGGGGAGGGGTGAGGGGCTGAAGGTTGAATTCATTCGCTGATGGCCAATGATTTAATCAATCCGGACTATGTAAAGAAGCTTCCTTAAAAAGGATGGGGTTCAGAGAGCTCCTGGATTGGTGAACATGTAGAGATTTGGGGAGAGAGCATGGAAGCTCCATGCCCTTTCCCCATACCTTGCCTTATGTATCACTTCCATCTGGCTGTTCTTGAGTTATATCTCTTTGCAATAAACAAGCAATCTAGTGAGTTGCATGTTTCTGTCAGTTCTGTGAGCCACTCTAACAAATTAATTGAATCTAAGGAGAGGTCATGGGAATCTCCAGTCAGTAGCCAGTCAGTCAGAAGCACAGGTAACAACCTGGGCTTGAGAGTGGCATCAAAAGTCGAGGGCAGTCTTGTGGACTGAGCCCTTAAACTGTAGAATCTGATATTCTCTCAGGGTGAATTACCCAGCTTGGTGTGGTGCTTAGTGGTGGTGGAAACCCTCTCCAAACTCCCACAAACATTAGAATTGGATGATCAGAACATTTAGGTCCTTAATTTAAGTTTCTTGGGTTTGCATTCTAGTCCCTCCACTTATGACTTCTGTGACCAGGACGGAGGCTTACTCTCATTCTAAAAACTGAAGATAACAGTAGTTCTTAACTCGTAGGTTCATTATGAGAACCAAGTGAGTTAAAGCACTTAGCATAGCACCCAGCATGTATTAGGCTGAATGCTATATGACTTATGAAAACACCTATAATTTATTAATTTTTATTAATTTAATAGAATAACTGTTTACTATATTACAGGCATGCTCAGAGATGCATTTAAGTCCCAGATCTGCTCTGCTCTTCAGTCTAGATCCAGAAGGCTTCTAGTATAGAACATAATGAAAAAAGACTCTATCCAGAGTGTTGGGCACTTTAGACAACGCTGGCACATAATCACAATAAAGGTTGGTTATCATTATGATTCCCCAGGTGAGAGCCTGATGAAGAAAATCCAAGGTTCTCAGGAAAATAGTCCCCTTCATTTAGTGGGAGACCTGAATGAGGAGGAGAATCTCAAATCCTCCTATAGGTTATGCTGACTATCCATTCAGATCTATCTGACAGACTTTGAGTCCAAACAAGGACAGCCTCTGAGGTGGAAACTGTCAGTAGATATGGACCTCCACTGGATGAATGGTTCTCATGTGCTTCAAATTCTATCAAGATCCTGAGCTTCTTGTGAAAATAACTTGCCAGAGAGACTTCGATCTTTAGGTTGATGACACAGGTAAGTCAGGTCCACATTCTAACCCTGAGTACATCCTGGTTCATTCATTCACAGTCAGCAGACATGTTTTGAGTACCTGGTACATTCCAGGCACTATGTTTGGTGCAGTGATGCAGTGATGTACAAGTAGACACAATACTGTTCTCACTAAACTTGCTCAAAGAAGAGAATTTACCTGTGAAATATTGATGGACTGTATATATATATTTCAGAGACTCTAGCAATAGAACTATAATTTTTGTCTCAAAAGTTTCTTGCAATCTGCAGTTCCTACCAACTTATAACTTTATTTTTAAACTTAAAATAGGACATTAAAAGTTAAAAACCATAGCTCTTCATATTAACACTTCTTCATATTTTCTGGGCACAGAAAGGTGATCACAAAGTTTTACATTATTTTCAACAACACCTCAATAAGTCGTTGCCCCCCAGTTTAAGAAATTCTCCTCTTACCTGAGACTGATTTCCAGGAATCAAACCCTCAGGCTCAGACATCTTAGTTGTAAGTGCTACTCATTTTCCCAGTTCCTCTGTTAAGTTCAAATTTCCTGGAAAACTAAGCCAAGGTCTGTGATTTTCTTCCTTCCTTCTTCCCTCCCTCCTTCTCTGCCTTCCTTCCTTCTTCCATCCTTCTCTTCCTCTCTTTGTTTCTTTGATGCAACACCAAACTACAAGATGTCTGTGTTTTGGCATACTTCTTTATAATTTATAAATAGAGCAGTGATTTATTATAGGAAAATACTTTGCAGAGAAGTTATTTTGCCAGTCATTTAATTTTTTTGGAGGAAGATTAGCTCAGAGCTAACATCTGCCACCAATCCTCCTCTTTTTGCTGAGTAAGATTGCCCCTGAGCTAATATTTGTGCCCATCTTCCTCTATTTTATATGTGGGACGCCTGCCACAGCACAGCTTGCTAAGCAATTCATAGGTCTGCACCCGGGATCTGAACCGGCCAACCCCAGGCCGCCAAAGCGGAACGTGTGAGCTTAATTAAGCACTGCACCACCGGGTTGGCCCCCAGTCATTTAATTTTTATGGTGTTTTTTTTGTTCTGAGTTTGAGCATCATGATCTAACTTCTTGTTGGCTTGAACTGCTATATCTTTTATGGCTCCTGTTTGCAACAACCAAGCTTTCCAGACAGTTCCCTTATTTTCTTTAGGTCACCCCCTAAGGCTTGACTTCTCAAAGTTCTTCCCTACACTCAATCTTTCTGACATTCCTCCAGGTCAAAATATATACTTGATTCTTCCTATGTAAGAACACAAAAGCAAAGCAAATTTAAGATATTAGTGACTTCTCTTAGAGCAACTGTAACTAAGTGGAAAAGATATAAATACCAATGACAATAATAATAATAATATAATGATAATTGCATAAAATTTTATATAATAATAACATAGGCAATAGTATTATGATTATAATAGTTACATATAGATGTTATTATCATGTTATATACATGCGTCTGTATACATATGTGTGTGTGTGTACTAAAAATATAGTGCTAAAAATCACAGACAATGAGTGCTTTGGGAATTCAGAGGAGGATAAGATTGAGGATTGAATTACTTAGAAAGAGTTTAAGCAAAACTTATATGTAAAGCTGGCTCTGAAGGATGAGTAGGACATAGGAAGAAGAGGCAGATAGAACTCCTCAGGGAGAAAAATGTCATAATCAGGGGAAGAGCCAGGAAACACAAAACATTCTTTCTTTAGGGACTTCAAAAAAGCCTTTTTTCTTTCTTGTTATTCTTTCCCAGGAGTTGCACAGTACTTTAAAGGAGATAGTAGGCCAGAAGATTGGAAAAGTGGGAAGGGAATAGGTTGTGTAGGGCCAGGAGGCCAGGATGAGGAGATTGGACATGGGTATGATACCTGGCCTATGTGAGCCCAGCAAGCGTGGCTGGTACTGTCTTTGGATGCACACCTTAACGAGGTGTTTCCACTAGGGGAGCTCCTGAGACCCATTGACAGGCTTAACAGGAAACAGGTCAAGATTTCTCCCTGTCTCCAGAATGACATCTATGGACTGCCAGAGTTGATTGAATGGTACAGATTGCTCATTCTTAATTAAATGCTGTCGTGGGTGATCATTTTATATTCTGGGTCAGCTTCTATCTGCTATTTTATGTATTGAGGATTCTGAAAATGCTGTTACACATGTGCTTATCAGCAAAAGAAATTTTAATTGTATTTTATCCTACTTTTTAAATGTTTGAACATATGATAAATATAGAATATACTTTAAGGATTGTGAAATTCTACTTTATTTATTGTTTTCATTCACCAGCAGTTAATCCAACATCACTTATTACATATCCCATTTTCTTCTCATTTACTTGAAATACTACTTTAATCATATATTGAATTCCCGTATATACCTGGCTATCTATTTTGTTCCATTAATGAATTTTTGTATTTGGACACCAAGATCATGGTTCTTTTACTTTTCCCTGTTATTAAAAATTAGTTTTATTGGGGCTGGCCCCGTTGCTGAGTGGTTAAGTTCGCGCGCTCCGCTGCAGGCGGCCCAGTGGGTTCGTTGGTTCGAATCCTGGGCGCGGACATGGCACTGCTCATCAAACCACGCTGAGGCAGTGTCCCACATGCCATAACTAGAAGTACCCACAACGAAGAATATACAACTATGTACTGGGGGGCTTCGGGGAGAAAAAGGAAAAAAATAAAATCTTTAAAAAAAATTAGTTTTATTGAGATATAATTTGCATCCAATTAAACTCACTCATGTTGACTGTAGACTTTGACAAACTTTACCAAATATATACAGTCACATAACCAACACCACAATGAAGATAACAGAAGATTTCTATTACCCTGAAAAGTTTTCTCATTCCCTTTTGCAATCAATCCTCTCTCTATATATATCGTCCAATCCTTGGGAACCACTGATCTCATTTCTGTGTTTAATTTTACCTTTTCTAAAATTTAATATAAATGGAATCATACAATAGCATTTTGTGCCTGGCATGTCACACTTAGCATAATGATTTTGAAAATTCACCCATATTTTTACATATACCAGCAGTTCTTTTCTTTTTTTTTCTCTCTGATAATATCCAAATTATAGATATACCACAATTTGTTTATCCAGTCATCATTTGATGGATAGTAGACTGTTGCCAGTTTTTGGCTATTCTAAATAAAACTATTATGCACACTTGCATACTTGCCTATTGTGTACATATGTTTTCACATCTTTTAAGTAAATACTTAGGAGTGAGATTACTGAGTTATTTGGAAAGTGTGTAATAAAAATTTACCACACTATTTTCCAATGTGGTTGAGTTGTTTTGCATTCCTACCAGTAGAGTGTGAGTTCCAGTTTTTCCACATCCTTGTTAACGCTTGGTATTGTCAGTTTTAAAAATTTTAATCATTCTGGTTGATGTGTAGATACGGCTTAAATTTGCGTTTCTCTATTGAATAATGATGTTGATTATATTCATATGCTTATTAACTATTCTAACATATATGCTTTGGCAAAGTCTCTGTTTAAATCTTTGGCCTATTTTTTAAAAAATCAGAGTGTTTGTCTTCCTACTATGCTATTCCTATTATCATTATTATTGACTTGTAAGTGCTCTTTATATATTCTCAACACAAGTCCTTTATGAGATATATGTTTTCTTTGAAATCACACTGCATATGATGATCTTACTTACATTAAAGGTACTCCTTCTGTTATTTCAAATTCCTCATAGGAATTCTGCCTTACATGAAAATGCACTATATATTGACATGGGAGAAGCCTCTCCAGTTAAAATAATGATGTTCTGGTGAAAGTTTAAGCAAAGAAAGAGGAGTGGTCACACAATTTCTGTGCATGCGAGCACTGCATTTCTAAATATAGTTCTTTATCTAGTAGCTGGGCAGAGGCTATAAAAGCATCCACTTCTCTTCCTTATCTTAACTGTCTCTTGCGTTTTCTTAGAGTGATTTTTTATCAGAGTCTTGGCATATTGGTCATCTTTTCAATCTGAGTTTTTGCTTTTTTGTGTTTGTTTGTTTGTTTTTGAGGAAGATTATCCCTGAGCTAACATCTGTGCCCATCTTCCTCTACTTTATATGTGAGATGCCTGCCACAGCATGGCTTGATAAACAGTGAGTATGTCCACACCCAGGATACAGGCCAGTGAACCCTGGGCCACCAAAGCAGAGCACGTGAACATAACAGCTATGCCACTGGGCCAGCCCCTGAATCTGAGTTTCTATTGCTCTTACATACCTGAACTCTACTTAGGAAGGAGGTAGGTTATAAAAAAACATAATAAACACACCTGCATGCTTTTATCATCATTTATTACTTATTGAGAACCAACCATAATGATTTCATATGATTTTGCAACAGGAGGTTCCAAAAATCACCAGGGACCACATCTCACTCAAATTTCAACTCCTGGATTGTTTAATACAAGACATCTCCCATCATTAAATCAAATTATGGATTTTCTTAGATCAAATTTTGGTAGAAATCCTTCCACTATATCTTTGATACGTACTGCCCCTAAATACTACTAGCACAGATAATCTTCCTTGCTCTGTGACTATGCCTACTGGCAGAACCAGCACAAACTTGGCCTCAGACAGATTGTGGCTGGACCACTGAAGCAAGACCTTTCATGAAGAGAATTTAAATATCTTCTTCTAGAATTCAGCCACCATCCTGCAGATCTGATGCAGTAAACTCACAAATATATGTGTCTAGCTCAGAACTCTCCTTCAAATCCAGATACATATATATAGCTGTTTAAGGATTTTTCCTTTGATTTCCCCAAAATACCTCATTCAAACTTATAATCTTTCCACCAGAACATGGTCTTCTAGAGAACAGCACCATCACTCATCCAGTTGTACGGGCAAAATCTAGTTTTCGTTGACAACTTTCTCTGCTTCACCCTTCATCCAATCCACTATCAAGTCTTTCTAGTTTTATCTCCTAAATATCTTTTGATTTTTTTCTTTTCATCTCCACCCTATCAACACTATCAACACCACTCTAAGTTAAGCTACCATCACCTTTTGCCTCTAATTGGTCTTTCTGAATTAAATTTTACTGTCTTCCAATCCTTTCTCCACATTGTTTCATATCTGGTATATCACATCCCCTTCTCTCTTTTCATTGACTTTCCATTGCTCTAAAGTAAAGACTAAGCTGCCCAATGGTCTACAGATCTTTGTTCTGTCTGCCCCCAACTCCCTCTCATGCATTATGGTCCCCGTCACTCCCTGTGCTTCAGTGGCTCTAGCCTTCCGTTCCTTATATTTACCATACTTCCACCCCAAATGCAGCAATCACATATACTCTTTCCTTTGCCTGGAATGAAGTTCCCTCCCTTCTGTGTCTAGTTAATTCCTATTTAGAGATCAATCTGAATTCATTTCCTCATGGAAGTCTTCCTTGAAGTTGTAATTTTACATTCATCTGTGAGCTCATCTTATTAATATCTATCCTTTACCCACATCTAAGTTTTATGACAACTCTCTATTTTTTCACAACACCTAGCATAAGATATGTGCTCAAAATGTTGTTATTAAATCAATAAATGAGTAAATTATTCCTCTGACTGAGCCTTCAGTCTACTCAGAATGTGTAAGTCTTCCTTCAAGCATCTTCTCCCACTCCACCTTCTCTCGATCCTTACATAATTTAACAATCCCAGCTTAAGTCACCTCTGTCTAGACTGCAAACTGCTTGAGGGAAGGAATTTTGTCTTCTTCATCTCTATCATTTCCACATTGCCTAGTGTGATGTTTTGAATGTAGTAGATGCTCAGGTACAACACTGTGAATGAATGAAGGGAGGGGGTGAATGAATGCGTGACCTACCCTTTTTAGTCTTCTGTTACTCTGACTGTTGTGTACCTGAGCCTCTTGGCCATCTAATTTGATGTAAAGGTTTGTTACTCTAATATTATTCTAATTTCTTGAATAGTGCCATCTGTTGCCTGTCTGACACAGTTTCAAGCTCCTTAGCTTGATTTGTGCAGATTCCCAGCCCAGCGCTATGCAAAGCACATCCACCCAGGCTTACAGGCCTCCATGGCACTAACTCTCTGCTCTGGACATGCTCTTTTCCGCTGCTCCTTACAGATGTGCTCCTTCTTGTCTCGAAGTGTATGTATATGCTATTCTTCCTGTTGAAATGCCCTCCATCTTTTCCCCTGCCTTTTGGAATCTACATATTTTTTTTTAAGATTGACTTCACGGACTTCATCTTGCTGCAAAGTTACAGCAGTATATATTGTGGTAATACGCTTACTGGTTTGCGGATCAGATAAATTTGCATTCAAGTGTGAATTCTGGAATTGCTAACTCTGTGACCATGGTTGAATTTACATAACTGCTTTAAGACTCAGCATCCTCATTTATAAAATGGGAATAATGAGAATATGTTGTTTTCTCTTTGCAAGTGGGAATAATAAAAAGGGTTGCTGTGAGGATTAAATCAGAGAAGGCACAGAAAATTCTTAGCACGGTACCTGGCTTATGGTGAGCACTTAATGTTCAATAACTACTGGCCATTGTTGTTATAATGATAGCAATTGATAATAACAATTTAAAAATCTTCGGTGACTTACCCCACACTGATCTCTCCTTTCTCTGAGTTTCTATTGCCCTGGGAGTCAGCTCCACCAGTTTGGACTTCATTGTTCTCTTATTATTTCATATGTGTAGATTTTGCCTCCTCAACTTAATTGTAGCCTCTTAGAGGGCACCTAATACAAAACCAACCACACAGTAGGGATGCTGTAGAAACTTGCAATTGGTTGATGGATTTCGCCTCCAGGCTGCTGAAATAAAACCCAATAATATCGCCACGGGAAAAAACTCAGATCAGGAGTGGACCCTTTCTGAATCTTCTGAAATCTAATTAACTGAAGAAGGGTTGTGCTCTTGCACCAGACACACTGCAAGAGGAGAACAATTAGTATTCTTTTTGAGATCAGAAGGGAAAACATTCCTCATGTCAAATGTTCTCAACCTGGGCTGCAGAACACGACATGTGCTGTTCTGCCTATAAATTTCAGAGTAGCATCCTTGCAATCTCTATTCTGCTTTTGTAAACATGCATTTGTCTTCAGACTGGAATTTCCTTTTCTGAAGCCACAGATTTGTCAACACCTGTGATATGAAACCTTTTCATCATTCTGAAGACAATAATTAAGAATGTTCACCACATCCCGTGGCGAATAGAGTGGAGACTGATCACAAAACATCCAGGAAACGAGGAACAAAAATGCACAAAAATCGCTTCACTCATTTGTTCTTTGAACATATTGCCCACATCCAAATACCATAAAGTTATGAGTTAGGGCTTCAACATATGAATTTTGGGGGGACACAAACATTCAGTGCATAGTACCTAGCATCCTGAATTTGATGTTTCCTCAGCTTGGGCTGCCATTAGCTCCTTAACCTAGTACTTCTTAACATCTGAACAGCTATTGGTACTCTGTGAGTTGGCTTTTCAACTCTATTCTCCTTCAATCTTTTCCTCTTTATTGATTCCACCAACTCAATTTGGATGACACATTACTTCACAGCTGGCTCCTCCATTGCTGTTCTCACCACTATCTCACAAACACCACTCTCGATATTCTGGCATTCTAACCCTAATAATACATCCCCACCCTTGTCTGTTCCTGAATTCCAACCCTGCTGCTATTCTAAAATCATATATCAGCCGGATAGGACTAGACCCCAATACAGAATAACGTATACGTTTGCTCAGTTCTTGCCAACCGCAGCTGCGTGGTTGCTGCTGTGTGGCAAATTCATGTATCCAGCTTTTATTGAATTTTTGGTACCCTTCTTAGCCCTGGCCACACATATAAACTTCAAAGTAGTGGAGTTTTAAGAAAACTGTGTTTGGATTAAGAGAAGAAACTACTTTGAATTCTGTACTGCTTTTAATTTAATGTATAGTTTGTTAATCACAAAAGTATAGCAGAGATACGAAGCATATTATTTATTCAGTTTATAGACAATGTTTTATATTTTATATAACTTTTTTTAACTCCTTGCAATAACTTTATGTTCCACAGATGGAAAAACCACCGGGAAATAGGCAATACAATTCCTTTTGTCTCTTATTAATTATCCTGTATTATCTATTTCATGTGCTTATGTCATACTTCCTAATCTAATTATTGTATTAGTAAGCCTCTTGATAACAGAAATGGTTAAGAAAATGGCCTTGGAATCAAAATGTCTCTGTTGAACAGTGTGTTTAATACCTACTAACTGTGTGCGCTTGGCCAAGTTACTTATTAGTCTTTTCTTTTTAAAGAAAAAAGAAAGTTACTTATTCGACTTCTTTTTTAAAAAGTCTACATAACGGTGATAAGAGTATTCCCCCCATAAGGTTGTTGTGAAAATGAAATGAGCTCATGCATGTAAAGTGCCCAGTGTGTTACCCAGGACATAGCAATCACAAAATAAACACTACCTGCTAAAATTGCTGCTGTTATCATTATCATCATTGTTGAGTCTATAATGGTTGCTCAATAAACCAAACTCAGTTGGAATACAAAATGATTCATCTTCCTCAAACTGAGACCACTTCATGATAGTCACGATGACCCATGAATAGATACAATGTTTTATCCAAATTGGTACACTTTTGAGAGTTAAAGGGGATCCATTAATATTTCTGCTGGGACAGCAGGTATAAACTGAATCTGCTCTCTGAAAACAGGAATATATGGTGATAGGGAATAATATCCTTAGGGAATGGTTTTCCACAGTTCTATTCAATAGCTCTGTGCACTCCTTTTCCAAACAGGTTTTAAAGATCTAACCACTTAACAGCTGGCCAGAACTTAACATGGCCTATAATTTTATTATCTGATATAAATTACAACACCGAATTATTAACTCTAAAATCAGTAATTCTTAACTGTTATTTATTCATTGATTCTCTTGTCATGAGTAGTTGTTTATGCATTCTCTTGTCATGAGTAGTTGTTTATGCATATTTATTTACAAGTGAAAACCGTGCCTGAAGTATTTAAAGAATCTAAAGGTGAATTCCATCCCAGCACTGGGAGTTCCAGATTTCTGTCATTATTCATACATGATAATGGTATCTACGTATTGTCTGGAAACATCCGTGTGCGTATATGTATATGTATATTCTTCTTTATATTCTTCCTGTATTTTTTTTTTTTTGGTCTTTCTGGCTTTTCTTTTTAGATTAAATGCCTCCTTTACTGTAAGGGCCAGATCCTGAAAAAAGGCATTAACATGTGCTCTCCAGTTAGAGTGAAAACGACGGATGGGTTGATACCAAATAGAATCTTATTAGTTCTCTGTCTTTATTTTAACTTCCTTCCTTCTCATCCCCAGCCAGTTACTTTAAGCATAAAACACAATAAAGGTTTAATAAATATTTGTTAATAGATAACACCATGCTGGCATTGGAAAAAAATTAGGTTATGAGCAATAAAAAATATAATCCAATTCATACTGCCTTGTTTTCTGTAGAATCATTTTCATTCCTGTCACATTGAATGAATAGAGCAATGAATTCTGTGAGTCTCCATATGCAATTTTCCTAAAGGGATATTCATTTACAATGCCAAAAGTGAAAGGAAAACAAATGATTTTTTCCTTTTACAATGGCCCACTTCAGAGAGTGCCAAAAGGCCATTTCATTTTAACTAGTAATTTGTAAATTTTGAAAAATGCCCTTCCTCTCCCCACATCTCCATTCTGTCCTGACTCCAACCTCACCACCATCAAAACAAAACAAAAAAAGATAGTTAGTGAGTAACAAGCTTTATCTCAACCTCTGGTTTTTATCCTTACTTTTACTGCTGAAGTATGGGGGAAAAGGTAATTTCCCTCCTTATAACCAGTGCTGCCTTCAGGACTAGTTAAAGCTTTCTTTGGGGCAAGAGAGAGTTTTGCAGGCCCATTATAAGGAAATCAAAGATGGGTGACTTGTGCTTTCTTACTAATTTCTTGCAGAAATAGATCCAGATTCTGCCACCAGTATTTAGGATTGTCATCAAAAATAAAATATAAGTTTTAGATTTTTTCAAATTAATAACAAGATATTTTTTTCCCTGTGTAGATAAAACTACTGATCCAATTGATGGAAAGCTCTATTCTTGGAGTTATTTTTATTTCTAGTGGAATTGAAATTATGGTCCTCCATCAACAGCCTCTATTCAGGATTTCATTGTGGTCAAATGCAGAACATCCAAGGATAATGGCTAGTTTTAAGGCCACTCTACACAAAGCCATCTTCGTTCACCATTGGAAATAGAGCTCATAACTCACTGTGCTCATGGTAGAACCTCAGCACTTGAATGCCTCCATGCTGTAATGATTTGTGAAGAATAAGACATCCAGGCAGGTGATATGGAGACCAATTAACAAATCCAGAAGAAATAAATACAAACAAACATCTCAAATTGTCACCCACTTCCTGTAATTTTCTGTTTTTAGCATTATCAATTCCTTATCTTGTGCATGATTTCTTGATTAGAATGGAAACCTTTATTCTTTACCTTTGTACAATCAACTCTCCTTATAGATTATGATATACAATGAGGTCTAGATAAGTATATAATGAAATGAGATGTGACCTCACACTCCCAGGACAACCCTTAAATAAAATTCCTTCCACATTCCCATCCTACTCTTGACCACTTCTTGCCTTGAGACAAAATGTTGCCTCCCCTGAGAAGGCTTCTCTAAGCCACCCAAAGATTAGGCACTCCTGTTACGTGCTTCCGAATACCGCTTAACTTCCCTTGTCTGTAACTACTTGTGGAACCAGGGCTGTTCTAGATCAGCCATCTGACACATGCTCAGTTCAGGGATCCCAAAGTGCAGGTATGGTTCTTCCTCATTCACTACCCCCTTGCTTTTCAGGTTCTCTCCTTTGGACTTATGGGCATCCTCGTGTATAGCGTATCTTTGTCTCTAATAACAAAAGGATATACTACAGGCACAAGCAAGGAAGGTCACATGGCAGAAGTAGAAGAAGAGAGAGAAGTTCAGCTCCAATTCAATTATCTAGAATTTTGAAATCAAAACATCTGACATTTTAATATCAGCATATATGTTTGTCATTTAAAAATATTTTGATTAGATTTATATAAAAAAGATGCATCAAAATTTTGCTATTGTTTGAGGTCTCTCAAGATTTTAATCTGGCCTTCAGGTGTAGTTGGATGGAAGCCCAGGCAAGGCTCTGGCAAAGGTGGCATGGGTCCCACTGGCAAGGCTCTGGTGAGGTGCTGGTGCAGCATGTTCAAGAGGGGAACCAACTTGCATAGGTCTTGGTATAGATGATGGGCCATTCTCTCCTGAGGAAAGGCAGGCAAGAAGTCAGTCTTCACAGGGCTCCTGGGTTCTTGAGTATGCTTTTCCTGGTGACCATTCCCTAAGTCCACTTACTCAGTTCTTCTGGAATGTTCTTGGACAATTTCTCCGGAATCATAGGCCTCTGTTGAAGTAGCCTTACTTCAGTTTGCCCTTTCACTCTTGTCCCTTTTTCTCTTTCATTCCTGTCACATGTCCTCTTTCTCCGTTCGACCTTTTCCCTTCCTTTGCTCATTTACAACAGATCACCCAGCACAATGACTATTATGTATTATGTACTAAGAAATATTTTGGAAGAGGTTATTTGGCAGCATTTTTCTTAGTTAAATTTCTGCTGCGAAGAATAAAAAGTGAAGAAGCTTATCAATCTTTCTTTGCATGTTTTTCTCCTACTGCTCCCTTCCATCTTCCACTCTAGTAAGTATGCTTCACTGAGGAGTTAAGTGGACAATCAGTGTTTACCACATTATGTGCAAAATTCATTAATTCAACATGTATTTGAGAAAATTACTTGACTACCTTCTTGCCCTCATGGAACTTACAGTCTATAAGACAAACAGTGAACAAGTGAAAAAACCTAATATATAATTGCAAATCATGGTAAGTGCTACTGTAGCAGGTATGAATTACAGTCAAGTGAGCCTGAAATGTCAGATTAATTGTTTTCGTCAAACAAAATTAAATTGACCTGTGAACCCCTAGCCTATCAAGCTGGCGGGAAACTCAATCTCAGTCATTTTGAAAGGCCACCTCCTCCTCTTCTCTAGGGTTGCAAAGAACCCCCCAGGAAGTTTTTGAGTTGCCTGGAATATGGGAGGAAAATTGGCAGTCTTCAGGCCAGCAAGGCTGGAATTGGATTTTTGAGGTCACTGTTTGAGCCCACAGGGTCATGGTTGGGCAGGCAGCCTGTTCTCAAGATACGCTTGAGCTTAGAACTCTTAGCTGAGGCAATTTGTCTAGTTCCAAGGGACCAATATTCCTAGAGCTCTGCTCATTGGAACTCTGAATCTTCCTTGAAATACTGCCAGGAAACTGGAACAGGACCCACTGCCGGTGGACTCACACTCCTCTGTCCCTTTCCCAGGGTTTGGAAATGTTCTCTTTCACTCTCCACCTACAGCTTCACAAGCATAGGCCTCTCTTCTCTCCCCTCTGGAGTACCTGGCATAATCTCCTCTTTGAATTAAGCCTTCCAAAAACCTGGAAAAGAAAAATAAATAGCTCTCATTACTTTGATTTTTCTATACCAGCAAAAAGAAAATGCAAATTATTATCTCGATTGATTATCCTGATACGATATGCAAGAAACAAGCAGTGTTGCACTGAAAGATGGTCACAAGGTGGAGCCTGTAAGAAGTCAAACAAAACCCACCTGGAGGCTGAGGGAAGAGCAGGGCTTCCATGCAAAGTGCCTGGAGGTGGCCTAGAGCCCTGAGGGCCTCCTGACTGAAGGACCAGCTTGAAAGAAGCTTATTAGACGATGGCAAGAGTGTTATGAAATCAAGTTGGAGAGATAATAATAGAGAATCTGTCCAAACACCAATCACTTATTGTACCCTTAACTATACCATCTCATACAACCTCACAACTGGCCTTTATTAAGAACCTTCTAGTAACTAGCACAAAGACACAATTCCTACCTTCAAGATGTTCATATTCTGAGGAAGAGACACAAGCAAACTATACAACATTGTGTTGAAGGTGAATCACATAAGCACAAGGAGCAATTAGAAGAAAGATGCCTAATCTAGACTGGGGGACACCAAGAAGGCTTTCTGGAGGTGTTGAATCAGGGATAAATCTTAAGGAATGTGCCTGGCAAAGAGGGAGAGGCATCTCATTCAGGGGGAGCCGCATGCATGAGGGATAAAAGGATGAGCGTTCCTTGTTGACTTAGGGAATGCTGGAAGTGTCTCACAGGTATCAGTAGCGCTGTTTCTTAAGATCTGGTTAATTCACGATTTTGTACAGCACGCACTCTGGAGCCAGGCTGCCTTGGTTGGAGTCCTGGTGCCTCCATTTCTTAGTTGGGTAACAATGACAGTGTCCTTAAACTCCTATGTCTGAGTTTCTTCATCTGTAAAATGCTGATAATAATAACACCAACCTCCTAAGGTGGTTCTGAGGATGAAAGGAGCAAATCAAAGTAAAGAACAGGCGTGTGACTATATCATACAGATTATGTATTATTTCTTATGCTTAAAAATCGTCACAAGCAGATCCTAAAACATTTTTTTTCATTCTTTTTAAACTGCCATACTCCATTCTTATATTACATCGTGTTACCATAGTTGTTAAGTCACTTTCAGGGGAAAATAAGGTGGAATACTCCAGGTTTCTCCTTTTTTTGGGGAGGCAAGAAGGAGATGCTCCCCTATGGGTACTCTAATGTTCATTCCGAAGTTCAACAGTCTGTACTCCTTTGATCATCATAATATATTTTAGTGTCTAAGATGGTAGGAACTCAGCAATATTTGTTAGACAAATCAGTAAATGAATAGATTCGATAAATACCAACTTGTATTCTGGGGAGAAAAACAGGAACAAACTATTCTTCTTAGCTAGTACCTTCACAAATCATACCTGCTACAGATTGGAATAAACAATTCATGACTTGCGTGGCTAAGTAATAGGAGCAAGATTTAGTTTAAAATATGATACTTGAGTATCCATGTTTATGTCACTGCACAGTCAGATTTAGAAGTCGATCCTAAACCTCTTGTACTACTCCAGCATGAAATCTACTCTTTCAGAAGCTAGTCACAGTTCATTTTGTCAAGACCTTGTTTGGATTTCCTGCCTGTGTGATATATTTATGGTTTCTACCCAGGGAAACTCACGAGTGCGACTCATCAATGTTCCGGACCCAGTCTGAGCTTCCCTCTCAGGTTTCCTCGGGATCCTGTGGGAGTGCTGCAGGGAGAGGAGACAGCTCACCCAAGGTCCCGCTTCAGGTACCCCCCTTACCCACTTTGTATTGGTTACTGTGAGATTATCCCTTTTGGTTTCTTATGTTAACCTCTTTTTCTGACCCTAAGAAAATAAAAGATAGAGTTCAAAATCAAAAAGGCATCATTCTCATCCTAGTATGTGTCTTCTATAGTATGTAGTCTGGTTTGAAGTCTTTCAAGGAAGAAATACTCTTGAGAACCCAGTGCGAGCTCTATGTGGAGTTGTGAAGTGGGCAAAATTTCCTTCTGGTACTCTTCCCCCTTGTCTCTACAGCCCTCCCTCATGAGCTGAACCCCCTTAAACCCTGACTCTACCTCTAGCTACTCAGAGTTCTCTTCCACAATGTCCAGCATACGTGTGCAGTTCCCCACTCACCAGCCTGTTCTGAACATCCCTTTCCTATAACTCATCTGTTCATTTATCATTCTACAAATATTCATGGATCACCAACCACGTGCAAGACAGTGCATCAGATGCTCTGTACACAACAGTAAGCAAGACAAACATGCCCTTCCCTAGCGGAATTGCATTTGGTGAGGGAGACCGACAGAAAGCAACTAAGTAAAATAATGACAAACTGTGGCAAAACTATGAAGGAAACACGGTGGAGAGAGAAGCTACTTTAAGGTGGTCAGGTAGATTCTTCTGAAATCCAAAGGATGGGAAAAGGCCAACCATGAGAGAACAGAGAAAACATGTCCCATCAAGATAAAAACACACATAAAGGCTTAAGATAGGTAAAAGCTTAGCAAGTTTGAGGGTGTTGAGGAAAGTCAGTGTGGCCAGTGCCACAAATGAGGTGGAAGGTCATTTAAGGTCATTCTTGAAAACAGAATGAGGTAGGGAAGGGGAGCAGACCATCCACAGCCTATGGGTCTCGATGAGGAGGTCAGATTTAGAGTCTCGCTCTGAACTATCTATTAATTTTAATGAATAATTTTATTCTAAAAGCATCTAAGACCATTGGCTTCAGAGTCAAAAGGCTGGATTCAAATATTAGCTCTGACACTAACTATACCTTCTTTCAAAAATCTAGCCCAGAGGCTTGAGGTAGGAATTAAAGATAATGTATATATAGCACCTTTAAACCACATGTCCAATTAATAGTTGTTATTCTTGTATAAGTTAGCTATTACTGCATAACAAACCACCCAGAAACATATGAATTTAAAACAAGAGACACATGTATACGGGTCAGCTGAAGCTTGGCTGGCCTAGACTAGACTTCATTGCTGGTGACTTCTGGCCTTCTCCTCATGTATCATTCTGGGGCCCAGGCAGAAGGGACAGTAGCTTCCTGGGGAAGGTATGGCAACGAAAGAGATCAAGGCCAATATGCAATCACATTTCAAGTCTGTTAACACTCCTCCGGCACATGCTGAGCCGAAAGTCAAAGGGCAGGGAATTACATCCTGCCCACCCTGAGTCTCAAGCAAATCACATGCCAAGCCCAGGATGTAAATATTTTGAACAATAATTTAATCTACCATAGTTACTGTGGTTGATCATAACCTAACACGTTACCTTACTCAGGAATGCTTATATTTTCATGAGACTATTACTAACACACAGAAATGAATGAATGGAATCTACAGCAAATAATTGCCACAGAGTAGGGAATAGTTTCTTCTTATTCAATAACTGACTGACCACACCCAAAATCTATTTGTTTTGTACATTTGGGAATTAGTATTTTATTGCATTTCTACCAGCAGGTCACACATGTATTTTCCTTTAAAAAAAATCATTGTTACAGAACACTCAGGTTGAAAATCATTTCACTGATTGATCTTAATGTAGGACTTGCCATTTTTCACAAGTGACTTATTATGCATAGGCCAACAGAAACAAAGTAATGGAGTAACAGAATCAATTTAATTGTCTTTAGGAGCCAAGTAGAGAAGTGAATGATCAGGCAGTCTGTGTGTAATCTTTCCTCTCTGTAACTTCAAGACAACCACTCAGACTCATTTTACAGAAGAGGAAAGAATGGAGAGTTGTACACACAAGTAATAACCATTAGCTGCTGGGACATTCTTCCACTCTCCATGGGGGGTAAGGATACTAAAATACATTATAGCTCAATTCCTGATGAGTTAATCCAGCCAAATTGCCTTATATTGATGCCACGATATTCAGGGAGAAAAGATCCTGATGCCAAAATCTGAGTAGGAGACCCGCTTTCTGTGACTCTCTCCACAGATGCACCAGAGCTTCAGAATCACAGAAAGAGTTGAAAGGTTGTCTGGAGACTAACCAATTACCCCTTCCATACTGTGCTTGTTTTTATACAAAAGCAAATAGGACCTAAAGTGAACATAATTGCCAAAGATCGTATTTGAGTTTTCATTCACAGGCCTTTGAGGGACTGTTTATTCAAGGATGGAAATTAACTTGATTTTATAAGTACTAAGCTGGAATCACTATATGTTTGATCTCAGTAAAGATGATGTTAATTTTCATTTATTTCTCAACCATGAGAATGAGGAGAAAAATCAGCATCATGCTGTTTAAATTCTAGTTATGTTCAAGGAAATAACTTGCTACTTAAAAATCTCCAACTCCAGGGGCTGGCCCTGTGGCTGAGTGGTTAAGTTCGCGCGCTCCACTTTGGCGGCCCAGGGTTAGGATCCTGGGCGCAGACATGACATCGCTCAGCAGGCCACGTTGAGGCGGCATCCCACATGCCACAAATAGAAGGACCTACAACTAAAATATACAACTATGTACTGGGGGGATTTGGGGAGAAAAAAGCAGGAAAAAAAAGAAGATTGGCAACAGATGTTAGCTCAGGTGACAATCTTTAAAAAAAAAAAATCTCCAACTCCATATCCCCCTCACACCCTCTCCCCCACTAGCCCTGTTCCAGAAATGTTTTAAAAATACAAAACAAAAATATTTTTGTACTGAGAACAAAAAGATAAAATTAAAAAGGACAGCTTTGTGATATCTGAGGTTTTAATAACTATTTTCTGAAAGGACTAATTGATACTTCCTGTTTTGGTCCATTGCCACATTTTGATCTCTTTATCCTTCTGCTCAGAAAATATACACTTGGGTTGTTATGTTAACCTGGAAAGTGCACCTAATAAGGTTAAGGTAAATTGATGAGTGTAATCCATTAATGCATGTGTGTGTGCATGTGTGTGTGGGTGTTTGGTAGAGTATGAGGTGTGGGTGGGAGAGGAGTTGAAGGCAGGGAGTCCAGACAGAGATGAAACTATGAAGCTGCAGAAATTACATATCACCAAGTGAAGAAAAGCTGATAAGCTATCTCAAGGCGTTTCAATTTTCTCCTCAGGACACTAGGAAGCCACCTTGTAAGAAGTCTGGGAAATTCCTTGAGGCATAATGGAAGGTATGTGTAACAGGAAGGCACTATGAATTGAACTAAGGTGTTTATTCTGACCTTAAATAGATGTGGTATGGGATAAAAAGACCTTCAAAGAACTCTTGGGGAGAGAGGCTTCTGTGTAGGAGGAGGTAGCTGGGAATAACAACCCCAAGTTCAAGATGACACCCTTACCCTGCTGAGGCTGTTAGACCTCGTACCCACGTTAATACCTCAGATCATCCATTCTCCCTCTCATGAAGGGCAACAACCGCTTCTCACCCTTGTCAGGAGTGTTAAATGAGACAATGTACTAATGTATAGAACAACGTTTTGTAATCTGTGACAAGCTGATCCAGCTGTGAATCCTGTCAGCTTTACCTTCAAACTACATCCAGAACCGGACCACTTTTCATCACTTCCGTAGCCTCATGCTGGTCCAAGCCACCTTCCACTCTGACTGGATTATTGCAATTACATCCTAATAGTGCTCCCTGTTTCCACTCTCGCCCCCACCACCAACTCCCTTCAGTCTATTCTCTACAGAGAAGCTGGAGAGACCCTTTTAATACATCAGTCAGATCATGTCACTCCTCCACTCCAAAACCCTCCACTGGCTTCCCACTTTCACTCAGAATAAAAGCCAAAGTCTTTAAATTGGTCTAGAGACGCTATCTGTTCTGTTCACCTCCCACTCCCTACTTCTCTGACCTCATCTCCTTCATGTGTCTTCTTGCTGCTCATAAAACAATCCTAACATGTCCCTGCCTCTGGGACTTTGCAATTTCTGTTCCATCCACCTGGAATTTTCTTCCCACAGCTGGATTTTGTATAGAATGATCTCCCTGATGAGGCCTCACTGTTAAGGTATCCAGTGAGGAGGGGACAGATGAGAGAACAATGAAGGTAACTGTGGGAAGAGAACTCCAGGATTTCTTTTACATAATTAATCAATGCAATCAATTCTTGTGTCCGTTCTACCACTAACTTAAAGTTGTCTTTCTTTCATTCTGTCTTTTCAGATCTTTATATCTGGAAAGGTGACTTTGTGTTCAAAAGTGCTGGAGTACACCATTCAGTTGAAATCTCTAAATTCCTTCCTAGCTCTGGTCTTTTGATTCTACCCTTTAGCGCCTCATCCATTCTACATTAGTACACTGCTCTATTCTCAGAATATCCTCATGCAAAGGACTGTTGTTTCTGCTGTGTGTCCACCTGACAGCCATGGCTATCCTGGACCCATCCCAGCTGAAGAGAAGACAGAGGATGAAACTGTGTTAAAGAGAGCTCTTAAAACAGAGATCTAAGAGATTCCATGGACAGGAGAATGGGAGACGGCAGAGACCCAAACCAGGAGAGACGGATGTGGCCCTGTGGCAGGAGAGAGGAATGGGCAAGAAGGAAGAGTTTGGAGGTTTTCAAGAGCTGTAACTGGTGAAATCTTCTGAGTTCATGGCTGGGAGTGAGGAGCAGTGAAGGAATGTGAAGCCTCTCAGAGGCCCAAGAGATTCCTGCTTACAGGCTGGGTGGGTGTTTGGATGGTGCTGTTAGTTGAGCTGAAGCAGATATTGTTTAGCGAGTTCAATTTCATTGATGTCAACTAGTTATCTAAGATTTAACATCTAGATACAAATTCGTTGTGCTGAACTACCATCCTGCAAGTTTTGGTTTTATTCACATAAATGTTATTAAAATACCTTCCAAATGTTAGCTGAAATCTAGATATTCTTGTCTTATGTACCACTCTATAATTGGAAATAAAGTTACTTTATAAAATAACAATATATCATTGAATACAATCAATATGTTAATTATTATATATTACATATTAGAATTATATAATATATTAATTATAACTAATATATTGGTGATTAATATACTATAATATATAATATAACATAATACATAATATCTAGCAATCCTTGCTACAAATAATAATAGCTGACCAGTATTGAGCACTTACTATGGGCCGGACATGTTGTTTACTTCTAGCCTCACAACAGACATGAGTTGGGTAGCATTGAAATCAGGATTTGAACTATTAAGTAACTTGCTCCGTTCACATGTAAGTGCCTGAGGCAAGATTTAAACTCATGCTATTTGATTCCAGAGCCAAAGCCCATAACAACTAAGGCAGCTTGCTTCTCTTTTTTTTTCTTTACTTGGTCTCCCCAAATCATTCGCTAAATTATTAGAGACCTTTCAACGTCTATAACTAGATTTCATGTAATTTCCACTAACTATACTTGCTTTAATATGTATGCAGACAAAATATTATTTTTAAATCAGGAAAAGCAAATTTATTCTCTTAATTCAGTCAAAGGGATTAGAATTATATAGGTTAGCAGATCGGTATGACAAAAATATTTCTTTTTATCCTTCTGCTCTAAATTATGTTTTCTTTTTTCTTATTTCTTGTGATTGAAATTTTCACACTTAAATATTTGTCTTGATACACATAATTAAATTCAGAACAATTCAAGCTTAGATGGCCAAATCTTGTCAGCACTAAAATTAACGCATGAATTACAAGAATGGACTAAGATGGCATATAATTTTTTAATATCACTACTGAAACTCCACTCTCTGTTGCCTAAGCCTACCATGCTAATTCGATAGATTTAAAAAAGAAAAAGCTCTTTAATTGGAAAGACACAGCAGAAAATTGATGAGCATGAATCTGGCACTTTGTCACTCAAGTGAATATGATAATGATGGTATCATTAGGCAAAATAATAATGTGACAGTTTCATATGATGAAGAAACACTTCTGCCGCAGAGAATTTAAATGTCGAGCACCTGGATTCCCAGATGTTTACGTTTCAGTCACACAAAACGCTCTGCTAACCTGTGTTCTCTGAACAACAACTTTGAAAGGTGTTGGGTAGTTGTGGAGCAGAGACCAAAACACAAAATCATTGTCGGGGCGGGGGGGAGTAATACTCCTTTGTCCATTTATTAAAATCAATCTGTATTTACTCAATTGGCATATCATAATTTGGATTACTTCAGAGAGACTGAGAAAACAGAATTCAGTTGTGACCTTCATCTTCGAATAGTTTTTAAGTATTCCTTTATATTCATCTCCTATGCATGTCAATTTCTTCAAATGTAAATAGTCTTGAGTGTGTGTGTGTGTGTGTGTGAGTGTGTGTGTGATGGGGTGGAAGTGTCTTTCTATCCGGAGCAGCTTTTTCTCCCCAATTACAAAGAATCCCAGCTTCCTCCTATTGCCCCTTTATTACTGGTTTGCAGAAGCCTGGGGTTTTGCATGTAAGACAAGTTCCTGAATGGCCAATTGTTCACCCACTTACTGTGATTCATAGGTGTCTTGACACCTGGTGGTTCAAATAAGTAATTACTAAGCTTCCTCCTTCACTGACCTTCTAAGGTCCTGCCTTCTTTTAGTCAAGAAACACCATGTAATAACTGAGCAGGTCTGACCTATTGGGAAAATGGCTTCACTTGGGGGGTGGTGAATCGTTTTTATCCAGGTCTTCAAAGCAATCATACGATGCACACCTGCTTACTAACAGTAGGCAGCAAATAGTGCCAACTTCCTTGTGCCCTACAGAGAATAAACTTCTCCTCCAGAGAGTTCTAAATTCCAGTTCTCTAAGGTTCATGTAAGTTTAGGGAAAAACACCTAAATAACCCTGATGTGCCTGAAGGTAAAACATCATTGGTCATGTAACAATAGCTCCATCTTGGCTGCATTTTGAGATCACCTGGAGAACCTCAAAAACAATCACGCCTGCGTCCCACCTCCAGAGATTCTGCTTAATTGGTCTGGAGTATGGCCTGAGATTCAGCATTTTTCAATGTTGCCCAGGTGATTCTAAGGCGCAGCCAAGGTTGAGCTCTTCCAGTCAAGAGGCTCAGAAGCCATTCAGTCAACAGGCATTCACTGTTGGAATCACCTTCTAGCCATTGGTGTTATTTTCCAGAATATATGGGCTGACTTCACTGACAATTACTTATTTAAAATTCTCAGCACACAGCAAAGCACTCTCTGTGAATGTCAATTTGTTGAAGAGTACTGTTGCAGGGAAAAAGATTTCATTTTTCTTTACGTTAAAAAATCAATCTAAGCTTATTGGAAAGAGATTTAGAAAATATGTTCAAGTTTTCTTTCTTGTGACCACTTTATATTATTATCATTTTTAGAGGTGGGGGGAAAAAAGCAATTCTTTACTTTTTGGCTATTAGGTAGAATATTTTTAGTGCAGAAAAATGATGAATTCCACCAATTGATTTGGTTAGTGTTATTATTTCTGATGGAGTGAGCAAGGAGTGATTTATCAGCCTCACTTCTTATTCTGGAGGCAAGGCCTTACACCCTGACGTTCACGAGAATATAAAGATAAATAGGGAGTCATGACGTTGTATAGAACTCGAAAAATTTCTGCCTAGATCTAATGGGTTTATGGCTTTTTGGAAAACTGGGCTTCCTCTGAGTTATTCCTATAAGAATATAAAATGGAAAACATATTTGAGTGGTAAATGTTACTATTTGCTAGAAAATGTCACTTTTATCTGGAAACCTTGGCACCTGGTATTCATAGCCAGATGTCTAGGTCAATCTTGTATCATTGAGATTCTTCTATCATTGTCTCAATATCTGGATCCCTTCCCGATTCAAACAATTAGAAACTCTCAAACTGAAATTCAACATGTGAAGTATATTTTGCTTAACTGAATGCTATATCAGTTTTTCAGATTTTCTTAGGCTTGAGATGCCATCATTTAACTCTCTGAGCCCAGGATAAGTTCAACCAAAACCTGGATTTTCTACAAGTCAAGATTTATATGTAAACATCTCTGTCAGGTTTCCAGGTTTTCTAGAAGGGTTCACAGGTCATAGGTAAACATGGTAGAGCCTAGCACAGGCAGGAATCTACCCGGTCTGCCAGAGTGCTCATGTGATTTATGTCAAGTTACAGCTCCCCTATTCCATCAAATAACCTGAATATTTTCCCGGCATAACATCATAACCCTTTCCTTCAAGATCTGAATAAAATGCTCTGCCTCCAAAGTCTATGCTGACTCCATCCCCTTCTCTCCAGTTCCACTGCTACCACCTTAGTCAAAGCACCACTCAGTTGCCTGGAAGGCTGGCATAGCTTCCTTATTAATAGTCTCCTCTCATCCTCGCCTGCTGCTTGCCCACCCCCAACCAATCTATGCTTCACACACTCATCAAGTGATCTTCGCTCTGATCATCTTGCTTCTCTCCTTAATTATCTCCTCTTAGAATAAAACCCAAACTCTTTATCACAGCCCTGTCTTCCTGTCCAGCCTGAGCTCTACTCTCCTCTTCACCTCTCAACCGTGCAGGCTTTTCATATCTCAAACTGCCAAGCATCTCAGAGCCTCCAGCCTTCACCTCAGGCCTATTGATTTAAAATACAGTGTTCTCTCCTTTAGGTCAGACACAGAGATAAACCCACAGAAATCATGCATTTATTAGTCTCCCATTTATCTTACAGGATCCTAGTGAATATTAAACATATACTGAAATGCTGACAGATGTTGCATTCATACTATGTTTCATCTTCTGGAAAACCAAGCACATTTTAAAAAATATATGGGAGACACTCCGAATATATTTTCTGAATTCAAATAGATATAATTTTAAGTCTACTTTTTAATGAGTTTGACCATAAACAGATTGTAAGCAGCATTGGGGGTGGCTCTAAACTTATAAACAGCTAGCAGCAAGAAATGACAAGGAGAAAAGAGACCTAAGAACTTAAAAAACTGGGCTAGGCTCATTTAGTGTAACCACCAACAGCCTTTCCTACATCAAGAACCCCAAAATCTCATCTGTCTTATCGAAGCCCCAAACTTTTGTGTTCATAACTGTGTTCCACAATTATTAAGAAAGCAAAATTGTGACCAATGTATTCTGCTTAATGTAGTAGAGAAATGCAAAATATCTTCAAGAGATATTTCCATCTGAAAGACTAAAACTGTCAACCAAAATATTACACGTTAGTTACCTAGAACATTCATTTGTGTGGAAAATCTAGTTCTTAGTTTTCTACAGCTGCTGTGACAAATTGTCTCAAACTTAGTGCCTTAAAACAGTGCAAATTTATCGCCTTACAATCGTGTAGAAGTCAAACACATGTTTAACCGGGCTAAAATCATGGCATCAACAGCAGTATGTGCCCTTCTGGAGGCTCTGGAGGAGAATCAATTTCCAAGACTTTTCTAGCTTCAAGAGGCCACCCACATTCTTTGGCTCTTGCTCCCATTCCTTCATCTTCAAAGCCAGAAACAGAGGCTCTAATCCTTCTCATACAGCACCACTCTGACTTCTTCTGCCTGCTCTTCTGCTTTTAAGTTCCCTTTTGTTTACAATTGGCCCACCTGGATAATTCAAGCTAAGTTCCCTATTTTAAGGGTTTAGCAGCTGATTTGCAACCTTAGTTCTATCTGCAATCTTAATTCCCTTTTGCCACTTAACCTTAACACGTTCACAGGTTCCAGGGATTGGGCTGATGATGTCTTTGGAGCAGGGAGGGTAGGGTATTATTATTCTGCAGACTGTAAGTGTCATGTTAAGGAAAGTTTGTTGAAATAAAACATAAAAAAAATACATCTGAGACATCATCAGCAAAATAAGATTATCATCAAAAGAATAATATCCACCTCACAGAGCTATTGTGAAGAGGAAATGAGGAAACATTCATAAAAAACTTTTTGGAAACTATAAATTCCCCTTAAAGTTAAGTGCATGTAATGAGTCAACAGAACTCAAAGAAAGCTCCGGAATCCACACTGACCAAGATTTTAGACTTGCCAAGATGCCTGCTCTTGTGGTGGGGCTCCACGGCAAAGGTTCTGCAGCTGCATTGTGTTGTTTGTAATATATATATTGTTTATAGCAGCTATTCAGACTGTGCCTCTGCTTTATTACTCCCTTGGGAGGAGGAGCGAGATGCTGATAGCGGGTGGGGTCTCAGAGGGATTTTCTCTATGAAGGCCTTCCAGCTGAGTAAGTCTACACCCAATGTACTCCTAGTACTCTCCTGGCCCAGCATCAGGATGTCCAACATAATGAGTAATGGCCACACCTTAGAAGCCAAGTATCAGCTATCCAAAGTAAGACTGCTTGTAGTTCATACAGAAAGCACAGGTTCCCATCCAGCGTGCAGCTTCACATATGCTACAAAGCTGCCAAAATCTTTCTCTCTTCAACCCAAGTGAACTCTCCATATATGATCAATTTCTATGTGGACTACGATGTGGAGGAAAACAAAAGCTGGATAATATTGCAAATCCTGATAGTCCTGTTGGTGCCCTCCCTTGTCCCCATTTCAGCAAACTTAGTGACTGCCCAGGGTCCCTATGCAGCACTCCAGCAGTGTCTGATGGATACTTTGTTCCTACCCTGTTCCTCCTCTCTTCTTTTCACTTCTATCATACGTACCAGATTCTCTTACGTCAGGTGTTATGCTGGGAAACAACAAAATATCTCATACCAAGGAACTCACTCTGATCATGATTCAGTAGATTTCCATCACCCCAAAGAAGCCTTGCAACCACTGTCTTTGGGTCCTGAAGCAGTCAGTGATGCTGGTATTTCAGTCAAGTGAGCAAACCAGAGATGAACTGTAAGCCCTGCCACATCTGTGACAGTCTCCACCACCTCAGGTCCACCCTGTACTTTAGGTCCATTTTACCCACAGTTTTAGACTTTCACTGACATAAAGAATAGAAGTTATAACTTACTTATTCAACAACCCATGACGCCAATTTTTATTATTGTTTTTGACAAATTATTTTGAAAATCTTGCCTTTAAGTTCCAGATTTCATAATCACCATAAAAGGACAACTCCAAATGAGAGTCAAGTGTATATTGAGGATATATGATTCCCTATATATGTTTCTGCCTCCAAACTCCCACTGAATAGTGTGCTATTAAAGAATGCAGGATCAGCCCTCACCCAGTGACTGGTCTTAAGATGTAAAATAGCTAACACTTTCACTCGAAAAGCTTCTTTCTGCATAAAGGCAGCAAATTACAAACCGGCCACAATGATTACTCGAGGGCAGGTGTACGTACGTATTTATGTTCATACATATGTATTATACACCTAGTGAACATTGGAAAAATAAGAAAACACATTTAACAGACACGACTTACTCAGCCCCACTTCCTTCGAGGTGGCTAAATGAATGCATTGCCGTTTATTTCATGAGTTCCAGGTGTGCTTTAATAGCCTCAGATATGGTTCTGGGGCACATCCGAAAAGGTAAGGTTACCTTCAGACTCATGCCCTGTTTACCCTAGCAGTGGGAAACGGACCAAACTTCAAATTGAGTTTCTCCCCTAGACTCTCTAACTTCTACATTTCTGTTGCTACTGCAGCTGTTATGTAGAATTAGGTATGAGACTGATTTTTTCTGCCTCCTCCTGTGAAATACTATACTATGGATTCTGAAGGAGTGACCCAAATCCCTCATCATTGCTCAAATACCAGGAGTGAAATTCTACACCTAAGGGAAATTACTGTGGAGGAGAGCAAGTACGATTCCATATTCTATAGCCACTCAGAAGAAGGCCCGAAGTTTCAGGATGGGTGACAGAGGAGGGAAAGAAAGCAACTTTCACGTCTCAAGACAGTAAGCGGAAGGAGGGTACAGGGGTACGAGTGAAGAGCTAGAGACCCATTACGAGGCCGTCACTTTACTGTGAGTCCCAAAGGGAGAGTGTGAGGGAATCCTAGTTAAGATTTTCATTATGAGTGCATGGCACTCAGAGGGGTTAACTTGGTCTTTCTAAGATGAGGGGAAAACATTCTCCTTTAATTATTATAGAAAGAGCAAGAGCAATAAAAGTGACCTCAAATTTCTGGTATGCATGATAGGACTTGAGAGGGAAAAAGAAAGAAATATTTAAACAAATGACAGGGAGATACGGCTTGGTAAATTCTATCAGACAGAATTTCACTCTCTAAGTCCTAATACCAATTGTGAGACTAAAAGGCCAAAAAGGGCTTTTCTGAGCAAAGGGGTCAAGGTCAGTTTCTTTTGAGTCCTTCAACCTTTTCCCTACAGAGTATTAAATCATGCAATTTAAGTAGCTTGGGAATTACTTGTAAGAACCTAATTTCTATGTATGTCTCTCTTCTTTGATCTGGAAAGTGCTTCAGAGCTGAGGACATCAGTAAACAATTTGAAATGTAATCTCCTTCTACTTCCTTATGCTCCAGTGAAAAGAATCAGACCAAAATGAGAGATGCTATCACACACAGACTGGATAGTGTTTTCTAGGCTATTTCTTTAAAAGACTCAGAAAATCGACCTTTTACAAAAGGCCAAACCCGTGTGATTTCAGCAGATTTGTTTTGGGAGCCCTGGACACCGTGGCACAGCTTGGAGCCTGTGGTCCCATCTTCTTATCAGGTCTCCCTTACCTGCTGCGGGATTCTGGGCTTCAGTTTGTCCCTATTAAAATGAAGGGACTGGACTAAATGACCCCCCAATTTTTTTTTTAGCTAAGAATTTGAAGATTCTATGATGCCTTAGTCTTGTTTACCTCCAGCCTAATCACTCACGTGCTTATGCATGTGCCTTTATATGGTGTCATTGATTGGGCTTGTTTGTGATTCTAAACAAATGAATACCCCCAGAAGCTCCGAATTGTATGAATTGATTGGATTAGGAAGTTTATTAGCAGTTAAAAGAGCAATTTGGGAAAGCTCTCTGAAAAGAGAACTTACCTATTAAGTCATTTTTCATAAACTCTGAGCAGTAGAAAAATAAAATCTCCATATTTGTGAGTAGGCAAAGCATTGTCAATGAAGCAGATGATTTAGAATGAAACCTATATAGTAAGAGAGAAGGGATAAGTGGAAGAGTTTTGGGTACAAAGGAAGAGATTGACAGGGTAAAAAATGAGAAAAATTAGAATTGCACATGGTCATGTGAAGAGTCAAGCAAACACCAATAAAAAGAGTTGAATTTGCTTTTACATCCCTCACTTGAAGACGTTCCTCAAGCTGAAAGACATAACTGTATTTCACATACTTCCACTATTTGGAAGATAAAAGATAACATTTCTAAAGACCCTTCAATTATTAGGGAAAGAAGATCAGAAAGAAAGTAGTGTCTAAGCGGAGTCTTAAAAGGATGAACTGAAATTTGCCAGGAAACGTGGGTGGGGAAGTTTATCATCATAGACAGTCAATTTACAACTCAACTATTACATTTTAATATATCCTAAGCTTTCTACCTTCCCAATTAAAATACTTACATTTGTAGTATATATGACAAACAATCCTGAAATAAGCTTAGTGAAACACAGTTTTGTTAGATAAATGTATAAAAACTCAACTCTATTGATGTCTTCCTGACTCTTAAAAATGTCTAATGACAGGAAGAATTCCAAGATGGCGCCGTGAGTAGTCCTCTTTGTCTCTCGCCCTTCGAGTCTACAATTATTTGGACACTTATCGCTTGACAAAGGATATCCAGACAGCATCTCAGGACGTCTGAGACACCCACGCGACTATACATCGGAAGGCGGACGGACTTTCCTCCGGGAGGATGTGGAAATAGGTGAAAACTCTCCGACCCCGACGGGCAGCCTAGTACCCGCAAGCGGCTTTCTTCCAACGGATGCCCCCAGAGGATCCACACACATCTAGGGCAGGAGCGAGAACACAACAGAGGAGCGACGGTGGAAACAGGTGACCAGAACCCTACTTAAACCCCCCGCAATTACTCCTAAACGCAGAGGGAAACTTTGGAGTTGCACACCTGAGCCCGCGGGGAGAGTCTCTCCCCGCCATTGGCGGGGAGACCCGGCCTGGTGCTCAGGGCGCCCGGAGGGTCCCAGAGAGAGACATGGAGGGCACGGAGGTCTCCCAGCTGCCGTTGCCCGCCCCGTGGGACTAGGGATTGCCGGAGATCTCGGAGAGGACCGGGGCGGGGGAACTTTCAAAGGCGGGTCCGGCGACCCGGTGGGGAAGCGCCGGAGCTCCGCCAGGCAGCAGACAAAACTCTCAGTCTGCCGGTAGCAGAGGGGCCACGCTGAGCACTCAGGGCTCCCGGCAGAGGCCCGGAGAGAAGCCCAGAGGGCGGGGCGACCCCCAGCTGCCGTTGCCCGCCCCGGGGGACTAGGGATTGCCGGAGATCTCGGAGAGGACCGGGGCGGGGGAACTTTCAAAGGCCGGATCGGCGACCCGGAGGGGAAGTGCCGGAGCTCCCCCAGGCAGCAGACAAAACTCTCTGTCTGCCGGTAGCAGAGGGGCCACGCTGAGCACTCAGGGCTCCCGGCAGAGGCCCGGAGAGAAGCCCAGAGCGCGGGGCGACCCCCAGCTGCCGTTGCCCGCCCCGTGGGACTCGGGATTGCCGGAGATCTCGGAGAGGACCGGGGCGGGGGAACTTTCAAAGGCGGGTCTGGCGACCCGGTGGAGAAGCGCCGGAGCTCCGCCAGGGCAGCAGACAAAACTCTCTGTCTGCCATTAGCAGAGGGGCCACGCCCAGCATTCAGGGCTCCCGGCAGAGGCTCGGACAGAAGCCCAGAGGGCGGGGCATCCCCCAGCTGCCGTTGCCCACCCCGTGGGACTAGGGATTGCCGGAGATCTCGGAGAGGACCGGGGCGGGGGAACTTTCAAAGGCGGGTCCGGCGACCCGGAGGGGAAGCGCCGGAGCTCCGCCAGGCAGCAGACAAAACTCTCTGTCTGCCGGTAGCAGAGGGGCCACGCTGAGCATTCAGAGCTCCCGGCAGAGGCCCGGAGAGAAGCCCAGAGGGCGGGGCGACCCCCAGCTGCCGTTGCCCACCCGGTGAGGCTAGGGATTGCCGGAGATCTCGGAGAGGACTGGGACTGGAGAGAGTTCCAGAGACCCAGCTTAGTAG
Source organism: Equus przewalskii (assembly GCF_037783145.1). Lineage (NCBI taxonomy): Eukaryota > Metazoa > Chordata > Mammalia > Perissodactyla > Equidae > Equus > Equus przewalskii. Next base: position 79,327,231 of record NC_091834.1, read on the forward strand.
CCTAGGGGGAAGCCCTACAGGCTCACAGAAGCCTTAGGGAAAGCCTCTGCACAGCACCAGTAGAAGGCACCCAGCCGCCAGCCACAAGGCTGGAAGACCCCAGGGCAAAAGCAGCATAGCTAGGTGTACTAACCACAGACTGTAGAAGATGCCAATAGCTCTCCTGCGACCCATAGAGGACAAGTGAGATTTGGTGGGTGCCGACAGCAACCGAGCGACAAATAAAAGTGATCCCACCCCTGGCCGCTGGAAAAGCCCATAACACCGTTGCAGACCCCAAGGAGAGAGCGCATCTAGGTGGGCAACAACAGTAGGCACCTGCAGCCTGAAGCCCCCCGTGACGGCCCCCACGGCAGAGGAGGGAATCCAAAGGGCCACTGTGGCTACGAAGAGGGGCCCAGGCCCAGTTAGCAACTACGGACAGGGTTCCTGGTTGGTGAAGTATAAACAGCTGCTCCCCCCACCGCAGCAGCTGAAACAAGTGAAAGGAGCAACTAAACTCTATCTCCATGCGGAGGCACAAATCAACATCATCAAGCAATATGAAAAAATACATTAAATCTCCAGAACAGAAAGAAAGTAACAAATACACAGAAAACAATCCCAAAGAAAATGAGATATATAACCTAAATGATGATGACTTCAAAACAGCTAGCATTAAAATACTCACTGAGTTAAGAGAGAATTCTGACCGACAACTCAACGAGTTCAGGAGCTATGTCACAAAAGAGTTTGATACGATAAAGAAGAACCAAACAGAAATACTGGAAATGAAGAACACAATAGAGGAGATTAAGAAAAATCTAGATGCTCTGAACAGTAGGGCCGATAATATGGAGGAAAGAATTAGCAATTTGGAAGATGGCAATATAGAATTGTTGCAGGCAGAGGAGGAGAGAGAAGCAAGACTTAAAAGAAATGAAGAAACTCTCCGAGAATTATCAGACACAATTAGGAGATGCAACGTAAGGATTATAGGTATACCAGAGGGAGAAGAGAAGGAGAAAGGGGCAGAAAACCTATTCAAAGAAATAATGGCTGAGAACTTCCCAAATCTGGTGAGGGAGATGGATCTTCAGGTGACAGAAGCCAATAGATCTCCAAACTTTATCAATGCAAGAAGACCAACTCCACGGCATATAGTAGTGAAGGTAGCAAAAGTCAACGACAAGGAGAAAATATTAAGGACAGCCAGGCAAAAGAAACTAACCTACAAAGGAACCCCCATCAGGCTATCAGCAGATTTCTCAGCAGAAACTTTACAGGCTAGAAGAGAGTGGAATGATATATTCAAAAATCTGAAGGACAAAAACCTACAGCCGAGAATTCTCTACCCAGCGAAAATATCCCTCAAATACGATGGAGAAATAAAAACTTTCCCAGATAAACAAAAATTAAGGGAGTTCATTGCCACAAAACCTCCTCTTCAGGAAATCCTCAGGAAAACCCTCATTCCTGAAAAATCCAAAAAAGGAAAGGGGCTACAAAACCAAGAGCAGAGGAGATAAGTAGAAGGACAACAACAGAGAGTAGCAGCTGTACATCAAAACAGATTAAACCATGGGACGAGAAACAAAGGAAACTGAAGAAAACCGGAAAACAAGACACAAAATGGTAGTGGTAGGCCCCCACGTCTCAATAATCACTCTAAATGTAAACGGATTGAACTCCCCAATCAAAAGACACAGAGTGGCAGGATGGATCAAAGAACAAGATCCAACAATATGCTGCCTCCAGGAAACACACCTCAGTCCCAAAGACAAACACAGACTCAGAGTGAAGGGATGGAGAACAATACTCCAAGCTAATAATGAACAAAAGAAAGCAGGTGTCGCTATACTAATATCAGACAAGGTAGATTTCAAAGCAAAACAGATAAAGAAAGACAAAGAGGGACAGTATATAATGATAAAAGGGACTCTCCACCAAGAAGACATAACACTTATAAATATATACGCACCCAACACAGGAGCACCAAAATTTGTAAAGCAACTCTTAATAGAACTAAAAGAAGACATCAACAACAATACAATAATAGTAGGGGACCTCAACACACCATTAACACCAATGGACAGAACATCCAGACAGAAAATCAACAAGGAAATAATAGAATTAAATGAAAAATTAGACCAGATGGACTTAATAGATATATATAGAACACTTCATCCAAAAACAGCAGGTTACACATTCTTCTCAAGTGCACATGGAACATTCTCAAGGATTGACCATATTTTGGGAACCAAAGCAAACATCAATAAATACAAGAGAGTCGAAATAATATCAAGCATCTTTTCTGATCATAACGCTATTAAACTAGAAATCAACTACAAGAAAAAAGCAGAGACAGGTGCAAAAATGTGGAGACTAAACAACACGCTTCTCAACAAACAATGGATCATTGAAGAAATTAAAGAAGAAATCAAATATTATCTGGAGACAAATGAAAATGAGAACACGACATACCAAATCATTTGGGATGCAGCAAAAGCAGTCCTAAGAGGGAAATTCATCGCAATACAGGCTCACCTCACTAAACAAGAAAAAGCTCACGTAAGCAACCTCAAACGACACCTAACAGAACTAGAAAAAGAAGAACAAACAAAGCCCAGAGTCAGTAGAAGGAGGGAAATAATAAAAATAAGAGCAGAAATAAACGATATTGAAACAAAAAAGACAATAGAAAGGATCAATGAAACAAAGAGTTGGTTCTTCGAAAGAATTAACAAAATTGACAAACCCCTAGCCAGACTCACCAAGAAAAGAAGAGAGAAATCGCAAATTAATAAAATCAGGAATGACAGAGGAGAAATCACAACAGATACCAATGAAATACAAGAGATCATAAGAGAATACTATGAAAAACTATATGCCAACAAATTGAACAACCTGGAAGAAATGGACAAATTCCTAGACTCCTACAATCTCCCCAAACTGAATCAGGAAGAAATGGAGAATCTGAATAGACCAATCACAAGTAAGGAAATAGAAACGGTAATCAAAAACCTCCCCAAAAATAAGAGTCCAGGACCAGACGGCTTCTCTGGAGAATTCTACCAAACATTCAAAGAAGACTTAATACCTATTCTCCTCAAACTGTTCCAGAAAATTGAGAAAGATGGAGAACTCCCTAACACATTCTATGAAGCCAACATCACTCTGATCCCCAAACCTGACAAGGACAACACAAAGAAGGAGAACTACAGGCCGATATCACTGATGAACATAGATGCAAAAATCCTCAACAAAATTTTGGCTAACCGATTACAGCAATACATCAAAAAGATTATACACCATGATCAAGTGGGATTTATACCAGGGACACAGGGATGGTTCAACATCCGCAAGTCAATCAACGTGATACACTACATCAACAAAATGAAAACCAAAAACCACATGATCATCTCAATAGATGCAGAGAAAGCATTCGACAAGATCCAGCACCCATTTATGATAAAAACCCTCAGTAAAATGGGTATAGAAGGAAAGTACCTCAACATAATAAAGGCCATATATGATAGACCCACAGCCAACATCATACTCAATGGACAAAAGCTGAAAGCCATCCCTCTGAGGACAGGAACAAGACAAGGGTGCCCACTTTCACCACTCCTATTCAACATAGTTCTGGAGGTGCTGGCCAGAGCAATTCGGCAGGAAAAAGAAATAAAAGGAATCCAAATAGGTAACGAAGAAGTAAAACTCTCGTTGTTTGCAGACGACATGATCTTATACATAGAAAACCCCAAAGAATCCACAGAAAAACTATTAGAAATAATCAACAACTACAGCAAAGTAGCAGGGTATAAAATTAACGTGCATAAATCAGTAGCATTTCTATACACTAACAATAAACTAACAGAAAAAGAACTCAAGAACTCTATCCCATTCACAATTGCAACGAAAAGAATAAAATACCTTGGGATAAACTTAACCAAGGAAGTGAAGGATCTATACAATGAAAACTACAAGACTCTCTTGAAAGAAATAGGCGATGACATAAAGAGATGGAAAGACATCCCTTGCACATGGATTGGAAGAATAAACATAGTTAAAATGTCCGTACTACCTAAAGCAATATACAGATTCAATGCTATCCCAATCAGAATCCCAAGAACATTCTTCACAGAAATTGAACAAACAATCCTAAAATTCATATGGGGCAACAAAAGACCGCGAATTGCTAAAGCAATCCTGAGCAAGAAAAACAAAGCCGGCGGAATCACAATCCCCCATTTCAAAACATACTACAAAGCTACAGTGATCAAAACAGCATGGTACTGGTACAAAAACAGGTCCACAGATCAATGGAACAGAATTGAAAGCCCAGAGATAAAACCACACATCTATGGACAGCTAATCTTTGACAAAGGAGCAGAGGGCCTACAATGGAGAAAAGAAAGTCTCTTCAACAAATGGTGCTGGGAAAACTGGACAGCCACATGCAAAAGATTGAAAATTGACCATTCTTTTTCACCACACACCAAAATAAACTCAAAATGGATCAAAGACCTAAAGATTAGGCCTGAGACAATAAGTGTTTTGGAAGAGAATATAGGCAGTACACTCTTTGACATCAGTTTCAAAAGAATCTTTTCGGACACTGTAACTCCTCAGTTGAGGGAAACAATAGAAAGAATAAACAAATGGGACTTCATCAGACTAAAGAGCTTCTTCAAGGCAAGGGAAAACAGGATTGAAACAAAAAAACAGCTCACTAATTGGGAAAAAATATTTACAAGCCACTTATCCGACAAAGGGTTAATCTCCATAATATACAAAGAACTCACACTGCTTAACAACAAAAAAAGAAACAACCCGATCAAAAAATGGGCAGAGGACATGAACAGACATTTCTCAAAAGAAGATATGAATATGGCCAATAGACACATGAAAAGATGTTCATCATCGCTAATCATCAGGGAAATGCAAATCAAAACTACACTAAGATATCACCTTACCCCCGTTAGATTGGCAAAAACATCCAAAACCAAGAACGACAAATGTTGGAGAGGTTGTGGAGAAAGAGGAACCCTCATACACTGTTGGTGGGAATGCAAACTGGTACAGCCACTATGGAAAACAGTATGGAGATTTCTCAAAAAGTTAAAAATAGAAATACCCTATGACCCAGCCATCCCATTACTGGGTATCTATCCTAAGAACCTGATATCAGATATCTCAAGAGTCCGTTGCACCCCTATGTTCATTGCAGCATTATTTACAATAGCCAAGACGTGGAACCAGCCTACATGCCCAGAAACTAATGATTGGATAAAGAAGATGTGGTATATATACACAATGGAATACTACTCAGCCATAAAAAAAGACGAAATTGGCCCATTCACAACAATGTGGATGGACCTCGAGGGTATTATGTTAAGCGAAATAAGTCAGTCAGAGAAAGACGAACTCTATATGACTCCACTCATAGGTGGAAATTAGTATATTGAGAAGGAGATCTGATCGGTGGTTACCAGGGAAAAGGGGGGGTGGGGGGAGGGTACGGAGGGGGAAGTGGTGTACCCACAACATGACTAACAAAAATGTACAACTGAAATCTCACAAGGTTGTAATCTATCATAACATTAATAAAAAAAAAAAAATGTCTAATGACAAGTAGAAACAATAGGAAATCATCCATAATTCTCTCAATAGATCTATATTACCACAAAAAGTCTCGCAAGTGTCTATCTTCTTAAGAAATCAGAAATATGATTTTAAATTGATGCTAATAGAAAAATAAAAAGTCATTTGTTTTGGGGGAGTGATGAGTTTTTAGACAAGGCAACTTTGTTTTTCTATTTTCTCTCCACGTAGTGACATCCTAAAATCTCACCTTTTCCCCCATGGTTGAAATCAGTTTTCCCACGCAGATTACCTGGAAAAATTCAATTTATCCTTCAAGCCTCTGTTCAGACACTACTTCCTGTCTGACATTTCTTCCCTGACAACTCCCAAAGCCCCTTAATGAGAGCTTAATCTACATGTTCACTCTGTCATTATTTGATTATCATCTCACCCGCTCAACTAAGAGCAACCTGAAGCCAAGAAAGATGTTTTGTTCATCTCTGTATCTTTATGTATGGTGTATGGTCAGTTTGTGATCCTTAAAGACGTTTTTGAATGAATGAATAAAAGTAAAAACATAGACATATTTGCCACTTTTGTGAATTCTGAGACTTTAACACAGAAAAACACACAAGGAACAAAGTCAGTCATCATTCCAGGGTATCTACTAGAAGCAAGAAGATCATCATACATGATAAATTCTCAACTACAGCCACCCACCTAGAGGAGGAAAATTCTTCTTCTACTCTTCTAGATTCTTTTGCTGCTGTGGTAATTAAATTAAGATAAGACAAATTAACAGGAGTAAAAAAAAAATTTAATTACATACATACAGGAAACTCAAAAGAATATGAGACCCAAAGACAAGATGGGCAATTGAGGCTTATATGCTATCCTCATCTAAGAAATGGGATAGGGGCCTGGGGCTTCAAAGGGGAGGAACATAATTCAAAGAAAGGCAGATATTCGGTAATTAGATACTTGTCCTGACACAGAGATAAGTCATTCAGATAAAATGATCTACAGTAATATCTCCCCCTCTGAGCCAGGCCCTCTATCTAAATTCTTTTAGGTAGTTATGGAAGAAGTACAAGTTTTTCTTGAATCTGCTGGTGTTTATTGCCTTCAGCTCTAAATAGTTCATATGCCAAAGTGGCACATTTTGGAAAAGCTCATTTGGAACCCCTTCAGAGCCACCTTTGCAACTTTCCCCAAAAGTTTAACAGTCCAGAAGTTGAGTTGATAGATTTTGCCATGTCGTTCAATCAGTCTCTTAGTCCTGAATATAGGTCAGTTCAGTTAAACAGTTGTGTCTCATTTTAGGAGGCAGGGGTGAAGTTGGGCTTCCAAAGTTAGGCCTATAGTGCAAGCAATCAGGTGCTTAATAAGAGGCATTGCTATGGAAACAAAAGGAAAACAAGTTATTATTTGGAGAAGATTATAATCCCAGCTTCTGAGATCTGAAGGCAGTCAGTTGAGAAGATTTCTAGATATCCAGCTCAAAGCATCTTCAGATAGAGTGAGGGCAGGCAGTGGCAATCTGATAGATTTTCCTGGTTTGCTGTATGAATGTCTGTGGTGATCTTTCTGAGTGACCACATAGCAATGGGCATGAAGATTGTCATACGTGAGCTATTGTGGTGATTTCTCTAAAGTTTATATCAAGTTGTCCAATTTCAGAAAAAGGTCAGTTTTAGTTCTCAGTGATCCCAAGTCAGGAGAAAAATTGGGAATGTTAGTTTACAGAGTCATAGACAAGTATTTGAGGAAACTAGAATAATACAGGATCTAGTCAAGTTTACAGCTATATAAGAACAATATCAGAATCTGATATCCACCAAAGGGTGTTACTGAAACATAATTTTTCTCTCTACAATCACCCCCATTTCTATCAAGGATAACCATAGTAAGACTAATTTGTTTGCAAATTAAGTCTAGTTTGAAGAAAGTTGGCCTGATTATTTACATAAGTGAAACAAGAATGTTGATTGACTGTATAAAAGCTTTTAATCCAGTCTACTGGAAGTTTTCATAAGGAATCTTATATTGGACTTTTTAAAATTCTCTCAAGGCTAAGAAGCCAAGCCAAGGTCTCTCCATCAGACATTACCTGTAATAGCTATATATTATATTTGGATGAATTCTTAATCCCTCTCTTCTCAAGGTCCCCAAAATATCCTGAGGTTCGTGTGCCTGCCAGGAATTGATCTTTCTTACTCACTTGGTGAAGCTACTGGGAACCCTGTAAGCAAGGTACCCAGGCCAATTTTTCCAGGAGGCTTTATTGGCTCCATAAAGTTAACCTTAGTTCCTTAAAGCTGTCTGGTCATATCTAAATTTATGCATGTCTCTCTCAAACATGACATTGTAGTCAAAGCCTTGGTAACATAACCAGTGCATCCAATTATTTCCTGTTACAAGGAGAACAGATTCTTACTGATATTATGTAAATAACTATATTGCCATGAAAATAAGAATACTCACTATGTGTTTCCAAATTCTGGAGGGATCAGGTAGAGAGAAAAAGATAAATATTTCAATTCAACTTACAAGGGTATAATTTTCCAAATTACTGTAAGTCATAGATAGCTTAAGAAAAAATGGTTTCCTTAAATCTGGAAAAAACAAAACATTAAAGAAAAAACAATTATAATCATCCACCTCAGTTCATTCAATCCCATGTAATTAAAACTTGTTCTGCTTGAATCCAGTCTTTCCATTACTTCTGGAAATTCTTACCCAGCTCAGTTTTATGATCTTAAAGTTATCAGGAATCTGTACTTTCCTAAAAAGTCTCTTCCATGAATCTCCTTGAAGATCAAGCGCTTTTGTAAGAACACTTCTGTAAAAGCATCAGAGTATAGCAATAACTGTCTGTGTAAAGACTTAATGATGCTCATTGTTAAAGATCTGATGAGAGTTCATTACAATGGAATTGACAAGGAGGTTCGGTTATTTCTGTAACATGCAATATTTTAAGTTAACTAGACTTACGACTGATAACACTATACCAGGATATATCACATTTCCAGGAATTTCACACAATTTCTGGAATACTTATAATGTTCACCTATATAAACACAACATAGGGAAGGCTTTGTATTACTTCTTATTTGACAATGCTTCCCATATAACTTTATATCGTATCATATCATATCAAATATCATATCATATGATATAAAATATAATATCATAACAAAAATGTCTAATTAGTTTAATATCTCCCCTTTTATAAGGAGAGAGAACAAATCCTTTAATATGTTCCAGGGATCCTCTGGAAAATGTCAAAGTTAGTTTGAGGTCAAAAAAGACTTTATAATTTTATTATGGGAAATTTGTCAAAAATATCAAAAAGGTTTTAAAACACTTGTTCAAATAGGATCATAGGTCACTGTGAAACATTACTGGTTGACCATTTAACCAAAGAGACAATAGAAGATGCTAAAGGCAAATAGAAATTTAAATAGTTGTAAAAAAAAAAAAAACCTTAGATCTATTATAGAAAAGATTCAGCTTTCTGAGCATAGGAAATTATTTCAACAAAACACAGAATCCTTGTGTGTGTGTGTGTTTTTAGGCAGATTATTTTAAAAGGTAAAGAAAAGCCTTTTACAATCTCCTATTATCAAAAGCAACCAATAGTCAAGAAAATATTGTCCTTTTACAGAGAGAAAACCGAATTCTAATATTGGTTCAGTTTCCTTCTGATATTAAAACTCATTTATTTGATTAAGTTTACTGCAATCTTAGCCAGTCCTGACCACACATAAAATTCCTTTCCCCTATTATTTCTAGTAGTTTTACTTACATATATTAGAATTTTTAACCCTTGAGCCTTAATTTTTAGTGAAAATAAAGAAGTAAGCAATTATGAACTGTCTCTTACATTGGCAAATTTATGAATACATTTCATATTTTCTAGAAACATATGCTTCTTGATAGTAAAATCTTTCAGGGTAGCACAGAATATGTTTACTACTAGACCAAATATCTTCAGGTTCTCTGTAATAAGAAGACAAAAGTAGATAATCCTATGTTCAATAATTAATATTTAAGTGTTTTATCTTATTTGGAAATGATCAGGATAATCAATGAATTTCCATCATTTAGCCTAACTAAGAAACTCTAAAGTTTCAAGTTACCAAAAGATTTTGGAAGGTATTTTTAAGTACACATACTTTAAAAGATAATTATTATGGCTGAAAATTCTTATCTCCCTTATATCTATCTAAATCATTTGTTCCCAACAATTAAGTTTAGACTACTCACAAAAAAACCGTCATGAGACAATAGACAAAGTCAGCCATCATCCCAAGTGATTTTTCTTGCTGGCAAATTTTGTAACAGAGATAACATAAACTTACTTGACTTTTAAACCCAGGTAAAACAAAAGTATTATATTTAATGTTGATAACTCTAAAGTCATGTCTGTATTAATTAAACCAACAAACTTAAACTAGCTTTTATTTACCAAAAATTTTCCTAGATCAAGTGAAGTTAAAAAGCGTTTGGGTTAGTTATTGTTATATTTCTTCAGTTCATATAAGTGCTTGTTTTTAGCCAATTAAATAGAGCTCTTTTACGAATTAATTTTAGCAATACCATCCAGAGGTAGAAAAATACCATGCGTCTACAACACATATACAAAGACACACATAGACATAGAGATAGATGCAAACAGACACCCTATAGCTTCATTTTAAAATTTTAGCCATGAGACAGATACAATAATGTAAAACTCACTAGTTCTCAAAAAAGTTGGATCTAAGCTGTTTTTTTGGTAGATGCAATAAGTTAAGGTTGCCCATGCAGATGGCTAAAGCTTCACTAGTATCTGTGGAGAAGCACTTAAAAGACTTTTTTTTATTCTCTCAAGCTTCAACTGACCTTTGCCCCATGTTGATGTCCTTCTGATAAGGAAGTTTGCACTTTAACTTTTATATCTCAAGGGCATAAGGAAAGAAGGTGAATTATAAGCCCTTTAAGATAAAAATAAGTGAGGGTTTGGGATTGGTAAAAAGGAATAGGCAAACTTTGAACTGCTGCTAGAGCTACATTTCTAGTTTTCCAAATGTCTGTGAGACAAGGACAGCTGCTCTCAATTCCTCAAAGAATTGGGTTGTAACCTAAATTACATTATAGGGTTATCTATCCATAAATCTTCTTATGAGGTCTTTTGAAGGGTTTTCCTACACTCTGGGTATATAGTTTTTTTTTTTTTTTAGTTTAGGGAAGGATGCCAAAAAAACTTCATATCGGGCTCTGAATATTGCTATGGTCACTAGTTCAGTCAGACCTGTGCCATCCCATCTTATTTTCTGCCTTTTTAATCTGTCTACTAATCTCAGGATGTAATCCATTTACAAAAAGTTTTGAGGATCCTCCCTGGGTTTAAGAAATTCTTTCACTATGGCCCTTAGTTCAGTCTTTGATCAAAGAGTGAAAGATATCTGAGGAGGATCACCTGCAACCTTGGGTGGTTTTATTTTAAAAGTCTCTTCAGAGTGGAAAGACATTTAGACAGAGGGTTACTAGGAGTACTCAAACGAGGAGAGAGGGAGCAGTAAGGATTACGTTAATCTTATAGTTTTTTGTTTTAGGTATCTCTTATATCTTTAATTTTTCATTAGCCTTTTTGCAATGAAGTTTTAATGAAGATATTTTGGAATTTTGAAGACTTTTGGAGGCTTCTGCCTGTCAATTAAAATAGGTATCCCATTCATTTGTTTGATTTGGGAACCCTTGCTTTCACATGTGCTTCTTAAATGAACTCATCTAATTGTAACATTTCTCATAATGGCCATTGTAGTTTTTCTGAGGCCTGGCAACAGTTAGGTAGGATTCAGCTGCAAATGGAGCTCAACGCACATTTCTGTTCAGCCATATCGAGCTGCAAATGGGGTGCAACTTACATTTCTGTCTGGCATATTTGGGGGCCCCAAAGCTGAGAGTTACCAACCCAAGTCCTCAGGACACAAAAAGCCTTAATATGATTTTTTCTTTTTTAAGATATCTACAGCTTCCAGGAGCACAATTCTCAGACATAAAATAAGCAGGTATGCTGGTGTCATGCTTAACTCTTTGGATTTTAAGAAGGGAGAATTTATGTTGGAGATGGAGTTTAATTTTTGTTCTCATTTCTGTTCTTTCATCTTGTTAAAGGAGTCCCCAAGGCTAACCATTACATTCCTTTGCATCTTCTTTTTAATTTGGTTTTTCCATGTGTACACATAAGACAATTGCTAAGGATGAGAGCTCTCAATTTTTTTTAAATGAAGAAAAATAAATTTAATTACATATTATGGGAGCCCCATAACAATATGAGACCCAAAGACAAGTCGAGCAATTGAGGCTTATATGCTATCCTGAGCTAAGAAATGAGATAGGGGCCCAGGCCTTCAAAAGGGAGAAGGATAATTCACAAGAATATAAGAAGAGCAAATGATTGGTAATTAGATGTTTTCCCTGTCATACAGATAGGTCATTCATATAAAATTCTTGCTAGTAATAGCTTTCTCTCTGAGATGGAACTCCTGTCTAACTTCCTTTAGGTAGTTAAGGGAGCGGTAAAAGTCTTTCTTGAATATGCTAAGTCTTGATGGCCTTCAGCTCAAAGTAGTCTACATGCCAATGTGGCACATTTTGGGGAGGCTTGTTCTGAATCTCATCCAACCCTATTTACTTTGATACAATAGTCTGCAGAAGCACCCATGCATTTGTTTAAGTAAATTTCATTGATTCCTTATGATCACTCTCTAGACTTTGGAATCAAGTAGTCAATGATTTAAAGCCTGGACCACCCACCATTATCAACTTATTTAAAATTTCTGAGGCCAGTTGAAAGAACAAAGAATTATTGGGCAATTCCCTCATTCCATCTTTCACTCAAAATCTTTTTGTCACCATTTCCTATCTATAAAATAACACCTACAGAATGTGTTATTATGAGAATTAAATGAGAAATATATATAAAATGTGCATTATATTGTCTGGTACACAAAAGGGGCTTTGTAAATGGTAGTTATCAATACCAATGCAAAGTGCAGTAAAGGAATTTGGCCTGAACCAAAAAATACTACCTCTCCCTTCCTCCTGGTGCCTGTTCAGGAAAAATATGTCTCATTTCCTTCCCTCTGTGCCTACTTAAATATGAAAGGTTTCACCACCCCTGGTAGAAATAGGATATCATATTACCATGGTGTGGCTTAGCATAATTCTTATATGGTGATCCTCTATATACCAAACCAAATAAATCGCCATCAGCTGGAGAAAACAAACAGCACAGTTTATATTACCAGCTGTGCAATTTGAGGCAAGTTTATTAAACTCTCTATGCCTTGAAAACTGGGAATAATAATAGTACCTATTTCATAAAGTGTTGTCGTGATGAAATGATTAAATGCACACACACACATCTCATAGACTATTGCCTGCAGGTGTGAGCTCTACAGAAATGTTGACTATTGTTATTACTCTCTTTAAATCAATAAATATTGAAAATACCAACACAGACAAGAACATACAACGCAATCTGGTTAGCAGTCCATCTATTCCTCAATACTCTAACCTTGGGAGTCAAAGGGTCAAGAGTAGTGAGATCCATTCCTGACTAGTGTACTCTTAGAACCACAGCTGGCCCCTAAGAACGTTATCTTGCACAAGAGACCACATGTCCCCCTAAGTGAGTCAGGAATTATAAGCCTGCTATGTTTTGTTTTCCTAAAAATGTTTCACTCTGCAACAACCAACTTTTTAATAGAGAGAAAAGAAAGAATAGATAATATTTAAAATTTAAGAGCCATAGTAACAAGCAACTTTCAAAGAGGAATTTCTCATTAAGAACAGAAGTGGAAGAGAGCATATTTATATGGAAATAATTTTCTTACTTTGCTAGTAACTTTATGAATTCCCATTACCATATCTCTGAGCTATTTTTGATTTATCCATCAAGTTCTTCTGTTTGTTACATCAGAATGTGTTGCTATGGAGATGACAGAGATGACATAGATTCACCAGCATGGACCATTTTCCAAACAACTAAGCATCTTTCCCCTCCATAAAATAAATACATGCCTGTCTCAGATGTCCCTTGCATTTGCATTCTGTGAAATAAAAATAGATCTCACATTTTGCATTTAATAATAAAAGGAGCCATTTGGTGTGGTGAATTTCTTAATAAGTATTAGTTACATTTGGAAAAGATGGATCTATTGATAAATACTTTGTTTTACATTTAGCATAAATCTTACTAACCACTATATTTAGTAGTATTTTTATAACTCATAAAATTATTATCACATACTTTATATTATTTGGTCCACTCAACCTCCAGTGATATAGGAAAATGTGGTTTCATTTTCCCATCTTATAAACGAGCATGTGAGGCTCAGAGTGACTAATTTTCCCAAGAGAAAAATGGCAAATATTGGAACTTGCACACAGATCTCTTGATCATCCCTCTTCAACTTATCGTGCCTCCCCATATCATGGTGTACAGTGTTATTTCCAAGTCTAGTAATTAACTACAGTTTTCCGACTGTATCATCTTCCTCTTCCTCCTCCTCATAACTTACTTTCATTGAATGGTCACAGGTTCAGACACTGTCTCAAGTGCTGTTTATGTATCATAGTTATCACACAGAGGTAACTGAGGAAATAATAACTGCTGTGAAAGGCAATGCATTAAATTCAAATATAGTTGTAGTATATTTTCTTTATCTGTTTGCCACTGAGTACTTTAAGGAAACCAGAAAAGCTTGGTTAAAAACCAAAACAGATCTGCAATAAAAGTATAAATAATTAAACTACACTCTAAGCTGTATTTGTTTTCTTTGTGGCATTATCTCCAACACCCAACATAGCTTCTGGCTTGCAGACCTCCTATTTTAGTCTGGGTGTGTTGCCATCTAAGTGAAAGATTACATATCCCAGGTTCCCTTGCAGTTAGGCGTAGCCATGTGAACAATCATGTGAGTCACTCAAGAGTATTTTATGAGCTTTTTGAACAGGTCTCTTAAAATGCAGGCATAGGGGAATTCCACCCTCAGGAGTAATGAGCTACGTAGTTCACAACACTCCTGCCACTGAAAATAATAAGAAAAGATGACCAATATATTTTGAAAAATAAAACAAGTTGAGATATTAGAGATTTAATAAGGCAGGAAAAATTATAGGGCCAAGATCCAGGAGAAGAAGGAAACCCAGAGAAGTGAGAACAGCACTTGTGATTATATTTTCCCCATGGGCATGTTCCCATTGGGGTGTAGCAAGGAACAGATGGCACACTCAAAAGTGTAACTGAAGTGTGCCTAATGATGGGACTATTTACAAAATTGTGGGGATGGTGAAGGAAAAACAATAAGAAAGTGATGATGAAGTCCCTAGGGTTAGAAAAAACTAGGAAGACACTAGTGCCACTAGGACTGAAGGAACAGGATGGGGGGCAATTATTTGAACTTGTTAAAATGCTGCTAGCTGTAGAAAGATATAAAAGCGGGAAACAGGCAAATCTAGGGAATAAATGGGATATCCAGCACAGGACCTATACAAGATCCAGAAAAGGTCTCTGAGAAGTGGAGCAGCTTTTGACATAGCTATTGGGCTAATGGGATAAAAATTAGAGTTCAAGACCCTCCAAAGAGGGAGGCCCTGATAACTAATAAGATTTAGATTGGCGCTGTGAAGAACTACACTTAAGCAAAAAGATGAAACAGAAGCCAGCCCTTACAGAAAATAACAGGAAATTGAACTTCAAATCATTCCTTCATTGGATTAAAAGAATCCGAGATTATTAGTGACCTTAGTTTCCTGTCAGAAGCAAAAATAAATCCTCTCTTGAGGAAGATAGCATCATCCTAATCCTCAAATTACGTTTATAAATTAACTATATCTAATATGTTGAAATATATAAAAGACAAGATTGAGAATCTCAGCAAAAACTAAAATCTCTTAAAAAGAACAAAATAAAAATTCTAACACTAAAAAATAGAATGATGCATATTAAGATCTCAATTGATGGATTAATGGCATATTATTTATAGCTTAAGAACAAATGAGTGAAGTAGAAGGTAGGTCTGAAGACAATATCAAGAATAGAGAAAAATGATGAAACAGAAAAAGTGGTAAGAGACACAGAGCATATGCACTAACTTATGTATAATTGGAATCCAGGAAGAAGGAGGAGAAGAAACAGCAGCAGCAGAGAAGGAGGAACAGAATGGGTCAGAAGCAACATTTGAAGAGATAATGGCTCACAGTTTTCAAACCAATGAAACTTATCAGTTCATAGAGTCAAGAATCACTACAAATCTCAAGCAAGATAAATGCAAAGAAAATCATACCTAGTCATATCACAACACTGCTCAACATCGAAGATGAAGAGAAATAAGATTACCTTCAAAATGTCAACAATAAGATTTACAAGTGACTTCTCCGCAGGAACAATGGAAGCTAGAACAACAAAAACAACATTTTTAAAGTACTTGAATGGAATGTAGATACTTATAAAAACACGAATTAGTTTACAAAAAATTATGTTGCATGGAAAAATCCAAACACAAAAGAAGAAATACTGTATGTTTCCTTTTATAAAAAATACAAAAATAAGAAAAGCTCATCTCTAATGGTAGAAGTGGGAATACTGTTTATCTTTGGGAGGAGGCATGAGAAGGGTTTCTATAACGCTGGTGATAATCTATTCCTTGACGTAGGTGGTGGCTACTTAGGTGAGTTCCCTTTGTGGTAATTTATTCGTCTATACTCATGATGTGGCACTTTTCTGTATGAGTATTATATTCAATTTTGAAAATAAAAAGTGGAAAAATGGTCTCTTTTTCTCTCCTTCCTCTTTCCTGATTCCTGGAATGTGGACGTCAATAGATCTCTAGCAGCCACTTTGGACCATGAGGGTGAAGGCAACACCCTAGCATGACAAAGTAGTGATTTGAAAGCTGTCTGAGTCCCCAACTACTCGTTGGAACTTCCAGATCAGTCTGGGCAGTCTATCTCTCAAATTCATTTACCTCAGAAGAAATAAGACTGTAGTTTATTTAAGCCAGTCTTCTGTATCTTTATTTTGTACACAGCAAACCCAATCCTAACAGACACTACTGATATGACACTCTTACACCATGATACCTAGTTCCCCTTTCCCCATCTTCCCAATTTAATTACATACGAATTTTTTATTAACTCAATACCAACATTTACGTTATCACAACTATAGAAATATTGAAAGAAACTACACTTCTTTCTCCATGGCAGACTGTAGATCGAGGGGTTTGGCACTTCCTTTGTGGGCACAGTAATGCCTCAGCATAGAGGTGTCTTTTGACTAACTCTAATTATGTTTTTCTGTAAAAGAAACACAATATGGGTGCCTAAAAACTGCCAGGTGAGATTGTGGGCTCACCAGTGGGAATGACTGAGTGGTCCTGGAAGGAAAACAAACAAACAAACAAGCAACAGAACTTTAGGAATTTAAACTTCACAGTAGTCCATGCACCAGCCATGATCTCTCTCTATACGCTTAAAGCTGCCCGCTCAATGAAAATTAATTTATCATAAAGTATGCTTGAAGGCAATACTCTGGTATCTATAAGGATATGACTAAGAAAAACCATCTTTTCTATCCCAAACTAGAAGACTGTCCTAATAAATAGTGATATATCAATATATCAGAATAAAAAAATATAGAAAATGATATTGCAGAATATTTAAGGACTAAAACAAAGGTTTCAATTTATGCATTTAAGTGAAAAGAGAAAATTATAAAACAAAAATTTTTTATAAAATATCAAAAAATATAGTCCTAAAACATTAGTTATAATAATCTCTGAAGTAGAGATTATAGTTAATTTTAATTTCCTTATTTATGTTTTTTATTTATTTACAGTATAATTGTTTGACGTTTGAAATCAGGAGAATATGTTCTCACAGACAGCTAGGGGAAAATTCTGAAGAGAGTCCTCCAGGCTGACATAATAATGACTTTTGGCTCCCTGGCACAACAAGAGAGAAGACTGAGCCACTGCTCCCATATATCTGTGGGTGTTATTTTATGTAATAATTAGAAAACAGCAAGGGAAAACATTTAAACATCTCGGAACAAAAGCAATCAGAACCTTAAATGCCAGGATGGAAATGCCCAATTAACTTACAAAACCAAACTTTCCCATTGAATTTCATGTTGTGATTAGCTCAACGTAACATTTATTGTGTGCCTGGACTTTAAAAGACATAATGCAGCATCCCAAACTATAAAAACAGTGTTAGCTCAAATTACTTTGCATAAGTTCATGTGGTAAGCATCAGTTGAAAGACATTGAGAAAATAAAAGACACACCCTATGTGTTAGGCTGAATGGCAATATTTCTAGTTCTCAGGAGGCATTTGCACAGTCTACTACAAATATCCATAATAATGTAATCCCCACGTATTTACTAAATTTCTACTGTGTGAAAAGCATTATGCTAGTCCCTGTGGAAAACGCAAAGCTGCATATTCTCTGCCCTAAAGCTACTTATAATCTAATGGGGAAAATGAACACAACTAATCATATGCAAGGCTGTCTGGGAGGTGATAAGAAAGAAGTGTAAACAATGTTCTGTAGAAGTTAAGAGAAGAGAACAGACTTTGTCTTTATAATGATCTAAAATTGGAAATTAACTTCTCCAAAACAATGTTGGCTGATGATTCCAGATTGGAAGTTGTTAAACAAAATTCATACGGAAAGAAAGATGATGTCAATTTCTCCAAAGAGTTTGGAAATGGGAACAGAAATGAACAAAATGAGATTCAATTTGAAAAAAAACAAAGGAGAAAAGGCATATAGACATATGAAAAGCAATCACTCAAAAGCATTAGCATCCAGTTAGCAGAAACCTGGAAAGTAGCATTGCCCAAACCTATGCGCTGATGAATTACACATTAGCTGCTGCTCAATGTTATGGCCCAAAGGCCTAAAGTCAGGGTAGTTGGTAGGTGAGGGAGATGAAGGGGCCTCCAGGAATAGAGCATGAAAAGGAGACTTATTCTAGTGAAATCACAGCTAGAAAAGATCATGCCATCACCTCAGAAAAAGAGATAACAACCACCTGGAAGGAATCAGAAAAAAATTAAAGTCTTTATGGAATCAAGAATGGGGAGGAAAAAAACCTCCTCACTTAGTTAACAATATCACTTCAATAAAGTCAAAGTGTAAGTATAGTGGAAAGAAAAAGTTGAAAAACCTAGCATCATATGAGGAAGAAAGGAAACCAACCAATGGTATTATGCATACCAGCTAAGACAATGACAAAACTGTGTACCCCAATGTGGTTAGTTCACAAAC
Organism: Equus przewalskii; assembly: GCF_037783145.1. Classification (NCBI taxonomy): domain Eukaryota; kingdom Metazoa; phylum Chordata; class Mammalia; order Perissodactyla; family Equidae; genus Equus; species Equus przewalskii. The sequence continues at coordinate 79,346,129 of NC_091834.1, forward strand.
TGCAGCTTTTTAAATTATGGACTGAATTGGACTTCCATTGAGTCAATCAAATGAAGGACAGAGCAAACCAAATAGCTGTACTCCTGCTAATTGAACTGTTTTTTCAAAAGACAAGCATTTAATAGAATCAAATTAAGTAAAGTTTTGATTCAAAGTCTGGAAGCTACCTGAAACAAAGCATGGATTAAGCTGTCTTTTTAATCATGGCGTCTAAGAGTATCTGGAATAGTTCTTGGTCAGTAAGTAGCTATATATATAGATACATATATACATATATATATATATATATGTATATATGTATTTTTTTTAGGAAGACTGGCCCTGAGCTAACATCTGTGCCCATCTTCCTCTACTTTATACGTGGGACACCTACCACAGTATGGCTTGACAAGCAGTACGTAGGTCCACACCCAGGATCTGAATAGGCGAACCCCAGGCCGCCAAAGCAGAACATGTGAACTTAACCCCTGCACCACCCAGCCGGCCCCAGTAGCTATATTTTTGAGACCACCTTGATGCTCATTTTTCTGTGGGCCACTTCAGTTCGCTGTTGTATGACCACAGGCTTCTAGTCCTGGTGAAATCTCTTACAAAGGTGTTGGTTGTGAGTAACTTGATCTTTTTGGCCAAGAAAGTATGGGAGACTAGAGCAATCCATCTTCTTTTTAGAGGGCTACGGGGAAGTATAATATGCCTATTCTGATAAGCAGAGTTTAGGACTAGAATCTGTTAAGCAAACAGTTTTTCTTCTTTCTTTGCCCTGTCATCTACTCCTCTTCTTGATATTATACTTCTTTATTGCAAATTAATATTAGTTTAACTTCCATACATCATTTAGGGAGAAAAAGGGAAAGGGATACTTGAGATTTAAACATCTCTATGGTCATGCCAGTTCAAAATTATCTTTGATTCACTCACACAACACGATATATTCTATACCTAAACAATTACCATAGTTTTTATATCTTCTAAAAGTAAGTTAATCACAAATAACATTCAATAAAATGTTCTTTGTACTTGGGCTGATAACCGAGCTCATTTCTTCATCAGCAGAGCAGAGAGATTTATAAACCAAACTTTAGGCAGTATCCAAGTTTGAGAAAGATGAATGCACCTGAACTCCTTCCACATACCAGTATTACACTCTGACCACAAGGACTGGGACTCTGAACCACCACGTAAATTCCATCGCATCAGCCTAATTCTATCTAAAGCAAAACTGAGCAGCCCTTTGCGTCCTGGATGTCCCAAATGTTATGCATGGTGAACTCAGGTTGGTATGTTAAAGTTTTCTTATTTTAGAAGAGTCTGACGTACCTTCTTCTGCTGCTTTGGTTTCTGCTGTATTCTTTTTTCTCGTTTCTCATCTCTGAACTTCTGATTCTGCCTCCTCATCTGGGGCAACTCAGCACCAGACCTCCAGGCTGTGGTCTCCATAGGGCACTTTTCCTGGTCAGGAGACAGCTCACAGGGTCTAACAGTGCTACCAGCTTATAGTCGAGTCCCTAACACTCCTTTAATGACTTTGCAAATAATTAATGGTCAACACAGCTGAAAATAGAGTCACACTCCACATTTTAACAACTTTATAATAAGGTGAAACTTACTAACTTAACTTCTATTAAGTCAGAAAGTAAGATTTCATTTAAAAAAATGAAAAAAACGTTACAGCTTTCTTAAGCAGGCATACAATGTGAATTAAAATGAGTCTTCTTTACTAGATTACAGAATATATGTAGTTACAACAGACACTAATTTATTCCCAAATGTTGGATCCTGGGGTACCACTTTGTTGAAAAGAAGACCTTAATTCTGGGCACCAAGGCTCAGGATTTTGAATAATCATTTGGTTGAAGTAGTATAAAAAGGCCTGGACAAACCAAGAGAATTCTAGAAATAAACTTGGCTAGTGAAGTAGAACCAGAGAATATTGGTTTATGATGTGCCCCAGTGATCGCACAGTGACCTCCTGCCTGCGGGGGACAGACCTCCTGGACATGGTGGCCTCCATTGTCACCAAAGTTGGGTCTTCTCTTAGACCTCCAAAATTTTCCCCTTTTTGTACCTCCAGCAGGAGAGTTTTCTCCTTCTCACTTTTTGTATTACGCTTGCTGCATTCTGGTGCTTCCAGTTTTTACTATCACAAATCTTTACAAAGTTCCATCAGTGTTGCTTTGAGTTTAAATTTTTAAAAATTAGCCAGCAGTTTGAACATGTTCCAGCATATCATTTGTTAATAAAGACCTTATATTCTATGAAATAAGAACCCTCAAGGCATTACTACCTCTGATAATAGAAATAAACCTGTGGGCCGATGCCACTGGTCATTTTAATAACTGAGTAGATTAAGAAAAGCCATTGACTTCATTTCATGCCTTTGTCTGACACTGTGATTAACTCTTCTGGCCAGACTGTCATTGTCATGACTGAGAAGTAATCATTGTCAAGCTGCTCTTATGGCCAAGACCATACTGTTTCTATGTCTGACTTTTTTTTTTTTTTTGAGGAAGATTGGCCCTGAGCTAACATCCGTGCCCATCTTGCTCTACTTTATATGTGGGACGCCTGCCACAGCATGGCTTGATAAGTGGTGTGTAGGTCTGCGCCTGGGATCCAAACTGGCAAACCCCAGGCTGCCAAAGCGAGTGTGCAAATTTAACCACTAAGCCACTGCACCAGCCCCTCTTCGTCTGACTTTTGTGGATTTTAAGCTCATAAGAAATTGGAAAATATGTCTTTGCTTTCTAACATAAAAGTTGGAGAGCATCTCCAACATCAAAACAAAAAAAGTATACATTCCTGCACAACACAATGCTAAGAAACTATGCACAAAGGTAAGTCTGACAAGACTATATTTTCTGAAGAACTGACCAAGGTGGGTCTCCTGGGTCATCTACTCTGTCGTTCACTATAACATGTAAAATCATGTGGATTATATACATCAGGCTCTAAAGTGTGTCAATGTTCTCCAGCTATCCAAACATCAGGAGAGAGGAAAGAGGGTCAGTGAATATGAATGCCAGGTATTTTTGACACCCAAGCCTGGAACCTACAAACAGAAGAGGTTGGGGAGGCATAGAAATGTTCCCTGGAAGTTTGCACTGCTAATGTTATTTTTAAGGTAAACACCACAGAACTTATTTTTCATTTCAATCAATTTCTTTTCCTCCGAGGAGGCACGGATCTTTACTAATATAATCTTTATTTACCTGCTGCTCTATCCATTTTGCAAATTCCACCCTGTTGAAATATAATGCCAGGGAGGAAAAATATTAAGGAAACTTCTACAATCAGTGAATAGTCAGTGTTTTCCTGTAACCAGTATGAAATTCACCATCTGTTAATGTTAGAGGAAGATATGAAAATAGAGTTATCAGACCATCAGTCGAAGCTACTAGAAAGCTTGATAATTTACAGATTAGAGATGACAAGACTAAGTAATAATACCAAAGCAGAAAATAAGCTCTACTCTGAAAAACAGAAGTGTGAGCTTCTGTCTTCTTAATCCTAAAATGTTGATGGCTCTCTTCCTCACTCTCTAATTGATAGAGGCCAGAGGCACTGTGCCTGTAAGATTTTCCCAGTGAGAATTATGCTATAACCTTCCATCTATAGTTTAGGGGGATAATTAAAATATGAGTAAGAGTTTATCTTTGATTATTAAGGCCCCATTTTTATAGTTCTCATATTAATAAAAAGTGGTGCTTACCAGAGAAAAACTCTACTTACTCTGGCTAATAAATTGAACCATAGGGAATTGTCAATATTGAACCATTTTTCAACCACAAAAGTGGAAATTTCCTACAGTTCAACCTAATAGGTGAAAGCAATTTTTCTACAAATCTTTGGTTTAAAATGACAGACTTTTCTAAATTCTGATATGAAAACTTTCCCCCGCTCTGAGAACTCCCAAATGCTTTTCCAAATCCTTTCGACTTCCCCAAAGTCTTCTCCTATTTTCCCATCTGGTGGTGGACCCTCTTTGTGGTCATTGGGATATAATTTGTGAATGGTATGGATTTTAGGCACATCATTTTTTTCCTAGCATGTTATAAGAACTTTGTCAGGGCTCGGCTCTGTGGCCGACTGGTTAAGTTCGCGCTCCGCTGCGGCTGCCCAGGCTTCGGATCCTGGGCGCGGACATGGCACTGCTTGTCAGGCCACGTTGAGGCGGAGTCCCACATCCCACAACTAGAAGGACCTGCAACTAAGATATACAACTGTGTACGGTGGGGGGGGGGGGGGGGGGGCGGGGGTTGGGGAGATAAAGCAGAAAAAAAAAAAAAAGAATTTTGTCATAAGTAGCCCAAAACTACCAAAACAAAGCCAAAGGCCATATGCCCTGTGTGCACTGGATTGAAGGCAGCAGTTCACCAGAGACTCTCATGTCCAAGTTTATGTGTTTTAATACATAGGTTTTTTTACTATTATTCAGGTATGGCAAGGCCAACAGATTGGGAGATGACTGCCATTGAAAGGATAGTTTATTATACTCACAGATCCCAAGATACAGGGGTAATACCATACCACGGGGGCCCACATGGGGAAGCACCTCAGTCAGGAGGCAGAGGGGGAGGGGAAGACATGGGGAAGAGCCTTTATTGTGGTTTCCACAGGAAAGAACAGGCAAGACAGGCTAGCCAGGCTTATGACTGGCCAGTTTGAATAATTTCAATGGGCTATGGGGCAAAGGGACTGTCCCCAGTTGTCTGTAACCTAGTCCTGAGTGATTAGAGCTGGTGGATCATAACAGGTAGTGTAGAAGTGGTTAGGGAAATGGGTTCTGGATTGGTTGGTCGGAATTGAAAAGCACACTAGTGAGCAAGTTGTTGACTTGGGTTCCTATCACAGCTCTGTCAGTAATTATCTATGTAATCTTAAAAGGCCATTTCTACAGGCTTTAATTCTCCCCTGGTAAATTCAACATTATTTGGCTAGATAAATCTTTAATATATTTAGGTATGTACTTGGCATTCTTTCAGTTATAATCATCTGACAAAATGAGATGCTCTATTACATTCGACAAGATAACATTCTTGTTCAGGACTAGAATTTGGATTATAATCCCTGATAAATTTTGTCTGATGTAGGAAAATTAGGTTTGAGTATACCTGGTTTTTTAGTCAATCTCCAAAGTAGGCAAGTCATTACTGCAGCGTGTAGTCTAAAAAACTGCAACTTCAAAACTGGAGTATAGGGGCCAGCCCGGCAGCATAGTGGTTAAGTTTGTGTGCTCTGCTTTAGCGGCCTGGAGTTTGCAGGTTCAGATCCCAGGCATGGACCTAGCACTGCTCATCAAGCCACACTGTGGCGGCATCCCACGCAAAATAGAGGGAGACTGGCACAGACGTTAGCTCAGTGACAATCTTCCTCAAGCAAAAAGAGGAAGATTGGCAACAGATGTTAGCTCAGGGCTGATCTTCCTCACAAAAAACAAAACAAAACTGGAGTATCTGTTTATGCCTCAAGGCTTCCTCCAACCAACCAATTGAACTTGACTGCCAGGCTCTGTAAGCACTGCCAGGTCCAGGGCTCCTTCAGCAGCACTGTCTCATTTTTACTGATTGCTGACATGAATAAACAGCATCTGTATTTTATTTTCCTCTTATTAAAGTTTTATAGAGCAACAAGGATATGGAGAGTTCACCATAAAATTGGCAACCAATAAATTTATGTATAACTACTGATAACCAGCCCAGCAATAAAGTTTGTGTTTTCTTAAAGTAAAACACAAATACAGACTTGAAATTGTAAAACGGAATCCAGAATTTTGTTTTCAACCACATTGGAAAGTGCTACTGTATTTCTGTGTTACTTGAAGTGAGGTATTTCTCAAAACTCTGCTTTGGTGCCTCTGCCGTGTTAACCCAGGTTTGTGATCCTTGTGAAACATACACACTTCTGATATTTCTAATACTTAAGTAATAATCCTTAACCTTTCCTGCTCCTAAATAGAAAACCCTCTGATTAGACATTATTCAGCATCTTTATGTTTTGGTTGTGTATAAGGATATTTTTGAAATGGAAAGTTTCCAGTGGGGTGTGTGTGTGTGTGTGTGTGTGTGTATGTGTGGTTCTAGTGGGGAAAATCAGGTCACAAAACAGTAAACATAATATGACCATATTTTTATAAGAAGAAATAGATATATTTAAAAGTCTGGAAAAATATACAGCCAATTGTTAACAGAAATGATCCTTCAGTGTTGAGATTGCAGTGATTTTAATTTTCTTCTTTATATATTTTTGTGTTTTCTAAATTATTTGCAATGAGTGTACATTCTTTTTGTAATGGAGGAAAATGACATTATTTCTAGCTTGCAAAACAAATATCCCCACATCCTGAAGGAATTTTTTTGTGAAGACGTTATTAAACATTACAGAACTTAGGTCTAAAGTCAAATGGTCGCTTTCTTGTAGATTTATAGATCACTATACAGGTTTTTTCCCCTTTATTTAGGACCTTCAGTCCCTAATTATTAAAATCTCTGGCATATGAATCGTACTTAAGGCAAGAAAACCAGCCATCATGAGGGAGACTATCAGTAAAGATTGCTCTTGATCATAGGTCAGAAAAGCAGCCTTATATTCTAAGACCACAAGAGATGAACTAAAAGGAAAGAATTTTAGTATTAAAAAGAATTAAAATAGTTCATCAGCCACGGCCAATGTCTCAGTTCAAACAGTTTCTTGGCCCTCAGTGCCTCAGGGTTCACTCTGTTAGACAACTGAGTATGACGGTTGTATTTAAAAAGTTGCTTGTTTGATTAGAGTACCAAGTAATGAGGTCATAGTCCAAAGAACATTCCTTTTACCAGATAGTTTTACACAAGGAGCAACTGTTTTGCAGCCAGACTGTGCCAGTCTGGGCAGCCAGGCTTTCTGGAAACCCAAAGTTCACGGAACAGTTTGGGGGGAAGCATGTGACCCAAGCAGCACAATCTACGAGGACCACTTCCGAAGTACCTTCAAGTTTGCTCCTGTGATGACAGGCCATACAAATACTCCTCTGATAACGGCTTTACATATGAACACTAGGGTTTCTGAGGTGGGACTAGAGTATAGACAAATCGTTCTAAGTATGACTTTAAGTGAACCGTCTACACCTCCCTGCTCAGAGCCCTGGGGAAGCTCAGGATGCCCAGCAACCTATATCATCTGATATCAAAGGGGCAAAATGACTTGTGAACTTAATGCTTTGATGTCTATCCTAGCTTGGAAGTCCTGGAGTATTAAGGTGGTATGTAAACTTTGAAAAGTCGGAAAAGAAAATACGATCTTCTCTAAGTACCTGCAGTGGCAGTCACTCAATTTAATATCTTTATGCTCATTCCTATTTGTTATCTATGTCAGATTTTGCTGTTCTCACTTATTTTCATGACTTGTTACAAGAGAAAATATGGGAAACACTAATTTATGGAAACTTTTCCAAGGATCCATATCATAGAATTAATATTGTCTATGTAGAAGCACTTATTAAAGTTTTCTCATTGCCTACAACACAGCAAAACTCCCAAAGTCAGAATTTTAACTGTGAAGCATGTCAATAACAGATATCACGAATGTTTTACCAAATATGTCTAGGGCTCAAATTATTCTCACTAATTAATTATACTATGATATCATCAGTCAAAATTTCATGTCAAGGGATAAAACAGTTTTAAATACACTAATCTCCATAATTCTCCTTTAAGTGACTATTGTTAGCCCTGTTCCAAAAATAAGTCATCTGAATGGCCATAAAAGAATGTAGTTTGCTAGGCAGAGCCAAGGCTACAATTCAGGTGTAATGATTTACAGACCATAGTGCTAAGTTTTATCTAGTCACTTTTTTTACAGGTTCTAACATCAAAGATCATATATCTTCCCTTTGACACGTCAACTGTAGCATAATTCTACCAGATTTAACGACATATAATTGACTGGTGTGCTGATGAATCCAATTTATGCAGTGTCTTCCTGGAATAAGGTCATTACCTACAAAGTAAAAGTGTAAATGTTTTAATTAGAATTGTTTGGAAAATACACAGCTGGCCAGATTAAATAAGATATTTGAAAAGATTATAATGAAAACAAAGGAATGCAATATGTGATAATCATTGCTTAAATTATTCGTCATCAAAATATGCAAAATGGTGACATATCTTTGTTTTTTTAATTAAAAAGCACTTAATATAAGATCTATCCTCTTAAGTTTTTAAGTGTACAATTCTGTATTGTTAACTATAAGCACAATGTTGTACAGCAGATGCCTAGAAATTTTTCATCTTGCATAGCTGAATCTTCATCTATTGAACAGCAACTCCACATATCCCCCTCTCCCAGCCCTGGAGACCACAATTCTGCTTTCTGCTTCTATGAGTTTGACTACTTTAGATACTTCACACAAGTGGAACCATGCAGCGTTTGTCCTTCTGTGACCAGTTTATTTAACTTAGCATAACATCCCCAAGATTTGAGACATTTGCATTCCTGTGTTTATGACAGCAGTATTCATAACAGCCATGACATGGAAACAACCAAACTGTCCATCAACAGAAAAATGGATAAAGAAAATTTGGTGTATAAATGTGGAATAATATTCAGCTTTGGAAAAGACATATCTTCATTTTTAACTTTAACTTTTTATTGTGACAAATTTCAAACCGAAGAGCATGATGAATCCCCATGTGCTCTATGGGGATTGAGCTATGCACTGTGCTTGAAAAATCATCAACTCATGGCCAAGCCTGTTTCCTCTCTTTCTCCTGTACTGGAAGCAAACCCCAGATGTCATATTATTTCATCGACTGACATTTCATATGTATGCCTAAAAAGTAAGGACTGTTTTATATACATAACCATACTACCATTATAACATCTAAAAAACGAGATAACAATCTCTCCATATAATCGAATATCTTAGATGTTTCACATTTCCAATTGCTTATATTTTAAAAATATGTTTACCATTGTTTCTTTGAATTAGAATCCGATAAGACCACCCTGCAGTTGATTGCTTTATCTCTTGTCTCTGTTAACTTGTCAGTTTCCTCCTCCATCTTTCTTTTTGCCCCTTTCAACTCAATTGAAGAAGCCACGGCATTTGTCCTATTGTCTGGACGTTGTCATTGTATCCACTGGTGCTATTTAACACGTTTCTCTGAACTCCAGAGTTCTAAAATTGGTAGCTGGATCCAAAAGCTTGAGCAGAATCAAGGTCAAATTTTTTCCTAAAATACTTCATAGATGTGGTAATATTCTTCCATCGGGGCACAAAATGTCAAATATTGTCCATTTTTGTGGTGTTACAGTCACTGATAATCGTTACTAACTCCAGTAATCTGTTAGAAGTTGCACCGTGGCGATTCTTTACTTCTACTATTTCTCCTTCACTTTCTAGCTGGAATTCCTTTATAAACAGACATATCTCCTCTATCAATACTTGGCTAACAAGTGGTACAAATCTGACAAAAAAGACAGGATGAAAACTTATTTCTTCCTTTATTTGCCAGTTTATCTTAATTATGACAAGTTGAGTCTCTTGTTGTCTGTTTTTTAAGAATTAAAGGATATTTTATACTGAATTGTATATTTGAAAGTTGCTAAAAAAGTAAATCTTAAAAGTTCTCATGATATGAAAAAAAAATGTGTGACTATGTATGGTGACGGATGTTAACCAGACTTACTGTGGTGATCATTTTGCAATATTTTCGATATCAAGCCATTATGTTGTACACCTGAAACTAATATAACATTATATGTCAATTGCACCTCAATGAAAAAACCCATATTTTACAGGATTTTATGCTGGTGAAGACCGGTATTGTAAAAAATTGGGACTTTTTAAAAAAGCCAACATACTATATGAAGTTGTCACTTTGTACTTTGCATACCTTAGCCCTCCTAAGTAAATGTGCTTCAAATTGATAAAAGATTATCAAAGAGAAAATATAGAGATGGGCCAGGTGTTACAGGTAGAGCTTTTCCCTATTAAAGGATTGGTTAATCCTCAGGGGCTGAGCCTGTAATAAAACTGAAGGCATACTTCTGAGGGCTTAAATGTAGAAAAGGCAGGAAACTACTGATCTACCCACGCCAGGAAGTATGAATTTTTTTAATCTGTATTTGTGTATCTTGAAGATAAAAAATGAAGAGAGGCCATGGCCAAAGCAAGGAAGACTCTGAGTGGCCAGTGCTCATTCCATGGGGCCCCTTCCTGCTTCCTAATGTCTCCTGGCATATTGGAAACAGGGTGTTTCTCAGCACCCTCCTGCTTGGTATACAGCCAGGCTCATGGCTGCATACAGTTCTAGTTGGTCAGAGAGAAGAACATTTTTCCATCTATGTCTGATAAGGCATGAAGCTAAAACAGCCTGACCATGCTACTGGCTTGCTGGGCTTCTTCAATGCCTTGCCACTGCTCATGGGATAAACCCCACCTCTGTAACTTGCTAGTCAAGGCCACTATAACCTGGCCTACCCTAGCTATCCTAACTAGTATCCACTATATGTGTTTCCCAGCCTCCCCACTAGAGTGTCTATAGTCTAGAAGAAAAACAACCAAATTCACTCTTCTCTGATCATACTTGAACTCCTCATTCCATGTCTTGCTCACACTGCTGTGCTTTCCTATTTAATCAAACTCCTTTCCACCAAATGCGATCTCTGATTCCTCCACTCTTAAGTCACAATTAATATCACCCTCTAAGTTAGGTAGAATAATGGCCCCCTAAAGACATCCACATCTTAATCCCCGGAACCAGTGACTATGTTGCCTTACGTGGCAAAGGGAAATTAAGGTTCAGATGGAATTAAGTTTGCTATTTAGCTAACTTTAAAATAGATGATCCTAGATTATCCACATGGGCTCAGTGTAATCACAGCAGTCCTTCAAAGTAGAAGAGGGAAGCAGAAGAGAGGGTCAGAGTAATGTGATGTGAGAAAGACCTGACTCATCATTGCTGGTTTTGAAGATGGAGAAAGGTGACCACAAGCCAAAGAATGTGGGCAGCCTTTTGAAGATGGAAACTTCAGCAAGGAAACAGATTTTCCCCAGATCTTCCAGAAAGGAACATAAACCTGCCAACACCTTGATTTTAGCCCATGAGACCTGTGTTGCACTTCTAACTTAGAGACCTGTAAGTAGTATGTTGTGTTGTTTTAAGCTACTCAATGCATGGTGATTGTTCCAGCAGACAGGGCAAACTAATACACCATTCTCTTTCCTCCTATGGTATTTTGTGCCACTATTACAGCTGTGTAGTTGGAGGCAGTAAATGTAGTGCATTTAGTGTGGTAAGATTATACCTGGATTCAAATTTCTGCTCTGCTACTTCTAAACTGTATGATCTTGGGCAATTAAAGGAAGCTCTCTGAACTTCACTTTATGTCAGATCATCTGTTCAGAGCCTTCCATTGCACACAGCTCCTGTCCTTTGAGGTATTTGTCACAATTATAATTAAATAATCAAATTGAGTGCTTAATTATGTGTCTGTTTCTCCATCGAGATAAAGTTCTCCCCTAGGGAAGGAGCCCTAACTATCTTGTTAATTACTTGTATCCCTCGCACAAAGCCCAGTGCTAAGCAAAAACAGGCACTCAAAGATACCTGCCAATTGAATGGATTTGATTAAATGTACCACCTTGGGTGTGATGTGGACAATACTGCCCAATAAAATATCAATACTTTCGGAATGTAAAAGCGAATTCACTACACCAGTATAATCCAGGGATTTAGAGAGCCGTGATGCAAGAGATTTCATAGTCTCCTCTTTTCAAGCCCCACTTTCGAAGTTATTTTATTTTGTCCCGCTCCCCCTTTGATTTCCTAACTAAGAGGCATTTTCCTGTTAGGTGTACCTCAGAGACATGGAAGGCTTCACAATTACAAGTAGGGCCTCCCAGGGTATCTCCACCTTGGTCGGCTCCCCATAAGACCAGGGTCTGATATCCATATTTACAGGTAAAAAATATAAATTTAGTGTGATAAGCTCTAGGGGACTGATTCAGGCCACTCAACCAAATTTACAATGAGAACTATTCCAGGAGCAAAATTTTCTTTTTTCTTGCACTGGATCCCACCTTCTCTACCCAGCAGGAAAATTTACTTGGGAAAAGGTTTTTAAGTTTTAAAAAAGTGGAGAACAAACAAGTACTATGTACCTAACAACTTATAAATACAAAGCATATATTGAAGGTACTCTTCTGAGAAAGTAATACTCATAAAAGAATGATTCTGACTTTTATCTGAATGACTCCAGAATTGGTATTTGCTGTTCATTGATCAAGTATAAATGGTGAATAGATCACATAGATAATTGTCTTGCATCCAGATCAAAGGAAAAAAAAGAAGAATCTCAAAATTTATAACAACGTCAAGTTTAACACTGCAAATCTTGTTTTTCAATCAACAAATACACTTCAGGCATTCTCTAGAAAGCTCTATCACAAATGGATCTCTGCAGAGCTCTTGATATAAGCCCTGTTGAGACCATTAGTATTTGAAAGGAAGTCTATAGAACATGCTAGTGATTCATTTCTGTAGGTTTTTGAAATTCTAGTCTTGAACTGAGCCCAACCTCCAAGAAGCCACACATTTGTCCAAAGGAACTTTGAGTCCCTATGGAAACAGTTTGCTTTCACTGGGTTGGGCTCTCAGCTGCTATGAAGGTTGTCTATGTGGAATAGCTACGCGAAGAGTGTGTCAGCATCCCTTCTAAAAGAAAGCAGGAGATGCTATTGCTTATACTGTTCATTATCCCTGCACAACCACAAAGGCCTGAAACATCAATCAATGAAATAAGAATTTCCCTCAGCCTCAAGTTCATTAATGACTAGCAAAGAATTCAAAACAACAATGCAAGCAGCATTAATACCTATGAGGCCCCAAACATCAGATGCAGTCTTAGAATACCCTTTTCTGCACCTGGGTTCATTTAGTTTCAGAGGTATGCCATCTAATCAAGTGCCAGTCCAGCACAGGGAAACCACTGAGTTTGGGGTCTCTTAAACTTAGAAGCCTCATTAAACATATAGGTGTGTTTGGGCTACATAATTAAATCGTATTCTTCAACACAGTTGCAGCACATAATTCCATATTTTTCAGAATAACTTATGAGAATCAAACTAAATAAACCAGGTCTACCCTTCTAAAAGCATTCCTATTAGGCCTTCATTTATTTTTTAGACTTCATTCCATAAGTCAATGTTTGCAAGAGATCAGGTTAATCTTCCCTCAGGTATCCCTGAGGAGAGAGGAAACTAATTGCAGATCCACTGTTAAATATTTCCTTTCCTGTTCCCACATAATCATCCTTCGGATAGACAAACTACTCAAAGAATATAGCAACAGAAGAAAGTCTCTCTCTCTTAAAAAGATGTTGTGCTTATTTTTATTGGCAATGAGAATTACACGACTCAATATATTTCTTTTATTTTGACTTTAGCTTCTATAATATCATGCCTAAAATGAGTATATAATCTTTAAACTATTTATATCCAAGGTTTTATGTGTAATTATTTTGTTTCCCTTTGGAAATACCTCTTTTATTTTAAGCAAGCTTAAACCACTTTTGGAATATATTACAAATAGCAAAAAGTTGTATATTTATCCAGGAAAACATCATAATTAGTTTCCTTTACCCTTCTCGAAAACTGTTGTATCTATAGTTATCATTGACAAAAATAATTTTTTGTCATCATCATTGACAAAAATAACTTCTGATAGCAGTATTGCTTCTCTTCCATCTCTGCCCCTTCACCGTCTTACACCCCTGAATCACCAACTATCATTTATGAACATCATAGTCAAAGGTCATGGAACTTACTTCCTATTACTGGAAATTCTCATTCCTTACCACCTTTCCCAAGGCTAAAGCTCCCTGAATTAACTGCATTGCTCACCACCCCACAAATCCGCAGACCTTAAGCATCTGTTGCCTGTTCACGCTGAAGTCCCAAAGTTCCCGGATGCTGGCGTCTTGAGGAAACAGAAACCCTAATCCATGAAGTTTGGATCACTGCACATGGGCTGTTGGCATGATCATCACATTGAAAGGAGGAATGAGGAGTGAAGGCTATCAATGTCCCACAAGGAAAAGAAATAGCCGAAATAGGTCCTGTATTTTTTGATTAGGTAAAGAGATTAAACGGAAATGGTCAGATTATTGGGAAGAAAAAAAAGAGAGCAAGATTCATTCCAAAAGGATGTAACTTTCTTTCTCTTTTGTTTAGCTTGTCCAAGCAGACTAGAATTCTAAAATACTCAGATTAAAGGGACTTCAGAAACCATTTGATCTGATCTCTGTTCAAAACCATTACAATTAAATTGGGAAGAGGAAAGACAGACTATGGTGGCAAAGCAAATCTTTTCCTTTGCTGTCTAAATCTCTTATTATTCTTCTAAATTTACTTCTCTTTTTTCTTTGCCTTACAAATTTTTTGAGGTCAAATTTATCAGTGCTTTCCTTAATGTCTTCAAGAGTTTTAGTAATAATTAGGAAAGCTTTTTCCACTTTCAGTTTATACAGGAATTTGTTTTTTTCTAGTACATGTGTACTTTCTTTTTCATTTTCATTTTTTAAATATTCAGATCTCTGATCAATCAGAGGAGTTTATTCTTGTGTATAGTTTGAAGTAAGAATCCAATTTTATCTTCTTTCAAATTTTTTTCAGTGAACCCAACATAATTTATTGAAAAATGTATCTTTTCCTCAGTGATTTAAGATGCATAAATTTTTATATATATCTGAGTCTATTTTTGGGTTTTCTATTGTGTTCTCTTGGACTGTCAGTCAATCCATTCATGTAACAGTTCATGCTGTTTAATGTAGAGGCTGAACAGTATGTTTTAGCATCTCTTAATACTAGCCTCCTCACTTCCCATTGCTCTTTTTTTCCCATTATTTTTTCCCCTATGTAGCTATTCAACCTGCAGTAGTTTTTTCATATAAACTTCAGATTCAATTTACTAACTCTGTTTTTTAAAAAATTGGTATTTTTATTGGGGTCTTATCTTGGATAGAATTAACATCTTTATGATGTTTATTCTTCCTTTCTAAGAATATGGAATACCTTTCCCTTTGTTCAAATATGATGTATATTTCATAAGTGTTTTAAGGTTTTCCTTATAACTTTTACACATTTGTTAACTAAGTACTTTCCTCTCCCCTTTTTCAGTTGTAACATTTGTATTTATTCAGAGCATTTAACATTTACATTCTAATCTTCCACCTTCATTCTCATCTTTATCTTACTCGTAGATGCACAATTAAATATATGCAACAATACTCACTAGAAGTAGTGCTTTTACTAAAATTATCTCTTGATTAGATAAAGACTATTCTCTAGCAGATTCCTCAGGAAGAACTTGTGAGTGCAATATTCCCTGAGTTCTTATGTGGTTAAAATGGGTTTTCTATAGCTGTGAAAATTGAAGGACAGCATATAAAACCTTTGGCTCACATGTTCTTCCTTGTGCTCCTTGAAAATGTTACTCTACTTTTACCTAACATTGTATGCTCTTGTTGACAATTTCTAGTCTGAGTTTTTGAATTTCTGATTTGTGGTTGTCTTTTACATCTTCAATTACTTGTTTAATTATATTCAATTCACTTTTCAGTACTGTGTTACAATTTTCCTTTGCTTTATGGCTTTTTCTCAGGGCAAGCAATTATCATTATCTTACACAACTCTTCCGTTTTCTTTTCCTTTATTTTTTTTAAACACAGGAGTAGTCCTCACCACCTAATTTAGATCAGGATAAGAAATATTTCAGTAACAAAGTAAAAACTTGCACAATTTCCCATTATTACTGCATGGAGGCACTTTGCCTCTCCTACAGCTTGATTTTTTCTCCCTGGGACTGAGATGTCTCTTTGCTACCAAATAAACCCTCTGGCTGATTGCCCATTACCTATTTTCAATTATTCTTTCTAACCTGTCTTCAGTATCAGAAATGATGAGAAACTGAGCATTTTTCCCTTAGAGAATATGACTTAGCCCTATCTTACTAGCTGAGAGCTACATGTCCAAAATCAATAACTCAGTTTCTTCCCACATTCCCTAAGTTTTAAAGAAAAATTAGAATGCTGTAAATAAATGTGGTACCAGATGCACTCCAGCAAATGATAGCTCTTGGAATAGCATCTGAAATGACAATATGTACTCACTTGGAATTCAGAAATGAAAATGTCCCAGTGCCTTGCTTCATTACTGAAGGGAATCAGCCTTATACCACAGCAATTGCCTGTTCCCACCAGCTGACAATGAAATGAATGCTCTGTAGGAGCTGAGATGATTGTGGCATTAAACTTAGCAGTCTCTCCATGATCCTGCAAGACGGCTACTGAATCTAAACTAAATCAGTTCTGAGACAAGTCTGTACAGAACTTGCTCATTATTTAAAATCTGGGGGGGAAAAATGAGTGAAATCAAATGAGTTAGGAAAGATATTATCAACTAAGAGACAGCTCAGAATCTGTTTTCAATCAGGCTGAGAAAATAGGACAGAAACAGCCAAACAGCCTGAGGAGAGTTGACATCATCCGCAAAAGCCTGAGAGATTGTTTTATTATTGTCATCAGTTGCAATGATGATGATAATAATAGTGATCTGGTGTTCAGTGAACACAAAACAATGCAATAGCGACAGCATTGGCTATAGAAAGAAAAGCTTAATACAGCTTTCGAGCTGGTAAGCTTGGCATGTAAGTTACCCAGACTATGACCCAGAGCAGGCACACTGAGGGAATGCAGAGTAGATGCTTGAGTTAGAGTGCGCATCTGCACATAACATGACATAGATGGAGACCATCAGTCCTAGCATTTTTATCTAATCTCTTGCTTAGAAGGGTAATGAGTGAAAGATTACTCCCTGGATATTAAGAGTGGAAGTGGAAAGGTGTTCGGGGGAGAATATTAATATCTCTGGGTAAAGCTTTCTGAACATATCTCATTTAAGATTCACAACAATGCAATCAGTTAGATACTATGATTTCCATTCTACATGAGAAGCAATTGAGGTTTGGAAAAGTTAAAATTGTCCAATTGCCTGGTAGTGAGGAGAGCAGAGCATCATTTAGAAGCCCAATGAGGTGGAGCCACGACCTTCCATATTGAGGGCCTCGCATCAAAACTGGAGAAGGAAATGAAAGGGAAGATGCTCAAGGATGCGATCTCCTCCATTTGGAACTTCCTCATCTACATGGCCCTGCTGCAAGTCACTCTTTGAAGAGACTGGACAGCACATAAAGATTGGGCATCACAAGAATACGTGATATGAAGAATCTGGTTACAGTGTCTACTCGTATGTACAAATGAATCAGCCCAGAGAGATGTTAGATACTCTTTGATTGAATGTACATAAAAATTCTACTTGCTAAGACCAAGTTTGGCTCTGGTAACTAATCTTCATAGCTAAAATATGAAACTATTTGCAAAATGAAAAAACTTCTTGTGGTCATAGTGCACCTTATGTCTATGATATTCAGCCTCCGTGAATGTTGATATAATTGTAAATCATGGCAAGCTCCATTTTCCAACAATTAATAACTAGAACAGAATTATGTCTGAAATGACACTGTCTGGTAAGTCATTTCTGTTTACTTTTTTACCTCTGTTCAGAGTGTGTTTGTGAAGAGTCTCTTATAATTAGTTATGTTTTATGAAAGCACACAACCACATGGCATTTAGGCATAGTACCATTAGTCTACATTTTTAATAAATGTATGAATTTTTTTATGCTTGACTCATCAATTACTGAGAAATATGATTAAATATCCCATTATGTCTTGGATTTGTAATTTCTTTTGCAGATCTATCAATTCTGGCTTAATATATTTTGAAGTTTTGTTATTCGAGACATCTGAAGTTTAAAATAAGACAAATTAATTATTTTAAAAATTATACTGTGGTCTTATTTATATTTAACAATGCTTTTTTGCCTTAATGCTTTCTCTGTATGATGTAATGTAAGTACATTAATATTTTCATTTGGTTAGAAATATCTTTTTCCATCCTTTGACTTTTAAATTTTCTTTCTATGATACCAATATAAGTACACTAGCTTTTGTTTGGTTAGAAATATCTTTTTTCTACTCTTCGATTTGCAGAATTGCTGGATCATTATGTCTTAGATGTGCCACTTCTCAATAAGATATAGCTGAGTCGTATGTGTGTTTTTTAATTCAGTCTGAGAAAAAAAATCAACTGGCCCAATCTACTAATTTTTCAACTGGATTCAACTCCATTTATACCCATAATAATTATTGATATATCTGATTCTTTTTCTGCAGTTTTGCTTTTGACATTGATTTTTTCCTCCTTTCTTGCTTTTTTTTATTTTTTATGTTTTTTTAATTCCATCTCTTTTCACTATGCGTTTGGAGAATTAATGATTTTTTTCTCCTTTCTTGCTTTTTTTATTGTTTATGTTTTTTAATTCCATCTCTTTTCACTATGCATTTGGAGAATTATATACCACATTCTTATTTTTTCAGTAGTTACCTTAAACTTCTTATCATGAGCATTTAGCTTCTTAAAGTCTGAAATCAATAAATACCCTTATCATCTTCCCAAAGAGTGTAAAGATCTTAGAACTACAAACACATCTGAGCTATTTGATATTGTTGTTGAGTAGTTTAGTTCTCTGTGGTTTTCCTTTTATCATACAATATAGTATTGTTGTTTTCTAGTTAATGTCTATTAAGAAATTCTTTGTTCCTTATTTCTTCATTCATGTCAGATCATTCTTCTGCGATCACTCTGCTTCTATTTGAAGTATACCTTTTAAAATTCCTTTAGTAAGGATTGTTTGAGGACATCCTTTACACAATTATAATTTTCCTACACAATTTTTTCCTGTGCAATCATCAAAATCAGACAATCAACATGAATATAAGAATGCTATTTAATCGTATATCTTACTCAGACTTTGCCATTTATCCCAATAATGTCCTTGGTCTCCTTTAAACTGGAACCATTCCTGCATGTTTTATTGTTTTTCATGGGCTTGACATTTTTGAACAGGATAGTCCAGTTATCCTATAAAATGTCCCTCAGTTGGGGTTTGTCTGATGGTTTCTCATAGTTATATTCAGGTCATAGTTTTGCTCTGTCCCATTACAGGTTATGTTAACACTGATTACTTGAGGCGTGATAACTGAAGATGGTGTTGGCCATGTTTCTCCACAGTAAATTTATAATTTCCCCCTAGCAAGTAAGTACTTGCTTGTCAGTAAATGCTTACCTTTTATGGATAAGTAAACTATTTTTATTTCTTAGCATTTCAAAAGGAACTTGTCAGGTTTTTATTGTTTGTTTTTCTCAAATGGCAAAATGTAAGCTTGACATAATTGGAAAATAATTATAGAGTGAAAGAAGAAATACATTTAAGAATTGGAATAGAAATTTGGGGAATTCCAATATAGTTTCCTTAAAATATCTAAATTATTAATAAGATTTTAGTAAGGAATTTTGAAAGAATGGGAGACTATTCATATAGGTGCTTTCAGAAGACAAAATACTCAGCAATTATCTCAACCTATATAAAAACTGTGCAGAATCTTATAAAATTAGGAACATAGCTAGAGGCATATATCTTCCCTAGAAAATTTCATTTGATAAGCAATTTTATTTTGTTTTTATTATCATAATTTTTGCCCTAAATTTTCCTTTCAGGTAATTAAAATCATTTTCCTAAGATAATAAGTTGAATACTTGCTTAATTTATTTTCAACATTTCTAATCACAGCAAAAATATTTTTTAAACTGTTAAATTGGGTTTGATTACTGCTCTGGCCTCATTCCGTAGAATTTCAATTTATACATAGGTTAAATCCGTATCATTTAGGAAACATTCTATTACTGTTTTCTTGATTTAGTCTTGCTTAATCTTTCTTGATTTCTTGGCCCAGCTGTTACTTTAGAGAATATTTTTTTTATTACAAACACATCAGCTTTCTTTACTTCAATTTACTTTTTTCTAGTTTTCTTGAACAGCAGTCTGAAAATATATTCTTCAAATTTTCTGCATTTTGAATTTACGTGAGTTTTCTTTGTTTTCTGTTAGGCAGGCAATTTTGATTTGTAAACAGTGTGCTCTTAAAAATGCATACTCCTTGTTTATGGTCTATAATTTTTGGTAAATAGTAAATATTTCCAATTATTGATTATTCATTTTCTCTTTGTTCTTGCTTTATTTTGAATTTGACGCAAATAGTAATGAGCTAAAATCCACACAGTCTGTGAAGGAGAACTATTATGGTTCAAATTATAGGTCCGCGGTTTATGAGGGACCTTGGTCAGATTACCTAGCCTTTCTGTGCCTCAGTCTCATTATCTGAAAAATGGGGATAATAACAGTATTTGCCATATAGGGTTTACGTGAGGATTAAATATTTAAGAGATGCGCTTAAAATATGCGCATCAAATCAGAACTATACAAACGTTAGCTATTGCTACTATATTTGCTTTAGATTCCACTTGAAACTTACATTCATTTTTTTCTGGTTTTCCCTATTCCATCTTTTATTTTTAATTTTTCTGCTTCAGTGTTACGTCATAGTAATACAAATTACTGTATCTTATTCTTCATTTGTGTACATACAATATACTGTTTTGTGTGCATGATTTATACATCATCATTCATAGGAATAATTGCTGTGCTAGTCCTATCATCTGTCATTCTGTATTTGCTTTATTTTAAATTTACGCTTTTGGGGGAGGTCCGTTATCTACCATTGCATTTGTTGTAGAGACTTTTTAAAAAGTTTTGTAACATTGGAATTTGTATCATGCTATTTTTGAAGACATGTTTAAAAGATCGAATGAAATCATCCAAGAAAACTATGTCCAAGTTCATCATTGATTTTGTCTCACAAACTCAGTAACTTTGATCCCTTTTGTGATGGAGGAGGTATTTCACAATTTTTCGCTTTCCCTGCTTGCTCCCTCTGACCCCGGCTTGCTAAGTCTAATCCAAGGACCCATTTTAGTTGGGGTGGAAGAGGGAGAGGAACTGAGCCCAGCTTTTGTTCTAACAAGTAACTAAAATTCCTCTCTTTTCTTAGTCTTATAATTTCTCCTTGTTCCATTATTATCTACTTTCTCAGCTCCATATTTTTCTTTCTGTTTACTTAAATTTCTGCAGAAAGAAAAAAATAGTACTTAAAAAAAAAAAAACCCAGCAGCTGTTTTTGCATTATAGGGCAAGATGGAAGCTGCTGTTTTGTTTACGAAAACACTTATGCCAAAGCAAGGCCTCTTCTGGAAGGAAAGTGGGAATTTAGACTAACTGAATTGCTCTACTAATTAATAGGAAAACGATCTTATTTGTGGGCTGGGTGGTATCTTCACAAAGACATTATGACTTTGAGCTGGAGGAGGTAGAAGGATTGATGGCTCTGGGATTGGGGGACGTGGGAGGGACATGGAGATAGGTAACATGAAAGAAAAGAAAATGCTTATGGGCGCATGAACCTGAAAAGCTTGGGGACAAGGTTGAGAAACCTTTGTGAAAGGGCATGATGACAGCCCTTAGGAGCAGTGATTTCTGATGTTCAATTTAAAGTTGCCTTGTCTTTGTTGAAGTCCCTTAGAAGATTCAGTCACGGCCCTTACCTACTATGGTCTGGTGTTCGCTGAGACCTGGGGGAAGGCAGGAGCTATCTTGATGTGAGGCTGACCCACAGCTGCACAAAGTAATATAGAGATGGGCAGATATATCAGAGAAGACCCAAGCAGAGTCTGGAGCAAGAGGGAAGACGTAGTGTACTCTGCACGTGTACCCCCAGGCCTTACAAATGCCGTGGAAAATGGGACTGGATTTCTTACAGTCTGCCATAATGGAAGCTGAATGTCATAAGAAATTGTGACCATGGAGAACAGAAAAAAATTGAAAAACTGTGGTTACATTTAAGATGATAATTTTTTCCTAGGTCATACTGAAGTCCTTAACAGGGCTCCAATTTGAGAGTTTTCTTTAAAAAGCAACTCTAAAAATTGTGGAAAACACCCTCTTACTACAATAATGGTTTTTAACATTTTGGAGTCAGAGATCTCTTTGAGAAAAATGATAAAACATTGGATCCTTTCACCAGAAAAAGGCACCTACACTCATACACACAAAATTTTGTCTAAAATTTAACCCTTGTTAAAAAACCAAGAAACTTAGACCATTATTTCCTTCTCCTTAACATTTAACAATTTTACATGGTAATTTGTTTCCATTTTTTACTTTTTTCATATCACAATGAGCACCTTCAATTTCTGGTCTCATTTTGTTTTTAAGTTGCATTTTCCCCCAATCACACCCTCCATGCTTGATTCTTTTATTTACTGTTTCCAGGAGCTTCTATTATATCTATTAATCTGTCTTCTTGTATGTCATCTTCTTTAACAAAAATTCTTTAATAGTAGAATATAATTAGTGGAATTAAATTAATAATTTAATTCTTACTAAATGTATAAAATATATATAAATTTTATATATATATACAATTATTTACTAACAATAGTAGAATAAAAAATTCTTTAATAGTAGAATATAATCTATTCATATATGCTGAAGAATGGTTAATAAGTCTTTTATAAAATATTCATGGGTTTCTTGCAAATAAAGTGACCATAAATTTGTCATCCGTACAAATTGGACCTCTATCTTCCAGAACTGTGAGGAAATAAATTTCTGTTCTTTAAGCCATGTAGTCTGTGGTATTTCATTATGATAACCCTAGTAAACTAATACACTCGTCCTCTCTGAATTTTTTTCACAATTTTTAAAGTATATATTTTATTTTTTTGTGGAGATCACAAAGTGGTGAATCACCAGGCACACCAGTCCCTTATTTGTTTGGCCTACACAGTGCTTTAAGAAAATTAAATTAGTTGCCAAGTATTAACTGAAACATCTGGATTTCTGTCTCCCTTTTAAATCTCAGAAAAGCTCTCAATGTTTGGGCTCTATTCTCCATGGGAATAATGTCTCTTTGTGATACAAATGAATGAATTCATTTATTTATTTTACTCATTTATGATAAATATTTTATTGTGATAAAATGCACATAATATGTGTGGATTCTCTTGGCATTTGAGTTTAAACCTTTTCTCTGTGTTATTTGTATTGTCTCATTGGGTAACATTATTAACATTTTTTTCCATTTTTGGACCATATTTCTTCACAATTGGTTAATCGTTGGAGAGCTGGTTAGAGGAAAGGCTGATTTCATGTCCCCTTTTAGATACGTAATTGCTGAGTTTTGAACTTGGATGTGGTCCTTGGGCAGACCCAACAGCGCTGTGATCAAATCCTGTTCTGAACAAATTCTGTAGCTCACTCAGAAGATGGAAGTTCAGCTATTTGGGCTTGTTTCTTCCTCTTGATTCAGTTTCAGCTCTACCACAGAGGAAGCACTCAACCTAACCAGGGTCTCTTTCACCTTCTGGGTCTTGTGGCCAAAGGATGGAACTGTCTCTGAGATGTAGGACATGTTCCTTTCCTCTTTCCAGTGTTCAAGGCTGCTAACATTCTGCCTCTTTCTTACATCTTAGCTATGAGGGTTTTAGGAAGATGACCTTCCTCAGATTGAAGGTTATTCTGTCTCTTAGCCCTGTCCTATGTTGGAAGGGTGCCACGGGAAACACTTTACTAGCAATAAGAACGGGACTAGCACCCTTTCCCTGTGACCTGTCACTTCATCAATACAGGGAGAGTCCCTATGATAGGAATCCTGCATCCTCCTCTGCTAGATGCTAAAGGAGTAACCAAAAATACCAGACATAAGCTTGCCTTCAGGAAGTTTCCAATCTAGGTTGTATAGTGACTTTGAATAGGTAATAACTGAGTATTTGTGAAGGCAGAGTATTGAGATAATTATAAAAAGAACCCTCCCTCCCTACATGATCCAAGTAGAGATCCATTTCTATTCCATCTTCTCATACTTGCCCCCAACCCCAAATGGCACCAAAGCTAAAGTTGTATTGGAAAACTCTCCACTCCCTCAATATTTTGCTTACATTCTTTATATAAGTCCTAGACAGTATTGCATAGTGTTCAGATAAACTGGATTTGGAAGATCTGGCTTTTTATTTCAGGTGAATCATTATCTCTTTGTTATCTCTCTTAGTTTTATTATGTGCATGTGTTAATATCTGTATCTCCAGGTGTATAAGGTAGTTCTCAGTATTAAATTTGATATACTTTCAATTCACTTAAGTCAGTACCTGTCACCAAGTAAATGCTCCACAAATAGTAGCTGTTGCTAATAGAAAACTAGGAATGAAAATAGAAGGGGAAATGCCTGCAATCTCTTCTTCATGGAGGGAAAAAATGATATTATGTTAAAAATTAGTTTCCAAACAAAAATTCCAAAATTACCCCTTTTTAAATGTAAAGAAAATAAATCTCTTGCTCTGTCTGATACAGGGAATGTGGTTGGTATTTACACTGAGAAAAACAGGAGGTGGCCTTCCAAGTATGTTTCACCTGTATTCTTCTCGACAGGCCTTTGTTCAGCTTGTTAGCAAACTGAGTAATTGATTCTGAATGAGTGGAAACATTCTATAAATTTAGATTAGTTCAAATGGACATTGTATGCAAATGCTATTTTATAAAGAAATTGAAATCTCTAATATCAAACCATAAAACTCATTGTATTTGCAGTTACTCAGAATTACTTCCACCTCAACCTAATATTGTAACTTTTGGGGTTTGTTCTCTTGGCAAACTTTCTTTGATGCCAATTAACTCTTAGTTATGAAGGGCCTGTCTGAATAATAGAATTTTCTGGAAAGAGATTTTAAACCATCAGGTCAAGTTTCTCATCCCTAAGGAGATGGTTCACTTCTTAATTGCCTTCTAATATATTCTTATTAGGCAGCTGGAGAGCAACTCCCTGTCCCTTAGGACTCTTGATGCTATGTCGTCTGTAACCATTAAGTCCATGCCCTCGAGGCTGGCCTTCAATGTTCATATTTCATATTAATTCAACAAACATTTCCTGAACACCTACTTACATTCCAAGCATGGTACCAGATACTAAGGATACAGATATAAGATTCACATACATTCTAACTCTCAAAGAGTTTCACAGCCTTATTAGCTATGATTAGGCTATTATTAGCCCTTATTAGGGCTATGATTCTAGCTAAGTAATACTTGTATCTCCTCTCTAGAAATTTATAATTTGACTGGGTAGTAAGGCATTGCAAGTTATCTAACAATGCAAGGTCATAACAGTTTAACTACCAAATAGTTTCAAGGTTATTAAAAGCTAAAAGAATTTCGGAGAAAGAGAAAGCAGGTGATTGAATATTTAGGAGACCAGGAGAATTTTTGAAATCATTCAACCATTAAGTTGAAGGACTATTTTAGCCTGAAGTAAATTAATTTTGTCATTAAAAAAAAAATGTGTCCAAGTGTCCTGGGAACATAGTGTTCCACATTATTGGAGTCATTGTATTTTATGTGCAATAAATACTAAAGGTGTAAAGATGCAATAACCAACCCTTTTCTCTGCTTATGTGGGAAGACATATCAGAGAGAGTTTGAAACAATCTAAATTCTTTGCTGTGGACAACACACAGCCTCTTTTTAAGGTGAGAGCTGTCATTGATACTTTGCCAGGTAACTTCTTGACTTGTTGCAATCATTCCCAGGGGTTGAATTGAACCTTGTACACCTACCTAGTGAAGAGTAATTTCCACGCTTCAGGTCGGATTTAGGTCCATGAGCCCTAGGCTGGGCTTAACTTGACAGAACAAAAGCTTTTCTTTTCTTCCCCAAATACACTCAAAACCACCCCCCCTCAGTGGGGATTCTCAACCATGCACGTGTTTCCAGTCGTCTGAGGAGCTTGGTAAAAGTGCAGCTTCCTAAGGGTTCTGCCTGGGCAGGTCCAGGAACCACCACTTTTAATGCCCACATGAATCTGATGCGCGTGGTCCACAGAAACACCACCAATCTTCAAGGAGGAATGCCTACGAGAACAGGTCAAAAGAAAGGAATAACTCAGCTTGAAGGAGGGACAGCTGGGACCAATGTGGTGAATGTCTTTAAGCATTTAAAAGGCCCATACAGAAGTGTTTCCAAGATGAGCAAATCAAGTGCCAGGGGGTTCTCTCTTCGCCTATTCTTGGTTCTTGTAGTGACCTTGGTACTAAGCAGCAGGAGGAAGGATGCAGTGCCCGTTTGGCTGTGGTGAGCTTTGGCACTTTGAATCCCCTTCCATTTTGGTTTTCCTAACATTCCGCCCCACACAAATCCTTTCTATTGGGATTCTCATGCCCGCTGCTTATTATTTGCTTTGCTCCCTTTTCAGCAGGACAAACCTAACAGAACCTATCTTATTAACGATAAGTACCAAAGTATTACATTGACTCCTTAATACGAAAATCTGTACCACATTTCTTTAGAATCTTTTAAGAATCAATACTCTTTTGGTCTGTAGTTCTTCCTGAAGAAAGGGGAAAAAAAGAAAATTATTACCAAAATCTTTTTTGAGACCTACAGATTTAGGAAGATGTAAAACGAGTTTACCAAATAGTAAACTCCACAGGAGCAGAAGATTTTTTCAGTGCTTTTTTACTGTGGTAAAATACACACAACATAAATTTTACTGTCTTCACCATTTTGAAGTGTACGGTTCAATGGTATTACATACATTCACATTGTTGTGCGACTGTCACCTCCATCCATCTCCAGAACTCTTTTCATCTTGCGAAACTGAAACTCTGTTCCCGTTAAACAATAATTCCCCATTCTCCCCTTCTCCCAGCTGCTGACAATCATCATTCTACTTTCTGCCTCTGTGAATTTGACTACTCTAGGGGCCTCATATGAATGGAATCATACAATGTTTGTCTTTTGGTGGCTGGTTTATTTCATATAGCATAATGTTCTTAAGGTTCATCCATTTTGTAGCATGTGTCAGGATTTCCCTCCTTTATGAGGCTGAATGATATTCCATCGTATGTATATACAACACTTTGCTTATCCATTCATCTGCCAGTGTGTATTTGGGTTCATGGGCAGGAATTTGTGTGTGTGTGTGTGCACGTGCGTGTGGAAGATTGGCCTTGAACTAACATCTGTTTCCAATCTTCCTCTATTTTATGTGGGATGCCGCCCCAGTGTGGTTTGATGAGTGGTGCTAGGTCTGCACCCAGGATCTGAAGTGGGGAGCCCTGGAACCGCCAAAGGAGAGTGGGAGAACTTACCACTATGCCATTGGGCCGGCCCCAGGCAGGAATTCTTACCTGTATTTTTTACTCCCATATCCCTAAGACTTAGAAAAATTCCTGGCTTATATTAGGTATTCAGTGATTACTTCTTAAATATGAATGGTTAACAGTTAAACATGTGGTCTTGATTATACTTACAGCAGCATGATTCCTATTGAATGAGTTGTAAATCTTGATATGAATCTGCTTCTTGGTCACTTGTATCTTCTTATCTCTTCTGTTCCCCCACTTTATCTTTCTAGTTCTTTCTTTTACTATTTCTTCAATGTCAACTATATTGACTTCTCCCATCTGTTTCTATTCTGTCTCTCAGACAAAATCAATAAAACACTGCAACATTTATGTAGCGATGCTGGATAAAGTCAGGGGTGATCAATCCAGTGAATAGTATTTGAGCACCTACATTGTGCAGGCCTCTGTGCTAGCTTTGGACTATTATACCTAGTTAATACTGTCTATTGAAATCTTAATTTAAAACCTTAATTTCAGATCTCTAAGATACTGGACATTACTCAAATAACATCCAGAGCTTATAAAGTAAAACTGCTAGTTCAAGCAATACGCAGAAGTGAATCTATTTTAAAAATAATACCCCCAGAAAATAGTGATGAAGCTTAATGCCTACATTTATCCGAATTAAAAGTACCTTTTAAGAGCATTTTTTCACACTTATCTATACTAAAAATTTGTCTAAAAGAAATCAACTTCAATCCCAGGTCAAATGAGGTTGGATACAACCAGGGTGGTTTGATGGTAAAGCAATTTGCAAGACCTAGAGTTAAAAATGATTGAAAGTATATTATTCATTTTTTTTTTTTTTGAAATTGTTCACTGCCTAGAGTCTAGTGTATTTTGTTTCAGGTCTAACTGGATTTTATAAACACCCAAAGATGGGAATTTGTGATGTCAACACTGACAGAACAATAGCTCTATTGGGCCTACCTATTCAATCTTCCAACTGAATTTCATGTTTTCCTTCTTATTTTGTTATACTTTTCAACACTATAACTTATAAAAAAAAAAAAAAAAGCTCTCTTGCCTTCCTTTACTGGACCAAGAAATAATATTTTATGTCATATCTCCTTTCTCTAAAACACAAAACCAAGAGCCCTGTGCTCTTCCTCTTTTTCAGATTCTTGGATTCCTCACACAAGGTCTGTCTTCATCCGAGCACAGCCAACAGAAAGTGATCTGCATTGCTTATGCCAGTAATCATGCCCTAGGAGATCTGATATTGGCTGTGGCAGGTTTGATAGATTTACAGTTGCTTCGCTAGAAAGTGCATCTTACCTCATCAACAGAACTGCATGAAATACAAAAGAGAGTCTCAAGTATAGAGTATAGAGCAGCCGTAGGATGCAGATTGGACACAAACAAAATCATCTGGGCCAGTGATTAACTATGCTTGCCAACAACTTACCATCTATGTAGTAAGGCTGGGGAGTCACATACATAAAGCCAGTCAAGGATTCCCAAATTTCCTTTCCTGTCCCCGAAGTATTGCCCTTATGTACTGCCATTTTACCAACATTCTTCTTTCCTACTTAACTTGAAATTCCGACTATTTTGGGGGGTTGTACGACTACTTAGTTATTTCCTTAGGAGCACTATATCAAATGGTTGAAGGAGATGGAAGAAAATTCTCTTCATTTATTTGCATGATTTATATGAAAGTAGCTCTTATCACCTGGAGCCCATCAGAGGTTGAAGGAAGACTGAGGGAAGTGGAGTATTAATGGGTTAACTCAGGTGAACCTGAAATATCTGAAACTTCCAAAGACTTTTACTGGTACCTTTTTTTTCTTATTAGTCATTTGTTTTTGTTTTATATAGCCTGGTATGTTTGTAAGTGAATCCTGGACATAAGGTATGAAAAATTCTAGAGACATTTAGGCAGTTAGGGTAAGGGAAATTCACCTCAATCCAGTCTGAAGTTGAAACTGAGCTAGTATGAAGCTGTTTAGACTGTGTGTGGACCAGTCTATTTCTGGTTTGTCTTTACTATTAAAGAGTAACTCTTTAAGAGTTACAGTTGAAATCCTGGATTGTTAACTAGGTTTCTCTTCTGTAATGATCTCTGAATTCCATTTTTGTCTCCCAAGCTGTGGTCAGATTTCCAGCCTCTCCACCATCAGTTACAAATTGGCAAATGCCTTGAGGGGAAAAACAGCACTGAATGTTGCCCCCTCACTTTTCTTCCTTTCTCTTCAACAATCTGGCCCTCAAGTCTGTGCTGCTTGGGAATCTCTCTGAGGTCTTCAAACAGATAATGTGTGACGTGTGTGTATTTTAACCCAGGTTTCATTTTTCCAGTTTTTCTTAGAAAGATGATTGGTCTGCAACAAGCTAACCTGCCACAGCTGGAAGAAGTCTTGCGGGTATTGGGAATTAGCACCTTGTACCAAGGGAGAAGCCATGGAAAAGGAAAAACAGAATAAGCTTTCATATTTTTGTGGGGTTTTTCTCACCTGTTGTGGTTGCTTTTCTGCTCATTGACGTAACATCTTCTCAGACTCCTCCTCATGGTCTCACTACACTGTCTTCCCTCTGAGGGCCGATTCTTTAGAAATGTTGTGGCTGCTTTGACACCTCTTTGCGGGTGTGAATTATTGTCCTTTTTTCAAATATGTCATTCATTCCTGTTGTGTGACCTTTGGAGTTCTCATTGAAGAAAACTGTAAAAAAATAAGTCTTGTCCTCATAATTTTTAACAGCTAAGTATAAGTAATAGTTCTTCCACAAGCTTGGGGAAAAAATCATGGGATCAGAAGTGACTTAGAGAACATAGCCCAGTCTCTCCTGAAGATGTCAACTTGAGCAAGGTCCCACACTGGATAAAGGAACAGCAAGTGTCTTCTTCCTGTCCAGTGCTCTTTCAGCCATACTCTGTTGCTTGCAGTAGATCACTTAGTTACTTCATGGGAAGATTTCTGTTGACTGAGAACTCTCGGATTCTACAGCTATTATGCATCCCCTGGAGAAAAGACTTTTATGATTGTTACCTATCAGTCTCACTCCATCCCACACCCTAAACTTTCTTTTTGAGATATTGGTCTAGGGTGTCAAAAGATGACTGTGATTTTCAAACTTACACGTTACTGTGTATACAAGGGTGTTGTTTTAAGTTAGTTCTCCATGAAGCAGATATGTTCATGCAGGAAGTTGATTAGGAAAGTTTGTAGGGGACTTTAAGAAGAAGAATTAGGAAAAGGGAATGTTTAAATTGGATGAAGTCACAAAAAGTCTCTTCCAATCATGTGGGTTCTCTGGAGCAGGGATGGTGCCATCAGGGTTGTCCTGCTTTTATGCAAAGGGGTGGGATCTTTGTGCCCCTACCTGGAGAAGTCAACCAGTCATTCAATGCAGTCTGACCTCAGGGAAAGGATGTGGCCTTGAGCGGGGTTGATCTCTTTGGCTAAGGACTTTTTCTGGAGAGGGTCTCAACTGAGCACTATCAAACGATAAATCTCTCAACATTCATTCCTGGAAGCGGAACCTGGGCAGCACACTACAGCATCCACTACGGGTTCTTAATCAAACTGAAATCCATAACAAGTAAAAGGAAGTAATTAAAAATGAAATCTAAACAAACTAAAATCTATCTGTATTTGTCTCTCTGGTAGGTTGTCCTTAAAATAAATAGCAGATAACAACAGTCTAGAAATGAAACAACCTATTGTTTTTATTCATAAATGTTTTGCACTTGTTTTCAAAGACAAGGCGTTAAGGAGGCATGTGAATTTCACATTCATCTCTCTGGACGGAGGATATCAGAGTTCAGGTAATTGCTTTTTAAAGAGTACCTTCACTGCTTTCCTGTTCCTTGTGCAAGTTTTACTGAGAGGTTTAGTAGAATAATGATACTGAAGTCAAAGGAACTAAAGAGCAGACATCCTCCTCCAGCCATGCACTTTACCATGTTTAGAGCTGAATAAATGTTCATTTAATAAGAATAGTAACTGCATAGTCAAAAAGGAGTATGTATAGTTGACTTTAGCAATGACTCCATAAGTCCATTGATAGGTTTAATGAAAGGAATTAATGTTCTTCAGTAAAAAAGCTATCATATTAAAACCGTTATTGAATTAAAGTGCCTGAATCCTGCACATGATCTCTAAAATGGTGAAATTTCAAATTTTTGAAGACATAATTTAAATGATCAATGAGGTAAAATTTTTATAATGATTTATTTACACACATTTTCAACTTTCTCAGTTCCAGACAAATTGAAAATGAAAGCAAGTTTTTATTGCTATCTTGAAATTGTAAAGCATATCTCCTATTAGTCATTTATTACCTTTGGTTGGGTATAGGTGTGTGTCATTATTCTTAGAAGTCAAGTCGAACAGGCTATGTATTTGAGGTCATCATGTTCTTAGAGAGAGTGGAGAAAAAACATTTCTATGTGAGAACATCAAATAAGAAATTAAGGATCAATTTGCAGGATGGAAAACTCTCTTATTAATCCCTAACTCCTTTAACCTGCCTGAGAATCCTGATTTTTCACACCCAGTCTAACGCAGAAACAGAAGTCATGATTAGAGGACCATAAGGCGATCTGATTTTCTTGTGTTCTCAAAGTCTAAGTTGTGAACAAAGCTACATAAAATTAACAGATTTATATGTAAAGGGCAATCCAAAGAATATCTCAAAGCCATACCTGATTTTAGATATCTTTTCCCCAAAAAAGCTCCCAAAGTTTTGTTATTTTAATCTGTCCAGAAATCCCCTCTATTAGAGGAACTAATGGAAATGCTGTCACCATTAAACATGATACCTGGAAGGAAGCCCAGGCGTTGGGGTAATTTTTGTGCACTTAGTATCCTGCACGTATTTGATGCTTAGACTTTTTTTTTGTAGTTGTTAAGTTGACACAGAGCAATTTGGCAAGTTATCTACAGAGAGCTCTGAGGAGTAGATAGAGCAAAGTGGGTACTTTTCAGTTAGGAAGGAAGGACTATGAAAAGACTATGGAGAGGGGCTGTGGGCGTTTGATGTAGGAAGCCTGAGTCTACATGGCTGGGAGATGTAAACAACATAAAGACGTTCTCCATGGACTTCATAGTTTCCCCTGATGCACACTCTGTTAGCTGGCCTCCTACTTTCTAATGTTCTCTCAAGTAAATCTTTCTCTGATTTCCATTGTGGGTTCCTTGCACCTTTTTCATACTTTTGTATTTGAGAATGTTAATATGCTTCCAGTTCCTTTCTCTTCTTAGCTCTGAAGACATTCATTTACTGTTCCCAAGCACAACCAAGGACCACACAAAGTAAAGTTAAAATGTTGCCACTTCCAAGCAAAGTATTAGTTGATTATGTTTTACTATCAAAGAAATAAGAAAGAAGATCAAGAGCGAAGGAGCAGCTGAGTGTGCTCTATTTCCAAGCTGAGTATGCATTCTCTCCTCATTCAATTTTAACATAGATCATTGGGGACAAACTGATATGATGGTACCTTATAACTATTGTCATTTTTGTAGTATAACATTCTGTTGAATATTTCTCTGATGATTCTAATAATTGCTCTTCTCCTATTAAGATCTTCGGGTTCTAAATATTTAATAACCCAAGTATCAAAGCTTTTATGATTTTTGGTGAGGAAGTGGGAAAACAGTTTGCAATTAACCAGTTTAAAAGCTCAAAGACAGAATTTAAAGTAATAATGGCCTTCATAAGAGTATTTTTGCAATGAAATCCATGAGACATATCTCAGTCTAAATATAGATGAATTTCTTCTGTGGTTGTAGTCTTCTTTTATGTGAGGGTCGTTAGTTTGTTAGCTGGTTAAACTGAAGCTAATCTGAGCATTGATTCTGACTTGATAATTTTTATTTAAAATATTTTATGCGTATCATGTATAGTGATGGAAATAAAATTATGGAAAAAATCTGTCCGTGTGTGTATGTTTGTGTGTGTGTGTATAAATAGCTGTATGTATGAGCAGTACCTATTAGTGTAAATATTGTAAAATAAGAATTTTTAACGGGCGTACCTCTAGAATAGGAATACTTATCTGTAGATGGCTTATAAACATGAATTTCTAACATAGTTTTTCAGGGTGCGTTACTGTTTAAATCCTAGAAATAGGAATGCATGTGCTTATATAGTATTGCTTCATTTTAGGCTCCAGGTAATTGTGTAGAAAAAGCTACTATCGAAAGTTCTAAGAGCTAAACTTCAGAGGTGCACCAGAACTGTGAAAGTTCCGAGATTTTAACGTGAGCAGTTTCCTTGCTCTTTTGCCTGGCTGGTAAATCATTCACTCAAGCAAGCAAAATTTTTCTTTTAAAAATGCTTCTTTTGAGAAAAAAAGAAGGCCTCAAAATAGAGTTAAAATAGGAGCACTGTGTACTTGTTCCAAATACCAACCTACCAAAATAGAAAAGTGGTTGGCTTTTTATCTTAAAACCCAGTGGGAAAATGGGGGAAATGAGTTTTAAGTAAGAAAGATGTATCTAAAAATCCTTTCTACTAAATAGAAGGAAAACTACAAATTCTTGGATGGAGAGAGTTTAAACTTTGGTATTAGTGGAAGTATATAAGTATATCTGTGCCCAAAGGATTTAGAGGGCAAAATAACACTTCCTTTGGAGCTGAATATCTGTACCTATCCACTCTCCACCTCTAACATCCAGAAACAGGGCAGTCCTGTTGGGATCTAACAGTCCTGAGTCCAGGTTACAAGGGTTCCACTCATACCCGTGTGTATTTCTTACACAGAATGGAAATGTTCCTTTCTTCTTTCTTCTTTCCTTTCTTACACAGAGAGGAAAATGATTTTCAGAACCAAAATCATAAACAGAAAGAAGTGTTACATAAAAGGCTAGCCAAACCTACACCATAGCTAGATGTTTCTCTTTGTGTCTCAAAAGGAAAAGTTAGTATCTAATTTACTTCTCACCCTATTAATTCATAGACTTACCATAACTCTGAGTTGCTTGTTGCATATGTTTACCCCCACACATACATATATCCATATATCATGATATTTCCTTGGCTTGTAGATGCATCACTCCAATCTCTGCCTCCATCTTCCTGTGTCCTATGATGTTGCAAGGTGATGGGAGAGGCTGGCCTTGGACTGGATTCTGTCTCCAGCAGATGTCCTGGCTGTGGTGGCACCATTAGAGCTCATTAGATCAACAGTGATCACCATGAGGACCACTTCCTAAGAGCGGCCTCCCTTCAGGGTCCATGGCAGAGTTGGTCACCACGCCTCACTGTAGGCCATCGGTAGCATCATTATGTTCAGTGTTCATTATCCAAACCTCCAAACTCTTCAAGCAGGAAGAGCTGCCTAATCCACAGATTCAACCAGAACACCTCTGACATTTTAGTGCCACCCAAAGAGATAAAAAGCTGTCATTGTTAGGACTGAAGTTTTAAACCTTGAAATGTAATGGAAACTTTATTGCCAGTATAACATGATTCTCAGGATTTAAACATCTACCTATGGAACACACCCTCATTTTATTCAACATTTTAATCTCTAATAAAATGAGGACTAATCCAATAATAGATAGTGTAATTTGTGTGACTACCTAAGTTATTGATAAGAAGAAAAGAGAAAAATAGCCTCCAGGGGTCCAGACTGAAGCGTCCTCAAAACTGAAAAGGAAACAAAGAGAAAAAAAATACAATAGGAAAATTCATTATCTTAGCTATTACAGCAAAATTATACTGGTTTGTGACTTATCAATCACAGATGAAAGATGTAAACAACATCAGAAATAATCTTTTCAGCAGAGACATCAGTCATAAATGAGATTTCATCATTTATATGCTTGTCCAAAGTGGTAATTTAGAACTATTGCTACCAACTCTGGCTGTATCCAGAATGATAATTATGAATTAAGTGGTGAGCAGATGCAAAGAAATAAAAATTTGCCCTGGGCTGCCAGAAGCCTAAAGACAAAGCTAACTGTCCCTATAAACCATTAGTTTAAGAACGGAATTGTCAATATAGCAACAGTCTACCAATTTGCTAGGCATCAATGGACATTAGCCATGACATACAAATGTGGATGATTTTAAGAAAAGAAACTGTTTCTGACACATAATCCTTTTTGCTTATCTTCCTATGGATCTGTGCCTACTCTGAATATCTTAAAGCAGCAACTCAAAATTAATTCACAAGAAAAAGAGAAACAGTCTAGTAAAAATCGTATTTATAAGCTCACACCAAGAAATATGTGCTTAGAATGGGATTTATTCTTTCTTATTGCTATTGGAATGGACACTTCATTTTCTCCCTAAAATGAAATGAAACTTTTAGAAAATTTATGGCTGCTGAGAGAGCAGTTTCTCACATGCCAAGCTATGTTAGCAAAATTGGGGATAAATCATCAAAGAAATCTGACTAGTACCACACTGCAGTTCATGCAAAATAGTATTTAACTTTCTACCCATAGGAAGCAACCTCAGGACAACCGTCGTTAGTGAGTTCACTTCATTCTGTAAAATAACATCCTGGAATCACAGACAAACAGCATTCTTCCTCTTTCCTTGGTGCCATGATTAGTCTTTTTGTACCTTCCTTTCTTCATTTCCTCTCTCTGTTTCTACTTCTCTGAAAATGTCTTCCTTACTCTGACACTGTGAAGTTTGCTCAACTACCCCCAGCGCCCCAGTTTTCTCCCCTCCTCATTTGCCTCTGTCATTGCTATGAATGCCACTTCCTTAGAAGCCCCTCTAGGTGACAATGACAAGAATCACAGACCTGTCCTCCATCTTTCTAGACTGTGTATTATTAAATGGCGTTATTCATTTAGAATGAGAACAGTGACTGATATTCTTTCTACAAATAGGCTTAGATTTCTACCCTTTTTGCTTGAATGCATATTGAGCATTTTTATCCAGACAAATTGAAAAATATTTGACTAATAATTACATAATTTGAAAATTTTGAGAGGAAGGATTGTCCTTGTCATTTTGCAGCTTCTAATCAATATTTCACCACTGATTGGGAGAAGTTATTTCTAACCAAAAAATTATGAGTCCCCTTTATATTATGAAAAAAACTGAGTCAATTAGAGTAACACTCCATTATGATGTAAGAAAAAAGGTCACAATAAATATTATTTTTCGAATGCTTACTATGTGTCAGAGACTTTGCATTTCTTATTTTACACATGCATGGCTCTGTGACAGTTATTGCTCTCTCTGTTATAGTGATGAGCACATTCAGTCTCCAATAAGTTATGTTATTTCTCCAAGTTCTACTCAGCTTCTCATAGCCTCAAACATCAAATCCATTTTATTCGCTCCCCGTGACTTGATATATCAGACTAATTTGAGGAACATGATTTTATTTTGAAAGAACATATCCATTACACAGGGAAATGTTTTATAACAGACTTTTACTATATCTTTATTTCATTCCTGTAATTCTTACTGGTAAATGGCTCTGGGTTTGCTATTTCTGAATCACAAGACTGAAATATACACCTTTTTTCCCTTTATGCTGTTTAAACTTCTCTCTCTTTGCAAAGTTTACACATTTCAGGGAAGGCCAGACGGTCATCTAAGTAGCAGATTCTGCCAAAAATTCTTTGCTAACTCATGTTCTGTTCAGTCCAAGGGGCAGGCAGATAGCGAGACTTTCCCTTAGCCATCAGGATGGTGATTCTGATGGCGAGGGAAAAGCCTAGCTAAGTGCCTAACTGCTTGCCCTTTGGAAGGAAAATGACACAGGTTTTTACTCCAGGAATTTGGCTTGTCATGGGACAGTCATGTGGAAATGAAATCAAGTTAATTATCTCTTTCTAGGAAAATATGCTTCCGGACATACTAAGTAAACATTGACTTAAAGAAATCAATTTTCTGAACTGCTGACCTCAGAGAATTATGGCAGAGGGAGGGAAGTGTAGAGCCAATATTCAGAGATGAAGTTGTGTAAACAGAAACAGGGCCTGTGACCCATAGGGTGTGTGGATCACTTGAAGGAAGGTTCTGTGATTGGTTTGATTCTTCATATGCCTTGTCTACAAGGCACATAGAGCTGATGATGATTCAGAGGATTAAGGTCAATCAAGAGAGACATGAAAGTGTTGTCTTCCTCAGTAGAACCATGAACCCTTTAACACCAGACCTTCTCTTACTAATTTTAGCATTGCCAGAGTCCAGCACAGAACTTACGGAGTTGATCAATTTATGTTTGTTGAACTGAAACAACGTGAGAGTCACATGAGAGAACCACAGTAAATGCTTCTTCAAACATGACATTCTGTATATATAGAGAGAATTATAATATAGAATACATAATTCTTATTATAACTTTATATGTACTTAGTTATTTAATTTTTACAGCAAAATATACACCATTTTTATCCATCATTTTATAGATGGGAAAACTGAGGCATGGAGAGTTTAATTAATTTTCCAAAAGTCACATAGCTAGTAATGGGCTCAGGTGGGATTTGAACCCAGGATTCTCTTGCCTTCGGGTTAGTGTTCATAACTATTGGACTAAACTTACCCCTCATAAATTCCCATAAGAGAATGTTTTCCTGGGGCACTGTGTACTTGGTCATGTATGCAGTTGTCATTTTCCTAATAATGCTGTGAACTTTTGAACTCTTTCTGGAAGGATCTGAGGACTACTCACCTTTGAATCCCATCCAGCAAAGCCTTGAAGACACTGGTCTGTTTACAGTTGAATAAATACATCAAAACAAAATCCTCACCTTAGGAGAAAGGCTAGCCACAGTGGAAATCTTCAGAGGTAGCACAGAGGTATGGGTAAGGATTATGTCTGACTTCTGGATTCTGAGAGGCAAAGGCATTCATTCACTCAAATATTTCATTATGAAGTCCCCCAAAAAACAGGGACTATACCCAAACTGGACCTATACTAAAGCAAGGAACCTGAGCTCTTTGGGAAAAGCCTGAAGCAAACCAAAGGCAAGCATATTTTTCTAGGGTCAGGCTTAATGTGGCAACACTACAAATAGTATGGTGGAGAAGAGGACAGCAGTAGCCAGCTCAGAAATTCCTGCAAAGTAGTAACATATGGGGGAATCTTTTCCTATTTGAGCCTTTCATCTTGTTAGCAAGTTGATTATTATTTTATCAGATAAGTCAGCTGGCACCTGTGGAATGACATAAGGAGTGGGAAGGCTTTAGTGGTGAGCAGAGGAGAGAATGTAAATGGCGTTCAGGGACCAGTGAGCCGGATGGTGTGAGTGAGGTGGCCTGCGGGGCTGAGCAGGCCTCTGGTGATGGGGAACCTGAAGAGGCACCTAGTAACCGTTTGTACTTATAAGTGTGAGTTCTGAAGATGTTTTTGGTAATGTACATAGTAGATAAAATACTTTACTACATATAAGAAGACCTGATCTTTCTAGAAATTGTGTAACATTGGCTATGCTTCTTTGGATCTTGGTTTTCTCATCTGTAAAACAGGAGGAGATTGGACTAGATTGATTCCAATGGTTCCTTCCAGCCTGAACATGCTGGAGAATCTACTGAAAGATCATTAGGGCCAAAGTCAGCTTGAATCACTCAGCAGTCCAAAAAAAAAAAAAAATGGCTTTGCCAACAGCTTGCAATTTTGAGAAGGCAGAAGGCCTAACCCAGTGCCCCCAACCCCATGCCCCCACCCCATCCAGTACTCCCTCTGCCCTTCAATAACTGTGAAGCTGCCTATTTTAACATCTTCAAAATCTACCCAGAATTTAGGTATCGTAAGTATTCAAAAACATGAAATTAAATTCAAAATCACTGAAAATCTTCTCAAAGGAGGAATTAAGACAGGATATGAATGGTTACACTCACTTTGGAAATCCCTTCAACTATTAAAAACGAAACATTGCAAAATCAAAAAATAGCTCTCAGGGCAGGCCCTGTGGTCTAGTAGTTAAGTTCGGCACATTTTGCTTTGGTGGCCCAGGTTCTATTTCCAGGCACAGACCTACACCTTTCATAGGCGGCCATGCTGTGGCAGCAACCCACATAAAAAACAGAGGAAGATTGGCAACAGATGTTAGCTCAGGGCCAATCTTCCTCAGCAAAACAATAAATAAGTAAATAACTCTCAATTGTACACATTCTGTCATGCTGAGGCTTAGCACTGTGTCAGAAATGCAAATAAATGCAGTGAAAAATAATCGTATGAGTTCTCTAAGGGTCCAGAGTTTTCTAAATTCAAGTCCATTTTCTCTTCCAAGAGAGTGGTAAATCTGAGATGAAAACAAGTGACTTGCACAGAAGGACTCTAGAAGCATAGTCTATTTATTTACAAATATGTACTGTTCCTACACCATATGGTTTGAACAAAGACATCAGAAAGTGAAAACAACAGCAGGTCTAGGGCAGAGCTGCATAGAGATGGCTCAGTTTCCAGATCTGGGCTGTTCTCAGAGAAACATCCACTCACAGTCTGTTCAAGCCCAGGCACTTCTGCTTTAAAAATCTATCTACGGAAAGCCACTTTCCCTTTTGCCCGATGGATCAATTAAATTAAACGTTAAAAACATGACCCGTCCCTGTTCCAGTGGTCCTCCCTTCAAGAATGTTACTTTGTCTGGCTATTCCAATACTGTTTAGAACAATAGATGGCAGGGCCCACCACATATGAATGATAGGCATGCGCAGTTGGTCTTCAGGTGCGTCGTGCTGCACATTTCTGATGCCTCTGATCTTCCTCATCTTAGTGACTCCCATCTCAGCCCCTCTGTCCCCTCCTCTGGCCTCCTAACTGTTCAAGGCTCCCTTGTTCTGTCCCCCTCCCTACCACTGCTGATGGTCCAATCTCTTCTTCCCTATCACACTCTGGCACACACTCACTTTCAAAACATATCTTTTAGTGTTCTAAACATCTAATCTATGCTAGTGAGTTGTGGGTCCTAATGAAGATATTGCCTAGAAAACACACGTTTAGAGAGACAGCATGAGAGAGTCGATATGAATTGCTTTTGGAATCCAAAGCTATACAGGTAAGCCCCTGTTTTATGATACAGTTACTTTTCTTCTATTGGGATTAAATAGAATACTAAATGTATTCTTCCCTTGTAAAATAATAATAATAATAATAATTTCAGAGACTTAATGAGCATTGACTATGTCAGGTATTGTGCAAAGCATTTACACACATTATCTCATTTAATCCTCGCAACTGTCCCATGAGCTGTGCATTGCTACAGACCTCACTTTAAAATAAGAAATTGAGGCTGAAAGAGATGAAAAAACTTGACTAAATCTAGAATATCAACCAACACTCTTCTGAATCCAGCACCAAACCTCCCCTTACAAGGTTTCTGTAAGGATCAAATAAGATGGTGTAGTGAGGGCACTCTCCAGTTTGTGAAGTGCTGTGTACATGTAAACCATTGTCCTCACCAGGACTTTAAATTAAAGAAGCTAGGAAGTTTAGATGCCATGTCAAGTTTGGATTAGGGGAGAAAATTAGACGACAGGAATTAAACCTATAGACTTCCTATTATGGAGAAAAAGGATTCAGCATTCCAGGAGGAACAAAATATTGTATAAGAAATAAGTGTAAGCAAAATACACTATGTGGTTCAAGTAAGAGAAGGGCCTCTTTGGGCAGGGGAGCTCAGGAATAGAGCAAGGGAGAGCCAGAAAACACTGAATTTAACAATCACTTATTTCTTCTCCCTTTATCTTTCTGTGTCACTATCGTGAATTCTTCCTGGACTCTCCAGTACAATGAATAAATTCCTCTTAATGCTATGTTCTCAAATGTCAAAGAAAAAATGCACTGGACAGATTGAACAGGCAAGTAGGACAATTCCAGACTATCGCAATAGGGGTCAAGCCTACTGCAACAGGGGAGACAGCCTGGACTCAACTCCTCCCTAGCAAAAAGTGGGAGAGTTTTCAAGCGCTGGGTGAGCTAGTGGGCAAGTGCTGGAGGACATTAGCTGAGAGGTTGATTGAGGTAATTAGGCCATCTTTGTTTGCTAATTGGTACTTTTCGAAGTAAAGCTCCTACCCTTCCACAGAGATTAGGAGAGAGAGGCCCTATCTTCTGTGGTGATTAGATTTCAAAGGGATGGCTCCCACACAGGTCCTTGAGAAAGATAGTCCAGGGTTATACAACGGGCAAGAAGCTAGGAGAAGATTTGCATCTCAAAGGGGCCGAGAAAGAATGTACAACTGCAAGTTTTCTAAGGTTAATGTCTGCGCTAAGAAAAGGGATATCAGAGGCATACATAGTCAGGCAGAAGACTGGCTTAAGTTTAGCCAAGCTGAGGGACATGGGAAGGCAGTCTTAATCACCACAAATAAGCACATCAGATAATTAGGTCGTTTTTTTCAGACACATCCTTCCTGAAACTCTCTCTTCCTTCCATCCAGACTGGTCTCTCTCAAGGCCTGACATACAGCTGCGAAGCTGGGACTCCCCTTTTCCTCTCTCCCCTCACCTGGAGACACTAATTTAGTAGAATCTATTGACTTAATAGCATTACATTCTTCATTAACACCTAAAACATGGCACAAAAAAATAAATTTTTGAGACTTTAAATGCCTGAAAGAGTGTTTTTCTAGTCTCACTCTTGACAAATCATTGGGACGGGTATAGAATTCTAAGTAAAAAGTCGTTTTTCCCTCTTAATTTTGAAGATTTGTTTCTATTGCCTTCTAATTTCCAGTGTTGTTCTAGAGAAGTCTAAGGCCACTGTCCTCAATTCCTTGAATATCAAGTCATTTTCTCTCTAAAAGCTTTGAGAAAATTTCTGTCATTCCTCGTGATTTGAAGTTGTGTTTGTTGCACTGGACTCTCAGTGATGCGTTTCACTCTGAAACCGCATCTTATTCAGCAATGCAGATGTTATTGGATTCATTGTTTGAAAATTTTCTCCCCTCCACTTTTCTCTGTTCTCTCTTTCGGGAACTCTTATGAGTTCAATGTCAGGTCTCATGGATATATCATCTAATTTTCTCTCTGTTAAATTTCTTTGTCTTTCTGTTCTACTTTCGCAAAGATTTCCTTGACTTTATAATCCTTTTACTGAGTTATTTTGTTTATCATATTCTTCACCTCTGAAAGCTCAATGTTTCCATTACTTTTTTAAAAATATCATTCTGTTTTTGTTTTATGAATGAAATATCTTTCTTTGTTCTGAGGATATAGACTTAAATATACTGTGTTAAAAGTCCCCTGTTTTCTCTCTTTGTCCTCTGGAGTTCTTCAGTTTTGAGTGATTATTTGGTTGATTTGTCTTTCAACTGTCTTTTAAGTTGGAGACCTTTCCAAACTATTGGGTAATCCTTGACTATCCATCCATATTTAAGAGTGTGGCACTAAAGAGCTACTTGGAAGTACATGCTTGCAGACTTCCAGAGTATTAAAACTGGAGCACAGAGGTTTCATTAGAGCACCTCCAAATGTCAAGACCTTTGCTAGATATTCTGTTTATGCACTGTCCAACATCTCATCTTTTCCCCGTTCTTCTCTGTCCTACTCTGTGTCCCAGGAGACTGACCCTGATAATGACACACCTGGGCTCCCTAAACAACTGGACTTTGGTGGGGAGATACTATGAGGATACTGGTGAGCAGAAGGGCACAAAGATCAGGGTATTTCCCCCTGATCCCTCCCTGCTTCAGCACAGTCTTTAGCAG
This sequence comes from Equus przewalskii, assembly GCF_037783145.1. Taxonomy (NCBI): domain Eukaryota; kingdom Metazoa; phylum Chordata; class Mammalia; order Perissodactyla; family Equidae; genus Equus; species Equus przewalskii. The sequence goes on from NC_091834.1 coordinate 79,388,933, forward strand.
CATTTGTAACTCTCCACACTTCAGTTTCTGCAGTGAGGTCTTTGTTCCAATTTTACACTTCTCACTGGCCTCTGTTTCCCTCCATTGTCCCCTCAACCCTGGGGATACAAAGGCTCTCTGCTATTGCTCATTGCTAGGTGACTCTTCATCCCTCGTTTGTTCACTTACAGACTGCAAATAATTCTTTCATTAATGTCTCTTCATTTGAATCATCTAGAGCGAGTCTGCTTTCCTGCCAGCACAGTATTCACAGGCCTTTTCTTTGGAATGCTTCGGTTTCTCCACAGGCGAATTCTCTAAGATTTATCCAGGGAATATTGAAAACATATACCTGACTCCGAATGCTCACACAGCAAGGAGCACTGGAGGAGGGTGTCAAGTTTCCGTATGTAGTCTTTATCGCCACTTTATCACCATTTTATTGCAGCAGCTCTCCCCCGTCTGCTGTTATCCTTGGTTTTTTTTGAGATTTACTCTCTACAAGGTGACATTCCAGTTTCTTGACAGCATTGGGCTACAGGGGATGGAGGAAAGGATCATTAGGTCTAATTGTCTCTCCAGGAGGCTTTTAACCAATTCTTTTTGTCTTCAGCCCCATGTATTATCCCAGTCTTGTGCAATAATGGGTGCCTCTAAGTTCTGAATCTTCCCCGAGGTGCATGGCATGAACTGATCTGATTCTTATCAATATATGCATTCAATGCTATCAATTTCCCTCTAAGCACTGCTTTCTCTGCATCCCCAAATTTTGATAAGCCACGTGTTCATTTTTAAATCTCACTTGAGATGTCTTCTTCTTTTTTTTTTTTTTTTAAAGATTTTATTTTTCTCCTTTTTCTCCCCAAAGCCCCCCGGTACATAGTTGTATATTTCGTTGTGGGTCCTTCTAGTTGTGGCATGTGGGATGCTGCCTCAGCGTGGTCTGATGAGCAGTGCCATGTCCGCGCCCAGGATTCGAACCAACGAAACACTGGGCCGCCTGCAGCGGAGCGCGCGAACTTAACCACTCGGCCACGGGGCCAGCCCCTTGAGATGTCTTCTTTAACCCATCTGTTGTTTAGAAGCATGTTGTTTAATTGCCAAGTATTTTGAGATTTTCCAACTATCTTTCTGTTACTGATTTCTAGTTTAATTCCGTCATGATCTGAGAGCAGACGTTGTATTATTTCCATTCTTTTAAATTTGTTAAGGTGTGTTCTATGGCCCCAAATGTGGTCTATCTTGGTGAATTTCCATGTGAGCTTGAAAAGAATGTGTATTCTGCTGTTGTTGGATGAAGTAGTTTATAGATGCCCATTCTATCCAGTTGATTGATGGTGGTGTTGAGTTCAGCTATGTCCTTACTGATTTTCTGCCTGCTGGATCTGTCCCTTTCTGATGCAGGAGTGTTGAAGTCTCCAACTATAGTTGTGTGTTAATCTATTTCTCCTTGCAGCTCTATCAGTTTTTGCCTCCTGTATTTTGATGCTGTGTTGTGCCATGCACCTACATTAAGTATTGTTGTGTCTTCTTGGAGCAGAGAGGAACACCAAAAAGTTCAAATAGGTACTTTTATGAAGTTTACCAGGTGTTTCGTGTTACAAATTGTCTCCTTCACATCCTCCAAAAATCTTCCAAACAACAGTATAAAACTTGTTTTGTTCACTTCTGCTTTCCAGCCTGGAAGGCTTTCAGAGAAAAGTGCTGAATCTCATTATGAGTTACTGCAGCACATGGAGACAGGTAGCATTTCGTTCTGCTGCTTTTTATTTTCCCTTGTTTCTCTTTCTTTCCTTTCTTCCATTCAACAAATATTGGCTATCTTCTTAGATATTATACTAGCTGCCATAGATTATAAATCTGTGCTTTTGATACATTTACAACATAAAGTTGGAGACACTGAGAATTGCATTGACATCATGGAAAAGTGAGGAAAGGGTGCGAAGTGCTTCAGCAGAGTAAGGAGCAGAGGGCTTAGTGTGGAGATGAAAAAACCAGACAGTCTCTGTCCACAAAGGGCCCACATTCCAGACAAGGGAGGGTAGAACATAAAGATTAATAGAAGAATAAAGTAGGAAATAACATTCTAGATCGTGCAAAGGTATGTGCAGGGACAGTGAACTTGAAGCTGAGTGACACATTCAGGGGCAGACCAGCCATTCAGTGTGGGTGCAGGGAGGGTCACAAATGAGAAATTGTGTAAGGTGGACCTAAGAGCAGCCTGTGGAGGGACTAGTATGTTTTGAACTTCATCCAGAAAACTCTGGAGAGATTTTCAAGAATTTTAAAATGAGGGGCGGGTTATAAACAGATTTGGGAGCATTGTAGAGGATAATGAAGTGGGGCAAGATGGGAGGCAGGGAGACCAGGAGAGAAGTGATTGTAGTCCAGTCATCATAATTATGCCATTTTGGTGGGGCTCTAAGAGTGGCAGGGATCTAGACATGACGGAGAGAGTAGGGAAGATATTTTGGTGGGTTGTTAAAATCTCCGGAGTCTGGTAATGGGTTATTGGTGCGGAGGAGGAGGCAGAATAAAAACGTGAAGAAAGATCTAAGACGATTCTTGGGTTTCTGGGTTTGGCAACTGATTTCAAGGGATTCAAAAGTCTTTTAGAGCTATTAAATGCACATAAACCGTATCTGGAGAGGTGAAATTCAAGAACAAAGAGAAAAAACAGATTGAAGTAATGGGCCAAATGAATAATATCTGCTTATGTGAGGATATTAGAGGTTAGACATTTCTAGTTAGGACTCAAATTTAATTGAGTTCCTAATGGTTTTTCTAATGTCCACAACTCAGGGAGTCCAGAAGAAGCTTACAAACTCCGGGGGAAAATGTAATCTTTGTGCCAGAACTAAGGCTGGATACATATGAAGGGGTATGAAGAAATTACTGGACTCCTCACTGAACATCCTGGGAAACTCAACCTACCGGATTGCTCAGTGTCCCACATGGGAGCACAGCTAACAGTAACAGGAAATATCATCAAACGTGTGGCCTTGTAATGGCATAAAAACTAGCCAAATAGGGAAATCTGTAGAGACAGAAAGTAGAATTCTGGTTGCAAGGGACTGGGAAATGGGGAAAGGAGGAATGATTGCTAATGAGCAATGGGGCTTCTTTTTTGGGGTGATGAAGATGTCCTGGAATTCAATAGTGATGATGGTTGTACAACGTTGTGAATATACTAAAACCACTCAATTATACACTTTAAAATGGTAAATTTCATGATATATGAGTTATATCTCAATTTAAAGAAAAAAACAGAAAAAAATATAGCCAAGTCTCAGGGCCCAGGTGCCAGCAACCAGACCATGTGAGGTATCTTTTTGTCCTAGGACCTTTAGACCACAGCACTATCCTCTGAGCTGGACTCAGCTCATCTCACTAGAAACCTTTTGTCTTGCCAGTAGAAGCTTTATTTAAGATACTGGCATTTGTAACACTCCTGGTCATCTACAGCTTCTCTTACCCTTACTGGGGAACATATTATCCATGGACCACAAAAGAGGGACAAGGAGAGAAGAAAATCAGTCTAACCAGCTCAGATGAAAAGTGTCTGCAGCTTCTAGCTGACAAGCAGCCATTTTCTGTAGGGCATCAAGACTTAGTTCACCAAAGAAATAAACGCACACACAAACACACACCAAATCTTTATCTACCAAGGCACTGTAATCTCCATTATGTTGGAATTTAATCAACTTTTCAATTAGGTTGGAAAGTAACGATGACATATTGAAATTTCATTTTAGTAAAATTGGAATGGGTTTTCCTTACCAAAAATTAGGTACATGCCTTGGTCTAGCATGACACGATGAAAAGATCATAGGCTTCAAAGTCATTAAGATATGAGGTTCACCACTGGTAGCTTGCGGTCTTGGACAAGTTGTTTGGAACACTATAAGACTTTGTTTCCTTAACTCTAAATTGAGGATAATACCTACCTCAAAGAATTAAATGCCATAAACATTCAAAGTGTCCAGTAGCATTTGGCAAGATATTTTCAGTGAACACTACTCCATTCCCTGTTATGACAAAATGTGTATGTTTCTCTGGTCTTTTTTCCTCTCTCTCTGTCTCTTTCTCTCTCTCCCTGTCCCTCTCTCTTCCTCTGTTTTACATTCTTTAAAAAATATGGGGTGTCTGACTTGCACCAAGACGGAGATAACAAAATCTAAGTTTCTATAATATTCTTAGACTGTTTTCCTTTTAAAAAAGGAGAAAACAATCTACCGTATTTTAATTTTTACTTGTTTTTATGAGTCATGTAAACATAAAATAGAGGAAGATTCTGGTAGCTCTAAGACTTTTCCCTTGCTTAGGCATAATAATGTAGCTGATAGGTCTCTCTGGCCCTTTCATCATCACTTTCATCTAAGCTATGTTCGGTTAGCACATCATTTGCATGTTGGCAAGACGGTTACTTTAAAATGCAGTAATAAAAAAAACAGACAGAACCCAAACAGGAAAATAGAACACCTTTTTAATAACGGATGTGTTAAATGAGGAGCGGTTTTCTTTCATGAGAGTATATTACTTGACCTTCTGCAGAGACAAGTTCATTGGATTTAATTTTGAGAAACCGATTACATTTTTTCTAGCCAGAGATGGTTTGATTTGACTGAAGTCTGTTTAGGATGCAAAGAGGCTATTAAAATGATTTTCATCATTTTTTTCTAAAGAGCAGTCCATTAATTGCTCGTGAATGTTTCTCCCTCAAACCTCCTACTCTATTAGGCTTGAAACAGAGTTGTAAGATTATGATGTTTTTATTGATATAATTAATAACAAATGTTACTCGTTAACTTGGTTATTGCCAAATTGGACATTTGACAAATGTACTCAGGGCCTTGCTCCAGTGAATTTAATATAGATATGAGGTAACATATCGACCTTAAAAGATGAAATCAAGAACATTACTATGGAAAGAAAAAAAACTAGAGAAAGCACTTTACCAGTTTTTGAAAAAGTGAAAAATAATGATTTTTAAAACTAATTCTTTTTAGGATTCTCTGAATGCCACGCTCAAATAATTTAAGACATCTGTTCAATATACAACATCAATTGAAACATTAAAAGATAGTTTAAAATACCGGAAGCAAGAAGAACACTACAAAAAGCAATGATACGCAACATGCAGAGATTAGATCATGAAAAAAATAAACAACCCACCACTTTGCTTCCCTCCTCATTCTAAGACCAAGAAAATCTAGCTTCTGTATAATCAGGAAATCTAAGGAGTAACAGCAATGAAAACTTCCTGCCCTATTAAAATTCTGCAAATTGTAGCCTTGAAAAGTGTACTCAAATGTGTACCAATGGATCTCAATTGAAAAATGTATAGGAAACCAGATTCGCAAATGTCATCCAAGGTCCCAGAACAAGGCTTTAAATCTGGCTACATTAATTTGGAAATTGTCTGGGGGCTGAGTTGATGTTTACCTTTATGTTATTTGAAAGAAAAATCAGGATGTAGCAAGGATTTACCTTTTATTTAAGGAAATGGAAGATTTTCCAGCTTTACCAGCAATAACCTTTTCTAGCAATAACCTTTACTGTGCTAATCCCTGACCTATATGAAGAGGCAGAGGGGGGATGGCAGGGAGGTGAGGAGCAGTAAAAGAGGTGGACACTCATGCCGACTTGTGCAGACATAATTATTAGGTAGCTAGACAGGAAATTGTATTCCTCAGGTTCAGGGTAGTTACTGTCTATCCCATTTTACAGGTCGGGAACTGAAGCTGAGAGGGTACTTCTGCAAAATCCCACAGCTGGGACTCAATTCTAAAGCCCATACTTTTCCTGTTAGGTTATCTTCAGAAAGACAATGCAAGTCTCTCACAGAGTACCTGATCAACAAGACGGCTCTCTGATTAACCCTCCTCCAACCAGGGTGGGTCAGGGTTCCAACCCTGATGCTTTTCTGGGCTTTCTACTGAGGCTGTGCTTTTCTCTCCTCCTGCCCCTTGGGTACGCTAAGGTGAACTGAGGTCTCAATAGCTAGAAATGAAGATGCCCCATCTTCCCTCACATGTAAAAGTTGTCTGTATAGATACACATTCACTGTTATGCACAGTGTGGGAATTCAGAGAAATAGGATACAATCCTTGTTATCAAGATGCTTGTAGGCTGATCAGAACACAAGGACAGGACAGCCTTGCTTTTATCCCCCAAAATTAATATAATGAGAATTTCAGGCAACTATGGAGGAAGGTCAGAAGAGAGATTTTTGGTCAAGAGGACTTTCAGAGGTTCTGTCAACCACACAAGCAGGAGTCAAACTCACAAATGCATAAGGATGTGTGGATCTATGAAGGTGTGAAAACACTACTCCATTCATTTTTCTGTACCTCCTTTCTTCTTTTTACGTTCACAAGTCATGTCCCTTTGCCCACCTAGGGTGTCCAGCTGCCTAAACCCTACCTCAACTGTACAGGACAACTTTATGCTCAAAATCTTTTCTTTTCTTTTTTATTTCCATTCTAAACTCACCAGTCCTACTTCCCCATTCTCTGTACTCTGGTCTCTCCTGGGAAAATTCAAACTTAAGTATGACTCTACCAGACAAAAATTATGCTGTAATGGTTACAGTGAGTTACTGTTGCTGGTAATATTAGTCATCAAGTTAGGCTATGTAGATATTTTTAAGAAGATCACTAAAATTACTTCCAAAGGAGTGCTTATTACGTATTCTTACACAGACCATCTTAGTACAATGGCTCCTAAACAAACTATCTCAGGCAATTTTTTACTGATTTTATTTTAAATTAAAAAAACAGTGAATGCAATCAATATTTTAAACCAGGTTACTAACTTGACTTTTGTTTGAGTTTCTTTTTTTTAAGTTAAGAAAAAGATCTGAGCAACCTTGCTTAAATTAATCAAAAACAATTCATTTTAGACACTTCAAATGTTTCAATATTTTGCGTTGAATCAATCTGCCTAGTTAAAAAGAAACTTACTTTGGCTTTATCTTGAAATTTTCACTGCATTTTACAATTACCCTTAATAAATTATGAAAACTGAGAATTCAATGTATTTGAGGTTCTACTATATCTGCATGCGTATAAAACAGACAATAGAGTCTTATAGAAAAATCCTCCCTTGGAGAAAATGTGAAAAAGATAGAAGATTAAAATAGGATTGCCATTTACACTACATATATCAAACTTTCAACAAATGCCTGAGACCCACTATGTAGTTGTTAAGCTGTTTGCCTTGTACAACCAATCTCAGTTCACTCCTAAAAACTTACCATAAGGGTTTCAGATCCAAAATAAGGCACACTTATGAACATTGGTAAGAAACCAAAGTTAACCATAACCAGCATAAACTTGATTGGCTTTGACATTTTCTTGAGAAATAACCCTCTAAAGAAAAGATCTGTACATAGGTTGCTCAAACAGCTCTATTTCCTAAATTTCAACAAGCGATTCCTTGCGCCTTATAAAATAATCCATTTAAGTTGGGAGAACTACAATCTTGGAAAATACCATATCTTCTATGAGAAAGTATAGTCCCATAAGGACTAAAGTTTATGGTGACTAAGTCATTCTAAATATAAAGATTCCACAGTAAAAATTCACTGCTGTGTCTCCATCACCATCTCAGCAACTGATTAAATCTCATTTAGAAATAAAGGCCTATAATGAAGATGGGTGGTAGTACTTCTCAATTTTAACTAGTATTTTAATTGTCCCAGGAGACTGTGTGACTCCTCGCTCTATAACAGTATAGTTACCAACTGGCTTGCTACTATTGATTTGATTTTGTAGATAAACTTTCCTAAAGGAAACACAATTTACTGATGAGCTCCATGGAATTCTAATCTACTTCTTAGGCATTTTTTCTTATAAATTAACAAACTAGCATTGTTATGTATAACTAAATTCCTTTAGGATGAACCAATCTTCCAGAACTTACTTATTCCTGATGAAACTGAGAAAATTTGCTTTCAGTACCTGCAAACTGGAGAAGATGTCATACTCTCATCTGGAAGCAGACAGTCTCAGAGCCTGGGGCTCTAAAAAGCAGCTCTTTCTCGCATGGCACTTTCCTCACTTCCACAGCAAATGTTCAATTTTTGAATATTAAGTTTATTACTTTCACCCTTTTTGCATGCATCCTTAGGACTCCTTTCCACTCTCCTGGCCTCACTTTCAGAAGAGTAAATCACTCACATATTTACATTGATGTCTTAAGAAAGCAAATTTGTAGTCGAGTTCATTTGAATAATGTGCCAGGCATCATTTTAGAAGGGGAAAGTGCCCTGAAATCAATCAGTAAATGAAAGGGAATAACTCCAAAAACATTATAGGGCTCCCATTTCCAGAACAATGAGGACTGTCTGTGGGATGAAGAGAGAGCATCTGTCGCAATACAAACATTTAGGGCATTTGGGGCGACAAAGCCCAGACTGGGGTTCTTGGGCAGGGAGAACATGCTCAACTGATCACCTGCTGACTCACAACTACCAAAACCTATAGCCAGGTGCCTCTTTCAAAACTGTAGGATTTTGGAGCCAGATGCTACTTTAGTGATGAACTAAGCCAAAAGCTTAATATTTCCAATGAGAAAAAAATGAACCAGAAGTTTCAGGATTTGCCTGCCATCACACTGTCTCCTAGAAGTAAGCTGGGACCTTGGACTGGAGGCTTAGAGCTTCCTAAAGCCCCACTCTTTTTGCATTTTAACATGCACTGAGGGACACAACTCACGCCCTTTCCTCCTCACTGTGCTTTCATCACTTAGAAGTACTATATTAAGCAGAAGTAAATAATTATTTTATGTAGGTCTAATTAACCTCAAATTGACTAGTGTTGGCCCCAAACTTTCTTTATTACCCCAAGAAAGTCTACTATGAGCAAAAGAATCTATTCAGTTGGACATAGGTTTTGGAGATATATGCAGCTGCTTGGGGTAGGAGAGAAGGAACCGCCACTCTCGGAGCAGAAAGTTTCAACTGCTAGGAGAAAGTGGAAGGGAACTAAGCCCTCCCAGCTGACAAGATAAAGGAATTGCCCACAGGAAAGATAGTCGGGAACCAGGTTGACATGTACTCTGTCTTTACTTTTAGGCTAAAAAAAAAAGACTCTGAAGAATTGCTGTCCTGAGGCAAATTGTATATGTATTTCTTCATTTTAAATAGCCCCAAATTGTATCTAAAGAATCTTTTTCACAATAGATAAACAGGAAATGAAGAAGGACTCTCATCTAGTATGTATCCCACCATATGTGAAAATGACTTATAAGGAATAATAGTCTTCAAACTTTTAATATCTTTTAAATAATTAACTACATATTATCTTTTAAATGGCATCATAGATTTTGTTTTCTTTTGGAAACAGGATTGTCTACTATCTCTTCTTCCTCAAATCCAATTTAATTCATCAAAAATACAGGAGGAAAGTGGGAGAGAGAGCAGATGCTCAGGGCAATTTGCCTGTGGGGATGACTCAATGCATGGGTCCTGAGAGTGTGACATTAGGATCCTCTAGTATGAAGGACAACACATTTGCCTCAAGGTAAACTAAGGTCTAAGTGCTAGGTAATCCTGAAGTCCCTACTAAGATTTCAGGACTTTCCCTGGAATTAACACACAGCTTGTCTAGATATTTCATTCATTTATTCATAAAACATTTATTGACCAACTATATGCCTAGTACTGTGCTAGGTGCTAAAAATACAAAGTCAAATGCAACAGGCATCCTACCCTTAAAGACCTCATAGGCTAGTTCCAAGAATTCTTATTTAGCCCCAACACACCAGTGTTACTTCAAGCTGGATTCCATTCTGACTGGTGGACACCTGTGCCCCACTGATGTTTAAATATAATTTTAAGAACATGAAAGAACTTAAAAACATGCCAATGAATGAGTTTTAACAGAGGTGCATACAAGGCCCATGGGAGAATCCAGCAAGGAGTGGTTAAATTCACATGATGGCATTTGAGAAGGTTTCATGGAGAGGATGATATAGGAGTCTTTTTTCTTAACAACTCAGAGGATTCCCACGCTGGGATCGTGGAGTTAAGAAACACTACTCTAGTCCCTTAAACTCTACGTGTCCAGTATCTTTCCCCCCAAATCAGTTTTTCTCCTGATTTCCCTGTTTCTGTTATAGATCCACTATTTCTTTCTTTTTTTTCTTTTTTTTTTTTTTTGAGGAAGACTAGCCCTGAGCTAACATCTGCTGCCAATCCTCCTCTTTTTGCTGAGAAAGACTGGCCCCGACCTCACATCCATGCCCATCTTCCTCTACTTTATATGTGGGACGTCTACCACAGCATGGCTTGCCAAGTGGTGCCATGTCCCGCACCGGGGATCCGCACCGGCGAACCCCAGGCTACCGAAGCGGAACGTGCGCACTTAACTGCTGTGCCACCGGGCCGCCACCGGGCCGCCCCCCGATATTGGGGTCGTAAAGAAGGAGGTGTGTGGTGAGAGTAGGAATGAGAGAATGGGCTCGAAGCAGTAGGAAAAGTCCGGGCATTATTGGAATTACCAGGGCATGATCTTTCTTACTGAACAATATTTGGAAGAATCTCAAGCACTACTACCACACGATATACAACTAAATACAGCAATTTCACTTGGATGTTAAAAAGATAAGCTTACTGTTGATATTTTTCCAAAATGTTCATGGATATCTGGGAGCATGGTTTAAAAATAAATTAATTAATTAAAAAGGTAAGAAAGCAGAAAATAACCAGAGAATAGGAAGGATTGGAGCTCCAAACACTGATAAAGAGCTTCTTAGATGATATAGAATATAGAGAATATATATTCCTCTAATTCCCTTTCCTGGATGCTGGCCTTCACTAGTCATTGACTTCTGGACTGAGGATGCTGAGGAGGAGCTGTAGGGAAGATGTTTTTTGGCTGCCTGCCGTCCTCTGAACTGGGGCTGATAAAACACTAAAGGACAATAATAATGGTAAATTATTCTGTCTTGTTCCAAATGATTTTTAAAATTTTTGGAGAGCTTCCAAATGCTTTTGAACTAAGAGAGTGATTGCAATCCTAAATTTTAGGGACGTGAGAAAACTTAAAATGATCCTATTATTTTGAACTTAAAGTACCTTCATTCTTAATACATATTACTTTACAAGTTCTTACATATTTCAAGGTCTAAATAGATTTTCTAAATGTTCTTAGAGCCCTAACTTCTTTATTTTAACAGAAATTATTATATGGCCTTACTTCAATGTATAAATTAAATGTATATTCAAATATCCAATAACATAAAATGTTGCATATTAGCTTGAATTATATTTTGTGAGTAAACAAACTTAGAGCTTATGGATGATACCAGATGGAGAACCAAACATATGGGTATTTGCTGTATTTTGACTGCAAAGATAGAGAACAAGGAAGCTTAAACTATGCACGGTGCCTCAACCCTGACCTCCAGAGGCCACTCTAAGAATGACACAGGGTTTCTAATGTTTAACAGAGGACTGAGCTTTATAAAAGCTATCAAATTTGTCAACTTGCTTTAGTTAACCTGTCCCAGATCACAGCAAACAAATGAGAAAATTGTCCTGTCTTAATCCAGAAGGAACAATTCCAAACTTCTTTCATTTCCAAAGTAATCTTCAATATTTTCCAACTGGCTGGAATTTCTAACCCATTCAAGCGCTACAATTAACACCTCATTCACTCTTCCTTCTATTCTTTATGAAGAAGAATAATTCTTTTTTACAAAGAAGACTAACATTCTCCTTATTTGATTATCAGCTAAAAGAAGATTATCAGCAAAATGGTTCCCAGTTTTCCTGAATGACCTTTGAATCTTTTCCTATGTATCTCATTTTCTGTTCTTATGTTTATGTCTACTCTAAGACCTTTATTAGATTGTTGGCATTAAAGATCACATGTCAATGATGAAAGAGGTGAATTTATTTATTATACTTTAAGGGAATTTCATATTTCTATACTCATAAACTTCTCAAAGAACATCCTGGAAAATTGCAGTTAATTAAATGAGTTAGCTGCTAATGAGATTTAAACAAACAAACAAGCTACTAATGAGATTTAAATAACATGAAGAAATGTTACTTAAAGCTCACTAACAAATCTTACACCCTCAAAGTGTTACTTCGACAAATAAATATGAACAAGATGGCGTCAGATGCCACATAGGGTCTTGTTTTCCAGGAATTAACTACCAAAACTTAGGCTGGGCACACGTGGCCTATGTTTTAAGAATAGAGAACTACAACTATCAGGATCCACACTCCTCTGAAAGGCTTGTTGAGAGCTGCCGTCGTGGCAGGATCCCACATAACCACCACCATACTTCCAACAGTACCCGCCAAATTTCCCCTTTCCCATTCCCAAGCTATGTAGAATATGAATCCCACAAGTGAGCAAATTTGAGGGCTGCAGAGGGTAGTGTTATTAGGACCTACCACCTTGCTGAGTATGATTCTGTGATTTATAAGAAATATATATAGGACGAAATCTACAAGAGAGTCACTTATGGGGAAGAAATGGAGTTGGCCAACACAGGTACAATAAACAAAAATGAAACTTAACCTTACCTAACGTTAATTGCAGGAATTTCCAGCTCTTCTCAGAAATCAGCAAAGTTACACCAGTCAATCCCCAGACACCAGCCAATCCCCAAATACCAAGTTTGTTTACACTATCTTTGGACTTCTTTGTTCCCCTGACTCAGCTACCCCTACCCAAATAAGGAAGAAGACCACTAGGCAACACATCTGAAAAAGCCAAATAACTTCTGCATTTATCCCATAAAAACTCTTTAGTCTGTGAGCAACTCCAAACTCATTGCTCCTGTCGCCTTGAGTTTCCTGGCTTGCAAGTCGAAATCCTTACAATAAATTCATCTTCCTGCTTAGTTTTACTCAGTGTGTAGAGTTTGGTTTTGACATATATTTTTGTTCATTCAGATGACCAAAATATATTTCTCATATATAGTTGGTCTTCATCCACAGTTCCTGGCTCAGAGCTCCCAAAACCTTGGAACTTCCTGAGTGACAAGAACAATGGGAACAACATTTATTATAATACTTGCTCTCTTGTTCTCAGTTCCTGCAGTTGATTCAGAGCTATAAAGGTAAAATGGATGTCTTGTTACTCACAACAAGCCCCTTTCCACCACAACTAGGTTTATGTTAATGAGGTGACTTTTGGAAATCATCTAAGGATGGGGGCTGGTTGCCAGGGGAACCAACCATGTGATTAGAGGGTTAGAAATTTCAGTCCCACCCCCTAATTTTTGGGAAGGGGTTAGGATGATAGAGGTTGAATCAATCATCAATGGCCAATGATTTAATCAATCGGGCCTATGTAATAAAACCTTCATAAAAAAACAAAAAGAAGGGATTCAGACAGCTTCTGCGTTGGTGAACACGGGAAGAGTGGTGCACCTGGTGAAGGCATAGCAGCTCTGTGCCCCTTCCCACATACCGTGCCCTATGTATCTTTTCATCTAGCTGTTGATTCGTAGCCTTTAATAGCCTTTGTAATAAACTAATAATCTAGTGAGTAAACAGCTTTCTCTTAGTTCTGTGAATTGCTCTAGCAAATTAAATGAACCCAAGGAGGGGATGGTGGCAACCTCTGATTTATAGCCAGTAGGTCAGAAGCACAGGTAACAAACAACCAGGACTTGTAGCTGGCATCCAAAGTGGAGGATGGTCTTGTGGGACTGAGCCCTTTACCTGTAGAATCTGATGCTATCTCTGGGTAGATAGTGTTAGAATCGAGTTGAATTCTAGGACACCCAGCTGGTGTCTAGAGGAGCATTGCACGGTGACGTGGGGGGAAATCACCCCCTCAACACTAAAATTTGGTGCAGAACCCAAAATACTGAGGCTCTTTGCCACAACCTGAGGCAAACAGGTAGATAGTTCAGAAGAATGTGATAAGAGTTTTCCAAGAATCTTGGTGACTAGGAGAGTTGATTGAGTATAAGCACCTTGTGGTGGGATGGAGGTCAAAGAATTATTGGATTTACCACATGTCCCCAGCGGGCCTGTGCCACAAAGCTGGAGCAGCAGTTACAGCCAACCAAAGAGAGAGCAATGAATGACCTTTCAATGCAACGAGAGCACAGCTGTCTTTTGCAACTCTCCTTTTCTCACTCCTCCACTAAAGTGAGGAAAATATGGGAAGGTTTCTGCATTTCTCTCTTTCTCTGTCTAGCCTTGCTGAGATTCACAGATAGACAGGTAGATAGAGAGAAATATAAACAGAGAGGCAGAAGGAGAGCTCTCCAGCCTTGCAGGGGTGCATCTATATACACAGAGAGAGAGAGGGAGAGGAAGAGAATAATGAACATGAATCAACACTGCCTGCAAGCAGCTCATTCTCTAGTAGAATAAGCCAATATGATTATTTTCAAATAAAATACTGAAAGGTCACCTGTATAAATAATTATTTAACAATTTGTTGAAATATATAGTCAACAGCCCTGCTTTTATGTGTTGCACCTATAAAAACCACTTATATGCCAGCGTCTGGAAACATGTCTATTTCAACTCTGTTTCTTTACTATGGTCTGACCCGAGTAGGAGCTACATACCTGCTTGGCCCATAGAGACAAGCTGCAAACCCCAAAAGCTGTTTGCAGCCCTCCTCACTTGTTCCTGATCTCCTGCTTCAGTCAGTTCATCTTTTTCTCCTGATTCTTGGCTTTGATCTCACTTTTTTAAACTTGTTCTTGCCACTTTGGACCTGGCATTTAATCTGCTCTCTTTGGCTCCTGGCTGACGCCTCTGACTTGGATCCCTCCAATCAATTCTCTCTGGTTATTTGCCATGTAGAATACTAACATGAATGAGCCCCTCTGGGCTTAAACCAACTCCAGTCATGCAGACTTAACCTTCTTATGAAGGTAGCTCAGATCAATTAGCACCCACAGAAAAATGCTAACTAGTTAAACTCCACAAATATGCCCATTTCATAGTTTTTTCACGTTTGAAGATCTTGACACAATGAAAATGGCAGAAAGTAAAGGTTATTACCAGTCTTGCAATTACCATTCTTAAACTAAAAAAGCATGTAGGACACTGACAATGTAAAAGTTAAAGTAAATAAGAGTTCTAATGGCAACCTAAGTGTGATGACACATTGTAGGCCTGGGGCTCCGTCATAGCTACTGAGCCCACTGGTGTTCATTGGGACCAGTGGCTCTCAACAGGCAGGTACTGTCCAGTAGACACCGGGTCGTTCTGAAGTGCTGTGGAGTGGTTTCTTGGCTCTCAGTGATTGTAAGGTGCTATTGAGTTTAGTGGGCCCGAGCCAGGGATGTAACGCATTGGACAATCCAGCAAAATAAAGAATTGTCCAGCATCCCACACAACTTGTGAGTGTTGTACCTGACATTAATGTGGGTGAAAATCTTGCTTGTAATTTTCTAAGCCTAGAGCTCATCTCCTTATGAAAAAAATACATGAAGTATTTTTTACAGTTTTAATTTTAATCATACCAAATTTTCCAAGAATGCTGCTACTATGAAAATTGAGACTGTTTTGTTTGGTTTGGTTCAGAATTTTAACAAGAGTTGTTGCTCACCATTTCACAAGAAGACATCCCAGACAGCAACGTTGCCTGTGGCAGTTGAGTCACGGATACGGCAGGTGCATCAGTCTGGATTTGTAGCTATTAGATTTGTAGTGATTCTACACAAGTGAAATAAAATCACTCCTTTGTTATATCTTTTAATACAGTCATCCCTGATTGACTATTGAAATAGATATTGTTTATTATAAATTACTTTCGTTTTATATCTCATTTACATTTAGTTGAGATTTTTTGATTGATTTTTAATATACACACATTATCAAATAAGATAGTAAAAGGATGTCATAAAATACTTTTCCTAAAAGGAGCACTGGGCCTGGCATGATTGACAACCAGTCATTTGGTTCTATTTCAAAGTTCCAAAGTCAGTTCTAGTTTCTTAGGTTTCCACTCCCAGTTCCTCTACTAAGGAAATAAAACCAAACAAAACTGTCTAAAGATAGTCAAGCCAAGGATAGCAAAGAATATTTTCTACATAAGGAAAGAAATTTGAAGGGATGATTGGTCAAATCATCAGAAATTTCTTTCTTCCAAAGACTTCACTAAACTCAAGCATTCGCTCTGGTGTTCAGAGTGGGGGACACCACTGCAGGGGTGGGAAGGCTCCGAGCTCATTAGGGGGCCAATGATGAAGGTGACGTAAAGTGAACAGAGTAACACAATTGTGCTTAAGAAGTAAAAATTTGCACTCAAATTATTTCCTGTATCCTTGTCGGTGTTTTTTCTTGGTATCCACTTGGTTCAGAGCAGAATCAAAAGAGAGGATGGCATCCAGGACCCACATGAATCAGCTCCCAAGCCCAAGCTGAGCTCAAGTCACAAACCCCAGCAAACAGGTATGAAATAAGTTGGAGAAGAATTCTACTTGGCGTATCAAATACTCTGTTTCTTTGGGGGAAAATACCATACTTTGGACATATAGCAAAGATTGGCGAACCTACTTTAAAGGCTATTTATTAAAGTGTTCCTATTTTACTAAAGGTATGCATTTTAGTATAATCGGGGGATGGGGGAATTTTATGCCTCCTCAGAAATGCTTTTTCACAAATAAGAACTCAAGAAGCAAGTTTTGTTAACCTCTTTCCTTCCACACAGATGGAAGAGAGCCCCTTCCCACAAGAGATTTCAGGGTGCTGAGGGAATGATTCACATGACCAAGCCACCAGATTAATTTTCCATCTTTCTATTTGTTACAATTGCTTCTCCAAGCTGAGAGGACTGTTTCAATTTTTGATGAACATTTTAAAAGCTCAGTGTTATACTAATATTTTGCAAGGTTTGTATGGATTGGCCAACTAAAACTCAATATAATCATTATCTGGAAGTAGCTTTTGGAATAATCATTAACTAAATAAATTATATTATTTTAATGAAGAGAAGAAAAACATTTTCCTAGGGAATACTTTTTTTAATTAGTAGATTGTTCTCCAAGTTGTAAGACATTAGCATTCACATCTTGCCTCTGCTTTACAGCTGGACAACACTTTTATCATTAAGAGAAGGAAATTATGACTAGCACTCAACAATAGGAATATTGCCTGAAGAATGAGTGTTTCTCTCATTAAGGCTTTCAAAATGACTTCTGAGATCATGATACATTATTTAACATTCCAGGAAAAGAAGAGACAACTGTAACTATAGTTACCAAGTGTATCAGAGACCCCTGCTTTCCAGAATAGCCTCCAGATTAAGTATTTATTCAAGGAAGTTGTCATGTAAACACACTTAGGGGCAGGAGGTTAGAGAAGACTTTAAATGCACCTGTCACAAATATTTTAATATGCAACATTTCTTGCCTTCATTTGTTTTTCATAAAACACTATGTACTTAGAAAACATCTTTTAAGAGATATGCTTCCTTGAGTTGTCTAGGATAAAAACCATTAGATAGTCTTAGTTCTGGTACAGCAGGTATTTATTTTCTAGACCTCACATGCCTAGGATGTTGTACTCATGGAAGGCCTTGGCTTGCTTAATACATTTAACTGGAAAGAAGGAACTCCCATTGTTTTAGCAGACAGAAAGCAGAATGCCCAGCTCACCTTGTCTCGAGAAAAACACTCCTCAATTAACTTCATGGGGATTTAAAATTCCAGTGTGCTAGGTCCCTTCTGGAAGTAATGATGTCTACACCTCAGGCTGTGCTATAGGGTGTATTATTTATTCTCCATATTGGTACTCAATATATTTGGCTTATTCAGATTGTATAAGAACATAGGATCTAAAATCAGGTATCTGGATTTGAATACTGGATACTTCACTTACTAGATTTGTGGGCATGATCAAGTTACTTAATCTCTCCAAAATTCCATTTCTCCATCTTTAAAATGGAGAAAATAGTAGAATCTTTCTCATAGTTCAATTTTGAGGATTAAATGAGGTAACTCAAGTATAGTGCAAAGTATGGTAATAGCAGGCACTCAATAAATGTTATCTATTATTATTGTTGTTGTTGATGTTGTTATATATGCCTATCACAGCTTTAAGGAGTTAAAATTACATTAAAGAAGATATTGGGGCCAGCCAGATGGCCCAGCGGTTAAGTTCCCACATCCACTTCAGCGGCCTGGAGTTCGCTGGTTCCGATCCTGGGTGTGGACCTATGCACTGCTTATCAAGCCATGCTGTGGCAGGCATCCCACTTATAAAATAGAGGAAGATGGGCAGAGATGTTAGCTCCGGGCCAGTCTTCCTCAGCAAAAAAAGAGGAAGATTGTTAGCAGATGTTAGCTCAGGGCCAGCCTTCCTCAAAAAAAAAAAAAAAAAAAAAAGAGAAGATATTCATAAATTTATTTAAACTGTTCTTAACCCAATTGTTAGCCTTCCTTGCTTCAGGCATTGCCTTTCTCTGGTGCATTTGGCAAGTGAGGTTGTGTTCTGTCCCCTCCTGAGTCACCTTCTTAGCACTCTTTGTGTGCTCTTCTGGGCTTCCTTTGTTCACTGAGACCACTGGCCTTCTCAGTGCAGTGGTAATGCCACAACCTGGGCAACTCTGCACCTTCCTTAATTCCCGAATGTGTATCTGTCCACAGTGCTAACCCCCGGGATACAGAGGTACACCAGAAAGGAGAAGGGGAAATTAAAGAAATTAGAATATGGGAGAAAAAATTTAAATCACATAGTAAATAAAAGGATGCCCACAGTCCATGGAAAAAGAAAGTCATTTTCATCACAGATCACCTTTTTACAGTGAGAACCCACTTGTTGTCCTTGCTTCTCTGACTTGACTGCTGCCGTTCTTCCTTCTCCTCAAAGAGTGTCTCTTCTTTTATGCTCTTCAGAGCCACCATCCATCACCCTTTAGAAAAACATCACCCCTTCCCGTCCACAGGGGTTGTTTATTCTAAGGATCCATCTCACTTACTCATATGATCCACAGGACATCATGTACTATGACACTTTTCCCAAAGACTTCATTACTCAACTTGGAATTACACCTTGAGGGAAAGCTAGTAGTTATGCACACAGACAGTAGAACAATCTAGATTGAAGTTTACCTCTCCAAGGTATCTTCCAAGTATTTCTCTTCTTCCAAGATTTCTCTATTGGTGTTAGGAAAAGAAAAGGCAATCTTTCTCATTCTTCCAAGATAATCAACAGGGAGCTATTCTTTAAACATACACACCCCTCCGAAGGAGGGAGGTGAAATTCAGAGGCAATATAATATTGAAGGAAGTATTTTTCCTAAAAAAAGAGTGCAGTCTATAACCCACAAGGATGGCAAGCTATTATATGATTCTGCACAGAGGCATCAATTCCCTTTTGTTCATCTATTTGAGATATCCAAATTACAACCTTAACCTCAGGCCCCTCATCCTAGTGGGGTTTCAACTCCCTTCGGAGAACTTGAACTATCCCTCCTGTGTTAGCCAGACAGTTGAGGGGAACCAAACAACTATGCCTAAAGTTGCTGCTCCTTCTCTGCCAGGAGCCAAGAAAAGTCTTAGTGTACAGGAAAACTCTTGATTTTGTGGCCAAATTTGTGAATTATCTTATTAGATGCAATAAACTGTGGTTTATTCTTTTAGATGTTTTAGGTATAAATCATAGCACAGAAATTATGATGACTCAGATGCTTCTTATCTAATATTTGTGCCACAATTTTCTCGGCCAAATTCTTAGAGGGAGCAATCTTATATACATTCTTTAATTACTGATGTTGTTAGAAAAATAAAGGTTCAAATATTAGTCAAAAATATTTGGTTTTTGAAAATGACCACAAGTCAAATAGAAATAGAAGGTAGATTTCAAATCACCAAAAAAAAAAGAAAGAAAAATGAAATAAATTTTATTTAATCAAGCAAAACTCAGGACAGAAAAAGAACAATATGGTGAAAAAAGCATAATAAAAAGTAAATAGGACTTCTCCTTTGGGACTCGACAGAGCAGCTGGTACAAGTACATTGCCTCCCGTGCTGTACAGCAACAAGAAAACTGGATGGAGTATATGAGGGAACCGTTTTCAGGTATTGAATAGCACAGAACTATGATTCTCCAGAGAAGAAAGACACACGCTAGCCCTGGATTTCTGCCTGAAGGTTGCTTTCCTACTTGGCTCAAGGAGGTGGACTCCAAGAGGAGTGACAGAAGTTAAGGAGGCAGATGCTGAGTTCCAAGTTGCTGAAGGGGCTATCTTCATGGAGGCCAGGCAGAAGCCTGCATAGAGACTGAAGGTGGGTTATCGAGCTTGGCTGAAAAATGCATATGACGAGACTTTGGGAAGCTGAGCTGAGATTGTCTGCTACAGAGCTGAGAACTTCTGGTTCAACAACTTATGAAAAGGCATTTTCCAAATGGTTAACATTCATTTCACGTTGAGCACAGGGGAGATATTATTAAAAATTCTCTTCATCCAACTCCATCAGAAAATATAAATAAGACCAGAGGCTACTAGATGGAGAAACTAAATGAAAATGTAGGTAAGTTGGCAAAATAACCCGGAGTGCACAACCATCAAGTCCTAGGGTAATATTACACATAACGAGCTTCCATAAATTTCTTTTTTTGAGGAAGCTTAGCCCTGAGCTAACATCTGCTGCCAATCCTCCTCTTTTTGCTGAGGAAGACTGGCCCTGAGCTAACATTCGTGCCCTTCTTCCTCTACTTTATATGTGGGACACCTGCCATAGATGGCTTAACAAGTGGTATGTAGGCCTGCACCCGGGATGAGAACCGGCAAACCCCAGGCTGCCAAAGCCGAACGTGCGAACTTAACCACTGTGCCACTGGGCTGGCTGCTGCATGAATTTCTTTAAACATGTTTCAAGAATCATTTCCTAGTGAGTCATGTCTAAAATACAGATCTCAATTTTAGATATCTTTAGCTAATAAATATTATGGTAGATTTGTGACTCATTTCTCATTTGTATGAGTCAGTTCTGTTCTTAATTTTGCTGGACTATTAGAGCAAGAAAAACCAAAGAGAGCAATACCTGCCATCCTGGTTTCCTCATACACAAACCAGAGGCAAATATCTGTAAGCTCCGAACATGACAGCTACTGAATAAACACATTTTGATTATTTAGATTTATTCTGCCAAAGGGGGCTATAAACTGCATACAAACCATAGCTTTATTGCATTTTCCTAAGTAACTCATTCAACATGACTTTTTATATTAACATATGGCAGGTACTGTTTTGGGCACTGGAATTAGGCAGTGAACAAAACTAACAAAAATCTTTGCCCTCATGGAACTTGAAGATAATCACAGTGTTAACATGACCAAGAGGACTGAGTTGGCTTATTTTATTTTTTTCTTGGTTAATGCTTTTAGGAATAAGTTACCCTTTTCATTTTCTCAGTTGGTTTGGCTTTATTCCTTATTTTAATAGTTTAGACTGCTTATTAAAGAAAAATTACATTTGACTTATTCATAATCATCAAGTATCATCAAGTAGTTTTAAACATTATACTAGAAAATTTGTACATCTAGGAGTTTCTTTCAAAGAAATAATTCAAAATGGATAAAAGTTTTTCACCAAAAGGATGTTCATCACAGTTTTATTAGAGCATACTTTATTTCTTTAATTTTGCTTATTCACATATTTAAAATTTTCTACAATGATTGTATGGTGCTTTTGTTAGAAAAAGAGTATTATTTTTAATTTTTTAAGTGTAGTCCTTTGTATTGCCTATAGAAAATTAGGTCACAAATAAATATAAAATTTGCTTTTAAAATAATATTTTATTGAACCAAGAAATCTATGGGTGACCTAAGGAAATTATGCAATTAATGGAGGTCTCTTTGGCTGAAAAAAAGCAGTGGACTGGAGAAAACCTTTTTGTGAAATATTACTTGGGTAATCAAGCTTTCACTTGGTTCTTTCTGATGTGTATTACAATATATTTTTATATGAAGGAAGAATAATCTGTAGAAAGCAAACTTTCTGCCGCTTAAATGGAAATGCCATTACAGTAGTGACAGCCATCCTCAGTTTAAGAACTGCCTTGAATGAAGAGTCGAATCCTTCACAGTTAATGCTCTCCTGAAGGGGGTTGCTAAAGAATTTTTTTCAATTTAAAAAGAAAAATTTTTAAAAACGAAGTCAGGTGAGTACAAAGATACAGATTCACGTATCTTATCTGACAGTCTGCAGAAATTTAAAAGTAAACTAGAACTACTATTGAAAGTCATGGTAACATTTGTAGGTATAGATCTCTCCAAAAGAAAAAAAAAAGGCACAGACAGGCTTAGCCACGGAAACCTGTCAATAACTGGGGCATGAAGTCGGTCTTTCCTGACTCCCTTTTGGTGCGTGCACTGCTCTGTGAGTTGATATGCATGAGGTTTGAGGTTATTGTACGTGAATGAGTAAGAGAACATACCATGATTCTACATGCCCAGAAACGTGAGCGTTGGTAACAAGAAATACTTTGGGCTCTTTTCTTTTTCACAAGTTATATTAGATTGAAGAAAAATTTTCCTAATTTTCATTTCAGTTTAGAGTTTACTTCACTGGTTACTAATATCTGGATTTTTTTTAAAAAAATAGAACTTTAAGAAACTCCATTTCTTTTGTAAAGGTAAATTAAGCTCTAATTATGGGTACAGTCACTGATTTCATCAGCACAAACAATTGCTAATGTAGTGGAAAAAACTAATATCGGGAAATGTCCGTTAGCACTGTGACTCCATAAATCTAGTGCTCTTTAGGTTCTTGCCTCATGTTAGAGTGTGTTCTCCACATATTTGGTGTTCAGAAAACATTCCCTGAACACCTACTATGTCTGGGCACTCTGGTAGGCACTTGGAATTTAACAGGAAATAAGATAATAAGATCCCTGCCCTTTGGGAGATAGATTAAAAATAAGCAAATTATGTACATGTTTTGATAAGTGTTTTGAAGGAAATAAATGGGAAGCTGAGCAGAGACTAATAGGGAAGTAGAGAATCTACGTTAGATGGGAAAGTCAAAGAGATGAAATTTAAGCTAAGACTTGAAGTCTGAGAAGGAGCCCATGGGGAGCGAGAATGGGTGGAAGGATGGCGGGGAGAGAGGGGAAAGGCTTCCATGTGAAACAAAAGTCCCGAATAAAGCAAAGCTCATGTGTTCAATCAACTCAAAGGAGATTAGAAAGAGAGAAGGGCAGAAAACTAGGAGCAGACAGGGGTCAGGTGATTGCTATTCTCATCAATTAGATGCTCTTGGCCTTTTCTATGTCATGAAGCCATTTGAATATCGGTTAAAAGTTAAGGAACTTCATCCCCAAAAAAGGGCATATGAAAAATTTACATGAAATTTTGCATACAATTTTAGGGCTCTCAGAGAGTAGTATTCATACCTGATTTGTCTTTGGTACAGAGGACCCAGACCACTTCATTTGAGTGAAAAACTTTCTTGGCACAAGCCTCACCCCAGACACCTGGGGAAAATCCCTCTACTGGAAAGCCGAGCAAGCTGCCCTCAATTTCCGTACATACAGGCACACAAGCCAATGCACCTCAGAAGAAAGTTTTAGTTAACAGTATAGAAAAATTCATAGATGTTTCCCTTCACCAAGCAAGTTATTGTTTCCCAGCAGCTTCACAGTGTCTCACCATGAGTATTCCCACATAACGCTTAGGGTCCTGGTTGGGGAATTTTTCACCCTTCCTCAGTGAGTTGTCTGCAGGGAATCCGCTGCTCTGTTCTTTATTGGCACAGCCCTTATGCCAATGGGATCCTCCCACCTTCTTTTCCTTGCCTTATTGTCCGGAGACAGACCCTAACCTGCAGGCTTCTGTTCTTCATGTAGATGCCCCCCTGACTCCCCTGGGCACTTGAACATACGTTGGCTAAAGATGTATAGAAGTCTCCATCTAGGTGTGTCAGCACGTCTCTAGCGCAGAGGTAAGATACCAGAGTGGGGCTGTCTGTGCTCAAGAGTGAAGTCACCAAGCCCCCTCAGTGACAAGCTTTATCCCAATCTGTTCCCCCATCCCAATGTGTTTCCTATGCTCGCTCTCAGGACCAACCTTTAATTTCTTCAAGTGAACTTGAGGAAATTGAGGGTCATGTTCACAACCTAACTTGTTTTCTTAATGCCTATAAAATACCACCCAAAACAACAGCTTTTAAATCTTATTAAAACAAATATCAATAACACGAAATCACCATATGATGCATGAGATTTTGATGCACCAATCTGCAGAACCAATTCAAGTCAATATTCTAGAGAAATAAAATATTCTGACCAGTCTTCTAACATTTGCAATAATGAAGCTAGTGCATAAATGGCATTTCATTGCCTATCACTCAAGCATGAACTCTGTCCTAGTGCAGAACTTCCACTTCTAATGGGTCATGGTGGTGCTAGTGCAGGTTGAATTGTATCCCCCAAAATGGTATGTTAATGTCCTAACCCCAGTAATGTGTAAATGTAACTTTATTTGGAAATGATGTCTTTGCAAATGTAATCGAGTTAAGATGAGGACAAACTAGATTAGCATGGGCCCAAATCCAATGACTAGTATCCTTATAAGAAGGGGAAATTTTAGATAAAAGCACACACGGGGGAAAGTCCTATGAAGAAGGAGATAGAGAGAGGAGTTATATGTCTACAAGACAAGGAACAACAAGGATTGCTGGCAACCTCCAGAAGCAAGGAGAGGAGCAAGGGACAGATACTCTCTCAGGGCCTCCAGAAGAAACCAACCTGGCTGACACTTGGATTTTGGACTTCTGGCTTCCTGAACTGAGATAGAATAAATTTCTGTTGTTCGAAGCCCCCCCTGTTTGTATTACTTGGTTATGGCAGGCCTAGAAAACTAAAATAGGTGGCAATGGCTTTATCCAAGGGGAAGACCAGACAGGATATTTTCAGTATTATAATTTGCAGAATGTCATTTTTTCAAAGAGAGAACAAAAAAAATCTAACCAAATAGATGTGCTTTACTTCGTGGGAAGGCTAAAACCAGGAAGTAGTCCCTTCAATTCTTGAAATTTTATCATTCTCTGACTCTTAAACCAGAAAAATAGTGTAGCCAAGATTATGCACACAATTGGTCGTCATGAGAAGCAACTTACTCATATAGTAACCTACTGAAAAGGGGCAAGCCAGCCGTCCAGTCTGAGCTGGTAAGCCTGCACTTCTGCTCCTTGGTGAATGTTATTTCTTTATGCCAAAGGACAGTTTTAGCCTAAATTATCCATCCTGCCTATCAAAATCACATTCAACAAAACTGCATGTATTGCGTAAACATGCAATACATGTTTTTAGTGTTCACATAATTGTGTTTTTTTTTCAGAAGCTAAATACTTAAAATTTAGACAATTTAGACAACCAGAGAAACCTTCATTTCTCTTCCAGGATACATATATTTCTAGTGTAAACTTTTTAAACAAAGCAAAGCATCATAAATCTTTTCCACAAGTAAATTTTAACCTTGAACCAAATAAAAGTGATTTAGTATTTTCTTGGAGAGACAGGCTCCTACAAAGCCGAAAAGGAAAAGCAAGAGAAATAGTTTAAAACAAAGAGCTTGATTTGTTTCAGACAACCACAAACAAAGAAACAGAAAAGGTCTCACCTCTAAGCAAACATCGCAGAAAATGTCAGCGGAACAGAAAATGTCAAAAGAGAAAAAATTTAACCTTTTTAAATCCTATTCATTTCCCACAGAATTTAAGAATCTTTCCCTTTTAAATAAAAATTTTCTTCCTTTTTTTTGATTGCAGGAAAGAATATAAATCAGTCCGGCACTGCCCTGTAAAACCCAGGCTTGCACTAAACAGGAGCAACAAATGTGTGAACCGACCTTCCTTTCCAAGTGCTGTCTTTCCTTCAAAGGCCTTAGAGCATCAATAACAGAGACTACATACAGTTCAAGGGCATGCAATAGAGAACAAAATGAGCCTTAAGTTTACGTCCATCCTTCCCTCTGCCCAGGACAATCGAGCAGAGTGGAAGGGCTGCTTTGCACAGTCTCAGGGATGCCCTTCCCATCACATAATCTATCTGTGGCATCTCAGCAGAATGGCTCAGAGCTGACCTCTGGAGGGAGTGGGTGGGAGCCGTTACCGTTCCTCACTTAGGAACCATGTCACCTTGGCAATTTACTTAACCTCCCAAGCCTTAGATTCCTCATCTACTGAACAGGATAATAATGTGTCCTATCTCATAGGGTTGTGAAGGGGCATAAGATAAGGCAACTACCTAGCATTACTAGAAGGAACTCAACAAACCACATGTGTATTGTTAATATACATAAGCTTAGGATACAGAAAGTGAGGAAGTGTTTAAATCTTCCTTCTGGGTCTCTCCTCTACAAGTATGTTCATTTATTTGTCCTCCACCCCACTTCCTGACATTTTGTCTGTTTTGTTCTCACAACGCTTACATTAAACAGCTAACGCTCCAGTTATGAGGTGATATGCCCTTGAGAGAAGAGAGGTGTTGCCTCAGCTACTCAGGCTGATAGAGATTTAGCTTCCAATCTCCAACAAGCGGTGAGAGGCATTCAGGCCTCTGCACTGATGCCGTATCATGAAGTTACCAACAACAGTGAGGAGAAACTGAGTTCAAGACACAACATAAGCTGAAGCCTTCATGTATGCTCACTAGTAGATAAACATCTGGGGAGTTAGTGGCCAGATGAGTGTCCTCTCTGCCAAAACATTGGGATTTTTGATCAAGGAGCTGAAAGCCTCAGGTAGTCTGCTGGTTCCTCAACCGTTAAGCCTAAAGATATGCACTGAATTGCAGCTACATCAAATGCTTTACTTTACCCATGAACCAGCAAAAGGAAGCAAGTTGATCCTGGGTGCCTCCCTTAAATGCCAATTGGTGTGTCAACAATCTTGGAATGGAGCTGGTGGACCAAGTGTCAGTTTTGCTCAGCACAAAAAGTCCTCTGAGTATGTGATCATAACATCTATGTGAAGGCATCAACTATGTAAGAGTTTCTTATATTAAGCCACAGTAAATTTTTCAACTTTGAGAATTAACGTTTTTGCCTTCATTCACCCAGAAGTAAGACTGGTCTTATTTTGGTAAGCCTTGAGATTAAGTTCTAGCTTCTGTAGGAAGGAAACAAATAATTTTAGTGAGTTCATGAATGTTTGGAATTATGTGTCTTTTGGGAAGATTCAATTGGTCATTTTTATAGTTTGTTGTATATCCTAAGAGACATGCTGGAAGATGAGTTTGGCTAAAAATTGCAAAGAAAATTATTTTGGAATGAAATTCTAATACTTGTTATTTTCCATCAACTGAAAGTTCATTAAGTAAAATTTCACTTGTCATTCAAGCATAATTTTTATGTCAACTCTAAAATTATTTTTTTGAAACCCACTGGAATATAGTATACTCAGAGAAATAATTGATTAGAACGTTCCAAGATGCCTTATGAAATTTCTTGCCTTTTCCGCGTGAGCTGTCAATATCTTTTTAAAAAGACAAAAACATCCAGTTTAGAAGGACAGCTCTAGTTATTAAGGAGAATGGTCTTCCCAGCCTACAAAATTGTAAAAACAAAACAAAACACCTACCGTGTGTTAATGAAATAAGAATGTATTGTTAGAATTCTGTGTGAAAGCTGGCCATAGAGACACATTCCTCTCATTCTTTGTCACACATCCTTTATGAAATGAAGGCTACTGTTGCCATAATGAACTGCATATAAACTAGTAATTATGCTCCTTCATTATTCCCAAGGTTAAAGATTTACTGTGACAGATAATAAAACACTTATAGCTAATGCTATACTATGGCTCTCAGAAAAGAATTTATATACAGAAATATAATAATTAGCCAAAACCACTTTTATGAAAATGTCCAGTAAAAAAAAGGCACTATACTGAAGTGTTTACCACTTCATAACATACTTCAATTTATTTCTAATGTGTTCCTTTTCTGCAGTATACTATGAACTTTTAGAGAGAAATTTTAGAGAAAATATTTCCTTTAAATTTTTTCTAGAAATGTATTCATGGACAGGATGATTTTAAATGTCATTATACAAATTGAAAAGAAAATTTTTCACCCTGTATTGGTCATCTTTTTCAAAATGATAGAGACTAAATTTGAAACTCACTTAACTCCATGGGAACTCTATTTAAGAAGTGGAAGGAATCAAAGGCTTATTCTGAAAATTATAATGTTTCCGTGTAGTAAGAATAATAACATCAAGAATCACATTGAATTCTTACAAAGCACCAGACATAATGCCTAGTGTTTCGTGGGGCATTTTGATACCTCCTTTTTTGAAGTTGCGAAAAATAACACGCAGTAAAGTGAAGTAACTTCTCCTGGTGCCCAGTTGAGTAAGTAGCAAAACTGGGATTTGAAATCAGAATCCTGATTAGTGATGGGGTTCAGGGGAGGCTGCCCCAAGACGGACCACTCCGGTATGTGGATTATTTTGAGCTGAAGATAATAAAGGCTCAGAAGACTCAAGAAAGACATTTGACCTTCCCCCAAACTGCCTAAAAGAATTTAACATAGGAGGCCTGCTCCAGGAAAGAGTTATCACCTTAAGACAGCCATAGTATAATGTAAAATAAATGTGATAGAAAGGCACCAACAAGCCCATTTTTGGCCCAGCAAAACTAACAAACATTTGCATTTCCATCTCCATGTAAATTGTCTTCCTCCCCTCTGAAATCTCAAAGCACCACCCTCAGCATCCTCCTTTGCCTTTAGCTGACGATGGTATTTAAGCTGGCAGCTCGGCCATTTTGTGAGTTACCCAGTTTTCCTGTGTTTCTCCCATGTATATATACTGTAAAGCTTTGTTTAATTTTCTCCTGTTACTCGTCTTGTGTCAATTTGGCTTGTAGCCCAGCCAGAAGGACCCAGAGAAGGCAGAGGATTTACCTTCCTCCCCTACACCAGGAACCTATTCCCTGAACCTCTGCACTACAGCCTCTAAAGCCCAGCGCTTGGATATGATGATTCTAAGCATAGATGTGAAAACAGTTGAGGTCACAAATAAAATGTCCAGATATTCTGCATGATCTGAAAAAATCATTGTTTTTCCAGTTGGTAATGGAAATGCAAAAGCTGTCATCAGGAAGACAGGAATATTTTGTGCCCTTCCTCATAAAGACGTCAAAATAGTTTTAGATTTCAGATTTAATTCTTCTCTCCTGCCTTTGAGCGTCTATGATATTTCTCCGGATTCTGCACTTAGACCTCTTCTTTTCTTACCTGCAGTCCCTGTTTCCTTCTGTTTCCATCTATTTCGATGATTCCTAAATTTGTAATTCAAGCTGTACTCCCCTCTGTACTGAGTTTTACTCTGCAACCCCGAGTTGCTTCCTGCATATCTCCATTGCATGTATCGCAGGTGCTATAGCCTAAGCAAGTCCTGACAAAATTCACCATCTCTCCTCAAGCTGCTTCCCTCCTCTAGCATCAGTCCCTCTTCATCTTTACCCCACCAGTCTCTCAGATTTAAAACATCAGGGTCATCTTTTCTCCACCCAACTATTTCAATTTGACAAACAACTGGATGTTTAGATCTAATACATTCTGCTTCCAAGGTGTTTCTTACATTCACCATATCTTTATATCTATTCTGGTTTAAGCTCTTAACATTTATTTTCATAATTATTGCAATAGAATCTTAAATCATTTCTAATCTCTTGCTCTCCAATTAATTCTCCAAATAGCAGGCTGTGATATTGTATTTATATGTAGAACCAAACTAAGATGAAGTCACTTATGTCAGCAACAAAATGGAGTTGGCCAAGACACATGCATTAAGGAAAGTGAAACAACCTTACCTAACATAAGTTGAAAGGATTTACAGCTTGCCTCGGAAATCAGCAGAGGATGTCAACCAATTCCCAGACACCAGCCAATCCATAAATGCCAAGTCTGCTCACACCATCCCTGGACTTCCTTGTTCCTCTAACTCAGCTATCCTGATCCAAATAAGGAAGAAGACCACAAGGCAACCAATCAGCTGAAAAAGCCAAATAACTTCTGCATTTACCCCATAAAAGCCTTTAGTCTGTGAGCAACTCAGAACTCATTGCCCCCGTAGCCTTGAGTTCCTAGCTGGCAGGTCGAAACACTTGCAATAAACTCACCTGTCTACTTTGTTTTACTCAGTGTGCAGAGTTCCGTTTTTGACAATAACGAGGAATACGTATTTAGTCTTCATCTCCATTTCCGGAACAGAGCTCCTAAAACCCTTGGAATTTCCTGAGCAAGGAGAGCATAAAGGTGTCTTTTGTTATGTTAATGGGGTGACTTTTGGGGCCCAAGGATGGAGGCTGGCTGCAATGTGTTTAAAGGGTTGGAACTTTCAGTCCCACCTCCCCCCACCTCCAAGTAGGGGAGAGGGGCTGGAGATTGACTTCAATCGCCAGTAGCCAATGATTTAATCAATCCTGCCTATGTAAGGAAGCCTCCATAAAAACCCCAAAGGAGGGGATTTGGAGAGCTTCCGGATTAGTGAACATATGGAGATACTGGGAGAGAGGTACACCTGGAGAGGGCATGGAAACTCAGTGCCCCTTCCCACATACCTAGCCTTATGTAACTCTTCATCTAGCTGTTATTTGAATATCCTTTGTAATAAACCAATAATTTAGTGAGTTAATAGTTTTCCTGAGTTCTGTGAGCATATTAACTCAACCCAAAGAGTGGGTCATGGAAACCTTCAATCTGTAGCCCGTTGGTCAGAAGCACAGGTGACAACCTGGGTTTGTGACTGATGTCTGCAGTGGATTTACAGGGCGCAGTCTTGTAGGATTGAATCCTTCAGCTGTGGAATCTGATGCTATCACTGGGTAGAAAGTGTCAGAATTGAGTCTAATTGTAAGACACCCAGCTGGTGTTGAGCACTGCTTGGTACTGTGGGAAAGTCCACATATACACCTTGGAAATTGGGTGACCAGAACTTGTATAGGCACTATCATTTTTCTAAAGAACAGAACTATTCATGCTACCCTGCTCCATAAAAACTTTCAAAACTTCCTATTAACTAGAGGATGAGATCCAAATTGCTATGCAAGGGTTACAAAAATAGCTTGGTTCTGACCCATCCTTTCCTTGCGATTCCATCTCTCTACTATACTATTTGCATTATATATATCCTAGCCACATTGTTGCCTCCAAACCAGATCCTCCCACACCTCCACGCCTTTGTTCATGTTTCCTCAGTCTGGAAGGTCCTTCTCTGTCTCTGCCTGAAAATTTTCTTATTCTCTTAACTGACGTGGTTCTTTGAAGCCTACACATATCTTCCCAGGCAGCATGAAGAGGAATCCCCTCTGTGCTTCCATAGCTCTCTGCACATGCTTTCCTACAGCCTTAATTAAGTTATAATGCAGTTATCCTCCAGTGTCTTTCTCTTGCTCTACTATGACTTCCTATAAAGCAGGGGCTATGTCTCACGCATAATAAATATTTACACACAATAAATAGTTGTCAAATGAATACTGTTTGTTAAGAGAATAAAACTTTCATAATATCACATTTTTTTAAAAAGTTAAATCTGTTCAAACTAAATACATTTTTAAAGACGGAAGGTTTTCTTCCTTAATTTCACCTTACTTTCTACAAAGTGATAAATAGTTGCATGTAACAGTTATCTAAACCTCAAGTATGCTTTAAAAAATCTGATATCTCTAAATAAACAAATATTTAAAATATTTTTGTTAACCAAACACTACTAAAGTCAAAAGAAATGAGAGTAAAAATGTTCTTTATATTTGTATCACTGATTAATTTAGTTTGCAATGAGTTTTTGTGAGTTGGGAACATACTATTAGGCTTATTAAGGCTATCTGTGAACATATATTGCCAGATTTTTTAAAATGCTAGTAGGATAGAAACAAGAGAATAGATTTAGCAGTGAAATCAATGTGTCCACATCTAGTTAAAATCTTTAACAAAGATATCAAACTTTCCTGTCACAAAAATGTTGCCATTATCAGCAGCATAGTAAACAAAATACAGAAATGGTGTTGATGACAATTGCACTAGAATTTTAAGAAGGTAGTGAAGACTTTTGCTGTAGACTATCACCATGATGGCCCCCAAAGCTTTAAGGTCCACAGGTACATTTGGAATGGCAACCTGAAAGTGGTCTGATGGAAAATGTCTTTGAATCTAGAAACTTTAATCCTTCTCAACAATTTCCCTATAGAACCATTAAAGTTCCACAACTGCTTGGTATTCTGTTGATTATGCCTCAGTGTCTGAAAGTCAAAGATGAGTGACTACTTTCCTTTAAACTTCTTAGGCTCTGAGAAATACCACGATTATGATCTTTGGCTTGATTAACCCTTCCTTAGGCTTGAAATCCTTCTAGACTGTCTGCTTTCATCCATACCTTAGGTTTAACAGATTAGTTTTTAATGAATAGTAAACGCTTAAGCTAGACCTTTGTTTTAGAAGCCCAAGTTCTTTAAAATGCTAATTTATTTGTCCTCTCACATCACTTTGTGAAAGGAAAAGAATAAATATTCAAATATCCACCAGAAATATAAAGAGGGTATACTCACCAGCTTCTTAATTCTACTTTCTTATCCCAAACCAGATGCTGTACACTTTTAGCAAAAGAAACAATTCATGTTTTTATTTATTAATTAATGCCTCTATTCAAAGGACATTCATTAAACACAGTGTAAAAACTGAGCATTTTGCTTAGGCACATAAGATGCTAAAAAGAAATTTTAAAATGAATAAGATGCAGTCCCTGTGCTTAAAAATGTTGGGAAGACAATCAATTAAGGAGATAATTACAATATAGTGCAATATAGTGTGAGGATAGCTCTTATAGAAGTAACATGGATGCTACGAGAATCCTGTGAAAATTGCACCCAGCCCAAGGAGGAGGTGAACCAAGGACAAGCCAAGGAAAGTTTCACATATCAAATAATCTCCAAACTAAGTTCAGAATGATAAGGAGAGATTAATAGGAAAAACAGGTGGAAAGAGAAGATTCCTTGCACAAAGATCTACCTGGAAAATTAGTAATGGCGGCCATTTTGGAAGTGAGTTAGGTGAGTGTGGATAGACAAGGGAGAAGAATCAGGTGAATGAGAATGGCTAGGTGGAAGCCAATGGAAGACAGGAGCTAAATCAAGACAGGCTCCTGTAACACTCTAAAGTGTTCAGAATTGTTCTGGAAGAGAGGGACCTAAGGATTTTTAGGTGGTGAAAATTCGTTAAGCTCAGTGGTCAGATGGCTTTTGCTGAGATTTTTGGTCATAAAGTATTTGTATGCAAATGGTACTTATGGATCCATTTAATTTCTTGCCTGCTAGAATGACTTGGATTTTTGTGGCATCTTCCAATATAAGGGTATGCATGGTTCTGTAAATAAAGGATATCTATATACAAACTAAGGAAAGAATTACCCACCTCCAGTTTCCCTACTTTTGTTCGTGCTATCTTACCTATAATATACACCCCCACCTTTATTTTTCTGTCTAAATTACTCCAGGGTTTCAGTCCTATGTCAAGTTTTTCATTTTTGTTTTCACTAAGTTTTCTCCAACTCCATCAAGCCTCCTGGATTTTTCACTTCTTTAAACTGTGATTTTACTTCATGAGTATACTACATCATCATGTTATGAGTATCATCACCATCATTGCTAATTACTTTGAGTTCCTCTGAAAGCAGAGTTTGAGACAAATACTTGGGTACTTTTTATTTGGGAAGTGATGCCAGGAATCCAGAGTGAAGAAGTGAAGAGAGTAAGACAGAGCAGAGGAAAAAAACTACTAAAGTAGGCATTATAGAGCTGGTGGCTGCTATGGCAACTGAGGTTTAACCTCATTGGGAACTCTTGATGAACCATGTAGAATGCACATCAGGATTAGTTTTAAAATCATAGCTCAGATGACATGGCCAAGAGAGATGGAGATGGGGAAGTGTGGAGCTGGGGAACAGGAAGCAAAGGGAGTGAGCTGGGCAGAAAGGAGGTGCTGGTCTCAGAAGGATGCTTGAGATTATAGACAGCTATTCTTATGTTAGCCCTCTTATTGTAGAAAACCTTCTTCTCCTCTCTCCATGAGATAAGGAAGCTCAATTAGAGTAACTCCTGGCCCCTCTCTGTGCCTTAACTCACTCTACCCCTGTGAAGTTAAATGGTTTACATAAATGTAAATTTGGAAGAACAACCCATGTTTGACTCTGCTCCACCCTTCTTCCTTTTGGAAGTACCTCCTTCCAGAGAACATAAGTTCTCTGCCCTCTTGCTGTAAGGTGTGCAGGGCTACCCCCATGGTGGGAGGAAGGGGAAGAAGAGAGGCCTGCTCCGCTCCAGTGCTGCTAGAGACAAAGTGCTGCCTAATTGTTGGGTTGAAAATTGAAGTTCACGTGACTTATGAACCTAAAATTCCCCTGGGTGTTGGGAGAAGGATTTGCTGCTGAGAATCTGAAACCCAAAGCTGACCCTACTCTAGAATATATGCCTCTTTGAGGTGGTAGAACCACCAGTTAAAAAAAAATTATTTTTTAATTAAGGAGAATGAGCATAAGAGCCAAATGTGAGTGAACCTAGAGCTGTAACTGTGGGCCCCTCAACTGACCCCATCTCTGAACAGCAGAGTGACTAAGAATTGTCTTCCAGAAAGTGTGCAAAGTCACATAGCCAGAGCATACACAGAAGAAGAAATCTTGACCTGAAATAACCATGGAACCAAAAATCTATCCCCCGCCCCCCCCCCCCCCCCACCATGGAACTAAAGGACTGGGACATGACAGGAACTTGAAAGTCACACTCGTATCAGAAGAGAGGGGTCCCCGATTCAGGAAGATCTGATGTTAAAATTCCTTCCTCACCTCATCATAAATGTTTAGAAACTTTTTGTAAAAGTTTAAGACCTTACCATAAACACTTGAAGCCCCCCAAACAAAACCTGTCCCACCAGCATTTCTGCATCTCAGCCTATTCTCACTAACCTCTTAAATTTAACCCCAAATCCTGATTTGGAAAGACAGATCTAAGGGCTCATGCCCCTTGTCTCCCTGCAGGTGGACCTCATAGAATAAAGCTAATCTCTTTTCCAAAAGGCTGATGCCATAATTAATTGGCCATCTACACGCATTGGGCAAGAGAATCTCAATTTTGTGCGGTAACAGAACCCATATAGGAAAGAACCTTCTCCTAGTGACTAATGTAAAGGGATAAACAGGACTATTCTAAACAATCATAAACTCATCATTTAGGATCTAGTATGCTTGTGTGGGATATTGGGAAGAACATGGTTTTATTGTAAAACAAAAATCCCAGTTCTACTTTTGCCACTTGCTTGTAAGTTTCTTTAAACTTCATTTTCTCACCTATAAAATGGAGCACTAACACAAAACTTTCCAGGTTATTATGAAGATTATAAATGTGTGTGTAAATATATTGGATCATCTTATGTTTACAAGGTAATCATAGAATAAATGGAAGCTGGAAGAAGATACCTCCTTATAAAATGGGGGAAGTGCTAGGGAGGGATTGAAAATGATTATGCCATGATAAACTTGTCCCAAGAAAAGAGAAATACAGGAAGCTTGCCTCAATTGCATATCATTTGCTTCCTCCAATTATTCACAACATAGGGAAGTTTAGTTCTGTCCTGGAGCTACAAGTTCACCTCATGTGGACAATGTGGGGGAAGCAGGGTTCTCGAAAGAGGAGGAAGCTGGTGTTCGAGGACTTTGATAGACAAGAGTCAAGGAATTAACCTGAGAGTTTTCAGGCTATATCAGATCTGAGAATATACCAAACATTAATTTAAAATCTAAATATGACAAAAGGTGAACTCTGTCTAAACATTTCCCTTTTGTTTTCTGAATTCTTATTAACAGATACCCCCAACTTAGTCTATACTGGAAAAATATTCATAAGCCTATAAAAAGCTTTTCAAATACACTCAGCTAAATCATAGTACGCTTAAGCAAATCTATTCCAATCTTTGATAATCCCCATATCTTAATATCTCTCTATTTTAAATTATTTAAATTTGGAATTTCAATAACATACGGAGACAAAATGTTAATCAATATGGTAACCATGTGTAAAATTAATATTGTTATAAAAGTAAAAAGAATATTTATTCATCCAACAAATATTGATTGTACGCTGAATAAGTGCACAGATCTTGGCACAAAACATGTAGTAGATAGGCCCTTCTTTTGGTTTCTTCTTCATGTTCAAGGGAAGATTAGAGTAACTCCTGGCCCCTCTCTGTGCCTTAACTCACTCTACCCCTGTGAAGTTAAATGGTTTACATAAATGTAAATTTGGAAGAACAACCCATGTTTGACTCTGCTCCACCCTTCTTCCTTTTGGAAGTACCTCCTTCCAGAGAACATAAGTTCTCTGCCCTCTTGCTGTAAGGTGTGCAGGGCTACCCCCATGGTGGGAGGAAGGGGAAGAAGAGAGGCCTGCTCCGCTCCAGTGCCTCTCCAATTTCAAACCAATTTCTTAAAGACTCAAAGACCGATTGAAGAATTGTGGCAAGTTATGGAGTCCCATCAAGGAGACAGCAAACAAAGAATGGGCTCTCCTATAGAGTCTAGGGCCCTAATAATAGTTCTACTTTTCAGTATTTTTGGTAAGTTACCAACTAACTCTGTACCTCAGTATCTTAGTATGAAAGATGGATAGATAAAGCATCAGAGAAAATTTGTACAAAGGGTAATTTTTAACCAGATTGCAAAAGCAACCAACTATGAAAAAAAATAAACTAGTGAAAGTGTTCACCTCATGCCTTAAAGAAGACTTCTATTACTAAGAGAATCAGTTTAATTCATGTTGTCCCCATCTGCCTTTAACAGTTTAAAAGGCTTCTTCCACTTTTGATGCTTTCTTGCCAAGGCATTGTTTTTGTTTGTTTGTTTTCTACTCCACCACTATTATTTGGGTGGCAGACAGTCCTCTTCTACCAAACTAGAGAGGAAAATTCACTAGGTACATTTAGTTTTTCTCTAGGTATCGCTAAAGTTTACTTAGTAAACTTTACCTCCACATTTATTTTAGTTGATCCCTATTCGAGGATTTCCTCTGAGATCATGACCACAGCTTTTCCAAGGATACCATCATTGACTATCTTCAGTTACAAAGGAAACTCTTTTTTTTTTTTTTTTTTAAAGATTTTATTTTTTTCCTTTTCCCCCCAAAGCTCCCCAGTACATAGTTGTATATTCTTCGTTGTGGGTCCTTCTAGTTGTGGCATGTGGGATGCTGCCTCAGCGTGGTTTGGTGAGCAGTGCCATGTCCGCACCCAGGATTCAAACCAACGAAACACTGGGCCGCCTGCAGCGGAGCGCACGAACTTAACCACTCGGCCACGGGGCCAGCCCCCTACAAAGGAAACTCTTTTGAGTTTGCTCAGGCTGAGTATACAACCATTTTATTCCAAGGCTCCCTGAAACCTTTGCTGACGTGCGTACCACTAAGCAAACACAACATACGAGGATTCAGATTGACCTAAAAGATAAATTGACAATAACTTTTCTTTTTAAAAGGAATTGCTATAAGCTTTGTCTTGCCATTTCTGACGCATATTATCAAACACATTTGAAAAAATTATTAAATATTATGTATAAGTTCACTCTGTGAGGTGGAGAATGACTGACTGCTCCCAAGGAATTTTCAACTGGAGTGGGATAGAGCTACGTAAACAACTAACTGTAACTCAAAAACTGCAAATCAATTAAAAATAGGGGTTCAAGCAACGTGTTGTAAATGTGGAGGGAAGAGAATAATACATTCTGATTGAAATACTAGCGAAGATTTGGAAATTATCGTATCATGGGCATTAACATATCAGAAACATTTTAATAAATGGTGCAACAGACTGTCTTGGTGGCCCACTCAGATCCCCTGCCATCCCCTTTACTGGTTTAGTTGATGTGCCCAAACCCTAGTTCCTATGAGGTGCTTCGGCTAACAGTTCACACCTCCAAGCTTCTCTGGACGAGTGCCCACGGATGATTGAAGCTATCCTGTTGCCATTTGCCCCATTTCCAATGGCCAATAATTGATTGGATGGGAGTACAAAAGCCCCACTCCCTTGTCTAAAGGTGGGACAGTGTTTGTGGCACAATTTACATTCCAGAATTCCTCGTTGTATTATGATGAAAGTAGACTCTTCCTGAAACTTCCAGGGATTGAATTCTTCCATAGCTTCTTCCTCTTCTCTATACGGCTTCCCTCCCTCAGATTTTACTCTGAAGGAGCTATAAGCCATGGGTTCTACCAGCCAGAACCAAGAATGGATGCCTGGGAGGGATGCTAATGGTGCTGGAACAAGAATGTCAAAATGTAAAGCTGGATAAGGCAGAGTTTATCAATATGGGAGAACTCTCTTGTCAGACAGAATCTAATGTTCTGGCAGGATCCCCAGTCCTGAAGCACTGCTGGGAAGGCTCTGAGATGCTTGGGAAAATGTTAGCTCCCATCAAATGAATAGCAATGCCAGAACTGCCCAGGCAGAGTGAGGAAAGGGATCAAAGGCTCAGGAGAGTGGGCTTGCCAGAATGGATCTATTCTGTAAGTCCCCAAAACTCACAATAGAGTATGTTTCTTGGAATGCCCAGAGGACTCTACTTTTCTTGGTGGGCTTAGCTACTGGTGTGGTGGCCAGAGGGAAGGTGAGAGCAGATCCTGAGGGCAACAAGCCTTGTCCTGCAAGGCAGATTTCTCCAGGGTGCATTATAAAGGGACACCTGGTGAGTATGGCCAGACGGATGGAGTCTGAAATACAGCTTTCCTATAAAAAATAAAAGTTTATGGGAAATAAGCAGAAAAATAAAAAAGAAGGGAATTTGAATCCTTTCAATAAAATCAGTGAGACTGGAAAAATGATTCTGAATGAATCAGAAATGCCCTCTTCTTCTTAGAGAAAGGCAACTACAATGGACATTGATCCAATTCAGAGGTTTTGTGTCAAGGCCAATTCAGGACCTGTATCACCCAGTTCCTTCCCTGTTCAGCCCAGAAATCTTGGAATGGGAGATTAGGGACTTGGCATGTAAACACAAGACTCTGGAAGAAGCTCAGAGCAGAACCTCTACATGACCGTGAAAGCTCTTTCCCGTCAGGAAGGAAAACATTGTAGATGGAACTGAGTGTACCATAACAAGAGCAATTACAGCAAGAATGATTACAGCCTCAAGGATCACTGCTTCTATTATTCTGTCACAGAAGGAGCATTTGGAGTCATTGGCACATGGTGTGTTGGGAAGGAACATAATGTTGGCCCCAGAGAAAGGTGCTCTGTAGCCATGAAAAATATGGCCCTCCTCCTAGCAACATCTGTCACCTTTGCTACGCTCAAAGTGTTGTTACTGTTGCTTTTTTCGGAATATATTTTAGACTTTCATTTTAGGCAAGATTTCACATACACACCGCCCATCAACCCTATTACAGCATTTGCTGAGACATATGGGAAGAAGAGTGAGGAGCAGGATAGCACTGGAAAAAGTGAAAAAGAGCAAAGCCAAGACTGGCTTTCATCATTAACCCAGAGTTTACCCAGAATGGAATCGTAGGAGCAAGAATATTGGCAAAACATAAGAAATATTAGTTGTCCTTATAACATAAATCTCTTGAAGTAAACTCTGTCTAACTGCCGCTGTCCTTGTGTTTGGAGATAATATAAATCAGTACAACATACACAAAATAAAGTGCTCATCGTTTTGTACACACTAGTTGCTCAACTACAAGCACTACGTGTGATAGCTACCACTTTGATTACTGTTAAACCTTTCATGTTAATAATTCATGATAATAACTTGAAATCCACTGGCCCTGTTGTCCTAAAAGAAAAAAATAGACTGAAAAAAGAATTCTGTTTTTTTTTAACCTGTCTTATTCCTAGGTTTGCTGGTTAGAGCAAAGCAGCCACAAAGATAGCACCGCAATCCTTTGTGATCAAATGCCAACCATCTAGCTTCTCTGAGCTATGAATTTGTCATCTGAAAGATCATATTGTCTCCTAATCAGCTGTCTTCTAATCTGGCCTTTACCTTCCCTCACTCATCAATGCCAGGATGATGATGTTGTCAATGGTAGGAGCAGCAGCTTCTGAAGATGGACCACATCTCAAAGTTGTGGGTAATTATTTTTCTCATTTTCCTTAAAAAAATTCCAATATTTTTCTCAGAACTTCATTTGCATAGCTATTCTTTTGGATAAAGGCCAGTGCTTTTCTCCTTGAATGCCCTTTGGCACAGCTGATTAGGCAAGACTGCTCCAACAACAAAAGATGGCCTTAGTATCAGTATAGTTTCAAATCTCTATCTGCATCTTTTAGAATTTACTTCCTTTGATGCCTTCTTTTCACAGCTCATGACTCAGTTTAAATTAGCTCAAAACTAAGACAGTTACTTCTATTCCTCATAACAAGGAAGACTAGAAGTCCAGAAAAAAACCTCCCCGTTGAAAACAGCTAAAAATATTAGGGAAAAAAAGGAGAAGGTCAAGGATATTCAGAGACCCAAAACCACAAAAAAGCACAAATCTAAACAGTTGGGTATGTGTTAACACCAGCGATTTCTCTGAGGACAGGGGTCAGCCCTAGAAATCTTAGTTTGTTTTTTTTTTTAAAGATTTTTATTTTTTCCTTTTTCTCCCCAAAGCCCCCCGGTACATAGTTGTGTATTCCTCGTTGTGGGTTCTTCTAGTTGTGGCATGTGGGACGCTGCCTCAGCGTGGTCTGATGAGCGGTGCCATGTCCGCGCCCAGGATTCGAACCAACGAAACACTGGGCCGCCTGCAGCGGAGCGCGCGAACTTAACCACTCGGCCACGGGGCCAGCCCCTAGAAATCTTAGTTTTAATGGAACGTAAGGAAGTTAGAAGACAAACCAAGTCCTCTCATCACATAGGAAGTTGGATCAAAGACCCGACAAACACGGTGCCTCCAAAAGTCAACACTCTCAATGGGTAAAGTTAAAAGTCAAGCAAACATAAACACCAGAGAGAGCAGGTAAGCAAACTTATCCATCTCAGCTTTGGCTGGTAAAACGGGTTGGGTAGAGGAACTGCCTCCTGAGACTTCATAACCACAAGCCCACATTCACATTTCCAGTGAGGTCCCAACATCTCAAGCTGGAATTCCATTTAAGGTGCTCCTGACTGGCAGTTCCTCCATGCATCTGGCAGAGCAAAATGTAAATCCTTTATGGAGAGAAGCATTCTCCCTTAGGCTGCTTAAAATTCCCAAGATTAAATTCAGCCAAATGGGAACTGAAGATCCAGGACCCCAGAGTTTGGGGGCATTAAATATTAGTGTGTATGGGAGCCATTGACTTGGGCCTTGGGTCTCTACAGAGTCGGGAGCAAGAGAAATAAAGTAAGACTCCCATGAAGAGCCATACTTTCCATCAAAATATAAGATAGAAGAAAATTGCTTACTTGAGGCAAAATCTCAAAGGGAACTTCAAATGAAACCTCTTTGTGTCCACCATAGCTCTGAGTCGGGGGAAAAATGTAATAAAAATAATCTCCTCTTGGTATTTCTAACCCTAGACCCACCTACATTTGGGCCTGGGAAATTCTTTGCAAGATCATGAAAAATCTATGCCAATAAATTGAATTAAAGTGGTCTGTTGCAGGTGGGGCTCTTCAGAAGCAGGGCTGAGGTAAGATATTGAGGGAATTGAGTATTAGAGTTCAATGTCTGTGCAGGGAAGTAAGAGGGAACAGGATTGGGCAGAGGAGAAGATGGCTAGTGATGCAGGTGCAACAAAGCCAGCAATAGCAGAGCGATCTGGAGTGAGCCTGGCCTGTCAGAGCATCCTGCGTTGGCCATAAGAGCCAGGCCATTATACCTGCTTCATAGTGTTAGGTGCGGTGGCATCTTACAGCTGAGCAGAACCGAATCAGCCAAGAGCTGAAGGTTGTCTGTTTAGCACATTCTATGCAGTGGCGCACAAGCTTGTTTTCAATGGGAGGATCTGGATGCTGCATTTCTTTGTCTACCACTTAGTCCCAGATTGATGGCGCCCTCTGAATCCTAGCAGTAGAAAATATTTTCTGGGGGGAATGTTTTTAGTTCATGCCTCTCAGATTAAGTTCAGCAAAGTTTGAGTTCAAGACAGTAAATTATCAAACGTGTAAGCAAGTAAGCCAGCCGTGAGAGAGAATCAGAAAAAAGTCATAAAACATTTCGACACCATGCAA
Organism: Equus przewalskii; assembly: GCF_037783145.1. Classification (NCBI taxonomy): domain Eukaryota; kingdom Metazoa; phylum Chordata; class Mammalia; order Perissodactyla; family Equidae; genus Equus; species Equus przewalskii. Next base: position 79,431,039 of record NC_091834.1, read on the forward strand.
GACTTCAATACTGACTATAAAATATTAGTTTAATATGAATTTTAAAAGTAAAGATATATTGAAAATATGATCAAGAAAAAAAGGATATCAAAATGACTAGGTAACTTCACATAATTTTATGGAACTAAATTTGAAATTCTAGTAGACATTAGTAATCTTCTAGGAGAATAAATCTTAGCAAAATTGGCCTCAATTGGGATAAAAGGTTTAAACAGACCATTTAACATAAAAGGATTAGAGAAAATTGTAAAATAACTCTCAGGCTAAAATGTAGCAGGTCTACCAGCTTCACAAGGGAATTTTATTGGATTTTTAAGTTCAAATTATCCTAAAGCTAGTCAAATTATTCTAAACGTCAGGAAAAAAAGAAGACTTACACATTCTTGTTATGAAGCTGATTAATACTCAAGTCAAAATATATTAAAATTTGCACAAAAATTATAGACATCTCCTCTTAGAAAATTGGCACAAAATCTTCAATAAATGATTATCAAAAAGAGTTAAAAAGCACGTTAAAAAACATGTATCATGACCAATTTGAGTTTGTTACAGGAATCTGAGGTAATTCAGTGCTGGGAATCCATTAACATATGCTTTATAGTAAAAGAAGTAAGGAGAAAATCATGATTTTTAATAAAAATTTGACAAAACTTAACCTCCATTTTAAAAACTCAATAAAACAGGAGTTGATGATACTTCCTCTAAAAATACACACACACACACACACACTCGCATTCCTCAGCCCCAATGCCAACATCTTTATATAACGGATAATCACTAGAGGATTTCATGATAAAATTTCAAATAAGACATGATCCACTATCTTTACTACACTTTAACTATGGCTTGGAGGTAATAGTTAGCACAATCAGATTAGAGGTAGTAAATAAAATCATAAAATTAGAAAGGAGGAAACAAAAAATATCTCTGTTTTCAGGTGATATAGTTAAATATCTGGAAAATCCAAAACATGGTAGAGGACCACTAAAAACTACTAAAGAAATTAATAAACTGGCAGAATATAAAACTAAAACACAGAAATGCACAGTCTTTATGTAGACAAAAATATTTAGTTAGAAAAAATAATGGAAGAGTAGACAATATTTACTTTGCAAAAAATAAAATACCTAAATATCAACTTAAAAAGAGAAGTGCAAAACTTATATGAGTAAAAACTATAAAGCATTCCTGAAAAAACATGAAAAGTAGACTTGGATGAATGGAACGTCACATCAGATTGTCGGCTTAGAATACTCAACGTCATAAAGATGTCAATTATCCCTACGGGAATTTATAAACTTAAAACAATCTTAATAAAATAGCGTTATGTTTTTCTTAAGCTACAAGTTGATTAGTTAGTTTATTTATAAAAATGATTAAAAAGGAAAGTCAGAAAAGTGTTTCAAAAAAAGCAATATGGAGGAGGGGTGACTAGATCAAATTTTGAAATATATTATGAAGCCTCTTTAAATAAAACAGTGTGGTATTGGTGCACAAATAGACTAATGAAACAATGTAGTATGTCTAGATATAGACTAAAAGGAATATGAAATATCAGTATATGATAAATACATCATCTGAAATCAGGAGAGGGGGCACTTTTAAGTGTAGGACAACTGCATAGTGAAATGGAAGGATAAAATTGAACATATTCTTAACATCATACACCAGGATAAACTGTAAATAGATCAGATATCTAAATATGAACAGCAATTCTAAATGGAGAGAGAGTGATGTATGTATATTCTATATAATATGAACATATACATTCTCCAGATTTCACTGACAGCTTCTTTGGTAAATAAACTGATCAAACAAACGAACCACTGCAACATCAAAATTCACTGCCTACCAAAACACTTTTGTGGTGGTTTGATTATATAAGAGAATACATAGAGTATTACTAATTAAAAATTTTAAACAATGAATCCTCAAAAAATGAAGGATGAGTTGAGGAGAACGATGAAAACTTGTCGTCGTGCTTACTTGGTGATGGCTAGATACGTGGGATGCTCTTTCCAAAAGTCGGTCATAGGATACTGGAAATGTGTACACTAATGGTGTAGTAAATTAGCACTTCGTGTAACTAAGAGAACAAACTCTTTCATGCATATTAGAGTCCATGACTTACATACAAAACATATCCCTGGCTTGCAGTGGTCACACAAATAATGATAATAAATCAAAATTGTAAATCAATGCTGGCTACTAATTCTGTAGCAAAATTCCTAAAGGGGCTCTCTTTTAAACATTTATATGCAAATATTATTATATATGGAAAAGAATGACAACAACATTTCTTAAAACTATATTCTACAGGGGCCGGCCCCGTGGCCAAGTGATTAAATTCGCATGTCCCGCTTCGGCAGCCCTGGGTTTAGCAGGTTCGGATCCTGGGCGCGGACAAGTCACCACTCATCAATCCATGCTGAGGCAGCATCCCACATGCCACAACTAGAAGGATCCACAACTAAAAATATACAACTGTGTACCGGGGGGATTTGGGGAGAAAAAGGAAAAATAAAACCTTAAAAAAATATATATGCATATATATATATATATTCTACAATCAGGCTTTTATTGTTTCAGAACAAACTTCTCCTTTTCTTTCCCTTTCTCATTTGAGAAAGTCAATCCCAATTACTGATATCTTATAAATTCTACTACCACTCAAAATGAATCACAGGTTTTAATAATCACTTTCCTACGACTTAAAGCCTCAAATTAATCAAAAATTATGCTAGAGAGAGATTAACCAGAGTGCGCCAAAGGAGTTTACAAGAGAAAAAGAAATTAAAATAGAATCCTGCCATGAGCTAAACAAATGAGACCCAAAAAGGTAAAAAAAGATAGGTCATCTTTTCTCACAGAATCTGTAACAATTGGATCTAGATAGAATGCAGATCTGCATTCTTCTATGTCAACAAAAAGATATAGGAAGCAACAACTAGTTTGTTTGTTGGGATTTTGTCTAGCTTTCCACACCAAGATTAAAAAGATTCATGTTTAAATGTTTCAGTGCTCATCTTGTCATTATCGGTAATGCCTTCATCTTAAAACCAAATTTTCCACTCTAATACAAGCCTGCTGTTGCCTCCCTGCTTAGAACTGTAATTTGTTAACATTAGAATTGCTAAACCTTGAAATTAGAGGTTATAGAGATTCATACACTAGGAGAAAATCTCTCAGCGTTTCAGCAGACTTTTCTACTCTTTTGAAGTAAATCCTCCTTATTATGCCTTTCTGAATTTCATATAACCTATTGTCCTTGCTTTGAGCTTTGGCACGTGGAAAACCTCCCTAAAACTGTGTGCAGCAGACTCCTGAGATGAAGTGAAGAAGGATGAGCTTGAATAAAGCACAAGAGATCATGACTAACCAATCCAATAGCAGATTGTGCCATTATAAGAGACAGAATTGCTAAAATTCATTACAAACTTGTAAAATAGCAAGGCATTTAAAGCACTTAGTCCCAGTCCTGCTTCCTACATCCTTACAAGTCTAGACCCCACCTCCTTTAACAAACCCAGGCTCTTAGGTTCGAATCTTTAGGCTCATCTTTGACTCCTCCCATTACTCTCTCCAAAACATGTAGATCATGCTTTTTGATTCTTTTCTTCCACTGTCTCTGATATCCACCCTTCCATTTCTGTTTAACACTGCCCTAATCCCTTTCTGAGACTATATTCTCTTTTCCTACTCCCAAATATCCCATAAATTATCGCTGGTTAAAGATAAGAAGAAAAGTTAGAGTGAAATCACTTTTCCGTCAAATCAGATGGTGACTCATTTGCAAAGTTCACAGTACACACTCTCCAGAGAATGAGGAGAAGGAAATTGGACGTCATAACTTTTTCTTTTAATCTGAAACTCTTGGTTGAATTCTGCAAGCCTGGCTCCCCAACTTTTTTTGAAAGGGCCCTGTTTTTGACATCCGAATTTAGTTTTTTCATATTTACATTAAATTCCTCAAATTACTTGCTAGTTATGTCCTCCTGGTGGATACATGTTATCTATTTGAATTATTTACTTTAAAAAGAAAGGAAAAAGGAAAATAAAGCAAAAGAAAAGTAAAGAAGAGAAAAGCAAAAGGAAAAGGAAAAGAAGAAAACCCACGTGGGCAGAACCCAGGGTCAGTGGGCCTCATTTAAAATCCCCCCTCTCAGCCACATAGCAAATACTTTCCAGTAATATCAAGTCCAAACTCCTTTTCATTATGTTCAAGTCTTTTACCCCCTCTCTCTCTCTCTCTCTTAACTCTGTGTCCTATTACATATACAGTCTGCTTGGCCTGGAAATACACTTGCTTCACTACCTCCTGCTTTATCATTTCCACAGTAATAAGGCAAGTAGCATTTGCACATTGCCAAAGTAGCTGAGTATTTCCCACAGAACTCAGATCCTCCTTGTGTTCTACACCCACCCACTCACCCCCTGTGGTTTTATCATCAGAATTGCACTCATAGAAGAGGTGGTGGGTCACTTCAGGCTCCGTGGTCACGGAGCTGGCTGGGTAGTCACTCAGCTACTGAAGTGGAACATTTATATGAATGAGACAGGGAAAGTTTCCACATCATTTTCTGTCCTTCCATACACAACAGATAACACTAAAGCAGGGAAAGTCAAAGTTACCACCACTCTTTCTCAGGCCCCCAACTTTCTGTATTGATCATGAAGACATGTAATTCTAACTCAGCACCATGCTGGGCTCTGTGGAGCAAGAGGAAATTTTGTCCCCTTATAAGCAAAAAAAACCTCCTGGAAATAGCAGGAATGTTGTTTAGCTTGAAAATGCATCCTTTTGAATGACACTAGACAGAAGGATGTACTTAGAAAGTAGAGTAAGGAGAAGAATGTGACTTCCAGGCTAGGTTTTGGTCAATATACATGAATGCAGAAATGCAGTCTACTCCTTTTCTTACCAGTCAGTAGCGAATGAGGAAAACAAATACCTCTCAGGTATATAAAATACCTAGGTATTTCCATCAAAGGGAGATTTAATCCAGGGAATTGGTAATAAATGTGTTAGAAGGGCTAGCTGAGCAAAAAAGAAAGAATGTTACCCAAAGACCAGGAAGCTGCTGCCACCGCAAGGCCAGAGCCAGGAGCCTAGACTCATCCCTGACCCCGCTGGAGACTCAGCCACCACAGCAGAGAAGTTGTCCCTGCTACCTTCACCTGGGATCCCTGTGTTAACTCTGCTGGATCCAAGGCCACCACTGAGGAACCTGAAGAACCAGAGTCAGAAGCTGAAGAATGCCTCCCTTCCTCCTGCATTCTAATTTTGCCTCCATTCCTCCTACTGGCAAAATGTATCCGAAACCCAGCCCTCAACGGATTGTAGGAAAGTGCTTCCAGTCTTGTTGGAAATGGAAGAACGCATGGAAGAGAGGGGCTGTGGTTGAGTACTAACACACAGTACCTGGCACACTGACATGTTTTAAGAAGAAAATAATGAGATAGGAATGATACCATTGCAACAAGCTTGTATCTTAATAGCTCTGGATTAATACAAGCAAAAATTGCCCATCAAAAGAACTGTACATAGTTTCAAGAAAAAGGTTTTTTACCTTAGAGAATAATACATAATAAAACATGCTATTGACACTAGCTAGCTTTTAAACTCTGTTTACCAGAAAAATAAACAAAAGCTAAGTTCATGTGGTATAGCATTAAGCCAATCCTCAGAGGTAAAGGGACTTTCTAATACGAGTTTTAATTTCATAGTGAAACAAGAAGCTGAAACACAATGTCATTTAGTCATCTAATCAACAGTTTGATAAGACATGGGCTACACGTATTGTTCTAACTTCTGTGGATAATGCATTAGGACACCAGGGTCTTATCCGCAACTTCACAATTGAAAGAGGTAGTCTCCTAATAAATAATTAGAGCATACTATAAAGTGGTACAACAGATGTATGTGCAAAATACAACGGGGCATAGAGGTGGGTTGAGGGAGAACATTAGAGGGCAGAAGAAATAGTGTACACAAAGCCACAGATGCATAAAAAAATTTGGTGGGTTTGGGAAGTGGTATTGAATAGTGTTACCCAATATCAGTCTCACCTTGTTGTCTGCCTGCATCCAAAACCCTCCAATGGCCTCTTTCACACCAAAAGGGTCCCAAAGTCTTTGTAGGGTCCTGAATAAACTGTCCCCTGGCTACCACTTGGACCTCGCCTCCTCCGATGCTGGCTTTCTTGCTGTTTCAACCTCAAGGTCTTGCCTCTTACTGTTTCCTCTGCCCAGAACTCTCCACTCTCAGATAACAGCCTGGCTTACTCATTTGCTTCAAATAAGTTGCTGCTCAAATATCACCTCATCAAAGAGACCTTTCCTGACCACTGTTAATAACAGAGCTTCTCTCTTTTAACCTTGACTAACTTTTCTTAATGGTGTTTATTTCTAACTGACATTATATGTTTATGCTTTTATATTTAAATGCACATGTACTTATATGTTTACATTATATACATATACATTGACATTATATTACTTATACATTTTTTGTCTCCTACCCCTCCACACATGGAACCAAGGACATTGCTTTATTCGCTGCTGTGCTGTGCCTCAGCACTTAGAACAGCCAAGAATGTGGTAGATACTCAATAATTACCTGCAAAATGAACTAATAAACAACTGAATGAACAAATGAATTGACAGATAAAAGAAAAAGGGGAAGACCTGGATAGAGTACCTTGGTGAAAAAACAGAATGTAGATCAGAAAATCAGGCCTTTGTATTCGAGTTCAGAGAAGCGCCATGAGAATGGGTGACTACATGGGAGGGCAAAAGGGAGCCCCAATCACTTTTTCAGCTTCTGAATTTTGCCTAGCATCGGCCCTTTAGCAAATCATTTTGGCTTTCAAATTCAATAGGAAATGCTTTTGGTTTACTTATGAGACTTGCAAGGGGGAAGCTCTATATAGTCTCACTTGAAACTTGAACCTAAAAAAAAAATGGAGACATTTGCTTCCAAATACCGTAGCCAGAATAAGTTATGCTAAGGATAAAAATATCACAGAACTCTGGTTAAACGACTAAGTTGTGAAATCCCGTGCCCATCCTCCCTTCCCAATCACTGTCTCCCACAATAACTGCAGGGAAATCTCCTGGCGATACAAGCAGTGAACAAGTGATCAGTTCCAAAGGAAAAAAAAAGAGGGGAGAGGAGAAAAATTAGAATTATGACATGGCAAGTAAAATTAACACCAGAAAGAGAAAAGAGCTTGGAATCCAAGTCAGCCTGGCAAACACAAGCAACAGCGCCACTCAAACAGCTGCTCCCTGGCGTATATTGAAGGGGTTGGAGAGGGCTCTGCCTTTCTCCTTCCCAAGGAACGTCTCCCAGATGTCCCTGCTTTCTTTGCTCCTCCCCAGCCCTCATCCGACACACTCTCATTCCCTCCCTGTGTCTCCTGGAACCCAGGCTTGTCTCCCCTTGTACTTGGAGCCCAGTCTTGTTTTCCTTGGTGCCTTGCCAAGAGCAAGATGTAAATTCCACATAAATGTGAAGAAACCCCTCGTGACCTAAAGAGTTGGCTTTCCTGGCTGCTTCGTTAACAGGAGCACTAACACATAGATTTTCTAAATTTATTAAAAAATGTAAGACACTTAACAGAAGATGTCAGGGAATCTAGATTAGGAAGCAAGATACCTTCTGCTGCCCTAATGGGGCTTTGTAAATTGCTCAGAGTATAATACATACAGTTTGTCTTGCTATAATCATTATAATGGTGTAAATTATTCACATAGATAAGGACAGATAAAGTGAAACTAAAACACCATTAATGGATTTCACCATGCTCTGTTCAGTTTTATTTTGCTGTACTTTAAAGCTTTTGAGAATGAAAAGGCATGGGGAGGAGGATGAAAAAAGTTTATTGAAACAGATGCATAATATAAATAATTTTTCTGGTTTTAGTGAAAGTCCTCTTTCATTCTCTATCTTTTGCCAAATGAATTGGGGCACATAAAGCCAAGGAATTACCCCTAACATAGACTTGCCAGATTTAGCAAATAAAAATATGTAAATAAATATTCAAATTTAACTGGACATTCTGTATTTTAGCTGGCAGCTCTGTCCTCTAGGACTCTGGTCTTATTCAGCGTCATGATTAAGAGCCTGGCTCTAGAAACAGACAGCTCCACGGTCTTAGTAAGTAATTTAATCTTGTGAAGTCTCTGTTTCCTCATCTATAGAATGAATTAATAATAGAAGTACCTCATAGAATTGTTTTGAGAATTAAATGATTTGGTCCCTATAAAACCACACAGAATCGTGTTTCCCACATAGAAAACACTCAATTAACTTTTATCATTATTATTACTATTGTTATTATTAAAGGAATGTTGAATTTTTTTAAATCAATGAATGAAATTATTCAATTATTTGCAATCAAAATTCAACCAGTTTCCATGGTTTGGTTTTGTTTCATTGCATTTTTACCTTTGGGAATTGCTCTTGAAGGTAAGAACCGTGGGCATATAAAATGATTACACAAATATTAAAAATATCCACATTTCAGTTCTACATGGGCCACCGAGGGAGGTATGGGAAAGGGAAAGGAATAGGGGTCAAAAACACAAATTAGATGGAAAAAAGACAAAGACAAACAGATGTGGTTTTTTTTGACCTGAGCAGTATTTTAAAATATTTTAAGTTATTTTCCATCGTGTCATTTAAAGTCTGGAAGAGTTCACATAATATACACAGTTCTGGCTCCTCTTGACAATTCAGAATTTTGGAACCCCCCCAAGCCTTGAGCAGCAGTTGCCCTGGTTAGATGGAATGCATGCATTCCAGTACAGGCCCTATTGTCCACCAGACACTGAGGCGTAGTGCTGGTCACCATGACTCAATGTACTTGCACTGTTGTCATTCTTATTCCTGGTCAGCTTCATTCATTCACCTCACCTGCCTGACCCAGCAGTCAGGCCCAGATGTAGTTTAGGATTGCATTAACTCATCAAAATAATCTCTAACAGCAAATCCAAGCTACCCGAACAAACATACCATCCAAGTAAAGAAATAGTGGGCTTGACGAGCTAAAATGACTTAAGACAAGCCACCTAAACCAATAGACTTCAAAGAATTTTGCTCAAATACCTCCAAAAGGAATTTTGAAAACTTTGTACCTCTTGTACATTTTTATGTTGAAATCTAAAATTTGTTATCACATGCTTAAACAGTTGAAATGATATAATTTCTAGCATATGTACTAAATTTTAACATATGATTCATATAACTCCATTAAAGGCATCTGATGGACTGTAAATATGAGAGTAAGTTTTCAGCATTTTATATTGAAATAATTTTAGACTTTCAGAAAAGGTGAAAGATAGTACAGAGAATTCCCTACGTCCTCTCCCCAACTTCCCCTAACATTAATATCTTTTATGTAACTGTGTTATAATAATCAAAACTAAAAAATTAACACTGCTGCAATACTATTAACTAATACTAACAATGATTGCCCCAGGTTTCTACTGATACCCTTTTCTATTCTAGGATTCTATCCAGTGTACCACACTGCATTTGGTTGTTTTGCCTCCTCAGTGTCCTCCAATCTGTGACATTTCCTTGATTCCTCCTTATCTTTCAGTAACTTGACACTCTTGGGGAGTACTGGTCAAGTATTTCCCAGAATGTCCCTCAATTTGAGTTGGTCTGGTGTTTTCTCATGGTGAGACAGGTCACAGGTTTTGTGGAAGAATTCCATGGAGATGATGTGCCCTTCTCATTACATCATATCAGTGGCTATGTGATATCAATATGTCTCATTACTGGAGATGCTAATCTTTATCACTTGGTTAAGGTGGTGTCTGCCAGCTTCTTCCACTCTAAGGTTACTAGTCTTTCTTTGTATTGAATAAATATATACTTTGAGGGAGACTATACAAATGTCTATACAAATATACAAATATCTTCTTTCACCCATTTCTTTTAGTATCCGTGGATGGATCTTGCCCACAACACTATTACTCTGGTGCTCTAATGGTGATTTTCTATTTCTCTTATCCCTTCTTCATTTATTAATTGGAATTCTTTTGTAAGGAATACTTCTCCCTTCTCCTCCATTTATTTATTTAGTTATTTATATCAGTATGGACTCATGTATATTTGTTTTATTCTTTGTGTTATATATTAGTCAAGGTTCTCCAGAGAGACAGAACCGACAAGAAGCATATACATATATACAAAGATTTGTTTTGTACCCATTTATTACATGTGCATATATATATAGAAAGATTTATCTCAAGGAATTGGCTCACACCGTTGTGAAAGTACAAGTACAAAATCTGCAGGAGAGGCCAACAGGCTGGAGACCCAGGAAATAGTTGTAGTCCAAGTCCAAGTCCATCAGCTTGCAGAATTCCTTCTTGCTCAGGGGAGGTCAGTCTTTGCTCTGTTCAAGCCTTCGACTGGTTGGACGAGACCCATCCACATTATGGAAGATAATCTGCTTTACTCAAAATCTACCAATTTAAATGTTCATCTCATCCAAAAAATACCTTCACAGAAACATCCAGAAAAATGTTTGACCAAATATCTGGACGTTATGACCCAGCCAAGTTGACATATAAAGTTAACCATCACAGATTATAATTGAGTATGACCATGATTTATTTTGTTTCTCAAATTGTTCCTGCTTTAGCCATTAGGAGCTCCTTCAGGTTGGCTCCTGTTTTCTTTTGACAAGCTTCTATCCTTTTGCACTTTTCTACTTTCCAGAGCCATGGAATATTCCAGGCTCATCTTGTATTTTACCTGCCCTAGCCCCGGAGTCAACCATTTCTCCAAGAAACGCTGTTCCCTTCATGCACAGAGATGTTTAGCAGCAAAGATCTAGCACGAGGTGAGCTCACTCTTACTAGGCTATCAAAGCTTGTAGTCCCTCTCAGTGCACAGAACCAAGAAATGTGTGTATTTACAGTTGCCTACACACATATATTTACTTCTGTATCTATCTCTTTGTATATCTTAAAATATGAGTTTACATTGATATTGCTGGCTCCAGTTTAGTACCAGGGTTCAGTTCTAGCCTTCCCCCTTTCCTTATTTGTAACATCTTCCTCCAATAGTGAGAAACCTTGCTGACATTTTACAGCACATATTAATTTATTTGTTCAATCCTAGTTTGCATATAAAGTAGTTTCAGCATTGCTACCCCATGCCCCTGTAAGAAACAAATTTACCAACCAGTGTACAGTGTTTGTGTCTATAATTTTTTTTTACTCCTACAGTATCCAGTCAAAACGCTGCTTTTTAAAATTACTTAGTCCAGCTCCTTTCATTCCCACCCCCTTCAGTGTGGTTATGCCATTCATTTGAAATACAGTTAAAATCACTGTCTGTTTTCCATCTTTAGTTCCCTCCACATCATAATTTTCTTTTATTTACATACAGCAAAATTCTCTCTTGGTGGTGTACAGTTCTGTGGGTTTTCACATAGCCATGTATCCAATACCGTAACTCCATCATCTCCAAAACAAAACGGTTAATTATCCCCCAAATTTCCTTGTGCTGCACCATCATACTAATGCTTTTTAATGCATAATATCTTTTCACAGAGTAGAGATACTTGGGATGCTGTGAAGTACAGAAGTTGGATTATAGAACATAAAAAAGTGACAGCATTATGACAGGCATGCCAATTGTTTTCCAATAACCATTTGTCCCTTCTCCCATAGTCTAGAACCCCCAATTTTCAGTGGATAACTCAATCCTCCAGAATAAAGTTTACACTTTTCAGACTCCTGTGTATCTAGTTTTGGCCTGTGGCTAAGCTCTGGTCAACAGAGCAGAGTTGAGTGACAGCATCTATAGACCTTGCTTTCAAAGTAGCTGCAGCATACCATTTGCCCCTTTCTTCTTCACCCTTTTCTCTATTGTCCTAACTGAAACTGAGACATGATGGTTGGCTCTCCAGGTGCCTTCTTGGGCCATTGGGACAAAAGCCACACTGTACAGAGCCCATGTTCAAAAGGATTGCTGGAGCTGAACCACCATGCCAACTGTATAATGCCTATCTATGAAATTGTAGATGAAAGAGAAATAAATATCTATCCTATTTAAGCCACTATATTTTATTTTGTTATTTTCATATCTGTTAATCTTAGCTGAATCTAATTATATCACACTAGTTGATGTTTTAAATAATATTAGATTGACTCATATGATATTGTCATTCGGTAGGTCCAAAATGGTGAGTTATTGACAATTCCTTGGGGTTCAACCTAATACATGCTCATGGAGGGTGGATGGGAAGGAATCTTGAATACATAAAGAAAGAAAGAAAAACGATTTTTGGTCACATCACTCAGATAAATGATCTTAACATTTTTCTGTTTATTAACCTTTTTTTCCTATGCCTAGATGTGTCAAAATTAACTTGTAGTATTACTGCCATCCTATCTGGGAGTATACAACTAGAATAAAAAGACTGGTTTTGCAGATTATGGCCACTGTTTCTGTTTAGAATTTATTTATTAATATTATTTTTTCAAAGAGTCAAATGAGATCATTCTATAACTTTCAGTTTTTTAGCAGATAATTGGCTCTGAGCTTTTGGATTACCACACACGTCTTTCTCCTGTGGAAATATACTTTTAACTCTTGTGGATATTAAAATGAATAAATTCATCTTTAAAAATAAACTGAAATAAAAATAAATGATCTTTCATTATCCAAGCTTATTATAGGATCTCTGTGATCCATATGTTGATTCTAAAGATACTTTTCAAAAGCCATATCCATACATAAATTTACACTGGCAACATTTCTTTCTTCCTGCTGTAGTGCTTTAAAATTCAAATGCAAAGAGACCATCCTTAAATTATCTTGCCTTGTGAGTGACATCCTCCCTTAAAGCCTAAATTTACCTCTAACCCACATAGATCCAGTGTTCACAGAGTTTGCTCTATGAATTTTAATAGCCGGAATGAAGAATAGCAGAATAGAGGTTTGAGAAATTACTTGTGCTGAGAAAACTTAGCCTCACATCAGTTTAGATAGCCTTTCTGAACATTTACTTTCAGAGAGGGAGATTTACAGAGGAATTGATTGCAGACTTGGACCAAGAAGAAATAGGCGGCATGAGTCAATACCTACAGCTGCTGGCCTGCATTTTGTCACTTGAAATCAAGATGACCTTGGGGAAAACTTCCTTGTGGCACCTCCCATCCAGTAAAGCTGGAGTTAAAGGGAGTGGAGTGAAACAAGAGCTCTGAAGTGTGTCCCTATAGAAAGAAATTTCAAAGTTTATAATATCAATTTATTCCTCACTAAACATCATGTGAAAAAGTTAACTGTGAAACTTCCAGCTATCAAATAAGAAGTTATTGTACAAAAAACTGGTAAAAATGGTTCTCCATCTCCCTTTAGAATGGAACAGAGGGCATAGGCCTGCTCTGTGACACGAGAAGGGTGGTTGTATGGCAGGAAATTCCCATCAGGGAGGACTTGCAGACTGTGGAAAGGGTTCACAAGTGAAGGTGTGGGGTTCATAAGTAAAAGCATTTGGAACCCATATTCATTCATATATTTGTTACTTTTTTTTAGGATGAGAAACAGGAAAATTCACTTGATTACCAGCCCAGTGCCTATTTTCAATGATCTTTCCAATCCAACTCACTCCCATTGTAATGAAGGGACTGGTAACAAGAGCTCACCTCCATTGATTATGAAAAAAAGACTCACCATGGAAAATAGAAAACTAAGTATACATATATGGTGAATGTTATTGGAAAGAAACCTGAAGTGAGAGGGAAAAAATTGATAAGTGGTGTCTGGGAGAGAGCAGTGGACAGAAGAGAGAAAGACACTAGAAGTAGTGACTTGGCTGGGACAGAGGGAGGGCTGGATTCAAGTGACTAGTTCTCCAGGATGAGGCTTAGAAAGATGAGAGAAAGAATCTTCAGGGCCATCTAGGTCCGGGCATGTTTATGAAGTGGACAAAGTCTGCTGTCAGCACAGTTCCCCTCCCAGTTTGCTCTCTCATTTTGGCTGCTCTATTTCCCGACCCCTGTGCACTGCTCCCTGGTCAGCCAGTCCCTCTAGCACCTCCGCACACCCATTTACGCCTCTCTCTCCTCTATCACCCAAACTCACAAATTGAGGGAGGCTTGCAATCATATGGGTCTCTTGTTGGTTCTCTTTCTTAAACATGCACACAAAAGCAAGCTGTATCATTATTTTCTCATTTTGTATCTCCTGGGGATTTTTTAATTTCCTCTTTTCTCTGTCCTCCTCCCTCAGTGTCCCTACATCATGTTTCCAGTTTCCTGGACCTTGAAGGTGTTTTGCGTGGGTGCAAAAACACGCACAAACAATAGGTTGTTCAAATGTCTCCAGATATTTGAGGATTCTACACCAGACATTCTGATTCAAAAGGTCTAGAAAAGGATTGAACTCCACATTTTGTAAAGTTCTTTTGGTGATTCCAATGGATCCTCTACTTAGGAACAACTAGATCAATGGATATTTCAAAGGGAAGTTATAACTCACCTAACATTCAGACCAAAATGAAAAACAGTTATCTCAACCCAGTACTTTTAAAACTACTGAGTATTATAACTATTTTCTTAGAGTTGATTCATCCTCTTCATCCTTATTCTTTGCGTGTCTGTGTAATCTTCTTTTTCTCTCTGTACATTGATAGACTGATACTTGCATCTTTCCTTTTTGTCACTTCCCCTTCGTTAATCACTTTCTGTCTTTTTTTCTGTCTTTCTCTCCTGCCTCCCCTGACTATACTATGAATTTACAAGATCAAATGTCTACAGAAGTTAGGCCAGTGATGGTTCCAGAATTTTTATACAAGTGAAGTTAAGGGCCAGCAATAGCATGGGAAAGGAAGGCAGAGTCAGCAATCTTCAACCTGAAGAATGCGTGGCCCTGGGATAAGGAGGGCACAGGTGGACTTTCAAGGGATGTAAGGACACCAGTAGTTTGAAAGGACTCAATTTCTCATGCTCTCAACATGCATTTGCACTTTCCCGGTGTCACGTAGAGTCTATTTTCCATCTCCCTTCACAACATGCCATCTCCCAGGAAAAGTCATACCTTTTAGCCATAGGAATCTCACTATGGTGCATTGTTCCAAGGGGTAACAACTTCCAAGGTAACAAACTAAGGGGCAATTACAAACTCTGTTATCGGGAAACCTCATTTAATGAGTAATCAAAGCACATTGAACTTATCTTAATAAAACCTTCCTGTCTTCCTTTGTCTTACATCAATTTGAAGTAAGAATGAAGAAATAGGGTATTTTGGTGCTTGTTAGGATGATCTAAAATCAGATATGTTGTAGAACGTGGTTAATGAGAGTGATGAATTTCCTTTTACAACTTTAATCTCTCCATCCTTAAACTACTAACAAAGAATTAGTTACTCAGGAAGGTATAAGCAAAGCAAATAGATAATAAGAAAGAAAATACAAAGGCTGAAAATGGTTTTTTTTTTTTTACTTAAGTGCGAGCATTTCTTTTCCATTTTGCTCAGTATTTATCCACAGAATAAGTGATTAGGCAGAATGAAAAGTACCTGTGAACAACCAAAGAACAACAAGAAGTACCACACCATTCTGATTATGACAAATACAATCTGAAGATGCCAATTTAATGTGACATCATTTAAACTTGGTATAATTAAAGCATATAATAAGGTAATGCAATTAAAAACCTGTTTTGTCAAATTACATAATGAAATGTATATAGATATATATATACATCTCACATATATATACATATTATGTATAATAAAATCTTCATTCCAAGTATATCCATTCTTCATTTTATTTTAGCTTATAAAACGTTTAATATTTACTATATTCTATCAGTAATACATAAAAATACATAGTAGCTGCTGGATCAATTAGTTTTTAGCAGTGTATACTTCTTTTATTAATACTTAGGCAGAGCTTAATCTTAACATCTAAAGAAATTATAGGAGTTATGTCTGACTTTTCACGCAATTTTTTTTAATTATTCTCAAAAGCTGAGCATCACAGTCTGATATGTGCATGTACATCCATTTACTCAAGGAATACTATGCCTTTTAGCATACTCTTTGCCTCATAAATAAATTATAATATTAGCTACTCATACAATGTATTCGTAAAAATTAAGTAATGAATAATAACATATAAATTTATTATTTTTTTTAAGATTGGCCCCTGAGCTAACAACTGTTGCCAATCTTCTTTTTTCTTTTCTTTTTTCTTCCTTTGCTTTTTCTCCCCAAATCCCCCCAGTACATAGTTGTATATTATAGTTGTGGGTCCTTCTAGTTGTGGCACATGGGACGCCGGCTCAACGTAGCCTGATGAGCGGTGCCACGTCCGCGCCCAGGATCTGAACCAGCAAAACCCCGGGCTGCTGTAGCGGAGCGCGCAAACTTAACCACTCGGGCACGGGGCAGGCCCCATATTATTGTTTTTAATAATCTTCCAAAAACTTAATTACATCAGCTACATTAGTATTAATTACATTAGTTCTTATATAATTTTAATCTTGAATTGAATGCTTTCAGTAACCTTTTATGAGATATATTCCGTAATGTATCTTGGGCATTTTTTTAATTCTGAAAATTTATATTAACATATTTATATAAATTGAAAAATAGAGCCAGACTTTCTGACAGAAATGAAGTGTAATTTGGCTCATTGTGTTGACTGTGAGGATTGGCTTTGTTAATTATATTATATGGCAGAAATTTATGTTACTTCAGGTCCTCCAAGAAGCACATGCCAAGACAGGATTAGACATGCAAGAAATTTATTAGGAAAAAAGACTCCTGCGCAGAATGAAGAGGAAGGCGCAGGAGTCGGCAGGACAGCCTGCAGACTGCAATGCAGTTCTGACACCTATGAAAGAAGAGGAGGAAGGAAGGATAGCGGGGGAAGAGCCTCAGGCTGCAGTGCAGTGCTGAGAAAGTACTGACTGTGGATAGCGAGAGTCCTGAGTCAAAGCTGCCTGTTAAAGGAATGCCACATCCACAGGAATGGCTGGCACTCTTATACCCACCATCGGTTGGGAGCAGCCCAAGGGCATTGTAGCCTCAGTGCCAACCCAGGGGTGGATCCGAAGAGCAGCAGCAGAGGCTGTCAGCCAGTTGTGCTCCCTGCAGCATGAGATCTGAGTGATGCTTCCATAGCTATCACAAATTGGACGAGTTAAATCTACAATCTGTAGTCTTAAGTTTTGAAAATATATTTAAAACATGTAATATGACAAAAAGCATTCTTAACCAAAATATTGAATTGCTAAAGGTCTTTTGACATGAATGATATTTTAATCTTCATAGACTTCTTTTGGCATATTGAGTTAAAAGGTGAAAAAAAAAAGACTTAAAAAGTCTCTAAGTGGAAAACTAATAGATGTAATTAATAGTCAATTGGTAAGTCTTATTAATCCTCCGAAATAGGAAAGTAAATAATTATAATGACCTAGTCAGTAACAAATCCTATTATAAGCCAGGTGGTTTTCATTTCTTTGCCTTGCACAAAATTAAAGAAGGATCTGATTGAGTCACCAACTGATGTATCAATAAAAATAATTTTTGAAGAGAGAACACTATATGCTTTTGGGCATACAATTCAGGAGTTTAAGGAATTAAGAGACATGGCCAAAAAATTGACATCCCAGTTTATATGAATGTTTTGTGACAGAGAAGTATGACAATGATCAATAAAAGACTTTTAGGTATTAATATATATTACATCAAGATACAGTTCTCAAGGGAAGTAGAACTGAGAAAATACAATGTACACAGCATACTGTTGAAAAGTTGTTTGTTTAAGTGGATGAAGAATATCAAACTGCTATTGCATCAGTGTCACATTGGAAACTGGAAAGAGCATCACTCCCACTCTTGCCACAAAGAAAAAGCTGGAAAAACGTCAAATTAACAAGTTTCCTTTAACGAGTCAGACAACTGAGAACACAGGACAAACGACTGACCAGAAATCTGGGGACAGGCACCTGCAGAGGGAAGCACTGGCTTCTCTAGGGCAGACACTATCAGACATGGCCGATGCCAGTTAAAAAGTCAGCTAAAAATTTGTAATGAATTACAGAGGATGAGTGTAGGCTAACATGACAGAGTGAAGTTCCTGGAAGCCAGATGGCCAGAAATATGAGGCTACCCAATCTCTTGCTGGCTTTTCCTTCATAAACCCCACAAGGCACTCAATGCCGTGATTGAGAAGAATCCAGAGAAAAGTTCCCTTGTGGTGCTGTTTGGGAGCGCGCATCAGATGTTACGCTTCTCCTTAGGCCATCCAAATTCTGATCTAGTTTGTGTTTATTGTAGACCTAAAATTCTGGAGATGCAAGGCACCATAGAGATTATCTTGTCCAAATGGTTCATTGTAAAGATGCAGAAATTAAGTTACTTATCCAGAATTAAATACATTAGTAAAATGCAGCATCAGGACTAAAATGCAAATCTCCTCAAATGTCCCTTAGTACCTTTCAATAACACCTTCTAATTCTTTACCTCTTACGCATATACATTCTAGCCTCAAAGACGTGTGGGAACACTATAAAGTCATGAGTTTGATTTTCTGTTCAACCTGTGGATCAGCCACATTCCTCTAGATAATGTGTGTGTATATGAGACAAACATACTGTGAGTAATAAATATTAAAGTCAGAAATGCTAACTAGCATTTCTGCTCTGGACAGGTGAAGAGTGGCTGCAATTCTCTACCTGAACAATGCTGGCAAATGAAGACATAGACAGTCGCATGGAGTGCATTATTTAATTTTCTGATTGGAACTTCTTCCCAGGGATATGGTCAATCTTTTTCAAGAATTATGAACATTTTTTTTTTTTAGATTGGCACCTGAGCTAACCACTGTTTGCCAATCTTTTTTCTTTTTTTCTGCTTTTTCTCTCCAAATCCCCCCAACACATAGTTGTGTATTTTTAGTTGTGGGTCCTTTTAGTTGTGGCATGTGGGACACTGCCTCAATGTGGCCTGATGAGTGGTGCCATGTCTGCGCCCAGGATCCGAACCAGCGAAACCCTGGTCTGCTGAAGCAGAGAGTGTGAACTTCACCACTCGGCTACAGGGCCAGCCCCAAGATTTATGAACTTGTCTGAGGCATATTTAGCCTCCCTCATAACGCATCATCAGAACAATTGAGAGAACAGAAAAAGACAGAGAGAAAGAAAAGACAGCAATCTGAGAGTGACTTGATATTAAAAGTTGAAAATATTCATCATCTGTATTTTATACATGAGTAAACTACTAAAGTTAATTTACTTTGAGTAAACACTCTTATTTCTCAGATTGAGTAGTTTTAAAAATCAAATAAATTCAGTTGATGTGATAGACTCATATATTATTTTAGAGGAAGTCATTTTTGTGCCCAAAGTCAAGTTATGCATTTCGCATATAATTCATATGAACAAAAACTTGCCTCAAACTTTTCTTCTCAGAAATGTGCCTTTAGGTTGTAGGTGAATCTGAGGAATATAATATGCACAGAGCCAAATACGTAAAAGACATGTGACTGAATATTTATCTTGCAAAATACAGCTTTTATTTAAAAAATAGCACTTGACTATTTTGCATTTTTTGTAAAATAAGATGATATTGAAAATATAACTAGATTTGCTGAATATAGCTAAAGCACTGCTTAGAGGGAAATTTATAGCATGAAATGCTTATATGAGAAAAGAAAAAAGTTTCAAGCAATTCTGTAAGTTTTTACTTGAAGAAACTAGAAAAAGATAAGCAAATTAACCCAAAATAAATAGAAATAGTGAAGTAGACAGCAAACAATAGAGAAAGTCAATTAAGGTACCAATGAAAGAAGGGAGAGAAGAAATTCTTTTCAACAAATGGTGGTAGGACAACTAGATACCCATATTAAAAAAAGGAAACTTTAATCAATCCCTATCTCACATAATATACAGAAATTAATTCAAGACGGATCAAGGAGCTAAATGTAAAGCTAAAACTACAAAGCAAGCAGAAGGAAATGGTATCTGCTCAACCTTCGGGAAGGCAAACTTTTCTTGGGACGAAAAAGCACTGACTACTGAAGAAACAACTGATTAATTGGACTTTAACAAGATAAAAACTGTTACTCATGAAAGGACACAATAAAACTAAACAGAGCGCCACAGACTGGGAGAAAATGTCCACAATACATGTATCTGACAAAGGACTTGTATCCAGAATATTTAAAGAACACACCCCAATAAGAAATAAGAAAAACAACCCAATTAAAGAATGGATAAAACACCTGAAAAAATATTCCAGCAGAATGCATAAGAATGATCAATATGAACATGAAAAGTTGCTCAACATCATTAGTCATCAGGGAAATGCAAATTAAAACGACAATAAGATGCTACTTCACATCCACTAAAATGACAAAAAGGCCTACACCACAACTGCTGGTGAGGATGCAGAGCAAATGAAATTCTTATACACTGTTGCTGAGAGTGTAAAATAATACAACCAATTTTGGAAAACTGTTTAGCACTTTCTGCTGAAGTGAAAGATACACCTGTCTAATAAGGCAACAATTCCAATTCTAGCTATTTACTCAACAGAAATGAAAGCATATGTCCAGAAAAAGGCTTGGTAACAGAAAGTTCATAGCAGCTTATTTATAATAGCCAAATAACTGGAAATAATTCAAATGAAATATCACTCAATAATAAATACAAATAAGCTGCTGATGTATCCAACAACATCAGCGAATCCTGAAAATATTATATGGAGTAAAAGAAGCCAGGCACAAAAGAGTCCTTTATAAAAGGCAAAAACTGGCAATGCTAATCTTTGATGATTGAGATGAGAATGGTGATTATCTATGGTGGGTAGGAATCGACTGTATGGGGCTACAAAGGCACTTTCTGAGGTAACGTAAATGTTCTATAACTTGATTGTCATATTGGTTATACAGTTGTACATATTTTTCAAAAGCCATTGAATTATATATTTAGGATCTATGGATTTCACTGTTTGCAAATTTTACCCCAACAATAAAATGATGCAATAAAAATGTATTCCTATGTTCATTCAATCATTGTAAATGAAACTCGCAACTATTATTTATACTAGGAGATTTGGGATCGTTTTTATGAGTCATAGGTCATCAAATTTATGTCGTAAAATACAGCTTTTATTAAAAGAATAACAATTATTTTTGCTATTTCTTATCATAGTAGTTTTATTAGTGTTTTTAAAACAAAGTATTGTTATGATACGTCAAGTAACCAAGGTTGCTTTTCTTCTCCACACTTGGATACCTCTTGGAGGGAGCCTGAGCAGTACGTGGCATTTTGGCCTACATAATAAAGTTTTCCGTAGGAGATTTCACAAGGAAAAGATGGTTGACAAGGCAGGTCAAGATGAGTTAGGTCAAATAAGAATGTAATTAAAAAGCTGGAAAAAACAGCAGACATTAAATTTGTTCAAAAAATAATTGTCTCCGTGATTTTCTCCAAGGAGAACAATAACAAAAATATATTGTCAATATAAAACAGCCGGGGTGATTTTTTTAGCAAATAAGAATTGTTTATTCTTTATTCAAAAGCAACTTAAAAATTTTTTCAACTCAAGTGTCTTTTCCTGACTACTTACTGTGCATAATAGAAATTAAGTAGTTTCTTACTCAGAATGGGATATCAACTCCAATTGGCTTTATTCATATCAACTTAAAAACAGATAAGGAGAATAGAGCTACCACAATAGATAATGTTTTTTACTCTAATAATTGGTATTTTTAAAACTGTCACATTGTTCGAGAATATTTGTAAAATAATGAAGCCTAAAAAGTTTAAGACCACATACAGTTCTTTGTTTCAAAGCCAAATCAGTCTCCTGAAGTTTGAGAGAATTACTGGCTTTACAAATTAGAAAAGAGAGAATTAGTGAGTTGTTGTCTTCCTAAAATTGCCCAGCTGCCTCTAATTTGGGAAAGATAAATGCAGGTTAGGAAGACCATTGGAAGCTGCCAAACACAAGCATTAGCAGGAAGCCAAGCTGAGTGGGAGGAGAGAGACGGAGAAGCCACTTGCAGATAAAGCTCCTGTGAAGCTGGGGAAGTGTTTTCTGAGAAGTGCACAAAAAGTTCATAATAATCTCTTGAACACTTGTAAAATTCATAGCTACGAAGTATTAGCAATAGCTATTCACACTTTATACACCTGGAACCTTCACCTCTAGAAAGCAGAGTTCTAGCAGTTTTGAATAAAAGGAAACAGTAAGGATAAGGGATGACGCTCGGGTCAGATTGGATACAATGGCTGTTTGACAAACTCCTACAGTGCCATGTCACTATTCTACATTAAGAACCACGTAGTCCACTAAGAAAATGGCCAGTCATTGGAGGGCAAACCTAATTCTGTGTGTCTCTTATCAACAAGCATATGAAATAATAAAAGAAAGCAAAGTATGCTGTCTTAAAAAACACTTAAAATAAACAAACATTCATCCTTCATTTAAGAGACATTTAACGCTCCTGGTGTCCCATATATTTTGAATATACAATCTAATTTTAACTGTCCCACAGAGGAAGTACCGCCAACCTCACTTTATAGATAAGGAGGCACAGAAGACTGCAATTATTTGTGTCTGTCTGTCTACATGGGTTCCTTGAGGGAATGGATAGTAGTTTACTTAACATTGTGCCCCCAAGGCATAATAGCTAGTCCATATTAAATTCAAGAAATATGTGTTGAATAAATGAGAAAATGAGGTCCAATTGGGCTGACCTTGAAAAATACATCTGAGAAGAATAAGTAGAAGCAGGAAATAAAACCAGGGGGAATATCCAGCATGTGAAAATGCATATTATCAAAGAGAGATAGGCTTATAATTATCGTTGATGATTTGAAGAGCTATTAGGAAAAAATAATCTAATCTGCTTCTTTCATTACTTGTTCTTGTACCTAATTCAATTCACAAATCCAATACTGACATGAAATAGCAAACTCCAGTATATTACTTTGTTGGACAGTCAGAAAAAGATAGACCTCAGGCTTGTGCAAAGCTTTTTTTTGCTGTTCAAGATCAATTTGCTTCTGCCTCACCTATATTCTTCATCTTCACACCAAGCCACTTGAGTCAGTAATAATTAAACATTGCTGAATTCAGTTTTGACATGCTTTTAATTTCAGTTTTGGCATCATGTAAAAACGTTAGCTCTCTAGAATCTGGGAATAAACACTTTTAGAATGTATTTGTTGAGATTGTAATTTAATTCTACATTTTATGTGGGAGGGAAGAAATTCAAATTCAGTTTATGTTTCACAAACATCTGGCAACAGCTGTCCACAAGATTCTATGAAAAAGCAGACATTGACTCTGTCATGATCACAAATTGTTCATATTCAAGAGGATCATAGTTTAGTATGTATTTTCCTTTCCTGATTACATAAATGCATAACAATTATAGGAACTGTAATGGAAATATTTCCTCCTGAACCATTAAGACTGAAAATTGAGTATAGGTATATGTTTTCTAAATCGACATTCATTAATAATGTTTTGATCTATTTTTGTGTGTATTAGATGGTATGTAAGAAATGTTTTAAAAAGTCAACAGTGCACTAAATTTAAGTTGGTGAAAGGATTATCAGAATTCTCTCCAAGCCAAGAGCATTCAGGGGACTTTTGGTTTCCAGTCTAGCATGTAAAAAGTTTAGAAGTCATCACTTCATCCTAACAAAGAAAAAGCTCAACAAACTGAAAAATTAACAACTCTTCTTAGATCCATAAGAGAAGTGAGGTTACAGGACCAATCACTGCCCCCACTATTGGAGAGAATGACAGACAAATACAGAGAACCACAATCTACTGGAGCAGTATTCCTAATTGATCTAACAGATAACAGTTTGTTCAAAATAATAATAGCAACAGTGTATTCAATCATGTAGTTTCATCAAGCCAGATATTTCTGGGTAATAGGGACATGATAAGACCAGTGAAGTCTGTGAGCATGAACCCATTGTCTCACTTCCTCCTCTGTGAAATGAGTTCCTTGGTTGAAGGTAATGTGCTAATATGTGATACCACAGTGATGAGTAAGGCTTTCTGTAGGTCCATGACGGATTGTGTGGATGGAAATACTGTAAACAAGAAAGAAATTCATATGCATATTAAAGATCTATATTCATGAGACTAAATTAATGCCCACTCTATGATAGAAAGGACCCAATATACTCAACCAGCCACTAGATGGCCAGCCGATGTCCCTTGGGTATATTATCATTTTGTGGCTCATTCCTGTCCTCTGCTCTTGGTAAATTAGATACCCAGCTATGATGGTAGCTGAATAAGCCTTGGTGAGGCAAAATCCCTGTTGTTAAGCCCATGGATAGGTTCCATTCATATTGTCAAAGTTTCCTTACAAATGAACTCACTGAGCAAGCACCAGAAAGGCTAGTGAAAGGAGCTGACTGATAGCCATTGGAGGAATAACCTTCTCCACTTGATTATTGACAGCATCCCTCACAGTAGATGCCATCTGGAGTGCACTTACAAAGGACATGCCTATCCACATACATCTCCCTCAAACTCCTTATCGCTAATTTTCTAGTATTATTCTAAGTCTCCTTCCAGTTGATTAACCTTTTAGGCACTGCCCATGGATCTCTGTATATCTATACCACTAGCTATGCCCATTCCACAAAAAGTGGATAACAAGATGTACCACCTGAAATTATTCCTAGAGAATTCTTTTTCATTGTCTTCCACAGCCCTTCCAAGTTCAGCTGTAATACAGTGGCCAGCATTTCTGCAGCTCATCCTCTAAACCAGACCATTTCTTGACACCATGGTGTGTGGATAATTCTGTAAAACAGTTCATTTCTTTTCTTCCACTTAAGTGATCATAGGGAACTCTCCAGAGGCCATAGGTGTTTGCTGAGGGATAAGCAGAAAAGCAGTAGGAGCATATACCATGGGAGTCTGAACTATCTACTTTATGTGGTTTACTTGTAACTTCCAGATCTTCTAGAACATTCTTGTATATACAATTTCCAATTTACAATGGAATGATGCTGTGAATGGTCAACTTTATGATTGGGTGGATCTGATAACACATAGTTTATTATGGGCATTTTTAGTAACACTGTTATTTGATGAATTGTCCAATGATAAGTGTCCTCATAAGAGACAGAAGAAAAGACACACAAAGAGAAGGAAGCAATGTGACCACAGAGGCAGAGACTGGAGTGATGCAGAAAAAAAAAAAGCCAAGGAATGCCTGGGAGTCACAAGAAGCTGGAAGAGGCAAAGAAGGATTCTCTTATAGAGCGTCCACAGGGAGTGAGGCTCTGCCAATACCTTGATTTCAGACTTCCGGCCTGCAGAACTATGAGAGAATAAATCCCTGTTGTTTTAAGCCACTCAATTTGTGGTAATTTGTTACACCAGCCCCAGGAAACTAAAACAGCTGTCCATTTCATTCCTGTGGATCTGATTATCAATTAACCATTGTTATAAATCCCCATATGGTAAAACCACTCCGCCTCTTACTCCCATTAAATCAGCTTATCAAATTCCATTCAGCACATCCACAGCCATCTCCAGGCTACAGGGAATAGTCACCTCAAAGCTTTTCAAGGATGCTGGTAGTCCACTCACGACTGCTTTTCTAAATTTCTTGGTGAAGACCCTCTTGTGGAGTATGGACATCTCTAAGAGGTTTATGATAAAGTTGCACATAATAGATCCCATCTTCCTGAGTAATGTTTTCCAGGGAAGTTCTGGCATTTCAGATTCATTGACATAGGCCACTTTTGAGTCCAGGCTTCAGTTAACATATCTGGCAATTCTCAGGACCTCAAGCCAACACATTAAACCTTGAATTCTAGGCAAGAACATCAATTTGGCTTGATATAATCTTTTGTTTTATCCTTTCTAGTCTAATACCCTTAGAGTAAACTCTTATTTGCTCCTCTAAGTCAATAAAAATTAACATCATCCTGCGACTCGCTCAGTATACAGGCTAATTCATACCAGATCATACCTAGTTCTTCCTCAACAGCATCCCTACTTTAGCATGAGATCTAACCTGGGTGCACATTTAGTTGACAATACAACTCTACAAACTTTACAATCAGGCTCCAGATTTAATCCTCAGTCACATCCACCCTGTAAATACAGGGGATAAGTAATTTCTTTAGAGTCTTCATGAAGGCTTTCTAAATTTCTGTCTGGGCCTTGTGTTGGACATTCAAGGCTTAAGTTCATCTTTTCTTTATGTACTCTCTCTAGTATAAGAAATATCATCCTATGCCACGATCTTTGTCATCAAAGTGACTAATTGCCTCAGCCATTTGCTCTCCCTAAGCTTATCCCCCGTTTGCACCCCATTCTATGCCACCACTCATGATATTTTGAGTAATCATGATGTCACCACATGCCGCAAATTCCCAGTGTCTTATTTTCCCCTGATAAATAGGTTATTCATATACTCTTCAAATACGTGAGCAGCCCAAGCCTAGATTCCATTTTAAAGTCCATTTGCTGGGAGCATTCCATACCAACTACTGTTTTGGTCAAGGTCCAGCAGGAACCTGGTGGACATTCAAACTGGTTAATTTGAGAAGTGTTTAGTAAAGGACTGTTTACAAGAGAGAGGACACTATTCAAGGAAATCAAAACGAAAAAGTGAAGCACCTTAAACCTAGCTACTAAAAGAAAGGCATTATCACTCATAAGCTGGAGGAGTGAAGAAAAGGAATGAGTCCCAGAATTCAAAGAGAGTTCTAGAGTAGGAAGAATGACCATACAACCAGAGACGTTGTCTTAGGCAGATAAATGCAGTCACTAACAACAATAGATCAAAAATCAGATGGGAGAAGCCAGAGGATTGAATACCTCAACCTCTGTCTTTCTTTCAGACCTCAAATTTCCACTGATGCTTCCCATTGACCAAACACAACTGGAGGACATTACGTACTCATTGATGTACTGCATAAAGATCACCCTCCAAAGGCACAAAGTAGAGAGGCAAGGGCCGAAGGTATATCTGAAGAGGCAAATGAAGAATAACCAGCAAAAGCCGTGTTGTTTTATCCGTTAACATAATTTTGCTTCAGTTTGCTAATATTTTTTTCTTTTTTTTTTTATTGAGTTATTGATAGGTTACGATCTTGTGAAATTTCAATTGTACATTAATGTTTGTCAGTCATGTTGTAGGTGCACCACTTCACCCTTTGTGCCCACCTCCCACCCCACCTTTCCCCTGGTATCCACTAAACTGTTCTTGGTCCATAGTTTTAAATTCCTCATATGAGTGGAGTCATACACAGATTATCTTTCTCTCGCTGGCTTATTTCACTTAACATAATTCTCTCAAGGTCCATCCACGTTACTGCAAATGGAATGATTTTGTTCTGTATTGCAGCTGAGTAGTATTCCATTGTATATATGTACCACATCTTCTTTATCCATTCGTCTGTTGATGGGCACTTAGGTTGCTTCCACGTCTTGGCTATTGTAAACAGTGCTGCAATAAACATTGGGGTGCACAGGACTTTTGGGATTGCTGACTTCAGGCTCTTTGGATAAATACCCAGTAGTGGGATGGCTGGATCGTATGGTAGTTCTATTTTTAGTTTTTTGAGGAATCTCCATACTGTTTTCCATAGTGGCTGCACCAGTTTGCATTCCCACCAGCAGTGTATGAGGGTTCCTTTTTCTCCGCAACCTCTCCAACATTTGTTGCTATTAGTTTTAGATATTTTTGTCATTCTAACGGGTGTAAGGTGATATCTTAGTGTAGTTTTGATTTGCATTTCCCTGATGATCAGAGATGATGAGCACCCTTTCATGTGCCTATTGGCCATCAGTATATCTTCTTTGGAGAAATGTCTGTTCATGTCTCCAGCCCATTTTTTGATTGGGTTGTTTGATGTTTTGTGGTTGAGTTGTGAGAGTTCTTTATATATTAAGGATATTAAGCCTTTGTCAGATATATGACTTGCAAATATTTTTTCCCAGTTAGTGGGTTGTTTTTTTGTTTCAATCCTGTTTTCATTTGCCTTGAAGAAGCTCTTTAATCTGATGAGATCCCATTTGTTTATTCTTTCTATTGTTTCCCTTCTCTGAGAAGGCATGGTGTCCGAAAAGATCCTTTTAATACTGATGTCAAAGAGTGTACTGCCTACGTTTTCTTCCAGAAGCCTTATGGTTTCAGGTCTCACCTTTAGGTCTTTGATCCATTTTGAGTTTATTTTGGTGAATGGTGAAAAAGAATGGTCAATTTTCATTCTTTTACATGTGGCTTTCCAGTTTTCCCAGCACCATTTGTTGAAAAGACTTTCTTTTCTCCATTGTATGCCCTCAGCTCCTTTGTCAAAGATTAGCTGTCCATAGATGTGTGGTTTTATTTCTGGGCTTTCAATTCTGTTCCATTGATCTGTCCACCTGTTTTTGTACCAGTACCATGCTGTTTTGATTACTGTAGCTTTGTAGTATGTTTTGAAGTCAGGGATTGTGATGCCTCCTGTTTTGTTCTTTTTTTCTCAGGATTGCTTTAGAAATTCGGGGTCTTTTGTTGCCCCATATGAATTTTAGGATTCTTTGTTCTAATTCTGTAAAGAATGTCATTGGGATTCTGATTGGGATGGTGTTGAATCTGTAGATTGCTTTAGGTAGAACGGACATTTTAACTATGTTTATTCTTCCAATCCATGTACATGGAATGTCTTTCCATCTCCTTATGTCATCATCCAATTCTCTCAGAAAGGCCTTGTAATTTTCATTGAATACGTCCTTCACTTCCTTAGTTAAATTTACCCCAAGGTATTTTATTCTTTTTGTTGCGATTGTGAATGGTATTGTATTCTTGAGTTCTTTTTCTGTTTGTTCATTACTGGAGTATAGAAATGCTACTGATTTATGCAAATTTATTTTATACGCTGCAACTTTGCTGTTGTTGATTACTTCTAACAGTTTTCCAATGGATTCTTTGGGGTTTTCTATATATAAGATCATGTCATCTGCAAACAGCAAGAGTTTCACTTCTTCCCTCCCTATTTGGATTCCTTTTATTCCTTTTTCTTGCCTGATTGCTCTGGCCAGGACCTCCAGTACTATGTTAAATAAGAGTGGTGATAGAGGGCATCCTTGTCTCATTCCTGTTTTCAGGGGGATGGGGTTCAGTTTTTGCCCATTGAGTATGATGTTGGCTATGGGTTTGTCGTATATGGCCTTTATTATGTTGAGGTAGTTTCCTTCTATGCCCATTTTGTTCAGAGTTTTTATCATAAATGGCTGTTGGATCTTGTCAAATGCCTTCTCTGCATCTATTGAGATGATCATGTGGTTTTTATTCCTCAGTTTGTTGATGTGGGGTATCACGTTGATTGATTTGCGGATGTTGAACCATCCCTGTGTCCCTGGTATGAATCCCACCTGATCCTGATGTATGATTCTTTTGATGAATTGCTGAATTCTGGTTGCCAAAATTTTGTTTAGAATTTTTGCATCTATGTTCATCAGTGATATTGGCCTGTAGTTCTCTTTTTTCGTGGTGTCCTTGTCAGGTTTTGGTATCAGCGTGATGTTGGCCTCATAGAATGTGTTAGGAAGTGTTCTATCTTCCCTAATTTTTTGGAATAGCTTGAAAAGGATGGGTATTAAATCCTCTCTGAAAGTTTGGTAGAATTCCCCAGGAAAGCCATCTGGTCCTGGGGTTTTATTCTTTGAGATGTTTTTGATTGCTGTTTCAATCTCTTTCCTTGTGATTGGTCTGTTCAAATTGTCTGCCTCTTCTTGAGTGAGCTTTGGGAGACTATAGGAGTCCAAGAATGTATCCATTTCCTCTAGGTTATCCATTCTGTTGGCATATAGTTTTTTGCAGTATTCTCTTATAATCTGTTGTATTTCTGCAGAGTCTGTTGTTATTTCTCCTCGCTCATTTCTGATTTTGTTTATTTGAGCTTTCTCCCTTTTTTTCTTTGTAAGTCTGGCTAGTGGTTTGTCAATTTTATTTATCTTCTCAAAAAACCAGCTCTTTGTCTCATTGATCCTTTCTACTGCCTTTTTCGTTTCAATAGTATTTATTTCTGCTCTGATTTTTATTATTTCTCTCCTTCTGCTGACTTTGGGCTTCATTTGTTCTTTTTTCTCTAGTTCAGTTAGGTGTGCTTTAAGGTTGCTTATTTGGGATTTTTCTTGTTTGTTAAGATGTGCCTGTATTGCGATGAATTTTCCTCTTAATACAGCTTTTGCTGTATCCCATATGAGTTGGTATGGCATGCTATCATTTTCATTTGTTTCCAGGTATTTTTTTATTTCTTCTTTAATTTCTTCAATGATCCATTGCTTGTTCAGTAGTGTGTTGTTTAGTCTCCACATCTTTGTGCCTTTCTCAACTTTTTTCTTGTAATTAATTTCTAGCCTGATAGCACTATGATCTGAGAAGATGCTTGTTATTATTTCAATTTTTTTAAATTTGTAGAGGCTTGCCTTGTTTCCCAACATATGGTCTATCCTAGAGAATGTTCTATGTGCACTTGAGAAGAATGTGTATTCAGCTCCTTCAGGGTGGAGTGATCTATATATGTCTATTAAGTCCAATTGTTTTAGTTTTTCATTCAGCTCCACTATTTCCTTGTTGATTTTCTGTCTGGATGATCTGTCCATTGATGTGAGTGGGGTGTTGAGGTCCCCTACTATTATTGTGTTGTTTTTAACATCTTCCTTTAGGTCTGTTAATAGTTGCTTTATGAATCTTGGTGCTCCTGTGTTGGGTGCATAGATATTTATAAGCGTTATTTCTTCTTGATGAAGTGTCCCTTTGATCATTATATATTGTCCCTCTGTGTCTCTCTTTACCTGTCTTATTTTGAAATCCACTTGGTCTGATATGAGAATTGCAACACCTGCCTTTTTTTCCTTGCTATTTGCTTGAAGTATTGTCCTCCACCCCTTCACCCTGAGTCTGTGTTTGTCCTTGGGGCTGAGGTGTGTTTCCTGGAGGCAACAAATTGTTGGATCTTGTTCTTTAATCCATTTTGCCGCTCTGTGTCTTTTTATTGGAGAGTTCAATCCATTCACATTGAGAGTGATTATTGATGCATGTGGACTTAATGCTGTCAATCTGTCGATCATTATCTTGTTTTCCTGTGTTTCTTTTCCTGTGTGCTTTAGACTATCCATTTAATACTGCAATTTCTTATGCTGGGTTTCTTAGATTTTTCTTTATCTATGATTTGTGACTCTGTTCTGTACTTTATTTTAGTGTCTACCTTGAAGTTTGTATTTAGAATCTCGTGTATAATATAGTCTATTCTCTGGTGGTCTCTTACTTACTCGACCAATACTGATTTAGACCCTTTGCTCTTCCCCTCCTAAATAATTATTTTCATTTTTTATTGCAACTCGTCTTATTAATTTGTAGTTAGAGTGCTAAGATCGTCCTTGTTTTGGTAGTTTCCTTATTTTTACCCTAATGCTACAGTTGAATATTTGTTATCCTGTTCTGGTTCTATCCATCGGTCTCCCTAGTCTGTGGATTGTGTCCCCTTTCTCCCTTTTTTCTTTTTTCAAGTATGAGAGCCTTCTTGAGGATTTCTTGTAATGGAGGGCTTTTAGTTACAAATTCCCTTAACTTTTGTTTGTCTGGAAAAGATTTAATTTCTCCCTCATATCTGAAGGAAATTCTTGCTGGATAGAGTATTCTTGGCTGTAGGTTTTTATCCTTTAAACCTTTGAATGTATCACTCCATTCTCTCCTAGCTTGTAGGGTTTCTGTAGAGAAATCCGCTGACAGTCTGATAGGGGCTCCTTTATAGGTTATTCTCTTTTTTTTCCTTACTTCCCTGAGTATTCTTTCCTTATCATTCCTATTTGCCAACTTTACTATTATGTGCCTTGTGGTGGGTCTTTTTACATTGACAAATCTAGGAGATCTAAAACCCTCCTCTACACACATTTCTCCGTTGATCCCTAGATTTGGGAAGTTCTCTTCAATAATTTCGTTAAGCACACTTTCTGCTCCATTTTCCTTTTCCATATTCTCGGGAATTCCTATGATCCTTATGTTCTTACTCCTCATTGAATCCATTATCTCTTGGAGATTTTCCTCATTTTTTTAAATTCTTAGTTCTCTTTCTTCCTCTGTCTGGCGCCATTCAGCCTGTCTGTCCTCGATTATGCTGATTTGCTCCTCTATATTGTCTACATGAGCATTCAGGGAATCCGTATTCTGTTTTATCTGGTCCATTGTGTTTTTCATCTCAAGTAATTCTGTTTGATTCTTCTTTATGATTTCAATCTCTTTTGTGAAGTAACTCCAGAACTCGGCTTGTTTCTCTATCTTTCTCTCTACCTCATTGAGTTTTTTAATTATAGCTGCTCTGAATTCATTATCACTTAGTTTACCTAATTCCAAGTCCTCAGGACTTAATTCTGTGTTTTTATTGTTTTCCTTCTGGTCTGGGGCTTTTATAAATTGCTGGATGGTAGAGGAGCGGTTTTTTCTCATGGTGGTAGAATTCAGTTGCAGTTACAGCCTGTCGCCACTCCATGGGTGTCGAGAGCGGCGTGTTAGCTCTCCGCCTTGGGGCAAGATGGCTGCGCCCACTGGCTTTGCTGGGGGGGAGGGGCTGTTACTCACACGCGCCGGTCTGGGTTCAGATCAGTTCTGTTCTCTGGTCTCCCAAGGCCCTTGATTTATAAGGTCCCCGCGGACAGAAGCTCTCCTCCCGTCAGCGGGTCTCCACTGAATCAGCGGCAGGAGTCCTGGATGATCCCTCGGTCGCGTGGCCCTCCCCCGCTCCTTCCCGACCCGCACCGCAGCGATCGCAGACTTTAGGGGAGGGAGCGATGTTCTCTCCTACCGGTCTGGCACCTCCAAAGGTGTAAAGCTAGGTTTATGATCTCCTCCTTCTTGGTATTCTAGGTCTCTAACGAGCTGGCATTATGTTTATTCTCTGAAATTCAGTTCTTCCAATCTTTTGCTGTATTTTGGAGGGGAGAGAATCCCGGGTCAGCTCACCCCGCCATTTTGCTCTGCCCCCTCTCCCAGTTTGCTAATATTTTGTTCAGAATTTTTGCATCTGTATTCATGGTGAAATTGACCTATCAGTTTCTTTCTTGTACTATCCTTGTCAAATTTTGATATTGAGGCTATGCTGGCATCATGAGTTGGGAAGTATTCACTTCTTCTATTCTTTAGAAGTACATCTATAGGATTAGAATTATTTGTTCCTTCAATGCTCAAAAGTGACACACGACAATTTTACTCGCGTTACATTGGGCAAAGCATGTTACATCATCCCACCTCACTTCAAGAGGGTGGAGAATTGCGATCAATCACCCAGTATTCCTGGAAAGAGAAGAGAAACAGCATATTCTACCTCTTAACTCACTTTCTCTCTTTTTCTTTTTTTGGAGAACTGTGAAGGTTCTGAGACGGTAGCCTAATTGCATGCTAACAATTATCTTGCCACAATTTCATAGGTGATAGAAGAAGAATGAAACTCCTGGGTCATAGAGGAAGCACAATTTATTGCTCACATAAATAGCAGCAGCCAGAATATCAGCATTTTGCCCTAAAAGTGACACAATGTCCAGATGAGACCTGCACACACAGTGAGTTGCATTCCAGGACAGGAATCCTGGACTTAGAGACTCTGAATCCTTTGCAGGGAACTTGACATACTGTCTCTATCTTCCAAGACTGCTTGCTATGCAAACATCCTTGAAAATAAGTCTGAAAAAAGGGAGAACTAGTGCCTCTACTTAAAAGAAATGCAGAAACATAAGGAGCCTATAGAGAATTCTCAACTGATTTATCTTTAAAACCTATTTTTGTACCTAACATAAGAGATTCATTATTCATTTTTATTGTGATTATAATTTACCAACATAAGGTAACTTCCTTTGCTCTATTTTTCTTCTCACTTTCATCCTTGATATTAATATTGCCACTAATTTTTTTGTTGTCTGTTTGCATATGACTGATACGGTTTTACTAAATACCTTTATTTTTAACCCTTACATGTCATTTTATTTGGGGTACATATCTGGTACACAGCATATAGTTCACTCTTGATACAATATAAGGATAACTATCCTTTCCTAGAGAATTTTAATCTATTCAAATTTATGCATTGTGATATTTTTAATCTTGTTTTTCTATTATATGCACTTCCTTCCTGTTAACTTTAAAAGAAAAACAAACTTTTACTTCACAAGAGTTCTCAAGTTTATTGTTGTTCCCTTTTTCTCTCCAGAAATGTGGAGCTTCTAATTCGATTTTCATTCAAAAGCAGTTGCTTTAAACTTTTAAACTAACTATTTGAATATTTGCTTTCCTACCTATGTATCTGTTGACCCTTCTCCTCTAAAAAGATTTGGCACAATTCATCCCTCTGAATCCTCCCACAGCAGGCATTTTATTGGAATAGTAAAGTTTTTTTTTTTCATAGATTAAGATTATTTTTTTTACAGTGTAGATTTTTATTTGAGGAATTATTTTTGATCATTACATTGTTTGAAAACCATGCAAACTGATAATCATTTAGAAAGGATCTTGAGATTGTAGTGCTCCCTGCCATTTTTTATATAATATCATGCCCATACTTTACCTCCACGGTTTTGAGGTCAGCTGGAGTACGGAATGGCTACACATAGACTGATGATATGCTTTCTGCCTAACAATGTCTGTCTGTTGTCTTCACAGGTAAGAAAATCGCCTGGAAGTAAAATTCTTAGGTCAGTTTTTTCACCCTTGAAATTCAAAATCCTCCAATAGAAACGTTCCTCCCTTATCATCTGGATTTAGCATTGGAGAAGAGAAATCTATGCTGTTGGGTTTTTTTTTTCCCCCTTGTGACTAATTTTTTCCCTCCAACTTGAATACTTACAGAATTTGTTGAATATTCTTGAAATTCAGAAATGCCATCAGGTTGTGTCTATGTGTGTCTCTAAACTAATGTTCCTAGGACTTGTATATATATATATACAATATATGGTTAAGGATATATGTCTTTTTAGCTTAGGGAAATTGGCTTTAAATCTCTCTTTGCTAATTGTTTCTCTTATTGTATTCCATTTTAGGCTTATGTTATTTCTAGTGTAGTCATCAAAAGCTTTTAAATTTATTACTTTCGCTCACCTACTTCATTTCTTTGTCCTTTTCCTCTGGATTATAAGGGACTCTCTTGAGCTAATTTACCAAATCCCTGTTTTAGCTTTAGCTTTCAAATACCAAATCTGCTGTTCGTTGCCGCCAATGTGTTGTGTTTTTTGTAATTTAGCAATTGCTTGTTTTATGTAATAGCAATTTTTCCCAAATCATTTTTCCCCCAAAGGAGAAAAAGTGCTACCAATGTCCCTAACATGAATTAAGAGATTTGGTAAATGAACATCTATCATTCCTCAGAAGGGCCCATTTTTAAAATTTTGAATCTTTATATTTATGGTGACTATTCTTCATCAGCTTGTTGTTACAATATTGGGATACAAAATTGTGTTCTGTTATATTGTTTAGGCCTTTATTCACATAACAGTTCTCACAGAGGAGAAAGAAGGAAACATTTTCTGTAGTTTCATCTGTTAGTGGGCCCTGGGACGTATGCTCATCAGGTCATAAACTAGAGGACTGCAGCTACTATGAATGAAGGGGAACTTAGCTGCTTACCTAGTTGTTGATTTCCAGCATCCTGGAGTTAGGATTCTAGTACGTAGCAACCTGACTGTTGCCCTACTCACTGCTCGCTAGCCTGCCACCTCCTCCCGCCCCTTCTGCTGTGGATTTTTGGATACCTGTGTAAATTGAAAACTGTAGTTCTGGTGGGATGGAAAAAGTTTACCAGAATAGTTGACTTTATTAGGGAGAGTCTCTCTGCTGTTGAGCTGTCTTTCCCGCTTTGTGGTTATTCTCCCGGTCCTGAATTAAGGTGCTACCCCCTTTCATATATGATGCAATTGTTCTGGTTTGTCCACCCCCATCAGTTGTATTCCACAAGTCTTCCATTACTATAGGGAAATGCTATCTACTAGTCAGTTGATTCACCCCTAGAGCAAGAGAGGAATTCTCAACTTCCTTTATTTGCCCCTCTCTGACTATTTCCCCCTCACTGTCTGCCACCCAGCCCTTCCTTCTCTGAACTAGGAGATTCTCCTGAACTGCCTAGTGAGAATCTGGTTATTTACATTCCAGTGTAAACACACTTCTCTCTGTGTTAAATTGTTATCAGTGATCAGAATGGTCCCCAATCAATTCTCATCTGTAATTTATTGTTTAGAAAGTTCCCAGAACATCCGAATTGTCCACGTTAACTTGAAAATAACAGCAGCTTATAGCACTTCCCTCCTCGATGTTTAGTTCCTTAAAAGTAATCGCCATGTGCCATGCTTTTGCCAAGTAAAAAAACTGTAGACATCCTAGAAAACAAGTTGTTAAAATGTTGGCAAATATTTATGTAGAATAAATATTAACATTTAGATTGAATTCCTTGATCACTAAACTTGACAGAACAGCTTCATTAATTGGTGATTGGAATTAGAAGAAAAGTTATATATATCTCTGTATGTACACTCTATACATGTATATATACACGAACATATATAATTCTGGGGGGGGGGGGTGTGTGAAATAGTGCTACTTGAATTACAGATCTACACTTTTAATTCTCTCTTGCTGGATATATTCTATTTAGCCATCCAGATCCACTCTGCCCCTTATTTCTGCTCTCTGTCCCAAAGCTGTATGAATTATGTCAACAGACTTCTATTTCTTCTGCTTTCCTTTTGGGTTCTGCCAGTGGGAAACCCAAGCAGGAGACTAGGCTGGCTGTTCCAGTAGGAGTTGGTCACTGATCCTCTCAATCATCTTCTTTACACTCCCTTTCTCTGTTCCTATACCTCTCCCCTCCCAGGTTCATTTAAGACTAGGGGTAGAGATGGCTTATCCAGCACCAACCCTGGGTCCGTGCCCTATTTCTTTAGTTTCCCAACACACTGCCCACACTTTATAAGTCCCTTGTAAATAAACTCTTCTTGAATTTTCCTGTTTTGAGGGCACCATTTCCTATTAAGACTGACTCACACACCCTTGTTTATCATTGTAGATCCCTGATATGCATGTGGTCAAGGTTATTCCTTTGGTTTATTGGGGAAAGGGATTGTTATCGTTTACTCGACCAAGTTTATTCTTCCTATGGAGTTTCATCATTGCCCTACTGGGAGTTTTTCTCCCATAGGATAAAAGATAGTTCTACTGTTGACCCTGTTTTCCAGCATGGAATGCACTTGTTTATTTGTTTATAAACAGTTTCAGTTATTTTATTGGGATTTGAGAAGGATGGAAGGTGAAAGTAGAAGATAAAAAGTGAAGATTCAAATCCCCATATTAAAACCTAGCATCTTTTATGCTACCTGTAAAGATTTTCAAGACGGAGAATTCTATATTTCCTCCCATCCATATACTGACTATTCCCCTATAACTGCATTTTATCTAAAATAAATTTCTTGAGCTGAAAATTAAACCTACCTTTTGTTTGTCTATTGATTTTAATTATAATGCACTTGAAATTTTAAAAAATTTTAATGTGAAAATATGTAAAAATAAAATGTTCACTTTCCTTTAAAACATTAATTTCAGTAACAAAATTATATCTCAATTTAATACTGTTTAACAATAAAGCATTTATATAGGGATGTTTCCTCTTCACACTACTTATGATATTATGAAAGACAATTAAAATCAATAAAAAGATAAAATTCTATTTCCACATTGTGTGATCTCTGTATTACTCTGTTAGCAGTAAACAAAAATGTGGATCATCAAACAAATGCCCCCGGGTCTTCTAAGGACTGGGCCCCTGGGCTTTTATAATCTTAGGTGTTGTTTCTGGGTGATATTTCTTCCTGATCGCATCTATTTCACCGTCAGGTATACATGAAGCCAGCAGTGGAATTTGAGAAAAATAGTTCTTAGCCAGGATATGCTTGTGTTTGATCTTGTGAATAAACAAGGGTTCATATCCCTGAAAAGAAAAGAAAATCAAATCAAATTCTATTAAAAGTCACAGATATATTTTGCCAAGTAAAAACACTTTCATGCCTCCATGCCTTTGCTCATCAGTTCTTTCAGCCAGAATACATTTCTCCCACTTTGTCTCTCACCCTTTGGGGCTCAGTTCCTCTGACGCTTTAACCTGGAAACTTTTCCTGATTCTCCATGTGACCTCTCTGAGTCCAAACTAACCCCTCCTTCTTCCGTACTTGCAAGC
This sequence comes from Equus przewalskii, assembly GCF_037783145.1. Classification (NCBI taxonomy): domain Eukaryota; kingdom Metazoa; phylum Chordata; class Mammalia; order Perissodactyla; family Equidae; genus Equus; species Equus przewalskii. The sequence continues at coordinate 79,469,274 of NC_091834.1, forward strand.
ATTTTTATGTATTTTAATTGTAATGTTTAGTTCATTCTGCCTTAAATTTCACTATCTTCTTGAGAGTCTCTTCCATGATAAGGAAAACTCCTTGAAGACTCAAACTGGGTCTTTTTCATATATGTGTCTCTTGGCACCATAAGGAAGATACTCAATCGATATTTTTGAATGAATGTACTTGTCACTTTGGTTCTCTTTAAATCTGTTTTAATACTGATGCAATTACCAATTTGAATTTTTTTTCTAAAATTGGTCCTTCCCTCCATTTCTCCAGAGTTCAAGATAAAGATCACAGTGGTGTTGTGACAACGAAACTTCTCTTTGGTCACCTTCTTACTACCTTAGATTCCCACATTGTAAGTCCCTGCACTGTTTCCTCTTCTCTTCTTAACAGAAAATAACCTTCCTGCCTTTATCAAGTCTTCATGCCTTTCCATTTCATTTGTTCTTAATTAATTTTTAGGCTTCTTGTCTCGCCACAGCTATAACAGTACTTGGAACTTTCTCTGTTACGTAGCATTGCGACATTATAAAATCATCTGTTTTCTACTAAGAGTGGCAGAGTGCTAGTTACCAATCCAATATTCATTCTCTCTTCCATTCACGTTTAGAGGCCTGATTTTGTATAGGGCACAGATTTTGTATTTTGTGACATGCTCAGCTTTCCTCACTTTTATTCTAGCTAGAGGTGGCTATGCGACAAGTTTCTGGCCATATACATACATACATATATATAACAGAAGTCATTGGATAAAGCTTACAGGAAAGCTTTTTGAAAGTGAGACGACTCACCTTGACAGGTGCTTGACAGCACCTTTTGGTGTTTGTCATACCTGGGAGGTAGATAGAATGCAGGAGATGAAGCAGCTATTTTATCTCTAAGAGTCCACAAATGTGAGGATGAAAGCCAAAGGTTAAATACGGCTGAGGGAAAAGTTAGGGGGCCTGGGTTTCTGAGAGCATTATGGAGCTACCCTACTGGCCCCATACTGCCAACCTCTGGACTTCTTGTTATATAAGGAAACTAAACCCACATTTGGTGAAGTCATTATAAACTACTTAGTCTGTGATTTTCTGCTCAACTTGAATGCACCTGAAACATGAAAATTGTGTTCATTACATTTCCTTGTTTTTCTCAAGAACTTAGCCTAGTATCTGGCACACTCAAAAGTAAATTCTGGTTGAATTAATAAATACCATCTATTCTGTTTATTAATCTTAATTGACCCTTCTTTTCAACCAAATCACAAATACTTTTACCTCCTCCTAAAAGTTGTTTTCTAAAAGTAAGACATCCCCTCACTAAAGATCCCTCATAGTGTCGAATCAAAGGTAAAGAAAACCCTGGAGAAAAGCAGTCAAAGGATATGATATTCTCGCAGAAAGGATTACGTAGGAGTATCCTGGGATTATTTTAAAGTTTCTTCTCTATAGACAAATTTACCAGGTCAAATACTCACCCTTTGCACTAATCTAACTTTGTTTCACCATTTCTTAACCCATATTTCATTGAAAAAAAACTAACATAGTCCTGCTATGCAACATTAAATTATACATATACAAGACTTTAAAAGTTTTCAAAGCGTCTTTACAGAACCCAAAAGTAACCATTAAAGATGAGATAAGCATATCATGGTACATACAGTCAAAGGAACAAGAAGCCAGTCTTAAAGAATAATATAATATGGAAAGATATCCAGCATCTATTATCCCCTTTTGTATATTATTCCCTTTTTATAGATGAGAAAACCAGGTCACTGAGACATTGATAAACTTGCTCACCTTCTCCCAGCTCATAAGTGACAGAGCCAGAATTCAAAGTCAGGGTTGCTCTGATCCTCTATACTGCTTCCATGTTTTCAGCTAAGTTTTATAAAAATGCATGAAGCAAAGAGGTCAGGTCTTACTGTCCTGCAGGTTGTTAGTGATCGAAATGGGGAAACACTGGGTCAGGCCCCTGACTTTAAACCCACTATTGTTCCTACTTTGGCCAATGTGCACACCATGAAAAATTGATCTGCCTCATTTATAGTTCAGAGAACACAAGTCTTTTTCCAGGCTTTTCCTATAACTTGTGCATGATTGCAGGGAGTCAAGATTATTTTAATTTTTGAGTATGCTTTTACAAACTGAGAAAGCAAATATCTCTGTGCATTAGGGAAATTCTGGAAATGCTTTAACTTGCTGCAAGACATAAACTCTTCTTTAACGAGGCTGAATATTAATACTTAAAAGATGACACTAGCCCAAAACCATAAAAAAGGCCATTTTGTCTTAGTTTGTCTGGTTGAGAACTTTAGCTCTATTTACAGAGATTCAGTAAAGTCGGCATCCTGAAATTAGGAATGCATGTGAATAGCACATTTAATTTGAGACTGGAGTAACTTGATTAAATACACAAAGGGAGTTGTGTGGATTAATTGAAGAAGCAGTGGAATATCAGCTTTGGGAATGAACTTCAGTCCCACTATGGGTCCTGGATGAAATGATATTGCTAGTATTGGCTAGGCTTCCAGTGATGAAATATTTATGAGGCAGCTTAGTTTACTAAATATAATATTTAACATAGCTTCAATTTCTTGCTGCCCTTTCTTGCAATCCCTCGAGTGAAATTTTTCTTAGCCTGGCTTCTACTGGAAGATTATTCAAAACAACTAAAAATTTAACTAGTTTTTCCCCTTTACACCTTCCCCCCGCCCAGTAAAAACACAGGCAGGGAATAGCACTATTCAAAATGACAATTTGAAGTCATTTCTTTCTTTTCTCTTAACTGACATCTTGCATGGAATTTAAAGGTAGAGCAATTTAATCAATAGAAGGCACAGAATCAGTAACAGCTCTTGGGATCCTGGGCTTGCTTGGTATAAATGGAGTTCTCTGGGAACTCACCAGGGAAGCCTCAATTCTGTTCATCAAAATGTTCTCAAGATTGCATCTTGTAAGTTACTGAAATTAAATGGTATTCAATTTTAGCATTTTTTCCCCACCCCTAGTTATTTGGAAGCAAATGAAAAATGGAGCCTCGGAACTATACCCCATCGGTATGACTGCCATCTAGAGCACAAAATTTATTTGAGAATTTAGTGTGCTAATAGGCAGACTCATGATGACTAATCAAAGGACGGATTCTATGTTCCAAAATACCTATCTGGTGTTAATATTCATTTATTCTTTCAACAAATACTTATTAAACCCCTAGTCTGTGACAGGAACTGCTGCAGGTATTGGAGATATAGACATCAACAAGCTAAATGAAGTCCCTCCTCTCATGGAATGTGATGTGGAACTAACCCGCTTGAACTTGCTATCATTAGGAGAGAATGGTGTCACGTTCAGGGACTTGGAAGACCTTCAGATCTCTTATCTTTCCTTTTTATGTGCCTTAGTTTCCTTTTAATTTTAATCTCTGCCATACATACCATTCACATATTTTGTTAGTGGTATCCACGGATTCTCTATTAATCCAATGGGAGTATTTAAATTATGCATGGAATGTATTAAAAGGTAGTCAAATTCTTGCTATTAATTCCAATGATTAAATTAATTTCCCAGATAAATTTTGACTTTCTTACCTGTTCAATACTTGCTAGCCTGAGATGAGCAGCACCTTCATCTTTGGTAAGAAGAATGCAGTTCCAGGGGGACCACTCCAAGGACTTATCCCACCGGACCATGACCAGATCATTGAGATTGGTCCAGGCACTGAGGACTGACTGGGATGCCCAGATGTTCTCGGTCAGGTACTGAATATCTTGTAGCTGCATGTCAAAACAAGTTTCAAAAATAATGTTTTCTTCTAAACATAAAATTTCTTTAAGATCATTACATTACTTGAGGAAATATATTGAGTATATTTTTTAAACAGAAACATTATTTCTGAGGTTTTCAGAGGAACATAGCTCCTTATTTTTCACCAAATTTCTGCCCAATCTTCGTGGCATTCTGCCCAAACAATGTTACCAGTCTCACAGTCATGACTGCGTCTTTACCGCAGAGTAAGCTGTATATGTTTCTTCCAGTACGATCATTTTACCTTACATTTATACAGTATTCAGTACTTTTCAAAATTTATTAGTAAGGATCATCTTATCCTCAGGGTTATTCTTGGTCACTTTATTCCATTTTACAAATGAAGAGATTGAAATTTAATAAAGAGTGAGCAATTTGCTTAACGTTATTAAAAAGACTTGTTTTAATGACAAAAGAGGGAAAGGCAGGAAATGAAATAGTTGTTTAAAAACTTTTTTTATTTAAACCATATTAGCTAAAACTCTTGAAATGACTTTTTATCACAAAGTCTGCATATATAAACTTAAAATGGCCAGAAAGGAAGCGTCACAAAATACAAGCAGAGAAAAAAGAACCATTATTTTAAAAGGTTTGGGTGGGAAAGCAGGAATTTTGTCTGTAAAATCAGAGGAAAAATTTCATCCTTGATTGGCAACCCTTACTGATCATACCTGCATCAGGAAAGCAATTTTAGAATCATCTTCATAATCAGCTTCTGAATAGTAGAGCCGTTGAAGCAAACATTTGTATTTCAGAAATGACTCCCGTTGTCGAGTCTCGTTGTCAAGGTTAATGCAGTGACGGCAGCGGTATATGCGTTGTGAAGTGGATGATACAGCAAACTCAGTAGAAGGCAAATAGAGCTGGCAACTGTGGCAAAAGTAAATCTTCTTATAAAACTTCATTGGGTCTTGAGGGGCCTTATTAGTTAAAAATTAAAAAAAAAAAGGAAAGAAAGGTATAAAAGTCAGGCCAAATACTACCCAAGAGAAGCTAACCAACAGAACAAATACTAAACAACTTATCGCAGAATGAGATAAAAAGTTCGTTAAGTTCTAAAGTCATATTTTTCCCTTACCTTCCTATTCTATACAAAATTTAAATTTTAAGCAGTATTCCTTTACCTTGCCAAAATATTAAAAATCTCTATTATTCATCAACCTTCAGATACATGTGGTAAAATCACCTAGAAAATTGACTGAAAAGAATTAGTAGGTAGAGGCTTTGGGCTGCAAAGCAGTAAGAAAACTCTCCAAGTGCTTTGGTATTTATTTTTAAGAAGAATTTATATTTTTGGTGCTATGCTACATTAATTATTCTTACAGGCAATAGCTAGCTTCACATATAAATAAAAGTCCACTGAACCAAATGTTGTTCTTATTTCATTCATCTTAACAATAAATTTGGATTGGCTCATGATCAGTTTTCAAAACTTGAAACTTTTCATCATACGGTAGTTCTATTTTTAATTTTTTGAGAAACCTCCATACTGTTTTCCACAATGGTGGTACCAATTAACATTTCCACATAGTGCATAACGATTCCCTTTTTTCCACATCCTCACCAATACTTGCTACCTTTTGTCTTTTTGATAAAAGCCATTCTAACCCTTGTGAGGTGTTATCTTATTGTGGGTGTTTTTGGTAAAGACTGGCACCTGAGCTAACATCTGATACCAATCTTTTTTTAATTTATTTTTCTTCTTCTCCCCCAAACCCCTCAGTACATAATTGTATATTCTAGTTGTAGGTCTTTCTGGTTGTGCTGTGTGGGACACCACCTCAGCATGGCTTGATGAGGGGTGCTACGTTCCCGCCCAGGATCCAAACTGGCAAAACGTTGGACTGCCAAAGTGGAGCACATGAACTTAACCACTGGACCACTGGGCTGGCCCCCTCTCACTGTGGTTTTGATTTGCATTTCCCTGACGATTAGTGATATTGAGCACTTTTTCATGTACATGTTGGCCTTCTGTATGTCTTCTTTTGGAAAATGTTTATTCAGGCCCTTTCCCATTTTTAAATTGGGTTAAAATTGCTTTTGAGTTGTATGAGTTCCTTGTAATTTTTTAGATATTAACCTAACAGATACATGGTTTGCAAGTATTTTCTCCCATTCTGTATACTGTCTTTCATTTTGTTGATTGTTCCCTTTGCTGTGCAGAAGCTTTTTAGTTTGATGCAATCCTCTTTGTCTATTTTTGCCTTTGTTGCCTTTGCTTTTGGTGTCATGACCAAAAACTCCTTGCCAAGACCAATATAAAGAAGCTCTTTCTCTGTTTTTTTCTAGTAGTTTTACAGTTTTAGGTCTTTCATTTAAGTCTTCAATCCCTTTTCAGTTGATTTTTGTATGTAGTGTGAGATAGGGCTCCAATTTCATCTTTTTGCATGTGGCTGTCCAGTTTTCCAAACACCATTTATTGAACAGACTATCCTTTCTCCATTGTATATTCTTGGCTCCTTTGTCAAATATTAGCTGACCATATATGTGTGGGTTTATTTCTAGACTCTCTATTCTGTTCCATTGATCTATGTGTCTCTTTTTATGCCAGTACCATGCTGTTGTGATTACTATGGCTTTGTAATATAGTTTGAAATCAGGAAGCACGATGCCTCTTTGTTCTTCTTTCTAAAGGTTGCTTTGGCTACTCAGGGCCTTCTGTGGTTCCATATAAATTTTAAGTTTTTTTTTTCTATTTCTATGAAAAATGGTATTAGAATTTTGATACGGATTGCATTAAATCTGTAGATCAGTTTGGGTAGTACGGACATTTTAGCAATATTAACTCTTCCAAGAAGATTTCTTAAATACAAAAAAACCCCAAAAAACCACCAAAAGCATGATCCATTTTAAAAATTGATAAGTTTAACTTCATCAAAATCAAAAACTTCTGCTCTATAAAAGATACTGTTAAGAGAATGAAAAGACAAGCCACAGACTGAGAGAAAATATTTGTAAATCATATATCTTAAAAAGGATTTACAGGTTAAACATAAAAAGAATTCTCAAAACTCAATAATGGGAAAATAGCCCAACTAAAAAAAGGGGTAGAGAGTGTGTTGGTAAAAGACAAGTGCAGGCACTTCACCAAAAAGATATATGGATGGTAAAAAAGTGCATGAAAAGATGCTTAATATTATTAGTCATTAGGAAAATGCAGATTAAAATATAATGGGATACTACTACACACCTAACAGAATTCCAAAATTAAAATAAAAACTGACAATACAACGTGACAAAGATTCAGAGCAGCTGGAATTCTCACACATTGCAGATGGGGATGCGACATGGTACAGCCAGTTTGGAAAAAAAGTTTGGCAGTGTCTTACAGAGGTAAATACACATTTATCATATAACTAAACTGTTCCACTTCCAATGTATTTAATGCAAAACAATCAATTTACACAAAAATGCACAATGAAGTGTTTGTAGCAACTTTATTCACAAAAGCCCAAAACTCTAAACAACTCAATGTCCTTCAACCATGAATGCATAAACAAACTCCGGTACATCCAGACCATAAAAATATTTCTCAGTTATAACAACAAACTACTGATACACTCAAGAACGTGGGTGAATCTCAAATGCAATATGCTAAATGAAGACTACATTATGGCCTCAAAAGACTACATACAGAATGATTCCATTTATCTGACATTCTGGGTTAGGTAAAACTATAGAAATAAGACGCAGGTCAGTGTTTGCCAAAGGGTTTGGGAGCCAGGGGAAGGGGTGATTACAAAGTAACGAGAATCTGGGGGAGTTGATAAGACTATTTTTTATCTTGATTGTGCTGTTGGTTACATGACTCTCTGTATGTATCAAAACTCACCAAAAATAGTGAATTTTACCAAAGGTAAATTTAAAAAGTGAATAAAATCGTATAATGTTATGTGAACGTGTAGAATATGAAATTCTATTATACTACTGCAAACATAAGAACTGAATAAGTCTATAGAAAAGGACTAGAGGGTAGCTGGGACAAATGAAATATTGATTTGAATAAGAAATAATATAATGGACAACTTAATATTCTCTTGCAATACAATTAAGTTTAAAAAATTCATTAAAAAAGAAAAAATATAAAAATTAAACAATTTTTATTTTTCTATAAGTTTTGACTAAATACTGAGATTTTGTTTATGTCAAAAAAGCAAAATAGATGCTTAGTCAGCCTCTTAAAAATTATAATTCTAAAAATAATCATTGGAATAAAACACTATTTAGAATTCTTTAGTAAACTTCCCCAAAACTTTACTAAAAATGTTTTAAATAGTTCTGCACAGTGAGAAGGCAATAAGGCGCTTATCTTGACCTTAGAGAGCAAAATCTCCACAGAAGCCTAAGCATGTTGGAGTGGGTGAAGGTAGTTTAGTTCAAATACATGTTACTTTTGAAATTCTCTCAGGATATCTACATGGGTCTGTTGAGTAATAAATATAACCATGTGGTAAGTATCATAAGGGAACACAAATGAGGTGCATGTAGGATCTCAGAATGAAGAGTTTACCTGTCTTTGCGGTCTTGTGAAGGAGAGGACATGTAATTTGAGTCTTAGGAAATGAACAGGAGTTCGCTGGGTAAAGCTAGGGGACAGTATTCCAGATAGAAGCAACAGTACGTGAGTACGTGCAAAAGCACGATGGTGTGAGAGATCATGACACATTCAACATAGTGCAATACTAAACTGAAAATTTGGCTCAGAGATGAGGAAAGAATTCAAGGTTGGAAATACAGACACAGAAAAAGTTAAGTGAGTAAGTTTAATTTATCAACATAAAAAATAATCATTCAAAGGAGATTTCCACCAATAAGATGGTCTTCCACTTGGACCCCAAGTAAAGTATTAAAAGAAAATATGAATATACTTCAATTTACTATAGCACATACTAGAATTTTGAGAAAGAAGTTCGAGAAAAAAAAGTAGAGTACCTTAAGGTGTCTTGCAACTTCTGGATTAAACAGAGGCGTTTTGATGTAATGAAAAAAGAGTGTTGCAATTCTTTTCCTGAGTCCTTCAAGGTTTTGATGTTTGACTCCTCTCATCATAAGGTCAACCTCTCTGTCAATCAATTCTAAAATTTCCTGAGTCAGTTTACAGTCATGTTCCTATATAAAATACAAAAATATTCAGTATAGAATTTTAAAAATTACTAAGTTTGGGGGCCAGACCCATGGCTGAGTGGTTAAGTTCATGCGCTCCGCTTTGGCAGCCCAGGGTTTCACCAGTTTGGATCCTTGGCATGGACCTAGCACTGCTCATCAAGCCATGGTGAGGCAGAATCCCACATAGCAGAGCCAGAAGGACCCATAACTAGAAGAAGTAAGTATACAATGGGGGGGGGGGGGGGGGTGGGATTTAGGGAGAAAAAAAAAGGAAGATTGGCAACAGATGTTAGCTCAGGGACAATCTTTAAAAAAAAAAAAACTACTAAGTTAGTTTTTTAAATTATCACCCAAACAAACTGAAAACTAGACTCCAGCATAAATGAAACATCACTGATAGGAGTAAAAATTGGCAAAACTAACTTGGAAAAAAATTAGATTTATCTAGTAATTGTCTAGTACAGTTTGAGATATGCATAGTCTACAACCCAGCCATTCTATGCTTAAGTGCTTTATAGAAATGTGCACGTGGAGTCATTGTTCACATAGCCCCAAATCAGAAACAACCGAATATCCATAAATGAGTTGATTACACAAATAAGTGATGGCTTATGCAAACATAGGAATATTATCTAATGTATGGAAATGAATGAACTACAGCTACACACAATAACAAGCTTAAATCTTACAAATTACTGTTGGGCAAAAGAAGCAAGGCACCAAAATAATACATACAGTATCATTCCATTTAAATGAAATCCAAAATAAGCAACACTACGCCATATTATTTAGAATGTGTACAGAGGTGGTACACTACGAAGAAAACTCAAGGAAATGACTACCATGAAAGTCAGTATGGTAGTTCCAGGGGAGGAGAGGGCGAATTGCCATTACGAAGTGGGACACCAGCAATGTTCGCAATATCCTGTTTGGGGGCCAAAGGGTGGTTACGTGGTTGGTAGCTTTGTATTTACTAAACTGCACATATATATTTTATATATATTTTCTGCATGTTTATATAATTCACAATAATTTTTAATAAAGTAGCAGAAACAAGTGTGGTTGAATAAGAAAGCCCAGGTAAGAGCTAGGTTATTAAGGTAAAAGGATTTATAAGTAACAAAATAGAAGTTACTATAACTGCCCAACAGAAGACCACAACAAACACAGTTTGAATGAAAGAGTCAGAAGGTAAAGTCAGTCACTAAAATAATGCTCTTCTGTACTTTTTAATACATACTTGTTATAGCTAATTCAAGAGTCTGCATCAGTGGTCCTTGACCCCGAAGGCAAATAAGAAGGACATGAGGGAGATTTTAACATTGCCCTCACAGTTGAGGATCTAATTTAAATGCTCTGAAATGGGGCCTAGAAAACATTCCTCTACATTTATTTTCATATTCTCTCTCTCTCACCCTGTATGTCTGTCTGTCTGTCTCTCTTTCAAGCTCTCTAGATAATTCTACCTGTACTCAGGTTTAAGATTCTCTAGTCTGTATTATTAATTGTCATCAAAATGATATCTCTTATTTATTGAGGGCTCCCTGTTTGTAAGCACTGAGACATATAGATTATATATTTTAATTTATATTTTATATATACTTATACATGTACGTATATACACATACATATATATTTATACCCTCAAAGCAACTAATTTTACAAATGGTGAAACTGCTTTTCAGAAATATTAAATAACTTATCTAAGGTTGCACAGCCATAAATGAATAGAGCCAGAATTTGAGTAATGCTTAAAGGCCTTATCTCCTATCAAAGTATTGTTAAATAAATGTACATGTGACTATATTAGGTTAAACATATTGTTTAAGATATGCACAATTTATCTTTTATGAGCCATCCTTTGGCTTTTAAATTAACCACCTAGTGGTCCTAATTATGTCAGGTAAGAGCATTTCTACTGTATTCCCTACCTGCACTCTCTTTTTTCCAATCTGCTCTTTTTACTGCCCTCTACAGATACCAAGTTTACTTCCTACCTCTGGATCTACGGCTTCTCCCTCTTCCTATCTATCTTTATCTTCCAAGGCTAGTTACCACACAAATACCTTTGAAGAGGTAGTCCAGAACAAAGGCAGTCAATGCCTCTGTTCTCAAGATAGGCAGAAATGTGCGAGACCTATGGAGACTCACCTCTCAACAAGAACCATTTACTCAACTATTTAATATGCCTTAAGAATTTTGTGTGTCTTGTCTTGTTTCTTCTCGACAGAAGAACTTAGGAGGCAAAGAACCCACATGAAGTATCTAATAGCTATACTTGAGAAATTCTTAGATTGAAATCACATGGCTCACTTAGATGGATCTAAATATGGCTGACATTTTTTCAGTTGTTATTTATAGTGAACCACTGATTATCATTTGAATATTTATACCTATATGCTCTGGCAATTTGGGTCTACTGATGATCAAAACAGACTGACCATGCAGAGTTACCCAATCCATTGCCTATGTACAAGCTTTGAAATAGTTCATACAAATGACAGCTCAGAGACAACTTATATCTCTATGCCATAAACTGAAGGAGGCATCTGGTAACTATCTTATAAATTTAGAGAATTCAAAGTCATTTTTCAGAAGCCAAATATTTTTAGATGAAATACTGATTTAATTTATTTATATTGACAATTACAAATACTCGATGTTACCTTCAATTTGAGCTATAAAACACAAGAGTTTTACCAACGGCCCTAATGGTACTTAGGTTTTCCCCTTTCATTAGGAATATAGAAAACAAATCCATTGTAGCGAATCCTGTGACATGGTGCCCAGACTACCCCTGCTTCAGAACTGAAGCACGAGGTCTCCTAGCTGCTGATAGGGTTGGCAGCTGGCAACTGTCAGCTGAGCCTCTCTCTGGATTGCCGTCAGCTGAAGAAAGCTATCTTGGCTGAAAATTGCTGGTATGTGGGAACAAAAAATAAATGGAGTCCTGATCCAGGTCCAGCTCACAATATGTCCACTGGGTTCTCAGATCCACCCAGTACTCATTTTCCTGGTCCTTGAACATATCATTGGAATGGAATACCTGGTAGTCGACGCAAGCCCCTTACCCTTGATTTCTTGATCCGTGGGGTAAGAGCTAACATGATGTGGAAGACCAACTTGAAGCCCCTGAAACTGCCCTACTCTGGAAACCAAGGTGGCGGAAGTAGAAATGGACCCATTTATTACTTGGGGAATTTCTGCATCCTGTCCCTGCAACTCTGGGCCCTTCAAGTTCAGAGGTCCTAATTCCTGGAGGGAAAATGCTTCTACCAGAGGATAGAGCAAGAGTCCTATTAAATTTTAAGCTACAGCTAATGCCTGGGCTCCTTAGGCCAAAAGACCTGGGGCTAAGGGAAGTGTCATATGCCTGTAGAGTTAATTGACCCTGATCTCTGAAAGGCAGTAGGGCTGTTACTACCGAATGGAGACAGGGAAGAATATGTTTGGCACCAAGATAATGGGAATTTCTTGCTATATTCTTGCCCAATTTTGACAGTAAATGGAAGTCTAGTAGCCTCAGCCTGAGAAGAGCATAGTGATCAGTGGTCCAGACCTCTCAAGGGGTGGGTCATCCCTACAGGTGAGGGTGAGGAAATCTAAAATGGGTAGGAGAGGAAAGAGAATGAGTATCGTTGCAGCCTTAAAAAACAGTGACAACATTAGAGGGCTGTAGTTATTTCACCAACCTTGCACTTGTAATTTTCCCCAGGACAAAAGAGCCTATCCAAATCTGGAGGAGCTGCTCTCAAACCTCAGAATATGAAGCTAGTGGGTCCAAGCAGCAGTATGTGTCATGTACGCTGTGTCCAGACGGGAAGTACTCATTCTCCCACTCCTGTGCACTGTTGGCTGACACTCTCAACTCAGTCCCTTTCTGAGAACTGCTTTGTGGTAAAGAGAGATGCCTCACCCAAAGTCACACCTCCTTCCCAGGGGGCAGCCCACAACCAATAAATGGTCAGTGTGGGAGTAAAATCTCCTGGCCCCTTGCCTCAATTCAGGACAACTCAAAAGGGCCTTCCCAGTTTCAGAGATCCCTGTGAGATTGGCTGAAATCATTGATGAGTTACATTTCTCCATCTGACCAAGCCTGTTATCTATTTCCTCACAGGTGTACTCTCCGATAAACTCCTGCACACTAATTTCCATCTCAGACGCTGCGTCTTGGGAACTTGACCTGGGACACCCATTTCATTTTCATTAAAAGCAGGACTAAAAACAGAAAATCAATAATGAATGAGAAAAAAAGACAAAAATACGTACACTGATGCTGCTTTAAAACTGCTAAAAATAAAATTTTCATTGAAAAGTGTCAGAGTATATAGGCAATAGGTACTGTTTTATTGAACTGAGCTGAGTATTAATCTTATGCTATATATTTGCACCCATTGCATAGAAGGGATATATTTGCATTTAGAATATTCATTGTGCTATAGTTTCATTTACTATGTGTCGTAATATATAGTTAGAGAAATTTTTGATAAATATTAATGCATAAACCACATCCTCCCAAAATTATACCAAAATAACATAGTTGTTGACAAAATAAAATTCATATATATAAAAATTTATCTTTATAATGGCTTAATACAAAACATCTTGCTGATTTTAGTATTCAGTTTCTTTTATTGATAGTGATACCCCCAAGCTAAGAGAAAGTTAACATACCTTCACAGTGTGTTTAAGTGTCAAGAGTACATCCAGCCTCTCATCTTGAGAGATACTTTTCAGCATAATGCATTTATAGATGTTCTGCAGTTCTCGGGCTCTGATGGTAAACTGTGTATCCATTTCCATCATTTTGCCATCAAATGTTCTCCACATCTTTGGAGCTGAACACTTAAAAATAACATTATGTTTACAATTATCAGTTAATTAAAGGCTAAAAAATAATTTTGTTCCTTCTACTAAAAGTTAACCTTAATAGCATGTGCTTTGTGAATAAAAGTATCACTAAAACTTAAGAAAATTCATTGAAGAATTTGTAGACCATGGGAAAGTAAAACATTTTAGAGAAAAATCTGAGAGAGTTGTTCAGGTTGCAGAAGTGCAAACACTTCTACAAGATTCAGAATTTTCTACTAATTTGTACTAACTAGTATGTTGAATGGCTCGATGGGTATATAGAGTAACTCATTACCTGCCTGGCAAAAAGCATTAGCATTAGAATGCTAAAAAAAAATTATCTGCTTGGTTTAATTATATTCAGTTGTATAAATGTGTCTTGATCATGCCTTGCCAATGGAAGACAATCTGTGTAGACCAATTGTTACAATTCTCAATGTATTAGAGCTAAACGTAGCAGAAAGAACCTCTGTGAGATATGGCTTTGTTTCCTCTAAAGATAAATCTACAGCAAGTTCACAGTTCTTCACAAAGCAGATGTCCACAGCGACATTTATGGCACTCGCAACAATTTAAATCTTAGATTTGATATAATTTAAAGTTTAGATAGAAGTCCATGTATTTGAACAAGTCATCAGGAATATCGACTAGCCAAATAGAGAAATAACATAAAGCTGTATTTAGTATGACAGCATTATGAGGAATTTTTAGTTATAGCGTCAATTTACCTTTAATTTTTTTATGTTTCATATTAGCTAAATTACATTGAGAACTACAAAGTTATCTTCTAAAAACAACTGTTTAATATATTTTCAAAGTAATGGTACCATTTTCTGATCAAAGCCAAAATGCATGTTGTTCAGAGTTAGGAATCTTCATTAGAAACTTTAGATTCTCAGTTTTAGGTTTTTTGTTTGTTTGTTTGTTTTTTAAAGATTTTATTTTTTTTCCTTTTTCTCCCCAAAGCCCCCCGGTACATAGTTGTATATTCTCCGTTGTGGGTCCTTCCAGTTGTGGCATGTGGGACGCTGCCTCAGCGCGGTTCGATGAGCAGTGCCATGTCCGCGCCCAGGATTCGAACCAACGAAACACTGGGCCGCCTGCAGCGGAGCGCGCGAACTTAACCGCTCGGCCACGGGGCCAGCCCCTCAGTTTTAGTTTTAATCCAACAAATGAGAAGCTGTAGCCCCATAATTAATTTAAATTTTTAGAGCATAAATCTAATATTAAATAATGTATTGTTAATTAGCTGTCTGATAGAATTAGGTAAAATTTGTTAAGGATTGTAAAAGGGAAATAGCTCAATAATAAAATATTTTATCATTTAATTATTATCATTTAGAAATAGAAAAATATTGTTTTAAATGGATACAGCCTTGTTTGGGGTAGGCATCAGAGTGCTTTGAAGTTTAATGCTTGTTTCAAAGCTCTTTTTAAAAGTTTTAAGGAATAAGCAATCTTAGGCTAAGTTTCATACTGCAATTTTCTAAAGTCTAACTAGTGTCTCAATCTTTGCATGAAATTTTCCTCAGGGTAGCTCTATTAAATGTAATTTCTTTTCTTCCAGTAATATGGACAATACCTTTTGTTCTGCAGGCTGGTAGCTTATTTCATTTGTAATAATCCAAGTATAATAACCTTTTAATGAAATGCCTAGTTCACCTACTTAATTGTATTTTTTCCAGCTGATGGACTGAGTTAACTCCACCTTCCCTCCAAGTCTTTAGCCTCATCTAATATAGTATGATACAGCAGTATCTTAGATTTTTCCAAATATATTCATCATCCCAAACCTTCCCATCCTTCAATTTTTAACTCAAACCCTACCTTCTCCATAAAGATTCCTAACTACTATGGTTTGAACCAATGAAATCACTAGTATCTGAAATCCTAGTGTACTTATAAACACACACATACACACAAACAAGTATGTTGTGTTTCCATTTCAATCACTCAGGACAATGAAATTGGAATCCAAATTGTTCTATAATTATTTTATGTTTCTCAATTCTATTTCTCCCAAAAGATTATAAGAAATAGATTTCTCATGTAGTTCTGTCTATCTCACAGGGTCTACAATACTCATTCATTCAGTCAACAGATATTTATTGTGTTTACTACATATTAGTCAGTGTGCTAGGTACTGAGTAGATAAAATACTATCTTGATTTCGAGAACTCTCAAATCTAATGGAATATAAAGATAAGAAAATAAATAATTAAAATAAAGGATGATTATGCTTGATGATTGTAAGTAAAGAGGTAACTACAGGTTGCTATGAAGCACTTAACTGGTGAAAAGAAAATAGTATCTAAGATAAAACCTGAAGAATAACTAGGTGTTAGCCGGATTAAAGGGAACTGAGTTATAGAATCAAGGAATCCTAGATTTGAAGTTCAAGTTCCCCAGTGTTGGCACTGATAAGATAGAAAAAATCTATTTGGCAAGGCTTTTTTATACTTGGATGTATTTCTACCAACACTGATAACTTGGTCTTCAAGTCTGGCTTCTTTGATTTCAGGCCTTAAGGCGTTTTTTACTCTGATGCAGGAAAATGTCAGCTTTGCTTATTTCTCTTTCCTATTTCCTTTTTTCTTTGAACGCCTTGGCTATAATAAGAGACGTACAACAATCAAGTTCTTAAATTGCTTCAGAAAACAGGAGCGTAATAAATTCCATTTAGCTGCCAACAAATGAGATAGCACAGACTCTGGAGCAGAGAAACAGAACAGCAGGAAGACACATTTCACTGAAGGGAAGGTGGAGAGATAACAAAAACCTTGAGAGTAGCAGCAGGCTTCCACAAAAGAGAAGAAATGTGCACTGTGAGAGGAAGTCTTTTCTTCCTCCTAAATTAATACTCAAGTCCCAAAGAACATAAACTAAGAATAACCCTAACCCCCTAAAAGCGACTGGGTAGTGATCAATTTTTCTTTTACACAGTGAAGGGGTTTTGTTCATCCACAGATGACACCCCTGTGGACCCTTGAGCTCAGAGAAAGGCAAGCATGGGCCACATTTTTCTATGCCATTAGCTGTTGGCCACCGGAATATGGGACAGAAAGAAAACATTTAAATGACACAGCTAACATAGATTGCAGTATTTTAGCTTGTGATTGTGAGAAGTGTATGAATCAAAGAAATAAATGGCCTTGACTCTAGGGAAAACCTTTTGCAGAAATTCAAACGGTCTCTTTATACAGTTTGGGTTAAGAGCACTCAAGCCACATCAGAAACTGGCTGATGATTGTTTATTCAGATTTCTCGACTTGAATTTCTTCACCTCTGTCAACTTGTGAGTTTTAAACATTTGATAACCTGTGGAGGTCAATGTTTGATGTGTTAAAATTACAATTTATCTAACTAAAGCTTTAAAAAAAATCTTGAGATTAAGCTCTTAGTGGAGAATGAAAGCTTAGTATGGAGTCCTTAATAATTGATTGGTTCAATGCCTTGATTAGACTAATTTAAAATCATATCATTCATTACTCAGAGAAACTCTATATTCAGGATAAGAAGATAAAAAATAAAACATTAGTTCAATGAACCACATAATATTTAGATTCAATGATGTGAAACTAAAATCAAAACATAAAATTTTATTCTCCAAAGTCATTTCCAGTTAACAGAAAGGAAATATTCTCTTTTCATATCTATATGCTATGGTGCTAAATGCAGATCTTGAAATCTGCATTATGGCTCTGGTTGTTAGTTTTGACATTTGAAGAAACTCTGATCTTTTCTGGCTTCAGGGGTTAATTATAAGCTATTTTTTTCTTAGCAATCAAAACAACTGAAGAACAGTAAGTTACATCAAGTTTTATGAAATCAACACTGACTGCTCTTGAATACGAGACACAATACTAGGCATAGGGGGGTGGAGGGAGAGTGGGCAGGCATAAAGAGGAATACACATTGTACAAGTATCTACAACGAAAGATTAACTGTAAAATGTATCTTAATTGTTTTCTATGATGTTTAATTTGGCATCATATACAAAAAGAAGATTAAAATGATTTTGTATTAGAATAACAAAGATTTTATAATTTACTATAACAGGTAAAAGCAGGCCAAAAGTCACTATTATTCAATATTTTTAAAGACTGGACTAATTAGGCCATGTAATGGACCAGGGATTGACATCAAGTATAGTTGTTCCATTCTGTGGTTGTGTTTTTCTTGCCCTATACAACCCTTTGGTCAAAACTGAGGTAAAATTCCCTTGTATCAGCTAAAATGTCTATTTCCTCTAAATCTCAGCCGTGGGATTGGTGAGATTAACTGGTTTATCACCTGGGGTGACTGTGGGTTTAGAACTCCAGTTCTAAGATCTATGACCCACAAAAAGCCTTTCCATTGATTTCTACAAGTTCTTGTGGCTAATGTTTTCCATCCTTCCTTCAACCTTCTGGTCTTGCAACTTGTGTGCTTCCCTGAGTCAGTCTAGATATTAAGGCCTGATCATTTCCCTTGTTTCCTCTCCTCTTAGCAAAAAGAAATCATCTTGCACTTAATACTTCATTTATTTAGTAATCTAACTAAAGAAGTCACAAGAAGCCATGTTGTACCCCATTGCCTTCCAATTGTCTCTTCACCCTACTTTCTTTTTCTCCTGGCAATACTCAAATACCTCCATTTTCAGGGCCAGGCTGGTGGTGCAGTGGTTAAGTTCTCTTGTTCCACTTTGGGGGCCTGGGGTCCCTCAGTCCAGATCCCAGGTGCAGACGGACACACCACTTGTCAAGCCATGCTGTGGCAGGCATCCCACGTATCAAGTAGAGGAAGACGGGCATGGATGTTAGCTCAAGGCCAGTCTTCCTCAGCAAAAAGAGGAGGATTGGCAGCAGATGTTAGTTCAGGGCTAATCTTCCTCAAAAACAAACCCAAAAAACCTCCATTTTTCTGGCACAGAGCAATTCTTCCTACACTCAGGATCCTTCAGGGTTTCAGATTCTACCCCAAAATCAAAATCAAATTATCAAAATATTTACAAAAAACAAAAACAAAAAATAGATCTTCCTTCCTATAGGAATCCTGATGAACAAAATTTCCCCACCTCATTTTTTGGGGTAAAATTTAAAGCCCTCTTAGAATGTTGTACTTCATGAGAAAGAGTAATGGTTGTCCACCACTCCAGAGTCATTATTATATGTTGGGACTTGATAAAATTTTGCACTCTTCGTAATTCAAAAAATGTTTAGAGATAATGCTAGACATGAGGCCTGGTGGGAGGGTGTAAAGTCATAAAGAAGAAGAGACAGTGTATAAGTATTTACCACAAGAATTTAAAATAGTTTACAGGAAACAAAACAGCAGAGAAAGCACAAGTGGGAAATCCTGTAGAAGGTGCAGCCTCATTAGTAAGGACGGGTGGGTACCAACCATCTTCCCTGTCCCTTGGTGCCTCAGAGGCCTCCAGCTCCTTCAAACACTCTTACGCCCTGGGTCCATGTTGTCCTCTGGTAAGGTTAACAATCAGACACATAAGGAACACAGTTCCCAGTGGTAAAGCTGGATTCAAGATAAAGTAACTTGCTAAAGAAATAAATTTAGTTCAAAATCCGACTCTGGAGAAGTAGGAGTATTATCGCTTCTATACAGTAGACTCATCTTTCCTAGAATGAAGATATTCAAGAATTTGAAATGATAGTATCTACATTGCATAATTTCTTGTTAATACATGAAATATAAAATTACACAACAATTATTTCTGCCACTTATTTTTCCTCCCTGCCTCCTTCCACAAGCATTTATTGATACTCTGTGTTAAGCACCATGTGAGGACATGAGAATACAGAGACAAAAGACAGCTCTTGCCTTCAGAAGCTCAGAATCTGGGAAGGATTCAGACATGTAAACAGACATAATAAAACTTGACCACTCAATATTAAGACAGATGTGAATCAGAGTCTCATGAAAGCATGTAGTACAGGCTAAAGTAGCAGCATTAGCAGATCTTTTCTGGAAGAAGAGGCATCTGAGCTTGTTTTGAAGGATGCATAGCTGGCTACTGAGGAAGGAAGGAAAGGAAGTTTCACGGGGAGACAACACCAGATGCAAAAGCATTAAGAGCACGTGGTCTTTCTGAGGATGTGTACGTAACTGAGCATGGCTAGAGCAGTGCGGCTGCAGTGAGTGAGGAGAGACAACAGTGGGATGGGTGAGGAGTGCTGAGAATCGATTATGAAAATCCTTGTTCCCTGAGGGCAGCGAGGAGAGGCACGGGCAGAGTTATGTTTAATGAGGTCACTATGGCTGCAGTGTGGATGATGAAGGACGGAACTGAGAAGTGAGACAGGAGGCCAAGAGCCTAATTTGGAGACATAAAGTAATCCAAATGAGGAGGAAAGCCAGTTCAATTAAACTAGTGTCAAGTTCACACGCACAAGACAAGACTTGTCTCATGACAGGGAGATAGGGAGATACGGAAGGAAGAGAGAGGAGCTGCCCCATAGCATCTCCTCGGAAGCCTCCCATCCTTTTGCATTTCAGCAGGATCACAAGGCATTGCACCAAGACTTCGATTAGCTGCAGTTCAAGTCTTTGCCTACATGGCCTATTTGGATACATGTAAGGTCATCAGGGTGCCATGGCAGAGCCATTTCCCTAAGCAGTGGGAGTGAGTTTGGAAATAACAAAGTAAAGAATTGAGGAAACTATTAAAGTAATAGAACAAACAGGATGGGCGCTGGACGGGATGTCAAGAAAAATGCCCAGATTTCTGCCTGAAGCAACTGAATAGATGATGAAACATTCATGGAGATAAATTATGTGAGTGCTACAGAATAGGATCAGTGTGGAGGAAAGGGGTGAAGGAATGGTGAGATTATATGACTTGGGAGTTGACATGTCAACTTGAGGTGAATTCTTGGGACATCCAAAGCGCAATGGCAGTAAGCAATCAGAGATGTGATTCGGAAGCTCCTAAGAAAGGTCTGGTCTGGAACTGAAGGAAGTACCAGGATACAGATAGTAGTTAAAGCCACAGGAAAAACTGAGATCAACCAGGAGTAAGTAAGCTAAGAGAAAGGCATTTATAGTATCCAAAAAATATGGTTTTTAAGAAGGAATGTTCTCAAATAAAAATCATACATCTAGATCACTATATGCGAATATCTTGCACTCCATTCCTCTTCTTCTTGCGGCTGGATTGGCTTTTAATTGTTTGGAAAGATCAGGTTTATAAAAGGAAATTGGTCACTATGGAAACAGACTATTCAATATCAAGCAGGCAGTTTCACCACGAAAAGGTAATTACTTTAGTTTTTCCCTTAATTGCATGTTTTCAATAATCATATATCCTTTTGGTCAGAAATTTCCAATCAGTTAATGACCTGGTGAGCAAAGGCAAAAACACCAGTCTGCAGCTATTTTCCCTAGGTCGTTTACTATGGGGACACCCTAAACTCAGACATTTTGTGACTTCACTACTCCATTTTATCAGGGTGTGCGATTCATCTGATTTCTATAGTCAGCCTAAATCTAAATGAACAGAGTCACAAGCAAAGTGTCTCCGTTTTTCCCTTCATGGTCAAATCCTTTTTGTTAAGAACATGTTAATCTCACGTTACTTGTCAATCATTATTCTAGGCTGGAGTTAAAATCTAAAGCTGTATCAAAAGAAAGAAAAAAATAAATAGAATTTAAAGAAATATGTCACCAAAATGCTAAATAAAATTCAAGCAAATTCTTAAAATGTAAGTCTCTTCTTTAGTTCATTACCTTACATTTTTAAACTCAGGATACATTCACATTTAAATAATTGTTACTTCACTAACCTTATCCAAAAAAGCTTGTATTAATGCTTCCTGGTTCGCCATATAAGCGACGTATCTATGTCTCCCAATGGAAGCAATTATCTGGGTCTCTTTTTCCAGAAGTTCACACAAAGCAGCTTTCCTTTCAGCTCCAGTGAAAGACTGGTTAATATGTGCAAGTTCTTCTCGCTGCCAGACTGGAGGAATAGCATGAAAGACTCTTGAGTTTTCAAAATCTCACATCTTTACAGAGCATTTTTACCATCACATCCTGACAAGCAATATTTTATTTTTGTATCAGTTTAAATAAAATTATACCTGAATAGAATCATTCATATTGTACATCTGATATACGAAAAAACAGGATGAAATAGAAGCTGAGAGACTTAAAGCAATAAAAGTAGTCAAACAAGCAGAAGCCAAAAGAAATCAGTACAGATAATGTCAAATTATGCCTCTAAGCAAGCACACTTACTCTTCAGTATTGAAAAAAACATGGCTTGGGTTTGCGGCCATGAATGTGTACTGCTCAGATCTCCCTTCCAGAGAGTACCTGTTGTGAGGAGTACAGGTAGCTAGCTGTACAGGTACAGCACTTCGGATCTGCTGCCACTTTGGAGCAGAGACCACATTCCCCTCAAAGCTCTCAGTCAATGCCTGAGAACCATGGGGGATTCAGGGCCTGGTTCCCAACAACATCTGTCCAACAGCGGTCTCTTCTGTGGTCAATCGTTGCCTCTGAGCTGACCACTGGGCTGCCTTAGACTTCCTCAGATCTGTGTCTGTTTGAGGCTCTCTATCTTTCATCCTCTCCTTCCCTCTCTCAACTTTCTCAGGTATGAAACAACACCTCAACCTGAAGACTTTCCTCACCTTTCCCTGCTCTCTCTCCCCTTTATCTTTCACTCCAACTCCATCTTGTTGTCTGCTTCCCCCAGGACCCGAACTGACACAGTTTGATGTAGAATTGTTGACTTCAATTGGCTCCTTCATTACCAGCATTGAGGTACCATTTTCAATTTCTTTACAAAACCCTAAGTTATAGCAGCAACTGTTATAAAGTAATTGCATTTACTATACTCTTTACTCAAACCAATGAATTGTTAAAATAATATTTGTAATACTTTAAAGTGTTAGTTACTATCAACAAAAAATAAATTGCATGAAACACATCCTGAGACCAAACCATACAATGCTAAAGAGCAGTATTTTAATAAACTCATTTTATCTAAACAGTAATCCCACATTCTCAAAATGAACCTTCATCAGAAAATATGGATTACTAGGTCCTATCCCAAACTTAAATAAGTCAAAATTTCTGGGCTCAGATATATGCATTTTAACAAGTGTTCCACTCAAGTCTTACACACACAAAATTTGGGAAAGAAAACTGTTTTAAATCTCACATTTCAAAAATGTCAAATGTATTCACATTAACAGAAGCACAGTGTTGGAAAGAACCTTAGAAATTAAATAGTTCAATACTCATCCCCCATTTAAGACAGTATCCTCCCCTCAGCCGCTTGAACAGTTTAATTTGCCCTCCCTGGTCCTGGTACCAGCCTGTGAGGCACATAGTCTATTCTTTGGACCACACGGCATCCCTTTGAGTATCTGAAGACAGCTGTCACATTCCACTTAGGCTTTCTCTTTTCCAGACATGAACACTTTCTTTTCTTAAATCACACATCATTTGACATAATTTCATGTTCAATCCAGGTGAAGCTCCTCTGGTTTATCACAGTACCTCTTTAACATGTGGCAACCAAATTTCTGACAAGATGGAGGTTTATACACAGGCTGCTAAGCCCTCTCTCCTAAATGCCTATGGAAATGATACAAGCAACATAAGATGCTGGAGGGGAGGGAGAGACCTGAATCAGTGCTGGAAATCAGAGAGGGGTGTGGTTCACACGGTAGAAACCTTGGGGGAATTTCTTCAAGCTATCCCGCAGGTACTGCTGGGAGACACTGTCAGAGGTACAAACGTCATCCCCCAAACTGCTGCTGTTCTGTCTCAGAAAGTGGAGGCTGGAGCAGAGGAGGCAATAACCCTTAATTCAATGACTCAGAGCTAGAGAAAGGGGAAGCTATGAACCCACTTGATAATGTATACCATGTGTAAGAAAGTCTTTGAAAAACTTTATGAAGGATGCCTATATTTCAGATCACTACAGAAAATAGTAATAATCATAACTGTTTATGCAAAAAAAAATCAAAAGCTGAAAGCATAAAGCAAGATGAGAGAAGCAAAATCAAGTATAATAATTATATCTTAAAATATGAAATGGTTAAATTTTTCTGCTGAAAATAAAGTAGAATAATTTTTAAAAATCTAATGACATGATGTTTTTGGGAGGCACACTTAAAACAAAGTGACACCAAAGGTTAAAGGTTAAACATAAAAGGTTGGCAGATATGAACAAAAAAGAAAGCACAAGCAGCAATATTAATATATAGAAAATAGAGGGGGAAACATTCAAAATTCACTCCTTCAAGTAGATGATTTTATGATGAAAGGTATGACTCTCACGAACGTTTATACACAAAAACACATCCCATGAAACTATACAGAGCAAAACGTCTATCAGCTGCAAACACTGCTGTGGTGAGTATATTTTATATTATATAAACATAAAGGAAATACAAATGAGTTACTCTACAACAGCGTCAAATAAAGAAATATTAAAAGCATAAAAAATATTTGAACAATATGCTTAACAAATTTAAATTAATTAATACACATCAAGCTCTGCACACCAAATGCTGAAAATATGCCTTATTTTTAAAGATCTATGAAGCCTATATATAAATTTATATAAATTCTAGGAGTAGGAATGGAAGGAAACACAAAATCCCCAATTCAGAAATGCTGAAAATTGCATTTTTTGACCACAGTACAATTAAACTAGAATTCATAGCAAAAGTTTAAAAAGAAATATTCCCAATTCCTCGGAAATGTAAGAAATACTATCAAAAATAACATTTTAAACAAGTAAAAAGAATGTCCACTATTAAGGAAAGAAAAAAATATTACATATCAAAATGCATGGGATGCAACAAAAATTGGAGTAAGGTAAATAAATAAACCTCATAAATAAACCTCAAATTCAAATCAGGTACCTGTGAAAAGTGTGTGGGAAGGCAGTTATAAAAAGCTGTAATGCGTGCGACAGTTAATCATAAGCCTTCTCTGGAAAGTCATGGCTTCTGTGTATCTCTCCCTTTCTCCATGATGATTTAAAGATAACTGAGAGTGGTTGTGAAAATTACTTTGATACCCCGGTATACACATCCGGACAGGGAAACTGAACTCATTTAAGCCATGTTTGTTCCAGTTCTTCATAGAAAAGAGAAGCAAAACAGAGGGCGAAACAGTGACCTACTGTTCTTTATTCGAACAAATAGTTCAAAAAGTCACTTTAGTCTCTGACACTTATCATAAGCTTCAGTTCATTCCAGGTTTTCGGTGCCTTTCACATGTAGCAACCTTGGTTTTGAATTTGCAGAGTATCTCCTATAATTGCAATTCCTAGCAAACACAGGAATCAGGAGCAGCTAGACAAAACTGAGTTTATATCTGATTTGATAGTTTCCAGAACTATACAGAGAAGACATTGAGGAAAACAAGAGAGATTCTGTCCTCTTTCATAAAACATACGTTCCCCAGGGATGACAATTAAAAACAAACAAAATCTGGGGTACTGTATTAGTCTGCTACAGCTGCCGGAACCAAGTACCACAGACTGGGCGGCTTAAACAACAGAAATGTATTTCCTTCTATCCTGGAGGGACAGAAGTTGAAGGTCAAGGTGATGGCAGGGTTCATTTCTACGGAGGGTCTCTCTCCTGGCCTTGTAGATGGCCATCTTCCTCTGATACCTTCACATGATCTTTCTGTGCGTGTCTGTGTCCTAATCTCCTCTTCTTAATAAGGATGCCAGCCATACTAGATTAAGTCCCGCCCGTACGACCTCACTTTTTCTTAATTACTTCTTTAAAGGCCCTATTTCCAAATATAGTCACATTCTGAAGTGCTGGGGGTTAGGACTTAAACATACGAATTTTGGGGGAAACACAATTCAGCCCATAACAGATGTCAATAACCACCAATATTTCAAAGAAAAAGATATTAAAGGAATTGGTTCATTTGCAAGAATGTATTCAGCTTATCTCCTTAACTTATCTTCTTGGACAAATCACTTAATTTCCAGGGTCTGAAGCTCAACTATAAAATGAAAGGACAGGACTAGTATCTAGACTCCGGACACATTATAAAATTTCTGAGATCTAACTTGCAATTTCCAAACAAGAAATAGCAGAAGATATAGTATTTTGTCCACCACTGGCAGTTTATATGCATATGCTTTTCAAAAGTCTCATCACAGACTAGAAGCCTGAATAGAGAGAACCAAGAAAGATTCAAATTGAAAGCACAGGGTCAGATATGTCAATGGACTGGGTCCAGGTAGTCTCCGAAAGGTAGAAGTGAGGGTACCTTGAGATCAAGAGGTAATAATGAGAAAAGAGTCAGAAAACAGAGTTAACACAAGTCAAAACATGGCAAAGGGTTAGAAGAGTCAATTCAACCAACATTTACTAGACATAATGAGAAGGTCCTATCAGGTGTCATAGGTACAAAAGTAAACAGTTAAGAGATTAGTGTGTACAGAACATCGTGGGTCAAGGAAAAGAGGCTCTGAGCTCAACCTGTGCTGTCAAGAGAGGTTTCCTAAAGATGATGATCCCTATGCTGATTCTGAGCTAAGAGTGACAATTTAGATCCATGAAAGAAGTCACTCTCAACACACTGCTGCAAGAAAAAATAAAGACATAAAAATCAAACATTGTTGCCTTGAGTTTATCTTGGCTATGATACATTATATAAGCTTATGTAGTTAAATTCATCTTCTTAAATTGATATCATTTTGCTTTTACTACCGAGGGACAGATTACCTGGAGGAAAAGTTAAACTTCCTATTAGGAGTTGTAATTCAAACTCTGCAATTGTCACTATGAGCCACAAGAGGGCAGCAGTTTCAAAGACTGGAGTTAAGAATATGGAATGAAAACGCCATTAAAAAGAAGAGCAGTATAAATTATTGAGCTTGCGAACCAGAAATTTTAACTGCAACAAAACATAACTCAATTATTATTCTGAGAGTCTTAATTTGGATGTTAGGGCTGGAAGAAAACTAAGAGATGCCTCTTTTATGTAAGAAATCTCATTTTCATTTTCTTCCATATAAATCATGTGTAGACATATAAAATATATCTGTTCTACTTTAATAGAAAATTTGTATAAAATTATTTACCCTATATGAGCAACTAAAATATGCATGTCTTTGTACATTTTAAGCACTTTCATAACTGTAATATTTTGTATTTTTCACTTTATAAAGGTGACAGAAATTATTAAGTCCTTTGTCAGATGAAGAAACTGAGGCTTAGGAAAAGTGAGTAACTTGTCCAAGTTAACACCACTAGTAAGTAAAAAAGGTAGAACCTCATTCAGCATGTTTTCTATTATTTTGCACAGTTGCCTGTTAACCAAACAAAACAACAATGGCATCCTTTGGTTTATTCATATATGAATTTGGAATATATTTGAACAGAGTTCCCCAATAACTTTACTTTTGTACTTGTCAATAAGATCTCCAACAGACACCCTGCTAACGGTGCTCTCTAACTACTGACACTTAGAAATAACCTTTATTTTCATCTGACAGGGAAAATAGAAACAGAAGCGAAATTTAAGGTAAAACAGAGAGTATTTGCAGAGGTCAACAACTAGGAGAAAAGGGGAGTAGACGTACAAGCCTGGGGAGCAGGCTTAACTGTTACCTCAGACACTGCCACATTCCCAAAGCCACTCAATTTGCATGTTACCAAAGAGACAAATTTAGTAAAACTGCTTGTTAATTGTATCATCTTCAGTAAACAGCATATTATCATACAGCTTTTTAAATAGAACCAATATCCGACACCTAAAATTGCATTCAATTAGACAGGAAACATTGACTTAAATAACAGAACACACAATAACATTCACAAACAAATAGTGTATAAATAAATAAAGAAACAAAATTTGCTTTAAGTTCATGGTATGGATAATCATAGAGAAGTCAGAGACTGTTTTCTCTTAGGATAAAAAGACCCTGTTCAACTAAAAAAAAAAAAAAACTGAGGCTATTTTTAATTTTTAAAATTCTTCTATGTCATCACAAGAGTCCAACTTCTCCACTTTCTGGCACGTAAGGTAATAAATAACTCCTCCATTGCAGTTACTGTCACTTGAGCAGGTACTCCTGGGAAAGCAGAAGCTAGAGAGAGCTGCATTACTACATCCTGGGTTTCCCCTTCATTCATTCACTCATTTATTCCACCAATATTTGTTGGGATGTGAGCTAAGCACAGAAAAAGAGAGATCACCAAAAGGGCACGTTATTCTTTTATGGATCTCACAGTCCAGTGGTGAAAATTAATGTTAAACAAAAGATGTACAGATCGTGATGATATAAATGAAAAGTTTGGGGTGCAGTGAGAACCGCGAGATGACAATAGAATATCCAAGTTGTATCGTCAGTCACAAAATCCTTTGCGTGGGTGACATTTAAGCTGAGATTGGAAGGTGGGCAATGGGAAAAGGCTTCCAGAAGAGCAGTGTGTCTCCTGCCCTGAGCAGGGAGTGCTTGGCTTGTTCAAGTAACTGAAGCTTTTAACTGTATCAATGCCCAGCACACATCCTGTGCGAGAACTGAGGCATAAAAGTCAAATGCGTAGGGAACGTACTTTTGTATAGTATGATTAATGGAGGGGCATTGAAAGGTATTGCCAAGCCCCTCTTCTAAGGAGCAGAAGCAGAGACAGGATGCTGGATCGGGGGATTTGAGAGAGTTCAGCTCAGTTCTCCAATCCCCAAGACCATCAGAGAACCAGCTTGGACAATACTTTCTCACAGGGATGAGGATCAAATGAGATAATATAATAAAAGTGCATAATTTACAGAGCAGTATACACATTTTATCTACCCATTGTTAATATAAAGCATTTCAAGTTTTATTCCAGCCTTAATTCCTGAAATTACTAAGAAATTATTCATCTTTTAAAATTCTCTGGTACACATTCCCAAGACATCTTCCTAAAATAAGGTCTTCCTTTTATCTTTAGTAAACCTGATTTTCCTACGAATAAAAAAATCATAAAATTAATATTTTATGCAAAACCTACTTGAAACTTACATTCTAGAGCATTATAAAGAAGTTCGAAATCTTCTTTTGTTTGAGGATTATGCCTCCGGTAATAGTCCAATTGCATCCATGCTTCTTTTTCTCTTGTCTTCCTTACTTCTTCCTGTGCTTCCCACTCCAACCTTAACATTTTCTGCTTTTTTAATTCCTTGACCACGATTTTAGCGTGCCATTGTCTGTAGTAGGTCTGTAGCACTAGTACCTATAGTTAAATTAAAAGGAAATAAAAAGTGTCTATCATCAACTTTATTGGACAATAACAAAAGGCAACGATGATTATTTCTATTCCAATTCAATAAGTACCAAAAAATACTGAGAGTCTAGTTTTAACTCTATGCCAGATGTTCTCACAGACATTGTAACATAAAAGTCACGGATAATCACACCAGCTGTTTGACCTTGAAATCTAGCAAATACACCTTCACAGGAGGCAGTTAATACAATGCTTAAGAGCACAGGCTGTGGAGTAAAACTTAGTTTAAATTTCCCCTCGGCTCCTCACTAGATGTTTGGTTCAGAGTAAGTCACTTGCCATCTCTGTGCCTTAGTACCCTCATCTGCAAAATAGTAATAATAACGGTATGCGTAAAGTGCTTAGTTCAAACCCGGTGCATTGCAAGTCCTCAATAAATACTATTATTGTTATTAACATTATCTTTAGTTTACCTTAATTGTCATTAGCTTAGGCTCATATTTAAAACAAAATTGTATTTCCTAAACACATAGCAGGTAGCTTATGTGTGAAAACCACCAGAGGCAGGTTAGGAAAAGGGAGACATGTAAACAAGTATTTATTAAATTGTGAGAAATATAAACATGTCTGAGGGTACAGTGTAGTACCAGATCCTCAAAAAGCATACAATATAGCGGAGAGAGTTTGTATTTACTAAACTCATAAATAAAAATAAAGTGTGGAGAGGCTTGATCAAGACTGAGGACAGAGAATAGGCTGACATCCCTTTCCCTCATCCTAACCCCCGATAATTACGGAAAATTATACGAGCAGAAATCAACAAAGACATTAGAAGGAGTCCTCCAAAGGAACAGATACTTTGAAGAATCCCCTTAAGAAAGGAGCCCGGTGGAACAGATTGAAGAAGGAATCTCCAGCCTAGTCATGCGCTGCAGAGGCAAGCTAGGAAGCACCACAGTGAACCTGAGACTGCCGCAGGCCCCAAACTGCACGGTCGTGTGAGCAGAAGGGGCCTTGGGGCAACTAACAAATTCTAGAGAGAATGAAGAAAGTGGATTAGAGAAATTTCTCAAAATATAATAGAAGATTTCCCAAAACTAAAGGAAGATATGAGCTCTTGGATGGAAAGGGTCCGTCCGTCACCAAGTCTCAAGCACATCACACGAAGATCACTAAGGATAAAATGAAAATCCCGAAAGCTTCCAGAAAGAGGAAACAAAGAACCTAGAATCCAACTGACATCACTTTTTAATCAAATACAGCTTCAAAGTTACAAAGGAAAATAATTTTGAAAATAAGTTGGAATCTAACCTTTTACACTCACTCACACTAAAATCCAAGACTGAGGTTCATTCAATAGGACTTGGATGGTTTACCTCCCATGCATAATCTCTGAAGGAATTACTAGAGAATGTGTCTCAGCAAGAACAATAAACGAAAGGGAAAAAATTGAAGAAGTGAGCAAAAACTTCCAAAAAATTTATTAAGCTAAATACATCCTATTTGAAAAATTCATATATATATAAATATATAAAAACAACAATCTAAAGTTATTATTATATAGTAAATTATAAATATATAATAAATGATATATATATAATTGTAATTCCAGATCAAATCCTTACTGGGTAGGAGGGATGAGGGAGGCGGAGAGGGAATGAAGAAAAGAAAAGCCTGCTAAGGTCCTTGGCTTGTTCCTGGAAAAGATATAGAGCCTGATTAAATATGCATTTGGCATAAAAAATTTAGGGAGCTGGCCAGGTGGCCTAGTGGTTAAGTTCACACTCTCCACTTCGGTGGCCTGGGGTTTGTGGGTTCAGATCCTGGGCGCAGACCTACACACCGCTCATCCAGCCATGCTGTGGCAGTGTCCCACATAGAAAATAGAGGAAGACAGGCACAGATGTTAGCTCAGGGCCAATCTTCCCCACGCAAACAGAGGAAGATTAGCAACGGATGTTAGCTCAGGGCCAATTTTCCTTATACACACACACAAAAATTTAGGTGCATTAAAAATTTTTATGAGTAACCACTAGAAAAAATAGAAATAAAGTACATACTTCTGAACTATGAAAGAACAAAAAAATGAAAAGTTCATTCAAACTAACAAAAAGTTTAGCAAAAGAATAAAAAAATAACAAGAACGAACAATAAATAAAAAATAAAATGAGATGGCAGGAATGGATACAAAAACATCAGTAGTTACACATAATATAATCTTACTTAAAACAAGAAAGATTAAAATACGTACTAAGCATTGAACTCAAGGCGCTCACGAATAAAATAAACAAATGCAAGTAGGAAGGAATCAGTGAAGATAAAAGAGCTTATTAAATGGAAATTTACTCCTTATATAGGCTTTTAACCAATCCCTCTGTCTATCCCTCACATTTCACTTGCATCTCCCACAGAACCTCCAATTCACTCTCCAAGATTCTATGGGGCAGATCAGTTTGGTTCTTGATGCCCTCCCCCTTGGCAGGCATTTAGAGTTTCACCTCCTCTGCTCAAGTAAGTCATGTTAACACTTCTCCATCTGCTTTACAACTTTAAAAAAATCTACTGACATTTTCTCTTGTCTCTTCTTATGCATTCTTTGTTGTTGTATGTTTATAGTTTTTTTATTCCTTTAATACCATTTTATTGGAGTTTGGAAAGTGTTGTAAAGACTTCCATTTCCCCACCTAATATACATTCTCCCCTACGTCCTTACTAAGAAAATCTCAATTGTAGTTAGGAGCAACAACATGAAACTTTAAAAATGTGTTTATAGGGGCTGGCCCAGTGGTGTAGTGGTTAAGTTCACATGCTCTGCTTTGGCAGCCAGAGTTCACAGGTTCGGATCCCAGGCACAAACCTAGCACCACTCATCAAGCCAGGCTGTGGCAGCATACCACATAAAATAGAGGAAGATTGGCACAGATGTTAGCTCAGGGCCAAACTTCCTCACAAAAGAAAACCCAAAATGTTTTCATCACACATTCGCAGCAGGGATAGTCACGTGACATAGTTCAGGCCAATGAGATATAAGTGGAAGTCTCTGGATGGGGCTTTCAGATAAAACTCTTGAAGGTAGCATACATGGGACAAGCTCCCATGACTTCTCCCTTCTTTCTGCAGAGAATGCAGACATGCGAAAGGTTAATTAACCATTTTATCATCATATGGTAACAAGTTCATGATAAGATTAATGGAGCAGAAAGGTAAAAGGAGTTCAGGTTCCTGATGACATCACAGAGCCACCATCCAAGTCCTGTACAGTGAGAAAGTAAAAATTAGTTTGGAAGGAGGAAATAAAAATCCTTCCAGCTGGAATAACAGGTACTAATAAAGTGAGCTACAAAGTTAACAGGAAATAATACTTCTCCCAAGGACCCTACGCAGCTATAAAATGTCACAACCCCCTTCTTTGAGTGACTACTATTTTCTTACTCACTGAGAAACTCTGGCCTCCAAAATCATAATCCATCAGAAACCACTGTTTGAAATTAGGTCACTAAGAATGAAACATCCCACTCTTGCCTGGAGGGCTACGTCACTTTGACAGAGAGAAGCAGCCTTGATTTACAATCATGCTGAACTTCAGAGAAGCAACAACACTCCACATCTCTCCTAATTTTGTTCCCAAAGGAACAGACAGGACTCCTCTCCACTTCTCAGTCCAGACCTGATGTCAACCCATCTACACACAGCCTTGCTTTGGACTAAGATGATCACGACGCTGCTTCACTTAAATTTCAGCAAAACTTCACTCTTCCCCAAAAGTCTCTAAAAACTCTATCTTTTCTTTTGTTTGGTGAAAATTAGTTTGGATTGAAATAGTAAAAATTCTTCACTTCAGGCTAGAATAAGTCTATTAAGCTACAAAGTTAGCCCTGTGTTTCTCCTCGTGTGCAGTCTCCTTCAGTGCGAGTCAATAGACTTGACTCCGTTGAATTATAAGTTTGTCTCTCAAGGTCTTAGGCTGATTGGGCCAGTCTAGCTCCAAGTTTCTTCTTGCTCAACAGACAAAATCACTGCTTTCATGTCTTTTTTTTTATCCACAGCAAAACAATGCTAGGAGGGACCAGAGATAAAATGCATGTACTTCATTTGTCGTGTTTAATTGAAATCCCAATATTTAATGGAGGAAAGGTGTCAATTTTTCCCTAGCTGATCAATGTACTTCTGATCAAAACTTTCAATTTTTCATGAAAATTGAAACCTGACTCTAAAGAAATCATGTGGAGGCCGGCCCAGGGGCCGAATGGCTAAATTCACGAGCTCCACTTCAGCTGCCCAGGTTTCGCTGGTTCAGATCCTGGGCACTGCTCATCAGGCCATGCTGAGGCAGCGTCCCACACGGCACAGCCAGAAGGACCTACAACTAGAATATACAACTATGTACTGGGGGGCCTTGGGGAGAAGAAGAAGAAAAAAGAGAAGATTGGCAACACATGTTAGCTCCGGTGTCAATCTTTAAAAAGACAATCGTGAAAAAAAAATGTACATTAACAGCTAAGACAGTCTTGAAAAGGAAGAACAATGAGGTAGAACCCAATGTTCCAGGTCTCAAAATACACTATAAACTAGTAGTAATTAAAACAATATATTACTGACAGAGAAAGAGACATATACATTAATGAGAGAATGACGAAATCAGAAACAGATGCACATATAAATGAAAACTTAGCACACTAAATGTGGAGGGAACATACATGGATATTCATGGTATTGAGAGATTGGCATTATATTTGCAAAAAAATATAAAATTATAACTCTTTTTCATATCATTAAAAAAATCCAGATAAAGTCCTAAACACATAAAAACTATAAAAAAAAGTTATATTTATGACTGCGGGGTATATAGCCTTCTATAACAATGTGTAAAATGCAAAAATCAAAAAGTGGAATGTTAATAAATTTGACTACAATGAAAGATATCATAAACAAGGTGAAAGTATAAAAGATAGGTTGAGAGAAAATATCAAAATATATGCAACATCTATTAGATAAAAAATTTAAAAAATAATAAGTACTACTGTTGAAGTCAGAGTGGAATGGAATCTTATAAATGGTTTATGGGTGTATAATTCAGTATAATTTTTCTGAAAAATACTTTTGTAATATCTTAAGACTTAAAAAAGTCATCATTTTTGTCCTAGTAATTTAATTTCTAATATCTTCTCTAAATATTTTATTTATTGTATTCTTCTTCCTCGAAGAATTTTTTAAGTGCACACAACTTATATTCTAATAAGATTTTGATAAAAACATGTCTATAGGTCCAACAAAAGAGGGTAGTTAAATTATGGTCTTACACTGTGGAATAATATACAGCCATTAAAATATTTCTAATAAACAAGAAATGGTAGATAAATGCTTGAGATATAATGTTAAGTATCCAAGAAATTTCTTTAAAGTTCTATGTACGATTATCTCTCAACAGAAAGTAAGAAAAAGAAAAAACCGAGTGAGGAACTTTCTACAAAATATTTTTTATGATCAATGCCGTTTGGAAAAATAGAAGTAAAATATCATATTGACTATATTTAGGGTTAGTTATTAAAGAAGTTTTTGTTTAAAATTTATGCTGTATTGGACAATTCTGAGTTGCCAGTAAGAATTTAATAAAGAAATTTTAGCATTTTTAATATTAGTCAAACTTTAGCCCTAATAATTAGATGTTCTCTCTCCTGAGTCTCAAAAAGAAATGAAAGAGCGATGAGCATTCTCTTCTGATTTATCGGCCTTCAGCACTGGGTGGACAATCAGAGATGGGGGGAACCTACCTAAAATTCTCATAGTGCTACTCAAACTGTGGTCCACGATTCTACGGCTGGCCCACAAACTGCTTCTGACCTTGTTACCAGGATACTACTGTCCTCAAGAACCCTGCACCAGAATGTAAATCAAACACACTGTTTAATTTCGCTAAGTTTTTTTTCTCACAGCAAGACACTTTCAGAGAAAAAAGCATTGCATTGACTTACATTCTGGCACAAATGTCTTACCTAGTCATGTAATTGTACTTGAGCTACACTAGCGTAAAATGTTTGAGTCCTGGACCCCATCAAAGGCTGCTTCTGTTCAAATGATGCCCTGAGCTAGGGACCCAGCAAGGCTGAGTCACAATCCAGGAGGACCACTAACACCAAATCTGAAGCAGGCAGGAAGACTCAGCGGTGGAGAATGGGGATAGCTAGTCAGTACTACTTCTTTCTTCACAAAACCTAATAAGTCAACTTCTTTTCCACTTTCAAATGCCTAATATTAAAAGTATGCAATTCAATTGATCAATTCAGAGCACTAAGAAGAAACTAACTATTCTTTAAACTTATTAACCTAGTCCAGAAACTACTGGATAAAGAATTCAAGATACATAATTTGATACACAGTGTGCTCTCCATTGTGTCTTATACATGTGGAAAATGACTGAAAGGAAATATGCCAATATGATAATGTATGAGAGTATTACGTTTTTTTCTTGGTGAGGAAGATTTGTCCTGAACTAACATCTGCTGCCAATCTTGCTCCATTTTGCATGTGGGCTGCCAACTCAACATGGCTGACAAGTGGTGTAGGTCTATGCCCTGGATCCGAACCTGCGTACCCAGGCAGCCAAAGAGGGACATGTGGAATTTTAACCACTATGCCACAGGGCCAGCCCCTAGAGTATTACTTCTTATCAAAATTCTGTTTCAACTTCATCCTTAATAAAAGCCAGGCAAATTGTCCTGGTTGGTCTCCCTCCTTGCAGTTAACAGGTCCTGTAGAAGGGGGTGTAACTTCTTTGCTTCCTCAGGGAGGTAGGTTCCTCAATACACATTCAGGTCAAACTCAGTGCCCTTGAGAGTGAACTTGCAAGTGGCGAAAAGTATGGTAGTTCTTATGCTAGTGATCTGGTGACGCATGAGCTGGGGCATGGAAGGAAGCCTCTGTGTTCTCAGGCCTCCCAGCTCTCCCAATTGCACTGCCAGGGAGCGCTCACTCCAGCCTCCCTTCACCAGAACCCTAAAGCTGGCAGCAGCTGCAGTGTCTGACACTCTCCAAAGACCACACAGCAAATGGACAAGGCAGACCTCAAATTAAGAGCACCCACCTTGCCTATAGGTGGCCTACAGGCCCAATTCTATGCAACTTCAGACGTCAGCCAAGCTCCTTTAGGAAAATATACAAGAAGATAACAGTGATTGGACCATATATATAAATAATTACAGATTGCAAATATTTCAGGAACTTGTGTTTGTGCGTGCACATGTGTGTGTGCATGTGCATTTCTGATAAGGATCCAAGAGGGGGTTAATATTTTAAAATATACTTAAAACATATTTTATGTATATTTAAAATATATTTTCTTTCAATCATGAAAATTCTGTAATGTAAAATAAGTCACTAAAGATTCTAGATGGGCCTGGGGGCAGGTCTTACAGAATGGAGGAATGAAGGACTCAGCAAATGCTCTCTCCAAAAACAAATGATAAAACTGGACAAAATTATTTTAAAAAAATAATCATTTCAGGACTCTGGAAATTGACCAAAGGCATACATCAAATAAAGAAGTGTTTATTGATGAAAAATTACTAAACCTCAAGTAGGAACAGAGGAAGCCTGTGACATTTCAACTTACAGCTGCTCTCATCTTCTCTTTCCCCCAGGTTCACCTATATCCACTTTCAGGGGGCTGAAGTGATTTGGAGCAAAGCAAGGAAAAAGTCCATACCCCTGAGCAATGTCACAAACAGTAGTAATCTCAATGGCAAAAACAGAAGGCCAGCAGCTCAGATAGCCTGAGGTTGTGTTCTGGAGCAAGGAACAGAGTGGCAGACTAGCCAGAAATTAATCAGGAAGATCAGGAAAATGAGATAGCCACAGTGGGTAAGACAACTTGTGAAATATCCCTGGTAGTTTGAAAGCTGAGCACATGTATAAGGATGTATACATACTCAATAGAGAGTGGAGAAGGCCCTGCCTATCTATATGTCCCAGGCTGAATGTGAGGCCTTGTACAGAAGAAACGCAAGAAAAAAGTCCAGCAGAAAGTAAAAATCAGGACAAATATAAACTGAACTTGCATGAAATTCGAATGTATCTTCCAGTCCACACATGAGTCCGTTGGCAAAGAGTGGAAGCTTTACTAGCTCAAAGAATTTTGACCTCTGAACCATTAAGCTATGCTAAACTAGGGGCAATGCTTAGGAGGCCAGACTTACAAAAGAAAACAGCAACAACAAATGAGCAGAGACATCAGTGGCTACATACTGTGATATACGCAGACTCTAAAGCAGGGTTTCTCAGCAACAGCACTATTGATATTTTGAACCAGATAATTCTTTGTCGTGGTGGGTGTGCAGGTTTGTATGCATTATAGCACGTTTGGAAGCATCTCCATCCTCTACCCCCTAGATGACAGTAGCATACCCCTCCTCAAGTCAAAATGTCTCCAGACAATGCAAATGTTCCCTGGAGGGCAAAATCACTCCCAGTTGAGAACCACTACTCTAATTAATTAATCCAGGCAAGTCACTAAACAAATAAACAAACATAAAACAGATATAACACTGATCCTTGGAGCGAACAGGGACAGAATAAAGAGTTGTTACAAGGGACAGGATAAAGAGATGATACAATATATTACCTAAGATATCCAGTTTTCAACAACAACAACAACAACAAATTATAAGCCATGCGAAGAAAGAAGACAGTATGACCAATTTAGGATAAAAATAAACAGTCAATAGAAACTGCCTCTGAGGGGTCTCAGATGTTGGACTTACTCAATGAAGACTTCAAAGCAGCTTTTATAAACATGTTCAAAGAACTAAAGGAAACAGTGTGTAAGAGTTAAAAGAAAGTAAGATGACAAGGATTCATCTAATAGAGAATATCAATAAAGAGAAATTATTAAAAAAAAGAAAGAAATGGAAATTTGGGGGTTAAATAGTACGAAAACTGGAATGAAAATTCACTAGACAGGCTCAACAGCAGATCTGAACTGGTAAAAGAAAGAATAATGAACTTGATGATAGATCATAAGAAACTGTCCATTCTGAAGAAGAGAAAAAAGGAAGGTAAATGAACAGAAACTCAGAGACCTTCAGGACACCATCAAGCAAACAAACATATCACAAGAAATATTAAACAGAGTTCTTCAGATTGAAAGCAAATGACACGAGATGTTAATTTTAATCCAAATGAAGAAATAGACAGCACCAGAAAAGGTAATTATTTAGGTAAATATAAAAGACTGTATAAATATATTTTCCTCTTTCTATGCTTATTTAAAAGAAAATTGCGTAAAACAATAATTATAAAAGGAATTGTAGGGTTTAGAACATACAAAGAAAGTAGAAATTTGTATGACAGTGATAGCACAAAAGAGAAGGGATGAAATTGGAGTTCTATTGGAGCAAGGTTTCAATATTCACTTAGTATTAATTCCACTTAGTATTAGTGGATTCCACTTAGTATTAATGTGAAGTATATTGTTATAAATTGAGAAGTATATTGTAATCCCCAGATTACACTTAGAGCAACCACTTAAGAAATAACTAAAAAATAATTTTAAAACACAATAAAGCAATAATAAAAAAGACAACCCAATTAAAAATGTGCAAAGGATCTGAATATACATTTCTCCTAAGACAATATATACAAGTTGCTGATAAGCACATGAAAAGATATTCAATGTCTTTAGCCATCAGGGTATGCAAATAAAGACCACAATGACATACCACTTCACACTCATTAGGATGACTATAATCAAAAAGGCAGACAATAACAAGTGTTGATGAGGATGTGCAAAAACGAGAATCCTCATACTCTGATGGTGGAACATAAAATAGTACAGCTGCTTTGGAAAACAGTCTGGCAGTTCCCCAAAAAGGTTAAACATAGACTTATTATATGATCCAGCAATTACACTCCTGGGCACATACCCGAGAGAAATGAAAACATATGTCCACACAAAAATTTGTACACACATGTTTCCATCAGCCTTATTCTTAATAGCCAATGAGTGGAAATAGCCCAAATGTCCACCAACCAACAAATGGACAAACAAAATGTGGTATATACATTGGCCTATATACAATAAGTATATATAATTGGGTATATACAATGGAATATTATTCTTCAGTAAAAGGAATGAAGTACTGATACATGTTACAACATGGATGAGCCTTGAAAACAATATGATAAGTAAGAGAAGCCAGTCACAAAAGACTACATATTGTATGATTCCATCTATATGAAATATCTAGAATAGGCAAATCAATAGAGGCAGAAAGTAGATTAGTAGTTGCCTAGGCAGGAAGGATTGGAGGGGAAAGGGAGTGATTGCTATTGGGTGCAAGATTTCTTTCTGGGATTATGAGAATGTGTTCTACCACAAAATTGATTGTGGTAATGGTTACATGACTGTTTATATAGTAAAAATCATTGAATTGTACACTTTAAGAAAAAAGTATACATTGTACTGAAAACAAAGGTTTTAAATTGAAAAAACAACAAAATAATTCAAATGGTACACTAGAAAATATCTATTTAACATAAAAAAATGTAGTAAAGGAAGAACAGAGGGACAAGAGAGACAATATATAGAAAGCAAATAGCAAAATGGCTGATATAATTCAATGTTATAAATAATTATATTAAACATAAATGTATTAAACATTACAATCAAAAGGCAAAGATTCTCAGACTGGATCAAAAGACAAGATCCATCTACAAGATGCCATCTACAAGAGCTATACTCCAGATTCAAAGATTCCAACAGGTTGAAAATAAAAGGCTGAAAAAAGACTATGCAAACAACAACATAAAAGAGTTGGAATGGCTATGTTAACATCAGAGAAAATAAACTTTAACATCCTTTTGGTTTTAATTAGTCTGGAAAGCTCCCTACGTGACTAAACTGTCATAAGGATTAAGGGCACAGATTGAGGTATTGGGGCCAAGGGACAGAGAGGACAAAGCTAATAATGGCCAAAGGTAACATACAAAGCCCCTGGGATTTCCTAAGGGAAAGGGAAGGATTGGGAGCATTTAGGATTCTGGTTCCTTATACTGGGGGGAGATTGGAGACAAAGACTGCTTATACTACCAATGAAACAAGACTCATGCTGACAAAGATTCTCTCCTTGACCAAACTCTAATCAGGCTCCTCTGAGGTGTTTTTTCATTAGGCCTCGACTTTTGGGCTTCTGTGTTCATCTCTGTATTATCCAATTTTAGCAAGAATCCTGCTAAGTCAGTTGAACCAGAATCCCAACACTTGATATCTGATCACCCTCGATATTTGATCGAGTTCCTCATCTTTCACTATCCCCCAGATGATGCCTAGTCACTCTGGCCTGCCTTCAGCAAAAATCCTGTTAGGTTGGTTTAACCAGCACCACCCTTACTCCTGATGTTTTCTGAGTAATTTTCCATCTACTGATCCTCACCCTGCTCCTTGGCTATAAACTCCCACTCTTCCTTGTTGTGTTCCGAGTTGAGCCCGATCCCTCTCCGTTACTATAAGACTCCCTTGTAGCAGCTCCTCTTGAATAAAGTCTCTGCCTTACCACCTTTAACAAGTGTTATGAACAATTGTTTCTTTCACAACACTCATATGAATTCTTTTACAACCTAGTACGGCTTAAGGAAACACGCACAAACACACACAGAACAATTGGCTCATATATTTAATTTTTAGTATTCACCCATAGTAAAAGTTATCTTACCGCCTTTAATCTTTGAGCATGGTATTCTTCTGCTGAAAAATACTTTCCTGGTGTCACCAGTTTATCAGTCATATTTGATACATACACACCAATTTTAGTCATCTGTGTAGATGTGGTATTTGCAGTTTGTTGGAGCTTTTTTCTCTGAAAAACTGTCTAAAATAAGAAACAAAAATCTAAATAAATGTCCAGTATAGACACATATAAGTGAGTAAAGAGTGTATTTTCCTACATATTTAAGTTAATTTTCTTAAGCTAATTAATTTAATTGTCATATAATTCCTTGGAAGATTAATTGTACAGAAGTATATAGTACAACATTTGTTGATTCTGTGGCTGCAAAAAGCTACACAGAAAAATTAAAATATTACCTGAGTATCCCTACAAAATACACTGTGTTTTCCAGCAATCTTTCTAGGTACAGTTTGTGTTCCAGCATTGTGATATTCTATTCCTGTTATTTTATGCCTGAATCCACCAAGAAATGGTTTGTGAAAGTCAGATTTTATAATCTCAACGGCTACCTCTTGAAACTTATCAACGCCTGAGAAGATAAAACTAAGATTGAATTAAAGTTCAACTATAAAGGGACTCTAAAATACTTTATCTGAAAGACATCAAATAACTAACCTGTTTGTACTGTGACAGTTATGATTTGAGAGACATCATGTAATCCGTCTATTCTTTTGATTGGATATTCATCTGGATGTGTAGAAAAGATTTCCACTTGTACAATATCCTGTGCCTTAACTCCATATTGTAGTAGAGTCTCATTATTTTTAAGAATCATTCCTAAAAGTGAGATGAAATTATAAGTGTTATGACAAAGAAATGAATATATGTACTCATTTTAAGGGGATGGAAAACATTAAAGGTACCTATATGAACACATATTGTTTAATTACCAAATAGAGTATGATGGTGTCCACCTCTAGCTGTTTCGTTAGTACAGAAAACTCCACAGTGGGAAAAGTTGAGGTGGTACTCCTGAGCAAGAATTCAGCATTATAAGCAAAGGAAAGGTACAATTCTCAACTCACTAGAAATACAAATATGTGTTAACGATGCAACTCTACAAACATTTAAAAATAAAAAATCATATTCTATAATATGAGCAAAATCATATTCTAAACATTGACCCTCTAGAAAATAACAATGTGTTATATGTAAGAACAAGGCATATCCATATCAAGGAAACTGATTATTTAACACCCAACTTCTGTCCAGTGCAGAAAAGTATATACTCAGAATTCCAAAGAATCTCTCCCTTTTTGTTTCTATACTCAAAAATTCATATAAATTAATTCATGCCAAGACAGAGTTTAGCCTCAGTTTTGTGCTGGAAAAAGTGTACATCATTTTATTTTTATGTTGTATTGATTCAACTTCAACCCTCCCTCTCATTGGTATACTCTATAAATTGACTGTAATTTTCTCTATTTTAAGGTGGACAAAAATATGTATAATGTTATTCAGTGCTGTTTTGTGTCACAGAAACTTTATTGATAGAATCTGTATCAATCTCCGAATCTATGGTGTTCCTAAATTACAATCAGAAATCTCAACATAGCAAAGCTTTTGTTATACTCATTCTTGGAAATGTATCAGATACCATTAGTCTATTTTAGCTATGTCGAAGAAAGCACGTTCAAAGATCTTTGCGTTTCAATTTTTCTTCTCTTTCTTTTTTATTTTTTTTTTGAGAAGAATTGGCCCTGAGCTAACATCTGTTGCCAATCCTCTCTTTCTGCTTGATGAAGATTGTCACTGAGCTAACATCTGTGCCAATCTTCCTCTATTTTATGTGGTATGCTGCCACAGCATGGCTTGACCAGTGGTGCTAGGTCCGTGCTCAGGATCTGAACCTGTGAACCCCAGTTTGCCAAATTGGAGCACATGAATTTAATGCCAGAACCTATAAATGTTACCTTATATGGCAAAAGTTTGACTGTGGATTTTATTAAATTAAGGATTTTGAGATGGAGAGATTATCCTGGATTATCTGGGCGGGCCCTAAATGTATTCACAAGTACCCTTACAACACGAAGGAAGAGGGAGATTTGATTACAGAGGAGAAGATGATATAACAGAAGCAGAGATCTGAAGATGCAGTGTTGCTGGCTTTGAAGTTGGAGGAAGGGACTATGAGTCAATGAATGCAAGGAATGCAACTCTAGAAGCTGGAAAAGACAAGGAAGGAGATTCTCCCCAGAACTTCTAGGGATAGAATAGCCCTGCTGAACCCTTGACTTTATCTGAGTGAAACTGATTTAGGATTTCTGGCCTCCAGAACTGTAAGAGAAACAATGTGTTGATTTACACTAAGTTTATGGTTAATTGTTACATCAGCCATAGGAACCTAATACAGATTCCCAGAGCCCTCACCATTCCTCTACTTGTTTCTATAGTAGGCTTAGTCCCACCAAACTTCGACTCTAGTTCTAGTACTAGAAGAAAGCACCTACCTTAAAGGGTATTGACATAGAATCAAGCTCTTTGATTATTCCTACTGACATAAGTCTGTTACCCAGTAGTGATGCCTGGTACTTACACATAAAGAAAGGTCATGAAGTGCAAAGAACAGAGAGATTCTTGGGTACCAGCTACTCCAGTCTCAAAGAGATCTCTCTTCTCTGGTTTTGAATTTCACCTT
This sequence comes from Equus przewalskii, assembly GCF_037783145.1. Classification (NCBI taxonomy): domain Eukaryota; kingdom Metazoa; phylum Chordata; class Mammalia; order Perissodactyla; family Equidae; genus Equus; species Equus przewalskii. The sequence goes on from NC_091834.1 coordinate 79,512,578, forward strand.
ATAGTTAATGCCAAGCAGTTTCAAATTCCCTTTTTTGACTCATACCTATATTTAAGTTCAGATTCTGTCACTTATTACCTGTGAATTTGCACAAGTTCCCCAAAGTTTGGTTTCCTTCTCTCAAAAAAATGTTAATAATAGTAATACCTACCTCAAAGGTTTGTTGTGTGGATTGTGATAATGTAGGCAGAACATTCTGTAGAATGAGTAGCACATAGTAAGTGCTCAATAAATTAACTGTGCTCATCACCATCATTATCATTACCAATAATTATTTAAATTTTAGCTTTGTTTCCTCAATCAAGCTTTTTAAATTAGTTGTTTGAATACATGAGCATCTTACTATTAGAGCACATTCACTACAATAGCTTTCTAAAAATAATTTTGAAATTAAACTGGTTGTTTTTCTCTGATTTGGCAAGGAGGAGGAACTTGATATGTATGGCTTACTCCTTTTTAACACTTACGATTTTCCCACAAAAAATGTTCTTATTTCCCTGGAAACTTTTTGTATCATCTTTGTAAGTTAATACCAAAACTTCTTATACTAAAATATTAGGATCTGTGCAGACATATTCTATAGAAACATTCATTTAGCTGTGTTATTCCAGTTAACTCTATCACAGTTACAGACTACATCCTCCATGACACACGGCTAATATAAAGAGGGCTGCACAATATTGCCCACAAAAGATAAATAAACTTGACTATCATGGGGATGTGAATTGACCTTAATACATAGAACACTGATAGATGAACCACCTTCAGTCCTCTTCATATTCTATAGATGCTCATACATCATCTATTTTTTCAATCTCATTTCCTCCCATTTCCCATATATATAATCTATTTCCAGCCACTCTAAACTTCTTACCTCTTCCCAAAAGTCCCAGGTTTTCTCACCTCATTGGCGCTTAGCACAAGTATTATGACTTTTATTAAACGAAGCTTTCTAGAATCTCCCAGTTTCCTTTCTCCCTGTTCTCACAGCTTTTTGTACATATCTCCATTACAACATTTACACATTATGTGGTACAGTTCCACATAATGTAGGAATGTGTGCATGCATCTTCTTCCTTACTAGTCTGTAAATAACTTGAGAACAGGGATTTTTTTCATGTTTGGTTTTTTTTTTTCTCTGAGGAAGTTTTGCCCTAAGCTAACATCCACTGCGAGTATTCCTCTTTTTGTATGTGAGTTGCCACCACAGCATGGCCACTGAGAGACGAGTGGTGCAGGTCCGTGCCCAGGACCCAAACCAAGGCCACCAAAGTGGAATGCACTGAACTTAACCACTAGGCCACTGGGGACAGCCCTGTTTCATGTTTTTTTATATCTTCAGTTCTTAGTAATGTATTCAGAACAAAGGATGTCCTCAATAAAAATGTGTTCAATGGACACATGTAAAACTACAATATAATGTTCAAATAGTAAATATCAAGATATTTAGTTTAACAAATCAAAAATCTTGATTATTTACATGTCACAACCAAAGAAGTCTCGATACCTGAGCTTACCTGAACACTGTATCTGCAGTACATCAGGTGGGACACTTAATAGGGATGAAAAATGATCCTTGAGGTATTTAAAAATGGTGTCAATTTTAAAAGGCATTATAATCTCCTGGCACACAGGAAGAAGTACAACTTTTACTGTAGATAAAAAGAGAAAAGAAAGGATCATAGTCAAAAGCAAGGGTCAGCAACCCAGTCCACAAGCAGATAGAGAATTATAGGACAACTTTTAATCACACAGAATACAGGTTGCTTCTGCCATGTTCCCCTACTGCACCTCCATGACAAGAGTTACTTTCATTTTCTATGAGAAGTGACCAACATTCAGCTGCAACCTTTCACTTTGAAAATCAGTTCAGAATCTCAAGAATTAGCATCAACAGTCAACACTTGCTCCCCGAACTCCAGCTCAAAGTTCAGATCTCTCTTCCATTCCCTGCTCTGAGGATCAGTGCATGTTCGGGTTTACTCTTCACTCAGAATATTACAAGAATTAGGAAATAAAACTAGACTGCTCTTAAATATTCCCAATATCTGGTATATATTACTCAGATATAAACATAGGAAACATCTCAGAAAACCAAGCATTTTTGTGTAGTGAGTATTGGAAAGGGAGACCCTGAGACCTAGAGGGTGTCCCTGAACCTAGATATGTGCATGCTTTGATTACATATTGACATCACGCATCAGTAAATCAGTGCGTATCCATAAAGTTAAGAAAAACTAATAGAGAAATTTTCAAAGAAAATTTTCTTTGAGCCTGCAACTACAAAAGATACCTAATACTAAGTCCATGCTTCTTCCTATAATTGATTCATGTCTATAGTTGCCAAAATGCAAAACAGAAAATCACTGTTTATTACAAATATCATGAATAACTACCTAAAAATCTACTTTTCACAAAAATGGACATGATGTGGCTCACTCTCCACTATACAAAATAGGAAATCAAGACCCTTAAAACATTAAAAATAAAGAAAAACTGCTATTATAAAATGATTATTTGTTCACAAATTATATGAAGGAAATGTAGGATTTAAAAACTAATTATTAGGGGGTAAACTTTTTTCTTTTACAGCTACAGATTTTAAATTTTAATGGAGAAACTATACAAAGTAAGATGGATGTAGAGTGCACACTATAGGCCAAAAAAGTTTTGTATATTTCTACATGCCTGACATGACAGTTTTCATAAAGCTAAACGAGACATTTATCAATGATCCCATGATGAAATTTAACTAGGCACTGTTGATGCTAAGGTTCTTTGAGCTTATTAAAACATGTTTTCACAGTTCTCTGTCAACAAAGAGAACACTTTCACAGATGTTAAATTATCAGAAGGCTACTTCAATTATTTTATGAATTCAAAATTCTATAATCAATACATTGTAAAATTTTCATAGGAGTGACCTCCTGAGCTTTGGGAAGGCGAGGTGCATTAAGGAATTTCTGAGCCTCAGGAAGTATAGGACCAAGACAACTATTTTTAATCACCATGTGTTTCTTATAAGCTACAGTAACAGGGAATCACAGAAATATCAAAAAATAGAGCCCAAATTTACAGTGAAATAGAACGATAACAGCTTCAGTTGGGTATAACTTGGCTTGATTATTTCTTTTCCTTCCTCCTTTTCATTCTTTACTTGTGTGGACAACCACACCAGGATAAACTACCCCGCTGGATTCAAAAGCTACATTTTATGAGCCAAACTAAGCTGCTATTATTGTTAAATGGTGGCTCGTCTTCTGTACTCTACAGATGGAAAATCTCTCAAAACTGATGGACAAGGGGGAGAGGGAGCAGTCTGTTAACCACGCAAGTAGAATGGCTCTCTGTGTAACCACCTTATTGCTGCTCCCCCTCTGTTTTGTTACCAACAATGAAGTGATAACCCCTACATGCCATCAACATTACGTCTTTAAAATTACCCAATAATGAAAGACAACAATGATTTTTCTGAAGCTAAATATAAGGTTACCACTAAGCAGAAATACGGAAATATGTAAAAGCAACAAGATATATGGAATGAGCACTGGATATGAAACTTGAAAATCTGGAGTCAAGTTCCCATTCCACTCTTGCTATGTACAATGAATTCCAAAGTGGCACGCAAAAGAATTACAATTATACTCAAGAATTTGTCCACCATTTTCCAAGGTCCCTAAACATTTTAAAAGCTACTTTATTTGGGAAAAACAGATAAATATCAATTTAAAATTTAACGATATTCATTTATTTAGGGAGAGTAGATATTGCAAAATAGAGACGCTTCATAATTAAGACATTCAAGTGGTGTCACTACAGAAGTTTGGGGGATAAGGGAAAGTAATAACGAATGTAAAATAAATCTTCAAATAAAAGCAAACAAGAAAAAGTACCCATTCTTCAAAACGAGGAAAAGAAATATCCTATCTTCCCTAGGTAATACCTGTTGCGAAAGAATCTTTCGCAGATTCTTTCAGAGATTCCTTTATAGCCTTTATTTTATCCAGAAATGTCAGGGAACCATCATTTATATATTGTTCGGCTGATTGCACTGCAGTATCAGAATGAGTTAGATAGGGCTCTTCATGATGACCCGGAGAAGACAAAACATATTCGGGTGACATAACCTCTTCCGAGGCCTGTGCATCAGCGATTGGTTCCAGGCTTAAGGCCCTCTGGTCAGTCTCCTCCTCAACATGTGGTCCATGGCTCCCACCAGACTGTTCTAATTCAGATTCATTGTCTTCAGTTTGCTCTGACTCTGGAAGCTCTTCTGAGGAACCTGGAATATTGATAGACTCAAAAGCATCTTTACTTTCTTCTGACGCATCAACAACATTCTGAGCATTAAATTCTTCCTCCTGATCAGACATTTTCCTGAATTGAAAAAAATAAACACATTTACTACAAACAAAAATTTCTACACCAAATATCAAATTCATTACTGGTTACAGTTATCCTCATAATATACTACAATGTTGCTCATTATTTTTTTTAAATATTATCTTAGTAATGGCATCATGTAAAACATTGGTGAGTTTTTAATAAAAACACCACAGAAAGTAAAAATGTGTACCAAAAAGAGAACCCCAAAACACAACAAATTTGAGAAATCTTCTGTGAAAAATATTTTAAAATATATTGTCATCTTCTCCTTATTCAATGAATAATGCCTTGTGAAAGAAGGGCTTTTTGAATAACTTTTTTTCTAAATACAAAACTAACATTTATGCTTCTAGCATTACAACTGAGTAGAAGCTCCAAGGAAGTTTCCAGCTCTACAGCAACTATCTCCTGGATAGGACACACTCTTTGTAGTAGCTTTGCTCTCACAAATTGTGGCAGAGGTCTCCAGTGACCTCTGCCCCACAAAGCAAACAGATCAACAAACAAATGTGGGCTGATCTTGGAGCTGACCATGGCCTGAGCTACAGCAACTAAGAGCCTTGGCTTGGGAGCCAGCATGATAGCATCCAGGAGCATGGGCCAGGGCAGTCCAGAGCCAAGCTGCAGAGGCAGGAGCTGGATCAGAGCACTGAAGACCCAGGAGAGCAGGGAGCCCACCTATAGAAGCTGGCAGCCAGGAAGCACAGATTGAGGAAGTGGCCTCAATGTTGATTTCTGCGGCAACAGCAGGGGGAAGATTAAAACTTGGAACAGTAGTGAGGTGGGAAAGATGCGTTTGGGACTTCCACTCTAAGTACAAATCCCTATGGAGAAAAAAAATTAACCTTAGTGAGTGAAGTTCTCTGGCTACTAGAAGACAAATTTCAAAAAAAAAGAGAAATATCTGGAATAAAAATATATACTTGTTGAATTCAATGAATACAGCATTAGAGTTGAAGAGAGAATTAGTAAACTGGAGGATAAATAAAAATATTTTATATAGAATGCCGCAAAGAGATAAGGATATGAAAAATATGAGAGATTAAGAGCCACGGAAAAGAGAAAGTCTAGCATATTTTTTGCTAAGCATATATGTTTGCTGTGAGCTAACAATGGTTTTGTACTGTTAAAATAAAAAACAACAAAGAATATGCAACAGAGATTGTATGTAGCCTGTGAAGCCCTTTTCAGAAAAAATCTGCCAGTCTCTGATTTAGCATAAGTCAAACTGGAATCCCAGAAGAAAACAGAAAGATGGAAGAGAGGAAATATTTTAAAAGGTAATGGCTGAGAAGTTTTCAAAACTGATGAAAAACATGGAGCCAGAGATCCAGGAAGCACAACATAAATACACACCTAATGGATAAATAAAAAATAATTCATAGCCATATACATAGTAATTAAATTACAGAATAACAAAAACAAAGTCTGGAAAGCAAACAGTGACAAAGGACACATCACCTGTTTTGAATCATATTGATTTGCTGACATTAATACAAAGGAAAGAAAAGTAAAATTACTGCAGATTTCTTATCAGAAAAATAGCAGCCAAGGCAATAATGGACTAATTAAAAGAAGGCAACTATCAACCTAGAATTGTGCACCCAGCAAAGTTATCTTTCAAGAAAGAAAACAGAAACATTTACAAATAAATTACCACCAAGATAGCTGCTCTACAGGATACACTTGAAAAGGGAGGAAAATGGGCCCACTGGAAGACTACAGCGCATGAAGGAAAGGCGAACAAATCACAAACATATGGGTAAACCCAAACAAACAGTGTCAACACAAAATAATAGGAGAAAATTGAAATATTAGACAATAAGAACACGTAACTGGGAAGGGAAAGCTGAGAATAAACTGTTCTCAAATCCTTAGACTGTTTACAAAATTGAGGGATATGATATTCTTAACCCTAGACTTTGTTAAATATGCATAGTTAAATTTCAAGTACAACCAATAAAAGAACTGAAATAAAGTTTTAAAATTCCAAAACGATAAAGAGGAAAAAAAAGTAAAATGAGAAAAAACTGAACAAAAGCAATTTTTAAAAAGTTCATGAAACCTCTTTAGGCTCTCATCTACAAAAAAAAATCTTCCTTTTTTTTTTTTTTTTTTTTTTCCTTTTTTAATCCCATAAAAGAGCTTAATGGCCTGATTAGAAAAAGACTGTCCTAAAGCAGCCCTAACTCCTAGCAACATACTCATCTGCCCTTTTTGGAGAGTCTGAGGTAATGTTTTTGTTTCTATCTTGTAGGTCCCTGTCCACTCAAAATGGCCAGGACGGCATCTTCTAAAACAGCAACAGTAACAAAATCAAGAACTTCTGCTATTCAAAAAACACAACTGGAAGGATAAAAAGACAAACCATAGACTGGGAGATAACTTCTTTGCAAAACTCATATTTGACAAAAGACTTGTATCCGGAATATAGAGAACTCTCAAAACTCAATAATAAGGAAAAAATGAGTAAAGGATTTAAATAGACATGTCACCAAAGAATATATACAGAAGGCAAACAAGCAGGGCCAGGGCTAGATGGAGGCAAAGGTGGCCCCTGTACTGCTCTACGCTTGGACTTGTGCCTGAGAATAAATGCCTCCTGAAATTCTGGACCTGGTTGCCTCAACTGCCTCATTCTAGTCCTGGCCCTGAAAACAAGCATGTGAAAAGATGCTCAATATCATTAGTCATTAGAGAATGCACCTTTAAATCACAATGAAACCCCACTACATACCTATCAGGATAGCGAATAAAATTTTTTTCACCCAACAATATCAGGTGCTGGTGAGTATGAAGACAAGTGGAGCTCTTATACCCTGATGGTGGAAATGAAAATTGGTACAGCATTTGGGATAATTGTTTTCTTATACAATTAAACATACACTTATCATATGACCCAACAATCTGTGTCCTTTACCCAAGTGGCATGAAAAACTACATTCATACAAAACCTGTACACAGAAGTTTATAAAAACTCTATTCTTAATCACTAAAGACTGGAAACCACACAAATGTTCCTTAGTTGAGGGATGGACACACATACTATTTTTACATTCATAAAATGGAGTATTACTCACCAATAAAAAGGAATAAACTATTGATACACACAACAACACAGACGAATGTCAAATGAATTACGCTAAGTGAAGAAGCCAATTCTAAAGGCTACATACTGCATGATTCAACTAAGTGAAAAACCAAAGCTGCTGGTTCACAACCTTTCGAGTTCCCCGGGTGAAATCCGAAACAGCACCCTTACATGGAGGGCAAGGAGAGACCGAAGAAAGAGGCAAACCACTCCAGACTAGTAGGTGGCAGGTTTAATAAGCTAGGGGACTTATTATGAGGCTTGTCTTCCGTAGCTGCAAGACAGTAGATCTCCACACCGCCTGCCAGAATCTTGAGTTTATATAGAGGCCTTAACTGGGTGCACTATACAGTTCAGATGGTCTCAATAACACAGTACTCTCTCAAGGCTCTGTCCTTGAAACCGCTTCCAGTACAGGAACGGGGAGCAGAAGGCACCCATATTCCAAGGACAAGGGAGGCGGTAAGAGCCTCCCATTGCCCCATCCAGTTCGTGGGTCAAACAGCAGTCACATCCTTCGCGTGACCTCCTCCAACAAAAGCACACACCAGTATGTACAATGTTACAGGTACAACTACATATTTGTACACGCACAGAATACCTCCAGAAAGTAACTTTTTCTTTTTATGTCCTATCTATCCAAACGTAAGTTTTAATCTTAAAAAATTGTTTAAGAAGAAAAAAGCAGTCTCTATTATGATCGCATACAAAATAGTCCCCTTTTCACCTACAATGCATAATTTCATTGATAAATCTAGAATGTTTTAGATATCTAGTGTAAGTAGTAAGGCAGGGATCCAGTTTTGCCTTCTACCAAATAGACTTGCTAAGTTTTTTAAGAGGCACAGCAAAGACCATCGGTGGAGGGAAGGAGTGAGAATACCAGCGAGGAAGGTCTGAAAGTCCTCTATTTACTAAAGACTGAAAATGGTGGTCACCAGGGATGGCTAAAAGTTTGCTAATGCCAGATCTGGGTTACACACAGAGATGGTCTTGCTTCTATTATCGTGATAAGCACCGGGAGTGGGAGGTCCTCGAGGTACAACTCCTAGCTTGATACTGCGGCTTCCAAATCCCACATCAGAGATAAGGAGCCAAAAAACGAACCAAGACAGATGCGATGCTTTGCACGGTTTTTAAAAGTGGAACATCCCCGAGCGGCCGAGCAGTCCCCAGAGCGCAGGGGGATCAGCGCCCCGCACATAGCCCTCGGAGTCTGGCGCCGTAGTCACCGGCTCAAGGCCGGTCTAAGGATCGGGCCAGAAGACGGCAGCCAAAACCTGTCCTCCTACCTGACTAAGAAACGCAGCGACTGGGGTGGAAGCGGTTTCTCAGGCTCCTAGGAAGCAGCGTCCCCACTCGCCGGATTCTGTGTTGCCAGCCATATCCTAGCAACGGCCCTACGCCACCTCCACCTGCCAGGGCATTGCTGTCGCGAGAAGAGGCGGTGCGCGAGTCGGGAAGGAACGCGGCTGAGGGGAGGGGTGAGGGGACGAGACGAAGAAATTAGGCAGACGAGGGCGGGGCGAGGGGCTCGGGCGAGGGGCTCGGGCTCGGGGCTCGGGGCTCTGGGCGAGGGGCGAGGCAGATTGTACCTGCTTATTACCTAGATCTGTAAGCAAATCGGTCGCTAACCGCTTTCCAAGATCCCTTTTATAGTGGTAAGAGGGTACGGTTCTCCGAACCAGTGACAGCAATTTGTGCTTGTAGATATAAAAACTCAGGATTAGAGAAAATGTAAACATGAAGTAAGAGTGAAGACCTTGACAAAGGAGAACACAGTTGTGTAACAGTAGGTGCCTACTTGATTTTGTTAAATTTAGAACTTGGCTCTTGGCTTCCTGGCAGCCAAAGAGAAAAGGGAGACAGGAACTGTTTAATAACTCCTCTTTTAAATCAGCAGAAGCAAAGCTTTTGTTAATCACTGAATTATAAAGGTTTTTTTTTCTATCACTAGAAATTCTTTAAATTGAGAAGATTTTTAAAGCAGCATATATTGGGGGAGAGAATCAATTATGTTCCTGTTGTAAATGTAGTGGCAAACTTCATGTAGCTTCATAGTAATAACTAACATTTATTATTATTTGTTAATGAGCACTTACATTTCTAACTTAATCCTTACAATGATTTTATTAAGGAAGAACGGTAGCCCCATTTTACTAGTGAGGAATAGAGGCTCAAAGAGGTTTAGTGGGGTAGCCAGGATTAAACCCAAGCAGTCTGAATCCAGGTCCTCGATTTTGAAACCACTATTCTATGCTACTGTTTAATTTAAAACCCTTTGATTTTTAAAAGTGATGTAAGATTAATAAAATTAAAACTTTTGTTATATATAATATGGGTCCATTCCTCCTTCATAATGTCCAATGTCTTCATTCCTTTATATCTTTCTGCTGAAACCGCATTTCCATCTTCCCAATAACTTCCTAATGTCCATGCCATTCTTTCAGTCTTCATTCCACTTTAAAAGATATTTCTTACTAGAAATATAAAATGTTTAATCTTCTCAGATAAAATTGGCGTTAATAATGGTTTTAAATAAAAGCAAATGTATTTAAGTCACTTCATGAATCCACATATTCGCGAAGTGCAGAGAAAAGGCCGGCGGGGGGGGGGGGGGGGAGTGGGGGAGGCGGGTGGCCGGTGAGGGAATACAGATAGCCAGATAGCCACTAGGGTTAGTCTTTCATGGGGAAGCCGGGCGATGGGAGGTGTGCAGGCACGTTCTTCCCAACACTCCCCACTCCCATCCCCCAAATCATAAGGTATCTTAACTTTTACTAGTAATGAGAATTCCATTGGTTTTAAACACTCACCTTTCTGGGTTTCCTCTTTAAAATTTATCATTCACTGTTCTCTATGGTAAGGACAGTATGAAAAAGCTAGGTTTAGGTATGGAGGCAGGAGATAGAGGGAAGAAAACCTGGCGGTAGAGAACTTCAAGTACTTCACAGTGTTAAATGTGACTTGACACCCACTATACGTTCATATCTATTTATAGTTCGCTGTGGAGATGATTTTGTACAACTTAATCTTACAATGTGAGCCTAACTTAACTGGTAGGCTTCCCAGGTAGTCTATGCAGGTTGGAAAGGTTAACAACACATCAAAATCTCTCTCTCTCTCACTCACACACCTACACACACAAATATATAGCTGTTTGGTTCTACAAAATAAATATAAATTCAAGCTGAAAACAACCAATAGGAAAAAGACTCTCAATTCTGAAAGTGAAAAAGTAATTTTAAAATAGCATTTTCCATTTTATTTTTCACAATAAACCTATGCATTTTCTCAGCATTTATTGCCCCAAATAACTTATCTTTCTCATGAAACATCTACCTTTATTTATCTCAGCATTTATTTATACAATAAACAGTTCTTTTAATGTGCTTTTATTTTTACAAACATGCCACCTAGTGGCTATCTGAAATCAAGCATTTCAAAATATTTCCCATTGTTACTTCAGGCTAAAACATACTTTGTTATAAATGAATTAGAAAAAAAGTCAGAAGAATAATGCAGAAAACCAAAGAGTTGACAGTTATGTTTTGGAAATTATCTAGATGGATTAAATTTGATTCATAATACCTCTGTGAGTTTGTTAAGAGACCAGAAATACAGATCCATATTCTTTTTTCTGAAACCTTAAGGGACAGATATGTTTGAAATTCCGGTTTTTTTCAGATTTTTGAAAGGCAATATGGACATATACTGTATATTCTGTAACCTTCAGTGCATGTAGAGAAGTAGTCCAGAATCAAATACATTAATACTTCTGTGGCAAAATATATCCATATTCACATGTGGGATAAAGACCACAAATAGCCTTATGTCAATTCATGTCAGATTATGCTTCCAAATGAGTTATGAAAAAACTTTCTGTTTGCAAACACTTTTGGAGTTTGGAATTTAGATAGGGAATTACGGACCTGATTTACCCTGAGAAATAGACTCAACTATCTTGTTATAGAAAAAACAGAGTAAAATGAAATATTACAAAATAGTAATATTTTATCTTTAGAAATGCCTAAAAGTCTCACTTGAAAAAAAAAAGTTAAAGATCATGAGAAATCCCAAAAAAGAATCTCTGCAATGCTTTTCATTTAGAGTCATATACAGAAAGAAGCTAATCTGCTATAAATTACATTTAAGCACCCTCCAAATATTAGCTGCTAATATAAACCTAAAGATCATTTTGAAAATTCATTATTAGCAATGCAGGGCAGCTAAATTTGTGAGTTCCATAGCATACTTAAGAATACTTTTTACCCTTGGTTTTCTGTTTCCTTTTGGTTTCGATGTATGATTTGCCAGGTTCCCTGTCCCCGGCCGCTATGTCTATGGAAGCATGTGTTGAGATGGCGCCATCCTCAGTCTGGACCCCTTGTGTTACTCTTTGGAGCACTGCCAACCCTCAATAGACATGTAATATGAATAAGAAACAAACTTCTGTTGTGTTAAGAATTTGGGATTTAGGGGTAGTCTATGCTAATTCACTACTTTCCATCACTAACTAGAGTTTTGGCTTATTACCTCTGAAGACTTCTAAATAAATCTCTAGTCTCTGTCAATAACACAAATCTTGTATCACACTCCCACTTTGACTTCTTGTGAATTCTATTTAAAATAAACCTCTTCATCCTCCTCTAAACCAGACTCCTATCTTCTCATTTACTTTTTTCCCAAAAAGTTAGTATTACTATTATTGTAGCATAGTCTGCAATTCCATTGAGTACTGAGTTTTAAAGGAAATTCTGCTCTCAGAAGCAAACTACTCATGGTACATTCAGCCGACTTGGTACCTTACCCTAGACCCCTGAAGACACCTGCATAGGTTTCTTCAGCTTCTGTTTATATAACCATAGAGGCTGGGAGGAAAAAGAAAACGTTGTTAGCATATATGTGGGAATCTTCTTATACAGAACATTGACTTTTCTTCCTTTGAGAGAGAAAACGTGAGGGCAGCATCTTCCTCCTGGTGCTTAAGAGGCCTGATACAGATAACTGTGGAAGTGGCACACCAGCTCTGAAGTCTGCTCTGCAGTTGGAGAACATGTTAAGCAAGGTCCTGCAAGACCTCAAGATCATGGCTTCTAAGAACAGTGAAAGTGATCTCTTAGACTTCACAGGAGAGCTCCTGGATAAACAGAACATAGACTACCTGGATTACCATCTTGGCTGTCAGAAGGAATTAGAAGAGCTGGCCCAGCAGGAAGGCATGTTTGCAAAGCCTGCTGAAGCATCAGGTAAAGAGACAACTTCTGAAGGCAACACAGCAAGTCCTCCCATCGTAGTGATCCCAAAGCCAGCCACTTAAGAATCCTGATCTTCTCCATTTGACAGAAAACTGCTTTCCTTTTTATCTAGTATCTTAATCCTCATTGCTTTGTGCACAAACAAATCTGCTTGGCATCATAACAACAAAAAAAGTTGAATTAGCTTCACTTTTCTAACTGCACTTTAGGATTAGAAAAGGAAATAAGACAAAGATACGGTCCTTCCATCCCCCAATTCTGAGGGAAAGGTGGGGGTGGAATAATGGAGAATGAAAGGACACAATGAGACCTGAGGCTTGGTGGAACAAGATGGCTGCCACTGCGGGCATCATATTCTTTCTATTCAGATGAGACTACTTCTTCTGCCCAGGACAGTCAGGGTTTATACCTATTATCCTTATGAAATTATTACTACTTCCTTTCACTCTCAGAATCATTATAAGTTGAATGAAAAATGATATGGTTACTAGACATAAGCCATTTTCATCCCAAAGGAAAGAATACCCATATATTTGAATATTCTGCACTCAGTCCACAGATAGAAGGGGGGCATCAACTTTGTTGCCATTTTCTTCTTTGTTTGCAAAGCTCAAATTGATTAGCTTCTTTTGCTTTTGAAGTGACTGGAATAGGTGATTAACCTGAATGAAACATATGAAGAGCCCAGGGAGAACTGAAATGAGCCCTTCTGTAAATTACTCAAATTAGTCTAGAAGCCACTCAGCAACACTGAAGAATCATCTGCAAAGTGATCAGGGAAGCTTAATCTGGAAATTTATAGGAAGCAACTGAACAACATTTGAAGAAGTAAAAACAATCAGCTGTATGGTTGTAGGGGCAGCTGGAATAGCAGTTAGTAAACGTAAAAAGAATGATGGACCACACCACAATGCTTTCAGACACCTACCCCATTAACATTACCTGTCTGTGATCCATATGAGGATTTTTGCACAAAACGAAATCCAATTTACTACTTCTGTTCACATTTGTTCTTTGTAAGTACTTTGACACAAAAAGTCAAGAAAGCAGGATCTAGCTTCTTTTGGTGCAGCCCATACAGTGTAGGCAGGAGTGATAGCACCCCAAGTATATTCAGAAAGAATAAAATTAGAGGCATGAGCTCTGGGGCAAGACTGTCTAGGTTCAAAATGTAGCTCCACATCTTACTGCCTATGTGGTCTTGGGTGTGTTATCACATCCTCACTTTGCCTCAGTTTCCCCAGCGTCAACATGCTGCACAATTTCAGAGGAACACTAATATCACTGGATTCTGGTTTCCTTATCTGGAAAATGAAATAATTTGCAGGATCTCACTCTTAAGAGTTGCAGTGCACATTTAATGAGTGAAATTGGTCAGGTACTTAGAACAGTGACTGACAAATACTAACAACCGTTAGCTATTGTCATTATATTATTACCATTACTACTATTCTACAACTAGTATTTCTAATACAAACATCAATAAGGTCCCCTTTAATTAACAGCCACATGACTTCTTTTGGTGAAATATGTAAGACGCCGAAGAATCTGGGAGAAAGTGGGGCTGAAAGTATGACAAAGGCACATCAAGACATCTTTCTGTTTTTATGTGCCCAAAGGACCTGAAAACATGGTTAGTTAGAAAAATAGCTTGAAAGCATCTATGCAAACATGCTTTAGGATCATATATTTTGACCTCAATAAATTTAACGTATTATATATTAAAGCAAATGTTTAGAACTGAACTGGCAATGATAAATCATAAATTCAACTTCTTTTATAGAGAAGGAAACGGGCCATTCTGAGAGATTGACAACTTGTCTCCAATTAGTCTCTGAGTCTGTGATGGCACTAGAACCATGAGAATGAGAACCCCTAGACTTCTGACTCTCCCTCTAATGCTTTTCCCATTTCCCCCATAGAAGCTTTCTCTTTCAGTTTGACTGCTAAAAAGTAACTCAATCCACTTCAACTTAACATTTATTTAGCATTCAATTTACAGCTCTATAGGGGGAGAAATATATTGGAAAAGGAAAAATACAGCATTTTTTCTTATTCTGAAAATTCTGATTCTGCTTGGTTACAAGAGATAGCAAAACACACACACACATGCTCCCATACACACACACAACACCAAAAGTGCTATCTTTGAAGATGAGAAATATCAAACATGAATATTTAGAAATGATAGGCGGGCCAGCCCCATGGCCTAGTGGTTAAGTTCAGCCTGCTCCACTTCGGCGGCCTGGATTCAGTTGCTGGGCGTGGACCTACACCACTCATTGGTGGCCATGCTGTGGCAGCGACCCACATACAACATAGAGGAATACTGGTACAGATGTTAGCTCAGGGTGAGTGAATTCTAATTTGATGGTTTTTACTATTTCACTTCAAACAGTAACCTATAAATTTGTATAAACAAGAATAATAATTAAGTACCTTTTCTGCTTTTTTCAGAATAAAAAATTAAATTATGTGCTGAAGATACTACTAAAAATACTTCACCTTTTGAACATGGCCTCTGTACTGAAAATCAATAGCATTTTTTTCCGACTAACTTTCAAATCTTCCCATAACCTCTCTGTTTAAAAAAATATCATCTTTGAAATAATTTGAATGAATGCTTTATAAATCAAAAAGTGATTCGCAAGGCCCTATTACCATATTCATCAATTTGAACATGTCTCTTAAATATGTTCTGTATGAATTTTCTTGATGATATAAGATGTCAATAATATTGAAACATTCTTAATAGAATGGAACATTTAATTACATCAGTTTCCCATCATCATACAAGGCATTTATTACGGGTTATATTGGCCATTTCCACTGGTTAGCAGGAGGCTCTTCCACTAAAGGCTCCCATGGTTTCCACTGGATCATTTTTCTCGCCAGGCTTAGTTCATTTTCAGCCTGTTAATAAAATTTTTTAAAAAGATCATTTGATTATATTGTTTAATAGATATTTATCATAGCTAAAAAGTGAAATATAACTATTACAGCTACTACTTTCATATTAATAGCTGATAATAGGCTGTTCCACTATCAAATGCTGAACATTATTAAATTACCTTAATTCTCATAGCTACACAATCATCATGAGTAAGAAAGGATGGCTTTTGATTTCTTCTATTTGATTAAAATTTGCTACTAGAGTGTTCAAAAGTTTAGGTGATGAATTTTCAATCATAATTGTCTGTTTCACCGTTAGACTATAAATTCATGTCTCTTAATCTATGCCAATGACTTTCAAATTTTATTTTATCATGGCCCTTAGTAAAAAGAATACATTTTACTAAAGGATTCACAGTACACATATATAAGCAAAACAAAGCTAAAAATATCATTATCTTTACTAGCTGTAATACACTCTATTTTCTATTCTACTTTTTAAAAAATGCTAGTCACAACCGATCTAACTGATTTCATGACCTATAATCACTTGAGACCTATAAATTTGTAAAACAGTGATCTACAGAATGTAAGAGAATACAATGGTGCACAAAAAATATTTACTATTGAATTACTTTCCTTAATCAGATTATGTAATCTTTAATTTTTCCTTTCAAACACAATTTATAACATATTTAGCAAATATATTTTAGGTATCTTTTTATTTCACACTTTTTCTACAACAAAAGGACCTATGACAACTCTGGCTAACTTAGAAGAACACTGTTGAACACTTAGCAGGACATCAGAGAAAAAATTCAAACAGAATAAGTGCTTAGACTCTATCAGAGCCTATAATTCTATAGTTAAAAGGCAATGTCTCATTTATGTCAGTGGCCCAGAACAGCCAATCTATGTTGAGCAGCAACAGTCTAAAATGTATACAATGAGTTAAAGAGTAGATTAATGGAAATCTAGGGGCAGAGTTATTTACTAATGCTGAAATGAGAAAACAGTATAAATGCTGATTAAAAATATCCCTTAGAATGGCTGTTTCCCTGACTACCCTTTGGCCTGGGTCTCTTGAACACTCATGCTTTCGCTATGCCCCCAAGGTACTGTACAGTGTTGAGAGGGTGCCGGGACCTGAACATCATTGAAGTCAGCCCTATTTCAAGGAGCTGGACCCAGCTACACATGGCTCCTGTTGCCAACACCCTCCCTCTTCTCTGGCTTCTAACACTATCCTTTCCTCATTCTTCTCATATTATCCCTCCAGAAATGGGCTGTTCAATATGGCTGTCACTACCTACATGTGACTACTGAGTGAGCGCTTGAAATGCAGCTAGTTCAAATTCAGATGTGCTGCAAGTATAAAATACAGACCATATTTTAAAGACTTAGTATAAAAAAAGAATGTGAAATATCTAAATTTTTTTTACATTGATATGTTTCAGTGATAATATTTTAGATATACTATATTAAATAAAACATTATTAAAATTAATTTAACCTTAATATTGCCCATGAAAATGTGGAGAACTGCACAACTAGCTTAAAAATACTTAACGTACCCTAAGACTATAATTGTATGATAGATAACGGTATCAACTAAACTAAAGTCATGATCAAAGTGAAATCAGGGAGAAAAGAAAGAGGAACAAGAAGTTTGCAGCAAGTTCCCATAACACTACATCAACCCAGCAAATGAATAGAAAAGCCAGAAAAACAGGCCCTTGAATGACTGAAACAGTTCACATTCACAGAAAGCTGTTGGAATACCCTCTTCCTCTTTTAATAGAGGCATCTAACAATTCTTTTGAATTTGTAACATCATGTCTGTTGGTGACATACCTCCCTAATCTCCAATATTACCCAATATCTCCTTTTATTTGTCCATTGATAAAAGACAACAAACTTAAGAATGGTGACATTTTTAAATACAAAAAACTGTAAAAATTAAATGAAACAGAATTGAGTATTTATCAGACCCCTATGAAGGGAAGACATTCTAAATCTATAATTTGGGGGGGGTATCTCAGGGGAAGGGTGCTACATATGAGAGAAAACATTCAATTGAAGACAAAAGACAAAGAACAGATTAAAAAGAAATGTACAGACAACATGGGCAAAAGTTGAAGGTTAATCTCTCTTTTATTTTAAAAAGCACTCAAAGAAATATATAAGAAAAACACTAAAAACAAATGATAGAGTGAAATATTAATGATATAATTTATAAAACAGGAAATACAAAAACATTTTAAAAGTTTAATCTTACTAGTAATTGGGGAAAAAATACACAACTAGTTTTAAAAAAGGCATCATTTCCCCTGATTTAATTAAAAATCGCAGCATTCTTACCAGCATAGATGTGTTAATCCAATGGTCAAAAATAAAAATAAAAGTCTATTTTAATTTTATGAGTCAAAAGACCTGTATTTTTCCATACAAAAATATACTACACCTTTAAAACTTAAAAGCATTTGCATCTAAAAAGATGAAATTATTCAAATAACAGTAATATTGTGTTACTAATTTAAACTAAGGTAAGTTAACAAGAACTGATTAATTCAAAGAGTTATCAAACTCCAAACTTCCAACAGCAGTCTCATAAATTCAAGTTACAACCAATGATAAATATTTAACTTTCACACCCATGTTAGAAGTATTTCCTATATGTGATTAGTCTTATATTTGATGGGTTGATATAAATAAAGAAATTCCATTTTCCTCTCTTTCTAGAATGTCAGTTTTGTGCCTCTATACATTGTGCCTCTGAACACTTAAACCCAAATATCTAAACATTCAGCTTTTTCTTTACCTGAAGAATCACCTCTTCTATTTGGCCACCTTGAAGTTGGTCTTCTAATTTTTTAACATCTGGTTCCTATAATTTAAGGAAATAAAGAAAGAAATATTTATATGAAGGAGCATAATATCTGAATGTTTCAATCACATATTTTAAAAACTCATATAAAAAAGCACTTAAAATAACAAACATAATTTTTCTTTTATCATACCCTTACTAATTTTCACCAAATATTTGGTGGAAACTCATTTCATCTCTCTACTATTTTATTGCTTTTCTATCTTGATATTAAAAAGCGTTAAATGCTTACTGACATGCTTATTAAGGGTAAGAAATATAATGCATAATTCAGTCTTTCTAAAATACAGGTTTTAAAATATCACTTTATTTTCTTAGTATTTCCTGTATTTCCTCTGAGAGCATTAGCATTAAAAATAAATCCTAACCCATGACCCAGAATTCCACTCCTAGGTATATACCAAACAGAAATTCATAATACATTGAGCAAATGACATGTTCAAGAATGCTCACGGCACAAATTATAGTCCCAAACTAGAAACAATCCAAATGACTATATGCAATAGAATGAATTATAGTATTTGGATATAGTAGAATACTATATAGCAACGAGAATGAACAAACTACAACCTACATTGAATAACACAGATGATTTTCTCAAACATAATATTAAGCAAAAGAAATCAGACACAAAAGAATACATACAATGATTCCATTTATAAAAAGTTCAAAGCAGGCAAAATGATTCTGTGGTGTTACAGGTCAGAGACTAGTTATCCTCAGGAAGGTAGTAACTCGGGGGAGAACAAGAGATGATTTTGGCATTCTGGAAATGTCTTCTTGTTTGATTTGATGTTAAAATGGGTGTAATTACTTTGTGAAAATTCGTCAAGCTTTACACTTATGACTTCTGCACATTTCTTTATATACATAATTCTTCAATAAAAGGGGTTTTAAAAAGAAACCCTGGGCCTGCCCAGTGGTGTAGTGGTTAAGCTTGTGTGCTCCACTTCGGCGGTCCAGGGTTCACAGGTTCAGATCCTGGGCATGGACCTACACACTGCTCATCAAGCCATGCTGTGGCTTCATCCCACATACAAAATAGAGGAAGACTGCCACAGATGTTAGCTCAGTGACAATCTTCCTCAAGCAAAAAGAGAAAGATTGGCAACATGTATCAGCTCAGGGCCAATCTTCCTCACCCAAAAAAGAAAAAAAGAAACGCTAATATAGCACTTAAAACATTCAAAGACATGTATTTATGTTCTAGTAAACTGAGCTTTTTGAGAGCCAGAAACCATGTCCTATACATACACATGCATATGTAAATAAAGTGTAAATTGAGTGGTTTTTTTGGCCCGTAAATGGAATGAAAAGAGGAAAGAAAACACCAAAGATACTGGGGCTGGCCCCGTGCCAAGTGGTTAAGTTGGTATGCTCTGCTTCGGCAGCCCAGGGTTTCGCCAGTTTGGATCCTGGGTGCAAACATGGCACCACTCATCAGGCCATGCTTAAGTGCCGTCCCACATAGCACATAGAGGCACTCACAACTAGAATATACACCTAGGTACTGGGGGGTTTTGGGGAGAAGAGGAAAAAAGAGAAGACTGGCAACAGATGTTAGCTAAGGTGCCAATCTTAAAAAAAAAAAAAAAAGATATTTTCTATAGCAACTGGCATGTTCCTGCCTCAGGGCATCTGCTAGCTGATCCAGCATATCTGTATGGCTTGTTCCTTCACTTCCATCCAAGTCTTCGCTCATATATTATCTTCTCAATGAGGACCAGTCTGAGGACCACACAATTCATACTGTCGTAGGTTGAATAATGTCCCACAAGATGTACATCAACTAATCCCTAGAACCTATGAACGTTACCTTATAAGGCAAATACGTTGCAGACATGATTAAGTTAAGAATCTTGAGAAGGGGAGATTATCCTAGATTATCCAAGTGGGCCCTAAATACAATTACAGCTGTCCTTATAAGACAGAGGCAGAGGGAAATCACACATAGAAGACAAAGCAATGTGACCACAGAGGCAGAGACTGGAGTGATGTGGTCACAAGCCAAGGAATGCCAAAAGCCATCAGAGCTGGGAGAGGCAAGGAACAGATTCTACTCTAGAGCCTCCAAAGGGCTCGCAGCCCTGCTGACACCTTGATTTGGGCCCCTGATACTGGTTTAGACTTCTGGCTTCCAGGAATGTAAGAGAATAAATTTCTATTATTTTAAGCCACCAAGTTTGCGATAATTTGTCACAGCAGCTACAGGAAATTAATACAAATTGTAACATCCCTCATCACCCTGGTACACATCATTTCTCCTTTTTATTTTCCTTCACTGCACTTACTATCTTCTCACATACAGGCATACCTCAGAGATACTGAGGATTCCATTCCAGACCACCACAATAAAGTGAATATTGCAGTAAAATTACCCAAATTTTTTGGCTTCCCAGTACATATAAAAGTTACCGTACTGTAGTCTATTAAGTGCAATAACATTATGTATAAAAAAACAAGGTACATACTTTAATTTAAAAATATACTATTGCTAAAAAATGTTACTCATCATCTGAGCCTTCAGCGAGTCACAATCTTTTTGCTGGTGAGGGTCTCACCTCTATGTTGATGGCTGTGGACTGATTAGGGTGGAGGCTGCTGAACGTCAGGGTGGCTCTGGCAAGTTCTCAAAATAAGACAACAATGAAGTTTGCCACATCGATTGACTCTCCATCTCACAATTTCTCTGTAGCATGCAATGCTGTTTGATAGCATTTTACCCACAGTAGAACTTCTTTCAAAATTGGAGTCAGTCCTCTCAAACCCTGCCGCTGCTCTATCAATTAAGTTTATGTAATTTTCTAAATCCTTTGTCATTTCAACAATCTTTATAGCATCTTCACCAGGAGTAGTTTCCATCTCAAGAAACCACTCTCTTTGCTCCTCCATAAGAAGCAACGTTAAAGTTTTAGCATGAGACTGCAGCTCTCTCACGTCTTCAAGTTCCACTTTTAACGCTAGTTCTCTTGCTATTTCCACCACATCTACAGTTACTTCCTCCACTGAAGGCTTGAAGCCCTCAAAGTCACTCACGAGGGCTGGGATCCACTTCTTCCAAACTCCTGTTAATGTTGATATTTTGATCTCTTCACGTGAATCATGTATGTTCTTAATGGCATCTAGAATGGTGAATCCTTTTCATACAGTTTTCAATGTACTTTGCCCAGATTCATCAGAGGAATCACTACCTCTGGCAGTACAGACTTAAAAAATGAATTTCTTAAATAAGGCTTGAAAGTCAAAATTAATCCTTGATCCATATGCTGCAGAATGGATGTTGGGTTAGCAGGCATGAAAACAACATTAATCTTCTTGTACATCTCCATCAGGGCCCTTGGATGACCAGGTACATTGACAGTGAGCAGGAATAGTTCAAAAGGAATCTTTCTTCTGAGCAGTAGATCTCAACAGTGGGTTTAAAATATTTAGTAAATATTTTACTAATCACGTTGTAAACAGATGTGCTGTCACCTAGGCTTTGTTGTTACATTTCTAGAGCACAGGCAGAGTAGCTTTAGCATAATTCTTAAGGGCCCCAGGATTTTCAGAATGATAAATGAGCACTGGCTTCAACTTAAACTCACCAGCTGCACTGGCCCCTAACAAGAATCAGCCTGTCCCTTGAAGCTTTGAAGCCAGGCACTGACTTCTCCTCTTTAGCTAGGAAAGTCCTAGATGACATCTTCTTCCAATAGAAGGCAGTTTTGTCTACACTGAATATCTGCTATTTAGTGTGGTCACCTTCATTAACTATCTTTGCTACATCTTCCGGATAACTTGCTGCAGCTTCTACATTAGCAGTTGCTGCTTTACTTTGCACTTTTGTTATGAAGACAGTTTCTTTCTTTAAACCTCAGGAACCAAGCTCTGATAGCTTCAAACTCTTCTTTTGCAGCTTCCTCCTCTCTCAGCCTTCACAGAATTGAAGAGGATTAGGCTTTGGCTTAAGAGAATGTTGTGGTTGGTTTGATCTTCCATCCAGATCATTAAAACTTTCTCCATATCAGCAATAAGGCTGTTTCGCTTTCTAAGCATTTGTTGTGTTCACAAGTAGCACTTTTACCTTTCTTTAAGAACTTTTCCTTTGTATTCACAACTTGGCTAACAGTTTGGGACAAGAGGCCCAGCTTTTGGGCTATCTCGGCTTTCAACATGCCTTCCTCACTAAGCTTAATCATTTCTAGCTTTTGATTTAAAGTGAGAGATGTCCGACTCTTCCTTTCAGTTGAACACATGGAGGCCATTGTAGGATTATTAATTGGTCTAATTTTAATATTGTTGCATCTCAGGGAATAGAGAGGCCTGAGGAGGAGACGGGGGAATGGCCGGTCGGTGGACCAGTCAGAACACATACAAGATTTATCAATTAAGTTTACCATTTTATGTGGGTGTGGTCTGTGGCACTCCAAAACAATTACAACAGTAACATCAAAGATCACTGATCACAGATCATCAAAACAAATATAATAATAATGAAAAAGTTTGACATACTGCAAGAATTACCAAAACATGACACAAAGACATGAAGTGAGCAAAAACTGTTGGAAAAAAACAAAATCATGCAGATAAAGGTAACTATGTGAGTTTCACACAACCAGCCCTGCGTAAATCCTTAAACTCAACCTTTCAGAAACACTCAACAGGAAATTATAGTAAGGTTTTTAAAAGGGAAGATACCATCATCAGATTTATGTATTTAAAAAAATCACTCTATTGGCAGTGTGGGATATATAATGAAGTATGATGGAATTATACACAGACCAATTACTTCTAAGGCAATTGAAACAGCCCAGGTCAGAGAAAAGGATTTTAGAACTAATAAATGAAAGTAATGGCAGTGAACTATTCTTTGGTTGATATTGGCTAGTAGAGAAAAGACAGAAATAGGGCAAAAGTAAAGGAAATTATAAGGATACCGTTTTCTTTTTCTTTTAAGATAGGAACAAGCTAAATACATTTTTGAGGCTATCTGAAGTTGATAATAAAATGGGAGGCTAAAAAGAGAAAACAGAAAAGCAATGATTAAAGGGGAACGAGCTTACAGAGAAGGAAAGCAGAGAAAGAATCAAAGACTGAGTTGTAGAGATTCACCTATGAAATGAAAAAGGGTAATTCCTTATTCTGCGATGAGAAAAAAATACACGAGCCCATTTTCCTTGAGGAAAACATGAAATCAAAAAAAAAAAGTTTACTTCCCCCTCAGAGACTTTAATCTGTAAATTATTTCCAGAATTGCCAAGCTAAGAATAAAAATTTCAAATCAAACTGCACTGTTTTGCTGTACACCTAAGGAAAAGATAAGAATTCTCTTTGAACTATAGCATTTGGTAATCTAATAAGAAAAATATGTTAGGACCACTTATTGCATGTATGTAAATTATATTTGGAGTTTATGAACATTCCAAATTTATAATTTTTTTTAAATTACATTTAAATTTAAATTACATTTATCCAAATGTAATTTTGGGTAACTACAAAAGTCCACGAAATAACTGGTGGTGTGAGAATTTAACAAGTCAATATAGTTTGGTATAAAAAAATAAGACACAGTCTGCTGTGTGCCTGTCCAGGGCCTTTGATTCAGAAGTTGTAAAACGCTTGTCATAGCCTGCTTGGGCCGTCATAACAAAATACCACAGACTGGGTGGCTTCAACAGCAAAAATTTATGTTCTCACAGTTCTGGAGACTGGACATCCAAGATCAAGGTCTGACAGGATCGCTTTCTGGTCTTTCAGATAGCCACCTTCTCAATGTGTCCTTATAGGGCAGAGAGAGCATGAGCTCTCTGGTGTCTCTTAAAGGACAGCAATCCTACTGGATCAGGGCACCCTTCTTGTGACCTCATTAACCTTAATTACTTCTTCAGAGGTTCCAGCCACACTGGGGAGTTAGGGCTTCAACATACAAATTCTGGGGGGACACAAACGTTCAGTCCATAACGATGCTCAATAACTTGGTCCTCTTCTCTTTGCAACAAAGCACCTTTTACAATAGTGATTTCTGACAGTTTTCTTTAAATACAACACACATTTTTTTGTTTGGTTTGCTTTCTTTCTTCTCTACTCTGAAATTAGAGAAAGATGAAGATTGATGTATCCATAGACAAGTAAAACATCAATAAAGAACTTGATAGGGAAGTAAAAGAAAGCTACACTATTAACTTACGGAAGGGACTTCATCTGATTCTTTCACTCCATTATTTAATAATGCCTCGCACATAGAAAGCACTCAGCAAACATGAATTTGCTTGCTGAATGAAAGTGAGAAAGAGGGAAGAAAAGCTTGGAAGGAAGAAGAGAAAGAAGAGAGAAAAGTATGTAGAATAGGCAAAAAAACAAGCAACTGAATTTTTTTGGTTAATGTTGCGTTGGAGACCATAAATCCAAGAAAACGAAATCAAGTCATCTACTTACCGCTTTAACCATCCCCAACTTCTCATTCGTAATCTGTTCTGTATACTTTCTATATGCTGCATTTTTAGGGATTTGCTCAAGAACATCAAGAATCTTCGTGTACAATATTCTTAGCCTCTGAAAAGACAAATTTTACAAATTTCCAGTTTAAAATATTACCAAAGGTTTTATGGAACACTTTAAATAAAGTCTCAGATTTAAAAGAAAAAAAGACTTACATCTGTTTTTTTAAAAGCATTTAACTCTTCCTTGCTGCAATTTCTCTGTGTCTACGCCCTACTTATGCCCTTTACAACTCAGGAAAAGCCTGAGTATAAACATGGAAATTTTTCATATGTTGTGCGTATGACAAAAGTTATATGCAAGTCAAAGATATGATAACAAGTAAAAATAAAACTGCATATTAACCTATGCCTAACAATCTGTTTTGGAAACCAAATCATTTACTAACAATATTTCTCAAATTCTGATTTTCTTTTTCAATTTGTCTCGTGAATTTCTATAGAAATAAAATATATAAGCACAGATTATCAGTATGCTCAAATTTAACTGAATATAGTCCTAATACTTCAGTGCTTATGCTTATGACTGAGTTGGTACCATGTGAATGAAGGCTTCACCAAAGGTCAATAGAAAAAGAAGAGAACCAAGCCACTGCATAACACAGACTGAAGCACATTGAACTTAAAGTTCAGTACAGCAGTGAGTAGTGAAGTCACATGGTCAGAAGTTACGGCAAATCCTAACTCACAACTGTTTAGTAAGTATAATCATAAATATACATATGTGATGAAGAATTTTTTATTATTTCTCTGTATTTAATTTGAAATTTGTTTTAATTGTATAAAATCCATAGGCACTAATACCTAGTTTCATTCATATATATACTCACAATATATATGAATAACCAAACCAACTTTGAGGGCCTCTAAGTATCATTTTTCTCAAAAAGTAGTCTGGATATTTAGACCTTATTTATATCTTTGAATATGATGCTCCATAATAGAGGGTATTTTACTATACTAATGTAGAGCTCGTCAGATAACATATAATACAAATTGTGTGGGATTTTATTGCCTTATTTCTTAATTTTAGCAAAGTGTAAGACAATAGAAAGGCCTGGTAAGAGATCTGGATTCTAAAATAAGGATGTTAATAATATCTGCTTCATAGAGTGTTGTATAGCTTAGAACAGTACCTGGCACACATTAAGGTTCAATAAATGTTAGCATTATTATTCTATAGGAGAAGGAGAGTCACTTCAGTAGATAAGAGAAAGGTTTCTTAAAAAAGCAGCAACGGGGGCCGGCCCATGGCTGAGTGGTTAAGTTCACACACTCTGCTTTGGCCGCCCAGGGTTTTGTGGGTTCAGCTCCGGGGCACAGACCTAGCACCACTAGTCAGAACACGCTGAGGCAGCGTCTCACATAGCAGTGCCAGAAGGACCTACAACCAGAATATACAACTATATACTGGGGGTCTTTGGGGAGAAAGGAAAAAAAAAAAAAAAAGATTGGCAACAGATGTTAGCTCAGGTGCCAATCTTTAAAAGAAAGCAGCATCTGAGATAGACCTGGAGGGACAGTAGTACTTGGACATTTAAAGATGTTGTAAAAAGCAATTTTACACATAGAATACATACAAGGGACTAAATGGCAGAAAATACAGGGAACATAAAGTAATCAGTAGATAGTTGTATTTTCCTTGCACTGTGCTGTCCAATACAGTAGCCAGTAAACAAATATGGCTACTGAGCACCTTAAATGTGGCTAGTCTGAACTGGGATGCATTATAAGTGTAAATACACACTGAATTTAGAAAATTTAGTATGAAAAGACTATAAAATATTAATTTTTTTATATTGATTAGATATTAAAATGGTAATATTTTGGATATGTTAGGTAAAAATAAATATATTATTAACTTTTCCCTTTTTCTTTATCAGAAAGTGACTCCTGGAAAATTTTAGATTATAAACATAGCTTACATTTGCTACTCATATTATATTTTTATTGGACAGCACATGGCTAGAATATAGGACAGAGAGGAAATATTTAGGAGATAAGGTTGGAGAAAAAATGAGTCAGACTGTAAGTGGTTTTGCATGCCAAGTTAAAGCATTTGGGCTTTATTCTGTGGACAATTAAAAGATTTAGGGGAACTGCATGATCAGATCTGTGGTTCAGGAAAATTAACCTGGTAGCAGTGAATTAAAATGATTTGGTGAAGGAGAAACAGGCAGAAAGGCCAGTAACAAGGTTGTTGCAAATCTCTAAACAAGAGCAAGAGTCTAAATAACAGTAGGAAAAGGATAGAGGTCAGACTGGAGAGCTGTTGGAGAAAAGGATCAACAGAACTCGTCACTGGAACAAACATGAAGATACAGGGATAACAAAAGTATCAACTAAGACGTCCAAATTCCCAACCTGGGGAGTAGAAAGACTTTGATACCATCAAGAAAAACAGAATTCACAGTGGATGAAACAGATTTTATAAAGGGAAAACCATGAATTCAGTTTTAGACAATGAGTCAAAAGTCATTATGAACTCATAATGAGTACAAGACATTCACTCAACAAACATTATTCACCGAGCACATACTATGTGTAATCATAGCTCTAGCAGTGAAAAAAGAATTAAAAAATCCCTGCCTTCAGGGAAACCTACATTCTAGTAGAGAGAGACAACAAACAAGATAACTCAGTAGCATATAAGTCTGTTGATAGTGATCTGGAAGGCCACTGTATGGACTCTTTCATTTAGAGTGAAATGGAAAGCCACTGGAGGGTTTTAAGGAAAGGAGGGACATGACTTTACTCACATTTTAGCAGGATGTATCTAGTTTGGTTGAAAAAAGACCAAACTGAGGCAGTGACAAGCAGGGAGAGGCAGTTAGGAAGCAAACACAATTATCCATAGCAGTGAGGATGGTAGCTGAGAACATGGTGGTAGCAGAGGAAGCCATGAGAAGTTAGAATCTGGATATAATTTATAAGCAGAACCCAGAGGGTTTACGGAAGTACCAATGTGGGGTGTGAGAGAAAGGAAGGAATTAAAGGTGATTTCAAGGTTTCTGACCTGAGTGACTAGAAGAATGGAACTGCCATTCCGAGATGAGCAAGCCTGAAGACAAGAGCTGGTTTTAGGGAGAAGATCAGGAAGCCAATTTTGGATTATGTTAAGTTTGGGTTGCCTATCTGACATTCAAGTGGAGATGTCCATTAAGCAATTAAATATATAAGACTTTCATAAACCGAGAGATCAGTGCTTGATACGGAAATCCTAGAGCTATCAGTATACAGGCGGTATTTAAAACCATTAGACTGGGTCCAGACACCAAGAGAGAGCAAATATAAAGAAAGAAAAGGTCCAAGAACTAAGTCCTAGAACTTCAAAATTGGGAAGTGGAGATATGAGGAATACTCAGAAAAGGAGAAGGCAAAAATAGTAGGGGGAAAAACCCATAAGACTGAGGGGTCATGTAGCACAGTAAAGAAGGTGTTTGATGGAGCCAGTGCCAAATGTGTCAAATGCTGCTATTGGGTCAATTAAGAAGAGAAACGTGAGCTGACCATTGGATGTGGCAGCATGGTGACCTTGAAAAGAAAAGAGCAGTTCTGGCCAAGTCTGACTGCAATGCCTTCAAAGGGAAATAAGAGAATGAGGAGACAGTTAAGAACAGGTAACTCTTTTGAGTTATCTATAAAGCAAAGGAGAGAAATGGTGTGAAGGAAGAGAAGGATTGAGGAAGATTTTGGGGGGCTTCTTTAGATGGAAGCATGTCTGAATAGAAAACACCCAAGAGAAGGGGAAAGTGATGACAGAAGGAGGCAATTGCTAGAGCGGTATCTTCGGTATGGAGCCAAGGTTCCTCGGCAGAAAAGGAGAGGCGAGGGTAAAAGGTGGAAAATAAAGATGGCTTTGGGAGGGCACTCACAAAGGTACAAGTGAAGCCACTAGGATGCCACAGAAAAAGTCCACAAGAAAACTGGTTTAAGAAAGAGATCACGGCCAAAAAAAAAAAAGTGGCACCAGATCAACGAAGCAAACACTACTCTTGTCTCGAGAGCTCACGCTGAGTTGTAATTTTGGGCTTGAAATAATCATATCCGCTTAACCTTTCAACAGACAAGGTCGTAGGGTTCTGTTCTTCCTTGGGAACTCAAGAATAAAGAAAGAAAAGGGGTACATACCTCGTGAGGACTCTCACAGACAGCCAATCCCACAAGGCCAGTGGTCTGTCCAAAAACAAAACACGATCCATGCTGTTGTTGACAATTCCGAGCGTCCCCACGCTACGGAAACGCAAACCCACCCCTCCCCCGGCTAAACCTGGCCTAAACCCAGCTACCGGTCCCCCAGTGCCGCTCGATCGGAGCTTTTTTTTGCCTCTCCGAGCGGAGCCACTAAACTGGTCACCCCTAAAAGTAGAGCAAACGAGTTCCCAGCAAGCACCGCGCCAGCTGCGTCCACCACCCGCAGGCTGACTCTACCCTCCTAGTCTAAATTCCATCGGTGACCTCCAGTACCCTCACCTTCTTCAGCAAGCCCGCCATGACAGCGCCGATAAGCCGAGACCGCGCAGCCCTCTGGGAAACTCGCCCAGGCCCGCTCAATCCACCACCGAGGCCGCCGCTCCGTCACCTTGGAAACAGCTTGGCTCCGCCCCCTCTGGATCGCCACCGGGACGAAGGCTCTGGCCCGCCCTTTCCTAGGAGGAAAATAGGCGTATGCGCAATGAGCACACAAGCGTTTAAGCCGGCGCGCGGGAAAAGGGTTGTGTTAGGTGTCTTACGTCTCGGTTCCTGTCCCTACCACGTTGACGGCTTGCACAAAGGTTGAAGGAAACACTCCAAGCTATCAAAAAACCCCGACATAGTCGCTCTAGGAACCTGCTCTCTGCTTCACCTTTGGCGAATTCCTCAGCCTGCCTTCCGCAGTGTATTGTGTAGCGAAATAAGGGTGGTCATGGAATTATCGTATCATCTAAATCATCTCTTCGCTGCAAAGGCTAATTCTTAGCACAAGGATATCAGTATTCTCGGTCTTACGTGCCAAAGAAGTAATCGGTGAATGCCCATTTCCCATTATAACCCTTTTCCTTTCACTCGCTCGCATCCTCCATTTTCTCAGGTAAAGTGGCACCAGACCATACCACTTTTCCCTACTTACCGCTACAAACATTCATTGAGCACCCACACTATGTGTTAGTTACTGAGACATAATTTGTAAGACAGGATCTCACATCCTGGAATTCACAGAACAATGACGAAGACATGCATTAATAAGTAATTTGGTAAATGTTCTGAAAGATGTTTGCGCCAAATGCAGTGAGAAGAAAAAGTAACGAAAAATTGTGGGTGACTGGAGTTAAGGCGTTCGCTAAAAAGTCAATTGGAAGTAAAGCACAACTAACTGAGAGAACGCATGTACCAAGGAATATATATATATAATAGCAAAAAGCATAACAAACAGTAAAACAACTTACAGAATGGGAGAAGATATTTGCAACTAACATATAAAAGATAAGTTGTACCTAGAATGTATGAAGAACTTCTATAAATCAGTAAGAAAATAACTAATAACCAGAACAGGTCTCCCTGCTTCCATCCTTGCCTGCTTCCAGGGAATATATTAAATGAGTTAATATATGCAAAGCGCCTGGCTCAGTGAATGGGACAGCACTACACAAGTGATGGTTATTAATTTTTTATTTTGCTATTATTATTCTCAAGCCCATAGCTACAATTATCCTTTTAGAAAGTACTCTGCTCAAAATTCTCCCGTGATTTTTCACTTAAGGTGTAAAAGCCAAAGTCCTTACCCCTGCCTACAAGGCCCTGCAGGAGATTGACCCTCTGCTCCTCACTTCTCAGACCTAACCTCCTATTCCCCTCTTCCTGCTCAGGTAGCTGCTCTTCTAACCTTTTTCTTCTTGGAAAATCCTTCCAGCAGATGGGCACATGGCTCACTCTTTCACCTCTTTCAAGTCTTTGTGCAAGACATGTACCTTCTCAACGTGGCCTGTCCTGGCCATGAGATTTAAAATTGCAAATCACCACAAAGACACTCCTTACCCTCTTCTCTGCTTCAGTTTTCTTCATAGCCCATATCACCCTCTGATATGCTATCTAGTTATCTTACTTATATTGTTTTTGTGTATCATACTTTCTAGAATATAAGCCATAGGTGGATCGAAATGTTTTCCTTCCTACCACATCTCAAGTGCCTAAAATAGTACTTGGTAAATAATAGGTGGTCAAAAAATACATTTTCAGTGAATACAACAGAAAAATAGGCAAAAAAATGAATAGGCAATTGACAGAAAAGGAAACAGGAATGTCAATAAACATGAAAAGGACTCAACCTCCCTAATAATCAAGGAAATGCAAAATAATTATAATTTTACTGCCATCTTATGGACAACAATTAAGGACTGACAATACCAAGTGTTAGCAAGGATGTGGAGCCACAGGAACTCTCATATACTGCTGGTGGAAGTGAATTGGTATATTCACTTTGGGGAATAATTTAAAAATAGTTAGTTGAAGATATGCAAAACCTATAACTGAGTGTTATATGTTGAATTGTGCCCCCCCCCCCCCAAATTCATATGTTGAAGTCCCAACCTCCACTACCTCAGAATGTGACCTTATATGGAAATAGGGTCATTGCAGATGTAATTGGTTGACAAAAGGTCGTTAGAGTGGGTCCTTATCCAATAAGATTGGTGTATTTATTAAAAGGGGACATGTGGATACAGAGATATACACACAGGGAGAATGCCATGCAAAGATGAAGGCAGAGATCAGGACGATGCTTTTACAAGCCAAGAAACACCAAAGACTGCCAGAAAAGCACCGGAAGTTAAGGAAGAGGCATGCAACAGATTCTCTCTCTTAGCTCTTAGAAGAAACCAAGCCTGCTGACACCTTGATCTTGGACTTCTAGCCTCCAGACAGGTGAGCTAACACTTTTTGCTATTTAAGCCACTCGGTTTGTGGTATTTTGTTCCAGCAACTCTACAGACTAACACTGAGTAATAGATTAAATATGATTAACATATGCTCCTCTCTTCCATTAGGATAGCTGTCGCTAGAAACATGAGCCCTGGGGCTGTAATCTTTCCAGTTCAGATTACCTAAGAAATTAGGCTTTACCATAACTTCCGCTATAATCTTCAACTTCTAGTATTTAAATCAACCACAGTTGCAATTCAGGACAGAGGAAATATATATTAACAAATATGCATGTATTAATGGCATTTTAAAGATACACACTCACATGTGCATGGATGTACACACATACATAAATATAAAGAAACCATTGATTTGGAACAAACTATCTGATGCACCCATTTGCTCCTACAAAAGCAAAATATATATTTGGACACACTAGATTAGATTCAGGAAACCACATTAGGATTGGGAGGAAATGTCCTTATTTTTTATTTAATTTTAATTTTAATTTTTTTGTAAGGAAGATTCTCCCTGAACTAACATCTGTTGCCAATCCTCCTCTTTTTTTAAATGTTTTTATCTGAGGAAGATTAGCTCTGAGCTAACATCTGTGCCAGTCTTCCTCTATTTTGTCTGTGGGATGCTTCCACAGCATGGCTGATGAGTGGAGTAGGTCTGCACCTGGGATCTGAACCCACGAATCCAGGCCACCAAAGTGGAGCATAAGGAACTTTAACCACTCGGCCACAGGGTGGCCCCAAGAAATGTCCCTATTTTTCAAACCACGTAATGCTGAATTAGTCACTGGAACTTAGATGAATGGTAGTTTATGAGGTCACAGTCTTTGTTGCTTGTCCCTCCAGAGTCTAAGAATTTTCATCATTGTGGGGTGTGTTCTAGAATACAGAATCATGCAATTATAAAAGATGCATGTGTTTTCATTTGTTGTTGTAACTTTGGGTTCAGACTTCTGCCCTACCATATTTGCTAAAGACACATGGCTAGACAGACCTAGCTGATCTTGGCTAAGGTACGACGTAGCTAACCAGTTCTATGAGGTGGGAAAATGTATAGGTTTTCTGAACCAATCCTTCTGCAGCGGTGCGGGGCTCTGTATGGAGGGGGCTTGACAGTGGTGTCCTATGGCTGGTGACAGTAGAATTAGCTACAAATGGGAGTCAATCTTGGTATCTGTGGTATTGGAGGGGATTGGGGAATGTCTTAATGTGACCAGCAAGGGCATCAAATGCACTATATTCTCAGTTGGGAGAGAATTCCCAGAGGTGTAAATGTTCAAATCCTCCTCAGGAAGGAGATAGCTGTTGGGAAGTTCTGTAAATAAAGTTAGCAGGCTAGGTGACTGAGAGCTGAAATTTGGATCTTGTGTTTTACACACTTTGCTCGGCAGGACCACTAGCCTATTCAATAAGGGAGGTCTTGTTTCGTCAAAATTAAGTAACTGGAAGAGTTAGGACCTCCTACATTGCTTCTTAATGACACAGGCTCTTTTGTAAAGGGCTGGATCTTACCAAAGTCAGACAGTAAAATGTTTCCCTGGAATGTCCAGCACAGGAGCTGTGCTGAGGGAGCTATAACCTGAGGGAGGCATGAGACCAAACAGTTGAAAAGGAAGAAAGCATCTCAATTTTCAGGGCATGAAGGCTCATTCCTGACAATCTAAAGAGGATGAGTACTGCCTTGGCCAGATTCCCCTTAGTTTCCACGATCAGGGAGCAGAGGTGAAAATAATCTCCACTCAGGGAGTATTCTTTCCTCTCCTGAACTTGGCAACAAAGAAAATCATTTTGCTCAAGTTAGCTCTTAGAACAGACTGACAGACTAAAATTCTGATACTTTGGATATTATCCATCTCTTGTGCTTCCATTCATATCAGG
This sequence comes from Equus przewalskii, assembly GCF_037783145.1. Taxonomy (NCBI): domain Eukaryota; kingdom Metazoa; phylum Chordata; class Mammalia; order Perissodactyla; family Equidae; genus Equus; species Equus przewalskii. The sequence goes on from NC_091834.1 coordinate 79,546,362, forward strand.
CATGTTCAAAACAATTTGGATTTATTTCGGTCTTCTTCTCTATCTGTGTTATGGATACTTCTAAAAAGTGTCCACAGCCAGACAATGTGTGTTTCCAATACAGTGGTTTGTAGAACCTTATTCTAAATTGGGCTATAACTCAGATAAAAGCCATTATCTAGTTTTATCTCAGTGATTATCAGCTTCCATATATGTTAATTATCTAATGTGTGAAAATGGGGATATCCAACACTCCCACCCAGATTTAGATTAAGTTTAACATTGAGGTTAAACATGGGTATTTCTATTTAAAAATAGACAAAGCCTATGGGAGGATTGAATAACAAAGATTTCTAGCCACCTCCCCCCACCAACAGGGGCATGTCTATCTCCACTTCTGTGTACCGAATGTTTCTGCTCCCCTTTAAAAGCAAGAAAGAAAAGAAGTGCTGAAAGATAGGAAGGTGTTTAAGGGAGTGAAAATTATTTTATGAGATTAACATAAGCACTTTTTAACATAAATGGTAATACAAATGTACTAATAAAATGGTAATAAAACAATAGTTCTTTTAAAAATGAATACCTTAACAGAATTTGGAAAGAAAACAATGAAATTAGGTACAAGAAAAAAGTTGAAAATGGTGAAAAGATATCATAAATGTAGATATTGTATTTTTAAGTAGTCTATTGGTGTAAAATGACAAATCAAGTGAAATAACATAGACTAGATAAAATGGGGGGGTGACAATGAAGTAGACAAGGGACTTCAGAAATGTGAGATGAAAGATATGACCATTTTAAAAAACTGAATAAACAGCAGAACAACTAAAATAATCATTCATTAAATTAATGTATATTGGTTGCTTACTTTGTATCAGAAACTGCAATAGTTACTAGGGATCTTTCAGTGAACCAAATTAACATGTCTCGCTTATCAGGGAGCTTTGTTCTGGACACACAGTAAACAAATAAACCAATAAAAAAATACCAATTAAAAAATTACCAATGTGATCATTATCAAAAGGGAGTGAACAGTGTGCTATGATAGATGGGCACCTAGTTAAGAGTGCAGGAAAACCTTTCTGAGAGGGTGACATCTGTTCTGAGACATGGAGGAAGAGAAGGATCCCATCATACAAAAACTAGCTGAGGAGTCTTCCAGGCAGAGGGAAGAGTAAGGGCATAAAAGTTTGAGGAGGGCAAGTGCTGTGATGGTGAATAGTAAGGTGACAGGGACCAAGTTGAAAAAACTGTGCAATGGTAATGGTTTGAATATGGCATGATATAGTCTGATTTACACTTTTTTTTTTAAAGATCTTATTTTATTTTATTTCCTTTTTTCTCCCTAAAGCCCCCAGTACATAGTTGTATATTCTTCGTTGTGGGTCCTTCTAGTTATGGTATGTGGGACGCCGCCTCAGCGTGGCTTTGATGAGCATTGCCATGTCCGCGCCCAGGACTCGAACCAAGGAAACACTGGGCCGCCTGCAGCAGAGCGCACGAACTTAACCACTCGGCCACCGGGCCAGCCCCACAGTGGGTTTTTTTGTTTTTGAGGAAGATTAGCCCTCAGCTAACTACTGCCAGTCCTCCTCTTTTTGCTGAGGAAGCCTGGCTCTGAGCTAACATCCGTGCCCATCTTCCTCTACTTTATATGTGGGACGCCTACCACAGCATGGCTGCCAAGCGGTGCCATGTCCGCACCCGGAATCCAAACCAGCGAACCCCGGGCCGCTGAGAAGCGGAACGTGCGAACTTAACCGCTGCGCCACCGGGCCGGCCCCTGATTTACACTGTTTAGAGACTGCCCCCGTTGATATTGGGAGAATGGATCGGGGCAGGGAACGAGCAGAAGAGAGAAATGGTTGGGAGACCATTGCAGAAATTTGGGCAAGAATGATAACTGGCTTGAACTAGATTGTTGGCAGTGGAAGTGGGCAGATTCATTGTATAATTTGAAAATAAAACTGACAAGATCTACAGTTAGATTGGATGTGAGAGGTGGAGGAAAGAATGACTCCTAGATTTCTGGCTTTAGCAACTAGGTAGGTAAAAATTCATTCAGAAGAATTTTTTTTTAAAAAAATGAGGGGCTGGCCCGGTGCCTCAGCAGTTAAGTTCACACGTTCAGCTTTGGTGGCCCGGGGCTTGCCAGGGAAAAAGAGGAGGATTGGCAGCAGTTAGCTCAGGGCTAATCTTCCTCAAAAATAAAAAAGTTTCAAAAGTTTGAAGTTTAAAGAAATATTAGGAAGATTATGAGCTAGACAAATAAAATAGCAAAACCAAAAATTGATATTTTTTAAAAGACTATTGGAAGTCATGGAACCCAATATTTAACACCCTCACACAAAGTGAAACAGAGATCTTTGGGTTAAAGCAGGTACCAGTACCCATAGATAGCCCATTTGTTATCTTCCCAAGGAAGCAGTTCGCTCCATCAAGATGCATAGGAGGCTCAGGTCTTGGGTAAGTTAGGAACCAAAAACATTTGACCAGACGGGACCTTTTAAAATAATTATAAAGCAAAAGACTGCCAGGTTGTTCCAGCTGCTTTTTTCTCCCACTTTCAAGTGCAGCAAAGCCCACTTACTCTGAAGTTTCCCACAGAGGAAAGCAAACTTGGAAAAAGTCATGCTTTCCTTGAAGCACTAGACAAGAGTCTCAGAGAGTAATAAAAGAGAGTAATGAAAGAATAAATTTAAAAAGATGCTTATACTAGGGACTGACAGAAGGGGAAAAGCATGTGAACAACTAGAGTAATGACAAAAGAGAAAGAAAAGTAGGCAGGGCCCTCCAAAAATTCTGGTTAAAACTATAGAAGTTATTATAAAGATATCCCAGTAGAATTTTTAAAATGTCTTTTAATTTATAAATTTCAAAACTTTCTTTAAATATTCTATTAGGGTCCTACATATAAATCCACATGCTTTGAAAAGCTGAGTAAATATTTAATCATGGAAGCTTTTTATCTAAATTTCATGGTCAACATAGTTTTAATTCCCAGGAGCACCTTCATTTACGATATGTAATATTATACAATATGTAATATGTAATAGATAATGAAGTAAGAAATAGCCTCAGGGATCTTATTATACACTCAGGCTGCTTGCCCTTTCTCCATTACAACATAATCCTGTACTACAGAGATATTATAAAATGTCCAAAATTGCCTCTTTGTTTTCCATAGAAAGTCAGTTAAGATGACTTCATAAAGCATGCAGTCAGTTCTCCATGAGCTGGTGACAAAGAGACAGATTTAATGGCACTCTTGGCACCCTATACCATTGAGGAGATGAAGAACTTTATTTCTTTTAGATGTTCTGGCAAATTCATTTGGTAAGAAACATAATAAACAGTACAAGATAAAGGAGTTTGGTCTAAAGTATCTCAGATACATGTAGACATCGGGAAAAAAATCCAGTCCAGGAATGCCTAGGACCCCAAAAGGACCAACCTGCCATTTAAAAAGTCATTACTACCAGTAGTAAACGGCAGGATGAGGAGACCTTGATTGTGTGGCCTTGTATGATTAAAATGCCATTGCATGCATTTTTAACAATTGGAGGATGCATGAGACTGACTTAAGGGGCAGTAGAAGAAAGAAGGAAGGGGAGAGTCAGTATGTTGCTGTCAGCACCTGTAGGAAGGAAAAGGAACAAGGAAGAGAACAGGCTAAGGAAAGGTGGATACGGTTTAAAAAAATCCAGCTGAACAAGTGGCACAGCACACCCACAGTAGCTCAGGGCCCTTAAATAAGGTGGAAAGGGGAAGCTAAATGGAATTCATATTGATATCCGAAAAGCACGCTGTAGCTGTGATGGTTGTAGGGAACATGGGGGGAAGGCTTGAGAAAACTGAGAGGCAAACACATCAACATAGTTGATTTCTCTGGTAAATTACAAGAAAGAGGATGCGGAAGAGAACTAGAGTGTGATGGAAAGGTCCTTACTGTGGGTAACTTAGACAATTCAAAATTAGAAGCAAGTAATTATTGTTATTATTATGCGGTTGTCTAAGAAAAAGTGCATTATGATGGGGTATGATTAAATCCTTGTCAACCATGCTGAAAGCTTACAACTATTGCCATAGTTCTTAAGTGGTGGGTGGTAGCACTATTTTTCAGACCACCTCACCATCCTCACAATTCCCCGATTGTCCATTCCACAGAGGGCTGCAGGGTGGTACGACACTCATGTCAGCAGTCACGTGATGCCTCCTTGACCAGCCTTTATTTCTGAGATATTCTAGGTATAAGCAAGGAAAGCCAAATATAGTAAGAAACTAACTTCCGACGTCCCCGCATACTCCAGCAGGTCTCCCTGCTCACCTCTACCCCTAGGCTTGAACCAACCCACCTTGAGCAAACTGGCCCTAAAAAGTCTTTCAGTTAACCAGCTATTAGTTATGCAAGGGACACACTGCAAGAGAGATACCAAGCAATTTCTCCCTCCTTATTCTTAATTTGAAAGTGTCAAGTAGGTTTATATATCTTCACTTCTTCAGCCTTGTCCATTTCCCATTTCCATGGAAATTCATATATTCCTTCTTCTAATATATATACCCCATTCATATGGCCTTTTCTTTAAAGTCATTATGAAATGAAAAGAACTCTAAGCAGGAATATAGCGCTGCACTTTATCAGCTTTATGGCTTCAACTTAGCTGGATCTTGGCCAATATCTCCGTCTGTGAAGCTCACAATGGTTGGACTAGGTCATCATTTCCTGACAGGTGGTTCAAGAACCCCTAGCTGTTCAAGACTGTGCTCCAGGGCATTCAGGTCAATATAAGTTGTAATGCGATTTGTTTCCATTTATATATTTAAGTAATAAATAAAAATTGTTTTAAATTTCCCATTAAAATGAAAATATTTGAGAGCCTCCAATAGCATGGCAGGTGAATACACACCTTGATTAGTGGAGGTCAAATAAGATTGGGAGCAATTTATCGTATGTGTACATAGAAAGTCTCAACAGTTTTGAGTGTTATTCTGGATTAAGTTGTTTTTAATTTTGGTCAGGATATTGACATTTATATGGTATATTGACATTTATACAGTCAAGATAGGGAACACCTCCCTTACCGTAAGAATCTCTCGTGTTGCCCTTTAAAGGTCTCCCACTTCCTCTCATTCACTCTACTTTTAACCCCTGGCAACCACTAATCTGTTATCCATTTTGAGAATGTTCTATAAATGAAATCATACAGCACATAACCATTTCAGACTTACTTTTTTCACTCAGCATAATTCTCTGGAGATTCATCCAGATTGTTGGAGGTATCAGTAGTTCATTCCTTTTTATCGCTAAGTAGTATTCCATGGTATGGATGTACCACAGTTTGTTTAACCATTCAACTATTGAAGGACATTTGAGTTGTTTCTAGGTTTTGACTATTACAACAAAGCTACTATGAATATTCACATTTTCAGATTTTTGAGTGAACATAAGTTTTCATTTCTCTGGTATAAATGCCCAGGCATGCAGTTGATAGATCATATGGTAGCTTCATATTTAAGTTTTCGTATGGTAGTTTCATGTTTAGGTTTTTAAGAAACTATCAAACTGTTTTGCAGAATGGTTGTATCATTTTACGTTCCTACCAGCAATGCATGAATGATCCACTTTTCCATATCCTTGCCAACATTTAGTATTGTCACTATTTTTTTTAAATTTTAGTCATTCTAATAAGTGTGTAGTGATGTCTCATTGTGGTTTTCATTTCCCTAATGGCTTACTGATGTTGAACATCTTTTTGTGTTTGTTTGCCATTTATATAGCTCTTCTCACCACACACACACACAAAAAGGTAACTATATGAGGTAATGGGTGACGGATATGTTAATTAACTTGATTATGATAATCATTTCACAATATATACATGTATCAAATTATTACCTTGTACACTTTAAATATATACAATTTTGTCAATTATACCTCAGTAAAACAAGCAAACAAAAGAACATTACCAGCACTCCGCCAACTTTAGCATTGCCCATTTCTCATTTCTCTGATTTCCTTTGCACTTAGCACCACAAAGCTTAAAAATAGTTTAATTTCTGCTTCCTCATTGCTAATTTTGAGAGCAGAAAACATGATTTTTACTTCTTGTACTTTCCCACAGCACTTTCTACAGAGCTAGTCGTAAAGTAGATGTACCTGACAATTACACCTAAGTCAACTGATAGATTGTTAAAGCTTTCAGAGAATCACCAGAAATTATGAGACAGAAGAAACTTGGATCTGAGAACTATAAACTTTTTTTTTACCACCAATATTTTTTCACCTTCAGTATTTCAGACTTAAAGATCGCCAAAGGAAAAGATTCAAGAAGGCACTGAGGAAGCCTTCAGAAGATTGTGCATAAGCTACTCTCTATTCTTCACATGCATATTTTCATCTTTGGACCTAATGGCCTGAGGCTGTACTATTTAATTTTTTTTTAGCAATCTCTAGTTACTCTAGAAATTCATTCTTATAACTATTCAGTTCATTCCTTAACCCACCGTACTTTATTCAAAAGATCTTGTATCGATATTTTTTCTTGAAAAATGGTTTTATTTCTTATCCAGTAACAAGCAGTTCATAACATATTTAAGTACTTCCAGTCTCATTTTCCTCCATAGTACCCTTTTTATTCTATTTTATTTTTCTATTTCAGTTTTGAAGACTTTGCTGGATTTACATCCCACTCTATTGACTTCCAGCTCCCTTGGGCTCTATTTAAGAAACATAAGGGAGAAAAATATGAAAAAAAAAGGTAAGAATCTTTGATTATGAATATGTCAAATTGATCCTTTTTCTTAACTAATGAGTTAGGTGCGTTTATATTTAATGATATAACAGAAATATTTGCTCTGGTTTTTGTAGTTTTTAAAAACATCTTTTCGCATACAGTCTGTTTTTATTTTATGTAGTTCTTCAGATATTTAGGAAGGCTTCTGTTTTTTAATTTAGTGGTTAACTTTGTACTTATAATATTACATAATTCTCTTGGTTTCCAATTTTCCTAGACAGTACCTGTTAGTTTCCTACTAGGAAAAAAAATGCTAAAATTATCATCTTCCTCTTCCTCTCCCCCTCTGCTGCATTTCCTCTCCCACCCAATTTCAGTAAAAAAAATTCCCTTTCTTAGTGTTTACTGTCATATGTTAAGCATTTTTATACTTCCATTATTTGGTAGGTCAGATTAACTTTTTGTTGTTGTGTTCCCAGCTACAGCAGATGAGGCAATCAATACCACTTCTCTTCTTTTCCTTCTGTCCCAAATTTATGTTACTTGTATCATGTCTATGTTGTATGGGCATATAACATCAACATTCTGTTATGTAACCCAAATTCCTATTTCTTTTATTATCAGCTCTACAGTAAATATTTTTCAATGTTCTCTGCTAATTCATTTGTCATAGTTACTTCGGCTATTATTGTTTGGCTGAAGTAATCCTCTAGCAGTTTCTTTAAGAAGGGCTCATGGGAACAATATATCTTTAGTCTTACAGTTTCATCCTTGAAAGACAGCTTGACTAGATATAAAATTATTGGCTCATATTTTCTCTCCTTGAGTTTCCTATAGGTGTTGCTTTGGAGAAATATGTCAGATTGCTATTCCCCTTGTAAATAATTTGATTTTTTTTTTACCCTGGCAGCACAGTTTTCTTTCTTTATCTTTAAAATCCAGTGACATTACTAGGCTATGTCTCTATATTGACTTTATGGGTCATTTTCCCCTGGAACACAGTGTGTCCTGTAGCTATTTAGATTTAAATATTCTTTTATTTTAGGAAATTTTTCTTTGTTTATGTCTTTCAATTCTTGCTAGCTTCTATTTTTTTAACTCTCTTTTTTAGGGTCTCAAACTATGCGTTGATTGGACTTTATTTGACTGTTTTATATATAGATAAAGATATATAGACATATAGATACATACTCTACTATCCTTTTTAATGCCTTCTTTATTTTCATTCCATTTTCTTTTCTCTTCTCATTTTTGTCCCTGATGTTTCACACTGTGTCCTCTTTGGGGTTTATTCTCCATTGAGAGGTCCTTTGAATTTGATCTTCATTTCTGTGACACTTTTTTTTCTCTTCTACTTCTTTCCTGAATTCTGCCAGCTGTTATTTCATCTCCTCCTATTCCATCTTCATCTCTTCACTTAATTCTCACATTGCTACCCTGTAGTCTTCCTTCATAGATGAAGTTGTGTAGTGGTGGTTGTTTTGTTAATTGATAAAATATATGACCATAATTTTCATCTGCTCAATGGCAACATTTTCCAGATGAGTATAATTTATCTGTTGAAAAGTTTTGCTATTCTTTTCTATTTCTTTAATTGTACTTTTATATGCATTCTATAAGACTTCCATGTTTGTTAGTCATTTTTCAAATAAGTTGGATTTTCCTGGGCCTGCTACGTCCAAGAGATGGCAGAGACTGCTTTCTGCAGCTACACCTCATCTATGGGATTCTTTGTGTAGCTCCCTTCCTCTGTGTCTCTGAACCAAATCAGATCCAAACAGGTTTGTGCCAATACCTTGCTCTCCTTAGTTCCTGCATAGATTGCTACAATCAAAGATAATAGCTTTTGCCGTAGAACTCACTCTGATGTGAGTTCTTCACCATTAGAAAGGGTATCTTTGCAGGTGTTTTTAAGATCTGCTGTCATCAGGCCTTCTCACCACTCTGTACTTCTTTTTATATCCTCCTGTAAAGATTTCTTTCTAATCTGTGTGCTTTTAGCAGCCCTTACATTTTTTTGTGGAGTCTACTGACTATATTAGTCTAGTTTTGCTGAAAATGGAGTTTTGCTGAAATGGAGTTTGGTTTTTGACACTCTCCTTGTGGTTTTCATGCAATTTTCCAGAAAGAGAAGGAGAAAAATACAAACTTATATACCCATGTCCAAACTCAAAAAAATTCCTATTATCTATTTTGATATGAAAACTATTCTTTTATTAATACTCTATAAGATTGCAGTTGGGCAGTTGTAAAAATAACTATTGCATAACTAGCTCATATTAATTCAACAACTGAAGTCTCTGTCTTTTTCATATAATTAGCTATTAAGACAGGTCTTTACTTCATTGACCTGTATGACTAATATTTTGAATTTAAATGTCAGGCTTAAATATATCCTTCATAAATTCCATTGTTGGATATTCCCTGTTTTTCTGGCATATTGAGATGACTATGTATTTTGATTAAAAAAAATTAGCACTTGGGCTGGCCCCGTGGCCGAGTGGTTAAGTTCGCGCGCTCCGCTGCAGGCGGTCCAGTGTTTCGTTAGTTCGAATCCTGGGCGCGGACATGGCACTGCTCATCAGACCACGCTGAGGCAGCGTCTCACATGCCACAACTAGAAGAACCCACAACGAAGAATACACAACTATGTACCAGGGGGCTTTGGGGAGAAAAAGGAAAAAATAAAATCTTTAAAAAAAAAAAAATTAGCACTTGTGTTTGTGTTATTTGTGGGGATGTTTTTCACTATTATTTTGATACTGAGAAAAACTGTCACTATTCCAGAACCGAGCTCTATGTTTTATTTTAAATATTTCTATAAATGGTCTGGTTTCCTCTCCTTAACAGTTATTAGAAAACTTAGGACCCAATTTTCGGTTCACTTAAGATAGGTGAACCCATCACAATGGTATCCACTTTTATTTTGGCTCGACTTTTTTATTCAGATCCATTTTAATTCATGCAATTTTGTCATTTTATTCATCATTGTAAGTCAACTTTAATTCTTTCTGCAATAATTCTCTCCTTCCCAGGTTTTGAAAAGCCCAAAATTCAACGCTCATAACAGTTGATTTAAAATGTTAATAGACATGGTGAACTTCTTGAACGAGATAGTCAAATTGACAACAACCCTTTACTAAGATTTTGGGGGGTATGCTTATTTACTCTTAAACCCACTTTATCTTATCCCCAACGTTGCTGGGTGAGTTTCTGTCAAGGGCATTGTAGAAATCACAATCTCTGTTTACTGCACTAGTGTTCTTTATGAAAAAAAATACCAAGCATAGTACCTTGCACATGGAAATTACTTTTAAAATATTGAATGAATAAAAGAATATATGAATAGTAAAATAAGGCTCAACTGGTAAAAGTTATTCAAAACCATACTGGATAATCTATTCCTGTCCTAGCTACTCACAAACTACCTGCTTATATTTTGCATCAGTTAATAGAAACATGACAACATTTCCCCATCCAAAGACTCATTATGCCTCTTTCATTCTTCGTCTTGCTCACGCTTTTACCAGCAGTATTTCTGTGATCAGAACTGTATGTTTTTCAGTCTCTAGGAGGTAACTTGCCTTGACTTAGATGCCTGTCATTTTAATATTTGCCATTCACCTAAACTGTGAACATCCCCTTTCCTGCTTCTACTTCTCTTTAAAGAACTCTCTTTAAAAAGTTCTGTCTATATTTTTAGTACTTATTCATTCACTCACTCATTCATTCCATTCTGCAAGCTCAGTGAATTTGAAGCTTTAGCTTTCCTAACATTATGATCACCAGTTGTTATATTTATCCTATTATAGGGACCTTTGCCATCCTTAGTATGTGCCCTGTTAATATCTGAGCTCGTGAGAGAGGTTGCTGTGACCCATTTCATTCAATGCCTCACCCTTTTCTTTCTCAGTGAAATCTGTGTGTACGTAGTTAAAATTTTATGTCCTGTAGTCTATCCTCCCTCTTGCAGAGATTCAGACAACTGAATCATTGCCATCTGTAAACTTCATGAAATCTTATTTCTCCTATTTCCTTTTTGGAATATCCAGTTTTGTTTTTCTTAATTAATACAAATCTATGAAAACACAACTGATATGCAAGATATTTTGTATGCAAAGGTAAGAATCAAGTAACAATTAATAGTAAATGCTATCTAATATATAAAAATGTGGGTCATATTTATTTTACCAATTATATTTTAATACACTGATTCCATAGTAACAGCATGTTTTCCTTGATAATTTCAAAGCTAAAATGGGAAAAAATCTTAGATAAAAATATCTTCTTAGGATTGCAGAATAAGGATCTTAAATTTTTTTTAAATGAATATCCATTGTTAAATTTCTACAGTGCTAGGTACTCACTTCAGAGGTTATAATAGTTCTTTGAATTGTTTTTTTATTACCAATTCATTTCTACACAAAATAAATTCTCTATAAATATTCTCAGAAATATCCCGAATGGCTTTTCTTTTTTTTCCCTTCTACTTAATTTCTGCCTGACTTTAGCCTGAGGGCTTAATAGATAATCACAGCCAAAATGAAAGTTACAAATTAACTCAGAACTAGTTTGCAACCTGCCTGGTACCAAGAGATTTACAAATCTATAACTCTTTCAGCTCCTGGGAGCTGAGTTAATTATGGCAAATCACACTAATTAAATTATTCACTAGGTCTTTATTAAAAGCAAATCTATTATGTTATAGAATGCATCGTGGATTTGCCTTAAGACTCCCAGCTTGTCTTTCCTTGTGCTACGAAATTCCTATTTGGACGTTTAGTTTAAATGAGAACATTAAATATGGTGCAGCTGCAGGTTTCTCTTACTATTATTTAGGTTCCCAGGCCTTCAATTCAGTTCACATTTATTGAACACCTGCATTATGCAAATCCCACGCGTTACACCCCATGTCCTCAGAGGTTACAAACAAAAACCTAATGTAGGAAATGTACATGAATAATCATAAGGCAAACAAAAAATATGTAATCAGAAAATAAAGGAGAAAATGAGATACTTTGACAGGATGGGAAAAACTTGGTAGAGAGGGAGAAGGCAGACTTAAGCTGGGTCTTAAAGGAGCAGAAGGACTTCTGCAGGCAGAAATGGGGAGTGGCAACGAAGGGCATTTGAGACAGGTGACAGCTTGAATAAGACACAGAGGGAAGAATGTGTATAGGCTGTTCAGAGAGCAAACAAGTGGAGCCGGGGCTAGCCCGGTGGCGCAGCGGTTAAGTTCGCACATTCTGCTTCTCGTTGTCCCAGGGTTCGCGGGTTCAGATCCTGGGTGCGGATATGGCACCGCTTGGCACCCCACGCTGTGGTAGGTGTCCCACATATAAAGTAGAGGAAGATGGGCACAGATGTTAGCTCAGGGCCAGGATTCCTCAGCTAAAAGAGGAGGACTGGCAGTAGTTAGCTCAAGGCTAATCTTCCTCAAAAAAACCAAAAAAACAAGTGGACCTAAGGTAGCAGGGTAAGTCTTGAGGTGCAGTTCTCTAATGCAGTGCTTGATGAAGTTTTGGTTTGGCTACTTGTTGAGTTGCTTGAATTATTGAGTTGAACAGCCATCACAATCAAACTTGCCAGGTACAGAGCCAGCTCTGAGCCTGCATCCGCTTTGGGCCATTTGAGCAGGGGCTACTCTGTATTGAGAAGACACCACACAGCAACTCTAGCTCTCTCGCTCCTGTGCACACACACACCCACACACCCACATTCACACTTCTGGGAGGCCTCTAGCATAATGGTCAAGGCTGTCTGGATTAAAATCCTAGCTCTCGCCCTTCACTAGCTGCACAACCTCGGGCAATTTACTTAACCCCATAAGCCTTACTTCCTCGTTGAAAAATGACCTTGATAAAGTAACACCTACTGTGCAAGAATGTTGTGAGGATTAAATGTGAATTAATGCATATACAGGACAAGGACTGCATTATACAACACTTATGTGCAATTTAGAAAATTTCCGCCCTCTCTCCAGGGGGATACAACCCTTCACCAGGGCGCTCATCTCAGTGAGTGGAGATAAAGATGGGTGTCAGTCCTCTCAGCCCTTTACCTAAGCATCCTTGTGTACAGCACAACCCACACAACTGTACACAGAAGCCCTGAGGAAGGAATTTAGCATAATGCTTGGTTATAACAAGAACTTAATAAATACTGGCCATCATTATTCTTATTAGGTGGCAAACTGCTCTAAAATACACTATTGAGGCCCAGTCAGAGGCCATCTGGTTAAATTTGTTATGACAAACAACTGATGCATTCACAGTGCACACCTAAGAGTTCCAAATACAGAATTGAAAGGCAAACCACTGGGCGTTCATTCCCGTTAAACTCTCCTCCCCCCAGATGGTGCTTCTTTCACAGAGGCACAGCTTTAGCATGTTTTGGTGGAACTGACCTCCTTTTAGAAATAGCCTTTATTTACCACTAACTCAATCCACAGCCAGGTGGTATTTGTCTCCCACAGCCTTCCTTTAGTTCTTTGTAGGGGAGGAAGTGGTACTTCTCTCTCAGAGCGTGAGTGTTGCAGAATATGCTTGAGGAAATTCTTCTCACTAGATAGTAGAAGGCTGTAGAAGGTCTGTTAGCCACTATGGAGAAACTCCATTAACTTCCTAACACTTGGAATTCAAAACCACAACATCATCAATAATGAATTTACCAAATACCAGCATTGCTTTACTATTTGCCCACCTTTGGCATTGTTAGAGGGGGAGAGTGGAGGCAGGACATGATCATTCAACCTTGTAGTTAGAAAAAAGTTATTCTCCAGACACCTAGTCTCCATGCCAGAGGAAGAATCCTGCCCAACTTGTCTTAAGAGTATATTTTCATTATTCCTACCTCCATCTTTTTTTATTTTTTTGGTTCTAAAGAACTTGCGAACTTTGCTGCACAAAAGATAGCTCTCTGAGAAGTCTTTTAGTGGAATTCATGTACATCAAATTATAAGGATAACTTGCTATTTAAGCAATTATTTAATAAATTACTTTGTAAAATGAAAATTTTCTTTTATTGCTATTTAAATCCAGTTGTGAATATACCATATATGTTTGCATATTTTTTCCCTTTTTGTCACTCCAAGTCTGACAAGTTTTGAGCAGAAAATATCAGGCCTTGTGGGTATTTTTAAAAAGGTTTCCACAAACCATTTAAAACAATATGAATGAATTTTTTAAGTAAAGCAAATGGAATAACGACTGTAGAGCCTCTTGACTGCCCCAGTCGTGCATTCTGGTGAGTGCTGGGGCAGCAGTTGCGCTCCTGTGCTCCATATTCATTTGTGAACAGAGCACCTCCTATTAATTTGGCACAAAACCTACATCTCAATTTTAGTGATAAAATATCTGCGAAATTAGGAGAAAGAAGAGAAATTGATAAATCAGATCATGATGTTTTTCTGCCTAACATGCTCCTGTGGCTTCCTCTTGCCTCCTGCAGTGGTTCTCAGACTCAGAACACTTGAGGGACAAACTCATTCCACAGCATTTGAAGGTTATGTCTTTGTGGAAGGGAGGGTGGGAGAGGATGGCAGGTGGGTTATATTAGACTCTCCATAGGGAGGGTGTGTTCAAAATGTTCAGACTATACATGTGACCTTTAGACAGTCTGCTGGTTACTACCACTCACTCTAATTCACCCCAGGAGAAAGTCCTTTCTTACTTCCACTGCCCAAGAGGAAGAGAGAAAATAAAACCTTGACTTCCCTAGATCAGTATATAGTGTCCTTCATGTTCTGACTCCTGTTCGTTTACTACAGGCTCCTCAGTGCATTCTGTGACCAGCTATAGTAAGTGTTCATAATTCCCCTCGCATATGCCATTTTCCCTCAGACCTATGTGCATTTTCTCTGCCTGGAATGCCTGTCCTTTTTTAGGTTATCCAAAAAAATCCTTTTCATCTTTCGATTCTCAGCTCAAGCCTTTATCTTCTCTGTGACACATTCTTCGTTCCCTCCTGGAAGCTCAGCATAGCCTTCTTTCGGTCGTCTCTTCATCTCCTCCATCAATTGAGAGTAAGAACGGCCTTGTTTAATATTATCATTGTACCTGGCACATAGTAACTAATAAATCCATGCCTAGCAAATAAATGAATGTAGTACTATTCGAAGGGGAATAGATCTCATCTAGGTCACTCAGAAATGATAATGTAGGACAGTGAAATAAACCAGGGTAAATCCTATTTAAGGATTAATCTATTAGACTCTGTTTTAAAATCTACTTCACATAGAAGGCAAAGAAATGGCAGCATCGCAAACACAATATTTTAGGAGAATCTGAAACTTTACGAGTAAGGATTGTTCAGACCATAGAACCTAAAATGATAGCATTATAGATTCTTAAAACTTAAAGGGAAATCAGAGCTCGTCTAATTCCAGGCCTAATTTTAATATTTCAGCTGAGAAAGGGAAGATCCAGAGAGGTGAGAGACTGACCCACTTGCAAGCCTCTCGGCACTGTCCTTTCTGGTGAGTGTAGGTCATCTGAGGAAGTATTGTGGGGAAGTGGGCTCTAAGCTGAATCGAGGACCACGAAATGCGGCTCAATTCTAAGCAGCTCCAAGTCCTCTTCGATATTGATCATCATGTCGCAGTCCTGCCCTCTACCTTAACCATTTGCCCCTCTGTGTCCATGATTTTCTGAGGAATTATAAGAGAACAATTTTAAATTCTACTTAAATTTGAAATATGGCATTCTTTTGATTCAAAAGCAGTTGTTATTGTTAAAAAAAAAAAAAAAAGAAAGAAAGAAAGAAGAAAACAAACCTAAAGGTTGCTAAATCCAGCGGTCGGTTCTCAGTCCTCATCTTATTGGACTGAGTGGCAGAATTTGATAGAGTGGGTCACTCCCTCCTGCTGCACATATTTTCTTCCCTTCACTTGCATTCTGTCTTGTAGCTTTCGTTAGCCCGGGGTTCATCCCTCGAATGTCTTTATTTTTATATCTACACACACTCGTTTAGTGAGCTCATCTAGCCTTGTAGCTTTAACTATCACTAATTTATTTCTCCAGCTCAGACTCCCCCCCTAAACTTGGACTCACATTCACCTGCCTACTTAACCTTTCCTCTTAGACTTTAACAGGTATTTCAACCTTTACATGATCCAAGCTGAGCTCCTATTCCTCTACTCTAAACCTGCTCCTTCTGGAACCTTTCCCATCGTAGTTAACAGCAACTCTATCCTTCCAATTGCATAAGCTTCATTCTGGTCTCCCCTTTTTCAAATCCAACATCAAATCCAAGACAACTACTGTAGATTTTACCTTCAAACAGAGAAAAATCCCTGCATGTCAGATGGTGATATGTCATATTCATTGCTATAGCCGGAGTACCCAGAACAGTATGTCTGAAACAGTGCTTAGAAAATATTTATTGAATAAGCGAATGATTTTGAGATAAGTAAAAATGAGAATATGTTTTAAAATTTTATTTGCTTTAAAATCAAAAGTTAGATAAGTCAAAGAGCGAAATTAACAATTAGGAATGAAAGAAATAGATTTTTGCATGACAGCGAATTCATTATTTTAGATCACTCTGTAAATATGGTTCCTGAGCTTGGCAACACAGTAGAATCACCTGCAGAGTTTTGAGTGTCCCAATGCCCAGGAATTAAATCAGAATATCTGGGGAGGGGCCCAGGCATCAGCGTTTTTTCAAGCTCTCCAGGTGATACCAATGGGAGCCAAGCCTGAGAACCACTGCTCTGTAGAAATCACTCTTAGAGTTAGTGTTTCCACACTAATTATTTGCTCTAAATGTTTCATAGTAGAATCTCTTTTTGCCCCACTAACAAGCTAGTCTAATATTTCTCATAAGGTTTTCAACCACTCAGCATGCTGGTACTGTGTACAAAAGGTAGAGAATGCAAGAAAATCAACCTAAAACCATTAGAACAAATAAGTGTTCTGAAAGGCAGCTGAATTAAAGTGAATATGCAAAGAGGGTTAATTTTGTATATGCCAATTATCACCAATTCAAGTATACTGAGGAAAAACTGTTCTATTCACAAAGAGAATTACAAATACTGAGGGAAAAGTACTTAAGAAATATTCAAGGCTTAAAGAATTATGATACTTTATATGTGTTCAAAAGAAAAGTTTTGAATAAATTGAGACATACCATATTCCTGGGTGGGGATATTGAATATTTAAGACATATCAATTCTTCCCAAAGGAATCTAGTCTTAGGGTATTCCCTGTCACAATTCCATTTTGACTAGATGAGTCTAAAAGTCATCTGAAAGAGATCATGTGTGAAATATCAAAAATATTTACCAAAAAAAATTATGAGGGAGGAATTGTCCTGCTAAATATCACATCGTTCTATGAAGCTGTAATAATAAAATAGTATGGTACTAGTGAAGGAACGGACGGATATATGAATGTGTTAGCATTTCCCTGACTGCATTTTTTAGTTGTGGGATTTAAATTATCTTTACAAAAAACTCAACTCATCTTGCATTTGAATTGTGTACCAATTCCCCCTCTTAGAGATTCACTTTTACATATTAAACATTCTGAAAAACAAACTGTTTAACCTTGTTAAATGGTTACAGAAACAAATTTATTCAAACAGGAAAGGAAACTCCTTCTCTCTATTCCCTGAATACTATTTTAGGAAGCACTAGGATTGAATCCCGAACTGACCCATTCCTGGTGGGGATTCATACGCGATACAGCTGCTACTAACTATTGTTATGCTTATTCTTCATAAAATGTCCCACAATTTATTTTATTTAACATTCACTTCACTAATTTAAATGTAAATTCCTGCAGGATAGGGACCGGGTAGGTAGTTGGTGGCTAGGGCGGTACCTGAAATGGTACGTGCTCAATAAATATTTGTCAAATATCACGTTTGTGAGAATCTCACATTCATTTGCTTCTCTGGGTCCTACCATTTTTGACTTTGTAAGATGCTCTATAGCCTGTGATTGGGTTCACTATTGTATACCATTCAGAGCCCCCTTGAAAGTAAGACTGGATGGTCCAGAGCTCCAGGACTGGATTACTACCCAGACATTCCAAGCTGTACCAAAACACCTTAACAAAACCTCAAACTCAACTTGATTTTAATACTTTTTATATTATGGCACATGTGAAGGAAATATGAAAAGTTTGCCTTATGTGTGTGATAATTACGTAATACATCCTCAAATCAGGCCACAACTAAGCCAAATATTTAGGAGAAAAATCATTTGGAAAGTCCAGAGTATTTTGTCTTAGTACTGACACTGTTTACTGGAGGTAAATCTAACTCCAGCAGAAATAACCACATTTTTCTAGTTTCCTGAAAGAATCACTAAGCTTACCTTTTATATTGAAATTGTTTTAACATACACAAAGTGGTGGGTCAAATTTGAATTGTAAAGATAAAGATCTGAATACATGAGGGGCAAGAGCAGGATCTTTTTTTTTTTTTTTTTAAGATTTTTATTTTTTCCTTTTTCTCCCCAGTACATAGTTGTATATTCTTCGTTGTGGGTCCTTCTAGTTGTGGCATGTGGGACGCTGCCTCAGCGTGGTTTGATGAGCAGTGCCATGTCCGCGCCCAGGATTCGAACCAATGAAACACCGGGCCGCCTGCAGTGGAGCGCGCGAACTTAACCACTCGGCCACGGGGCCAGCCCCCCAAGAGCAGGATCTTTTAATGGCAGAAAAGTTAGATTTACATTGAAAGTTTTGAATTTTAGCATGGTAAGTTTTCTCATCAAATTCATATAATTTTCCCATAACTATTAATGTTAAAATTATCTTTTACAAAATGAAATATTAATTGATGGAATGTCATGCATTAGCAACTTGGAAACTTGAAACATAACAGGTACACATGAAAAGATCAATTCTTTTCAGAAAGAACAGAATACAATTCTGAATTTTCAATAATTCAAATTTTGCTTTGGTTTCCAATATTAAGTTCTATTATACAGTCTTGATTATGATTATGTTTAGTTTATATTAAATAAGGTACTAAGAATAGTGGAAGTCTTCTTGACTTAGCACTATCAATTTGGGATATGTGAGAGGTCAGAATTATAAAAGACTAGAAGAAAAAGAAAAACTGTCAAAGTGCTTTGATGATCCATTAATGTAAAACCATTTTCTCTTTTTAAAACTCAAATGTGTGTTTGTGTGTGTGTGTCTTTGTTCTCCGATCCTCTCCTCTACAGCCTACTTAGGGTCTTATCTCTCTTATCAAATTCTGGCTTCTTTTCTATGCATTTGTTCTGTACACAATGGAAAACTTCTTAAGGACCAGAACTGTGTATCCCAGCCATCTTGGCATGCACATCCTGAAGTGTTAGCACCGCATTCTGCATATGCTAAAATGTCGGCATGTACAGAATTGACAACCAAATGGGATAGTTTCTTTCATGTCCACTTTATGTCCTAGAAGTATGATACTATTAATAAATCCTGTGTCTGTATAGTGATTACTGTTCTTTTCAAAAAACTTCCATAATTGTGCTCTTATTTTATTCTAGAAAGATGTTAAATAATGTGAGCAGTATTTTTACATAGGCAGAAACTGAGACACAGACATTTAAATGATTTGCCTTAATTCACAAAGATATGGACAGATCTGAGACTAAAATACAGATTCCCTGTCTTCTTTTAATCCAGAGTTCTTTCTCTTAGATGCACTTGAAATGTCTCTCACAGTAGTGAAAATTGAGAGCTTTGTTCTAAAAAAGAAAGATGAACCTGCTTTCTTAAAATTCACTATGACTCAGTTTTAATTGAATTAACCTTTAGTTAAATTAGACAGGAAATAACTGCTACCCCACATGAACAAGTAACCAGTGTTCAGCAAAGCATTTAGTGCATATTTGACGCGTGCTCTATATGGCAAGCACTTCCCCAGACACTGGTGATAAAGTGATAAATGTAGCTGAGTCCCAGTACAGAATTCTTCCCACTTTTTGCTCATCATTGGTGTAGCGTGACTGCAGCGCTACCTTCCTAAAAACGACCCTCTCATCACTTGCCTTTGTGCTGCTGCATGGAAACCAAACGACCAGTGATGTCAACAGTGCAGGTTCTTCCAGGGGCCGGTGACCTCAGAGCTCCTAATGGAGTGTGGTGCTAATACATTTGACTCACAGGTTCACTTGTTTGACTTTCAGTCTGAAAAAACAGTGGAAAGCATAGCAAAAGCAAACAAGCAATTATCAAAGTACCGGCAGCATACTACAATAAAGGATTTCTTTTCTTTTCTCACATTTTTCTACTCTGTTTTATACACAACTGAAATAAAGTGTGAATTTTTTAATCACAGCCTCCAAGGCCAAAATAATGAACAAGTGCAGAAAGGGAGGAAGGAGGAGGAGAAAATCTGAAATATATACAAGTGAAAATGAAGCCAAGTGCGATGTACATAGGTATTGCTTACTGAGCTACAAAATAATAGGACAAAACAAAGTAGGATGCTCCAAGGTGTTTGAACAACAATATTTTGCCCAGAAGGCGAAGATAAAGCTATAGTTCTGTTAAGGCTTTTATAAAGAACGGGCTCCATGGGAAAGAAATGTGATGAATGGCTTTGTGGGGGGTAGATGTGATTGTATGGCTAATCATAGCAAAAGCTGTGTTTTTAATTCATAGTCAAAGGCCTGCCAGCCCCACACATGTTTTCAGGAACCGAGAGTACCTGTGGGCAAGTGAGGAGTATAGTAGCAGCAGGTGCCTTAAGGCCAGGATGCCACATTGCTCCCTGGAAGTTCATGTACAACGCTACCCAAATCCCTTGTTCCCAAAATAAAAATGAGTGGCTCCAGGGACAGTCCCTCTAACACGGTGCTCTAACCAGTTTTTCCTAAGACTCCTCATATCAGTTGCTATAATTATCATCTTGAAACAGGACATGCATTTCTTGCTATATATAGATAGAAGGACGTGTATTTGGATGTCAGTGTCAAAATATGTACCTTCCTCAGGACGACAGTAGTATTCAATAGTCTTTCACTGCTCATCACCCCCCAAAACTCACCCTCACCAGACAAACCAGAGGTACACTGTTCAAACATCCAATTCACTTTGTCTCCATTTTCAGCAGGAAAAGCCAACTCCCCAAACAGGCAAATGTGGAAGGGATTATTAGCATTATGAACAAATAATTCTCTTAAATATTTGAACTATTCAAGACACGCTTCATTGTGTGTGTATAGAAGATTGACTACTTGAGGAATAGACCTCATAAAAATGGTAGGTGCCATGGTCATTGTGTTATTATTATTTTCATTATTACTGTTATTATTATCTCTCCCATATTACAGATGAATAAATTGAGTCTCAGAAAATTCAAGGAGCAAATCTAAGGTGACAGTTACAGTAAGTGGTCAGGCAAGACTTGTTCATACATCTATGTCTTCTAAGGTTTTCATTTATTCATCACACAGTCTCTCTTTTATGTCCTTTCTATTATTTTAAATATTGTATGATACAAGTAGATCTATAATAACTATTATATATTGCATAAAACAGGCATAAACTGATTTGTATAAGAGCAGAAATATCCCTGAAATGTGCCAAACCACATTTTAAAATATTGGGTATAGATTTACCCATAAATTGCGTTGTACTGTAACCTAGCATATGAATTTTTAATACTGTAAGTTAAAAAAAAGTATTGTGTAAAAATTAAAGAGTTTCACAATGCTGGTTGCTTTTAATAAGAATTCTTTGTTGAAAATTTCCAAATTAGATTAATAATAATTAAATACACACAATGTTCTAACCTTCAACGTTGACTGTTTCAAGATGTAGTTAATACTGGTATAAATACAAAATATTTCCCGGGGTTTACTCCAAGGATGACTGAAACACAGCCTCTTTTATCACAAGGAAGAGTTAGAACCTCTGATCTCACATTTACGGTTTTCCAAATTTTAAAATAAAACTGGTAAGATCACTGCAATCCATATTTTTATTCATCAATACCAAGTACGAAGAATGGATCAGAGAGAGAAGACAATAAACAAAAGCATATAGTGCTCCCCACAGCCCAAGGAGGGGAGAATTCGGGAAAAGTTGGAGGATCAATGACAGCAAACCTAACCCAGGGCCTGTGAACCAGGAAACGAGAAACGTCGATCAACCTTGGGCACTAGGAGGTCCCTGAGAGGCTTAGGAAGAGTTGTTTTAGTGCAGTGGTGGGGACAGGAGCCAGATGGCTTTGTGGATGCTGACACTGGCCCAAGTTAACCCAGGGATAACCATGTCTAAACAAACTCAAGACAGATTATTTTCATTAGAAAATCAGTAAGACACTAAACTTTTTTGTTTTTTTTAATAGAAAACAAACAACCCTCCCCAATTAAAATCTTGATTTTCTACTTACCTTCTATCTGCTGCTCACTTTTTGTAGACTATATATATGTTCTACAACTTGACCTAAAATTCTTGATCAGATTAGATGTCACTGACCGTCATATCCTGTCTGTGTATCAGACGGGCAGCCATGAAATGCAAATCAAATGAAAGACAGTAAATTTGTATAAGAAGAAGGTTGTATTTAATGAGATTTGACATGAGGCTAAAAGATGGAGAATGAGAAATAGTGTGTGTTAAAATTTATTACAAGTGGATTTCGATCTGTAGGTGCACAGACTTAGATTTATCTCTTAAACAGCTAATTTAAAAGTATTTTTAAATTCTATTTAAGTGGTTTTGCTCTGTTCCTTCAGCAGGAACCCTCATCGCAGGTGCAGTGGCAGATCATTTATTTTCATGAGAGGTCTTTGAACCAATCAGGACACAGATATTCTTATTACACCTCTGTGGCCTTGTGTTCCTTTTGATGAGAGTCTAGAGAAGTCATGGGTAATACTTTACTGTGTGCCAAGAACTGCTTATGTTTCAGTTGTACAAGGTCAGATCTTAATTTAACCACCAAATGAGTACTTAATTTTAGCTTTGCAGAGGAACACATTGGCTCCCAGGCACTTCCTCTGGTTTAGGAAGGCAAGGCCCTGGATAAGAATGACAAGACGATCATTCCAAAAGGTGAGATTATGAAATATTTGATCTGTACCTCACCAACTATCTTATTGAATAGTTTAGTATTGGGAGTGTTTAAACAGATGGAAATACATATTGTGGTTGCTTCTTATTACTTCCTTACTGATTGGTCACTTGTGGCTTTGACTGTCTAGGGCCCTTTTAATTAGAGTAAAGCCAGGGTTGTTTCATTTGTTTATGGAATATTATTAACTCAATTGCATAGTTACTAAGCATAATGAAAAATAATATCGTGAGAAAAATAGATCAAGAATGAATATGCTTATAAGAAGTCTCCCTATATATACTATGGAATCCCAGAAGGGTCTTAGCTGATCCTGGTTTCTGAGAAAAAGTTAAGTGATTTTTGTGAATAATTAAAATAAATCTCTCCAAGCTTTTTCATCACTTAGTTGGAAAAGATGAATGCTTTGTGTTCAGATGGAAGATTTCTCTTGAACTAGTCAGATGGAAAAAGGAAATCAATAGAAATGGAAATTTGTTTCTGCAAGTGGAATCATAGAATCTTGAGGTTGGAAAGTCCTTAAAATTTATCCAATACCATCACCATCTGGTTCTTGAACTAACAGATAATTTCTAAGGAACCTCCTACGCCTAAAATGATTTGATTTCTATGAAATACTGGTGATATGGCAAGAAAATCCTGACATTGCTTTGTGCTGAGACCATTAATTTATTGTGATAAATTATCACAGTTTTACACTTAAGTTGTTTTTATGGAAATACCTTGTTTTCAAATGAAAATTTGCCTAAAATCTTTATATTTCCACTAGAGTTGTTAGATGGATTTGCTAGTTGCTTGCTTAAATTCTTTTAGAAAACATTTTCTGAGGCTTATGAATTTTTAGGTTACAAAGTGAGATCTGCTTTTCATTGGTTCCATCAGAGTAGCTGGGTCATTAGGTATGGTACCGTGGTTAAGCCCGTGTGGCCTTTTATGTTAGACGACTAGGTCTGTATCCACGTGTCCACCACTCACTAGATGTGTGGGCTTGGGCAAATTACCTAACCACTCTGTGCCTCAGTTTTCTCGTTTATAAAAAGGAGGGCAAGTATGTTGTAAAAATTAAATGGCATAATCTATTTAATTTATTTAGCTTGATGTCTGTCACAGGTATGCACTCAATCGGTGTTACTTATAATAATTATTAAATTCAATACAATGAATATTTACTGAGGAACTGCTGTATGCTTGATGATGGACTAAACCTTGGAAGGGAGGAGAGAGATTGGTGTTGCTTCTAGGGAAAAGTCTAGAATGCATTATTTAAAGTCCGCAAATACCCTGGGGGCATGAATCCTAGTGTCTTGTGTCTAGCACCGTGTGTGGAACATAACAGACATTGAATACCTATTTTTGAGTGAGTGAATAGGACGGTCTGAAAATCCTTAGGAAAAAAAAGTCCCTGAGAACTGGTGAGTCAACTCTCCTCCGTTGTCTTTGTGATTAGTAGAGAAGGGGGCTGTAGTAGATACCAAGCATCTGTATTTCCACAGGGTATTCCACAGTATCTCTTGATGATTGTCTTGTTATCAAAAAGGAGACATTAATACCAGATGGTGATGCCTTTGGGAGGATTTGTCACTGGATAAACAACTTTTCTTGAAGGGTGCTAAATAATAGATCAATGTCAACCTGAAGACGTCTGTCCTGTGCCAATTTCTGTTCAACATTTATCATTATCAGTGGAGCAGATGGACATAAAGAAGACATGCAAATAGATCTCCAAATAGAGCAATACTTGGCTGGATAGGAAGTACATTAGACCTTAACAGACTGGAATAAATGTCAAATCTAAAAAATAAAGTAGAAGACAAATGTAATAGGATTAAGTAGAGAATCCTGCACAGAATTGAATAGCAATAATGTGGGAAAAAATATGACTTGTAGAATTTGGGGCAACAGGGGTCCTAATCATGTTTGTAACATATTAGCCCTAAAATTCATCTGAGCTTAGGCTAAGTCAACAGATCTATAGTGTCGAGGACAAGGGAGGCGGTCACACCTGCTTAACGTTGTGTTGGTCTGGCTGCAGCTGTTATGCTGCCTTCAGAGCCAATGGTTCAGAGTCCCTTTTAAAAGAGATGGATAAATGAGTGTGTTTACAGGGAAGCAATCAAGGGGGTGGAGGGAAGTGAACCCACATCACAGAAAGAACAGTTCTCCAGCCTTTGGAGGAGAAGGCTCAGTGGGGACCTCACAGCCTTCCTGGGAGATGTTTAAAGAGCTCTCATGTGCAGAGGAACATTTTCTCAGTAAGGCTCTGAGGAATAGAACTGAGACTGTAGAATAATGGTTTGAGGAGTTGGATTCAACTTAAATGTTTTTCATAATTGTTAAAGCTGGCCAAAGATGAAGGGTGGTGTGGGAATGTTGTAAGCTCCCTGTCACTTTGGTGTTCAAGCTGAGGCTGGACAATTACTTGCTGGGCATATTGTAAATGGAATTTACAGGTGGGGCTACCTGATGGTCTTTAACTCTGATGTCTGGTGATTCTGGAGAAAAGGAAGAGAAAAAAATAATGAGAGTATCAGAGTGTCTGTTCAAGGGTGAGGAATAGAGCTAAAACTGAGGAACAAGCGCTAGAATTCTACCTCGCCCTTCCAGAGCAGTTCAATCACAGAATAGTAACAGGGGATGTTTCTTGACTACTTGCAACACGTCAGACACAGCTAATGAGGCAGTCAATCCAGGAGGGCAGGGTTTGAATGAAGGTTAAACTACTACACTCAGCCATCTCCAGCAGAAGGAAACCAATGACCTGTATATGATTTCAAAATAACATATGAGACATGCAATTGCTCATTATTGTTTGAGTGAATTTCAGATGGAGGAAGATTTGACTTGAGCACCAGACAGGAACTTCCACCATGTCAAATGAAACATACCATGCCCAGGAACAAATATTGTTAAAAAGAGAGAATATATGTATGTTTGTATTTGTATACATATGGATGTATGTATATGAACAATATTTTTATTAAGATAGAGATATTCAATTTTTATTGTTATTGTCGCTAATTAATATATTCAAAACATTTTTACTCACCCTACAACTCAGTTGTGTAAACCAAATGTAGCTATTGTATTGTCTGTAACTGGCCTCACATTATCAGGAGCTGCCACTCACTAATTTGTGAAAAATAGACTTTGGTCTCATGCAGACAGGTACAATAACTTAGGTAATGCAGCCTTTGCATGGATGACTCAGGTAAATGGATCAGTCTTTCAGATTTCTGCTCCTCTTCATGGCAAGGAACACTCTCCACCAGATTTCATCTTCTTTGGTATAAATTTGGGCAGTTTCTGGTATTCCCAGTGTCACCAAGGTCCCTGGCCTTGTGGAAGGAAGTGACCTATCTCACCACCTATCAGGCTCAGCCAGTGAACCAGGTGCCAGGCCAGTTTTGGAAAGCTTTGTAAGCTTTGACTCCATAAAGTCAGCCTTAGTCCCTTCAAAGTGGCTGGTCACATCTGACTAAATGAACATCATTCTGACATATGACATGTTATCCATGACATTAAATAATCTTCAAGGATATGCATTTTAATAATTGTGGCTCAGTTATACAATGTCTTATACAAATTCCCTTTTGTTGTGTCTTTTATATTATTGCTAATGTTTTGGCAGTTTAAATATGGCTGAGGTGAACATTTTCACATACCAATCTTTTTCCACATCTCTGATTATTTCTATGAGTTAGATTCCTAGATGGAGAATTACAGACAAAGGGTAGGGCTTTTTGAAGTTCGTATTATCATACTAGCTGTGATAAGGGCACATCTATTAATAAGCTGCTTTTCACGGGCCGTGCTTGCTCTATTATTTTCTATTCTATAAGTTTATATTCCCCTAGAAATTCACATACTTGTGAATCTAAAGATCCTTCCTACACTGTGTGAGTGTCATTTTCAAAAGCTAACATGAATCTTCCTATGTCTCTGTCCTAATTGAATTTGACTTGGACGTCAATAGTAGAGAATAACAATGTCTAATTTTGTGATATGAAACTAGAGATAAGCAAAATTAGTGTGACAGGTTTTATCATTAGTGTGTTTACATAGAAATTAAACCTCAGTTAATGCAGTCCCAAAATTGGAAGTGAACTTGGCAAAAACATATGTATGACCTAGAGAGAAAACACAAGTTTAATCTACTCTTTTGCTAATTTTAAGAGTAGTGTATATTGATCATTCAATTATTCATTCATTCAGCAAATACTTAGTGAATTCTTATCACATACAGATATCATACTTGGTGTCTAGAGACCAATAGGTCCATTTTGTCTTCTTATGTCTTTTCTAAAATATCACGTTGCATCTCTATGGGGCAACATAAAAGTAGTATTCATTTTCTGGACTAGGATTTTGTGTGTGTATGTGTTTTAAATTTATCAGCAGAACAAGTTGTGTTGTTAAGAAAGATGCTATTTGAGTTGATATAGTTCTCCCATCATCCATAGGGTTTCTGTCCAATAGAAAAAGCAAATACCATAAAAAGGGAATTGCTGTAATTTATTACTTATAAGTAAAAGCTACTGTGTCTGTGGAGTGGAACCCAAATCTGACAGAGTTTTATCTGTCTTTGAAGTCTCTTGGGGATTGCTTGCTCTGTTGCTGAGATCAGCCTAATGAAGCCATTTATCTGATTTGCCACTTTGTGCTACAAGATTCTGAAAAAATAAAAGTGTGCAGGCACCAAATAAAAATCAAAGTTAAAACAATATAAATAAGCTTTATTTATATTGGTTTCAATGTATCTTTAACATTACACATTACAAAGAGCAGAAAAATGAGAATGGTCATTATTTTGTATCTAATAACTATATTTTCTTAAAACAACAACAAAAAAATGAAAATGCCTGTTAACGATTGCTATTCCTCTGATAGAACAAACCCTGATGATTCGCTCTGGGACTTCCAGTAGATGAACTCTTCACTCAAAAACTGTAGCGGTTTTCAGGTAAGAGAAAACTTCCTTGGGCTGTCAGGGTCCCCCGTTCCACACAGCAGAACCTGCACCTCCTTCAGAACCTCGGGGTTTGGATGTGGGCTGGCCTTATATAAACTATGAAGAAAACCAAATTTTACTGTTTTTCCCTTTTCTTATCCTCTCTTATCACCTCCCACTAGACTCAGTTCTAGATCCCTTGCCATCTTCCCTGTCCCATGCCACCCCTAGTAACTATTCCACGAGATCCTGGTTCTACACTTGGGGTTGGTATGGTGCTAATGGCATTTTAAAAGGGACACTGGAAGGTGGAACAATGTGCCCTAAAGGATAGAATCTCTCACTGATGTAACAGAATTACACTGATGTGACAGCTGCTGACGGCAGTGTGATATTTATGGACACAAAGCCCCTCCTTGCACCATGGAAGCAACTGTCCACTCTGCGAACTCTTAAGGCCAGCCCTGTTTAGGACACATGGAGATAGTTTCAATTTTGTTATGCCCAAGACAGAGCGTGAGGGTGAGTGGGGTGAACAGACTTGGATATAATTGGAAGTAAGCCAACCAAACAATTCATAGAGAACAAAGTTATGTTCACCCTTGTTCAGGGAAAAGGAGGGCCTTGGTCCCATGCTGTGGGAGCTCCCAGGTTTCAAGGAAAGCTCTGAGGAGCCTCGCAAACTTATCAACAGTATGGTATTAGCATGGATCATGGTAGTTTAGAGAATCCGAGGGAGAGAAGTGTCATGTACTCATGTTCACTCCTGCATGATACCTTGCAAAATCGTCCCAACCTCCTGACCACTTCAGTCAGGCGCCAACTGGCATGTTGATCCTATTTTTTAGAGAGTAATGTTTAGACTCCAAGACAAAAAGCACGAAATGAAGGCAAGCTTAGAATACCTCAGAGCACCCTAAGTAATATACAGCCTTCTTGCAGGGAGCCAAAGATAAAGATTTAGGTGTCCCTGAAAGCTATTTTTTATTTTTGGAAGTTATTGTCATGAAGAGCTGGCTGTTAAGAGCAAGATCACAGTGTTTACTTTTAAGGGCAACAGACTGTGGATTGTTTTCCTGCAGCTTCAGAAAGACCTTAAAAATGAAGGTACTCTGCGCTCTGTCCAGATGCTCCTTATTAGTTCTGTGACGCTGTGTGGGTCTTTTAACCCCTCTAAGCCTAAGATTCCACTTAGGTACAATAAATCTATAATTCGAGTGAGGATTTAAAGCAAAGCAGTGTATGCAAAATGCTTTGCAGGGTGTTTGAAACAAAGCAAGCACTTGATAATTTATGGCCATTATTATTGTTACCATTTTTATTATTACCGAAGATATTCTAAAACTTACATGGTCGCCAAACTTTCCCTTTTTCCACTATCTTAATCTAAGATTTTACTCAGCCCATCTGTAAAGTAAACTAATAATTGTTGATATCTAAATAATCCATTTAGCATTTAGAAATCCTTAATTTAGTGGTTCTTTACCTGGAGTATGTGAAGTGGTCTCAGAGGATTCATGAATTTTTGAAGAATCCTAAAATTTTATGCAAATTTTGAGTGGGCATGTATCCTTCTGAAGAGAGAATCCATTGCTTTCATCCAATGTGTTCGTGACCCTAAGCAAGGTTAATCAATGCTTTAAATGAAAAGGCTAATATTATTGCCCCAACTATTTTGTAAATCAGCTACTTAGGGAGAATAAATAAATCTCACTAGTGAGCTTCTCCAGAACAAGATTGGCAAACTATTATTTAGAAAGGATCAATTAATTTTGCTAGACTGAGAAGTTGGGCCCCTGTGAATAGGTCTTAAAGAATGTCAAAATATTATCTGACCTTTCCCTACATTCCTGGTTGGTACTTTGTTTAAATAATTTTAAATAAAACCAGCAATAGACTGCTGCCAACCTTCAGTTGGGATTGAGTCCTTGTCAATTTGAATTTGAGAGATAAGTGGCTCCCCTCTTGCCCTTCTCATTGCGTCTTGATGTCTAGGTCCATTCCAATGATGCTCCTTTGATTGTCTGTCTGACCCCTCAGTGCACCTGCACACAGATCTTCACTTCATCCCAAGCTTTCAGCAAAAGGTTAGAGACAGCTTATGTTAGTTGAGGGTTGTTCCACATTGTAAGAGTTTCTCCACCATTTCTACCCTGCTGTCATTAGGGATACTAAACAGTTAAGAGTCTTAGACAACTTCCTTCTGGCTGATAGTTAAAAGGACATTATAAAAAATAACAAAAAACAGCACAACTTTCCATAGATCAACTCAGTTCTCTAAGGAGTCTGTGGTATCTCACGTACTGAAGCCCAAATTTCCAGCAGGGTTAGAGTTAAACCTGTGATTTAAATAGGTGGAAGTCTCTGTATCCCGTTACTAATCCCAGAGCCATGCAATCCCCCATCGCCACAGCGACATTAGTGAGAAAGGCTCCAGGCAGTGCCACAGGTTTAACTTTACCATCTAACTGCTGTCTGAAGGACTCACTGCTTGTCCACTAGTCGACAACTTTTTTCCAGTGACCACGGCGAACAGCCATTTCCTATGGTTGACTAGAAGTGAAAGTAGAGAGAAAAGATGAAAAGGAAAAGGAAAGTAAGATTTTTTCCCTTCAGAAAATAGTCCAAGTGAGTTTATAAAACACAAATATGTGAAGAACTTACAAAGCAAATACAAAATGAGTGTAAATCCAGATGTTGAGAAAGTATTATATAAGAGGAGGTATTCACCGAAGACGAAGGCCAGAGAGAGACTGGAGAATTTCAGCACGGGCTTCCATAGGAAGAACATCCTGAGCCAGACTCGGGGCAGTGTGGGCCATGGGAGCAGCTAGAAGGGCCTTGTGAATGAAGAGGAATACGCTGTAAAAGCACAAAAGTGAGAAAAATGAAGCCAAGCAGAGAGTGGGCAATTAAATTTGTTGAGTTGGAAGAAAGACTCCATACCTGAGGAAAATAGTCAGTTCTGAGAATAAAACAGAGCCTTGAGTATGCTAGTGTTCATTTATTGACTCATTCATTAATTCGTTCAACACACATATAGAAACCATGAACCCTTTGATGGTGCGTCCCTGGGCACTAGGGTTGCAGACTAATTCTCTGCTCTCATTAGGCTACATTCTTGGGGGAGGAGAGAGACAATGAACCCATAAACAATAAATAAAAAATAAAATACCATTTGAATCTATTTGGTGAGTAGGTTTCCTAGGGTGTATGTTGGCCTTTTGAGTAGACTGCGATATCATCATGGTGTGAGGGGACATGTTTAGCGGAGTGCTGTTACTATCTCATGAGCAGTCTCCAAACATTATCACTATTATCTCCTTTCTGTTTCAAGGTGACAGTAAGGCCAATGCAGAACAATGAACAATAAAATCATAATGATGCCATTGAGTTCACGCAGTCTGTGCACAGGTCAGGGACCTTGGCTGTCAGCGTGTATAGAACAATCCTTAAAATTTGAGCTTATCTAACCTTGAACAATGAGAAGAGGTAAAGCAAGTGTCAGCTGTGTGTTGGAAATCGCCCACAGAATACTGTTTCTGATTTTTCCCCCTTGAAAAGACACATTACAATGTAAAGTTTCTATAGATAATACATTTTGGCTTAAAAAGTACCACTAATCAAAAATAATTTCAGATTGGTCAGTCAACTTAGCTGTGGAATTATTTTGATTTTTACACTTACTAAATTTTCTCTCTAAATAAGATATAGCAATAGATTTAATAGTAATGAGAAACGCTTACTCCTCTACTTTGATATTTGGAAGAAATAAGCCAATGAGAAATAATCTACATTTTCATGAATTATCTTCAGACGAGATGGGCTAGTCAAAAGCAACAGCTTGTAGTAGATAGAGCTATGCAGGGGAAAGGGATGGGGAATCTATTGGAGGGCTGGTCTCTGGTCTGGGGATGGAGTTAAGGTGGTCTTTATCTCAACTGTTCAAATGATGCTCTGAGACCAGTCAGACCTTACAGCTTTCCCTGTACGACAAATCAGAAAACAAAAAATGCAGACCAAATAGTAGCCATGTAAAGGTCAAGTCAAGAACCATCATGAACATCATAGCCACAGTATTCCTATCCTTTCTGAAGGAGAAAACCAAATCCTGAGGCCCTTCCCTTGGGGAAAAGATTGGGAGACTGGACAATAAATGGTGTCACGTCTATCTCTTCTCATTTATTACCCAAAACACTAAATAATTAGGCCCTTTTTGTTTAATTTCCTATTGTTAAAGAATTTTTCCTATTGTTAAAGAATTATCACCTCAGTTCAGGAATGTGACAGGCCATAAGCACTTTTGTGCAAATGAAGAAAAGATGCTGCTTCCTTGGGGGCATGCATAGCACTCTGCCAGGGTTCACAGCTCAATTAGGGGAGATTTGGCTGGATTTCCTCAGCCAGGAGCACTTGTGTAGTGCACATGCTCACAACCACTCATGGAGGCTCTGATTTGGTTGAAACAAATGAGTGGATTAGGGAGAACTGAAATAGCCATCAATAAATTTTATAAATCAGCCCAGAAACCTTGCTGTTTTTGACTCTTTTCTTCAAAAGCAGGAGTTCATTTTCACTCTGCTTATGGTTTGCCAGGTTAATTTACCTGCCGGCAGTTCCCACAATTAAGTCTTACTTAATAAAGCTGGTCTTTACCATGCCTGTCCTGACAGTAGCAGTTCCAGCATCCCTAACTACATTAAGGATGCTCTTCTGCCAAGGTGTCAGAAAGTCTCACTCCATGCCGGGAATGCAGGTAGTACAAGTCCATAGAGGTGGAACCCAGAGCACCAGGGAGCCATGTGGTCTATCACACGCAGCCAAGTGAATCAGTGAGGAAGTTCTCTAAGTGTCAGATTAACCCTCTCCCGTCTTATTTTAAAGTTCTGGAATTTGGAAATCTGTTCACTTCGTATATGAGACTAGATGGTAGTTTATCAGGAAGAACGGTGCTTGACGTTCTTAGCTCCTTCTATTTAGTCTCCTTTGTGTCTTCTCTGTTTGCTCTATCAGATTTCCTGAGGGCAAGCTAGGCCACTACATTTGTGACATTCCGTTCTCTCTACTTTAATTCAACAAATGTTCATTGAGAAGCTTCCCTGTGCCAAGCACCCTCTAAAGTCATAGGGGAGGAAAGATGAGTGAGGTAGAGCCCTTCACCTCAAAAAGCATAGAGTGTTCGAAGAAGTTGAACACAAACACAGAAATAACTGCAGTTCAAGGCAGCCAACTCAAACCATTGCTGCTATGAGGTAAGGAAGAAATCAGCAAATAAGCAAACACAACAGATATAGAATAAAGAAAGAGTAATGAAACACTCTCTGTTCCCTGTTTCTGCCACTGTCTTACTTCTAATGTGCTATGTAGAGCAGTGTCTTGAGAAAATTGATGGACCAAAATTAATCAAAGTCAGAAACATGGGAAAAGTGAACTCTTGTAAGTCCAACGGCAGTCAGTACTAAAAATAAAGTCAGAAATTAGAAAAATGCAGACACTCAAAGGGCAGGTAATTAAAGGTTTCGGAAGTTAGACTGGGCTTCATATATAACATGGATTAGAATGTTAACTGCATTTGTATTTGTTAAATGGGAAAGCTGAATGCAATTTAGTTTTGCATTTTGCATCTTTCATGTTAACTCTATATGCTGTTCTATACTTTTTGCTGATAATAAGAAATTGCCTCTTTCAAAATTATATTCAGTCATGGATACTAATGATGACCCTGATGAAGACCATCTTGCAAGTTATGATATTCAGCTCAGTATTCAAGAATCCATAGAAGCCAGCAAGACTGTATTTTATCCTGAAAGGTAACATTCAAATTGACCACCCTCGACAAAATCTCTTTATGACATTCATTTTGTTGTAAATAAATGAACGCTGTTTCCTGACGCCTCCTCCAGGCAAATTCTTACCCTTCTTTTCTGGCAGGGAATGAAATAGCTTTACAAGGGCCACTGTGCATAGATTTAGCAATCTGATCTTCCACAAATCCCGATCCCATGTGGAAGATGAAAATAACCTAGATGGGGAATTCCTAGTTGAATTCAGTTCTACAGGATTGCCCATTTTCTGAATTAATATGAACTCAAAAAGGACAATAGGTAATTTGAACAAATTTGCAACTACAGTTTATACAACTAATATATAGATGTATACAGAGGTCTATTCTATATACTCTAGAGCCCTTTCTGCTACTGACTCAGGCAAATTTATTAGTAATCCATTTGTGCATCTTTAAAATAAGAAGAATAACGCTAACCCACTTGACCCATAAGTTCAATGAATGGGAAAAGGGTTGTGAGTTTTTATTATATATGACAAAGTAATATATAAACCCCAGCCTATTTAATATTCTGTTATCCAAAAGACAGAAGGTAACAAATTATACATAAAATTGATGTTTTATGTTAGCAGGCATTATAGAGTCTAAAACTGCAAAAGTAGATTTCTGTCTTGAACATCACACATTATACTTCTGACAAAATTAAACTGTAGTTTATCTTTACATTCCATTATAGCATTTAGAATCTTGTGTTCTGAAATTTAGTAGTGTTTTGAATAGATTCAGTGCTATAAAATTATGCTTTTGAGCTTTTAAAAAATGGATCTATTACATCTAAATTTTGAGTCTCTTTAATTTTTCCCTTATCTCCAGCAGATTTTGAACTTAATTGTTCCCAGGAAGTCATTCACAACCCTAGAATGCCGGCAGATGTTTCTGCTTAATAGAGTTTAACTGTTGTGAAATACCTTGTTTCGTTTGAATAAACACACACGCCAGAGAACTGCCATAGGGGCTGAAATCATGACCTGCTGGACGAGTGGCTGGGAGTTCGTTCAGTAAATGCTCAGCCTGCTTTCACTTTTGGATCTGTTGACTTAAGACTCTAACAGGCAGTGTGTATCATAAGCTCCCAAGTAAGCAATTCTTAATTAGCAATTCTTAAGTTTAAAGCAGCAAACATTTATTAGACATAGAGTTTTTAAAGTTGGAGAGGCTTTGAGATCTTCCTATTTAATTCTGTCGTTTTACAGATGAAGAAACCACCACTCAGAGGCTAATTGGCCTATGCAGAATCACTGTATCACAAAACCTGAACCCAGCTCTTCTGACTGACTCCAGTTGTTTACTCCTCTTTCATTGCTTAGAACTAACCTTTAGAGACAGTGTTATAGTCTTGTATTTTGTCATCTTCACCAGTGTCTCTAGGTCCAGTGTATCATAAATATACTCTGTATCTGACTCTTAGACATTTACATTTTTAAAGTGGATAAAATCAGCTGTGTGTATTTCCTGTAGATCTTGATTATTAAAATTATGTACAAAAACTCAATATAAATTAAAATTTTTGGTTCCTTGAAGTATACCACTAGAATAAATATTGTTTATTTTTTTTTCCTCTGGCAGATTTGTACCACTAAGTGATCAAAACAGAAAAATTGTGGAGGCCATAAAACAAGGTAAATGACTATATTGCCTACAGTGGGATGCATTGAAGATTCCACCTTGCCAAGACAGGGGTTTATCAGCCCATGTGTTTAATTTAGGTCACATTCTTCAGCTCCAGGAGTATGTGAAATGTAAATATGCATTGGATGAAGCTGACGAAAAAGGATGGTTTCCATTGCATGAAGCTGTTGTTCAACCTATTCAACAAATACTTGAAGTTGTTCTGGATGGTGAGAGAACATAGAACCCCTTTGACCAAACTGAAGCAAGAATGTAGAAGTAGTGAGGTTCTAATGAACACAACAAGCAAAAAGAAAAAGCAATATTAAAGATTATTTGGAATTTAGAAACGCAATATTCATGTTTTAAACTCAGTACAAAAATTAGTACGTTTTGTGAGGTTCAGGGTTCACCCTTTGCATCCTTCTAAGAATGTGACACAAGTTGGTGGGAAAGTGTAGTTATAAACTAAAAGTGATAAAAGTTTGTCTATATCATTAATTCATTGATTTGAATATGATGCTTTTTGCTTTGGGAAGTCAGTTTTAAATTTCTCATCTTGAACTATCTCTTGAGTTAACAATTTCCAAAAGATTATTATATAGTACAAGTAGCACTTAAAATATTTGTCCTTCTATTACATTAAGTTTTTCATAATGTAAACATTAATAAATATCATGACGAATCGACCCAGAGTTAAATATTAATAATAATTTTGATGTTCTAACATAGTACTTTTCACATCTCAGCATCTTACACAACACTTTGAGAGTGCCTTGTCTTTCAACCTTCAATGTTTCTCCCTAGTTCTGTGTTCTAGGAAATAATGATAGATACTTAATGATTAGCAATCCAGCCAGCCAGGCAGCTAAAAAAATAAATAGCTAGACAGATACATAGTTAGACCAACAGATATGGAATTTGATGGTAAACATGGTATTTGTTTTCTAACACATTCTGACAGGATACATTCATTCAAATGCATTCTCATTCCCACATTCACAGACTTCATTTGACAAAAACCAATTTCAGATGCAATTTAAATAACAAAGGATTGGGGAGTTTCATAATTTATCAAGAAATGGAGAATTTACAACCCCTTTTTTTTTTAAAAAAAAGAGCACTTTGAAACATAGATGTTAGTTTTCTAGCTGTCAACCTTATTAGCAAGTCTATGCTTGGCCAATTCTACTCGCCATCATTTGATAAACTTTAATC
This sequence comes from Equus przewalskii, assembly GCF_037783145.1. NCBI lineage: Eukaryota > Metazoa > Chordata > Mammalia > Perissodactyla > Equidae > Equus > Equus przewalskii. Next base: position 79,582,726 of record NC_091834.1, read on the forward strand.
ATACCCCCTTTTGTCTTTCCTTTTTCGTCAGTTGACTTTGTTCAATCTAAAGTAGATAATATTGCATTATTCTGATGTATGTGGTATACTTTAAGTAAAGATTTTTAACTTTACACAATGCTTTCACATCTCAGCATCCTATAAGACACTCTGGGAGTTCAAGACCTCTGATGGAGAAACACCCTTGACTCTGGCAGTCAAAGCTGGTCTGGTGGAAAATGTAAGAACTTTACTAGAAAAAGGAGTGTGGCCAAACACCAAAAACGACAAAGGAGAGACGCCCCTTCTGATTGGTAAATGACATTTTTTTCCTAGAATTTTTATAGTTTGAGATAAATAATAAAAATTTAATAAGTATTTATTGGAAACCATTATATATTGACTAAAACTATGTGACCTCATCTCCTTCTATTCCCTGAGCTCCCCTCTAACCCCCATCTCTCCTGCCCTGTGATTTTATTTTTCTGTCTCACGAAGAGATTGAATGTGAAAGATGGCTACATCCTTCAGCACCAATTAACCAGGAGGGATCCAAACTGGTTGGTTTATGAGGCCAGAAGTACCAGTGCTAAAGGAATATTCTCTAGGTAGGGTCCAACTGTAAGGAATTTTGTGTGTGTGGTATGTAGCCAGCAGAAAGAGGCAGAAAGAGGATTCAAAAGGGAGACATCATGTCCATGTCAAAACAAGGAAGCCAAATTGGAAGGAAGGGGAGCTGGCGGATTCCGAGCACTCAGATGCAGCACTGGGCGTCTGTCTATAAGGGGGTTCACGACTGTAACACAACAAAGGAATGATGGTAAACCTGAAGGTGTCATTCGTCTATCAGCTTCCTGTCAGTCTTGTGTATCCTGCTGTTTGTTGACCAATAAGAAGTGGCAGATCTGTTTGTGGAAGTGGAGAGAGATGAGATTAACTACAAATGACCAGAGATAACATTTCCTTTCTCTTAGGGATGTAGGGTGGTGGAGTAAGAATTGGACTCGGCACCTGAGATCTGTGGATTTCTTCTCCAGTTTTTTTGAGATAAAATTGACATAGAATAGTGTATCAGTTTAAGGTGTACGACAGGCTTTGATATATGTATAGATTGCAAAATGATTACCATAGTAATTTTAGTTAGCATACGCCACCTCACATGGTTACAATTTTTTTTTCTTGAGATGAAAACTTTTAAGATCTACTCTCTTAGCAACTTTCAGATATACCATACATTATTGTTATATGGATTTATGTCCTAGCTGTGAGTTTGTAATCATGGGCCTCAGTTTCCTCATGTGTAACATGGAAATGCAACACCAACCATGCAGAATTGTTATAAAATTAGAGGAAATATAAGTGTATAAAGCCCCTGCCACATGACAGGTGCTCAGGAGAGGAGAGCTATTATGAAATTGTATGTGTATGGCAGGAGGAGAAGGGGCAGGAGCCCTAAGATTATTTACTAGCAATCACAGAGGAAGATGAAGCATCATGAGCTGTGGCCGTAGCTGGTTAACACTACCACAGCTCCTGTTCATAGAGAAATCACTAGAATTTTAAAAACAACCTGAATATTGTTAATAGAAAACTTAGACAAGTCATGAACGTTAGTCAAATATTTACATTCAACAACATTAATTCAACAGCATCAATGCAAGTAATGTTTATTGAATTCACATTAAGCAAGATGCTGTGTTGGGGAGTATGGACATAAAGATGGATGGAATAATCTTCCTCCTCTCAAAGAGTCTAGCAGGAGAGCTAGATATGTTTTAAATAGAAAATTGGTGTTATAAATGCTATAATAAACGTGTATATTCAAAGTAAATTAGGGAAATAAAGAAGCAGTGACTCTGTGAAGCTTTCGGCAAGGTAGATGGCCTTGAGTTGCATTCTGGGGGGCCAGGGAGGGGACCATCAGCAGACAGGAGAGGGAAGATCTCCTAGGCAGGCCTTCTGCCCCTGGATAACTTGTTAAATGAGTAGTGCCCCATGTCAACGCTTTCAGCCTTCCCAAATTCAGATTTGATCAGACAAACAATCCAATTATTATAGTTAGGGTACAGGCAAAGCTTCTGTAACAAAAGAATTCCCAAAGCAAATAACAACCAGGACGAAAAAGAAAGAAGTTCACTTCTCTCTCACACAACATTTCAGAGGTTGAGCGGCCCAGGGTTGGCAGGGTGGCTTTGCCACCATTACACAGGACTTGCAGATGTCACCATTCCCCAGCCAGCAGGAAGGAGGAAAGTTGCAGCCTTGGGAAAACATCTTCACCTTTAAGAAGATGACCTGGATATTGCACACAGCACTTCCGCCCATATCCCTCCCGTTAGTTCAGATTTTGTCACGCAGCCACACTTAGGTGCAAGGGAGGCTGGGATATTCAATCTCTGCCTGGATAGACCGTGACCAGCTAAAACTTGGGGGTTTCTGTTATTAACAGGAAAGGGGAAACACGAGCACTGAGGAACAGGGTCTGTCTCTGCATACATGGTAACTAGGCTTTTTGTCACAATGATGTGGTGTTTTTCATAAATAAACCACAACTCTTTTCCTGAGCAGGTTCTACAGATGCTAGATAGAATATTCACCTGTGGCTTGCTTCTCCACAATTAATGTGATTTATACTATTTTCATAAAGGCATATACCATGGAGTATTTGCAATGACATCCATGTATTTGTTGTTGTTTCTATAGACAGTCTTTGATTTCTGCAAAAAAAGACACAATTTTCCAGAGTTTGTATACTATCTCACTTTGCAAACATAGAATTATTCTCTACTTGCTATTCTCATTCCACTTCTTTCTTAAGGGACAACTAAGTCATGATTACCACTCAATTGTTCCCTTTTCACTTTATTTAAATTTTTCTTTAATACTTAGTGTCCACCACAGAGCGTTAAGCATTTATATGCATTTTTAATGTCATTTGTTGGTTTCTCTACTCTAGCAATATCTGAAGTGTGGGAAAGGAACCTGATCATTGAGCTATCAGAGTTGAAATAGGATTAAATTTGGAAATAATATATTTTAAAAACCAAATGGTAATATCAAAAAGACAAAAGTCTCATGAGGGAAATATTCTGAGGTGTTCCCTTATGGCCCCATCATTCACATTTCTGGAGAATAGAGACTTTTCTTGGGTTACCTTCTTGAGGACCTCTTTTGTGGAAACCATGTCAAGTCTTTTTAGGCTCTTAGGAAAATGGATCATCCATGGCATTTTCTCAGTTTTCTTTTTGAATCTGTGGGCTGCTTTGAAATTTACTACTCACAGTTCATAAACTTGTAAAGGAGAGGAGAGAACATTGCTGTTCTTTTTATTTTTCTTTGCAATGGCATTTTTATTTTTCTTAACCTGATGTCATCATCTTTGTCTTTTTTATGGAATATCCTTAGATGGTCAAAAAATAGCACCACTTTTTGTCCCTCCAGTGCCCTTCTTCCCCATCAACCACCTGGTCCTTATTTATGGCACTTTGATGTGTTACTGTCATGTTACACCCTTACGTGCTGAGTGGTAGATATCTGATTTGTGATGATCTGACACTTATTAAGGGTTTTTTTTGCGCTAGGACTCCCTCTCCTCCCATCCCTCTGAGGTTGGTGTCACCTTTCTCCAGTTGGATAGCCACAAGATTATCCTGGCCGCAGGGGCCCGGGGTTCAGAGGAAGCCAAGGGAACCGTCTGGCGCAACATTGCAGTTCCACTGCCCTCCGTTTCCCCACAACCTTGCACCGTTTACAGCTCAGTTAATTTTATTTCAGATGTTTTCCTTCTCACAAATCAGTACATACGCTCTTCACTCCATCTCCTCTTTCAACCTTCCAATCCTTGTCAAGATACTTCAGAAAAATCTCTCTTCTCTCTATTTGGATGTCTTACGAATCAGGAAATAATTCACTGCTGACAATAAGTAAATTACGTGAGGAAAACACATACATCCAGAAAGAAAATGACAGAAATTTAAAATAAAAAGGAAAAGTGCCAACAAACTATAAAGTGTTTAAAAGTGCCTATAATCTATGCAAAATCCTCTAATTCTCTAACTCTTCAGCTGAAGGTTGGTTTTCTTTAAGCATTATTGTTGAAGATATCTATATAGATATGTATTTTTTTACTTCACAAATTATTTAATTTGCATTTTATTAGTATGTTACACAAATACTGTGCCTTTTTAGTTTTCGTTATTTCAGCCATTTATTGGTTAAGAATGTGTTAGCTTGGGAAGGGTTCTCCATGATTTGGATTATTATTTCTATAGAAAATAAAATATATTCTTGGATCCAAGGAATCAAATTGCGAGCAAAATTTTATCTTGAAAATAATTTTAAGCTGAATATGTCCTAAATATGCTGCTATTTTCACAAAGAAAGACTAATATCTCTGATCAACATTCTCTCTGAGTCAGACAAAAGGAAAACAGATCATGAGGGAAGAGGTTCATTATTTTAATACATTTTTTTCTCAGTAGAAAAAAATGCAATAGGAGCAAGAAGATAAATGAGGACACATCGCTCTTAGCTCGTTTAACTTATGGATGTTTGCTCTGCAATAACACCAGCTAGGATGAGGTAATTCGCTGTAATTAGAGCTGCCAGTGGCAGGTGGATGATTCGGTGAAAGGCATTTGTCAACAGACTAGACAGTGAGTAGGAGAAAAACTGAAATCTCACTGCAGTGATGGCTTGTCTGCCCCCAGAGGAAGGAGGCAACGTCTGTCTTTGTCTTCCCCGTATGCCTTTTGGAGCCTTCTCTCTCGCCTTGGCCTTCCATCCTTTCTGCATCCTGCCTCCTTGTTGCTGGGATGTTCTTTGTGGCCCCACAGTCTCCTCCTGCCCTTCCCAGCAAAGGCCCAGACTCCAAATAGAAGACAGTCTAGACTTCTTCTCTAGACTGTAGATAGCATGAGTGAGAACCATGCCTGGCTTTTCCCAGTTTCCCACAGGGCCTAACCCAGTGCCTTTCATTTAGCCGGCATATGTTGATCGAATGAATGAAGGAATGAATGAATGAAGAAATGAGTGAATGTAGTTGCAGCTATCTGCATTTGCAGGGAGTAGCCGCATTCTGCTCTGTTCCTTAGTAAGATTTTACATATTGGTAAGATAAAAATGCATTACGTCTTCCAGAAGTATTTATATCCAAACTGGGACGATCTCTTACTAATCCAAAGGGGAGGGGAAAAAACTTTTAACAGTGTTATTTCAGCTGTTAGAAACCAGCAGAGGGGGCGAGGGACATCTGATTTGGTGAACCCCTTAAACGGTAGTACATTAGTTGTCGGATACTTCACCTGTTTAGAACAACTGACCTGTTTAGATTCTAAACATTCCTATTGCTAAGCTCCCATTAAGAGCATGATGGGAAAGAGAAGTTCATTTAATACTGCTATCTTTGGGAAAGAAAAAACGTCTTTCTGGAGAGGGAAGGAAAAACTTAATAAACACCATTTACACATGTGGCTCCAGGATCCTAGAAGTGATGAAATGATATTAATAATAATAGTTATCATTTATTGAGTTCTTAGTAAATACTAACCATTTTACATACGTTATTTAATTCATGCAACCCAACAGTGGATGTTGTTTTCATTTTGTTGAAGTGAAAGAAGAAATTAAAATTTAGAAAGAGTATGCACAACACCCTATCCTAGTGATGCGCACTGTTTCCCACGAAACTCTTAGCCCTCCTCAGGTCAGGGTCTTAAAGAAAAGGCAGTGTCATCTTACATGCTTACACTTCACCATAGAAATTTGGGTGTGAGAAATAGAAGGGGTATCACAAATACAATATCCTCTTGTAGAAGAAAAGGGAAGAGCTAATATTTATTTTGATATTGTTTGGTTATTAGTTTAATACCCTCTAACGTATTCATGTTAATATGCCAACTGTTGACTGTTCTTTTTAAAATCATCTTCAAGCTGTGAAAAAGGGCTCCTATGACATGGTGTCTGCTTTGCTTAAACACAACACCAGCCTTGACCAGCCCTGTGTCAAGCGATGGTCGGCCATGCATGAAGCAGCCAAACAAGGCCGCAAAGATATCATAGCTCTGCTACTAAAACACGGAGGCAATGTCCACCTGAGAGACGGGTTTGGAGTCACACCGTTAGGTGTTGCCGCCGAGTATGGTCACTGCGATGTGTTGGAACACCTGATCCACAAAGGTATGTAAAAAAGGAGTTGCCAGCTGGCCCCGTGGCCTAGTGGTGAAGTTTGGCATGCTCCACCTTGGTGGCCTGATTCAGTCCCAAAGTTCCGACCCTATACCATTCATCAGAGGCCATGCTGTGTTCGTGACTCACATACAAAATAGAGGAAGATTGGTGCAGACGTTAGCTCAGGGACAATCTTCCTCAGAAAAAAAAAAGGAACTGCCTGCTCCTGACTTTTCTCCTGCTTCTTGTATTTCCTTTTTTCCATTCCTCATCACCTCCTTTTCCTCTCTTGAATCTAACTGGGCCTCAGGCTTTTGTACCCAGTCCCCTTGACCGCCCCCCATTCCACAGCTCAGTTAAACCCTATACACGGTGACCTACAAATCTGCCTGCCCAGCCCTGACTGTGCTCTCTGGAGACAGCCCAATTTTCACAGAGATGGCTCACCAGGGTCTCACACTCATGCTCTCCTAAACTGAATTCTTCTTTCACACTTTTGATATGATAATTTCTCCCAGCCAAGACTGAAAGCTTAGATTTATCTCTAATTTCTCCATCACCTTCTTTTCCAAATACAGTCGGTTACTGAGTGCTATAGTGTCTCTCTTACCAGTTCTCACCTTGCAGGACCTCTGGTTTGCATCCTCACATCTTCCCTGGACCAGGGCAATCGTTTCCTAACCATTCTTCCAGTTTCCAATCTCCCTGTCAGAGACTTCATACTACATACTGCAGTGCAGCTCCTTTCTCTCAAGGATAGCTACAGGAGTGTAGACGATCCAAAACATCTTCAGTGGCTCCGCATTTCCCACTGAATCATGCATGGGTCCCTCTGCATCATCTTGAATTGTTTTTCCAGGTTTATCCTTCACTACTCCCAATGTGTATCCTGTACTCCAGCTAAATTAGACTAGCAGTATTTCCCAACACACCCCATATTCCCTCTGTCTGGGTTTGGGTCCAGTCCTTGCCCTCATCTGGAATACCTTCCAACACAATTCAAAGTCAATCTCTTGAGACATCTCCTTTCTAAAGTCTTTCGTTTTTTTTGTGTTTTTTTTGTGGGGAAGATTGGCCCTGAGCTAACATCTGTTGCCAATCTTCCTCTTTTTGCTTGAGGAAGATTGTCACTGAGCTAACATCCATGCCAATCTTCCTCTATGTTTTGTATATGGGACACCACCACAGCATGGCTTGACGAGTAGTGTGTAGGTCCACGCCTGGGATCCAAACCTGCAAACCCTGGGCCACTAAAGCAGAGAGCATGCCCTTAACCACTACATCACTGGGCTGGCCTGCCTGAAGTCTTTCCTAATTCTCCCCAACAGATTGTGATGTTGCCCTCCTTTGAAACCTCCAAGTGCTTTATATAACTACAGAACCAGGAATCAAGAGACCAAATGCTTAAGCTGGTTTCTGCCACCTACTCATGGTCTGATCGTAGCCTAGTTACTTAAACATCTGGCCCTCAGTTTCCTCATCTATAAATAAAAGCTAGGACCACGTGGTCTCTAAGGATCCTCTATGGGGAAAAGAAACATTTTTGAGCATCCCCCCCAAAATGCAACCTCATTTGGTTATCAAATAAGCCCTATGACATAAGCAGTGTTGCCCTAGTTGACAGATGAGGAGATGGAGGTTCATAGAAGTGAGGAGCTTGCCCCAAAGTCTCAGAGGCAGAGCCATAATTCAAACCCAGAACGCTTTCCCTTACATCATGACATCATGCCTCCTAGTCCTGATGTCACTTAATGTTACACAGTTTGGTTTCTTTGATAATATTTTGTTTTATTTCTCCTTTGAACTCCTTGAGATAGTCAGACTTATTCATTTTAGGATTTTCTAGGCAATTACACACAGTGTCTGCACACAGAAGGCAGTTGATAAATATTTGTTGAATGGAAATACTAGAATGCCAACTGTTGCCTTTAAATTTAAAAGTCTAAATATCCCTTTTTCTGGGAACAATAGTCTATCACGGAAGTTGACTTGTTGAGTTCTCAGGTATTCTTGTGACACAAAGATTTTCTAATAAAATGAAACATGCTGCATAATTGTTTATTGAAAATATTGAGAACATACATATTCATAATTCTGTACTTTGAATTTTAAGTCCTAACCAGAAAGGAAAACAACAGGTTGTTTTTAAGGGAGCCATCTTGACAATCCATCCAGTTGTCACTATGCCGCGTGTTTTATACTGCCAGGCGGCGACGTGTTTGCTTTGGCCGATGATGGGGCTTCAGTGCTGTTTGAGGCAGCAGGAGGGGGCAATCCTGACTGCATTTCCCTCCTGCTGGAATACGGAGGAAGTGGAAATGTCCCTAACCGAGCAGGGCACCTTCCTATACACCGAGCTGCCTACGAGGGACATTACCTGTGAGTAATAAATCATAGGAGGATAATTTTAAGTTGACAAATACAAAATTGCATATAGAGTACAAGCTCAAGTCTCTCTATACAACATTTTAGGGTTTCTAAAAATTTTGCCCTTGGCAAAGAATTAAAATTTATGATAATACTATCAATATTATTCTAATTATTTACCAACACCTACAGATATTACAGTGTAATATCAAATTTAATCCTCAATATAAAAGCTTTATTATAAGTTTAGGTTTCTTTATTCCCCAAAAAACATTAGATAGATTTTTAAATCACAAAATGTGCCACAATCAACACATCAACAGAAGTCTATAATCCTTATATTAAACTACCCACCATGAGAGGATGGTTTTAGGCGATTAAATATATTTTCCAAGTTCAAAAACTTTGAAATAGTTTGGCTTTATCGCTTTCAGTGGCCATGTTGGTTAAGTGGCCAATGACACATAATTAACGCTAAGTGACATGTTGTTAAAGTTTACCTGGATTTATTCCCAGTGTTCATAAATTCACACATGGTAGCTCTGAATTAGGCACAAGAGATCAAGTTATCCTTGCTTGTGGCTCTCATACATGTCTAGCTAGTCAGTCAAGTGTGAAATTCACAACTATTTATCACAGGTTCTTAGAAACATAAGCTGTGGTTAATTATCTCAATGGACTGATGTAAGGTTGATGGAATAATAAAGACTCTTCTTGTGGCTAATGATTCAGTTGCAAGTTATATGGAAGCAGATAGGATGTACATGGCCAATATTAAAGGATAGATTGATAAGCCAATGTTACCACAATAAAAATAAATAAATAAATAAAATTTAAAAAATAAAGGATAGATTGTTCAGGAAACAGTGAAAGAGGAGTAATGAATGAGAATTCAAAAGGCTTAAATTCTAGTCCTTACTCCACATCTAACTGTGTGACATTGGACAAATAATTTCACCTCTCCAGACTTCACATTGTCCTCTTCTGTTAAATGAAGAGGTTGGACTAAGTGATGTTCAAGGTCATTTCCAGCTCTAACTCCCTGTGACTCCATGATTCTATGGTCAAGATTATGAAGCTTTCTTCTATGGTATCAGATATGCTTGCTTTTCTTCTGTATTTTTCATTAAATAACATTGGTTGCTTATAAATATTATGTTGTTCAGAGAAGAACTGGAAGATGGGGAGGGCTCCTGAGGGACCACAATTCTAGGACCAAATCTATAAGATCCGGTATGTTCCCCAGGAATATGTAGAATGGAAAGCTAAATCAAAAAGTAAACTAAACTACACTAAATGGTAGTAAGTCAATGGACAAAGGTCAAGTGTTTCTGTATAAGGTTATCTAGAGAAAATAAGGGAAACTAAACAAATGGCATTCACTTGTCTAGTGAGGAAGCTGGTTTACTTAATTTCTTGATTTTCTTCATGCCATGTGGATATTTGACTTTCTTTTTAGTGCACTGAAATATCTTATCCCAGTAACATCCAAAAATGCAATCCAGAAAAGTGGGATGACACCAATTCACTCAGCAGCAGATGGACAAAATGTACAGTGCCTAGAACTGCTCATTGAAAATGGTTTTGATGTCAATACCCTGCTTGCTGACCACATTTCTGAGAGCTATGATGATGAGCGGAAGACTGCACTATATTTTGCTGTTTCTAATAATGATATTCATTGCACAGAAGTCCTTCTGGCCGCAGGTGCAGACCCAAACCTAGATCCCCTCAACTGTCTACTTGTGGCAGTAAGGGCCAATAGTCATGAAATTGTCCGGCTGCTTCTCTCCCATGGAGCTAATGTCAATTGTTACTTCATGCATGTGAATGACACTCGTTTCCCCAGTGCCATTCAGTATGCCCTAAATGATGAGGTAATGCTGAGGCTGTTGCTGAATAATGGCTATCAAGTGGAGATGTGCTTTGAGTGCATGCACGGGGACATCTTTGGAAATTCGTTTGTGTGGTCAGAGATAGAGGAAGAGGTGCTGCCGGGATGGACATCTTGTGTAATAAAAGATAACCCGGTGAGTTACATCCTTTTCTTCTTCATATTAGGTCATTATCCTAACTGTCACTCATTAGGGATGTTACAAGAAAAGAAAAGTCAACTCCAACTTTAATATTTTTCTTGTTCTTGAATTGGTGTTTGCAGTGATATGGGGATATAACCTTAAAACTAGACAAAAAAGATTGTGTTTGTTTTCCTTGACTTGGAAATTGAATGTAGAAGAATGTGAAAACATATGCAATTAATGACTTACGCTTATTTGGTGGAATATTAGGGCTAGAAGCATGGAAAGAAGACTCATGGAAAGAAGCATGATTCTTCCATGTTATGTTGACTACAATCATATCAGAGCCATGCGCATAGCTTCAGGCCTCAGTTTCACAAAAACAAGCAAACAATTGATAGTTCCTTTAGTTCATTACAAGGAGGGATGTTTTATTCCCTGTAAAAAGATGAAGATTATAATTTTTCATAATAAAATTGAGTGTATTAGAAGTACAACTAAATTAAATTTTATCAATTCTCTCAGTTCTGTGAGTTTATTACAGTTCCCTGGATGAAACACTTGGTAGGCGGCGTTATCCGTGTATTAATAGACTACATGGATTATATCCCTCTGTGTGCTAAACTGAAGGCTGCACTAGAAGGACAGAGAGAATGGCCAGAAATCCGTCAAATACTAGGTAAAAACAAAAGTTTTGCCTACAAAATATTTTATGATGATGTATAAAGGGGAAGTTTCTTAATGTCATGTTTGACACTTTTTCAAAGCTACTTAATTTTCAGAACTATCTGGGTCTTTTTAAGTCATCCTTAATAGTTCCTCTGATATAAGATACTAATTTTTTGCATACTTTCTAACTAATTGTATAACGAATAATACTGCAACTATACTAACGTTTCAACTAGAACTCGTTCCTTAAAGTTAACCTCTATATTATCGTAAGGTAGGTAGACTGTAATCTCCATGTGGGCAGGGATCTGTTTTGTTTATTTTTGTATTCTCGAGGCTTAGCATAATGCTTAGTTGACTCAATAAATACTGAGTAAGTGAATGAATGGAATGAGTTAGAATTATCCTTTTTGATATGCTATCTCTCAGGTGTTTTACTGAAAATTCCTACCATCAAAAGTTTGTATTACAGGCAAGCCATTTTGTATTCTCTAGGTTAAAGTTTAGTTAGAATCATAAAAGTGAATCATATTCAAAAATTTTCAGTAAAAGTATATCTAAAATTACTCCAAATACAAATAGAAGCTAGAAAAAGTCATAAATTGGAGAGAAACCAGAATTTCTTGGAGAAATGGGTGGTTTTAGGCCTGGGGAAGGAAATGTGCAAGATAAGCCAGGAATATCTGGTGATACCAGATAGCAAAGAAACACTCAAAGACTACCAGAGTCATGTCAAAAGAATCCAGGAGCCAACGTGAAGAGGCTCCCACTAGCCAAAGATGGGACCATTTAAGCTTGAAAAGATAATTATTTTTGATGAATTGAAACCAATTAAATATGTTTAAATATGATATTTTTTAAAATTGGTCAACTCCATAGGATAAGAATATCAATTCATTATCTTGAAAGTAATAAAGGAAAAGATTCAAGCATTTATTCTCCCCTACTTATATGATTTGTGCCACTAGTAAACCAACAATAGGTGAGCAAAACTATCCCTTTATAAAAGTATCCCAAATAATAAATGAAAAAGAAATGATATAATTAGATATCACCGTTTTGCAGCCCACGATAAGCTAATAGACGAAGACAGTGAGCATCGGCAGCTGCTAATATCACACCATGTGGCCCTTGATGAAGGAACACGGCAGCAGCTATAGTTTTGCAAAAGAGATCAAACCTGAGTCTGACCAAGTCTCTGGATCCAGCTGTCAATTTACAAGGAACAGAGAAGGCTGTGGCACATGGAACTGCACCATGAAAAGGCAATGAGCAAAATTCAGGCTGTGGGAAACTACAGGACGTTTTGGTTCTTCAAAGATTAATTGAAAGGAAGAGAAGGGAATGAAGAGAAGAACCTGCAGATTAAAAGAGACTTAAGGGACATATCAAATTTAAAAATATATATATATTGTCAATACCATAGTGTAGGAATAGCACACTTAGATGATGACGTTATAAAGGAAGCGATTACTATAAAAGTCAGAATAGTGGCTCCTTGTAGAGGAGGAAGGAATGGAGATGGGCATGGATTGTGGAGGGAATTCTGTGGTGGCTGGGGAAGTTCTATTCATGACCTGGGAGGTGATTAAAGATGTTCATCTAATGATCACTTATGTAACTATACATTTGTGTAGTTGCTCTATGTATATTTTATTTTATAATAAAAAGATTAAAACGTTTTGGAGATTGTAAGGAAAAAAACTCCAAGGCTTAGGTAAATTAATTTCCCAAAGTTACAGACACAGAAAATAACAAAGCAAGAATTTGAACCCTTGCCTATCTCACTTCAAAACAGTCTCTTTCTCCAGTACCTCTGTGCTTCCTGTCATAGACAACACAGATTTTGTTTCTAATTGGGAATTAGTTGTTCACGTATTTTTATTGCAGGAGAATGACAAATTCTTACAACTTTAGAAAGGCAATCCAAGTAAAAATAAGACCAGGTCTTTTTGTTGTTTCGGTCACACGTTATTGCAACGAGACTGAAAGTCAGTGGACTGCTGTGAGCGTGCTTAACCACTGGATGTCAGGATTCCTCCAGGCATGCATACTGCAGTGTCTTTGTTAGGGAAGACAATAAAATGGTAATTAAAAAAAAAAAAAAAGACGGGTTTATTCTGCCTATTTTGATAACAATAACTTTGCCTCAATAGTTTTTGAAAAACATTGTTTTAATTTTTAAAAAAGATAATTTGAGGGGCTGGCCCTGTGGCCTAGTGGTTAAGTCCCCCGTGCTCCACTTTGGTGGCCCTGGTTTGGTTCCTGGACAAGGACCTACACCACTCATCAGCGGCCATGCTGTAGCAGTGTCCTACATACAAAATAGAGGAAGATTGGCACAGGTGTTAGCTCAGGGACAATCTTCGTCAGCAAAGAAAGGAAGATTGGCAACAGATGTTTGCTGAGGGCGAATCTTCCTCAGCAAAAAACAAAAACAACCAAAAAAAAATAATTTGAATATTTATAATCTCAAATGTAACAGAAATGTGGTCTCTTATTATTGAACTGAGTGATAGTTCACATTATTGAATGGTTATAATGTGCCAAGCAGGATTCTAATACTTTACATGAATTAATTTGTTTGATATTCAAACAACCTTATGAGGTAGGTCCCAGTGTTATTCACATTTCACAGGTGAGTATGCTGAGATCACAGAGGTTAGGTAACTAGTCCAAGGTCACACAAATATCAAGTGGCAGAGCCAGATTTTAATCCAAGCCACCTTTGTCCAGGGCCCACATCTAAGCCAGTGTATTGTGCTACCTTTCAGCTCACATTGTTGGGATATTATATCAGTACTGTAATTGTCATGTAGATCAAGTAAAAGGTGAAAATAAAGATTAACATCAGATACTGAATAACGTTAGTAGATTTTTTTGAAAATATAAAATGTTTATGTATCAGACGCTGAAGCAAACCTAAGATTGAATCATGAACATATGGAATCATTTACATCAGATGCTTCCTGGATAATTATTCATCAGAAAGATTGGTAGAGGAGAGAGGAAGTAAAGAAATATGTCTCTATAATACTTATTTCTGAAAAATGAATAGAAGGAGATGGGAGCATTTGCTTTCTTCAATCAAGTCCATTCATTCATTTAACATATTCTAGATGAAAACCCACTGCGAGCCATACTCTCTTCTGGACCCAGACAGACTGAATGTCTGCCTTCCTGGAGCTTACATTCTAGAGGAATGGTCTGGAATGCTTAATTACAATTTGAATTTCACTTAAGGTCACTAGTTACTAACGTGCATATCTGTTTTTCAGAATACACTATTAATACTATTCTAAAACAGTCTGTATCTCACAGGCCAATCCAATAATATTATTCTTATTTTTTGCTTGTTTTCTCCATTCATTTTAGAGAATCCTTGCTCATTAAAACACTTGTGTCGGTTAAAAATTCGAAGACTTATGGGACTCGAGCGACTCTGCCAGCCAGCCTCAATGGAGAAGCTTCCACTACCACCGACTATTCAAAGATACATATTATTTAAAGAGTATGATCTCTATGGACAAGAGCTGAAATTACCATAATTTAAAAATAATATTTTAAAATGTGATTTTTAAAATGGGGTTCCCTCAGAGAATTTCTTGGAATCATTGGGCATCCTTAAATGTATTTAAATCCATTGACAATTACTACTTGATCGTGTGTTCTTACGGGAACACTGTGTTTTACATCTTTAAAGACCTTTACATTATGATTGTTTTAAGCTAGTCAATATCTTGTATTCGAATTTCTGTTGATTATCTCCACTTGGAACAAGGCTTCAAACTCTCCCTATCAAAGTGGCTCTTACAATATCTATGCTCAAGTCTCCTATGTTTATAAAACCATCACTCAACCACTTTCTCAAACCCACACGTCCTGCCAGTTGCTGGCCGCTTCCTCTCCTTTCTTCTATACCACACTGTGTAGAGCTCCTTCCTGCCTGAGCTCCAAACACTGCGTCTGGCTCTGCTCCCTCCACTGCCCTTCTCGAAGTCTGTAACAACCACCTTGCTAATTTCAGTAAGCACACTTCAGTCCTTTCTGCTGATTCCTGTAGTATAGACACTGTTGCCCACTCCCTCCTTGGAATGGTCTCCCCTTGGTTTTCACGACATGCTGCTCTCTTAGCTCTCCTCTCACCTCCCTGACTGCACTGTCTCTGCCTTCCCTCTGTGTTGCTCATCTCCTGCCATCTTCTCTTCTTATGCAATGTTCTCTGGGAAATTTCATCCATGTCTATTGTTTCATTTACTATCTATATACTGGTGACTACAAAATTTATATCCAAAGTTCAGCTGTTTCTCTCACGTGCTTGAGACCTATTGACCCGTTGACAATCGGCCTAAAGGACGGTTGAACACAAGGACACCTCGAATTCAACATGTCCCAGAAAGAACTCACTAACTTCCTCCACAAAGTGGCTCCTCCTCTTACGTTCTCTAGCTCAACAGTCAGCCCAATTATCAATTCAGTTTCCTGAGTCAAAAGCCTGGGCATCAGCCTTGATCATCCCATTTTCTTTACCCCATATAACAAATCACCGAATCCTGGTAAGTTTGTCTCTTCTTCTACTCAGTTTCCTGCATTTGGCCCTAATTCCAGCTATTGTCTCATTTTCCTGGGATTCTATAGTGCCACGTAACTGGCCTTCCTCCCTGCTGTCTTGCCCCATCTAACAACATTCTACGCACAACATCCCAGAGTGATCTTTTACAAATGTAAGTGGAGTTTCAGTCCCCTGCTTAAAATCATTCCCATTGCTCTTAGGATAAAGTCCAAAGGCCTTCCATGGCCCTTCAGGATCGAACTCCTTGCCTTCCTCCTTAGCCTTATCTTTTCACGTCTCCCTCTCCCCTCCCCTTTAACCATGTTAAACCCCTTTTAGAAGTCTATTCTTGGAACAATGATTCCCAGACTTTTAGATTTTATACATGAGTAGTTTCTGTTTTGCTAATTTAAAAAATAAGGTCATCTATTAAAAACAATTTATCATCCACTATTACCATCATTTCATAAAAGAGGAGCGATTTGAATGCCAGAAAATAAGATGACCTTAAATTCAATCACTAAAATTGAATGACTTTAGCTTTGAAAAGACTTACCACTCTGTCTTCATTTCCCCATTGATGGGTGAAAATATTATTCTGGACTAACAAGTGTTTGAGGTTCTTTGTTTGGGAACCACTGCTGTTGAATAGACCATGCTCTCTTGCACCTCAGGCTCTTTGCATTTTCTTCTCCCTCTGCCTGGAATCCTCTTTCCATCTCCTTCTCACTCTGTCTGCCCCTTGTCCTACAGGTCTCAGCTTAGATGTTGCTTCCTGTAGGATGGGAGGCCCCAACACAGCCCTTCTCATACTATTATAGGCACCTGTGTTCTCATCTGCCTGCCCCACTAGACTATAATTATGAGGGCAGGGTCTATGTCTGTTTTGTTTTCCAGTGTTTTCTTAGGACCAAATACATTCCCTAGAACATAGAGAGAGTTCAAAAATTATTTGTTGAATATTTTCAATGAGTGAATGTTATATAAAACCTAGACAAAAATAATCAGTGACCTCATGGTAAAATGATAATTTTGAATCTCTGAATTGGTTATGTAACCTTAATGATGTAATTATTTAGATTTATTTTCCTTAGGTTTTAATAATATGTTTTTCTTATATTTATTTTTATCTTAGAGTTACTGTATTCTTTCAATAGTAATTCTTCACTAGTTTGTGCATTTTTCAGATTGTGTTTAGCTCTAGTTATCTTTGGAAGGTAAATAAGTACGAAAAACACTGTATAGTTATTGCTATAGTTTTAACCTCTTGTATTCCCTAGAGGATATATTTTTATATAAATTAAACTGTAATGTATTTAATTTGAACTATACTATTTTGTGTATAAGATTTCATGATTCCTGTCTTGCTCTCCTAGTTGTCACTAAAATGCATTGCTGCCTATAAATATTGCTCTAAATAAATAAAAAATACTAATGAGGCTGTAAGTCTGCTATGTGATAATTCAGATATTAAACTAAAGCTCTGACATTTTCTTTAATGTACTTTATGTAAATGTATTCAAGAAATCACTAGTCCTGGTGGTCTAGTGGTTAAGATTTGGCTCTCTCACCACTGAGGCCCAGGTTCGTTTCCCACTCAGGAAACCACACCACTGTCTGTCAGTTGTCATACCGTGGTGGCTGCATGTTGCTGTGATGCTGAAAGCTATGCCACCAGTTTTTCAAATACGAGCAGGGTCACTCTTGGTGGACAGGTTTCATCAAAGCTTCCAAACTAAGACAGACTAGGAAGAAGGACTAGCCCACCCATTTCAGAAAAAAATTGGCCATGAAAATCCTACATACAGCAGTGGAGCATTGTCTGAAACAGCCCTGGAAGATGAGGGGATGGCGCAAAAGACTGGGCAAGGCTGTGCTCTGCCTTCCACAGAGTCACCGGTAGTCGGAATCAACTTGACAGCACCAACAACAAATTCAAGAAATATTTGGATGCAAAGATATGAATTCACTGCACATGCTATTGGTTTTGAAAGTGGTTCTTTCGGTATTTGTGAACAGGAAAAAAATGTATCCTATGAAACTGAGGCAATCATTGTATCCCAAACGAATTTGATCTTCTTACTTTTTGAACTTTCCTAGGGAAAATTGTTTTTGAGTGAGCTGAGTGGTAAGGGAATTAATTTCTATCTAATTAGCAATCTGTTTCTCCTAGACTCTGTCACTTTATCCAAGAGAGGGCAACAGCTGCTCCTCCCCAGTGAGCCTCAGGAGAAGCCAATCATTCTGCGGTGGTGCCAGCTTAACCACTGTGGAATCGACGAGACAGAGTTTTGATAACATCTTCCTGTGTTGCTAAGACGTCCGTGGCTGTTTCGGTCACTGTGGATTTTGTTTCATATCATACAGAGAGTCTGGGTGAAAAGAAGCAGAACTACTCTCTCATTTAAGTGTGTTTTGTTTAGTTTTTCAGTAGGTGATCTTTAGATAATATATCCATTTCCAACTGAAAATAATTTCATAACCACATTGAAATCAAGTGCCTCCTGAAGAATATGGTTCAGTCATTTTAATTATTCACAGGAAATGTTTCCAAGCATTAGGATGACAGTGTGGAAGATGTGAAAATGATTGTGTAAATGTCATACAGCAAATATTCATAGATAGCACTCTCTTTGATGCAGGCTTTTGAAAAATCAGTACATTTGGGCTAGACAGTATGGAAACTACAAAAAATAGCAGTCTCTTATGACACAGAGAACACACTTAAGCCTTGTCTTTGACCTTTTACCAGACATTCCTATCTAAATTTTGGTTTCAAGTCACATTACTCTCATTTATATAGTCATCTTCCAAATCAGAAATTATTTAGAACATATAAAAACTATGAGTTTCTTCAAGTTATTCATGGGACAAAAAGAAACATTACATGCATATATCCATAATTCCATACACATGAGTACATATATAATATATAATATACATACATATATTATACATGCATATATAATATACATATACATGCATTGTAGTGTGGTATATTATTGCAGTGCCATATAATGCAGTAGGTAAGAACATGTACTTTGTGACCAAACAGACCTGAGTTTGAACTAGGCTCCACGAATTATTAGCTGCTTGATTTTGAACAAGACATGAGATAAGTGTATAAACACCATATCTAACATAGAGTAAGTACATGTGAAGAAACTCAAGCTCTCATTATTGTTATTACACAGTGGCAGTGCTGGTGCTAGAGTTACAGAGTCAAGAACCTTTGTCTTATGGTCCAAGTCTGAAGATTGCCATGCTGAGCTGTGAAAATGTGAAAAAATACTGTTAGAGATGTATGTGGCATCTCACTATCATCTATAAATACTTTGAGAAATTTCACAGAATGAAAACAGCAGAGAATTGTCCCTAGCACATAAAACTCCACATCTGCTTTTCTTAGGAAAGCCCTGATCATCAATTGTTGAAAGGGAGAAAAGGGCTTCTCAGGGAAGAAGATGTATAGAAGGAATAGACTTATTTGACCTTGGTGCCCTGTGTTACGTAACCTCGGGCAATGCTAGAGATGTCTGGGGATTTGCCGTTTTTGGAAGGAGACAGCCTAGTAATTTGAATCTGGGCACTGGGAGCACCTGAGTTCTAATGTTGGATTGGCCAGTGATTCCACCAGAGGCATTTGACGGGTACTCACATTTTGTGCTTCAGATTCCAATGAACTTGGAACAGCTATTTCTCTTGCTTTGGAAATCTTCCATCCTGAGATCTCCCAGTGAGGTTTAAGATAAAACGTCTTTGAAGCAACCATAGTGTTGGATAAGGTAGAAGGTGTGGAGGGTGCTAAATGCGATCCTTACTTTAGGACTGAGGGGGTGTGGGATACCAGTATCCAGCTCTTTCTGTTTGAAACGAGATCTGCGTTGGCTTCTCAAGGAAGCTATTTTTTATGCTTTGTGGAAGTCAGATAACTAGATATGAGATTCAGTCAGTGGTCAACAACCTATTGTCCTGAATACCCCTAAAGATCTAGTTACCCCAATTGGTTTCATATTGTTTCAGTGAAGAGAAAATTTTAATCACCTTTGACTGGAAGATGGTAACATTTGCTTAGACTTTGACTCACTGGAAGCCCCTCAACCACGGTTCAACTCTGCCCCCAGGCCCCTCATTGGGGGCCTGCCCTCCACAATCACCTGAAGAACTCAAGAGGCTAAATTGAGTCTGCAGGTTGGAGGATGCCCTGATTAAATCTGAACTTCAACTATACTAAGTCCAACTTCCTACAGTCCCTCTAGGATATCTCTCTGTTCAACAGGAAACAAAACCTTTTATTTGACAATCAAAAGTAAAGTTTAAAATACAAGCAAATTTAAGAGAAGTAGAATGATATTAAAATCTTTCTAAATAACAGGTTATGGCGAAGGAAAGACGATGAGAACCTCAAGTTTTAGAAGGAAAAGTGTAGATATTCCTATAGATCAAAAGTTTAATCGTTTACTCTGTGAATGTGGAAAGAATCTTGAGAAACATCTAGTTCCTGTTAATCCATTCTTAAAGACTCCTTCAATAACATTTGTCCTGTGTTTTATAGTTCACAAAGCATTCCACATACATTATCTCACTCAATTCTTTTTTTTTTTTTTTGAGGAAGATTAGCCCTGAGCTAACATCTAACGCCAATCCTCCTCTTTTTGCTGAGGAAGACTGGTCTGAGCTAACATTCATGCCCATCTTCGTCTACTTTTTATATGTGGGACGCCTGCCACAGCATGGCTTGCCAAGCAGTGTCGTGTCCGCACTCGGGATCCGAACCGGCGAACCCTGGGCCACCGAAGCATAACGTGCAAACAACCGCTGCGCACAGGCCAGCCCCTCACTGGATTCCTACAACTACTCTAGGAGCAGGGCAGGGAAGGGGTTAATTACTTCTACTCTATAAATAAGGAAATCAATCTTATTAACTAAGTTAGTTAACTTAACTAGGTTAGTAAATGCCAGAGCTAGTACTCAAACTAGGACTCCTGACTCCAAATCTCAAACTCTTTCCATTCCATCATTTTGAGTTCAGATTAGGAGGGCATTATTTGTAATAGTCAAAAAGTGGAACAATCCAAATGTCCATGAACTGGTGAATAGCTAGGCACAATATGGCGTATCCGTACAATAGAATATTATTTGGCAACATGCTACAACATGGATGAATCTCAAAAACATTAGGTTAAGTGAAAGAAGCCAGATACAAAAGAACACTATGGTATGATTCCATTTATATAAAATGTCCAGACAGGGCACATGTAGAGAGACAGAAACAGATTGGAAGTTGCCGGGGAGGGGGTGGCGGGCAAAAATTGACTGCAAATGGGCACAGGGATCTTTTGGGGTACTGGAAATGTTCTAAAATTGGACCGTGATGATGGTTGGATAACTTGCAGTATTATTACTGAAAATAATCATTGAACTTTACACGTAAGGTGAGTGAATTTTATTGTATGTAAATTACATCTGAATAAATCACTTAAAAAAAACAAGAGGTGACAGGTGATGCCATGTTTACAGCCTCGCCGAGGAAGCCCAGCTACACAGTGGAATCCTCTGGCTCAGAGGGGAGCACGTGGTTCTTGTGCTGGCAGCATATGATTTATTAGTTTTGCTTCGCTGATAAGACCATTAAGAACAGATGATGACACAGCATTCAAGGGCAGTACAATGCTTGCTGCCTTCACCAGTCTTGGGGGCCTTCAACTCAGACAGATGCAGCCAGCTCTGCCAACTCCTGACATTCTCATGCTGGTTGTAATATGACTTTCTTACCTTATTGAAATTATTATTTACAAAATAAACACACAAAAACACATAGATTGGAGAATTAAAATGAAGGTTTCCTGTCCTGTTAAATGGCACCACGAATTGGCAAGGAATCATGTTACCAGTGGGATGGGTCTTTTGTGGCACCTTGAAAACTAGCAATGATTCCCTGGGGGTGTGGTAGAAAGGAGAACAAGGAGAAGTGGGGGGTGGCGTTGGGAAACGAGTGCCAGGGGAAAATGAGAGAAGGCAAACCTTCAAAAGGCTGTGGTTCTCAAGAACACAGGAGAACTATGGAAGTAAAGGTCAGTGAGGAACTGTGAGTCTGTGTGAAAAGACAGAGCCTTCAATTGTCATGATAAAATCACAAATGAAAAAGCCTGGTAACCAGATACCAGCCCTCAAGCACTAACCATCCCATTACTGGGCTCAGCGAGGTGCCATATTCCTGTACCTGGACACTGAATTTACCTTTCTAGCCCCTCTTCACAGCAGGATCTCAGCTTCTCTGCCCTTTAAGTGAGCACTTCCCTGCCAGAACTGGAGCTTTCTGAAGTGACAGTTGTCATGAACGTAAGGAGGGAGCAGCCCAAGGAAGAGATCTATGTCTTGGATGCTGACCCTCCACATCATTCTTCCTAATCCCACAGTGAGCAAATCTGTCCAAAACCATAACATCAGCACTCAAGGTTACAACTAAACTAGTTGCTGAAATGAATGAAAGCCTCAAACCTTCCAATAGAGCCCAAGTGAAACTTCCCTTATTAGAACTTGTGTGATATATATCAAATCTGCTCCCTGTTTCATAGTGGAATCGCGTATTCATGATCTGCAGTGTAAAAACAGACCTAATTGATGCAATTCAGCTATTCTCTGCTTGCTTTTGAACTTTTTCTGAAAATCATTTTTTTGTCTTTATAGTTTTAAAATTATCAGTTTATCTTTCCATTTACTTGCGTAAGACTCATTTTTACGTTTGAATTAGTTCAACAAAGGATAGTTGAACCTACTATACATAAGACAGAGCATTACATGATCTATTAAAAAGGTCTGTCTTTCATCCCATCTGTCTTTCATTTTGGTACATTTTGAAATGATAAGCTAGTATCTCAACGTGAGAAGCAGCTTGGACTTATGGAACATAACGCCAGCACTTACTAGCTGGGTACATTTAGAATTTTTAACCTCTCTGAGCTCAGAACCCATTTTCACCCTCTGTAAAATGAGAGGAATAATATCTGTTTCATCAAGTGTTGCCTCACACACAGCAAGTGGTAGGGATACACGATTATTAAATGGAGATCATATTACTACGTTAGACTGCTTGGCACACGGTATGTAAAAGCATATGGTAAACTATAAATGTTATACAATTGCATATTATTTTTAAAAATAGCTCTAATAATTTTAAATTTGACTCATGCTAACACAAGCTGGCATAGCTCAGAGATTTGCTTGGCTGCCAAGCCTGAGAGTGAGGACTTGATAAGAGTATTGCCAGTTCCCATCTGATCCGTGTGGCCTGTTTGGTTGTTGTCTGCCCAGAGCCTGACCTTTGCCTGACATTCCCCCTCGGAGACTCTCTCCAGCTATCTGAGAAGCTTCCAGCAGACAGACTGAGTGAAGTCGGAAGCTTGACTTCCTTAGGGGTTGTTCCATTAGCTCAGCAGCCTTACGACAAACCATCCATAGGAAATGATGAAAATCCATATCCTTCTGTGTAAGTAGGAAATATGTCAAATCTAGTTCATGAAGCAATCTTGCACCTGCCCAGTGAGAAAGATTAAATAAGCCTTCAGAAAAAAGGCGGGGGAGAGGGAGAGTGAATGGAACAGCTTGTTAGCGGATAGAGCCTTGACATTTGTGAGAATAAAAGAATCTTCAGTTTCTCAATGTTGCGAATAATACGATAACATATGATTTCCATGTTTCCTTGCCAGCAAATTGAGGACAATTTAAAGAAGAAAGATGTCCATGAAATGAACAAAAATGCCTTTGTGACTGTTGGGGTTCCCAGGAGCAGTGGAGTGTTGGGGGTGGGGTAGCGGAGAAGTCAGGTTACAATTAGGCAGCATTTCTCTATAAGTATTTCTGGTAAACTGCTTAAGGAGGTCTCGAATCACCTAAGAGCTAGTCGTTTGCCATGCTTCTATTATTGTTTTAAATACAGTCTCACTTTCATAACCAAATTTGTGTTTATAATTTATATTGTTATTCTTAAAGAGGCCCCCAACACTGTATAACCTTCAGGCTCTATAAGACCTGGATCTATCCCTCCCTACATTGCAATTCATCTGGGTTTAAAACAAAAAACACCCCAAAAACATACTTTCTGAACACTTAATAACTATGTGAGGCCATGGGAATGGTGAACGGGGCAGACATGGCCCCTTCCCTCGGTGAAAACCATATTTCCTGTGAAGACCAATTCAAAGCAAGTAATTCCAAGGGAGATGCTGCCATGGAATGGAGTCCTGTGGGAGCTGGGAGACTAGGCTGGGCCTGGGCGTCAGGAACAGCCTCCCTGCAGGAGTGTTAAGACCTGAACAAGGCGGAAGCGGCAAAGGCATTCCAGGCAAAGGGAGGAGCAGGCACAAGGGCTTGGGGATGGAGGGAGTGTGCACAGTCCAGAAGCCCAGAGTGGCTCAAGTGTGAGAGCTGAAGAAAGTGACCCAGGTTAAGGCTGGAGAGGTAAGCAGGGCCTGATCCTGGAGGGGCCAGAGCACACGGTGAAAGATTTTGTCTGAAGGACCATGGAAGCCATTCAAAGGTTTTAGGCAGAGAATGACCCTATGAGATTTGAGTTTTAAAAAGTGACTCCAGTCGTGTTGTGGAGAAGGGGAAGATGTCCAGCCACAATGCATCAGGGCGGCTACTAGTCCATGTTGCGTCATCCAAGAAAATGAGAACAGCAGCTGAGACTCAAGTTGAGACAAGGGGGAATAGTCAGAGATGCAGCAGGAATTCAAGAGCTGTTTAAAACACAGGAGTCCAGACCTTGTGATTGAGTATGACAATGATGAGAGAAGGAGCCAAAGGTAACAACATGCTCCAGCAACCGGCTGGATGAGGGCACCATCTTCAGACATGTGGAAGCCTGCACGAGGGGCCCGGAAGGTGGGAAGAGGGAATGGAGACACCGGTCTGGTCTGAGTTTCAGGTGCCAGTGAGACACCCAGATGGAGATTTTCTAAGTAGTTTCATGAAACATTCTTGAGCTTAAGGATACAAATTTTAGCTTAGTAAAATGACTCATCGTTGTAAATCTTGTGCCTTTGGGATCCTTTCAAATCACTGAAACTATAAATACTAATCTGTGACCAACAGGGCCCATTTTCGAATAAAGCAGAGAACCAGGGGAAATGACATTTTTATTAATATATTCATATAATACATTCATTTAACACTGGTATGTGATTATAAATAGGAATACCTATACAAACATTATGAAATAGGAACAATTCCTGAAATTACCTAATTCTTCCAGAAATTTGGGGGTTATTAAGAAGACAAAGAAACATTTGGTAGGGCCTCTCAATACTTCTGAACATTAAGAGTCAAAAGTACCTAAGCCACAGCAAAGTAAGTCACTTTTCGGCAGAGGGAGTCCCACCATGTCCAGTGTTCGGCTGAAGTAGTTCTTACAAGTGGAGTTGGGGGAGCTCTGGTCATTGCCTATGAATACTAGTTACTGAAATACCAGATCTGCCCGCAGGGCTGCTATTGCTGAGTTTTGGAGACGCTCATGAGTTTTGCTCTTGTTGAGTCTCCCTCAATATCAGGACACTTGCTGGGATTAACAGTTGCCTGTGTTTAAGAAGGCAAACTATGGCTATGGATGGTGGCTAGGAGATAGTGTCAGAGATTTCCACTTAACACTAGATGATAATAAAGTCCAAAACTCCTTGACATGGCCCTTCAAATAAAAGGTGTTCAACATCTATATGTATTTACCATGTGCCAGGCATGATGCTCGTGGCTGTAAAAAAAAGGAGATTGAGGACTGCAAGATACCAATGTATTCTACTTAAAATAGTCCGTGAACCAGGGCCAGTGTCAGCCTATCTCCACCTACTCCCCACTCCTATGCTAAATAATACCTGGTTTTGGTTTTTATTTTCACACTCCTGTGCATTTGCTCAGAGACTACTCTCTCTGCATGGAAAGCTGTTTATCGGCTTCTGTGCCCTCTCCAACTCCACCCACACAGGCTGGATTGTTCTTCATCTGTACTTCATGTCTCTCCTCCTGTTGTCACCCTGGCCAAGCCGTGGCTGCACTATGTCACCATCTGCTGTCTGCTTCTCTCCCAGGAGCATGAGCTCCTGAGGGCAAGGGCAGGATCAATTTCTATTTCTCTCTTTGTAATCCTAGCTCCCAGCACCTGTCCACACAGCAGGTACTTGGTAAATGTGTGTCGAATAAACAAATAATAGCATTTTCAAGAGGAAACCGAAAGAAAAAAAGGGTTAAAAGAGGCAACTCTGTTTTCACTAAAAAGGGAATTGCCAATAAACAGGGAAAGAGTGTGTATCTGATTCCAAGCAAGAACCTTGAAAATAAATCTCCCCAAGATAGAGAGGGTTTTTTTTTAAACAAAAGATGTTAATTTTGAAAAGGCTGGTAGTACTATTGACTCTAGAAAAAGTAATTCTGAACTCAAAACCACAATGTGACCAAGTAAAACTCCAAAAATAGAAAATGATGATGCTTGGAACACATGATTGGATTTATTTTCCCTCGATGTAGAGAAGGTTGCAAGGAAATCTAAATTATCCATCATACTTAAGTCTGGCCAGGGTCAGCTGGTAGCGTCTGATCACTCAGCAGAATTTCATCTAATGGATTGAAAGTTGGTGGAGAATACTTAAAGGGGAATCCAGTGCACTAAGATCATCCGTCAGTTGTGATTATTAGCTTAATCAGAGTGATTTGTAACATACACGCTAGGATATCCAAATGAGCATTGTTCTCAAAGTAGTGTCCTTGAGAGACCATGACATTTTTTTCAGTGATGCTGCCACAGAAACACTTTAATGTCTCCTCTTCCAGAGTCATCTTCAGAGTTGTTCATGGGCCATCCAAGATCTGAAAGAAGAAACTCGCAAAAGACTATATTTATTCTGGGTTGTTCCAATGAGAAAACTAAACTATATTGGATGATTTTTCGAGATCAGTTTCAACACAATAGAAAGATGAATTTTCTAACGATTTAAGCCATCCAAAAATGGAATGAATTTTTGGTAACATACAATTTTCACTGAAAGTATTCAAGCAAACACTTAATGACCGCTTATAGAAGTGATGAAAAGAAGATTAATATATTTCAAAGTCATTTTGAAAGCTGAGAATTTGTGATTCAAAGAATATCTGAGTAATTATTTTATGGTCATACTACACATGTATTATAATCTGCATGCATCAAGTCCCTACTTCTCCAGGTCTGTGCTCAAATGTCACCTTATTGCAGAGAGCTTTCCTATGTGAAATATGAGCCCCACTATCTTCTTTATTCCCTCTTACCCTGTTCTATTTCTCCCCATATAGCCTCTGTGTGATATGTCCTGTATTTTCTTGTTTATTTAGATATTGTTTGTCTCCCCCAACTAGAATGTAAGTTCCATGAAGGGAGGGACTTTGCTGGTTTTCTTCTCTGCTCTAACTCTAGCACCTAAATTATAGTCTGGCACATAGGGTGTGTTTAATAAATTATCTAATAAAAATAATATGAAAATGTTAGAGAAAAATTACAAACACGAGAGAGGAGAAAGTAAAACAAACTTCCATTAATTTATACCCTCAGATTCACACAGTGGTCAACATATCCTATGTGCCCGCTTCAGCAATACGTAATTCCTGAGGAAAGGAGCTTGTGCTATCACTTGCATGTACTTTCTTCTCATCTGTTTTTTTCCCAAAGAACACACAGGTTTTTATATAATTGTAATCATTGTTCATCATTTTACGTAAATGTCATTATACAGTTGAATAACTCACCTTATTCACCAGATTTGGCTAGAATGACTTGAAGTCATTTCCAAAACTCAAACCAATTTTCCCATAAAAAGATGTGTTACCACTGAGGCTACACAAAGATATATGCTAGAGGCCATAAAAAAACCAATGAACTCATCATTTCTAATTTCATAATCATCTCTCTTATTGTTGAGTGAAATGAATCATAGTTATTTTTGGAGGTAGAATACCATAATGAGTTAAGATCATAACAGTTAGCCAAAACATTCTTGCAAAAGAAAAAAGTTGGAGGACTTACAATTCCTGATTTCAATAGGTACTACAAACCTATAGTAATTAAGACCATGTGATCTTGGCATAAGAAAATAGACACATAGACCCATAGAACACAACTGACTGTCCAGAAGTAACATTTATGGCCAATTAATTTTCCACAAAGGCATCAACACAATTCAATAGGGTAAAGCAGGGTCTTTTCCAAAAAAAATATGCTAAGACAATTGGACATGTTCCTGTAAAAACATGAAATTAGACCCTGATCTTACACATGTGCAAATATTAAGTCAAAAGGGTAATAGACCTAAACATAAATCCTAAAACTATAAAACTCTTAGAAGAAGACACAGGAGCAGTTCTCTCCGATCTTGGGTTAAGAAAAGATTTCTTAGTTATGTTATTAAAAGTTCATTCAATAGGAGGAAAAATTGACAAATAGGACTTCATCAAAATCAAAAGCATTTGCTCTTCAAAAGACACCAATAGACAATCTACAGAATGGGAGAAAATATCTGCAAATTATATATTGCATCCAGAATATATAAAATCCAGAATATATAAAGAACTCTTGAAACCCAATAATAAGACAACCCAATTTAAAAATGAGTATAAGATCGAATAGTTATTTTACCAAAGTAGGTACAAGGTGGCTAATAAATACATGAAATGATGCTCAACATCATTACTTATTAAAGGAATGAAAATTAAAACTACAATGAGATCTCATTTCACATCTACTGAAATGGCTATAATCAGAAAGACAAGCAACAACAAATTAGGA
Source organism: Equus przewalskii (assembly GCF_037783145.1). NCBI lineage: Eukaryota > Metazoa > Chordata > Mammalia > Perissodactyla > Equidae > Equus > Equus przewalskii. The sequence goes on from NC_091834.1 coordinate 79,611,281, forward strand.
TGCGGAGAAACTGGAACTCTCATCGTTGCTGATAGGAGTGTAAATAGGTGTTGCCATTTTGGAAAATAATTTGGCAGTTTCTTGAAAAGGTCAATGTCAACTTACCATATAACTGAGCAATTCCACTACTAAATATCCACCCAAAAGAAATGGAAATATATGGCTACACCAAGACTTTCATGTAAATATTCATAGAAGCATTGTTTATAATAACCCAAACCTGGAAACAACCCAAATATTCACCCACTGCTGAACATATAAACAAAATATCGTATATTATACATGTATTGATAAAACGTATTTTTACACACACTTGAACAGATATTTATTTATCTGTATGCTAAGATGAAGACTTGTAAACCATGTATATATTTTACCACAGTCATAAGAATATGGGTATACACATAATTTCAAATTAGCATATCTTCAGTTTTTGGCCCAGATACAAATCTAGATTCAAATTCTAGCTCCACCACTTCTTAGCTCTGTAGCTCTGGGCTAGTTACTTAATCTTGCTGAGTTGATACTAGTAAAATCAGGGTAATTATATATACCTTACAGGATTGTAGAATTAAAGGGGATAAAATATATAAAGTGCTTAACACTAGCCCAGCACAGGGTCAGTTCTTAATAAATCATACCCAGTATTATTATTTGTCTCTTTTGAGTTTCATTTACAAACGCAGTTGTTGCCTAACACTCTTGGTTGAGAAGAAGGAAGCCATTTTGTGCAGTGGAGAAAGCCACTTCTGCTCTTCTAGCCGTCTGACTTCAAATTTTTCCATTAATCTCTCAGATGCTCAGTTGCCGAAATCTGTAAAGGAGAATAATGTTAGATATCTCACAGGACGTGTTATGATTAAGAAAATTATATTAAAGTGCTTTGTGAGCTGCAAAATACAATAAACGTATAAAGCGCCATATTATTATAGCCTTCTGTTCCCATGAATGCCACCCACAATTTGTTTTTAGGAGAACCTGAATAACTACTCATAGAGCGATGTGTAGTCATTTTTCAACCTCTAGGATTATAATGAAAGAATCTTTTCATGGCCCTGGTGGCAGCGAGTCATTTTCAAAATAAATTTTATTCTCCTGTTGTTTAAATACAAAGTAAGAACTGGGTTACTCTCGATGTGAAACACACTCTGCCTGCCCTCATGAGCTATCAGTCTCAGCTAAATATGTCCCTGGCCAGTGTGTTAATAATCCCCACTGGTTCCGAGACCTCCTTCTACCAGCGAGGTGACATTCTTTGTGTTCAAATGTCCAGCTGACGTCTGCTGCTTAAAACAGCCCATGCTTTCACCCCTCTCTGCATTGTCACAGTCCTGCCTCTCCGCTCTTAAAAGGCTATCGCAGCCACTCCTAGCACCAGTTGCTGACCAGCCTGCCCACCTGCCTCCCTGACTGCTGCGGGCTGCCTTGAATGCCCGGTTCTTCAAGCTCCTTGTGGGTCTGACAAAACAGGGACCATGTCTACCTTTGGCTACAGGAGAGGACTTAGCAAATATGAATCCATCGATGAGGACGAACTCCTCGCTTCCCTGTCAGCTGAGGAGCTGAAGGAGCTAGAGAGGGAGTTGGAAGACATTGAACCTGATCGCAACCTTCCCGTGGGGCTAAGGCAAAAGAGTCTGACGGAGAAAACCCCCACAGGGACATTCAGCAGGGAGGCGCTGATGGCCTATTGGGAAAAGGAGTCCCAAAAACTCTTGGAGAAGGAGCGGCTGGGGGAGTGTGGAAAGGTAGGCTCTCAGGATTATTTCCTCTCTCCTCCCACCCCCCAACCCCCCACCCCAAACCCAAGAACCTGTTGTCTCTAACTTTTCAGTTCTCATCACTGTTCTTTTTTTATAATCCATTTGTACCTGCTCTGAAAAATTTCTCAAGCTGAAATGGTCCTGTAAATTCTATGGCCACCCAGTGGATCATACATGTAAAATTCTTAGCTGGGGTTCTATGATTGACTAAAGATGAGATCTTCAAGAGGAAAAGAATTCACAAGCAAGGCATGGGTTTACATATTTTGCCAAACATAAGTTTAATTTGAGTTATAAGTTGGGGATGTGGAATAATATCTGTTTCTGACTATATATATATATCTATATATATATAGAAGTTAAGTAAATTTGTTTTCTTCTATAAAGACAAAAATGGGTACTACTCTGGTTGCTCTGACTGTGATGGTGGCCGTAGTAAAAATAATTCTTTTTCACCAATATCCAGAAGTGTAGGGTGGTGGGAAGTATGTGGAGCTGAGAGTCGGGGGGCCTTATTTCTAGTACCTGCTCTATCCCTAAGTTGTTAGACCTTGAACAGATAGTCAGTCACTTCTGCAAGATTCTCTTTCCTATCTGTCCATGTAGGGAGTTGAATCCAGCATTTCTTTTGTGAATCAAGAACCCTTTTGAGATTTGGATAAGTTACAGACTTACTTTAAGAAAATGTGCCTGTGCTTGTGCATGCATATGCAAACTGTTACACAGAATTTCAAATGACAATGCACATCCCGTAACCCACCTGAGGACGCAGGTGAAACACGCCTGCGTAGATGATCTCTAAGATTCCTTCCTACTTTATAAGGGTGATTCTGAGGTCAGGAAATGTGCTTATATTAGAGCTCAGATCTATTAAGCTCTTGGTCTCTGCCGAGTACAAAGTTACTTTGAATTTGCCAAATGAATCATTAACAGCAGAAAATTCAAAAGACTAGGCTCTTGGAGAATAGTCATGGCAGTAAGAATGTTAATTTAGCAAATTCCTGAATCCGTGGAAGAACACAGGTCAGGAGCAACAGTTCAAAGCCCCTGTGCTCCACTGGAGTCATCTAAAATCAGAGCGCCCTGAAGCCAATGGCCAGACTTCCACAGCACTAATCCAGGCGCCCATAGATATCTTGATGACAGGATGTGAGGGTCCCAGGGGTAGCAAGACACGTGTGAGCTTTGTCCATGTCAGTCATCGCAGGAAGGGCCACTGGGATCAGGCCAGGGTCTGCCAAGGCCAAGGTGGCCACCCACACTGAGGGGCTGCAGGAGGAGGTGAGAAAGGAGGACACACATGACGGCCCAGGGTTTGGGCTGGTCAATTCCTCCACAACCGTGATTTTTAGAGGTCTTTTTTTTTCAATGGGGACTGTGTGTCAAAAAACATGATAAAATACATAAAATGTGACATTTTTATTACAGTTCTTAAAAAGAATTTCCTTCATAAAAAGAGTGAAATTGCCTCAGAATATCCAGGACAGACAGCCATTATAGTACTAACCCACAAAGGCATTTTAATGTCATGATGTCTTGAGATCAGTGGGAAACAAAGGGCAAAGCTGGTTGTCAGCTGTTGATGAAACCCACTGGATCCTGCCAAAGGTTTTGCCGATCCCTGCCAATGGCTTATCAGCTCAATGAGAGAGGCCGCCGTGTTGAGGAACTTTGATTCCTTTCTCGGCTAGTTAACTTGTCTCCCACTACACTTTCTCTGCTGGCCATCTGTCTCTGAAGTCACAAGGAGTGCTGAGCAGAAGCTTGCCAGTGGAGGGTGTCAATCCATTCCCACCACAGGAAAAGCAGCTGACCAGTGGCGGGGGGTGGGGGGTGGGTGGCGACAGGGACAGCCACATAAGTGAAGAGCAGCGCAGTATGCATCGTGAGGAGGCGGGGGGCGGGGGGGGGGGGGGGGTCGTGCTTCTCAGGCTACTGGCTCTGTAAAGGCTTAAGAAAATCATGTTCAACGTCTGCCGAATGACAGAACACAGGTTCACACAAACTGATGCTGCGTTAGAGCTCCAAGGGGCCTTAGAGACCCAAGGATCCAGCTCCCCTTGCTTGAGCATCTGCTGGGTCTCAGGCCTAGATGTAAATGAGTTTGCTTACATTATTTCATTGACTTCTTACCTTCTGCACACAACAACTGAGACTAGGAGAGATTGAGAAACTTATTTGAAGTTAACAGCTTCTAAGTAGAGCTGAAATTCAAACCAAGCTCTGTTGGCACAAAGACCGTGAGTCTCAAGACACGGGTGCCCAACCATGAGCATTGCCTGGGAACTTCTTAGAACTGCTGCTTCTAGGGCTCCCCCAGACCTGCAGAATGAGGAACTCTGGGAGTGGGGCCCTGCAATCTGTGGGCTCACAAGCCATCCCGGTGATTGCGACACACACTATAGTCTGAGGACCGCTCAACTAAACTGTAGTTTCTCTGAGACCCCCAGAGGATGAGTGATTTGTCTAAAGTCAACCAGCTCTTTAAGAGTAGACCAGAAGCAGAACTGAAAACTGAGCCTCTTGCTTCCTTGTTCATGTAGTGATGCCAAGGAGGTGAGAAGGAGAATTGGTTGGCCACCCCCTTCTTGTCACTTTCTCTGTTCCCTAGGTGCACCAACATCCACCTTCTGCCTATTCCCCTCAGCACCACATGCCTTACTGCCTCCCCTCACCCCTGTTCCCACCAGAATCAGGGTTAACCCGGAGCAGCAGCAGCCCGAGCCCTGGAAGTGTGCAGTCAGTACAAATGCTGGGGTAGTTTCGAAAGTAAAAAAGAACGTTTTTTGCATCCTCCTATCTTCCCTCTCTCGACACCTTTCTCCCTTTTGATGTTCTTCTTTCAGATCTCCCTTTCCTAGAGTGGTAACCATTTCAGACCGTCTGGGACTGTTGAGATTTTAGACCGAACAATCCTGCCTCCTGGGATACCTTTCAGAGTCAGGCAAACCGGGACAGCTGGTCACCTGACCGCACCCAGCCCTGTCGGTCCCACTCTCCGAATCAGTGAGCGAATCATACACGATCCTCTCCTCACTCCTTTGGGAAAAATGACAAGCCTTAAAATAGATACTTTACTGGGGGAAGTAAAACGCCCTGCGTGCACACCTCAAGGATAACTTGAGGGGTGTCAAAGAAGGCTTTCTGGAAGGAGTGTCATTTAGATGTTACATGACAACTCGTTGCTGGATAACAATTTCAGATATTGTCTCCCCAGGTACATTTCGAGAGGAAAACACCTCTTGCAGATAGAGCCTAAAGGTCTTGACAAAACCAAAGAGAGTAAAATTTAATGGTGGCATGAAAGCCAGTATCTCTCGATTTTGAGATGGACCCCTTTCCTCCAAATACTGAAACGGCTAAAAACATACACACATAAACTCACAGGCACACATGGACTAGAATGATATGAAAATATACAAAGGGATTTGAGGTGAGGTGGGGATGGGGAGAAGCCAGCGTACGATTCTTTCTTTCCTTCAGCTGCTGTAACCCACTTACCCCACTGCTGGGCTTATGCGGCCTCCTCTCCCTCCTCATCTCACCAAGAGGCCCGGCTAAAGCCACATTCTTTCTCTTATGTTTTTGGGTTGTGACTTGCAGCCAGCTGCCACCAAACAGGCCCCCCCCCCCCCCCAACACAGATGCACAAACACACAGACACACACACACACAGTAGCCCTCTCCCACTTGCTCCTGGAGAAGTGGATAAATTAAGACTGGACAAGCCACCCAGGAGGGGCTGACCACTTCCCCAGGCCATCACTTGCTGCCTGCCACTCTAAACAAGCAGATACCGGAGGCTGTTTTGTGAGAGCAACTGGGCAAATAACTTGGAGCCCAGGGCAGTGTTTCCAAGCTCATTCCACAGCCTCGGGCAGCAGGAGCTCTGTTTCCAAGGTAGAGGGAAGAATCATGCCTTTGGGGACAAAGGAGGGACTCTGGGCTTTACAGAAGACAAAGAGAGGACTAAAAAGATAGCATTGGGGGAAAAATCAGATTCCGTCAGCAATTTCCAGATTGTTTTTTATCAGGAAAGATAGCAAGGAGAAGAGAAAGAAGGGTCACTTGGGCTTCTTGCCACAGAGTCTTGCAAACGGGAAAGACAAAGATAGAATGAAATTGTGTTTGCCTGAAAGCCTTTCATGATTGATACATGCTGAATAATTGAAGACCCTCAGGCTGAGGCGATGGCTTGCTTCAAGATTTTCTACTGTTCTCTGCTGTTCCACCCTACGGTTGGAATCTAGTTAGTGCCAAGGGCGATGATTATCTCTCTCACTTCGTGTCTTCTGCAGTCTGTCTCATTTAACCCTGCACAAGCGTGAGATTTCAAGTCGATTCACTGAAAAAGGTGACGGAACATCTTTCCGCATAGAGCTGGGTTTTAGCCTGCTGCTGCCTTGGACAGCAGCCCTGCCTCAAGGCTTCCTTTCCCAGAGCAGGGACAAGGACAGCAGCACCTTGCAGGTGGTGTGAGGTCCCCAAGACCCTGTGCTAGGCTCTACCTCAGAGGTAGATTAAATGTTGGAGGAGCAAATGATGCCCCCGCCTCTGTCTACACCGAGATGGGGCGGGGGGGGGCAGAGAGCACTTGGCTCCTGTCACATCTGCTATAGGAGGCAAATCTGGGGAAGAAGTTTTGTACGTTAAAAAAGGGAACCCATTAACATGTTGTTTATTTTTATTTTCATTAATTTGCTTGAGATGGAGAAATAAGGAAGGACAGAGGAGTGATTCCAGAAGGGAAGGTTGAATTTGTTAAATTGTAAGCAGACTAGGAGTCAAATAGTTCCGAATAGGTAGTTAAGAGAATAAAAAATTTATCAAGGGTTTTCCAAAGCTGAAGTTCCAACATATTTGTTCAATTGGCAAAACGATCACAAATTTTTATTCAAGAAATCTAATTCTGCATATTTATTTTGCAGAAAATAAAAGAAATGTTTATAGAAAAAGCTGTTGAACTTTAAGCAATGAAATGTTAACCTTGGTCACCTGAGCTAGAGAGCTCAAAAGCAGGTTAACTTTTTCCTTATATACTTTTCTATTACTTGCTATGTGTTATTTTTCTTTATTTATTGAATATAATTAATATATAACATAGTATTCATTTTAGATGTACCACATAAACATTTGATACACGTATTGCAAAACTGTGTTACTTTTGTAAATTAAAAAATTGTGCTTAAAAAGGACAAACATAATGATGATAACATGCTCTTTAGGTTGCAGAAGAGGACAAAGAGGAGAGTGAGGAAGAGCTGATCTTTACTGAAAGTAACAGTGAGGTTTCTGAGGAAGTGTACACTGCAGAGGAGGAAGACCAGGAGGAGGAGGAAGAGGAAGAGGAGGAAGACGACAGCGAGGAAGAGGAAAGAACGACTGAAAACAAGAAAGGTATCAATGGAACTGTAAATTATGATAGCGTCAATTCTGACAACTCTAGGCCAAAGACATTTAAAAGTCAAATAGAAAACATAACTTTGAGCAGTGACCACAGCAGAAGAAACACAGAGTCGCCGGCTGCTATTCACCCTTGCGGAAACCCTACGGTGATCGAGGATGCTTTGGAAAAAATTAAAAACAACGACCCTGACACCACAGAAGTCAATTTGAACAATATCGAGAACATCACCTCACAGACCCTTACCCGCTTCGCTGAGGCCCTCAAGGACAACGCGGTGGTGAAGACCTTCAGTCTGGCCAACACACACGCCGATGACAGCGCGGCCATGGCCATTGCCGAAATGCTCAAGGTCAACAAGCACATCACCAGCGTCAACATCGAGTCCAACTTCATCACGGGCAAGGGGATCCTGGCCATCATGAGAGCTCTGCAGCACAACACCGTGCTCACGGAGCTGCGCTTCCACAACCAGAGGCATATCATGGGCAGCCAGGTGGAGATGGAGATCGTCAAGCTGCTGAGGGAAAACACCACACTGCTGAGGCTGGGCTACCATTTTGAGCTTCCAGGACCAAGAATGAGCATGACGAGCCTCTTGACGAGAAATATGGATAAACAGAGGCAGAAGCGGATGCAGGAGCAAAAACAGCAAGAGGGATGTGATGGAGGATCCAACCTTAGGACCAAAGTCTGGCAAAGAGGAACGCCTGGCTCTTCACCTTACGCATCTCCCAGGCACTCTCCTTGGTCATCTCCCAAACTTCCCAAGAAAGTCCAAACTGTGAGGAGCCGTCCTCAGTCTCCTGTAGTCCCACCTGCTCCCCCACCCCCTCCTCCTCCCCCGCCGCCTCCTCCTCCCCAAAGGCTGCCACCTCCTCCTCCACCTCCACCTCCTCCACTCCCAGAGAAAAAGCTTATCACCAGAAACATTGCAGAAGTCATCAAACAACAGGAGAGTGCCCAGCGGGCATTACAAAATGGACAGAAAAAGAAAAAAGGCAAAAAGGGTAAGAAACAGCCCAACAATATCCTAAAGGAAATAAAAAATTCCCTGAGGTCAGTGCAAGAAAAGAAAACGGAAGACAGTTCCCGACCTTCGACCCCACAGAGATCAGCTCATGAGAATCTCATGGAAGCCATTCGGGGAAGCAGCATAAAACAGCTAAGGCGGGTAAGTAACCCAAGAGCAGACAGCCAGGCACAGATTTAGTAAAGGGGTCGGCCTTCATTGCAAAGCGGTATCAAGGTTGACTCCCAAAATACATATAAATATTTTAAATATTTTAGTATGCAAGACAAGCATACTGAGTTTGGGACCTCAGGAGCATGTCACCAGAGAGCACATTTCCATTCGAGAGGTGTGCCTGGGCCACCTTCTCAGCCTCTCTGTCTTTATAGGGCCAAGTTCACTTTAAGACACTCCAACATATAAAAACCCTAATTTCCTTAATAGGAAAGGCAGGGAGTATAATCTACATTCCAAAAAAGATTCATCACTTGTCAAAAATTTTACCACCGAGTTGCAAGTGATTTAAAACCTAATTTATAATAAAAAACTTGAATACCACGCAGCATTAATCTATATGAGTTCTTCTCAGAGAATACTGCTAGACACATACCCTACAGATACATTTGACTTTATCATTTGTGTTGTTTTTATTGAAAGAAAATGCCCTATTTTTGTAGGTGGAAGTTCCAGAAGCCCTGCGATAAAAACATGATCTTTAGAAGAGGATGCAGAATTATTCAGTGGTATCAAAAAAAATGCCTTGTGAGATGTGTCTAAGTACCTTCTTCAATTTGAAATGTTCTCTGACTATAAAAATAGCCTCACCTATTAATTCCAAAGAGAATTTTAAGAAACAATCAGCATGTTTCTTCTGTAAATATGAAAATAAACTTCTTTTTTATGTCATGAGATTTGTATTGGCAAGAAGCAGTTTATTTAAAGATGCTCTTATATCCCTGGATGTGTTGGTAACACTGAGCTGTAACGAGTTAATGAAATGGGCTGTTATTTTTGTAATCCCAATAAATTTGGATTGAAGTTTTTTGTGTTTTTTTTAAAACAAACTAATATTTTTTTGTGAGTTGATATTCACATCTGTTAGGTGTGTATGTAATATGGCTATTAAAAATATTACATTCTTACACCAAAAGGGCTTGAGTCCTTAACATTTGCCTTTCTTTGTTTTCTCATATCCGAGAAAATCTGATTGGAACTCTTTTGAAAGGTCTGGAATCAAGAACTTTCTTAAAAGTCTTTTTGGTAGATAAAACCCATGAAAAGACCCCGAAGTGGCCATTATAATCTTGAATGCATGGATGTTAGACCCAGGATGTCAGCTGACACTCCCACATTCCCATAAGGCCGAAAGGTACCCAGAAGTAATTCAATCTTTTATAATTAAAATCAAGTATTTCTGGAAGAATAAACATTGAAAGTTAGAAAATACCTTGGTTGAGAGGAGATAAGTGCTAGAGGAATGCCTGGAAGACAGGCCCCCTGAGTTCAGAGCTATCTTGTGGCTGAGGCTAACAGTTCACCATTCAAGTCTCCTTTGGAACTCTCTGCGGATGAGCCTTAGTTCAGTGAGTCTCAGCCTTCTTGTGCCCTACACAATCCTAGTGATGTCAAAATGCACCACACCCCCTCAGAGACAAGTGCACTTGTGTTTGCAATCCCCACCAATCATTCAAACCAGCCCCTCTCACTCAAGAAAGATCTAAATTCAGATAAGAGAAAGACACATCAGAGATTACTTCATTCCACTCCAGTGCTCCACTCCAATTTATGAAAGCTAAAAATCTCTTCTAAAGTCCTTTGTATTAACTATGATTAGCAACGTTTCCTTTGTGCCCTACAGGGTATAACAGTCGTCTTGGTAAGCTCTCTGGGCCACCCATTCAATAATTGTTTGCTTCACATACAAAGCTTTGGATTATCTCCTATCAAGAGGATTGGGTTTCACTAGAAAATTTCTCCAGTCGTTCTTGGGTCTGTTTCTTTTAGTCTGCCATTCTCTTCCTCAATAAGAATAACTGATTTAATCTCTGAAGGGGAGTTCCAGAGGCCCAGGAGCTAAGTCAGTGCCCTAACTCCATGTGGGGAATGACTGGCATTTTCTGAACTATCTAGGTTGCCTCATGTACTTTTCACAACAACATGAAAAGGTGCTATTCCCATTTTATATGTGAGGAAACTCAGGCCCAGAGAGGGGACGTTTGCGTGTGACCTGGGTACCTCTGACTGTAGAGCCCACGCTCCTTCTGCGTCATGGCCCCTCGCTGCTTCCCTCCAGACTCAAACCTCCCAAAGGCTCCCTGTTCTTAGAACAACAGTGGGTATTTCAGTTTCCTTTGAGAGTAACTTCACTATTTTCACCCCTGAGTGTTTACAATCATGCTCATTATTGTTGTCCGAAGAAATAAAAGCTAAAATGTAGGTTTCTAAAAGGCGTGTGTGTGTGAGAGAGAGAGAAGGAGAGAGAGTGTGAATTTAGAACAGAAGCTCAGGCAGACCTTTCTTTCCCCTGGCCCTCGTGGAGTGTGAGGACAGGGCTTTTCCATATGGCAGCAGCTTCCAGCTCCATCAAGATGAGACTGAGGGGTAAATGGTTGCTGATAAACTGGGTCATTGATAAAACCATGCACGCGTCCCAGAAGGGGGTGTGCGGCAGCCCTCCCCAGTGAGGAGGGAAAGCTGCCGGGGAGGGGGAGACTAGCCGGAAGGGAGCGAGTGGGAGCCAAATATTCTCTCCTTTGCATTTTAAAAGGGTGGCTTGATGGAAATTTTGGGGCCTCAGGAGAGAGCAGCATGCAGTTACTAGGTTCTTCACAAGTTGTAAATAAAGATATGGACTCTCACATTCAATATATAAAAGAAAATATAAAACCCCTAAAAAGGAGTGTATGACATGGTCAGATACTAAGTAGGTACATTTGTCATTCAGGAAAAATATTTCTAGAACATTATTTCAGAATACAGTGCTGTAAACATACAAGGTATTGGGACTCTCTTTATTCAGCCCAGGACAGGTGCTCTTAGTTCACCCTCCCCGCAAACTCACAGAGCTGGGATGAAAACAAATTCGTTCATCGTCTACAAGGAGCTTTCAGCTCACTGGGAGACAGGCCATGCGAGCCCAGATGAAGTGTTTAGGCTATGATTTATATCTGCATGTTAATCCCTTAAGCCTGACTTGAAATGGGGCCAGCATGCTGTCTCGCTCTGCTTCAGGAACCCTGTTGCCCCAGGTATTTAATAACTCGGTGTCAGCAGGATCTTGATTTAATACCTGTGCTGACGTCGTTGCTACAAGTGAGTGAAAGGAAGCAGTAGTAACAGGCTGCAGTGCCTATATTGGGAGGCACCAAAGGTTGGGGTAAATCACCGTGCTCTTGAAAAGACCTCTTAGCTACTTCCTTTCAGGACAAATTGAACACCGTCTTTTCTTTGTTTCTCTGAGGCTTGAAAGGTGGAGTTTTATTTCCATCAATCATCAAATAGCATGATATAAAAAACTAAGACCTAAGAATTACAAAACTCAGGCATATGGTAGCAACATTGATGCACTTAGCAACTTCCGCAAATATTTTCCAAGTGCCTACCATGTTCCAGATCTTCTTCTGGATACTGAGGATTCACACAGAACAAAGGAGATACAACCCTTGTCCTCACGTAACTTACAGTCTAGCGGAGGGAGCTCACACCATTCTTTCACGCATCATGAATTGATTTATCACGTGCTTCCTGTGTATGAGGCACTCTGCTTGGGGCTGGGGAGACCAAGTTGAATTAGAAAGTGTCCTCCTCCTCAAAGTAGTGAGAATCCTATGAAACTATTCCTTCCAGAACAGCAGTAAGAACTGAGTAGAGGCAGATGTAGGGTCATACGTGGGCACTGTGGAAGGCTAAGCCTCTAAAGCTAGTGTCATAGCAAACTTTTTCTGTAAAGAGCTAGAGAGTAAATATTTTAGATTTTGTGGGCCATTTGGTCTCTGTCACAACGATTCAACTCTGCCACTGTAGGGCGAAAGCAGCCATAGACAATACACAAAGAAATGAGTGTGTCCTAATACAACTTTATTTATAAACACTAAAATTTAAATTTCATACAATATTCATGTCTTGTTAATTTTTTTCCTTTAATTTTTTCCAGCCGTTTAAAAATGTAAAAACTCTTCTTAGTTTGCAGGTGTTGGATAGATCTGACTTGTGAGCCACAGTTTGTTGTAGACCCTTGACTAGAAGCAGCAGAGAAGAGTCAAGAAAAGCTTCTCAGGGAAGGTGACACTTGATTTGGACTTTTAAAGAATAGAGTCTTTTAAAGAAAGACACCAGCTCAAAAAAGAGTTGAGGGGCCGGCTGGGTGGTGCGGTGGTTGGGTTCATGTGCTCTGCTTCAGCAGCTGGGAGTTGGAGGATTCAGATCCTGGGCACGGACCTACACACCGCTCATCAGGTCACGCTGTGCTGGCGTTCCACATACAAAATTGAGGAAGACCGGCACAGATGTTAGCTCAGGGAGCATCTTCCTTAAGCAAAAAGAAGAAGATTGGCAAGAGATCTTAGCTCAGGACCAACCTTCCCCATCAAAAAAAAAAAAAAAAAAAAAAGCGTTGAATGAGGGGGTGGGGAATGAGGAAGGACATTTAAGATTGAGGAAACGGTATCACAGAAAATAGAAGAAAATCATAGGGTAGAGTGTAATTCTGTAAAAACAAGGATTTGGTAAAGAGTTAATATTGCAGTCTTTTTTTCTAGAATTGATAATTTTGGTGGATTAAGGATAGGACTATTATATAGTCTCTGTATGAACATTTCTTTTTACAAAAATAGTACATGATCATTAAGAAAAATCAGAATAAACAGATAAGGAAAAGAACATAAAGAATTCCCATTATCCCACCTACACAGAAAGACTACTGATAACCCTTTAGTGTATATCCTTTTAGAACATCTTAATGCATATTTAAACACATATAACTGTTTTCTACAAAAAGGGGAAGATAGCATACATACCATTATATAACCCACCATATTTTATTTCAAAAATTCAATGTCAAAATTTATTGGCTAAGTTATTTTGATTAGCCCTCTGATCTTCGATATTTAGTTTCTTCCAATTCATTCCTTTGATTTATTCTAACTTTTAACTGTTCTGAAAGCCCTTGGAAGAAATGATTGGCTGAATGATTGACAGCTAAAAAGCCATCTGCCAATAGCCAAGAGCTGTGAGGCATCATTGTGGTACATCAAAACTGGAAATTAGGTTATAACCAAATTGTCATGTTTACCAACTTTCTCTCAGCCAAATTGTATGCTTATCCAAACCACAAAGCATGCATTAGTAAGATGTATTTCAAAAAGTCCATACAATTTTCTACTTCTCAATAAAAAGGCTGGGATGGATTGAGAGTCGTAGGTGGTCATCCTGAACAACTTAACGCAAGCTAAGGAATGTGGACTTAATTATGAAAGTCATAGGAAGGATTAAAGGATTTCAAGAGGAGGAGGGACATGATGTTCATGCAGGTTTTGAAAACATGACTTGTGTAACCGAGAGGAGGATGGACTCAGTCAGGCCCAGGCTGGTGGCAGGAAGACCAGTTAGAAGACCATTGTAACAATCTAAGAATGAAGTGATGCCAACTTGAGCTGCGAATGCTGAGTGGGTGTAAAGAGGCCAGATCAGATAGAGCAGAGACTTAGAAACCATCTACTCCACAGAATTTAGTTACTGGTTGGATGTAGGGGGCAGGAGGCAACAAAAGAGAGGTGTCTATGTTGATGCTTATGTTCCTGGCTGAGCCATTTGAGTGGATAGTGGTGCCACAAAATGGGCTAGGGAATACAGCAGGAGCAGGTTTGGAGGAAGCAGGTGAGTTCAGTTTTAAATATATCACGTCTGGTCTGAGGTGCCTGTCCATTTATGTGTGGGTCAAGAATCATGGGGGTGGGATTTGTGCTGGAAATAAGGATTTGGGCAGTCATGTGGTATGAGTGGCACTTAAAGATGGGGATTTGGATGAGGTCACTCAGAGAGTGTGGCGAAGAGCAGCGGCTGTGACCAGAGAGAAATCAGAGGAGAATCATGTGGCAAAGCAGAGAGTTGCACTAAGGAAGGAGCAGTCAGCAGCATAAAATGCCTCAGCGAGTTCTGGAGCTTGAAAGTGTTCACTTGAACTGGTGATCTTGGAGAGAGCTAGTCTACGGCAGCAGAGGAGATGGAAGTCGAATGGTAGGGGTACAGTGGGACGACTCAGCCCGATGAAGAGTATAGTGGAATGCTTCAAAACTCAGGTATGTTGCTCTGGTGGACCATCAGAGGGTCCACAAATCTGAGTACAAAGGGCACATCTTCTTGGCATGTCATTTTTACTTGACATGAGAAATAAAAATTATATTTTTTATATATATACACACACGTAATTATTTTTACTGGACATGAGAAAATATATATAATATATATATTTAAATATAAATAAGATATATTTTTTCTCATGCCCAGTAAACATGACACGTGTGTGCATATATATGTGTGTGTGTGTGTGTGTGTGCGTATAATCTAGTTAAAGTCAACTGGAAACCTCATTCCACCTCTGTGACAGTCAAAATCTCCTACAGGATTTCTGAGGATTCCTGGGATGGAGGGGTGGTTGCAGGCTCATCTGCTCATGGTTGTTTCTGGCTTCATACTACCAGCATGCATCTTGCAAACCTATTTAATGGCCCCATTTCTAACTACATTGACCTAATGTGGCAATCAGCCTTCTTTCTTGATCTCCACAGGTTCAACATTGCATGAACATTTGGGAAATGAAGGTGGGGTTGACATTACAGCAACACAAATGACTTCAAATTGAACATGAGACGTCAGAGTTATTAGAAATCCTCTGGCTATCTCACCATCAGAGAGGTTTTCCCAGCAGCTATGTTATCCCACATAATAGTCAGTGTTCTCTTGCTAGTTTTTCACTTCCTTCCTCTCCTTTCATGATTCTGTCTCAACACTATCCACCTGAATTGCTCTTCGGAATTCCAATTTTTTTCACTCTGTTATGCACAGCAAATTCAGCTCTCTCTAGCCCCACTCCCAAAGAGCGGCTCCAGTCTACCTTTGCATATCCAACTGGTCAGTGTGGTGCAGATCAAAAGAGAGTTTGATTTAACAGGAACCACCCTAAAGTTATTGTTGTGAATTGAATTTCTCCTCTCTGGAAAATGGTATATCCTCTCCTTGGCCACCACAAAAACTCTTGTTGAGTCACTCACAATCTGTTATCTGCACTGTTGTTTCTGAACTTGTTTCTTCTTAACTAGTTGCTAACCAGTTGCTTTCTAACTGGTTTCTCTGTCTCCATTCTCACTCACCCCAATTTGTCTTCAAGATGCTAGAGTGATATTTTTGCACAATGCAATTCTGATGACATCAGTCACCTGTTTGAAATTCTTCAGAGGTAAACCATATTCTACAGAATAAAGTTCCAATCCCTTAACACGGCAAACATGGCCCTGATTATCTTTCTGTCTCATCTTCCATTACTTGTCCTCATGTACCCTATGCTTAGACCATACTGAGCAACTTGCAGTTCACTGAACAACTGATAGGCCGTCCTGACACACACCTTTTCACACACCATTCTACCTGTCTAGAATTCCCCTCCCACTCTGTACATCTGGTTAGCACCTACGCATCCCTCAAAGGAGACCTGGAAAGATCAGTAGCTTATTGACCCAGGAGATAGGGAAAAGGCCATCCTTCAAAACAATCTCTGTCCTTCTCCACACTGCCCCTGGGTGACCTCTTCCAAACCCCTATCTTTAAATATACTCATACCGCATGACCCCCACATCCTTACTTCCAGCACAAATCCTACCCCTATGATTCTAAACCCACACATTCAAATGGACAGGCACCTCAGACACAGTGTATTCAACACTGAATGCATCTTCTTCCTCCAAGACCTGTTATATTCTATATCCCACAATCTCACAATTCACTTTTCCATGCATTATATACCATTTGTGTACGTCTTAATCTTCCTACTGTCCCACTGGACTATCTATCCTGGAGGTGAGGGACTGTATCTTATTTTTGTGCTTAATAAACAGCAAGCATTCAATACATATATTTGAATAGACAAATATCCTTAGCTAGTCAACAACAATGAACAGACAACATGACAGTATCTTTCTCACTGTCCCTCCCAGGGTGGCCGACAGTAGCATGGGACCAAAAAGGATCATGGTTGAGAAATGAAGTTCCAGAGGCAGGATTGGTCCCACTAGGACAGGGGAGGACGTGCACATGGAGGCCAACCGGCTCCAAGGAGCATATCATTAAGGAGCAGCCAACGGTAGGCATTCCCTCTGTGCCCATGGTAGGGCCAGAGTTCTGAGAATGTCCACAACCCCTCTCGCTGGTCCTCCTCCCTCAAAGACGCCACCCCTTTTCCATGTGTGATCTGGGGGCAGTGGTCAGGCTGTTGTCATGCATGGCGGTGCAGGCTACAGTCTGGAGAGCATTTGGGCAACCTGAGGACTGCCAACTAGAAAACAGAAGTCCTGTTCTCTAGATAAACCATCTTGAGGTAAAATTAGTATAATCTTTAAAACCCTCACTCTTGAGTTCATTAGACAAATTTGCATTCCAAAGTGGAGGTTTTTCCTTTGATATATTATCTGTTTGTACACTGGCTATGCTGCACTGATTTTGAGACAACTGATCACTTGTTCCAGATTGAAACATTGTGTAATCAGCCATATAGTCTTTATTACAAGTTAAAGAGTTTCTTAGAAACTTCTGGAATTTTAAAAAATTCAGCATATAATTGAAAAGTATACCCATTTCCTCTGATCAAAATACGTTGGTCACCAGCACAAATTGCTAAATTCTCTCTCTTCCTGAACGAAATCCCTGTTACATAAACACAAAAACAAATGGTCTACAGTCAGTCTCAGGTTACAATTTGCAAGTTGCCCTCCCTGACTTTATCGTGCATTAATTCCCCTTCAAGCTGGGGCTGAGTGGTGGCAGCACCCCAGACTGAAAACCAGGACATTCACGGGAACTAATAATCCAACAAAGAGCAGCTCAGAGGAACTCCACATTGAAGCAAAATTGGGAAAATAAAGCTTTTTTTGACATTTAAAGGAAGAGTCAGAGGGCAAATACATTTATTTCTACATATTTGTGAATGTCTTTCTAGAAGTTATACCTTAATTTTCTGCAGCTTATGCTTTACCAACATGTTACCAGTTGGAAGTTGCAGGGACTACAGTGGACCAGCAGAAAGCTGAAAGTACCCCATTCCCGGGCAGTAAGGTAATACTCACTGACGGCCCAATTTATTTTTCTCTAAACGCTGCCCAGAATTTTTGGTGACTCTTTTCAGAGACTCATAGAAAGTTTAACAGAAATCTTGACCTGTCAGAACTTGTTGGGATAGATAACATACTTTTGCTCCAGAGTTGTCACTAGTAAAAGTTGTTTTTAAGCAAATGCAGATTTTTTTTAATATAGGCAAAAAAACCCACCAAAAACTAATCCAAATTCTTCTCCACATATGATATTCATAAATTAAAAGTCACCATTGGGGTGATAAAAATATGAAATAAATGGAAAATGCTTAAGGAAAGAAGACACATTGGCAGAGATTACTTGAAGTTCAGAGAGAGGACTCTGAGGTAATTCCAAATAAATTCTTGTGTAATCATTTATTAGGCATTTGGGATTACTCAGACATGCCAGTTACCTAATCTAATATTTCAAATGGAAAAAATATTTTAATGGTGATGGAAGGGGGATGGGAGTTGGGGATGAGCAAACCAAAGACAAATTTTAAGAGACTTTTTGTTCAGTGAATACACCAAAACTCTAAGGCTGTACTAATCTTCAAACCCGGCTTCGCTTGCTTTAGGGGTTGCTGATTTAGCTGCATGATTCTAACTTATTTTCCTTCCTGTTGCATTTTTTTTTTTTTTTTTTTGAAAACAGAGAATCACACCATTTCCCTTTGGGTCTTTGCATGTGCATAAGCAGAACAATCCCAAGCCTTCTACATTTGAAGTAAAGATATTGGAGTATTATTTTTATTTTTTACCCAGACCATCACTGGTATCTTGACATAACTGGGAGGTGGGGAACTATAGTGGTTAAGGGGACAGCTTTTGTATTAAGACAAATCGAAATCTAAGGCTCAGCTCTGCCACTTACTAGCTATTTAACTTAGTGAAAATTATTTAACCTGTTTCATTTGCCTTGGCTGAAAAATTGGGTTAAGAACTTCCTTCTGTAAAACATTTTCATGTCGTGCCCAACACTTAATAAGTATTTCAGTATATACTGGTTGGTATTGTGATGGATCCTTTTAAACATGATTTTTCTCAAAGGAAAAACATCTCAGTGATGAAAGGTCTGGGAGTGGAGCACGACCATGGGACTTTTGGAAGCCCCTATAAATGGCTTCATTGTCATCAAAAAGTAGCCTGGTCTGAAACTTGGTGAGCACCCACATTATAGTACCCCCGTAGAAAGGATGGGCTAGGGGATGCCGCCTGAGGAAGTCTGAGAGCAGTCTACACGGAGAATTGCAAACTAAGTGGGCAGATGTTGACTGTGCTCTCCGGGGAAAGTGTTTATTAGAAAACCACCTGGGGGGGCTGGTCAATGTACTGCCACTACAAAACAGGACCAGTATTTGATGAGGTGTTCTTGCTATTACTCACAAGCAGTCCATGGAATTTTCACTGTGCTTCATACGCCAGTATCAACTCACAAGTTTCAGGAAGCCAGACAAGCAAAACCAAATCCTCTTCTGTGTATTTTATACCCCGTAGACGACTTAATTACCCAACAATTACTGTTAATTTCTGTAATGGGGGAGGGAAGTAAGAGGACATGACAGGAACCATAAAACAAAAAATTGTACTGGATGATTTCTAGGAGGGGTAAGCATAATCGAGGTTATTGCTTTGATATCAGAGAAAGGGTAAAGCTGGAGAGTGATTTAAGGGGACAATGCTTCAAGAGAAGTAGTAACCAAAGACTGGGATGCAGTCCTCATAATTCTCTGAAATCTGTTGGTTCTTCTGTTTTCCTGCTCAACATTGTGCAGTAGTTTCTATCTTCTGAGGAGATGCTGTGAAAAAAAATGCCATTGGGAATTTAGGTGTGGAAACCAAACATCTTGGGAAAAAAGTTTTCTGTATTTTCAACTTTGTTGTTATTGCCTTCAAGTCAGTTTCTACTCCTAGAGTGGAACCCTGCCCGGTCTTTTTGTGCCCTCCTCTCATCTTCCAATGCTCTATCGGACAAGGCTCTGCTGCTATGTGTCGGGTGTTGACGGCCATTTTCACAAGTGGGTGGCCAGGTCCTTCTTCCTCGCCTGGAAGCTCTGCTGAAACTCGTCCACCATGGGTGACTTTCCCGGTATTTGAAATACCAGTGGCACAGCTTTCAGCATCACAGCAACATGCAGCCTCTACAGTACGACAACCAACAGACGGGTGGTGTGGTTCCCTGATTGGGAAACAACCCCGGGCCAGGGCTGTGAGAGTGCCGAATCTTACTCACCAGACCACCAGGACTGGCATTTTGAACTTTACACAGCATTGTTTTTGTTCCTCCGGAAGATTTGCCAGACAGCTCTGGTAAGTCAATTAACACCATTGTCAAGGTGCACATTTATTCAGGCCAGTTATTCCAGAAGAAATAGATGATAGTCTAAATGTCGCCAGCACTTACATTTCGCTGAATAGTGTGTTGGATGTCAAGATTTGCGCATGTCCAAAATTCCATGCCTAATGCTTGGTCCTTTGTCCATTTATAAGAGAACAAACAGCCATGTAGAAATGCTGACTTAGTACTGACAAAACTCCTAAAGGATACACACATATTTCCTGTATCGTATCAGTGATTTAAACTGTCACCACATTCAGAGATAAATTATACAGCAATTCAATATTAACAATCCTGCATAAAACAGCCTGCAGTCACCAAAACTTTAAATCAGCTTATGTTTTCACCACTGAACCCACTGCCAGTCTTGTGGGTAATGACTACAAATGTAAGTCTTTTCCTTATCTTTTTCTGTTTTCCCCCAATTTTCTCATTAGATGCTGAGCATGCAGTCACGTAAACTTCCTAAGAATCATGACCTGTGGCTAAAAAGTTATTTCTCAATCTAAATGGAGTCAGACAAGAACTTGCAGGCTAATTCTTCCTCCTGGTACCTGGGCAAGTCTTTAATTAGCACAGGACAGGATGGTTGCATAAGTATATTTTATATACATCAATATACATAAATGCCCCTGCTCATGCACATGAACACGAAGATAATTTCTTAAACAACATTAAGTGGCTCCAAGGCTGGCATCTCCAGTGACCTGCTGGAGCAGACCTTGTGTTTTAGACAGGTTTGGAAGTGGCTCACATGGCCTCAGCCATTGGAACCCACACACGTGTATCTCCAACACTTAGCGCCAAGGTTCTTCCAGCCCTCTTTCCTTTTCCACCAACGCACATCTTTTTGCCATTCTTTCATAACCAGTCATCAGCACACCTTCTAGTCCTAATCCAACTGTGTCAAGGTAATTTAACAAACTACAAAAGCCTGCTAAGGAGTTGGTGAGGGGTGGAGAAGCCTGATTCCTAATGGTTCTTACTATTATGTGGTCCATGAATTTCCTCTATTACCCTGATCTTCGAGATATTATTAGTACATGAAATGAGAGATTTGTTTTATTCTGGGGTCTACTTCCAACTTAAAGTAACAATAACCATTTGAAACAGTTTGGTTTAGTCTAGGACATTAGTATAACACTTGCATTCAAGTGCATTCACTTAGCTCTGAAAATAATCCGAGCATTTTTGAAGACTTCGGAACATGATATAGAAGAATATTTACTTAATGTTTCCGTTCCTTCTTGCTTTATTCACAAGTTCCCATTAATATTTAAGAAACGTATGTATTTGAAAGCTTTTTGGAGAAAATTCTCAAAAAGATTCCTTCACAGTTTTTACGATACATCCCTACCCTCAATTTGTGGAAAATCTCATCAATGTAAAAATACAGCAATGATTTTCACATGCTGAAAGATACTCCAAAGTTTTATTATAATGTCCAGCAGTTTGCATGTGGGATCATTACTGCAATTCTAATTTATCACATATTACAAATCATGACCAAGATATGAAGACAGAGTTACATCTAAGTGTTAACCAGCCAGGCAGTGGAAAGAACACAACCACATTTTTTCCTAAAAGTTATCCTACCTTTTCCAACAATCCACTAAATCTCATTTGAGTTCAACTGTACATAACGATTAATGAAGTAAGAGTTACAGAATCAAAACTGAACTCAAATGCACAGTATATTTGCTTCTCCCTATCTCTCTTTTCCTAAGCTGACTATTGGAACAGTCAGCAGAACAACATTTGGTTTAATAATTTAGATAGTTGGGAAATGAAGAAACATATATGAAAGATACAGTAACTCTTATCAAACCAGTTTTTCTCTTGTTATGGGTTCTGGAAAACAAAGTGATGAATGTGCAAAGCAAACAGAAGGATGCTGACAGGGCTCAGGTGGTGCATAGAATTTCTCTCCTTGCACACAGTCTAACTGGCATAAACGATGTCAGGCTGACCCAAGGATGGTGGCTGTAAAACTTGTGGGCACTGGTGCAAATCTAAAGCAATCATCCAGCTCAGAATCCACTTGAACTTTCTAAACATCTTTAGGCAACATGTTATATAGCATACAGGCATTTAACCATGGCCAAAGCAAGGACCAGCTAAATAGAATCCTAAGGTACTCTATTTAGAGGTGGCTTGGAAAGAAAGTGGCTGCAATTCTAGAACTATGCTCATTAAATTATACTCTCTCAGAATTACCACAGTATTAATGTTAACTACATCACAACCTTCAGCACATATCCACAGCTAAGTTCAGAAAAGTCTTTAAAAAAAGAAACAAATATTTTGAATTTTCCATTTGAATGGTGTAGACTGAGCTTTACCTGAATATACAACTAAGAAAGACTTGGCCCTTCTACGTTTACATCCTTGCTCAATAAACAAACAAAAACCAAATAACCTATTTCATCAGCTTCTTCCTAACTAGTTATCATCCTTCAAAATGGAGATTCTAATCCACTTCTTAACTTTACCTGCTGAGTGTTCCCGCAATCCCAACCTTAAAACAAAACTCTGCTTGCCAACACAATTCTATTTTCTGCCTCCTTAGATTCCTACCCTAGCAAACAAAAAGAAAAAAAAAAAGCCGATTTAAGGGGCTAGAGTTGTCTTACAGACAACTACAGAATCGAGACATCATGAACAGCTTGGTTTGTTTCCCTATAGTTAACTGGACATAATGCCTTTTTCTTTCCTTTTCCTTAATGTGTTTCTTTCAACACCACAACTAGATGCAAGTTTTATTTTCCTGCCTTTTTTCCAATAAGGATGAAGTACATGCAACTAAATTAGAACCTTCCCTCTCTCACTAATAGGGAAACCAGGAAGTTGGATTTAAAGCGTTCAGTTTGTCCTTGTGCTCCTTGGAAGAACTCCCGGTCTTTAAATTGACAGTGCAGCTGTTGACTGAAAATTATACAGAAAGATTAATACATTCTTAAACTAATTTTCTGTCAGGCAAGTTGACTGTAAGGATTTATAAAATACGTTTAAACAAGGCAATGCCCATTTACATTCATAAGAAACCAATGAAAATAATTTGTATGTAGAATAAGAAGTTCAATTTCGTTTCAACCCAGTACTAAATAACAGAAGTGTCCTGTGGTGACCGAATGCTTGGACAATGTAGGGTGACTGCCATCATTGAGCCAAAATATGATCACATGCGTCAGAGTCAGAGGCCCGCTCCTCAAAGCAGGCCAGCTTTCCCAGACAGAGACAGGAACAGGACGCTGGTGGCTTCTATCAACACGCAGATGACACGTGAGAAAGGGTGAATTTTGTAGCCATAAATCTTTCAAAAACAAAGTAAATCTGCAATTTATCCATAATTTAAGAAAAATAGAGAAAACAGGTTAAGGCAGTATCAGGGTGCATGGAAAAGAGCAACTGAAATAGTCAGATCTGCCTTCTAATGTTAGCTCCTTTTAACTAACCTGCAGCAAGCCCCTCAATCACTTTGAATAGGGGTACCCTCGCCCGGAGTGAGAGTAGGCTTGATATAACTCGATGGTCTCCAACGGTCTTTCAGTCTTGAAGTATTTCATATCTAAGGAGGAAGGGGATCTCTCTTACTCCACTGTCATAGTTTAATGCCCATCACATATTTAGTCTTAATAAACAGTTGTTTAAATATGGTGATATTGATGCTTAAAAATTCTTAGACTTGATGAAAATCCTCACATCCAGCAATAACTAAGGTAAAACTGTATTTAGGTCAAGACATACCTATGAATTCAAGACAGAAGATAATGTCAATATGACACTGGAACTTCAAGTTCTATAATGCAATTTGATGATGCTAAAACTGCACTTCCTCTTACACAGAAAATAAAAGAAGAATCCTTACTAAGGTAAGTATAGGGAATTTTTGTGGTTGTTAAAAAATTAAGGGACCACTTCAAATTTACTAGAAATTCTCCAATACACAAATATCTGACTAAACTAAAAACCACCTATAAACTACTTTTATATTTTACTCAAAATAATTATGTGCTATTCGTATCTTGATTTGTCAGTCTTGATGGTGGTACACATAACTAGATTAGATTTACACTGGATTTGTGTGAAATTAAATACTGTTATCAGTAATTAGTATGACCACTGATATTTATTTCAAAGAAAAAAATAGCTACGGTTGATTTATCTAGACATGTTTTGTTATAAAGCCAAAATTTTCAAAGGGCTCCTTCATGGCAATGGAGGATACCATGGATCACATATGGAAGTTAACAGTCTTACCAATAACTGCAAAGTATGTTCCTCATATTTATAGCCAGTTTATTATATCTTTTCCCAGTAGCTTCACTAAAAAAGCAAAGTTTAAAAAAAAATCCATAAATAAAAGACCAAAAGATCACAAGAAAATGCTGTGTTCTGGAGGTAAGATGTGACAATGTCAAGTGTACAAAGTAAAATTTCTCAACTTTTTCATAAAGAATTTTCTATTCTACTATAAATAGGCTTTATCTCTATACTTGTCCTTTAAGAACTCCATTCCTAAAGCAGAGTAAGTTATTTCAGGAATTTCTCTGTTGATTAGATAAACATAATGTGACAAGCAATTCTGAGGCACTTAAAAATTCTTTTTTTTTAGTTTGGTTAATACATTCTTAAAAGTGTTCACATTTGTGCAACAGAAACAAATTTTTAATAGAACGCGTTATTCTTCAAATGTTTAAATTTGGCTAAAGCTCTTAGAAGGCATTTTGTAGCATCCTACGCAATGGATTCCATAACTCAGTTTAATCTTCAGACACCCACTTGTGCCAGGGCCAGCAGAAAGAAAACTCTTATTTATCAAAAACCGAGTTTCCTGTTTAAGCACCATTTTTGATACCATTTATTAGGAGCTTTTAAGTCCCACATGAATCGCTATATTTGGCTTTTACTGAAACTACCAGTAAACTCCAATATCATTCTGATTTAGGAAACTTCAACATTTTTGGTATGCAAGAGTTCCAGTTTGACCTTGCAATATGAACATTCTGTATCCCACAGCAGTGGCTTCCAGGGAAGCTGCTGAGCAGCTGTCACGTTTCCCAGCAGAACAGGGTGTAACATTCTTTTGGTCACCATGTTTATTTAATGGCACACTCTAACTCTCAGGGCATGCAGTCTGCTGAAAACTTCAACCATTATCATTCACTGCTGTGTACCCTTTACTATACTCTACATTTTTCTTACCCATTTTAATCTCAACAATAAATAAATAGACACACTATTTTATATATTCGGGTCAAATTAATTTTATTATGCTCCATGATGAATTGCCACCAGTGCAACATCCTATTCACTATACATTTCAAAAAAAAAATTCACATACTAAACAAAATTTCAGTTGATAAATGGAAATGAATGATTGAAAGTTTCTATGAATCTCATACATACAATATGTGGCTAGCTGAAATTGTCTATCACGTAGCATTTAGATATAAAAAGCCTCATGCTAGTTTGTTAAATGCGAAGGCTACCAGACATCATTTAGCTGGAGTATACACGGGAGGCCTTCCGACAATGCACAGGTATAGTGCTGCCCACAGCGCAAGGTGGTGGAGGATGGACACATGCAACCTTTGCATCTAAGTGGATTTAGTCTTCATGCCTGGACTGAACCCCACAGCTGCTGTGTTTCAAGCAATAGTAATTTAGACTTTGTGCAACAGCAAACAGTGTTTTTTTTCTTTAAGAAGAAAGAATAAACTCAATTAGCTTTGGCAAATTTTATACCCATCTTACATGTTTAAAATTGTGTTTCCAACTCAAAGAATTGATATCCTCTGCTTGGAGCAGCTTCTGATAAACATTTATCATACCAAAGTTAGCTGGAAAACCCTGAATTCCTTGGCCAAAAGTTAAGAGAGATTGTAAATTGGCATTACTGTAAAGATATTTCTAGGATATTTAAAATGTTTTTTATAATGTCAAAAAGAAAAAAATGGAAAATGTTTAATATTACTTAAAATAATTACAATGTTCTATTTACCATTTGCACAAATTCCTAATTTCATTGGTTAGTAGTTGTCCAGACTCATCCACACCAGACCCACTGAGCTCAAGCCACAGTAAAAATTAGAGTAAGCAGAAAAAGGTTTCCAGCAGCAGAGGGCACTGTTTTTTGCAAGAAACAAAAAGTCTAGAATCTTTCCCATGTGCTTAAATTACTCTTGCAAGAAAGGTAGCATTCGTTGAATAACTTAACTATTTGACTGCACCACTTACTGCTTTCAGCAACAGAACCTTTCAAATTATTTCTTCTGATAACTAGATGCATGATCACGAGATTATGTGATAACTGTTAAAATTCAAGCCACATCTTGCAGGTCCAGCCTGTCAAGATCATGCCAATACTAGATTTTGGTCGGTATAATTCTAGAGAGCTTAATTTTTAGTTGGATATTGTGACTACAGTAATGAAATACATTTGGAACTACATTCTGCATATGACTCAATGTGAGAAAAATACGTGTCTGTATTTAAATCAGATCATTTTTCTACCTAAAGTTTAAAGTAGGTAGGTATGATAATTAGCACTATAAATATGAGACAACCACCTTTAGGCAGATTAGTGTATTGTAGAGAGGCAAGGAAACCCTAATTTTAACATATTATTTAGTATACATAACAAATGTGCAGTTTGTAAAGTTTTATTTTTTTTAAGAAAATCTATCATTCGGTTATGTGTACCAAGAAATCTGTCATTGGGACAACCAATCTTGTAAGAAAAATGTAACCCTTTCACCTGACATTTGACAAAAAACTTGAGTAAATATCAAAATTAAAATTAAAAAAAGCATAACAGGTTCAGCATTACAGTGTTTACCTTTATCAACTAGATTAGATTTTTATGGTTGGTATTTCTGAATACCTCAATCCATACAAACTGCAAAATAAAAATACTTAATTCCACATCATTTTCATAATGTTCTGATTCTTATAGTATATTTAGTCAAATACTGGAGTAACTATAATGTATAGCCTCCTTCAGTTCATGTAGAATGAAATTACCCCCATAACCCCCAAACTCAAACAACTTAAATAACATTTGTTTCAGAATAATACCAAAAATACTTACAAAATTTTTGCCAAAAAGCCTGCCACATTTGCTATAGCATAAAAATAACTTCAGTCAAGTACAGGTAGGTAAGGGCTCCTGATGATTCTAGCCTCCAAACACCACTGCTGCTCATGAACAGGCGATACTGCTTTGAGAGGTGTGTACTGATTTCCCCAACTAGAATCTCCGTAGTGATTTCATGTAGAGCGTATTGCTAAAATTTGAGAAACTGCATCAATGTAGTGATGTGTAGAGAACTGTGCAATGTATCAGCTTCAACATTCATGTAGCATTGTGTTCAAAATGAAGGGGCTAAATAATCTAAGGTCTGCATCACTTAAAAAAGAAGGTAGTGCTATACTAGATTTTAATAAGAAAATTTAGGTACAGAAAAAGTAGGGTATGAAAATAGTGTTTTCCTTCTGGCATTATAACTAAATTACATTAAGGTTCTTGTCAGTCTCACATATAATATTTAAACTCCCTTGTTGATGGAATGAAAAATATTCACAAATTAAGTGAGCATCCTGGTGTAAACTTGCACACAATAACAGGGAGTAGCTTTGTAGAGGATTATGACAAACCTTTACAGATTAAATGAGGTATTGCACAGATTAATAAAAAAAAGCAAAAAAGGCAACAAAAATATACAGCAAATTGGTAGAACATTTACATGATAATTTTACAGAACCCATAGACAGAAAGTAGTGTTTAGTATTTCACCTTAAAAATATATATATAATATATAGATCAGTCTTCCCATTCATCATCATCCTCAAAATCTTCTTCATCATCTTCATCCTCATCTTCATCTAGAAGAAAATCATCAAGACAATTAAAACATGTATAAATAAAATATTACATATTTCTTGGGTGATTTCCCCAATTACTCAACTTCTGAAACACAAAACATTTGATGCCTAGAGGAATCTAGTTACTAAGATAGCTTAAAATGAAGCTAATAAAATACATCTAAAGAAAGTGATGGTGAGTTGAAGATTAGAACAGGAGTCAGAAGACTTAGGTTCTAGTCTCAGCATCTACGGTACAAATTTCAACCTGTGGGTTTCTTTAGGTGTAAAATCACATTTAGGTTGGCCTCTCTGGATTTCAGATTCACATATCGCAAATCCAACCGTCTTCTTGTATTCTTCACTTCTAAAGTTTTATCTCCTTCTCCAACCTGCTGCTCCCCCTTCACACTAGTTTGCCCCCTCACTTAACGGCCTTTCCACTCTCAGGTGGTTGGGCCAAAAACCTAGAAATTATTACTGATTCCTCTGTTTTCACCATCCCTCCTATCCAATCCATCAAGAACGCTCCTTTTCACCAATCCCACTGCTATTCCCACACCACTATCAGATTTTGCTTGGATTATTGCAACTCTATAGTTCATTTGCCTCAGAGCAAATGAAGTGATATTTACATTCTAAGTTTTAAAAATATGTTTCTATACTACTTTAAATCCTCCAGTGGCTGACCACTGTTATTTGAATACAACCTGATGTGTTACCTTACTCCACAAGACCCTACATGATTTGCCTTGTTACTGTCTCCCCACCTTATTCAACTCATCTCATAACGCCCTTTTCTCCAATTCGCCCTGTTTTTGTTCCTCAAACATGCCAAGCTTATTCTTGTTTTAGAGCTTTTGTAGGAGCTATTCCTTCTGTCTGGCTGAGTCTTCTCATCATTTATATTCATACAAAAACCACTTCCTCGGAGAGGGCTTTCCTGACCACCCTATGTAAAGTACAATCCTCCCCCACAATCAGTAATCGTCCCATTTTATTTTCCTCATAACACTCAGCACTACCTGAAATTCTTATATTTTGTTTACAGGTTTACTGTCTTCCTCTAGACTATAAACTCCATGACAGCAGAAACTTTGCCTGTCTTACCTATCACTGAATCCTTGGCATCAGAACAGTGCTTCACAGAAGCTGATCAACAGTCGTTGAGTGAATGAATAAATATTTAGATGTCACAAATTCAATGAACATCCATCTATATTATGCCAATTTTCCATAAGTACTAACCTTTTAAAAACTACACACCTCATAAAACACATGAAGGCTAAGTTCATAAAGTGAGATAGTAGCTGAGCAATTGCACTTGATAATGCTTTAGTAGAGAGCCAATGAAAACTGAATATGTGACATACATGTGGGCTAGAGGTACAGAAGACAGAACAATTTTTGTCTTCCTATAAAACAGATTGTTAGAAAGCTTCTACATAGAAGCAGTTGAGCTCTAGTATTAGAACTTGGAAATTAACAGAAGCCAAAGAGGTGCAAAGATACTTTCCCTTAGCCCCAAACTAAGTTTTTACTTTTATAATAATAACGGTAATTTTTTACTTAATTTAGCTGGATGATCAGCTCTAAACTGTTACAGAATTAATCTGGAAAGGAGCTCAATCAACTTTATGTTACCCTCTGTGTTTACTTTTCTAGTAAGAGAAACAATCTGCTATCCAACGCTTTTGCTAGATGCACTTAAGAGAAATCACCTGGAGGAAGGCATAAGTATGCCTGCATTTATGGAGTGACAAAGATAGGCATTTATTAGCATCCATGGTGAGAAGGAAGTAGTAGCTAAGACTTCCATCATCAGGAATAATAGCTAAAAGAAATGGGTCCAAAAATGAGTAAAAAATCCCCATGTTACATCCACTCATTATATCAGCATGGCTATCACATAATGTTAACCACATCTTTTAAAAAAAAACTTACTCTAGGATAATATTAAGCAGAATCCATAGGCTTCATGACAGAATGTTTTCTCATGATCACATATTTCACAGTAACCTTACCTTTCCCTCATTTGACCAGAAGAAGGACCTTTATTAAACTCTTTGACATTAACAGCTATTAAGATTCTTCCTGAGCATGGGAATTTCCCATATCTGAAGTTATCTTTTCTTTCTTTTTCTATTCAGCCTGAACTTCAAAGAGGTTAGTCACTTGAATTTACTCTACATCTTAATTCACTTGCCATCCAAGCTTCTGCCACGTGGCTTGACAGTTCAATAATGTTCTCCTTTGTGACAGTCACTGTATTTACTCAGTGATATACTTATTGATGGATGAGCGATTTTTTCCTGTCCTCAAGTGTCTTGAGTGGTGTTGAGATGTATAAATGAATAAACTGAGACTTACTATTGATGTTCAAATTATTGCTGAATATTATCTGACACTGAACCAGGTTGTAAAGGTGGAGTCAGGAAATATTCTACCAAAAATTATTAATTTAAGTAATCATATTTTTTATAGTATTGTTAATATCAATTGCTATGTTTTGAAAGAATACTTGAGCTAACTTCCTAGCACCAAACAGGTCAGAATGTCATGTTTTTCAAGAGGAAAATTTGGTCATCTGCTGATTAGAATAATGTAAACTAGGAGAGGAGTGCTTTCTAAATAAACATCCAGAGAATTAAAAAAGTCTAGGAAAACAAAGGTCCCTTTAATGACTGTTTTTTTTTTTAAAGATTTTATTTCTTCCTTTTTCTCCCCAAAGCCCCCCAGTACATAGTTGCATACTCTTCGTTGTGGGTCCTTCTAGTTGTGGCACGTGGGACGCCGCCCCAGCGTGGCTCGACGAGCAGCGCCATGTCCGCGCCCAGGATTCGAACCAACGAAACACTGGGCCGCTTGCAGCGGAGCGCGCGAACTTAACCACTTGGCCACGGGGCCAGCCCCCTTTAATGACTGTTTTTAAAAAAAAGTTGTAAAAACTACAACTGACATATTGTTCAGCTACAATTCCAGTTATAATCCCAACGATAGGCAGGAAGCTCATCAACACTAAGCCATAAAGGAAACAGAGTAGGCAGTCTCAAAACCCAGTCTCCCTTTCTACCCTCCCTATTCTCTCTTGAACCCACTGACATTGCTCTTCCCAGGTTCCCAATGACCTACTGTTACTAAAGCTAGAGCTCAATTCCCTGTTCTCATTTTCTTGACAGTCAGACACATTTGACCAAGATGATCACCCTATTCTCCTTCAAAAATATCTCATCTGGCTTCTAAGATACCTTATCAGACCTTTTTTATTTACATCCACTTCTCTGCTAATCTCATCCAGTTCCATAACTTTAAATACCACCTATATCTTAAAGACATGCAAATTTATACTAACAGTCCAGACCACTCCCCTGAATTCCAGACTCATAACCAAATGCCCACTCAACACCTACATTTGCATTTTTTTTTTTTAAAGATTTTATTTTTTTCCTTTTTTTCCCCAAAGCCCCCCGGTACATAGTTGTATATTCTTTGTTGTGGGTCCTTCTAGTTGTGGCATGTGGGACGCTGCCTCAGCGTAGTTTGATGAGCAGTGCCATGTCCGCGCCCAGGATTCGAACCAACGAAACACTGGGCCGCCTGCAGCGGAGCGCGCGAACTTAACCACTCGGCCACGGGGCCAGCCCCTACGTTTGCATTTTTAATAAATATCTCATTTAATATGTACAAAACCAAATTCTTCATCCTTCCTCTCCAACCTGTTGCTCCTCCTAAATCTTTTCCCATTCTGTTAATGAAAATTTCACCCTTTCAGTTGCTCAGGTCAAAAATCTCGAGTCATCCTACAGTTCTCTCCTTTTTTCAAACCTCACGTTCAAACCATCAGCAAACCCAGTCATCTCCTCATTCAGAACATAACGAGTGTCCAAGCACTTCTCACTGACGCTTCCAACCTGATTCAAACCTCCATCCTCTCTTGCTTGGGTCCTTGCCACTCCTCTGCTAAGAACCCCCTCCCGGGGCTTCCCCTCACCCTCATGGCCTCCAAAGCCTTGCTACTGCCCCCTACTACACCTCTCGTACATCATTCCTCTACTCTTTCCTGCCCTCCCTTAGTCTAGCCATACTGACCTCATCATGGCTCCTCAACCTAAGGGACTTTGCCCTTGCTGTTCCTGCCACCTGAACACATTTTGCCAGTTTTCTACACGGTTCACTTCCTGAACTCCTTCTGGTCTTTTCTCAAATATCACCTCAGTCAGATCTCATCATCCTATTTCAAAATGAACTTCCCTCCCAAAAACTATAACTCCCTATATTTCCCTTTTCTGCTTAATTTTTATCCTTAGTACATATCACCATTTAACATACCATTTTCCTAATTTATTTTATTTACTGTTTGTGTCTCGCTAGAATGCATGCTCCATGAAGGCAGGGATTTTTGTTGCGTTTTTATTTTATAATTATTCCACAATAAATATTTGTGGACTGAATAAGCCTACTCTATCTTTGTAACACAGTATGAGAACAAAATATGCCTATTTAAGGAAAACAAATGTTGCTCAAGAATCTGAGATACCCACATCCATAGAGAAACAAATAGAAGGAAAATAACATTTACTGAGCACCTATTATGTGCTAGGTAATCTCGTTAGCTATGTATTTTATTTAATCTTCACATCAATCATACAATTGATGAATTCTCTCCATGTTACAAATAAGAAAACTGAGGTCCTTTGAGAGTAAATAATAGATTTAATAAGAACAAAGATCTGATTCTAGCACATTATGCTGGAGAAGCTCTTCAATAAACCTCAACTACTGCATCAGCAAAACTCATATTCTTGCTCTTTTTCACAAGAAGTATTCATTTACATGGTGGTGTGCACATGCTTAAAAACCACCTCAGAACAGGTACTAGTTTATTCAAATAAACCTTTTTGGAAATGACCAAAAAAGGCGGGGAGGGAGAGGTGGAAGCTTAAGGATTCTTTAGCAAACTTCAGAAACAGTGTAAATCATCTAATTTCTCAGCCCTAACTCTCACAACAAATCAGGGAAATCTCTCGAATTTCTTATGTCACAGGGATGAGATCCAAGAATCTCAAGGCTTATTGTTTGCCAGGCATTTGATTAGTATTTTCCAGTATAGGAAATGAAATTGCCATTTTCCAAAGTTGTCCTTCCAAGGTATGGTTATGGCTGTGGTGTCCTGGCATCCATTAAGCTTCAGATAGACTAGTCACAGTAGCAACAACTTTTAAAAATACGCCCTAGAATTCACATCAATAAGTTATTCAATAGCGGGGAAAAGCCAGCAAAGACTGAGCCATGAAATAAAGAGAAAAATAGTAGAACTCAAATATTCAAATCTATTAAATATATACATATACACATGCAAATATACCTGAAGAATGAATGGCTTTGCTCCTTTTCTGCATCACTTCCATTAATGCACCCACAATTCCTGAAGTGGGTGCAGGTGTCGGTGGTGTAGACTCTTGGCCATCAGATACCTTGAAAAAGAATGTTAGCAAAATTCAGTAATAAATCTTTAGCAAAAATTTTTGTCTCTGGAAAGTCTTACTTCTTATTTTAAATAAGAATCACTTCTTATTTTAAGAGAAAAGAAAAAACAAAACAAAACAAGCAAGCCCAGGACAGGATTAACTAAATTAACAAGAAATAAACTGCTGCCTTAAAAGAATTATTCAAGATATATTTCCTCTTCTTCTTAATGTATAACACATCAATATATTTCCAAATTTAGACTAACCATCAAACCTTTTACTTGCCCTTGCAGCTGGGTTACTTCTGTTCATTCCAGTATATAAAGCCTTTGCTGATGACACTTTAAAACTATTATCAGGGGATATCATTTTATAAAACCAAGGTAATATTTAGA
This sequence comes from Equus przewalskii, assembly GCF_037783145.1. Taxonomy (NCBI): domain Eukaryota; kingdom Metazoa; phylum Chordata; class Mammalia; order Perissodactyla; family Equidae; genus Equus; species Equus przewalskii. Next base: position 79,644,865 of record NC_091834.1, read on the forward strand.
TTCCTAGAGTTGACAGGTAAGAAGCACACTTAAAGATACCTATGAGCAAATGAAGAGATTTACGTTCTCCCAGAAAAACTCAGCTTTACTAATAATTCAAAACGAACCTCCCTCTCACAGCATATTCTTTAAGGAGATCAGCTGGGTAGCTTTCAAAATGTACCTACCTCACAAGGCAACTAATTATCCCTAATGAAAGTACTTCTCTCTACTAAAAAGCACATTTGGGAAACACAGAAATCAATACCAAAGGCTCCCATTAAAATCCACTTTTTGGACAAAATTATCCTTGATTCCAACACTCATATTTACAAAGAGAAAATACAGAAGTCTGTAGAGATTCAGGAAACAATACAATTTAAAAGTACTGCTCTAAGTGCACTACGACTAAAATGAGTAGTCGTTTACACAAAATATTAATTTTAATTTTTTCTCTGGACTTACATTATGCAGTAAAGGTATAGTACTGGTATAATTTAAATAAATAGCACAGCTGTACTACATAATTATACGAGTTTTAATATAGAGATATAATTTGAAATTATAACTCATTTCCCAAAGAAAAATTACTTTACTAGGACAAACTCTTCATTTTGGTCTTTACAACTATTGTAATACTTCTTGTCTTTGTGGACTTAAAGATCTTTTACTTTTAAAAATATTCAAAGTAGTTCCCAACAAGACACAGACTCATTCATTAGTATTTAGGTTTTTAGAGACTGTATATTAACTGCTACTGGTATAGAAGTGACGCTAATGAAAATGATTAACAGAAATAGTTTCAGCGCTTTGAATTTCACCATGAGGCTCTCGAAGAAGTGTGACAGCAGCAAGGAGAAACATTCATAGACTCCCTTAAGGCAATCCGGTAACACAACGCAGAGCACGCAGGAGCCCCACACTGTCATAAACACGTTTTTTGAAGCACGTACTTGGACATGGTGCTGTCTGAGGACTATGAAGATGGAATTCAAAATGTACGTTAAGTGAATACTTATATACTTCCTGCCAACTCTTTAAAGTCAATCTGTGGTTTTATGTTAGTCATATTCATGACATAAGCTGATGATTTACATAGAATATTTAAAGAAACATAACCAGAGAAATTTCAACCACAGAATGATTATTTTTTTAAATGAAGTAAAATGAACTCGATTCACATGTATAACATGCCAATAATTCACTGATGATGCACTCTATGATAATACTCCGAATGCAATCAAAAGGAAAGTAATTATTTACAGTAAAAAAAAGCCTACTATGCTACACTTAGAATGGAAAACATTTTTCTAAAAGAAATTTAGAGAACAATTTACAGGGTTTTGAGGGGGTGGGATGGGAAGAAGTGATGACGGAGAGTAATTAGGAAATATAATTCACCAACTGTTTAAGAAGAGGACACAACTGTATTCATTAAAAATAAAACAACTACTTCTTATCACTAAATGAGACAAAGAAACAAAAGTTGATTATAGAGGAGAGAGGAAATAGAAAAAAGAAACAGAAAGGTAGGTTAGGAGTGGAAGATGTGGGACTGAGTGAAACAGGAACGAGCAGAGATTCCAGGTAAGCGCAGAAAGTAAAAGACCCTATTAAACCTGCTATGCACTCAGGCTGTGGTCATCTTGACACCAGTTCTCCCCACTAACAACTATTCCAAGTTCTTCAACTGCTCCTGAGAAACCCTTAGTCTAAACTAAACAGGGAGAGGGAGCAGAGATGATTGAGCACAGGCTGATCTAAATTTCACCCTGCATACATGTCAGGAAAAGATCCAGATATATTTTAAAGATCTGAAATTTCTTAAATCTGTGCTATCCTAATATTTAAAAGTTTTCATTCAATTAGTTGTGCACCCTACCCATCATTCTCTTCCTAGCCAAAACTTCTAAGATCCAGAAAGTTACCAAAACTTTTAATTTTCAATTAAAATCTCCTTCTTTCATCTCCACTTACTGCACAGAAAGATCCACCATTCACTAGCTGTCCGAAGCCCTGCAGAGCGAGCACTCCTCTTAGAGCTGAGACTACACATGCAGGCCAGAAGGAAGCACAAGAAGGGAGGCAGGGAGGCTCTAGGACAGGGGTCAGCAAACTACTGCCCATGGATCAAATCCAGCCTGTTCCCTGCTTTTGTACAACCTTAAAGCTAAGAATGATTTTTACAGTTTTAAATGGTTGAAAGAAAATGAAGAGTATTTGTGACCTGTGTAAATGATATGAAATTTAAATTTCAGAGTCTATAAATCAAGTTTTAGAGAACACAATCATGCCCACTCCTTTAGGTACTGTCTATGGCTGCTTCTGTAGTACATTGGTCCATGGGGCTGCTTTTCAGGTACAACAGCAGAGCCAAGCAGTTATGACAGAGACCTCATGGCCTGCAAGCCTAAAATATTTACTATCTGGTCCTTTAAAGAAAAAAGTTTGCCAACATCTGCTATAGAAGATTAAATGATCACCTCCAATCTTATTCAAAGAATCCAAAATTTCCTGCCATGAACTGTCAGAAATTCTATTAGAACTCTTTCAATTTTCTATGGAGTCTGAGTCTCTACTAATCCAAATTTCAGAACGCAGAAATTTTCAAAATATGGTTTAGTTTTCACAAAGTCATTGGTTTCAAGTAGGGCTATTTTTGTTTCTCCATAGTTTAATAAAGATTTTTCTTTAAATTAAAGTATCTTTAATTTAAAAGTAAAGACTAGAACAATCAATTTCAAACACACCATAAAATTCCACTTACATGAAGTCCTAGAATAGGGAAAACTAATCTATGGTGATATAAATCAGATCAATGATTCTTTTTGGGAGGGAGACTAACTAGGAAGAGGCAGGAGGAAACTCTCTGGGGTGACACTTTGATATAGAAATAGGGGTCACACAGGTACAGGTATAAATTTGTGCATTTTATATGGAAAAATAGAAATTCACAGGGTTAAAAAAATTAATACCAAGAGAAAAAGTGAAAAAAATAAGGACTTTTCAAAAATGTCTTATAAATTACTTTAAAATTCCATTATGACAGAGAGTCTAAAATGAAAAGAACAGATTACTTACAGATTTCAGCTGAATACCCTGTCGTATCTGGTCTAAAAGTGCATCCCTCCCAGAGCAGGACACTGGTCGACTGTTCTGTTCCACTTTTTTTAGCTGAGCACCCTCTCTAATTTGATCTAAAAGAGCTGCTTTGTTTCCTGCAGGAGTTGGAACTTGATGGTCACCATCAGAAGGGAGGCCAGGGGGAGGTGGCGGCCCTGGTGGAGGCGGAGGTGGAGGCGGCGGGGGTGGTGCCACTGACCCTGCCACCGACAGAGGTGGAGGTGGTGGTGGAGGCCCTGAAGGTGCTGAAGAAGGAAGGGCTGGAGGAGGAGGAGGGTATATTCTATTTGGTGGTGGTGGAGGGACTCCTACACCTGGCCTGGACGGAGGCGGTGGTGGAGGTGCAGCTGTGGGAGCTCTTGAAGGTGGAGGAGGAGGAGCGCCTCTTCCCCTGGCAGGAGGGGGAGGAGGGCCTGAGCTATGTGGAGGGGGAGGAGGAGGAGGCGGCCCTCCCCTCGATGGTGGTGGAGGTGGCGGTGCTGAAATAAAAACAGAAAAAAAGAAAGCATGCTTTTTTTCCCAACAAACTTCATACTGAAAAAGCAACTCACTTCAACATGTATAAAAAAAAATACAAGAAAATAAAGGCCTCATCTTGGTATTTTATTTTACAAAGATGTCTGAGCACAGATGACATATTACAATTCTATTTGGGTGATATCTTACAATTCTATTTGGGAATATTCAGCTTAAACATCACTTTCCTGTTGTTTCTTGAAAAAATATTAGCGAAAACAGTAGAAGTTAGTTTTTAGGAATCAGCACCACTTCTGAAGGTAAGAGAATAAACACATTTTTTTTTGGTGAGTAAGATTCAGCCTAAGCAAACATCCATTGGCAACCTTCTTCTTCCTCTTTTTTTTTTTTTTTTTACTTGGGGAAGATTAGCCCTGAGCTAACACCTGTGCCAACCTTCCTCCACTTTGTATGTGGGATGCCTCCACAGCATGGCTGATGAGCGGAGTAGGTCTACGCCCAGGATCTGAACTGGTGAACCTGGGCCGCCAAAGTGAAGGATACAGAACTTGAACCACTTGGCCAGGGGGCCAGTCCCCAAACACTTTTTTATATAATAATAACAAAAACACAACAATGAAATTAAACATTTTGGTCAATAAGCATTATTTTACATTTTAATAAAGATGAATGGACACCTTCTCTCTTTAAAGAATCAAGTGTATTTAGTTGTTTTATAAAATTAATTTACATTCAGAATTAAATAGCTAATGTAGCATAACCTATTAGAATTTATTCAAGGTAAGCAGAGCTAAACTCCAATACTTTTTCTTTTAAAGTGTAAACCTTTGTCATTTACATTTGTACTTTATAATGTACTATATTTAGATGCACTATATTTAGAATATATATAATATATATGATATGTATAATATAGAGTATACATATAGAATATATATATAATAATACACATAATATATATCATATACCATGTAATGCAATATACCATAATAATATATAATAATTTAACATATAATATACATAATGTCCTATATTTCTAAAAGATGACCAGCAATTCTAGTGATGGCATTAAGGGAGGCTGGTTGCTCAGTTGAAATGTTCAACTACTTATTCAGGAGACACGAACTGACTATAAACTGAGAATTACCACACACTGCAAAATTAAACTAAAGTTATTAATAAAATATTAACATTATTCTGGTAGTAATGATATTTACATTCTTATTCTACATAAATGAGAATGTAATATAGGAAAACAAAATTCAATAAAGTATTCAATAAAGCACAAATTTATTACATTTCTGGAGGCACAATTTTACCAACAGTATACACAAATCTACGTAATAACAAACTTCTTCATTATTTCTCCATTCATTTAAAAACTGAATAGAAAAATTACCTCATTTCAGAAATAGAAAAATCCTAGAATCTACAATAGCTATTTGTACTTACTGCTACAAATTATAATATATTATTGATGGATAGTTCTACAATCTATACAAATACCTACCTTAATTACAAATAACAATGGGCTTAAATGCTCAATAACGTGATGATACCAGAGGGGGGAAATCCCTCATGTGAAGGGAAATAAAACACCATCTTCCAATTTCATTTGGGACAATCATGGGAAACGTGCTATTAAAAATGTGCTATCAAATATAAACATTACATGAAGTATGGAGAAAGGCAAATACTCACAAGGGTATTGTCTCCAGGCATACAAACTTTAAAAACTGGTAAGACTATATAGTTGCAAACAAGGGAGTTCTCTTACTTGGACAAAAGCCATCACAGAGTGAAGCTCCTATGCTCTACACTCAAGGCACACTGGAGGGCTGGGCGCTGCAGCTACGGGCCGCCCAGTTTTCTCACTGGATCCATAGCAAGGAGACTTACACTTGCTAAAAGCAAAGTCCTGTTGTAACATATTTTGTAATAAAAGGGCAAAAACCCTTTTATGCATTATGTACACTCACTGAATAAGACAGTACATAAAATCCTTCAAGTATATACAAAAACTTCATTTTAATCAGTTTAAGGTTTATATTTCAGATAGCAATGATATTTGTGTAGACTGGCATTTTTACGGTTTAGTTGTTTGTTAAACAAGAGGAAAAGGATCCAGCATTTCTGGTGGTTTCACTGAGGACTGAGGATCCATAATCTTTTATACGTAAAATGATGTATTTCTTCAGCAGAAAGAATTAAAGTTCTTTTGAACTTGTAGTAAGTACATTTACTAAAATAATTTGAGGTCCAGCTAATCCCATTCAAATAGACACTAAATCATAGCTCAGGGAGAGTGCCTTAATTTATAGTGAATACATTATCAGCTGCATCCAGTTTGGGTATAGCACAAGTTCAGCATTCCTATTATCTTGAAAAGTGACCGGAAACTTCTCTATCTTTTCGTGAGGAAAACATTTATTACCAGCTCTTTTGTTTTGTTTTTTGAGGAAGATTACCCCTGAGCTAACATCTGCTGCCAATCCTCCTTTTTTCTGAGGAAGACTGGCCCTGAGCTAACATCCATGCCTATCTTCCTCTACTTTACATATGGGACACCTGCTACAGCATGGCTTGACAAGCGGTACCTAGGTCTGCACCTGAGATCTGAACCAGCGAACCCCAGGCAGCTGAAGCACAACGTGCGAACTTAACTGCTTCGCCACAGGGCCAGCCCCTTTTAGTTTGTATTCTGTCTACATAAAAGGAAAGTATGCAGAAGACATGCTATATCCCAATGTAAAAACATGAATTAAAGAATTAAAATGAGAGAGGAAAGGACAGATGGCACAGTGTTAGGCCGACATGCACAAAAATGTCTGCTAAGCAGACACCACATCAGTATGAGAAAGTCTGGGTAAAGGTTTTAAAAAATTCCACAGAATTTCAATAAAATTTTCTAAATTACATACAAACTATGAGCTCTGACTCATATAGAAATAAATGTTCTTTTTACTTTAAGCACCAATATGCTCAAAACATTAATTTGAGTAGAGAGCAGAAAACCTCATTGGATGTTAGACTTGGAGGCAGGATAAAAGAACTCTGGCTTCCCTGGAAATGAAAACATCACAATATGCATAATTTAGAGCACTGGGTCAAATAGCATCCCACAACACACCTCCCCCATTATTGTGGACCTACAGGCAGATTATTATGAGTTAACGGACTTCAAACAACGGTACAGACATAAAAAAAGATACACTGGAAATCACAAGTCTACTACTTTTTATAAATCTGATTATGATTTTACAAATAAGTTTCAAGAAATTTGATTCAGTACGTTTTACAAAATATACTTTTAAGATGTCATAAACTTCTCCCTCAATTTTTTTCATACTTCTGAACACATTACATGCTCTGCCCAGAAAGCATTTCCTTTTATGAAGAATCTTTTTACTACTCCTTTAAAAAAAAATTATCTTCTATAAAATCATTCTTTGGTGTCTAAAGGGTTCCACACTGGGAGTTAGGTTCTTGAATATGATAAGAATTTAACTTTGTTGCCAAAGTGCATTTTTTTAATGCCTGTGTCTTTTTTGTTTTAGGTAATTCAACTGAGGGAAGACCTTGCCTAATTTATGTTTTAAAAGCAGCTGGAATAAAAAAGCAGTAATAATAAAGTTTAAAAAACAAACCGATCAAGTTAATATAGTCAACTCTTAGTTCAGGTATTCAGGTGAGAGGGCAGTACTATGGATGGTTTAATAGATGTCAAGAATAATTCAGAAACTTATAAATTCAGAGAGCTCGAAGACTCTGAGCATCATTTGGTAGTATAAGGTAAAGGTGGGTGGTAACAGTGGAGAAAATGAGTGAACGAACACACAAGACTCCTCAAGATCTTCCATCATCTGCACACTAACAGAAACTATAACTTACACTGGGAGCATTTCAAAACGACGACGCAGTGCACAGGATGGTTAGTATTAAAAATCCACAAAATTTGGAAAAGCAATTGTTTCACAAAATAAGATGAACTAGCATTGTCATTAGTGCCCTCGACACCAGTGACCCTGTATATAGCAAATGGAACCCTGCCTCATATTTTAGCACTGTATCAGACAACGCTCCATTGCTATTCACAGGGTTTTCAAGGTCAGTTTTTTCAGACATAGGTGGCCAAGTCCTTCTACCTAGTCTGTCTAAACTGGAAGCTCTGCTGAAACCTGTCCACCACCCTGGTGGTATCTGAAATACCAATGGCATAGCCTTCAGCATCAGGGCAACATGCAGTCACCAGAGTATGACAACCGACAGACGGGCGGTGTAGTTCCCTGACTGGGAAACAAACCTGGGCTGTGGCAGTGAGAGCGCCGAATCTTAACCACTAGACAACCAGGGCTGGCTGGAACTAGCACTGTGTTTCCACGATAGCAGTTATGACGAAATACTTGTTTGTTTACATATCTGTTTCCACACTAGACTACAAGATTTCTGAGGGCAGCAACCAAAACTTTACATGTAAATATTCTGAGTAGACAGCAGTGTTGCATAATAATATTTACTGAATATATGAATGAATCAATGAATCAAAGATTGAATGAACATCAGCAGTGAAAAAGATACAAGTCAGTCAAATACCTAAGTTAAAATGACAGTTGAATTCTTCAGAAGAATGCTATGATTAACTGGAACTTTGCTTTGCTATACTGTCTACTACGAGTATGCAAAAACCAGGAAGAAGAAAAGTAGCCTCAAATGAATAAGGTGGCACAGAGATGACTGCCATATTGGAAAATTTAGAGTTAATGTATTTGCATTTTATTTTGATAATTATTAAGGCACAACTAAAATACAAGGTGCTTTGATCTTAAAAGGTTGCAAATTGTTTGTGCTCTCAGGTACCAAATGACAAATTCTATACCTCATCCAAGGATGAAAAAATGTTTGTATCCCAAAATAAATGGAAAGATTTTCATTATTTATATTCTGAAAATGCTTACATATTAGGGATTAGATAGTGGTTATCTTTAGGTTACTACTTCTGAATTGTAATAAAAACATTAATGGTGGTTTCTAAGATTCATTAAGTAAAATATTAGGCAACTATAATTTTTTTTATTCTAAAATAGAATAGCCAGAAGATTTTGTATGGATTTTCATGAATTTAATATACGACTTCTAAATAATAAGCAAAACCTTGTCAAGTTTTTTAGTTATACCAATATCATGTAAAACAAAGTACACTGGGCCAAACTAGTTATCTGTAAATTCAAACATTCTGCTTAAGGAAAGTTCATGAATGTGTGTAGCTGTCTTCCATGAAACTGACCTCAAAAAACTCAAAAGAAAAAATAGATCAGAACACCTAAATAGAAATAAAAAGTTACCTTGCCTTCGTAGTTCATTTTTAACAGCTTCAACACCTCCTGTTTTTTCAATGAAGTCATATATAACTTTTGATGTTTCTTTGTCTTTAAGTTGTGCCTCTGAGATTCCACACATATCAAAAAGATTCTTCAATTCTGGATCCAAATTATTCAGCTACAACAGATAAAATAACTGGTAACCATAAAAATCTATCCCCATTTTTAAAAACAAGCATGATAAAATTTAATTCTTATCTGTGCCCTTTATGAAATTATTTTCTCTTAAGTTTATAAACTTTTAATATGGTTACATTATTTATATGTTAACTAAACTTTCTTATAAAAAGTAGAAAAGAACAAAGAACAGATTTTATATTTTATCTCATCCCTTTTTTGTTGCCTGCCTTCAAAAAGAGGGCATCTAACCCATTCATGATTCAGACATCTCTAATGCTCATCTATTCCACCTTGTCCTAAATAAGATACAAGTGTAATCACAAGTAAACACAAAAAAAGTAAATCAATTTGGAATTTGAGGGTAAAGGATTTCTTTAGAACCCAAGCACCTGCAGACGGCTCAACCAAGAGGCATTCAATGAATGTTCTAGATTAACATTGTAGTTACAACAAAACTAACCAAAAGGTTTTTTGAGCCCCATCACAAATATTTATCTTCAAAATAATTTTTTTAAACCTTGATTATTTGTCAAATGTGAAATACATATTACAGAGGTAACCAAAATAGAGATAAAATGTTAAAAACACTTATTTGTGCCAAAAATTTCACCTATCTTGCTCACAGTGCTATAACCTGATGAATGATGAGATTGTCAAAAAGAATAGGAGAATGAAAAGATCTAGATAATTCAACAACTGGATATTCAGAATTCGATTATAGCACTTTCCAGTAATTTGGCATATATTCCCCTGAAATGATCACTTATCAGAAATCATTTTCTTATCTTGGCTTTCAAAACACGAGCATTTTACATTACAGTATATAAAGCCAAGGAGTAAAAAAATTTTGTCTTTAGACATTTAACCACGAATGACAGAAAACTACTGTTGTTTGGAACCTCAGTGGTATATGTGCATAAACACAAGCACATTCAAATAAACACTAGAATTCACAAAAATGAATAATAAAAATAAAAATCTAAAGACAGGCCATAACATTCCCACATAGATAGAGTAATAGTGTTTATGCCTTGAAAAGACACTTACATCAAAGCCTGTATTTGGATCCCAACCGACATGTCCAATGTGCCTAAGGTAGTAGATAGAAAAAAAAAATGCATAAAGGGCATTAAAAATATAATATGTATGAAATCCAATCCAGCTATTACATTTTTGGCCATAATAGTTCTCACTGACATAATCATATTAAGAGAAAAACCATACAAACAATCAGGAGACCAGGATGCTAGCCCCGGCTCTGCTACTAATTGAGTCTTAACATTTTTGCACAATCTTTCTGAGCATCCATTTCCTTAATTGTCAAACTAGCCTAAGAATACAAGCACTACATATATAGGAGAGGATAGGAGTTTTGTAATGAGCTAATGAAATAATGCATATGAGAATGTTTGAAATTTGTCAAATAAATAGCAAAGGTTTGATGCCTGTTATAGACTGAATGTTTGTATCCCCCAAAAATTCCTATGTTGAAACCTAATCTCCAATGTGATGGTATTTGGAGGTGAGGATTTTGGGAAAGGTCTTCTCAAGAATGGGATTAGTGCCCTTAAAAAGGAGGTCCCAGAGAGCTCCCTTGCCCTCTTCTGACATGTGAGGACATAGGAAGAAGACAGCTATTAATGAACCAGGAAGCGGGACTTCACCAGACACCAAATCTTGCCTGCCTCTTCCCAGCCTTCAGAACTGTGAAAAATAAATTTCTGTTGTTTAAGAGCCACCCAGTCTATGGTATTGCTATAGCAGCCCAAATGGACTAGGACAACGCCTCTAGGCAATTTCCAAATATCATTTATAGAGAAAAGTGAAAAATCATTTTTATGTCCAACAATTAGTTGAAGAAACAACTTTATCTAATTTTTCTTTTCTGATGGGTGAAAAGTAAATAAACTATAAGATGCACACAAAGTCTACTGAGCAACAGCCTTAAAAAAAACCCAACAAACTCTATAGCTAAAAAGGAACGCAAGTGATAAATGTAATCGTCCTCCCCAAAAGAAAACAAAATTTTCTAACAAGTTAAAAATCAAGAGCAGCAGTGAGTAAATCAAAAGTAAAGATGGGAAGAACAAAAGAACTGTCTTACTGGAAATTGCTTGGTGTTCCAATATCTGCCTTGGTTAATCTCTTTTTTTTAGCTTTTCCTTTTTTCTTTTCTTTGGTATGGGAGATGTTGTTGACTTGAGGACCATAAAATCTATTCGTTGTGATTTCTGGATTTTTTATGTCAACTGTTGCCATGGGTAGATTAGGACCTGCAATTAAGTCAAAATAATACGAAAGGGATGTAACTTAAAACAATTATTAAAATCATAATTCATAATTTAAATATCTTTTTCTGAAGTAGGACCACTTCATTACTATAAATTATTTAAATTTTAAACTTGCATGTTAACTTCTTATAAACAATGGGTAAAGTACTGCCTAAATTTCAAAAGCCTATAATAATAAATTCTTAAACACAGTAGCATAGATATGTTATTTCAAAGCAAACTTGTATTTCCATAACATTAAATCTCACAAAGAATATGTATTTTGAACAAAAATTTAAATTTAATTGGTCTGATCCCTTACATTTTGACTACAATAGCTTCACACCCAACACATTACTCATTTGTAAAGTTGTATACATCACATAACAAGAATAGTAAAAGAAAACAAGCATCTGCTTTGTTTTTAATCTGACAAAAATCTATTCTTACTTCGTTTCAACTTTATTCACGAGGAAAAAAATACTTGTACAATTATTACTACTATTTTTTTCAAAATTGCCATCTTTAAGTCTAATAATATTTCCCCCATCAGTACATACACTTTGAGCATCAGAAGTACAGAACTCAAAAAATTAAGATGGGGGGGCTGGCTCCATGGCCGAGTGGTTAAGTTCGCGCGCTCCGCTGCGGCGGCCCAGGGTTCGGATCCTGGGCACAGATCGGATCCTAGGCGCGGACATGGCACCGCTCATCAGGCCACGTTGAGGTGGTGTCCCACATCCCACAACTAGAAGGACCTGCAACTAAGATATACAACTGTGTACAAGGGGGTTTTGGGGAGATAAAGCAGGGAAAAAAAAAAAAAAGATTGGCGTCAGTTGTTAGCCCAGGTGCTAATCCTTAAAAAAAAAAAGACGATTGGCAACAGCTGTTAGCCCAGGTGCCAATCTTTAAAAAAATAAAAAAATAAAAAAATTAAGATGGAAAAATTCTCAAAACACTCCTGTTCCACAAGGATCAACAGTAAAAATATCACAAGTATCTTTAGGAGTGACACTAAATGTAGCACAAAACTTGTTTCATAATTCACAAAAATATTCTTGGTCTTAAAAAAGCACGAGAGTCTGAATGATGTATTCAACTTAGAAATTCCTCATAAATTTAACTTTTATAAGCCTTATAAAGGGTAACACATGTTTCTTAGAGACTCTGTTTAAAATATATGATTCCCTGACAAAACCTCCTACCAGATCAAATTCCTCTGACATGATTACATTAATGACAATTTCCAAAATGCTGTATAAAACACAATCACTATCATGCGGAAAAGCAGTTAACCTAGCACGCCTGAGGACGCTACGCTTAGAAGGGTCTGCTTGCAACGCTGGCCCTCAGCTGGCATTTGTGAACTAGGATTTCAAGAGGGTTTCCATCATTGCCTGATAAGATGAGCTCATTGTGCCTCAACTGTTTGTGCTAACAATGTGGTTTATGCTAAACATTTGCTTTCCTCTGGTATGTGCTAGACAGAGGAAGCCTACATAACTAGACCCAAATAAACCCTAGGTACTGAGACCCTAATGAGCTTCTCCTTTTACAACATTTCACGTGTTCGAACAATTCATTACTGGAGGATTTAAGTGCATTCCCTGTGACTCCAACAGGAGAAGACTCCTGGAAACTTGTGTGTGGTTTCCCTGAGACTCAACCCCATGTGTCTTTCCCTTTGTTGATTTTGTTTTATATCCTTTCACTGTAATAAATCTTTGCCATGAGTACCACTATGTACTCAGTTCTGTGAGTCCTAGTGAATCACCACCAACTGTGGGGATGGTTTTGGGGACGCTAACACAATCACAGAATGGCAAATAGAAATCTCAAGAAATTCTAGGCTAATGTATATTAGGTAACCACTAAATGTCAATTTGACTGTAGTTCTTCAATTGTGCTAAAAACCTCCATGTGTTCTATTCTTAAAGTTATCTGAAAGAAAAATGTTTATTTACATGGGCAAATTATATATAACCCATTTTCTCTCTTTCAACTCTACTGTTAAAGATGAAATAAAGCTAAAATGAAATTATGAAAACCATCTTCCACCTTATCAGACAAGTAAACAATTTGGAAAGATGTGTATTTTTAACATCACCAAAATTCAGCTATTTTCCCTCAATATTCAGTCTACTTACATATAAGTATAATATGTAACTGTCTAAAAGTTCTATTTATAATTTCATACAAAATTCCATGAGAAGTTGCTCATATTGGCAAGAAATAAAGAAAGTCTTCTTGGAAAAAACGGAAGCTAGTGAATAATATAGATAAAATCCATAAAAGCTGACTCAGTATCAAGGTATAATCTGAAAATAATTGGATCAAGAAAAAAGATTAGTTAAGCAATGGAAGGCTTATTAAATAGTACACAAAGACTTGGATTTTCAAACCAAAATATTTGGTTTGAATATTTGCTCAGATATCAGCATTTATTATAGTTTCACAAAACAAGAGACTTATTGAGAATACCCAGAATCAGAGTATTAGAGGGTTGAACTGGGGTCATACTCATACCTTCATAGACTTACTAGTGATCCGTTTTTACTTCTCATTCTTCCCTCTTCTTATAATTTATCTTTACCAATCAGTATCAGCAACATCATCCACAATAAGCTGATGCAAATCACTATTTCCTTTCTTAACTTTATACTTAACAGAATTTAAGAATTGACTTTAGGACAGATTTAGGAGTACTGGAGTTAGGTGTTCTTTTTATACAGACCACCCTTCCTGAAAGAGGTGCTCAAACATCAATGATAAAGGAGCAACCAGATTCACCACTAAAAAATAACAAAACAAAATTAACAACTATAATTAGTTTTTAGGAAAAAACAAAAATAAAAATATTTTTATTCTTTATATAGAAGTAATCTATTATACTATGGATGATCTAAATGGTAATAGAGTTGGGTAAAGTTTGACAGTTTAAATTATCCAAGCTAGTAAATTCCTTTCTGGAAAATAACAGATTCTTGTAAGCCTGATTCCTAACTCACTAGAGAAAATAACTCAGCCATCACTGAAGAAAGCTTAAGGATGAAGAGGACAGGAAGAAAATGTAAGTGTTATACGGAATCAATAACAAAGTTTAACTCATAGTGTGTACGACTGTGTTTCCCCTCCTCCCTCTACCCGAAAATCAGATGTGGATATATTGTTATGGATTTGCCAAGCTGTTTATAAAGCCCATTAGCTATTTAGTGTCATTACACATGAATTTCATCAGTATTTGTTAAAGTATTATTTAATTAAATCTATATAGGAAAATCCAGACTATAGAGATGTATAGAAAATTAGTATTAGCTGAGAAATAGTTTTTCTAACTCTTTCATTTTATAGATGAAAACTAAGGGTAAGAAGAGTCAAGTGATCTGTCTAAAGTCACAGAACTAGTGACAAGGGCAAAGGTGAACTCTGCTACCTTGGTTCCTAGTCTACTACCCTTCCTGTTAACTACTGTACCTTTTACACAAAAGTCAAAATATAAGGTGATTGATAATGCTAAATTTACAGATGTTACATTATTTCTTTACCAATTTATCAGTTCTCTTAGTTTGTAGTCCAACAGTTCATCATTCAATAAACATTTACTAACAACTTTCAAAATTTAGAAAAAAGGTTTTCTACATCTTTAAGAGATTGTGTACTTAGTTATTTCTGTTGACAAGAGTCGTTTACTTTAGAGTTTGGAGGGGTTAGGAAATAAGTTTAAAAAAGTGTTCTACAGCCCAATTACATACCTGTTTCAAAAGTGACACACTAAAAAAAGTGATAACCTGTATAAGGCACAGAGTTATTTTTAAATAAAGTTAAGTTTATGGAAGATTTGGTAACGGAGATACTCTTAAATCATTTCTAATAAAGTTTAGTTATTCTATTTATGAAATTATACTCATCCTAAGAACACGTATTAAGTAAATACATTAATGGAGGGGGTTGTTTCCCTTCTTTTTTTCAAAAAACCGTCAAATGACAAATTCCCTTCTGATTAAGGACAACTGACACAGAAAAGTTTTTTTAATATTCTCATTGAACAGTATTTTTAGTTAATTTTAAAACTACAAAGAACAAACTAAAGTCTTCCCCTCAATTACATAAAAAGCAGAGAACCCTCACCAAAGTAAAATAGTTGAGAAACAGGTGGCCCAGAAGCCTCTGATGTCAAGCAGTCATGAAGCTGAGAACAAATCAGTGGAAAGCATCTAAGCTAAAATGTGAGACTGACCAATAAAGAAAAAAGAAAGATGTATGGACTAGGAGTTAGTGAGGAAGACACTGAATTGCATTTCAGGAATATACATTACTTCCAAATAAAGTGCCTTTTTAATAGTCACAATTTGAAAAGGTCTGCTAAACTGATCATCTGAGGATCTGAGACCAAGTACCTGCATGGACACTGCAAGGTTGTTAGGTTGTCCACTGCCACCTAGTGGTAGTGCACAAAATGTAGAAAAGTAATATGCCACCACCAAGACAGTGGTCTCTGCACTGGGGGGAGAGCAAGATAACTGACTGCACAGCAGGAAAATATACTAAAACTTCTATTTATAACCCTTTATTTCATTCTTTATTGTGTATGTAATATATTAATACCATATTACATGTATATTTTATAAATAAGTACACAAATATTTGCAATATATGCTGTATAATTTTGCATTTTAAATTCTCCATATATTTAATGAAAAAAAGTTTGGGACCACTGCACCAAAGGGTTAAAATTATAGATCTAAAGATTTAAAACCAAGAGCAATCTCAGAGAAAGAAACATTTAATTATGAGTCTCTCTCTTACTAGCGGTAATGTAATTCTGAGACACCACTGTTGCATAAAAAATATCCACATTCTATCTATTCATGGATTAGATGTTCTTCAGAAATACATATTACATGTATTGAAAAGATGAAATTTAAAAAGCCCATCAAGTATTTACATCCTTAACTTTAATTATGTTATTTGTACATCTACACTTTAAAATCTCTGGTTACTTTTCCCAAAGATGCAACCACAAGGAAGCCTTCCCCCACTCATAGTCAATATATGCTCACAGAATGCAAAGTAAGTGAATAAATTCAAAAAGATTACTTCTGATTCAGCTGCTTCTGCTTACTTTGCCTCTGCCACGTACTAGCTGTGTAACTTAAGGCATGTAACTTACCCTCTCTAGGTCTGTTTCTCCTTCAAAATCATCTGGACATAGCATAGGGGTTGAAGGGCCAGGCTCTGGAGTTATCTCGCTTGACACTGAACCCTGCTCTACCACTTACTAATTATGCGACCTTGAGTAAGTTATCTATCTGTGGCCCAGTTTGCTCATCTATAAAATAGGGATAATAGCAGCTACTCTTCCTAAGGTTGCTGGACAGTCCCTGGCAAGTCGTAAATGATCATTAAATAGTAGCTGCTATTATTATAATTATCATTGTTTTCATCATGATAACTAATATTTGTTAAATGCTATGCTAAGCACTTTGATTACTTCATTTAATCTCCATAGCAGTCCTATAAAGTTTACGTACTAAATTGCCATTTAAAAAAGAAAGTCAAAGTATACAATTCTTGGCACATGGTAAGCATTATTGAAGGTAGTCAGACATTTTTTAAAAAAATTATAATACGGTAAATAATCCAAAATTTAATACAGCAATATTTGGTTCATGTTTTTATATCAGGAAAACAAATTTAAGGACAAAATTGAAGGTAATATATCTCTTTAAAAGAAACAAACTCCAACAATCACCAAGAACTACCATATATTAAGAACTCTGTATTAACATGCTAAGTGTTTCCCTGAATAATCATTCTAAATTCTGATAAGAGGATTTGAGATGCTTCTAAAAAGCATCAGCTATATTCCCCATTATAATGGCTACTGGAGCAATGGTTCTTTACCTTCATAGGGTCAGGCACCCCATTTAAATGTGATGAAAGCCATGGATCCTCTCTCCTCAGAGGAAAGAACATATATACTTATAAAACTTAGCACACAATTCCAGGGAGGGTTTATGGAGTCCAGGATAAGAATCTCTGCCCCTGAGCTCTGAGATTTTGTCCTTTATATCTTGTTATTCTGCTTTTACTCTCTGGTATACAACATATTTTTTTAAATAAATGAATCCATAATACTTCAAGTGTTCATTATCAAATTAAGGAGGGTTAGATACAGCTACCATTTGTTCTAAACATATCATCATAGTAAGTGTTCATTCTGAAAGGGGATAGTTTCAAATTACCAGTGTGAAATAGTATTTTGAAATAAGAAAGATAAACCTTAAAGTAGGAAATGAATATGCTAGATAAAATTTACTGCCTTTAAGGAAGATATTAAGACTAGATTCTACCATTTTTACACTTAATCGTGAATACAGAATTAAGATATAATAGTGATCTTCACCCTATGTAGTCTTCTCACATCTTAGAAAAAAGCTAAAGCATATTATATTTCCAAGTTTCATCTATTACTTATTTTAAAATAAGAACACGACAACCTACAGTATTTTATCATAGTTATTAAATATTAGATATTAATGTATAATACATGTTTCTACAAGGATTAAACTATAATCTAAAATCTTTTTGATGAATAATTATCAAAGAACTTACCATTTGGGGTATCTCGTCTTTTCTCTGTTAGAAAATAAAAGAATATTATTAGACATATGTAATACAAAAAAACCAAAAAATTAATTCATCTAAACTCTGTCTTATTCCTAAGATGATATACAGGTGGTTAAGAAAAGTTTCTCTGAGGAACTGACATTGAGCAGACATCTGAATAAAATGGGAGAGGAAACATTTCAAATACCCTACTGAGGGAATGGCTGAAGGAACACCATGAAGACTGGATTGGAGTGAGTCAAAGAGTGGAAGCAGGTAATTCAGAAGGAGAGCCAGGGACTCTGTAGGGTCTCACAAGCCATGGTTAAGGAATATAGATTGCATTTTACATGTGACAGGAAGCTCTTACAGGGTTTTGAATAGGGCAAGGGACATGATCTAACGTATGTTTTTAAAAGTTTACTCTGGCTACTTTGTGGAAAAGAGATAGTAGGGGGCACAGAGTGGCAGCAGGGAGACTAGTGAGGGAGTGGGGGTAGTGCAGATGACAGAAGATGGTGGCTTGGTTTAGGGTGGTGGAAGCAGAGGTGGTTAGAAATAGATCTAGAACGTGTTTTTGAGGGGAGACAACGGATAGGATTTATGAGGGACCATGGTGAGCCAGAGTGACAAGGTGGAGCCAATGCCTTTTACTGAGATGGGGAAGACTAGGAGAGGAGTAGGAACAGGTCTGACTGGGGCTGGGGAACATGAATCAAGTGTTCTGCTCAGAGATGTTAAGTCTGAAGGCTATTCTGACACCCAACTGGAGTAGACAAGTCTGAAGGTCAGGGGAGAAGTCAGTAGTGTAGGTAAAACTTTGGGTGTCATAAGCACAGAGAGAGTGTAGTCAAAAGCTACAGGACTGAATGAAAGCACAAAGGTAATGAGAATACCCAGAGATGTCTGAGCACTGGTGCAGACCAAAATAATACTGAAAAGCTATAGCCAACTAGATAGGAGTAAAACCAGGAGAATTTCTGTCAATCCTTTGTATTCATACTCTTACATACCAGGTTTGACACAATTTTGGCTTTAAGAAGGTTCAAAAATGATTGAAGAATTTAAACAAATGTAATTTTCACAGATTTTCCAATATAAAATTTTCTGAAATTATAAGAGAAATACCCATAAAAAACAAAATAATTAGTTTATAAACAGCCATAAACTAAAATTAACAGGATTTAATTGCGGGACAAGTTAAAAATCCTGGCAATGGGAAATATATGTATTACTCCACCTGGTGGTCTGATGAAGTAACTTTCTGAAACATTTAATAAGCAAGTCCTATCTACGTCAATGAACGCCAATCTCCAATTTTCAAGGTGATGATATCTCTGCATCCAGAGAGGAAATATTTCTTAGATCAGTGACAGCACAGATACAGAAATATACTGAGATGAATATAAAGTTCAGAGTGTAAGTTCTAAAAGCAATTACTTAGAAATATAACATTATCCTGGCTTGAGAGCCATTCGTGTGGAAAAAAAGGAGGGTTTGGTTGAACAGAGAAGTATGGGAGCTAATCGTGTGATGTACTTGCTAGAAACATTAGCAGAACAGTGTTTAATCAAATCAAGGGACGTTGCAGTATCACACTACCAGTCAGACTACTTTTGGAGTACTGTGTTCAAATCTGGACACCATATCTCAAGGTGTACTATTTCCTTAAATCTGGACCATTTGAAGAAGACATAAAAACCTATAGTGGATTCAGAGCACAGCATATTCTGGATGATGAGTCTATAAACTACATCATGTGAGGAATAAGAAACTGGAACTGGTTAAACCAAAGAAAGTGAAGCCATACGGATGACATGACAAATGGCTTCCAATATTAAACAGCTACTGGGAGTAAAAGAAAATGGACTAATTCTTTGTTGCTCCAAAAGGTGGAGCCCATACATTTAAGTTAAAGAGAGGCGATGCTGGAGTCTGACTCAGCAGGGAGGGCTACCCAGGGGTGAATCAGCTGCCACCCTAATGTGATCTTTCTGCTTCTGAAACACTATGCCTAAAAGCTTAGGAACTATATGAAACAGAATACCTAAGACATCTTTAAGTGACCTACCTATTTCAAAGTCAATTACTCTATATTGTAAGAAGTATTTTCTACTCTTTTTTATATTGAAAACGTCACATATTTTGACTAAAAGCAGCTCAAGAGAGCCCCTGGCCTAGCACTACTGTACGTCATTAAAATAGGCACTAAACCATAAATTATTCCATAGCATTAAATCCTTTGCTAGCATAGAATCAAGTGGTAAATGGCCTTGGCACCAAAAAGAAGTAAAAAAAAATAGGCCCCTAATAATTCTCCTATTCACTTAGTACAAGTGAGATACAGTAAGACAGCAATAGTGAGACAACAGCTTAATTCTTTTTACCTCACCCCCCTCCTGGAAACCCATTAAAATAACAATAAAGATGCATAACATGGAATATATGCTTTTAACACTTCTGTTTTCCAGATTCAGTGTCTTCCTTTTTCATGGCTTACTCCCTCTTATTGGTAAAGCACATCCTTGAACAGAGTGATCTTCAAACTGCGTAATATGTACTCTTGGATATACAGAAAGACTTTCCAAGGAGTATATAGGCATGGCTAGTTTTGTGGGATCTATTTGCTGATCTCAATCCCCATGTTATTTCTTCTAAAATTGATCTACTTAAAGAAGATGCTTTTGGAGAGGTTCACCTTTCCTAATCACCATTCTCCCACTTTACAACAGAAAGACTTGATACACTGTTGTCAAACAGTGCTATATCAATGAAGTTAAGGCTCTATAATAGCCCGCATTGTTCTCTAATTGTTTTACACATATTAGCATCTGATGCATTAAACTAAGTTCTATATGGTCTTATAATATACAATAGTAGGGACAAAACAGAGAGAAGCCAGGCCAGCCCCAGTGGCCTAGTGGTTAAATTTGGTGTGCTCCACTTCCATGGCCCAGGTTTGGCTCCCGGGCATGGATCTACACCCCTCTGTTAGTGGCCATGCTGTGCTGGTGAGCCACATACTGAAAAATAGAGGAAGACTGCTACGGATGTTACCTCAGGGTGAATTTTCCTCAGGTGGAGGAAAAGAAAAAAAAGAGAGACAAGGCAATGTTTACACATCTTATCTGCAACTTTATTTGCTTCTGGGCTTGCCTGAAGTCTTCACAAAGTATAAAACACCTTTAAAAATCTAAGTTATGAACAATGTCATAAAAATGCAAATTTAAGAGTCAATATACATGGAATTTATCAACAAAAAAGGTTACTGGAATGAGTTCTTCAGTAAATCTGAAAAAAATCCATTCTCAATAAAAATATTCTTTCTTTTAAGGTAAGG
Organism: Equus przewalskii; assembly: GCF_037783145.1. Classification (NCBI taxonomy): domain Eukaryota; kingdom Metazoa; phylum Chordata; class Mammalia; order Perissodactyla; family Equidae; genus Equus; species Equus przewalskii. Next base: position 79,666,164 of record NC_091834.1, read on the forward strand.
AATAGCAACTTTTTTTTTTTTTGAGGAAGATTAGCCTTGAGCTAACATCTGCTGCCAATCCTTCTCCTCCTTTTTTTTTTTCCTTGCTGAGGAAGACTGGCCCTGAGCTGACATCCTTGCCCACCTTCCTCTACTTTATATGTGGGACGCCTACCATAGCATGGCTTGCCAAGCGGTGCCATATCCGCACCCAGGCTCCGAACCGGCAATCCCCAAGCCACCAAAGTGGAACGTATGAACTTAACTGCTGCACCACCAGGCCAGGCCCCACAATCACTTTTTTTGTAAGGGGTAGATAGTAAATATTTTAGACTTCGTGTGTCACAGTCTCTGCCATAACTATCCAACTGTGTTGTGGCAAAAAAGTATCCATAGACAATACATAAACCAATGAGCACAGCTGTGTTTCAATAAAACTTTATTTACAAAAATAGGTGGTGGGCCAGATTTGTCCCATGAGCCATAGTTTGCCAACTCCTGTTTAAAAGAATTAAAAAAAAAGAAAAGTTTACCAGATTTCCTTTGTCGCCGGCCCAACAAGTCTGTAACTGCTTTTCGGAATTTTTTTGCTTCCTCTTCATTGGCAAAATTAAGAGCAACTTGACAAGTCTGAAATATTTTCATCAAGAAAGGTAAACAACAAAAAACAATGAATTTAGCTTTACTTAACAAAAAAGTTGATAACCAACAGAAGTACATTTCTGAAGAGGAAAGTTGACTTTATGAGCAGAAAAGAAATTATTTTATGACCTGAATAACTTAAGGAGGCAAAAAGGATGGAGAAGATAAAGTAAAAGACTACTACTAGAAAGGTTACCTATTATCTTAGACACTCCAATATTAAATTGCATACTTCATTTTCAACAAAAACAAAAAATAATAAACTGAATTTGATCCTTCAACAGAGCTCTGTAAATAACTTGGATTAGAAAAAGCAAACTGGAAAAGTTGGTCAATTCTATCTTTACTAGTTTATGTTTTTATTTCACAGCTCAATTACAGGCATTACTTAAATTATAACCTTAATTCATGTAAATTATCAAAAAATGCAGAAACACACTGACATTATTTATTATTATGGCATTTAATGCACATTTTAGATATGTACATATATTTATATCCTATCTAGAAAAATAACAGCTAGAGAAGAAAACACTTTCTGAAAAGATGATCATATCATCTAATCCAATCTTTTTTCATTGTAGAAAATACAAATATAAAAACAAAGAAAATTAAAATCACCCATAGCCATCACTCAGAAAATCCCTGTAAGCATACAGTATAGAAATCCTTCTAACATTTTCCTCAACTATATGCAATAAATTTTTAAAATTCTGTTTTCTCTTATGTATTGTATTTCAGCATTGTTTTAGGTCATAAACCATTTTTTCACAAAATAATTTGAATGGCAATATAATTTCAATATTTAAAAGTTACCAGGGATTAGCGGACAATTGAGAATTCACCTTTATAGATAAGAAAACTAAAGCCCAGAGAGGTTAAACTATCTTCCCAAAGCCACAGACAAGTTAAACTATCTGCCTGAAGACAGCGAGAAGATGAAAAACCAAGTCTCTTTTCCACACAGCAAATTACATTTACAGTACTCTTTGAAAGCCTTTTTTTGGCCCTTAAAATATCTGCCATTTCCTCCTATTTAGCTATAATATCTATAAAGAGGGTTTCAAAGTAAAATAATTCTTTTATTTTATACAATGTTTACACAAAAAGCTCATAAATACTTTCCATGGACAAATGTAAAAGAAATGACATTAAACATGGCAATAAAAGAAAATATAACTTACATCTCCAGCAAAGGTATGAAAATATCCTCTAGGACTATTATATACAAAGTTATTGTATAGCTCTTGTTCCCACAACAGTTTCCCATCCTAGAAAAAAAGGAAAAGTTAAAGTAAGAGTTACCAAAAAAAAAAATCTCTAGGAATAAAACAAAACAGATGACTTATATTACGTGAACTGTTTACATTAACAATAACTTTTACAAACACATATAGCACATATATGTATACTACAGTAGTAACATATCACACAATTTAATCAGTAATTTCTTAATAAAACAGTAAATACTGGATAATAAAACTACATAACAAGCGAGTTTAATTCAGCATGCTAAGATATGACCTCATCAGCCAAGCATTTCCAAATATAGTTACTTGTCAAATACATAACCAGAACAATTACTAGATCATCAATGTTAGACAGACGGTGTAGGATATTTTTGTACATGCGCTAATTATCAATACACAGTTCCATCAGCCATATTTAGACTGTGTGCTATCAAATATTACAGGAATACTTCATGCTGTTTTCCTCAATTCCATAGATGCTGGGAGGGTTAAATATATCTTCTCTGTACTGCTTATTAACAATCTTTGAATTCCTAACTTTTGCAGTGTGATGGGACCCCCTAATTAAACATTGGTATAAGTAGTTTCAATCACGTGCAGAAAGAGACTGACGATTAAAGTGCACCAGGGTTAAACTATGGTTAAGAGAGTCATGGATGATTGTCAGTCTATGGCCATAGTATAAGAAATATAATTAACCATAATACCAAAGGTGGTTAATTACAAGTATTCAGTAATGGTTATCTACAACTGGGAATAAGCGATCAGAAAATTATAATGACTGCCCTATTGTGAAATGCAAGGTCCTACCTAGACCCCAACATTAAAATATTTAAAATACATTGTATACACATGATAACCACTATAATGGAATTCCTTTCTTCTCAGTGGAGTTATATGTGTATTCCATTTCTAAACAGTGCTTGTCCTTGGTGGTAAGAAATAGGTGAAAGGACTTAGGAGTTTCTCTCCAACTATGCATGTGTTCCCCATCCCCTGGAATCACTGTCATAGTAAGCCACTGTTAGTAAAAGGAGCAAGCCATATCTCTCAGCTGTCTCAGGATACGGGAAGTAGATACTAAGAAGAAATTAATTTACAAAATGCAGTAATTTAAATCTCATTTAATCTCAAGGAAATACTTTGCAACAGACCCAGATGGTTATTCTATTTTACAAATCAATAAGTCTAGGCCTAGAGAAGTAAAACAGTTTGACTACAATCTATCTGACCATAAGGATCGTCCAGGAGTCCAAAGTCAGTTTTAGTTTTTTGCAATTATAATCCCATTATACTTACTCCCACATATAAATACTAAGCAAGGAGGCTTACCTACAGGAAAAGTCTTAAAAGATAAATGCAGACAATCTCAGCAAAAAGAATTACTTTTACATAACTATAAGAGATGTATACCTGACAAAGGAATACCTGTCCAATCTAGGACAATGTGGATTTATGCTTGAGAGTGAGGAATACAAAGCTGTGAAAATCTGAATGTACTGAGAAACAACATAAGGAAAATTGGGTAGCAAATGCATTATTATAGATACTGCATAACGCTTTAAACCTAGGCTGAAGTAAACAGCACATACCAAGCTAAAATAGACTTTTCTAGCTCCCTGAAAGGACTATGTTTGCTAGTCTGTAATGAATAGGATGGAATAAAAGAATATTATTAGAAAAGAAGAGACTGGGAAAGCCCAAGATCCAAAGGCATTAAAAACGAATACCTTTAATGTATGGTGGCAGTGGGAAGATAAAAATAGGAAGCTATTCATGTTCCGGCTCCTATTTGGTCACAAGGCTCATGCTTCAATATCTGAAACCAAGCTTCACTCTTCTAATATTAATTTAAGTATAACTTTAAAATTACATACAGGATAAGCAAATCTATACTAAATTATAATTGAGGTAGAAAACCTCATCATCTACAGTTTAAGCTGAAGCAAAAGAAAACTCACCTTGATATCAAATATTCTTAAAAAATAAGATCTCTGTGGATTGTCCTTAACAAGACAAGCAACACCACTGCACTTCTTTGACCACATACAGTTCCGATCTGCTGCATATAACTGTACCACTGCTGATGACATAGTCTGCAAAATAGAAAATTTATAGCCATTAGGTTTAAAATAACATTCAGATGACCACAGTCCCTGCTGACATCTTGGCTGCAACTTCATGGGAGACATCGAATCAGAACCACCCAGCTAAGTTGCTCCTGAATTCCTGACCCACAGAAACAAGGAAATAATGAACATTTATTTTAAGCCACTACTTTTTGAAGTAATTTCTTATGCAGTCATAAATAACTAATACAATAACTATACTAAAACTAATTATTGAAAGCTAACATTTATTGATGCTTAAAATGTGTCAGGAAATGTGCAAGGCACTTTTAAATATAACCCCATTTGATTTTTATTTCTATTATAACCTCATCTTATGCTTGAGAAACCCACGGTTAAAGAGGATAACGTGCTCAATATCACACAGCTAAGTGGCAGAGCTGAAAATTCCAATCCAGGCAATTTGTGACTTCAGATCCTGTATTCTTAAGCTCTGTTATATACTGTTTTCCAATAAAGTGAACTTGTAAGCAATGAAGTAGTAGTATTAATAAATGCTGACTTGTATAGAGGCAGTTAACCACTTTAGTATAGGTAGTAAGTCAAACTTGAAAGCAAGATTTGTGGTTACCAACTACAGTGCTGGACGCTTTAAACATATTATCATCCTGGAAGAAAGATTCTACTATCTCCTTTTTTAAAGATGGTAAAACTGAGGGAAAGAAGATTTTAACTGGCTTGCACATAGTCACACAGCTTGAAACTATATTGAAGATATGAAAAATGATTTGAATGACTACTGTCCCAATTTTCCCAAGGATATACCAACTGGTATCCTTTTAGATGCATAGGAGAGAAGCTAATTCATTATGTGCAATGGACACCTTTGAGCATTAAGGTTTTCCAGCACATCATGTTGTCACCTCCCTCATGACTGTATCATGAAACAATGGAAATTTTCAACTAATTCTACGTTTTGTTTATATTATAATCTAGAATATAACTATTCACACTTAGTTTCTGTAAGAGTGATATACACATACACTCTAGTACAGCACTTACAGATCCTCTGTAAACAATAATCATGTTTTCTGATCCAGTAATCTCACTCCTAAACTAGAAATTAAGTTAAAATATAACAAAAAATTGTATTTTTAATATAAACATAAAAACCAAAATATTTATATGAATATATATATTAATCATGATTTTTTAAATAAAAGGAATTTAACTAGAAATAGGAGATGATTTAGTAATTACAGTAAATCAGTTCAATGAATACTGGGCATTGTAACAGAAAATAGACTACATTAAGATTTGGAGATAGTGTTGTTTTGGGTTACTTAACTATGTCTGGGGAATGTACTCCTTGGATAAGGGGATTCCAAAGAACTATTATATATACAAGTCTTTTATAATAATAACAAACTCAGAAATGTAAGAAGAGTGTACTGTTGGGGATCAAAATTCCAAAAGACTTTCCCAGATAACTGTGCTCCATGTTATGTTTTTAACTTCTGCAGATCAAAACTCATCTTTGAATTTCACAGTCAGTCATGAACAGGACACAAAGCAGCTGGAAAAGTTCCACAACAGTCATTAAAAAAATTCTGAAGATAGCTTAGAAACTAAGACATTGAGTTTACAAAAGGAGATTGAAGAGTGTGGGTACACCTTTGGCCTGCTGAAAACATAGCTGTGTTCTTCCGCAAGTACAGAATCTCAGCATGATAGCTCCAGAGACTCCCTGACCCCGAACCTCTAGCACGGAAAACTTCAGAAAAGTGGATTTGGCATATACTATCCAAAGGTATTAAAGATCAGGCTGAAGAATTCAAAAATTAGATGAGAAAATTTGTTTTCCAAGGAAAATTCATATAAATTGAAGCCCTTTTAGTATGGTTCTGTCAAAATGCATTCATTTCTAAAAAAGAAAAGCAAGTAGGAAACTAGATAGCAAGAAAAAGATCTAAAAATCCTCTTACTTTACTTTTTAACCAGAAAACAAGAACTAACAGCTTGCAAAAGAAAAAATGTGCTATTAAATAGAGTCTGAAATCCCATTATGGAAATCCCCTTGCCAAAGGACCAAATATTAATATTGTAAAACATTGTCTGGATATATACGTGAACTTAACAACAAAAACCTAAAAATCCATATTTAAACACTTATATACATTTAAAACAAATTCTTAAAACATCTGCTTAAGAAATAGAGACCCGTTAAACAGTTTGATAATTTTCCATACAAACATGGCCGGCATTATAAACCTTATTCTACAATTTATAAAATTTTAATTCTAAAGAATCCAACTAATCATTAAGCAATTTTCAGTAACTGGATTTTCAAAATTTTGCTACAGTCGTATTGTCAGTCTAAGTGTGTCTCTTTCACTCCTTCTTATCTTAGATTATCAAAGTCTTAAAATTATATACCATAGCACCTTGTAAAGCCTTTTCTGATTAATTCAGAATAATTATAGTGAATTCAAAATAGGTTACACATATAACATTCAATATATAAAGGCTAAAACTAGAAAAAGAGTGACTATCCTTTAAATTCTAGATTGACAGTGGCTTAATTAAGTTTTTAAAAACATTCCTTCCATTCCTTTAAAGTAATTACAGCTAATCAACTCCATTACTTTTTGTCTTTCATAATCAAGAAGGTATTACTGAAAAACAACCCAAGGACAAGTGCTTAGGAAAGGAAATTTATTTCTTATTAGCCCAATAAGGTTAGGGTTAAAATTTATTAATTAAAAGGAAAAAAGGTAGAACTTCTTTAGAACTTCTGTAGAAACAGAATCTATCGTATGCATCCTAATATTTCAGTACTGACAGATCGCAATAACACATTCCTCTTCAGCACTTTCACTCTCAAGGGCAGAAATAAGATGAAGTAGGAATTCCGGGATGGGAATCCTTCCCACCGTCCTTCAGCAGGGCACACTTACCTCTCCAGAGTTGACCTTGCACCGGTCAAGAACTTCTTCCCTGATACCCCAGGCTGAAACGACTGTATGCTTTTTCCTTGTGTTTCTAAAGTACCTTTTTGTGTATCTTGTGTAAATCTTGTTACATCACAGATCTTATTCTAAAACAGAATAATTTTCTGTATTGACTTATTACCCATTAAATACACTATGATTCCCTTAAGCACCTAAAATAGTTCTGCAAGCCTATACTTTCATTTCACCTACACTTTGCCCCAGGTAAGCAAACATTTGTTAAATTAAAAGTTGCATATTCTGATTTTGATAATGATACTATGATAATGAATAAGAGAATGGCCCTTGATTTTAGGATACAAACCCTCAAGTATTATAAAGAGGCATCACATGGACAACTTACTCTTAATGACTCAGAAAAAAATAATAGCATGCATATATATACAGAGAGGGAACCATATATATAAATGTATATAAAATGTTATAAACGTCTGACAAACTTGGATGAAGGATATATAGGAATTCTTTGTACTGTTACTTGCAACTTTTCTATAAGTATGAGTTTATTTTGAAATAAAAATTTTTTACAGTACAAATTATTCATAAAAATGTAAGACTTTAGTCCTCTTCCACAGCCATGACAGGATTGGGAAGGTGGCTCTATTCTCAGAGCCACTGGTACCTCCACATATGTTAGCCACTGCCACACTGACCCAAAACTAAGAAAACTACCACTTTCCCCATTTTTCTCTATACTTACACCAACTCTGTTCAAAGGAGTCATCTTGAAGAAGACTTAAATCATAAACATTCACTATTTTATAGTTTAAATTTCTTTCACATTTTCAGAATAACCATGTTATATAACAGGTCAGAATAAGAATTTTAGATCAGGAAACTGAGATGCTTCTTTTATTACAGAATTGGCTAATTACAGGGGAAAGACTGGAAAATACCAGGACTTGTAGATCCTTGCTTGACAACCAACTGCCTACAACAAGACTAATATGACCTAACACTGAATAAGTGTCTACAATGATTATTATTTTAATAATGGAATAAATATACAATGCTGTTAAAGGAAATAATTTTTAAAGATCTATTTTCAACAAATATCCAAAATAAACTGAGTGCGGAAAAAGAAATCAAATGACTGAGTAAAATAAACTCTTTTCTATGATTACAATGGCCTAGATTAATAGTCAAAGCACTCCAGTTTTCATGTGTGTGTGTGTCCCATTTCTAAAATCTAATTCAGAAAAATTCATCCTACGTTTTCTCATTTTATAAAAGCTAAGCTTTAAATATGTTCCTAGATGCTCTGATGAAGTAGTCACGTGAAATGTCCCATTATTGTCCTGACTATGGAATTTTAATATGAAACATTATAATAGGAATTATAAATATAAAGAAAGATAAAGTACTTGGTCGAATTCTTATAATGACTGAATTACGCAGTGATCTCAAGGAGCAACTTTCTAAATAATTAAAGTATAACATCTCAGTTACATGGCTATCTAAAATACTCAATACAGAAACCAGCAATTTAAAAAATAGAAACAAGACTCCTGAGTGATGAGAACCAATAAAAATTATCCAGGAAAAGAAACGACAAATAATTCACTCTGGAAAGGAGGGATTTTATCAACAGGTAGTTTCCACAGTGGGAAATAACCAGAAAAAGAAAGAAAAAAACAACAGAAAAAGACAAAGATCTTTCTTAAAGAATACATCAAGTACAGAAGACTCCACAAGAAATACTAGTAATCTTTTAAAAATCAAAGCTAGAGGACTGGAAGAGGAGGAGGACAAAAGCAGTAGTAGCAAACAGAATCCTAACAGTGAAGCAAAACGGAGCCGGATAAAAACAGCTGCTGTTTTAGGAATGAAGCACAAAATGTTTTTCAGGCCTTAGTAGCTGTTTAAGAAAACTACTGTGCCAGGTATATTCATTTGGTACATCGTACCTAATATGTACACAGCACTGTGATAAATGGGAGTGGGGTGGCAACACAAGTGGTGTTGAACTCAAAAATGAATTAAACAGACGTAGTCCTCATGAAACGTGCTCTAACGGGCAAACATTAATAATTATTACAAATGCTAAAAAGGGAAAACCCAGTATGCAAGGAAAATGTAAAACCTACCTAGCATGGGAAGGCTTCCCTAAAGTGATACTGTACCTGAAGGATGAAGAGGAATGAGTCAGGTAAGCAAAGGAGTAGGGGGAAGTGGAGAGGAAACAGCATTCTAGGTAGACACATCAACAAAGACTCTACAATGGGAAAGTGCTACATGAGTTCAGGGAACTATGTGTGGTGGAGGATAAGAAAGTAAAGAGTGGCATGGAAGGAAGGTACAGACTTAATATTAAAGCAACATCAAACACAGCTCAAGTCTGTAGTTTAGAGAGATAAACAGCCACATACAGTTTGGAGACCTTGTCTGGAGAGGTGGTACAGTGGTATATCATTTCTGTAACAGCCTTGATGCCTCTCAGTTTCCCCAGTCAGGTATACTCTCCTCCCTCACTGACCCTGGGTTTGTCCATATGACTTGTTTTGACCAACAGGACTTTAGCAAATCTAAGTAGAGGCTTGAAAAGTACTTGCACATTGTGGCTTGCCTTCTTGGAATCGCTGTCCTAAAACCTGGGGTGCAAGATCACATGTAGAGCAAGGCCCCAGTCATGTTACCTGTCCCTGCTGAGCCCAGTTCCCATTAGAACTACCAGCTGAATGCCAATGCATGAGTGAGCCTAGGTGACAGAAGCAGACTAACCACCCAGCCAATCTGCAGAATGGTGAGAAATAAACTGATACTGCTTTAAGTTACAAAGTTTTGAGATGGTTTGTTTGCAGTAATAGATAACAGATGTAGGGGATTGTTTTAGTATACTAAAAAACATAATGACCTCCAATAGATGGTTCTAGTTCCTTCTTCCATTCCATTTATACTAGACATGTGTTTAAAATTACCAGTAAAGTTATCAAAATTTTTTAACTACAAATCATAAAAGTTTTAGAGCTCACTCTCATTACCAGCACATTTTCTCTTTTGGAAGTTTTTTAAAAATCACTTTATATCCAAAAGGCTTACTAAAAGGCACGTGCTGGGCACCAGACTAGGCTCACTCACTAAACCACTTACAGCCACACATCAACCTCACGTGGTGCTTGTGATTTAAATTCATACCTCTAGAAAATTATAAATTATATGGCACAGACCCTACCTGCAAACAATCAAAATTATAGATGCTAAAACTACAAATGGCAAGGCTTACTGCATTCTTAATTTTCTACTTGAAGGATAATCATATACAGATAAAGGTGAGAGGGAGACATCTCATCACAGACTGGGTCATGTTTGCAAACAGGTGAGGACACCAAGTTAAAACGGCAGCACAGGTATGGCTTACTCTCTTCTGCCTCTCCTTTTCTATAGACTAAGTGGACCTACTTAAAAGGAATTTTTCTCTTCTTTCGTCTTCTATCTCCTCTTCCCTCTGTCTGCATCTCTCTTGCAAGGTCAGTTGGATTATGGTAAAACCTAAAGTTTGAGTTTGGGTTTTCAGGGCATGAAGGTGGAAAGGAGGTCCCCTAGGATTCTTACCTCAGCTTACCAAAGTTTAACATTACCAGCTGAGATCCAGGCCCTGATAACAAGGTATACATATATAATTCTGCTGCCACTACCCTGCGCAAATAACAGTTTGGGATGAAAAGGTGGAAAGGCAGGTACTTTGGTCACTGATAGGATCGGGGTATTCCTGAATCCTAGAGCCAAATACCATCTGATACCATCTCACCACAGATTTATCAAGCATATAATCCAATCCCCTCATTTTACAGAAGAGGTTAATTTATTTGCCAAAGGTCATATACCAGTCAGTTCTGGATGAATTTCCCAATTAGCTGCTCAGTTTTTATTCACCACACACTACTCTGAGTTCCTAATTTGTCATATTTTTGCTCCATTCCATTTAAATGATTCTCCAAGAACAATATATACTTAATATAACTTTATTCCTCTACTGACCCCATTTGGCTAAGTTTCTTTCTTTATTTTGGTGGAGGTTAAGGGGGAGATTGGCAGTGGTGGGGTGGTGGTGGAAAAACAGGATTGCTAGTGCATGAGGAAAAAGGATCTATGTGAAAAGAAAAATTTCAAGCAGATGTAAGTTACATGTCCTGGGGACACAGGTAGATTTACCTAAGTCAATTAAGTTTCAGGGTCTTTTATTTGGAAGAGCCCCTTACAAGGCTCGGCTCTTCTCCTTTGGGGGAATATATGGAGGTAGCAGCAACTCCAGCCTCATGCCTAGGAGTTCCTCTCTAGCCATCCCTCAAGGTGATCCTGGTACTTCCATCAAGGATAAACTCTCTCAATAGGCAAACAGATATTTGCGTTGGGGGGGAAGGGATTCTTTTATAGTCAATATTATATCCAATGTTAGAATTCTTCATATAACATTTTAAATAGATAGTTATATAGCATTTGCTTAAATATCTGCTGTAATGAGGATCTCTCAACTTGAGGGGAAAAAACTTACTGTTGAGCAGCTCAGAAAACTCTTAGTACTGAACCTAAATCTGTTTTCCTGGCAATTCACACCCATAGGTATTTTATTCTTTATTCATTCATTTAAATGCCTGTTGAGCATTTGCTATGTGATAGGCACAAGTGTTACGCACGATAGCTACAACGATGCAAAACTAGAAAGGTATACTGGCCCAACTAATTACAGCATACTTATTTCTGTGTAGTAGCAATAACATTTTCACTTCCATACTTCTCAGGTCATCTTTTTTTCAGCTAAAATTTAATTTTGACCATTCCTCAACTGACCTGATTTATGATTCTTTATCCATTTGGTTGCCTTTGGTAAGATAAAGTAGATAATTTACGTGTGGTCTGTAATATTAGACTATTAGCAAATATTAGTGCGGAATAGTAACAAAACGATGAGGGAAATGATTTGTTCCCTATCACAAAAAGAAATGCACGCGCAGCCTCGTTCTACCATATTCTATGCTGACGCCACATGGGACTATCTTTCTCTAATTCACTATCCTCTCTCCTATCCTGACCTTCCATTTCAATTCCATGCTCCCAAAGGTAACATACCCTCTCTCACCCTCCTTTTACCCAGCTAACTGCTCACCTTTCAAACCTCAGTTCAGATGTCACCTATGGGATCCCTTCTCTGACACCCCAAAAGAGTGATAACACAACTTATTGTTATATCCTACTATTTATGAGGATAAGCAACATGAAGCCTGCCTAACAAGACACTTTGGTCAGCTTCAGTCATCAACAATTAGAAGAAGAAAGTGGTTCCTTTTTTCACTGAGCCTTACCAAGAAGATTCTCTTCAAAAAAGTCAGTGGCCTGGTTAGGTAATTAGGTCCTCTCAAACTACACAAATGGTTGGGTTAAATAAACATCTTTTAGTGGACAGGAAATGCTAAAGAATTAGATGAAACAGAATCAAAAAGTGGACAAGAATCAAACATGCTGAGAAATTTAAAATTCATTTGGAAAAAACAAAAAGCTTGGAACAGGAAAAATGATGATCTCTGATATAGCTAGTACAGGGGTGTTCCCATTAGGACTCACAGATACTAAGAACAACTCTCTTGGAAGGAAGCCCAAGTGAGTGCTTCCTCAATAGACAGCAGAGCTGCAATCCTATGCAGTCTAGCCCACGTACTCTGAAAATACAGGCAAACACTACTCAAACAATCCTGCTTACGTAGAATAGTAACAAATCTACAAAACACTAAGACGTAAGTTTCTGATAACTAGCAGGAATAAGAAATATTACATAATCAAAGGTAACATAACATACAAAGTGAAAGCAGAGCTATAACTGGCTAGTAATTGCCCTAAAAATTAAATCTCATCATGGTCAAAATGAATAAATTTGTAAGATGCGGTATGCTAAGACAATTTGTATCCTACAGTAACAATGGAATTTGGAGCAAGGAAATAGAGCACATTAAAATATAGGCTACCCAAAATGTTCACACAGATGACCTCGTTTATCATATAAGAGTTAAACTAAGTTCAGTAATGTATTTGATCTATTTAACTAAACCACGGTAAAGGGGAAACACATTTTAGAAAGACTTCCATCAAAACCACTAAAATATTTCAGAATTTTACATTTACTAACTCAAATCTTCAGAACCTTAAAATTACTCAGGCAACTGGAATTTTCTAGATCATCAAGAAAATATCCACTTAACTCCTTAAATAAACCACAGTTCAGCTACACAATAGGATACTATACAGCTGCTGGGGAAATAAAAGAATAAAGAGGCTCTTTAAGTAATGATAAAGAAAGATCATCAAGACACATTGTGATGTGAGAAAAAAGGAAGGTGTAAAATGAAGGGAATAATATGCTACCATTCGTGCACAACAGCAGAAGCAAGAATAAATAATCTGCATTTGCCTAAGTATGCATCAAACTGTCTGGAAAGGACGCAGAAGACTAGTAACATAGCTAGCTGTTAGGGGTTTATGTGTGTGCATGTGTTTCGTCCGGGAAGGAAGGGCTGGGTGAACATAGGATAGGATGGAAGAGAAACTCTTCACTTTCTTTTCCTACTTTCTTATTTTAAACCATGTGAATATTTCAGCTTTTCAAAAAATTAAATACTGATTTGAAAAATACACACACAAAAGAAAGAAAAAGACCTATTCAGGTCACATTATGGTACAAGTATGGGGGGGGAGCGGGAATCATCCTCCTCATCTAGAAACTGTAACCCAAGAAGAATTTCTAGTAGCTTTTAAAAGCCTTCCCCTTAACAATTAAGAGCGAACATTGCTGAAAATAGCATACTACAGTGTTTAAAGGCACAAAGTGATAAAAAAGCAAACTTTGGCTTCTATAATCTATGTCTGTAACGCGGGTCAAAGTCTATGACTTCTTTCACAAACTTTCCCTTTGAGTCTTTTGAACTCTTAAACATGATTAATCGAGATAAGCAAGTTTTAAATTCAATTGGCTTTGTCTTCCACATTTGTTATTTTATGTGCAGCAACTCATAATTATCCAAACTTTTAAAGACAGTCACAGGGATGTGTGTACATATTATATATATAGCACATTTAATTTGCTTGACTTTCATATGTACAATCAAGGTGGGGGAAGCACATGCAAAGAGAAAGCTAATCTGAGAGTAAATAATAACTTAAATTCAATGTACAATCTAACTAAGGACTTTAAGAACAACATTTAAGACTCTTCCATACATTATGCATAAGGACTGGATAGGCAAAAAAAAGGGTAAGAACCTTTCTGAAGTTGTTTTTAAGATTGGCACTTTATTCACAATTTCAAAGACTTAAAATTGTAGTGTTAAAACATTAATAATTATCTAGTCAATAATTTGAAAAATATATTATTTATTCAATAAACTAGGCTTTATATACTTCCTCAGAAAGCTCAATGTTACTGGTTTCAAAAAGCAGTATTTATTCAAAATGCATGAACCAATATTTCTAAGTCTGGTTATTACTGAAATTGAATGAACATACATAACTAGATGTTTGCAACTCCCAAGAAGGAATAGGAAGCTGACTGTATTAAAATAAAAGGTAGATCATGTTATTTTTTCTTTTAAAAGATCTTTACCATCAATAAATCAAGAACTTGGTGATGTGGGAGAAATGTGAGGATTTTACATAATATAATAACTACTTTATAAAATTACATTATGTGTCGTAAAGGCAAAAGCAACAAGCTAATTATTTTCTCTTTAAATAGAAAGGTGACTCTTACATCCTGTGTATATATTTAATAATGTGAATGTAAATTATTTGAGAACTAATTCACTTTGAGTCAAACAGACCTTTTACAACGTTACTGTCCTGTACAGGTAAGCCCCAGATCTGGGTGGCTAGAGTGCAGGTGGGAGGGTGCTGTTAAGATCCTGGACTACTCTTCCTTCTGCCCTCTGGAGCCACACTGTCTAATAGTAGTCACTAGCCATACAGAGCTATTTAAATCTAAAGCTGAAAATTCAGTTCCTCGGTCATACTAGCAACATTTCAAATGCTCAATAGCCACAGGTGACTACTATATTAGACAGCACAGCTGCAGAATATGTCCATTATCAAAAAGTTCTGTTGGACAGTGCCACTCTGGAAAGTCCCAGGAAACAGATTTTATAAAAGTACTTTCTTAGAACAAGATGTGGAATACATAAGGTCAAGGACAGGACAGAATCAGGATCATCAGACAAAGGAATATTTGTAATAAAAAGGATTAACAAAATCATATTTATTCAGAAAATGGGTAACTGAAGAGACTAAGGTTGGGTATGAAATTCAATTTAACAAATATTTATGATGTGCTAAAAACAGAAAAATAATTAAGGGATGGTCCCTGTCTTCAAGGAGTTAGTAACCTACTAAGAGAGAGATGCTTAAAAAAATAACCACAACAAAATATGCTACAAGTACCGAAATGAAAGCACAAAGTGCTCTGGGAAGGCTGAGAAGGAAGCCTTGAATTCTGACTGGGGAGGGCAGAAAATCAGGGATGTCTCAGGAAAGAATACAGTGAAGACTGAAAGCACAGACTCTGGGATAGATTCCACCACTTATTAGCTATGTGATTTTCGGCAATTATTTAACTTCCCTATTCATTTCCCCTTCTGTAAAATGGAGATGCTATTACTCACTTCATTCTGGGGTCTTATGAAGATTAAATTAGTCAATATATGTAAAGTGCTTTGAACAGTCCTTTATCATAGTTATTAGAATCAAATGAAATAACACACAGAAAGTGCTTATAAAATTGCTAGGCATGTTAGGCACTTATTGAATATTAATTATTATGATACTCATATTATCAGATGTGACTGTTAAAAAGAGATGGTGCTTTACCTTTCACACATTGTTGTGATGCATAGATACACTGTATATAAATGTAATGTACTAGTTAATTGCTTAGTAAATATGAAGTATGTCCATCACTATTGTGCTAAGAAAACACAAGGCATGGACTTTAATGAAACTCAAGGTGTTGATCTTTAAAGAGAGGAAGGGAAAAATTAGAAAACCGTCAGGATATGCAAAGATAAAAATTAGAACATATGAATGGCCTGGGCCCGGTGGTGTAGTGGTTAAGTTTGCATGCTCCGCTTCGCAGCCCAGGGTTCACCAGTCGGATCCTGGGTGTGGACCAACACATCACTCATCAAGCCATGCTGTGGTGCCATCCCACATACAAAACAGAGGAGGGATGAGCACAGATGTTAGCTCAAGGACAATCTTCCTCAAGCAAAAAGAGGAAGACTGGCAGCAGATATCAGCTCAGGCATAATCTTCCTCACCAAAAAAAAAAAAAGAACATCCATAATATTTCACAGAATTTTACAACTCTGAGACATATTTCTATTTTAATTTACATTGGAGTGTATTTCTAAAAAGGACTAAACCATTTTCTTGAAATATCTTATGCCTTTTTCCTTATCAGATTTCCAAATAATGCTAATTCTTATGCCTTTTTCCTTATCAGATTTCCAAACAATGCTAATATCAACTAATTTGAACTGAGTACTTGTATTAGGCACAGCGATAAGAACTTTACTTATATTTTCTCATTTAATATAAACCCTAGAAGACACTAACTTCATATAAGAGGAAATTAAAACAGACAGATTTAGTAACTTGCCCATTATCATAGAGGTAGCAACTGATGAAACTGGGTTATAAGCTCAAATCTGCTTACCTGCAGAGGCCATGCTGTTAACCACTGTACTGTTTCTCAGTCCAGAAAATATTTAAGTTAAATGTCCCATTGGCTTCTAAATAGGGGAGGTGGGATTTCAATTGCTTTCCTAAAGTAAAAATTTTAACTGAATATTAAGTCTATAGGAACCCCTAATAGTTAATTTTTGTCACAGGAAAGGAAGATAAACCGATAAGTGTTTTCAAACAAACATAATTTCACAGTTACAAACTAGTAGATATCTGAAGAATATTTTTTAAAGGTTCCATAAAGCCAGCATAACCCTGTTAACAAAAACAGATAGCAAAACAACAATATGACAAGAAAAGAACATTTCAGACAATATCCCTCAAAAATATGGTCGTAAAAATCCAAATTATTAGCCAGTCAAATACAGCAATCCATAAAAAAGAATCATCATGAACAAAAGAGGTTTAACCCAAGAATGTACGGTTAGTTTAGCATTTTAAAATCAAAGTACTTTACCACACTAACAAAATAGAAAAAAATCATCTGATCATCTCAATAGATGCAGAAAAAACATCTGACAAAAATGAACTAAGATTATAGTTGGCTATGAATTCTATCATAGTGTGAGTCAGCTAAGCAGAATAACACTGACCATTCACGATAAAAGCTCTCTGGCAAACTAAGCAGAGACAGGAACTTTCTCAATTTAACAAAGGGCATCTATAAAAAACCCTGCTTTCTCCCACCAATATCAAGAACAAGACTAGGATGTTCATTCTTACCACTTCTATTCAACACTGTATTAGAAATCCAAGCTGGGGAAATAAGACAAGAACAATGAATAAAAGGCATAACGATGGGGAAGGAAGAAGTAAAACTTCCATTATTCACAAAAGTCATGGTTATGTGCATAGAAAATACTACAGAATCTACCAAAAAGCTACTAGAACTAAAAATTGAATTTAGCAAGGTTAGAGGATACAAGGTCAATATACAGTATACTTCTATATGTTAGCAATTAATTAGAAAATAAAAATTTTAAATACCATTTACACTACCATAAGAAATAAATACCTAGAAATAAATGAATATTGTAATATGTTAGGTTCATAGATTGGAAAAACTCAATATTTTTACACTACTCATTCTCCCCAAATCGATCAACAGATTTAACACAATCCCAATCAAAATCTCAGAAGGAAGAAGTTGAAATATTTATTTTAAAATTTAGATGGAAATTCCAAGTACCTAGAATAGCCAAAACAATCCTGAAAAAAGAAAAATGTTGGCTCACTGCACCTGATTTTAAGATGTATGATAAAGCTACAATAACCAAATCAATGTTATCTTGGCATTAGGATAGAAAAACAAACAGGACAGAAGAGAGTCCAGAAATAGATCTAAACAAACATGGTCAACTAATTTCTGAAAAAGGTTCCAAGTCAATTCAATGATGAAAGATTAAGGCTTTTTAACCAATGATGTAATATCAAATGGCTAACTATATGGAAAAAAATTAACCTCTAAAGAAAAAAAAAAAATCAAATGATCATCTTATATCTGTACTCCATATATAAAAATTAATTAGAGATGAATCAAAAATGTAAACATAAAAAGGTAGAAACACAAAAGTTGTACAAGAAGTATTAGATTGTCACTGTAACCTTGGCATAAGGAAAGCTTTCTTAGAATTCAGAAAACATTTTCTAAAAAAGAAAAAAGATTAATTAGACATCATCAAAACTAAAAAATCCAGTGCATCAAAAGACATCATTTAGAAAATAATTAGATAAGCCAAAGACTGGGAGAAAATATCTGAAGTATCTATCTCTAACAATGGGCTTGTGTCCAAAATATATAAAAAGCATTCCCACAAATCATTAATAAACAAACAACTCACTGAACCTAAGTAAAAGACCTGAAAAGCAACATAAAAAACAGATACATAAATGGACAATAAGTACATGAAAGGGCAACAGCATTAGCTGTCAGGGAACTGCAAATAAAAATCATACTGAGACACCATTTCACATCCATTAGAATGGTCAAAATCAAAAAGACTGGCCATACCAAATTCTGGAGGAGATGTGGAGCAACTGAAACTCCCATACACTGTTGGTGGAAGTGTTAAATGGCACAGCCACTTAGAGAACTATCTGAAAGTTTGTTATAAAGATAAATATACAGCTTCCCTATGACAACGTAGAGGTATTTACCCAAGAGAAATAAAAACACGTGCCATACAAAAAACTTGTGCCAGAACATTCACAGAAGCCTTATTTATTATAGCCCCAAACTGGAAACAACTTAAATATCCATTAAGAGAAAAACAGATAAATAAATTGTAGTATATTCATCAATAGAACACTATTGAGCAATAAAAAAGAATGAACACCTATGTGAGAACACAGATAAAGCCCCAAAACATGCTGAGTAAAAGAGTCAAAATAGACAAAACTAAGCCACAGTGACAGAAATCAAAAGGTGATTGCTAGGGGTAGGGTGGGGATGAGGGAGAGGCAGGAATCAGAAAGTAATTCACTGGCTAGGGATACAGGAAATTTTATAAGGAAATGTTATAGATATTCTTAATCTTGTTTTTTGGGTGCTGGTTACACAAGAATATGATTTATCAAAATTCATCAACTTTAGTATTTAAGATCTGTGTATTTTATTGTACGTAAATTACACCTCAATTGTTTTAAAAGTAAAAAGAGGGTGCTGGGGGGCTGGCCCCATGGCCGAGTGGTTAAGTTTGCACTCTCCACTGCAGGCGGCCCAGTGTTTCGTTGGTTCGTATCCTGGGCGCGGACATGGCACTGCTCATCAAACCACGCTGAGGCAGTGTCCCACATGCCACAACTAGAAGGACCCACAACGAAGAATATACAACTATGTACTGGGGGGCTTTGGGGAGAAAAAGGAAAAAAATAAAATCTTTAAAAAAAAAAAAAAAAAGAGGGTGCTGGCCCTGTGGTTGGGTGGTTAAGTTTGCGCGCTCTGCTTTGGCAGCCCAGGGTCTCGCCAGTTCGGATCCTAGACACGGACCCAGCACCGTTCATCAGGCTATGTTGAGGCAGCATCCCACCTAGCACAACCAGAGGGACCTACAACTAGAATATACAACTATGTACTGGGGGGGCTTTGGGGAGAAGAAGGGAAAAAAAAAGATTGGCAACAGATGTTAGCTCAGGTGCCAATTTAAAAAAAAAAAACAAGTGAAAAGAGTACCTTACTGTGAAGAGTTTTGAAAACAAACCAAACTAATTACTTCCTATGTTTGACACAATCTCGTTTGCAAGGTAGCTAGACAAATTAGGGGAAAATTTCCTACTAACAATACATAGTAATGCAATCTTCCTACTTGCTTTATTTGGAAAGAAACATAATACACTACTCTAGAAGGGAGATACAGAAACTTGACTGTAAAGTACACTGCTATATTCATCTTCTCATTCATTCACTTTCACTTTAAAACTGAGATATCTCAGAAAAATCATGTCTAGAATTCAGGAAAATCACATTTGAGAATTCAGAATATTTTTATGGAATTAAATACAAAAAAGTTATTGCTACTAACATTTGTTTAATGTTACTTAGTATTAATGGTGCATAAGTAGGGTTACCTGGGGGTTAGACACTTTCAAGAACTACAAAGAATATATTATATTTCAAGAACTACAAAGAATATCATTATAAAAGCCATAAATTATTGAACAGTGCAATGTGACAAGGGAAAATCAAATTTAAAAAGTGCTTATCGGGGCCAGCCCGGTGGCATAGTAGTTAAGTTTGCACGCTCTGCTTCACTGGCCCAGGGTTCGCCAGTTCAGATCCTGGGTGCAGACCTAGCCCTGCTCATCAAGCCACGTATTTTATGTGGCAGCATCCCACAGAAAATAGACGAAGACTAGCACAGACGTCAGCACAGCAACATTCTTCCTCAAGCAAAAAGACGACGATTGGCAAAGGACATTAGCTCAGGGCCAATCTTCCTCACCAAAAAACAAAAACCATATCCTTTTAATTGAGCAACTCTATTTCTTATAAATTATCATATTAAAATAACAGATCAAGTCTGTGAAGACAGATGGAATAGTATGCCAGGGAGAATAAAAAGGAAGTAAATAAAAATAACTTTCCATCCCTAGGGAAGTGGCAAATCCATTTGTGTCCACTGCAAATGGTATACTTAATGACATGAAATAATGTCAATAAAAAATTAATGTCTATGCTTGTGGGGGTGTGTTTTCTGAGAATAAGCACACATGTGTACATTTATCATCCAATAATTCATGCAAAACAAAACCCAGAAGGATATAGACAACAACATAAATAAGAGTTATTTGTGGGTTATAGGGTTTATGGATGATTTCCACTTTTATCATATTACTTTGTGAACTGGCAGATTCTGCACTGCCCAAGAGAAATATAATGTGAATCAAATAAGCAATTTCCAATTTTCTAGTAGCCAATGTGTAGATAAAGATGAAATTAACTTTAATAAATTTTATTTAACTGAATATATTTTAAAAACTGTCATTTCAACGTTTAACTGGTATCAAAATATTAATAAAATATTTTACACTCTTTTTTGTACTAAGTCTTAGAAATTAAGTGTGTATTTTACACTTACTGCACATCTCAATTTAAACTAATCACATTTCAATTGCTTAATAGACATATGTGGCTAGTGGCTACCAGGTACTGTATTAGACAGTGAAGGTCTTAATCTTTAATAATGAGTATATATTTTTAAAGAGAAAGACAACTTAATTTTTAAATGTTACTTGACTGCTTTCAGATCTTTCTCCAAAGTCTCACAGCTAGGTATTGCATAATTTTTTGGGTTACTTCAAACTGTTCCCTAGCATTCTGTGGAAGATTCTTGTTTTTAGAAATGAACAGATTGGTCTGAGCTTATGATAACAACACAAGAGCCAAATAAAAATGAAGCACTAAAATGAGTCTTCCAGTGTATTGTTGGATGCATGCATGAAGCCAATACCCTGATTTCCACACTTTCTAATAGTGAATTTTTGACAGTTAAATTCAATAAATATTTACTGATTAGGTACATATTATAAGCATTATTTTGTGCCCCTAATATGAGATTAAGATTATTCAGAGTATGTTTAATCAAATAAAGAGTTAAAAAAAATCTGCTTCTCAAACTTCCCTGGGTCGTTCTTAAAAATAAGAAAAAGATCAAAATCATTAGGTACATCAAACATAGCCTCAAAAAATTAAGGATTCATTCAGTATGGCTTCAAATAAATCTGAGAATTTGTATTGGAATTTTCTCCTCCTATGGAGGAAAAAGGGTAAAAACTACATCAAACTTCTCTTCACAAAAGATGCCAACAAGAAGAAAGTGGAGTGAAACATTGAAAGTGTTGAGATAAAAACCCACTAACCCAGAATTCTGTATCCAGCAAAATTATCCTTCAAAAGTGAAGGAGAAATACTTCTTAAAACAAACAGAAACTGAGGTAATTTGTCTCCAGTAGACTTGCCTTGCAAGAAATGTCAAAAATTCTTGAGAGAAGCAAAATGATATAGGTCAGATGAACATACATAAAGAAAATAGTATTAGAGAAAGAATAAATTATGGTTAAATAAAATCTTATTTTTCTTATTTTTAATTGCTCTAACAGATAACAGTTTGATCAAAATATAACAGCAACAATGTATTCAGTGATTACAGCTTAGGGATAAGTGAAATGAATGATAGTAATGTTATAAGAGATGGGATGGAAAAATTGGGAATACTCTGTCATAAGGTACCTCTACCACCCATGAAGTAATATGGTATTATTTGAAGCTGCACTTTGATTGATTGTAAATGTATACTGTAAACTACACGGCAATAACAAAAAAAAAAAATTTTAAAGAAGCATAATTGATATATCAAGAGAGGAGAGAAAATGGAATCATATAAAATGCTCAATTAAAACCAACCAAAGCAGAAAAAGAGAAGAAGAAAAAAAACAAAGAACAAGGGCAATGAATAGAAAGTTAACATAGTCAATATTAATCCCATCAAATCAATAATCACTTTAAATGTAAATAGTCTAAATACACAAATTAAAAGACAGTGTGTGTCAGAGTGGATTAAAAAAAAAAGGACCCAACTATATATTGTCCACAAGAAACCCATTTTAATTATAAAGACACAGATAAACTAAAAGCAAAGGGACAGAGGAAAATATACTATGCTAACACTAATTGAAAAAAGCTGGAGTAGCTATACTAATTTTGGGCACAGCCCGCTTCAGAGCAAGGAAAATTATCAGGGATAAAGAGGAACATTACATAATGATAAAGGGATTCACTCTCCAAGAAGACATAACAATCCTTAATGTGTATGCATTTAACAACAGAGCATCAAAATACATGAGGTAAAAACTGATAGAACTGCAAAGAAAAATAGATGAATCCACTCTTTTAGCTGGAGATTTCAATAACACCCTATAAGTAACTGACAGACCCAAGAGGCAGAAAATCAGTAAGGATAGAGTTGAACTCAACACCATGCATCCATCAATCAGCTAGATCTAGTTCACATTTACAGAATATTTCATCCAACGACAGCAGAATACACATTCTTCTCATGCTCACGTGGAATAATCACCAAGACAGAACTCATTCTAGTCCATAAAACACAACTTAACAAATTTCAAAGAATAAAAATCATACAAAGTATGCTCTCAGACAACAATGTAGAGATCAGTAAAAGAAAGATAGCTGGAAATTTTCAAACTAGTTGAAGATTAAACATATTTCTAAATAACACATGGATCAAAGAAATCTCAAGAGAAATTTTAAAACACTTTGAACTAAATGAAAATACAATTTACCAAAATTTGTGGGATGCAGTAAAAGCAGTGCTTAGAGGAAAATTTACATCACTGAACGTATATATGAGGGAAAAAAAAGATCTGAAATCAACAGCCCAAGCATCTGCCTTAGGAAGCTAGAAAAAGAAGAGCAAATTAAATCCAAAGTAAGCAAAAGAAAAGAAAAAACAAAAACTACAGCAGACTCAATGAAACTGAAAGCAGGAAATCAATAGAGAAATGAAAAGACCAATAACAATGATAAATTTTATCCAGGCTAACCAAGAAACAAAGAGGGAAGACACAAATTAATAAAAGAAATGAAAGACCGCCATCACCACTAATCCCAGACATTGAAAGGATAGGAAAGTAGTATTACGAACAACTCTATGTCCACAAATTTGATAACACAGATGTCATGGACTAATTCCGTGAAAGATACAATCAACTAAAATTTACACAAGGAGAACTAGATAATTAGAATAAACCCATATTTACTAGGGAAACTCAATCAATAATGAAAACCTTCCAAAAGAGAAAAACACCAAGCCCAGATGGTTTCACTGAGGAATTTTACTAAACACTTAAGGAAGAAACAACAGATTCTCTACAAATTCTTCCAGAAAATAGGAGAGAGAACACTCCATAACTATTCTGTGAGGTGAGAACTATCCTAATACCAAAACCAGACAAAAACATTACGAGAAAAGAAAATTACAAACTAGTATCTCTCATGAACAAAGATGCAAAAACCCTCAACAAAATACTAGCAAAGTGAATCCAACAATATATAAAAAGAACTATATTCCACTGTCAAGTGGGAATTATCCCAGGTATGCAAGGTTTATTCAATATTTAAAAATCAGCTAACGTAATCCATCACATCAATAGGCTACAGAAGAAAAACCAGATGATTACATGAATAGATAGAGAAAAAGCATGTGATGAAATCCGACACCCACAATAAAAACTCTCAGCAAACTAAGGATAAAGGGGAACTTCCTCAACTTGATAAAGAACATCTATGAAAAATACAGCTAACTTCATACTCAGCAGTGAAAAAGCAGATGCCTTCTCCCATAATATCAGGAACAGAGGACGTTCCCTTTTGTCACTCCTATTCAACACTATATTAGAAGTCCTAGCTAATGCAATAAGAAAAGGAAATAAAAGGTAGAAAAATTGGGAAGGAAGAAATAAAACTGTCTTTGTTTGCAGATGACAGGATTATCTATGTAGAAAATCCCAAGGGATTAAAAAAAAAAAAACCTCCTGAATCAATAAGCAAATACAGCAAGGCTATAGAATACAAAGTTAATATACATAAGTCATTTGCTTTCCCATATACCAGCAATAAACAATTGGGATTTGAAATAAAAAAACAAATACCATTTACCTTAGCACAAAAAGAAAAAAAGAAACATTTAGGTATAAATCTAACAAAATTCATACAAGATCTATACGACTACAGAATTCTGATGAAAGAAATCAAATAAAATATAAAGAGAGGTATTTCATATTCACGAATAGGAAAATTCAATATTGTTAAGATGCCAGTTTTTCCCAACTGGATCTATAGATAAGAAAGAATCTCAAACAAAATTATTTTGTAGCTATCAGCAAACTGATTCTAAAGTTTCTATGGAAAGGCGAAAGACCCAGAATACCAAATGCAATACTAAAGCAAAAGGACAATGTCAGAGGACTGACACTCTCTGACTTCAAGACTAGCTATAAAGCTACTGTAATCAAGGCAGTGTGGTAGTGGCAAGAGAACAGACAAATCGATCAGCGGAAGAGAATAGAGAGTGCCCAGAAGTAGATCCACACAAACACATTCAACTGATCTTTGATGAAGGAGCAAAGACATTCCAATGGAGAAAGGATAATCTTTTTGAAAAATGGTGAAAAATTACACATCCATATGCAAAAAAATAAATCTAGACACTGATCTTATACCTTTCACAAAAATTAACTCACATTGATCACAGATAAAAATGCAAATACAAAGCTGTAAAACTTTTAAAAGATAACATAGGAGAAAATGTAGGTGACTTTGGGTTTCATAATTGTTTCACTTTTCAGAAACAACACCAAAAGCACAATTCATGAAAGAAAAAATGAATAAATCAGAATTCATTAATATTAAAAACTTCTGCTCTGTAAAAGACACTGATAAAGAATTTCAAGGCACAGAGTAGAAGAAAATATATGCAAAACATGTATCTCATAAAGGATGTGTTTTCTAAATAGACAAAGAACTCTCAAACTCAACAGTAAGACACAAACAATCTAACTAAAAATTGGCCTAAGGATCTAACAGACACCTCACCAAAGAAGATATACAGACGACAAACGAACATTTGAAAAGGTGCTCAAAATCATACGGCATTAGCAATTACAAAATAAAACAATGAGTTACGGGGCTGGCCCCGTGGCCGAGTGGTTAAGCTCGCGCGCTCCGCTGCAGGCAGCCCAGTGTTTCGTTGGTTCGAATCCTGGGCGCGGACATGGCACTGCTCATCAAACCACGCTGAGGCAGCGTCCCACATGCCACAACTAGAAGAACCCACAACGAAGAATATACAACTATGTACCGGGGGACTTCGGGGAGAAAAAGGAAATAATAAAATCTTTAAAAAAAAAAAAAAAAAACAATGAGTTATGACTATAAACCTATTAGAATGACTAAAATTCAAAACACTGGTAACATCAAATACTGGTGAGAACGTGCAACAACAAGAACTTTCATTTACTGCCGATGGGAATGCAAAATGCAACAGCCACTTTGGAATACAGTTTGGCAGTTTCTTACAAAGCTAAACATAGGCTTACCATATGATGCAGTAACAGCATGCTCTTATGCATTTACCTAAATGAGACAAAAACTTATACCCACACAAAAACCAGCATATGAATGTTTAAACAGCTTTATTAATAACTGCCAAAAATTGAAGGCAATGAAAATTTCCTTCAATAGGTGAATGGATAAACAAACTGTAGTATATGGATATAATTAAATACTAGTCAGCAATAAAAAGAAACAAGCTATCAAGCCACAAAATGGCATGGAGAAACCTTAAATTCATATTGCTAAGCAGAAGAAATCAGTCTGCAAATACTACACACTGCATTGATTCCAACTATATGACACTCTGGAAAAGGCAAAGCTATATAGAAAGTAAAAAAATCAGTGGATCCCAGGGTTACAGTAGGAGGGTAGGGATACATAGGTGGAGCATGGGGTATTTTTGGGACAGTGAAACTATTCTGTATGACACTATAATGGTGGGTACATGACATGCATTTATGAAAACCAAAACCCACAGATCTGTACAAGGAGTTAAACCTAGTGTAAACTATGGACTTTAGTTAATAATGAATCAATATTGGTCACCCATATTAAACAGATCACGGTAATGCAAGAAGTTAATAATAGGAAATGCGGCCAGCCTGAGGCCTAGTAGTTAAGTTCCTGCTCTCCGCTTCGGTGACCCAGGTTTTGCTGGTTCGGATCCTGGGCGCGGACACAGCACCGCTCATCAGGCCTGAGGTGGCGTCCCACATGCCACAACCTGTGGCATTCACAACTAGAATATACAACTATGTACTGGAGGGCTTTGGGGAGAAGAAATAAATAAAAAAAAAGATTGGTAACAGATGTTAGCTCAGGTGCCAATCTTTAAAAGAAAAATAATAATAATAATAGGGGAGGGCCCAGTTGTGCAGCAGTTAAGTGCGCACATTCTGCTTTGGTGGTCCAGGGTTTGCCAGTTTAGATCCCCGGTACAGACATGGCACCACTTGGCAAGACGTGCTGTGATAGGCGTTCCACATATAAAGTAGAGGAAGATGGGCACAGATGTTAGCTCAGGGCCAGTGTTCTTCAGCAAGAAAAAAAAAGGAGGATTGGCAGCAGATGTTAGCTCAGGGCTAATCTTCCTCAAAAAATAAATAAATAAATAAATGATAGAGAAACTGGGGTTGGAGGGAGGGAGACAGGGTATATGTGAACCCTCTGTACTTTCCGAACAATTTTTCTTTAAACCTAAAATTGCTGTATAAAATAAGTCTGTTAATCTAAAAGAAAAGAAATCCAAGCTACCTACCTACATTCAGAAAACAGTTCTTCAAACATATATTTGGACCAATAACCAAGAATAATCAGATAACTGAGGAAATAGCAGCAAAGAGAGGGAACAGATAAATATACAATGAAAATGTTTTTCAATGATGAGAACTTTAAAAAAATAAATTAGCATCTTTAGATCTATTTAATTAGTTATTATTGCAAAGAAAAAGGGGGGAAGGAGCAAGATGTTCTTAAAATACAACAATTAGCAATTACAGAAGAGTTTGGTGGAAAATAAAAAATAACACCCTACCTCTAAAAGTTCAAAGGTCTGGTTAATAACATCAAGATAAATTTCACAATATCCAGCATCCAATAAAAAATTACCAAGCATATAAAAAAGTAGAAAAATACAATCCATAGTGAAGACAAAAACAAATCTAGAGAAACTGACTTACATGACAGAATTAGTAGACAGGGCCAATAAAACAGCATACTTGTAGTCCATACATTAAGCTAGAGCAAAGATTGAAAATGTTAAGCAGAAACATAGAATATATTTTTTTAAAAATCCAAATTAAACTTCTGGAGATGAAAAACTACAATGTCTGAGATGAGAAACCAATGTCCGGATGGAATTAACGGCAGGTTAGACATTGTAGACAAAAGATTAGTGACCTTGAAGACACAGAAATAGCTACCATCTAAAAGAAACATGAGAAAGAGGCAAATTAAAAAAAATGAACTGTACAGCAGTGAGGTGTGGGACAACTTCAAGCAGTCTGTTTGTGTAACTGAAATCTGGCAGGGGAGGGTGGTGGATATTTGAAAAGAATATCTGAAAAATTTCCAAACTTCATATAAACTTATTAAAAACCTACCGATCCAAGCTCAAGAAATTCCAGAACAAGAAACAAAAAGAAAACTACACCAAAGCACATCCTAATCAGATTCCTTAAAACCAGTAATAAAGAAAAACAATCTTAAAAGCAGTCAGAGAAAAAAGCTACATTATGTACAAAAGATTAAAGGACATCAGTAGATTTCCAGTCAGAAACAGTGCAAACCAGAAGATACTACAGCAACATTTTTAAACTACAGAAAGAAAAAACTATCAACCTACAATTCCATATACAGAGAAAATATCTTCCAAGAATCAGGGCAAAATATACACTTTTTCAAATATACAAAGGTGAAAGAATTTATCAGCAGCAGACCCCTATTACAAGACAAGTGTTTTAAAAAAGAAAGAAAAAAAAATACTCTGAAGAAAACTGAGAAAAGTCTGGATTTAAATAAAGGAATTAAGGGCACAAGAAATGATAACCAAGTAGGTAAATATAAGACTTTTCCTCTTACTATTTAAATCTCTTTAAAAGATAACTGAATATTTAGAGCAAAAATAATAACAATGTATCATGGAGTTTACAACATGTAAAAGGTAAAATGTACGGCAATAAGATAGCCTGAAAACAAGAAATGGAACTATGCTATTGTGAAGTTCTTATACTAAATGGGAAGTGATATAATAGCCTTTGAAAGTAGGCTATAATAAGTGAAAGATACATAATGTAAACCCTAAAGCAACCACAAAAACAACAAAATAGTTACAATTAATAAACAAAAAAGGAGATTATAAAGAAATAAAAAATACTAAAGAAATCTAAAGAAAGGCAGAAAAAGAGGGGAAAAGGAACAAAGCACATGTGAGACAAACAGAAAACAAACAGCAAGAAGGTAAATTTAAACCCAATCATATCAATAATCACACTAAATGTAAATGGTCTAAACATCCAAATTAAAGAGCTTAAAAGTAAAAGAACGCAAAAAAAGATTATAGCACCAATCAAAAGAAAAGCTTTAGCAGCCATATTAATATCAAAGTTGATTTCAGAGCAAAGTATATCAGGGACAAAGGGGGTCATTTCATGATGATGGCCAATTCCTCAAGAAGACGTAACAACTGTAAATGTTTATGCACCTGATGAAGAGGTTTCAAATCACATCAAGCAGAACTGACAGAATTGCAAGGAGAAACAGACAAAATCGTAATTATAGTAGAAGAATTCAACAGCCCTCTCTCAATAACTGATAGAGCAATTAAAACATCAGTAAGAATAAAGATGACTTACCTAAACTATTGACCAACTTGATATAATTAACATTTGCTGAACACTCCACCCAAGAACAGTGGAAAACATATTTTCAAGTGCATGTGGAACACCAATTTAGACTATATTCTGCCCTATAAAATACTGCTCAATAAAAAGGATTCATATGTCCTCCAACAATAATGGAATTAAGTTAGAAATCAATAACAGAAAGACACCTGGAAAATTCCTAAATCTTTGGAAACTAAACTGCATGCTTTTGAAAAACCTGTGGGTCAAAGAAATGAAAAGGACTATTAGAAAGCAATTTAAATGAATGAAAATGAAAACACAACAGATCCAATATGTGGGATGCACTAAAGCAGTATTTAGGAGGAAATATATACCACTAAATACCCGTAATAGAATAGGAAAAAAGGTCTCAAATCAATTACCTCACTACTTACCACCTTAAGAAAAACTAGAAAAGAAAAACAAATTAAACATAAAGTAAGCAGAAGGAAATAATAAAGATCAGAGCAGAAATCAATAAAATAGAAAACAAGAAAAACAACAGAAATCAATTAAACTAAAACCTAGGGTTTTTGGTTTTTTTGGAAATGCAGTAAAATTAATAAACCTCTCGCCAGACTGATCGGGGGGAAAAAATCACATGATGCCTGGGATTTACTCAAAAATAATACAGGAAGAAAAGTGGGTAGGGATATAAAGTAAACAAGATTGGCCATAAGTTGATACCCACAAAAGCTGGGTGATAGGTACATGTAGGTTCATTATGCTATTTTACTTTGCATAAGTTTAAAAGTTACCATAATAAAAATGTTTTTTTTTTTTAAAAGCATGAGGTAAATCCATAAGTACCTCATATAAACTGCCCATAATATGATCGCTTTCAGGTAAAATGCAGACATCCATATACATATACACACATGCATAAAAAGGATGGGAAAGAGTCACGTTAAACCATTAAGAAGAGCTTTCTATGGAGCATAATTGTATAGGGGGATGAGCCAGGTAAACGAGTATTTTAACTTTTAACTCTGTACAGTGCATTGTGTGTGTGTTTTAAACAATGAGTAAAATTAGGCACTGCTTTTGTATTTTAAAAAGTTTTCCTAAATGGCTAGTACACATGATAGGAAAATTATAAAACTACAAAAGGAAATAAGACAATTAGTAAATTAAAAAAACTTGCTTTCCAATGGGAAACCTCAATGTGTCAATTCTTCCTAAATTAATCTATAAATCCAACACTATCCCAAATTGAAGCAAATTTTTTTTGGTGGGGTTTACAGGTGGGAGGCAAAGTCTCAAAAAAATACTAAGCATAAGCACATAAAGATAGCCAAAAAATATTGAAAAAGCGAATAATGAGGGACTTAATTCTAATCAAACTGCATCATTATAGAGCTACACTAATTAAAAATTCTATATACTGGCAAAGAAATAAACAAATGAAATAAATAGAAGAGAATGCGGAAATGGATCTAAGTACCTCTGGTAATTTTCTAAATTATAATGGTAGTATTTTAAATAGGTGGGAGAAAATAAATTGCTCAATGATTGGCATTGGGACAACTAACCATTTGTAAAAATATAAAGCTGGATTTCTACCATACTCGTTTTCCAAAGTCACTTCCAGAAAGATCAAAGATAATATGTTCAAAATAAAACCATAAAAGTACTAGGAAAATGTGAGTGAATATTTTTGCAATTCTGAGCTAGGACAGTATTAAACAAAAACTTGATATAACAGAAAGATTATTACATTTAATTACACAAAAATTTAAAACCTATGCAATGACCAAAAACACCAAAAATATTTCTGTCAAAAGATAAACGACAAACTGCCAAAATATACTCTAATACGTAATTACCATCCCTCAAGAGTTCTTCAAGTCACCAAAAAAAACAAATAACACAATAGAAAAATGGTCTAAAGGCAAGAATAGGCAATTCACAGAAGAAATATAAATGATCAACAGACATGAAAAGATGTTTAACTTCACTCAAAACTAGAAACAATGAGATCTTTTTGGATCAGTGAAACTGTCAAAGAGAAAAACATTTTTAAATCCTAGTATTGATGAGAATACACAGAGTTTGATAAAAACTGTTTTGGACGACAATTCAGCAGTATCTACTAATATTTTAATGCTCATGCCTTCTGACTTCATTTCTTACAATTTATTCTATAAAAATACTTGGAAAGGATACATAGAAATATGTATCTGAATGTTCATTATAGCACCATTTCTAAAGGCAAAAACCTAGAAAGTACAAATACCCACTATAACGGGTTGAACTGTCTCCTCCTAAAAGATACGGTGAAGTCCTAACCTCCGTATCTCTGAATGGGACCTTACTTGGAAAGAGGGTCTTTGCAGAAGTAACCAAGTAAGATGAGGTCATCAGAGCTGACACTAATCCAATGACTGGTGTCCTCAGAAGAAGAGGAGAAAGACGAGTGCAGAACACCATGTGATTACATAGGTAGAGATTAGAGTCATAAATCTACAAACCAAGAAACATTAAGGATTACCAGCAAATGCCAGAAGCCAGGAGAGGCATGGGACTCCAGAAGGAACCAACCCTGCTGGACATTTGGATTTCAGACTTCTACCCTCCAAAAGTGTGAAAGAATAAATTTGTTTAAGCCACTCAGTTCATTACGGCAGCCCTGGGACACTAATGCACTCATCAACAGAGGTTAATAAGTTACGAGAAACTCATAAAATACAGGATGTGGTAATAAAAAGTATGCAATAGATATAAATGGATGTGGAAAGATACGAAAGATACATTAACGCAAGTGAAAAAGTTAAGTTGCAGAACAACATGTATAATACCCTTTTTCTGGTAAATTAAAGAGACCATCTTTCTCCTCCTTCAACTCCTCACTGAAATCCATCCTTCTGAAATACTGGCCAAGTCAAACACGGGCTATGCCCCTTCACTCTGTAATCTTGTCCTGCAGTGACGCCTCCATAGATCTAATTCCACTCCTAAGGCCTCAATAATCAACACTCTGCAAAGGTTCCAAGGGCTAGAGTCCTACAATTTCTACTACTTAGCCATTTTCATTAGGAGCTTCTGCTGTCATCTGGAATTCACACAGCCAACTAAATACTGCACATTTTTTCTTCACAATGCTTTCAGAATACAGCCTGGAATGGCAACTAGATTTCACCTACTGTAAGTTTGACTGATTGGTAGTGGATGCCTGTAGGGATATGCTTAGTATTTAGAGATCACTTCTGGACACAGGAGGAAAAAATGCTGAGTGATAGGTGGTGTCTGCCATGAGCACAAAGACCAAGGGTTTACTATCCCTCATAATCCTTTTTTTTTTTGTTCCAGATGCTGCTATAATTCAGGTTCCTTAGCCAGGTCAGGTCTGCTGAGATTAAGAATAAGAAAGTGTCTAGTAAACTTTAAAGCATTACTCAATTATTTGCATTATGAATAATAATTTCCAGTTTTCCCCATCTCTAGATCCTTCCTATCTCGACACTTCTTGAATCAAAAATCTTCCTGGCTCCCTAACTGCTTAGGGACTAACATTCAAACTCTAAGTCTGAGGTTCAAGGTCTTCCAAAAATCTGCCCTCAATTTACCCTTCAACTTATCGTTTCACTATCACCTGAAGCAAATACCATTCTCAATTCTAGCCAAGCCAATCTATTTAATATTTCCAAACATTCCATGCAAATTTTCTAGCCCAAACTTGCTCTCACATTTCCCTATTCTTGAACTGAGCTGCTTCCTTGTTCCTAACATAAATTCTATAGACCATTTAAGGTCATGTCCAAGGCCCACAATGATGCATCAAACCCCACAATGATACATCTATCTCCCCTCTCTATTATTCAAATCTTTATTATAGTCTGGTTTATAAAACATATCTTTTTGTGCATGGTTTTCATCTTCCTCAGTGATTTAGTAAACAACTGAGGAGTAAGGACTAGATCTTCCTTACTCCTTCCATGTATTCCAAGATACTGGGAGGGTGTCATGTACTAAGTCCTTACTACTTGATCATGATGATATTTCAATAAAAACAAGGAAATCATTTGGGTTTCTGACCAGCTTTATGCATCGTATACAAATCAACTGGCTCCTTTACTATTATGAAATTTCCTAGGTATTTAAGTATCCTGTGGTATTTTTACAGCAACAAAAGCATTCCCCATATTAGAGGGAGTATTTCACTTAATTTTTATTTTGAGGGGCTAGCCCCAAGGCTTAATGGTTAAGTTCAGCACGCTCCACTTTAGCAGCCCAGCTTCATGGGTTCAGGTCCCAGGGGCAGACCTACACCATTTGTCAGCCATGCTGTGGCAGCAACCTTAATACAAAACAGAGGAAGACTGGTACAGATGTTAGCTGAGGGCTAATCTTCCACAAGCAAAGCAAAAAAAAAAAAAAAAAACAGAGGACGATTGGCAACAGATGTTAGGTCAGGGTAAATCTTCCCCAGCAAAAACAAATTATTTTGGAACCAAAGGTATGATAAACAACTTCACCTCTATTTTAACACTTAAAAATACTAAATAGTTTTAGCTTCTCTAAATCTACTATAAAAGTTTAACTTGAAAATGAAACAAAAAAATTTCATTGTTCTAAAGTTGCTGTATATTTGGCTCATGATAATTTCGATCTCCTCATGCCATTTTTAACCTCATTTTATATTTCTGAATGTCTCCCATATTTCCCTCTCGTTTCAATTTATCTGGTCTTTATTGAGTACTCCTTTTACAGAGACACATTTCTATAGAAAATCTTCAGGTAAAATTAAAATTAAGTCAAAAAAAATCACTACAGCAAAGGAACCAAAGGGCTAAGTATACTGAAGAACAATTAAAGTAAATTAACAGATACAGAAGTTGAAATATGAAGTTACTACAAATCTTTCATTTGATTCTGTTTTCTAAACGGGGCTTTTCTAGTTTTGCCTCTTCAACATTACTCTACACCCAATTATTTAATCTCTTTAAAAAGAGTCACAATTCCTCTACAACATATGAACTCCAAAGTGAAATTGCTTTCTAATTAATTTCACTCTCTCATATTGATCTTACAGCAGTGTAATCCTTTACTTACAAGAATCCTGATATAGATAAAATAAATAAAAACAGTATTTTTGTTACATTACATTTATTAATACACCTACATATGCCAAACATCTTCTACTAATCACTAAACAATACTTAATACAGTCGGTCCTCCATATCTACGGGTCCCAGTATCTTCAGCTTCCCCAACCACAGATTGAACCAACGATGGATCCAAAGGGCTATGATGGCTGGACCTGTACTGACAATGTACAGACTTTTTTTTCTACTCATTATTCCCTAAACAATACAGTATAGCAACTAATTACACAGCTTTTACATTGTATTTGGTATTAGAGGTAATCTAGAGATGATTTAAAGTATACGTACATGTAGGAGGAAGTATACGTGGGAGGATATATCTAAGTTACATGCAAATACTATGCCATCTTATATAATGGACTTGAGGATCTGAGGAGTTTAGTATCCAAGGGGGTCCTGGAACCAATCACCCAGAGATACCAAGGGACGACTATACTCAAACAAACTAGATTGCTCTGTCGTATACCAGTAAGAATTATACTTGCAGTTAATAATATATATCATATTACTGTGGACAAGAATGTATGAACTTGTGTTGCTTCCAGAACCTTTATAGTGAAAGTGAACTCTATTAATAACGCTGAGTTCTTATGTATTGGATCAAAGCTATGATTCTTAGACAAAATAACTTATAATGAAGCTCCACTCTTTCAAACCTCAACTTGAAATGAGTCTCTAAAGTAACCAAGTCAGTTCACTATAACTATTGAGTCTAACACAAACTAAAAACATGAAAAACCTTTTTTTACCTTAAATAATAAGCAATAAAATGTAACACCAAACTACCATATCACTAATACAATTTCATGTAAGAAATAAGGTTCTAGATGGAATTGGTTAAAAGAGAAACTCTTAAAAATATACCATCTTAATTAAAAGGCACCATACTCAGAATAAGTCAAAAATTCCTGGTAATTACAAGGAATAATTAATAATAGTAACTCAAAATTAGTTAGGAGCTGGTAATTCTATTACTAATGCCTTTTAATTCTGTTCATTCTGGTCTTTTTAAAGTGAAATGCCTATTAAGTTGTGATGCTTAGAAAAAGGTGAGTTAGGAATGGGCATTTGCAATGAACTCATTTGAGATTCCCTACCTTTCACTTAGATATATACTGTCTTTGTCTCTACTGCACAAAACACACAAAAAACAAAATACGCTAGGGTTAGCAGAAATGCTGTTCTTTCACTGCTACAGAGTTCCTGGCATCTATAATATTTAGAGCGATAGGATGTTAAAGGAAAGAAGGACCATGGTGATTATCTTGTCTAATCCCTCATTTTCAGATTAGGAAAGTGAGATTCAGGAAGGCAGAGATTCTTCTGCACATTCACTGTTAATTAGTGGCACAGCATGGACTAAAACCCAGGGACTCCTAACTCTTATTCCAGTATCCCTTTTTTCCTCTTCAGTCAGCAGCCAGGGGGGCTAAGGCTGCCCAGAAACTCCCCAGAGAGACTTCCAGCTGCTGCTTAACTCTTAACTTTTAATTTGCATATTCCATAATTAACTGACTTTAAACAAAACTACTAAGAATTTACCCAAGTCAAAAGAAATACAATATAGAGTTCAAAATTTTACTTTAAACCTCCCTGCCAGCAACAGGAAATCGAGACCAAGTAGTGAATTAATGACAACATTCTTTCACATGCTTCTCCAAACTCCTGAACGCTTTTATTAAGTGTCAGGCAGTCTAAGTGCTTTATATACAACACTGCATTATTCTTAACCACGTCCATTTTACAAATCTAGACATGAAGGCTCATACTGGTTAAGAAATCTGCCTATATTACAGAGCTAAGAATAACAAGAAACAGGATTTATAACCCAGATCTGCTGGATTTTTCTAAATCTCCTCCTGTGTTTACAATCCACTCTATATGACACACAGTTTTGTACTCACCTTTTTCCTCTATACTAGACAAGGTTGCCTTCTCATCTCTGCATATTCCAAATCCCATGAATTTTAACCTTTTTTCTCCTTCCACATTACTCAAGGTGAAATACATTTTCAGCCCTAACTTCCCACTAGTACTACCTTAATTCAGGCCTTCATCAAGACAAGGATCCCTGGGGCTGGCCCCATGGCCGAGTGGTTAAGTTCGCGTGCTTGGCTCCGCTGCAGGCGGCCCAGTGTTTCCTTGGTTCGAATCCTGGGCATGGACACAGCACTGCTCATCAAACCACACTGAGGCAGCGTCCCACAGGCCACAACTAGAAGAATATACAACTATGTACCGGGGGTCTTTGGGGAGAAAAAGGAAAAAATAAAATCTTGGGGGGGAAAAAAAAAGACAAGGATTCCTCCAGACACCTCTCTCTCTAAACCTATTTAAGAATTTAGAACAGAAACAAAGTAACTGTTGGATAGCTACTTCTACCACCTATACTGTAAAGGTTCAGCAACAGAATTAAACCACTTTGTTCTCCTAAGTCCAGATACCATCTGCATTAGAAACTGAAGGTTTTAACAACCTGATGAAGCAATGAGAAATGCTGAATGAGCTCCTAAGTAAGAAACAAGTTAGCAATTATAATTACTCAATCAGTAAGTATTCAGTATCTGTATGCTAGATGTTACAAGACGTATACAGAAGACTACCCGAAGACTACGCAGGCATAAAGTCTACTTTTCCAGAATTATATGCAAGGTAAGAAAACAAACAAGAAAACTAAATAATTTAGGAAAGTTAAAAAAGTGCTAAGGAATTAAAGGAAACAAAGATTAAAGTTGGTTAATAAAAATGGCTTCTTAAGTATCACTAAATCTTGAAGCAAACCAGGTGAGAGTGGCAGGGAAAGGTCAACCACATTACTAACCCCAATCCATTTGGACCAGAGATAGCTGTAGAGGCGTAGTATAAATCTTTACTTTTCCCAACCCTTAATTTCTTACTTATTCAGGACTACATATATTAAATTCTACTTGGCAAGATGGCACATACTTCTTATGGAAAATAAGTTAAATCACACTACACGAAAAGCAATGGAACTACAAAACAAGACCTGATAATCTTGTTTTTAACCCTTAACTGTTCTAAGAAAATACTACATCAGAACTACTGCATCAGAATTATTTACCTTATGCAAAAGTATAGAACATACATTTATAATATATTACATATAACTTTAAATGAAACCTCAACTTTCACAAAATCTATCCTTAAAAACTGTGGCAAGGAGCCAGCCGGAGGGCATAGCTGTTAAATTCAGGTGCTCTGCTTCGGCGGCCTGTGGTTTCCTGGTTCGGATTCCGGGTGTGGATCCATGCAACCGCTTATCAAGGTATGCTTTGACAGGCATTCCATATATAAAGTAGAGGAGGATGGGCACGGATGTTAGCTCAGGGCCAATCTTCCTCAGCAAAAAGAAGAGGATTGGCGGCAGATGTTAGCTTGGGTCTAATCTCCCTCAAAAGAAAAAAAACCTGTGGCAAAACAACAGATTTACTGAAGATTCACTTCCTCCATGAAACCAATCACCAACCTAGAGAATCATTAACATCTGGGCATATTTCCACCTAGTGAGAGGTGTATGTTTCTGCATATTTTTTCTACTAGTGGTTATAACTGCCTTTAGTCCATTCCCTTCCCGCACCCCTCATCTCAAAGGGGGATGAACTCCTACTAGAGTCTTTGTAAACTGTCCTTGAATTCCCCCCAGCACTGCCTTAATTCAGGCCCTCATCAAATTTCAC
Organism: Equus przewalskii; assembly: GCF_037783145.1. Lineage (NCBI taxonomy): Eukaryota > Metazoa > Chordata > Mammalia > Perissodactyla > Equidae > Equus > Equus przewalskii. Next base: position 79,704,652 of record NC_091834.1, read on the forward strand.
ATGGACTACTGTAAACACCCATCTGATCTCCTTTGTCTCCACTCTCACAATCCTCAATCCACCTCCTATTGTGCCGCCTTCTTTTCAAACTTTCTAAAACTCAAATCTGATCTGTGGTTCCCCACTAATAAGCACAATACTTCCTCAACTATATCTCTCTCTGACATCTATGAAATGCACACTGATATATAAGGAGTTAGAGAAATGCTGTACTAACTTGTTTTAACTTAATTTAACTCAAAATACAGACCAAAGATTGAAGGAAAACCTGTTATTTCCCATGTGCTTCAGGATTACCTATCAGAAAACAATGGGCTCCAGCAGTGGTTCTCAAACTCTGATATACCATACAGTCTTCTGTTAAGCTTGCTAAAAATAGAAATGCCCAAGTTCCACCTTAGACCCACTGAATTTGAATTATTAGCTCAGAATTTGGTCTAGCCATATGCGTTTCTAATAATCTCCACAATGATTCCAAAGCATACCTAAATTTCAGAAGCCAAGCAGAAACCCTCCTTGCTCCATAACATACTATTAGTAGTCCCCTGACTTTTCAAGCTGTTTCATCCCTCTCATCAACCTGGGGAGTACCTACTAATCTTAAGTAGTCAGGTATCACCCATTCAAAAACCTTTTACTCATCCTCTCTTTTGATCCCCTAAACCTTTTTAAAAATAATAGCATCCGGGGGCTGGCCCCGTGGCCGAGTGGTTAAGCTCGCGCACTCCGCTGCAGGCGGCCCAGTGTTTCGTTAGTTCGAATCCTGGGTGCGGACATGGCACTGCTCATCAGACCACGCTGAGGCAGCGTCCCACATGCCACAACTAGAAGAACCCACAACGAAGAATACACAACTATGTACCGGGGGGCTTTGGGGAGAAAAAGGAAAAAATAAAATCTTTAAAAAAAATAATAATAATAATAGCATCCGTATATTTACATACAGTCCTTCTAATTCACACACCCACCCCACGAAATAGTATGCCTATTTTAGAGATGAGAAAACCAATTCTAGGACAGGGAGCTTAAGAAACTTCTCCAAAGTGACCATATGAGTTTGAACCCTGGTCTGCTGACTACAAACCCAAGACATTTTCCATTGTGAATGCAGCCTCTTATACATCACTCTGAAGTACTGACTTCATCAGTTGACACATTTGTTTTCCTTTTTAGACACAACAAGCTCCCTGAAGGTGGGCATCAACCCTGATTTTGACCTCAACATTTCGTTGCTCAATACATATTTGCTGAGCGAAAGAAGGAATGAAACTCCTCAAGAACTGGGACTATAACTACTCCTGTCTCATTTCTGGAATCTTAGATAGGGTTCTGAACACATTTCTTGCTTAACAAATTTGATCTGACCTGTAAACCTTATTGCTGGGGTTTTTTTTAATGCGACAATGTATTTCAGTATTGTTTTAAACTACAAAAAAGTGCACAGTCAGCAAAGGGAAAAAAAAGATTGTTCCAAAAAATTAAAATATCATTCTTACTTTACCGTCTAATAACTGGAGACTTCAAATATTAAAGTTAATCTTTGCAACAATTTCAAACCACAAGAGCAGGTAACTATAACAGTGTGGTTTTAAATGACAGAAATACAAAAGGTAAAGTTGATTAATAATAGATTACATAAAGAAATTGAGCACTGAATACTGATGGCTTATTGGGCAATTCACCTATGCTAAGCACTAAGTGGCACTATCTTTCTCTATCACAGTATTCTCCCACATGTCATTTTTTGAAACCAGTAAACATTACAGGTAAGCACAGAGCAATTAGTCAGTATACTTGTGTATAAATGCAATGTCCTTTCTGCCTAAAGTTACTGTGTCTGGTATGTAAAACATAGAACTACTTCATTTCTGACACAGATTACACAGCAAATGTAATAAACCACCAAAAATTTTAATTTTTTTTCATTTGCAGATAACGTAGCATTCAAAGTGCTGGAGATTATCCTAAATTGAAAATATGAAAAAATTAGTGCTTCTTTAAAAATCTTACACTTTAATTACATTAGTTTTTGGTGAATAAAAGAGGTGATTATTCCTTCAACACCACTTTTAGAAATAAGTCAATAACAAGCAAGAAAAAAACCCTTCTAAAACAACGTGCCGCAGTGGAAAGTACAAAGAACTAGGCATGGGGAGTCCTGGTTTTCTAGTTCTGGTTACATTACTAAATTGCTGTGTGACTTAGGGCTCACTGGCTCAGTTTTCTCATTTGTTTAAAAAAGGGGGGAGGGGAGGCTCGATTATCTTTAAAGTTGTAGGTCTGTTTTCTGAAATATGAAACACATCTGAATTGAATGTAATGATCTCCAAATGGATGGCACAGGATACAAAGGGTAGACGCCTACAAAGTTAACAATTAATCCGATAACCTCCAGAAATAGTCTAATCCGAACTTCTTGAACAAGCAGGTGTAGTCTGGTTTAACATATTTAACACCACTAAGAAAAGTTGTAAAAGGGACTGTGCTGTTGACATTTCCGTAGGTGTTTCCTGGGTTCTAATGGCACATACTCTGCACGGGCTAACAGGCAAAGAGGGCAGAAAGGAACCCAAACAGCGTTTCAAGAAAATCAACGACAGTTCAACCCAGCCACCGCAGTGAGATGCAGCCTGACAAGGCCTGCACCGCCGAGCTGAACCTCCCCACCCCCAGAAGTGCCAGCAGCCAATGTAATGAATGCTTCCGTCAACAACACACATTCCCCTTCCCACAGAACTGCTCGCTCCCAACCGGCCATCTGGGGTTGGAACAGGCCGCCCAGCACCAACCTAAGAACCATTCTCGGGCCCCAAAAGGCCAAGAACTACTAGAGATCGCGGTTCCTCTGCGCACCGTCGTGGGGAGAGCAGCACCTCCCACCAGTGCAAAAAAAAAAAAAAAAAAAAATCGGTGGGGAGGAGAGTAGAAACCAGGCCTGGGCGAGCCTGCTGGAGAAATAAACCCTGTGCTCTGCAATGGGGAGCGGTAGCATTTCCTGCCCTCGTTCTGAACCGATGCACTCGACTTCACGCCCTCCTGAGATCCTAAAGGACGATTAAAAGCCACCTTAGGGTCCACTTCATTCATATTTGGGCTTCCTTCCCGACAGACCCACTCCTGAAACCTCTGGCATTGTGAAGGAAGGTAGCCCCAGATCGAGAGGGAGGAGGTGAAGCGAGGCCCCGGGTCCTAAGATCACGCAGCTCGGGCAAGAAGATCCCGTTGTGGCCTGAGAGTAAAGTTTGAAGCAGCTGCAAGGGCGCGGACCCGGGCCCGGCCAGGCAGGACTCGGGGACAGGCCTGCGGAGGTGACACTTCCCTGCTCCGGGGCAGCTCGGCACGCACGGCTCGCACCCGGAGAGCGGGGCCAGAGCGCCGCGGCAGCGGACGGCCTGGGCGGCAGCCAGCCCGGCGACGCGCCGCTCCCGCCTCCTTCCCCGCTCCCACTTCCCGGGCCCGCGCCCGTGAGGGAACGGCGGGGGCGGCGACGCGGGGCTCGGCCACTGACCACACATTTCTTGCCGAGGAAGGTGAAGAGAGACTCGTTCTCCTGCGGCGTGAGCAGCAGGGACCCCACGTTGGTGACCCTCCGCGGCGGCGGCGGCTGCTGCTGGCCGGAGCTCATGGTTTCGCCGGCGGGGCTGGGAGTCCAGGGCCGTCTCCTCCGGCGAGGGGGCGAGCGTTCGTCCCCCCTCTCGGTGACAGGGGCGGGAGGAGGGCAGTCAGAGGCGCAGCATCTCGCAGCTCCTCCGGCGCGGGGAGAGGGCGGCCACGAGCAGGGGGAGCCGATGGCAGGCCGCGCAGAGAAAGGGAAACTCCCCGCTCCCGCCCGGCTAGGCTCTAGCCCGATGGCCGTTGTCCTCGCACTCCGGCGACTGCGCTAAACTCCCAACTCCTCCTCCAACCCTCCTTCGGCGGCGGCGGCGGCGGCCGCACAATCCAACATGGCAGCGGGGGCGGGCGAGACCACAGGACGCAGGACGCGGGGGAGCGCGCCGGAAGCGCGCGGCTGCGGGCCGGGCCCCGGAGGAACCCCCCCGCCCGCCGCGGTCGCCTCGCCGCGCCGGCCCGAGGCCCCGCCCCCTTCCGGTCGCGGGCTGCGCGGTGGGACGCGACGGTGTGGTTCCGGCCGACGGCCCCGGCCTCCGGACTCGTCCCTTGGGCGCTCGGGCCCGGCCGCAGTTGCCTGGAGAGAAGAGGATGCTCGTCGCCTCTGGTGCAGACGTACACCTTTATGAAGCGTCGGTGCGCACGCAGGCCCCCTCCCCAGAATGGCTCTTATTTCTGGGGCGCGGAAGCCGGATGTTCACACCGCATTTCAAAAACGTCTGGAATCTGCAGACGGAAAGCTGGGGAGACGTGACGCGCGCGCCGGGCTCCTCGCCGGTTTTGGTTAGAGCCGCAGGTGCTTGGGGTTTCTCAAACTTTGTCCAAACTTCAACTGTGGTTTTGGAGGAACAGACAGGCCTCTCCCAGTATTGTGAAAGAGAGATCTTGGTGATGGATGTTACAAAAAGCAAACGCACTTAGAAAAGATTCCTACCTCCCGCCTGGGGTGTCACGTGGGGTAAATCTATTTGTAACATTTAAGTTCAAGCTCTTTGCTCCTAAGGGCCCTGAACACATTTTTTTGCTCTGTCTTGTGAATTGGAAAATATTCTGGTTTTTTCCCTTTCTCGTCTTCTTTTTTCTCAATCCCGAAAGCCCTTGTTTACTTTTTATCCAAAATGAATGTGCCCATTTTGGCATGTCACACGGGAGAATACGTTATGTGCGTTAATCCTTTGAAGTAAATCTCAGGAATTCTTTTTTTTTTAAATTTGGATGCCTCAGAATATTGGCAGTTACCCGAAATAACCCCCTTTGTTCAGTGTATTGAATACTAAACAACTGTTGTGAAACGGAGTTTGCAGTATGGAGTAAAGTTTCTCCACTTTAAACAAATTAGCATTTATTGCATAAACTTTACCACCATGTTTGCTAATTATTCCGTTTCAATAAACAAAAAAGTTACCATATATTAAACTTAAGACATCCGTTCTATGCCAAATAAAATTTGGCGATACTATTTGATTTTAATATCTCTGATAGCTTCCAATAGAAATCACTGATAGGTTCTCAGTACTAAACCGATTGATAAACTATTATCGATGCACTTTGAAAATATTACAAAAATTTAAAATTAAAACTCCCCTCAATGAAATTAGCTAAGTAGGCGTAAATCTACAAGGGAAAATGAGATCCTGTAGTCCTAGGAGGCCACGTAAAATATGGATATTTCAAAATTAAACTTTTTGATAATGTTAGGGGAAAAAGTGATTTAGAAAAAACTGGTGGACTTTTTATAAAATAATTCGGTTTAGAAAGGCAATAGTAGAAATGTAAACTTGGAGTTGGGTCTGATTTATGAAGCTAACAAAATAAACCTGGAAGCTAAATCAGTGTCTTTTGTCTCAAAAGTGAGGTTCCTATGAATTAAAACCACAGTGATAGTGGAAAGCATTGCAAATTCTTGAGAAATGATAAAAATAAGAGCCCTGATACCTTCAAACTTGTGAATTAGGATAGTAACGAGAACAGATTTCAGATAGGCCTAAGTTGGAGTACTTGTTCTTCCACTTACAATCTTATACGCTTTGGAATCTCAGTTTTCTCATGCATGAAATGAAAATAATTTCTATTTAATAAATGTGTATTATAAATAGAGATAATTACACCTACTTTAAAGTAAAATTTACCAAGATAGCATATGTAAAGTACCTGATACGTATTGGTTACTCAAATGTTACTTGTCTGTCGTTGCCCATTGTTGCCTATGGTCTGCTCTGCCTTCTAGCTAAGGAGTCAACAATTGACTTGAGATGTGTATTTTTACCTTTCTTCAATGTAAGCCTGATACTTCGAAACTGTCCTTCATATTTAGAACTCTATGTAATTCTCCATGTATATAATCGTGAATTTGGGCATCATTTCTTTGTTAACAGAATTTCTAATTAGGCTATATGTTATGTCACATTGGCTGTGTATGCCCCAGCATACCAAATAACAAAATTTTTTAAAATCTAGAGAGAATCATATTAGTTTCTAATTAATAAAAACTGAAAGATAGCAACTTTTTGCTAGAATGACAGCTTGTAAAACTTGTAGTCCACGCAGCTATTTTCAAGATGGTAGAGAGAGAGATGTGGAAGAGGGCCATGAAGAAAAGAAGCTGGGGGGGGGGGAGGGCGGGGGGGTGTAGGTGAATGGGCAATAGCTGTAAGCCAAAGAATCTATCCCACGCTGAGATATGTTGGGTTCCAATCAATTCACAACCCTTATTATCCTAGACTATTGTTTTAACTGCTTTTTTTTTTCTTTCAGGAAAATTTTAATGTTGTAATCTGTTTCTAAGTGCAATTTTCTGACTATTTGCCATTGTTCTTTTTTCTTTGGAAATGAAGATTATAAATTATAACTACTATAGACTTTTTCTCAAGCCCAAATCATTTCTTTAACTCTTCCTCAGAATTTTAAATATGGTACTATGTCCACAAAATTGCAATATAAGTTCTTATTTTCTACTCCAGTGTTATTTGTGCTTTTCTCTGGGCTTTTTCGAACTTCTTGTTCTTAGAACCTGGAAAATTTAAGTGTAAACATTGCATTGGAAATAGGACTTCCTTACTCTTTGGAGCATGTGAACAGGCAGTATTTGGGGTTATGCCCCCTTACCACGCATACAAGGATTCTATTTTTCCACTTTCATCCTCAGACCAAGCAGTACTGGCTGTTTTTGTTTCAAAAGTTGCAGCAAGTCCTTTCTCTCTTGATAGCATATCCTCTATTTGGCAGAACACAGGACATCTTTCTCTCCGTTTTCCTTGGCAAGTTATTTTCTTATCTCAAATTCTTTTTATCCAGTTTGAGAGACTGGATTTGATCCAGTAAATAAGAAAGATTCTATTTCCCTTCAACTAAGTATCTTGAAGTTTGTAAGCTGGGTTAAGAAGACTGTAAGGATTTTACCTTGGTACATATATAAAATGCATCTGCTATATTAAAATGTCTGTGAATATAACTAAGAATAAAGCAAAGCAATGCTAAAGTTTAATTTCTTCCATTTGACTTTCCTTTACTCAATTAGAATCTATTCTAGTACTTTTATTTTCTTCTTTCTTTGCTATGATGCTTTAAGGTAAAGTCCTTATTTTAACAGAAAACATTAGAGTAGCTTATTTATGGAAATGAGGGCATATTTTCGGATGCATTCCCTGCTGTTATCGTTATACTTTGCAAATTTCTCTTTTCCTGGTCCTTTGTTAATCCACTTTTCTTCTTTACAAATGTCACTGTTTATGTACTGTTAGAAGTCCTCTGAAACACCCTGTTTCCCTTGCTAATATTAATAATTTAAAAATGTAGTGACACTTTTCATTGTAGGGAAGTGTAGAGTAGCTGCGCGCAGAGATCTATGGCATTCAGCAGCCATTGTAGCTGTAATGACTGGTACTGATGGGCTACTTGACCATGGCAGAAGTGAACTATAGAGCCACCAGCAAACCTGGATACTGCAAGGGTGATGAATGTCACTTTTCTCATGCAGCCTCCAAGTGTCATGGCTTTAAAATGTTTACATTGTAAAATATTCGTGCACATTTTTATGTAAGTGTTGCATATAGCAGGGTTTAAGTTAGTTTATCCTAGTACTTGTTTTCCCAAGTTAAATGTTGAATATTTTATTTTTCATCTACTAAAATCTTGAAAGGTGAGCTAGCAAACTATTTTTCTCTCTGTCTCTCTTTTCAGTTCATTTAGAGTACAAGCCTCTTTGGGGCTTACTTTTTTGGGAATAGATAGCTTATTTACAACCCATTTTGATTTCTTATTGATGTTAGTGGAAAATTGAATTCTTATTCATGCTAGTGTATTACCAGTGATAGTTAGTACCACGGTATGGCCTCATCTCTGGATACCCAACACATACCTTTACTCAAGAAATGACTTCAAGAGCTAAGTATGTTATAGTTCCCAGGATGCTGCTTACTGGTTTTCTTGCTGCTGCTCTTTAACTTTAATGAATATTCAATGGCTCTTAGTTGAATTATTCCAGATGAGAGGGGGAAAACATTGGGTTCTTTATTATAATGTGCTGAAGGTCAATTTACGTTATGGATGAGTAGGCAGCCTGGATACTTGTGATAATTTGAAGATGCCTTTTGTCCCCATTTCCTCATTGAAAGTATTGGGGTGAAGGATATGGTCTCCTCTACCATATAACTCTTTTTAAATCAATTTTTAGTTTTATAAAAAGTAATCCATGCACATAATTTAAAAAATAAGATAGTACTACAAAGCTTATAACAACAAAAACAAAACATGAGCTTGGTACTTCCTTCTCTATCCCGTGTGCTCTCCCCAGACATCTGCTTTGAACTTGTTTCTCGTATTTACATAAGTATTTTCTAAATAATGTGCTAAGCTACTGTGTATTGATCGATCAATTTAAAGCATTATCTGTTAACTTCCTATTATAAATGGTGAGGATTTATCTCTTAAACTACCACTTCCCCATTTCTCCTCCCCTAGTATGGTTAACAGCACAACTTCTGTTTAAATCATTATCACACAGAACAATGTTTGTTATTCTCTGAATCAAGTATTGCCCTATGATTATTTTTACATACTTGTACCAGTTTAATTTTGTTGGTTTTCTTCTCCTAATGGTTTCCTTAAATTTTTTTTGTTTAATTTTTTTATTTCTTCTCTATTCCTTAACAACTATAAAATCTCACCCCATTCTATTTTCCACATAATCAAACATATCAGAAATCTGTTAGATCCACTTATGTTGTTTTTTGTTTCTTCTTTTAATCAGAGACCTCTCTCCCAGGGCCCTCTACCGTGCTGTATTAACCTAGACTATTGCTCTCTTGGCTACATGGCTGTTGTCTGGAATTTCCCTTCACCTCTTCTGCATTGGGCCCTCTGTTTCTTAGATCCTTTGTTATTTATCTTGGTTTATTCCCTTGTTTTGTTAGTGTATATCCATTAGTGGCTTCCCTAGAAAAAATGTGTAGAAAGTAAAATTTTTGAGACCTTGCTGTCAGATAATGTCTTATTCTAATATCCCCCTTGGTTGATACTTTACCAAGGTATAGACTTTTAGATTGAAAATCAGTTTCCTTCAGAATTTGAAGGTGTTGTTGCATTGATTTCTAATTTTCAACATTGCTGGTAATATATGATGATGTTATTCTGATTCTCCTCCTATGTGTGACTTTTTATTATCCCTAGAAGTTTTTAGGATCTTCTGTTTGCTCACGGAATTCTGAAATTCAATCATGTACCATAGTGGGATCTTTTTACATTTGTTGTCCTGGGAATTCCAAAGGCCCTTTCTTTCTAAAAACCCATGTCCTTTAGTACTGGAAAGTTTTCTTATGCTATTTTCTCCATACACGTTTTTCTCTTCTCTTTCTGTTGGTCAAATGTTAGACCTCCTGATTCATTCTCTATGCAACTGGAAACTGTACCCAAGTTTTACTCTGGAACTGCTCCAGTGAGCTTTCATCTGTCATCATCTCTTGACACAGACTCTGTAAATCCACTGCTAAAGTTGGAAACTAGAAACTAGAATCTCTTCTGGGTTTCTAAAAGCTGCATATTTCTGCTGACACCTTTGCCAGAATGGATTCCTTGTGCCACCTCCTTCTTCATGTGCTTTGAAATCATAGTTGTCAATGGATTGGTCTGTTTAGATAAAAGTCACATATCTGTACCCTACATGCAAGAGACCAGAGATTTCAGGTTCAACTTTAGGGATCTGCAGATTCATAAGGTCAGAAATTCCCTGAACATATGAATGGTATTCATTGGCACTCAGCAGCTGGTTAATTCAGTTGGGGAGAGGATGGCAACAGACAGCCAGAATGTTAGGACATTAAATGACTCTGGAGGAAGTGTTTATAAGGACAAAGCAATAATATTTTAAACATAAATAATACTTTCCTATTGTATCAGGGTGATAGCATTTTGTGTACTGCATTTACATGCATATTACAGACATAAAAGAATTGTAAAACTTTGTCTCTAGGAAGTAAGCAGTTTTTTTATTCCATATTTTTACTTTAATAAGAACTAGCAGTTTTTTTCTTCCTCCACATTAACTAGGTTATTTGTCCTTAGAAAGTTAGTAATGGTTGAAGGGATTGGTACTATAAGCTTATATACTTTGATGTCATTTACCTATGAATAGCTCTTTAGCTGACCCATTAAAGAAAATTGTAGTATGTCATTTTAATAGATCATAATATGTTGTCAAAGCCAGTGATACACAGATTTACCATTTGGAAATTAGAATTACTTTTTTTTTTTTTTTTTGCTCTGAGGAAGATTCGCCCTGAGCTAACATCTGTTGCCAATCTTCCTCTTTTTGCTTGAGGAAGATTCACCCTGAGCTAATATCTGTGTCAATCTTCCTCTATTTTGTATGTGGGTCGCCACCACAGCATGGCCGCCAACGAGTGGTGTAGGTCTGCACCCAGGAACTGGGCTGCTGAAGCAGAGCACACCAGATTTAACCACTAGGCTGTGGGCCAGCCCCTATAATTACATTTTAAATGTCTGTCTCCTCCATTAGCTTGAAGGCTCTTTGAGAGCTGGGATCATGTCTTAGTCATCTTTATATCTTCTTATTCTTAGTTTTAAACCTATACAATATTAAATATATATGTGTAGATCACATGATCATTTCTGATTCAAGGAACAATATGTGAACATTTTTCATAAGGTACAAAGATAGTTAGACATGCTCTGAAATCACGTCTAAAATCAGGTTTTCTTATAGTCGCATCTTCCACACAGTACTAAGCATGTGATATTCTAAGAGTACCTGAGAGAAAATAGAATATGCAAAAATCTGCCCACGACCTAATGGGAGTAGGGAGAGGGGTTGTGGCTAACAGCAGTAGGCAGGAATGGCCTCTGCCTTAGACGGTCCAGCAGACTAATTGAAGTCCAGGGCATGAAGTGATTTTTTTCTTTCCTGAGCAGGCTTAGGTATCGGGGGCCCAGTCTGAGGAGAAATGTGGGGTATACTGTTAGGGATTTCTGGGGATAATAGTTTTTAGCGTGATGCAATTGCCAGAACAGCAGATCAAGTCTTATCTTAGTCTGGGAGAGCGACTCTGGAAGCAAATCCTCTACCAAGGAGTATTGGAAACTGGAGGGAAAACAAGAACCAGGACAAAAAGTAGACCAGCCATCCCCAGGGACTGGGGGAGATATAGACCAGTAGCTCTCAAAATGTGGTTCCCCCTACTGGTATCAGTAGCATCACCTAGGAACTTGTTAGAAATGCAGATTCTCAGGTCCCACTCTCTGGTCAGTAATGAGAATCAGAAACTGGATCAGAACTGCAGCGGGCACGGCTCATCAATCTCTGTTTAAAAAGCCCTCCTGGTGATTATGATGGACTGACCTTCAAAAGGTCATCCCGGGGATTAAATTAACCTCCAACAACAACCACTGTCCTCCCTCTCCCCCAGCATGTAAGACCTAGAGCATTATACAGGCCGTGTGTGAATCCCATTCCTTTTTTGGGATGGAACTCATAAAAACTGTTGGGATTTCTTCTGGTTAGTTTAAAGCTTAGATGGGGTAAAATCTGTAGACATAATGTGTTCATTGTTCACATCTGGCAAAACAGCTGCTAGAACCAAGAGGGATTAGCTGTTCTAATCTGAGTTCTGTTATTAACTAGCCATGTAATCTTAGTATAAGTCACTTAACCTCTGTGTGCTTCCATTTACTGATTTGTGAAGTGAAAGGAATGAATTAATGATTGCTAAAGTTCTTTTCAGTTCAAAGTTATATAATCAATCTCATATTTTTTGGATTTAAAAGACATCCAGCATTTTAAAAAGTAATGGGTAAAAAGGCAGTGCATAAGAGCATATAAACAATGTTATTTTTTCATTATTACAAATACTTTTTTGTTTTAAAAATGAGTACATAAGCCTTATTGAAAGCCTGCATCTACTGAAGAGGGGGTGGTAAGAATTACAATCCACTGAGCATGAAAATCCTACTGTTAATTACCTCGGCAGAAAGGAAGGGGAATTGGTGACTGTGGTTTCATGGAATTATAGACCTAATATGTATCATTTATATTCAAAACTAGATTGTACAATGCCTGATAATTGTTAAATCAGTCCTGCCTTTCAATTCCCCTTGGCTAGAAGTTAATATTAGTTGTGTTTTTTTTTAATAGATGAATAAAAACGTTGAAAACTCAATTTAGCCAGGGTCAGTGGTCACATTAGAATAAGTTCCTTATTCCTTGTTTGGGAGAGATTCAGCTCAATATCTTTGCCTGGAATCAGTGTGCTAGAGGTGGAGGGCACCTTAGGAATTATGTAGTTCAAACTCCTCCTTCACCTATGCCTAAAAATAGAAAAGGCAAAAAAGTATAACAGAATATGTGGATATATTTGGTTCGTTACATAGCAACAGCTGTTGATTAAATGTGTTTAAAAATTTCATTTGAGAGGCAGCATAATATGATGAAAATAATAGAGACATTATAGTCATACAGCCCTACATTGAAGATCAGCTCTGCAGGAGTCAAACTGACTTCACCGTACCTCAGCTTTTTCATCTGTAAAATGGAGCTAATACCTATCTCATGGGATTGTCGTAGGGAGTAAAATTGAAATCATGTATGTAATAGCACCTGCTGTAAGGCCTGGCCCTTAATGGTTGCTCAGTAAGTGGTAGCTGTTACTACTAAATAGAACTAAAGTTCAAGGATCTCCCACAAAAAAGATTTTCAAGAATGTTAGATCACACCACTCAGCCATATTCATAGGTACTTCATACATAGAAATATGTATAACCTGAAAAGCCTATAGAACATAGAACAAGTTTTAAAACTTATTTCCCTGCTCTGTTTTCTCAGTTTTTGAGTTCCCAATGTCAAAAAAGTATTTTGCCCTATCATCAATAATTACAAATTTTCCTATTATTTCAAGATTAATTCCCTAAATTTTGATACTACATTATCAAAATGTAACTTATTGTTTAAATTATTACTGTCTTTCTCCAGAATCTCTTTGTCCTTCTCTAGAGATTAAAAATAAACAAAATCATAATTAGTGCTTGTATTAGACCAGGTTCCCCAGAATCAGAGCCTGAGACATTCAGGCACATGTGACTTATTGAGGGAACGTTCTTCAGGAAGCACTTATAAGAGAATGAAGAAAGCTGCAGAGGGAAGGGAAAATAGCCACAGGAATGACATCTCAGATGCCTCAGATGAAGTCTAGCCTTAGCCTAATCCACAGAGGATGAGGCTCCGGAGCATAAATGACTGCACAGAAACGTCACCCTGAGGCAAGAGGATCAGTGCTTTTGTATGTCATTTATCACATACTCAGCCACTGGCTTTAGGAAGAGGGAGCAGTTTGGTGGCTACCGGTAGCCAAAGGCAATGCCAAAGCTCTGGAGAAGGGAGCAACTGTGAGCCATTAGCAGGCAACATTCCCAGCAGCTACGAGCTGGGAGCAGGGTACATGGTCAAGGGCTTGGGGGCGATACACCAATAGTGTAGTTCCTTTTGCTGGAAGCTTTCTAAATCCATGATTTTCCCTTTGCACTCATTCCATGCCAAATGATAGTTTCTAGACTTCTGTGAGCTGAAATCTGGTTCACACTCTGTTAGCCAAGTTGTGGGCCCTGGCACCCAGAGGAAACACCTTTTGTGAGTTCCTACAAAAGCCTAGAATAGATGAGGGACAACCCTCACGCATAAGCTGCAAGTGAAGGCCCACTCCTGCTCAGCAGGGTGAGGAAGGCAATACTGTCAGAAGTTTAAAGAAAAGTAGTACTTGGATATAAATTCTTTTATCTAAGTCCAACAATTGTTTTTCCCTGCTTGGTCATCACTTAATCTTGATTTCACTTGCTACCAGGGATAAGTAAAAACAATGATAGTTTCTTAGTCCCTAAAGCATATGGAGGTTTATATTTAAAGGTTGGATTCTTGCCTTCAGCCCTGACTGCAGTGCCTTGAGACTTCAGAGAAACTTTGGCAATCAAAAACCCTCAAAAGTACTTGCATCGATCATGGTCCAACCAGGAAATCATAAATTAAGTATTTAAGACAGCATGAATTTATTCCAGGAATTTTTCACAGGTGATAGGAATGCTGAAAAACCAAATGGGAGACAGTAGAAGCAGAGATTAGCAGCAGAAGAAAATCACTACAGCTTTCAGGCTGGAAGGACAAAGAGAGAAGGTGGAACCAGACTCGCCTAGCAGTAGCTGGAACCCCAGCTGGCCTGTTCAGTGGAAGCTGGGACCATGGAGGAACGAATCTACTCTGAGAGAGGCTCTCTTGGGAAAGCGGGGAGAAATTTCTTGACTTCTCTCTTTCCCGAGTCCTGCGGTATCCTGCCAGTGCCTCTCATTGGCCGAACCCGGGTGGAAGTCAGCTGATTCCGAAGCTGGGAATTGTACCTTGTAGGGAGTCATCCCCCTAAAATACAGAACAGAGCAGAGGAAGGGTGAGAAATTGGTTTGATAGCAAATCTCAAGGACAGGTACAATATTATTTGCTAAAATAGCCTTAGAAGGTTGTATTTGGCCTTCTAAGTTCCCAGTCCCTGTATCTCCTTCAGAGATAGCAGCATATGTGTATTTCCAAATTTAATTCCTCTTGCCTGTACTTTCCCCATTGAGGGTTTCTGTTTATTACTAGCTTTCAAATCATTTACTGATAACCAGATTCCATGTATCGTCTTTACTCTTCTATATTTTCCTGTAATAGATACCTACTCTTCTTTAAAGCTGATGTCCATGCCCCTGTGGTAACCTCATTTATGTTTTGTGACTTTGCCCTCCTGGCCATAGAAGATTAGGCCAGGGTTGAAGACCTGAACTCCGGTGGGCCAATTGAATTTGTCCCCTGAATCTGGGAATCGTGTTCTAGATGTTAGCGTGTGCTAATTGCATGATCTAAGGACATATAAATGCAAGGAATGTGGAATGGCCCGTTTTCCTCTGTGTGCATGAAAGATGAGAAAGCAATTTGCAGAAAGAAATCAGAATGAAGCTTAGAGAAAGAAGCAGAGATGGGAGATCATGTGACCCTCAGAGAGGGAGACACAAGGAAGAGTAGCCTGCATCCCTGCCAGCTTTCCTGTTCCTAGTTTCAGCTGTTTGGGAGGCCCAGTTTTACATCCTGCTCTTGGATGCTGGGAAATATCCCATTATCCTATATAAATTCCTCTTTTTTGGCTTATTTACAGGGGGTTTCGATTACCTGCAACTAAGAGATCCTTGACTAAGATAGCATTTTAAACTAATTTGAACAAGTGGTTTAAAAATCAATTTACATGTTTGCTTTCTCACATTTCCATTTCTCCTCCTCTAAGATAGTTAGGAAGATACAGACAGTGGAATATTGGTACTTTTTTTTCACCTGGGTACTCTTCATACTGAAGCTATTATATGTTTAAGGTATGTTCACTTAGCCTGGGACTTTGAGTCGATGAAAGAGGAAAACTAGTAAGCGTCAAAACTGACTTGGCATGTTGACTCAGTTCCTCTGTAATGATGGTATCTACATGCACGCACATGTTAATGTTCTGACACACATAAGGAGAATGTGTCACCTGGTCACAATTTCCTGTTTTAAAGCAGGTCCATACAACATCCTGGTTTTCCTCAGGCTCCCCAGCACCATTGGATTTACTGTATCATAAGGGACTATTGACAAACCACTTCACCTCAGCCTGAACTTACTAGAGAGCCTTCTTTTACCCTTGGCTCCATCCCATGATGGCTCTTTTGAGATCATTGGATAAATAGGTTGAAACAAGGCACACAATTACATCTATTGCCATAACCTTTCAAAGAGGTCCACCAAATCTCATTCTTCCTGGAAAGTTACAGAAGGAATGGCAACATGTCCTTCATTTTGAAGGAGGTATTTTGATATGTCCCCCAGAAATGTCCCTGAGATATCAAGTTTTTGTATTTGATGGTATTTATCTCCCCTAACATTCATTTACCTGACCAAGGCACCTAGATTGCCTGCAACTTCCTGATCTATAGGCCATGTCATCATGATGTTATTTTATGCCACGAACTAGCATGATATCAAGTAGAATGGGAAGATGGTCTAGGAGAGCGGACCTGTGCTTGGGAAACGAGCTGACTTGTGAGCCCCACAACATCCTTCCAGTAAATTTCCTTTTGCTTTCGTTATCTGGGGTCAGTTTCTGTTGTTTCCGTCTGGAATGCTAGGTGATTCTGAAATTTGTACCGTGAAGGTGTTGCAGGCAACAGATCTTCAGAGAAGATGACTTATTCAGAATTGGTTTTCTGGCCGTGATAAGGCAAGAGGTAGTGAAACTGTCATTCATATTCTAAGATGGGAAACTAGCAGTTAACCAGCATTACATTATTGCCTCTGGTTATTAAGATCTAGAATCTACTGAGATTAGAGAAAGCTTTCGGGCAGGGATCAGCAAACTGGCCAGAGCTCAATCTGGCCTGTTGCCTGTTTTGGTAAATAAGGTTTTATTGGAACACAGCCATGTTCATTCTTTTTAAGTATTATCTATGAACGTTTAAGTTCATTGACTGTTAAGCTCATTGTCTCTCATTGCTTTCAAGCTACAACAGCAGAGCTCAGTAGTTGCAACAGAAACTGTATGACCCACAAAGCCTTATATATTTACTATCTGACCCTTCACAGACAAAGTTTGCTGACCCTTGCTCTAGGTAACTGCATAGTGTTTTGCCATCAAATCATAAAGGTATGAGGAATTCGAGAACTGTGAGATAGCTTTGGATAAATTAACCGGTAAGAGTGACAAACTCTAACCTAGAAATTTCTGCGTCAGAGCACAGCCAGATACGCAGGGACATTCTGTGAAAATTATGAAAAAAAAATCTATCTTGGATAGTTACAGGACTGAGATAGCCAGAAGTGAAGCTCATAATTTTATCCAGGGTTGCTAAACTAATGATATATGGATTATAGTATCTTAAACACTTTGTGATAAGATAGGAGATGACCATTAAAATCACTTACAATAAAGAAATTCACTGGTTATCTTATCATAAATTTCTTATAAGAATTGTTGAATTTAGGATATTACTTTTTTTTTTTTTAACAAAACAGACAACGGAATTCTATTCTTCAAGGGATGATAAAGGTACCTCAAGAACCCACTCAGTCTGACATCTCTGTGCTCACTGAGGCATAGGATTTTACCCTTCTTAAAGCCTTCTGCTTTGCTGTAACCTTGCTCCATCAATGATTTACCTTTTTCCTATGTTTTAAGAATTTTCTTTTCCATTGGCTCTTTCTGATCAATGTATAAATATGCTCAAATGACATACGTTTGAGAGTAGTAAATTAAAATTAATTAAATTTAAATAAAAACTACCTTGGTTGTTTAGTTACTAACTATATCTCTCCTCTTCAGAGTCAAGCTTCTAAAAAGTGTAATCTACACTCGTTGTTCCCATTTTTTCCTTTCTGTTTTAGTCATCAAGAAATGTGAGTTTGTTTCTGCCCCGCCCTGCATTTCAGTGACTAAATTCACCAATGACTTAGTAACTACTAACTCCCCAAAAATATTTATTAGCTATGTGGCATGGGTAGAATGCAACATTTTCTCTTCTCTGAAAGCTCTCTACCATCAGTCAAGATGCTGTCTGTCTCTCCTACTTATATGATCTCTCACTCTGTTTTCTCCATGGGCTGTGCATCTTAAGTATCTATCCACCCAGATTTCTATCATTTTGCCTCTCTTCTTTGGCCTTGAATATAGTAGGTGTCCCAACAAGATTTAGTGGATAGATTAATTCTAATTTGTTAATCTTATTCATCAGAATAATAGAAGCTAGCATTTCCTGAGCGCTTACTGCATGCCAGACACCATCCTCAGAGCTTTAGATACCTTCTCATTTAATTGAATTCTTTCTTTGTGTATGAGAGGCATTATTAATACCATTTTTCAGATTTAAGCAACTTGCGCAAGGTCAGTAAGAGAACTAGCTTCAAACCTGGGTCTTTTGACAAAGAGCTTATTCCCTTAACAGTGACACTATTAGTGTTTATGGCTTTATACTGTCATCTTTGTGATTCCCAAATATCTCTCCAGACTCTCTCATGAGGCCTAGATCTATAGCTCCAATTGATGAGCTCCTGAGAGTCATGATCTTTCTTCCAAGTCTTTCCTCTTCAGGTGTTCCCTATCTTAGTGAATAACATTGCCATTTACTCTTTCCCAATCAGAAACCTCAAAACCATCCTGTTCTTACCCCTCACGCTGTCCCGTCCTCTAATCTCCAGTAACCATATCCTGTCAACTTTACCTCCTATTAGCTCTCTATCCATCACCTCTTTTTCATCTCCTCTGCCCACGCCCCATATCAGGCCATGGTTGACTGCCTTACGATGCTGTTTGTTGTCTCACTGCCTGCCCGCAATTCCTCCTGCACATTATTGCCAGGAAGCAAGTGAGAAGCTGATCATGTTAACCTCCCTACTGAAAATTCTTCAGAGGTTCCTCATTGCTTACAGGATAAGATTGAAGTTCCTCACTATGATATATAAGGCCCTTCAATATCTGTCCCTTCCAATCTATTCAGCCTCATTCTCTGGGACCTCCTGCCCCTGCCCCCAACCCCTCACACTTTATGCTCCATCAGTACTTGTAGTGGCCTAAATAGGCCACATTTCTCACACCTTACTCCTGCTTGGAATGTCCTTGCTCCTGTTTCCTAGGTTTGTCTGTGTGGCCAGCTCTCCTTTAGCAATCAGGTCAAGTATTTGCCACGTTTGTGAAGCTTTTTCTGAGTTTCCCAAGTGAATTGACCCTTATAACTCTGTGCTCACATTGCAAGTTTAATGCAATTCCGTTACAGCTTAAAATGAATTGAACTTATTTGTGCTTATGTTTCTTCTTTTGACTCTAAAGAAATGGATCCTGTATTTTTATGTGTGTATGTCCCCATATGTTTACTTTTCGTGTACATGATCCCCCACTACCTAGCACAGATTCTCAATAAATATATGTTGACTAACAATTGAAGAAACATAAAATGGGACGGAGGAAAGAAAGGAAGGGAGGGAGAAACTAAAGGAGAACTGTTCAGAGTTCTAAGAAACTTCTCCAGACTTTTTGTAGTTCTCTATCTCCTTTCCTTCTAAATATTCTGGGATCTCCCAATGCTAATATTTGAATCATGGCTGAGACTCTGTATTCACCCTTGTGGCTATAAATGCTGAAGCCACCCTCTGTGGCCAGGTAAGTTCTTCAAAAGTCTCCTATCTTCCTTGGAAGATCTATTGAGAGGTACAAGCTTCCTCTCCAATCTTACGTCCTTTTCATTGACACTCCTGATACATAACAATCTCATAAGCAAAGAAAACAAAATTTGCTTTTGAAAATAGCCGTGACTCAATGATAGAAATCCATTCAATAGTGATACTGGATTACCCAGGAATAGTATATTTAAATAGTCTGTTAATATATTTCTTCTGTAAAAATGTAACATTAAAGACTTGGAAGCTAAACATTTTGAACATTGTTATTCACCCTTCAAAATATATTATTAATCAAAAAAACCTCAGTTTCTCAAGGAAAAATGAATAATATTTTTCTGGAAGTCCTTGAATTTTATTTCTTTCAAATTAACAAAGCTATGAGGGAGACAGAAGGAAAATGAATTGTTCTCTGTACTCTGTACTCTGAGGGTAAAAAAAATGATAACCAAGAGGTCATGTTCCCTATATAGAACAATATTATTTTCTAAGCAAGTTGGGGCAGAGGTAGGAAAGAGGGACCACGTCAGTAGAGGTAAAGAGAGAAATTGACAGTATACAATTGTTAGGGATTTTTGCAAGTCAAAGGTATTGAGCATCTGCTCATTCTATCGGAAATGTGGTAAGGAAGGGACTTATGATCTCTTACTCTAATGTTTTGCCCTTAATTCCTTTCATAGTATTCATAATTTCTCAGAAGTAATATCTGAAAATGAAGTAATTTGTCTTTTAAAAATTAATCCATTAGATGAGAAATATTTATGCAAGTTAAAGAAAAAATAGCTTTTAAACGTTTAAATTATCAGAAACTAAGGCTTCAAGGAATGACTGCTTTTGTAGTCCATCTTTCTGTAGTGAGCATTTCTTTGACTGATTCACCCCCAAAACAGTGCAGGTCTTTATCTTAGTCTTCATATTTATTTAAACCAAGGCTATGACTGAAACTATTTCATACCTAAAAATAGCAAACAATATACCCTTCCTGCTTCCTTCTAATATACTCTTCCTATACTTCCAAAGTGTAGCAAGACGTTGTCCCAGGGAGCTTTACTCTCTGGATGTGTTCTATCACTCTCTCCTCTTAGGGCAGGTTTCATTTTTCATTGTTTACCCTTCCTTAAGCTATTTTCATTTCCTTCCGAACATATGCTTTCCAAGGCCAACGCCGGATGTGTCTCTCATTCGCCTGTTGCTGTTGTTCTATTCTATTTCTTATTGTTTCTTCAACAAATAGGTTCTTAAGTTTCCAAGTCTCCAACTTCAATTCCTATAGTTTCTAATTGAAAAGGCCTACTAAATTTGGATTTCTAATAACTTATATGCTGTTCTGAGGGACATTGTGTTAACATCTTACCTATTATGAGAAGGTTCCTAATTGTAGTTGCTACAGAACTCTTTGAATTACAAAAGGCCTTTTCTTTTTGTCATCAATAATAGTTACCTTTTGTTCTCTTGGTTTTCAAAGCATGTGAGTCTGTCCTCAATTAGAAATATAGAACACTTGTACTTCAAAACCACCTCTGGCAGCATAAACTATAATTTTTTGCTATTCAGCTACTCTCAAAACCCAGTAAGAGATGTGGGATTTAAAGTTTTCAATGGAAATGCTCTCCATTGAAACCCCTAGGTAACCTCACTTTTATTTTTGCATTAAATTAGATCCCAGGAAGGCTGCATGGTTGTACCACATTAACTTAAGCCTCTTATAGAATCAATACATGAAGCTATAGTTTAAAAACTCTTGACTTTAATAGAAGATTGTTGTAAGAAAAAATATTATGAATTCTCCTTTATATTGATTATAAAACTATTGTTCAGGATATTTTTCTTAAGTAATATAACTTGTTAATCTCTCTATATAAGTGCTAAATGAGAAATTTTTTTGGAATTTAGTTGCAGAGAATAGGCTCTCCAGAAGCACTGGCACAATTTCTCTTTTCTGATGATAGTTGTAAAATAATGTATTTCTCCCTCCCACCCTCCCCCTACCCTGCCTGCTCCACCTCAGGCTGCTAGGATGCTCACAGCAAAATCTGATGCTCAATCATATCAACTATGTCAGTGCTTTCAAAATTTCAGACATTTTCATGACACCTGTATGATTTTTGCCATATCCTCATACTTCCAGAAGAATTTATATTCTAATTTTAATAGAATCATTTTTTTACTTTAACAAATGTATTTTAAAAGAATACTTGAATTTGATGTGCTAATTATATTTTTAATTCACATTAAAATAAATATTAAGCTATTAAAATAAAAAATTATTTGCGTAATCCTTAAAATTATCTCACATACTATCAGTAGTACACATATCATACACTGGAAAACATTGAACTGTATTAACTTTTAGGATTGGCTTATTTTGCCCTCCTATATTTGTTTCTGATTTTCTGTGTAATAACTTTCTTGTATATGCCTTTTGTTGCTTCAAAATATCTTTGCTAAAAGGAGCTCTAGACTGCAAGTGGCAGAAATCTAAGTGCAAATAGCTTATGTAAAAAAAAAAAAAAAATGAATTGGATCTGTTGGTTCTCATGACTGAAAAGTCCAAGATGGACCTCTTCAGGCTTGCTGCTAGGGCTCATTGCTGTCAGTGGGTCTCAGCCCTTCATTCTCCACCTTGCAGCTTTATTCTATGTAGCCACGATTCTTGGACAGGCTCTCTCCATGCTGGCTCCCTGCAGCTCCAGGACTTATCACCTATCAGTGAGCAATAATTTCAGGAAAAAACAAGCAAACAAACTGCTCCACAACTAGAGCAAAAGTCTTAGGTCTGGCCCTCATTGCCCTGACCAGCGTCCTGTGCCTGTTACTTAATTAATCACTGTGGGACGGAGTTTTCTGTGTTCTGATTGGTAAAGTTTGGATCATGCAGCTGCAGGAGATGGGGTCAGTGCCACCCACACCACGTATACTAATAGTAAGGTAGATAGTTTCTAAAGTAAAAGAGGGGTGTGGTTACCAGCTGTAATGACTGAATGTTTGTGTCCCCCCAAATTCATATGTTGAAATCCTAACCCCTAATGTGATGGTATTAGGAGGTGGGGCCTTTGGGAGGTAATTAGGTCATGAGGGTGGAACCTTCATGAATGGGACTAGTGCCCTTATAAAAGGGATCCCAGAGAGCTCTCTCACCCTCTTTCTGCCATGGGAAAATAAAACGAGAAGTCAGCAGTCTGCTACCCAGAAGGGTGCCCTCACTGAAACCCGACATGCTGGCACCTTAATCTCGGACTTCAGTCTCCAGAACTGTGAGAAATAAATTTCTGTTGCTTCGAAGCCAGTCCGTCTATGGTACTTTGTTATAGCAGCCTGAACTAAGACACCAGTGGTAGGGAAAATGAGTGCCAGATAGGAAAAACATCAGGTATACATTGCAAAGTAGGGTTGCCAGATTTAGAGGAGAAAAGAAAAGTAGGACACCCAGTTAAATTTGAATTTCAGATAAACAATGAGTAATTTTTAGTATAAGTATGTCCCGTGCAATATTTGGGACTGCATATACTAAAAAATTATTTGTTATTTATCTGAAATTTAAATTTAACTGGGCATATGTATTTGCAACTCTACTGCAAAAGTATGTAAATAAATTCACTTTAAAAAAAGAACAAAGCATGTACAATTAAGGTTAACTTTAGAGGAATAAGGAAACAAATAATCTCATATTAGTTAGCTACTTTATCCATCACAGAATCGTGGTGTAAATATTACTTCACTATAATAAAAATAGCATATTTATGATCACATTTCCATTATCAAAAAGAAAAAAAATTTTGAGCAATGATCTCAATAATTCAAGCAATCTGTCCTCACTTTATTTTCATAGATTTGAGTGATAGAATTTAAATGTCCACATTTTCTATTTTCTGGTTTGTTCAAGGTAAAGACCTATCTTATTTAGATATTTCCACTTATTTAGTGCCCCTGCTCTATATGAAACTTTGGGCATTTTGGCTACATTTTTTGGGCAATGGCTGCAACAATACTTCCTTGATTCATCCTGAGACTTTTGCGTTCTTGGGATGTTTTTTGCTTATGTCATCTGACAGACGTGTGTGAGGCAGGGAGATTCATCAGTGTGCACTGTACACCTTCACCTCCCTTATTTTAGTAATGGCACTTCAGTTGTCATTTGAGAAGCTACATCTTTTCCTGTTGTACGTAGCCTTGGTAGGATGGACTAGCCAGATGCCCTGCTATCTTTGAACAGGTGGGTATGTGACCCAAGCCAGGGCAAACAATTCCCCTCTGAAATTTAAGTTTCAAGAGGGGTTACTCCAGAACCAAGGCAAGAGCTGATTCGTTCAAATGGTGGCTAGCTGAGGCAATTAGCTGTTAGTTCCTTTTGCTGTGATCCCAGAATACCCTTGTTTCTGTCCTGTGTAAATTGTATATAAGCCTCTTCATGTAATAATTTCCTTTTTGTGTGCTAAAGTCTGTTTCTGGTTTTAGAGACCCATGAATCTTTCTAAGTGGATGTCATGTAATTTTGACATTTGAATTTTTATTTCTCATGTCGGCTTATAAATCCTACACAAGAATCTACCAATACTGAAGCAGAATTTCTGTGATATAGTCACAGTGAAAGAAACACAAATGATGAGTTTATTACCTCTTTATGTTTAGTCTTTTTTTTCCTAAGGAGAATTAGGGGTTCAATCAAGAGAATCTACCTCAATCAATCTCTCGTATTGCTTTAAGTAAGGCTCTTGGGAGGATAGAAAAATTAATAGTTTTGGATTTCAAAGAGTTAATGAAGCAGGTTGGGTTCCATAAGAAGACAACTCTGAGATGGAGTTTAGTGTTTTGGTTTAGGAGTGTCCAAGAGATCTACACCTTTTGAAAAGAGGGGGAGGAAGCTGCAGCAGGCAGAAGGAGAAGTTAGACAGTGATGCAGACTCAACAACAGTTTCAGCTGATCCCAGGAAAACCTCTGGAGCTAAAATGGTCCTTCAGAGTATTCCCAGGACGATATCAATTAGTCATTGGATGTAAGCCACCAAGAAAGGGGCATGACCTTGGGTCAGGTGGTTCTCTACAGCCAGAGCAATCCCTGTAGGGGCTGGCAGCTGAAAGCTGTGTGCCAACAGCCCTTCCAGGAGCTGGGGAACAAATCCTCCTGGAAGGAAGATCTGGCTGGCTTGTCACAATGTCCTCCACAGTTAGCCAGATAGTGCAAGAGATTATGAGGTGCAAAAATCTGTCTACTTTATCGTTTATATGGTCTTTTTGCCAAGAATCTCTCAGAGTAATAATAGTTACCTCAGATCCATGAGGGAAAGAGTTTTTAGGGAAAAAAAATTGACCATTTACTAAGATAAGGTAAAAGGTGATATGCAGATTTTTGGATTTCAGAGACCAGTGAAATTTCCCTAAAAATCTAAGTGACTAATATAAGGTTTCCAGCTTTTATTTTTACCAAGAATTTTTTTTAATATAGTCATTAAAGAGACAGGGTATTTTTAATTAAAAGTTAGGATGGACCTAATATCATAATAAAGGACAACTATTTAAATAAATTTACCTTTATAAAAATTTGCTACATTGCTTTTGTTTATCTCATTTCATCATGGACAGGAGAAAAATTTGTCACCAGTAGTATGTTTGTGGACTGGCACTTGGGAATTATTATAAGTGAGATATATTTTTTAAAACCCTATTATGGAAGTTCCCTGTACTACACCAGGAGGACTTTGCAGAAAAGGTAACATTAAAGCTGGGCAGTTCTGGAAATCTAGGTCGCAGGATGAGTCAGGGACGAGGTTTCAATTGAGTGAATACTGTGAGCAAAGACAGAGATTGGAAAGAGTAGGGCATGATCACATGATGAAGTGCAGTAATCCTGCTCAGGAGGGACATTAGTCATGTGGAGGAGTGTTGAACAATGAAACTAAACTACGTTGGGATCTGATTATTCAGTAGACAAGGGAGGAATATTTGAGGTTTTTGAGCGAAGAATGTATATGATCAGATTTGTGCTTTAAGAAAAATAACTTAGTTAAGTTGTATTTATGAAATATGCTTAAAATGGATTATCTGGTGGAGATTTTGTGTCTTGTTATAAATCTATTGTTGTAATCTGTAAAAGGTAAGAGGAAGACATGGATTAGGATTGTGGCATTGAGAATACAAAGGAGGAGATGGATGTGGTAAATATAGTAGGAATAGAATCAACAGGATTTATCAGTGTGTTGAATGTAAGTACTTAAGGAGAAGGAAGAGAAAAAGATAGTGCTAGTTCCATTAATAGAAAAAGAGAATGAGGAAGAGATTTTGGAAAAAAAATAAAAAGTCCAGTAGCAGGCATCATGAATTTAAATATTCCGCTTTAGGAGGGGTAGGCTGAAGAGAAGTCTATTTCTAAAAATGCTTTTTATTTCTTGCTGCTATATGGTGGATAGTTCAGCTTCAACCAACAACTAAAGTAAAGGCTGTCCTTGCTTTGTATGGTACCGCATTAACTGAATCTTGTGCATATTGGAAGTGTTTCCTCACTCTTCATGGAGATCAAATCTCAGTCAACATGGTACCATGCAAAGTGAGAACTGCCTGTGTGTAAATTTCATTCACTGCTGTACCTCAGCACTATTGATATTTTGGACTGGATAATTCTGTCTTGGAGGACTGTCCTATGAATTGTAGGATGTTTAACAGCATCTCCAGCCTCTACCCGCTAGATACCAGCAGCATCCTCTGTTGTCACAGGCAAAAATGTTCCTACACATCCCCATATGTCCCCCTGGGAGGAAAAATTTCCCCAGTTGAGAACCGCTGCAATATACATACATGTAAATATAAATGTACAAATATAAATTGGCCTTTATAGTGTGAGATGAGCCTTCTCATTATTGACGCATGATTGTGATTGGTGGTAACATGCCCAGTTGATGGTATTATGACCACTCCATGACCAACATTTCCTTCCTTTTTATATCTAAAATAAAGACTATGCTTTGTTGAATGGCCACTGGTGAAATTTATTGAATTTATTGCTTTTACTTCTGTATCTTTACCTCATGGATTCATAATTACTTTGCTCTAAAAAGGAGAGAAACCAATGTTACTGAATGTCAGAGGCATCTGTCCGTAGCTACTCTCACATATATTTCTATAGCCAGTACTTATATTTGAAAATGGATTTTATTTCAGTCGACCCAAGTTGTTATCCTTCTCTTCAGCTCATCGCTCACATATGTTTGTAATCCTGTATTTTTCCTCCATATGTGTCTATTCCAGCAGTAGATCTATGCTGTGGCATTTCACCTTCCTGCAAATATATTGATTGCAATTTAGAACCTGTGGGTTGTTATAATACTCTGGCATTTTTGTTATGAGTAGTTTGTATATGATATCAGTTACTTGGATTTGGAGAAAAGTCACTAAGACTGGAAGCAGAGTGGTTAGTGGATAGAACTGATGGATACCAGCAACATCCAGTCATTGTTCAGGCAACAGTGGGCACTAGGATTTAAAAGCAGGGCATCTCAGTAGGGGGAAAGAGCAAAATCAGACATGTGATACTCTGACATTCAGATGCAGTTGTTATTTGAAGGCTGGTGCACAAATAATAGGACTTCCAACCGTTAAAATGATGTTTCTGGTACAAAATTTCAAACCCAGAGGCTGAAGTTTAAAATATATATATGGCCCCTCATCTAAGTGGCAGGAATGAGCAACTAAGCAAAACTCTGAGACTGAAACTAAGAATTCGGGACAACACAGAGGTCCAATTATTTGAATTACATGGTATAGAAATTGTGACGTGGAATAATAAGTGAAACCAGTGGTAAGTGAGGTACTCTGGAACAGAATTACAGAAAATTGGCTTAGAACCCAGCTTTGCCTCATGAAAGCTGCTTGAGCACTTTCTGCCTCAAGTCAGAAGGAAATGCCATGGGGTGGGCAGATCAAAGGTCCCAGAGTGCTATCTGCCAACTGATGGGCAATGGAAGCTGATAGCTAATGTTATAGTTAAGAAACTGGATTTGATGGCAGTCTATACCACATCCATGGCAAAGAATTGATAGTACCAATTGTTGATGACACACCATGATGTCTCCTAATGTTCATTGGTTGTCTTGATTTGTTTTTTGTTTTTTTTTTTCTGTTAATGGAACGTATATTCCCTCAGTAGAATATTTTTATGATGGTTTAAGTCTATTCTTGTCTATTGAAGCTACTGGCAATCTTTAGTCTGTTTCCTGATTCTTGCTCGGACTTATTCTTTACTTCTTTAGATTTTACAGTCTAACTCAAAAAGAAGTTTTTGCTGTTAATACAACTAATGGTCCATGTAATCTTCTTGTATGAGTTTCTGTTTGTGTACCTGTATGAGAAAGAATTATATAAACTGTGGTTTATCAGATTTCGGCCTAGTTTTACGTTTAAAAAAATTAGATATTTACTATTCCAGTTATAACTATTATGTTTAGAAATAATGTTTACTTTGTTATTCTTTTTAATTCTTTCCCTTTTTAATGAAAAATTAAGATAAGTATCAATTAATCACTACCTGAGATCAAATTACTGGTTTTTAACTTTCATATTAATTTGTACTAGTTTGATTTTATAGTAGTTCAAAAAAGAATGACTACAGTGTATTTATATGCTCTTGGAATAAATTTCATCACATAGAATGTTTTTACTAAGCGCGCATTTCCCACATGGTATTAACTTTAAACAACTCAGTTTTACCTTTGAGTGTGTGTGTTTATGTGTGTGTGTTTTCTTTAAATCAACCAACTCATTGTTTGAGTCAAATCTTTACTGTTTGCTTTACTTAAATCTCTCAAGCTTATGATTCAGAGCTCACAGAAATCTCAGCATACATGGGAATTTTTAATTGTTCAAATTGAGCTTTCTTCTTCTTCAGCAATGTTCATTCTTTGTTTTACCCTCTCCCCTCAAGTTCTCTGCCTTTTAATTAATGAATTCATTTAGTCAGTTAATCAATCCATATTCATCCATCCATTCATCAAACATTTGTTTCACACTATGTCATGCATGGCAGTTGGCTAGGCAGTGGAAAATGAAGGTGAATGAGACGTTGCCTCACAAACCAGATTCTTGCCTATATGCTTTGTTCACTCAGCAAGGTATTCTCCTCTGCCTTGACATTCAATTAGTGAGCAAATCCTATCAATTCCACCTCTTTTTCCTGCTAAATCTGCCCCTCGCTGCTCTTACCAATCTCCATTACCATCATCCTAGATCAGATGTCTATCTTTTGTCATTGGGTAACTGAAACTGCTAATTACTGAGTCTCTCTTCCTCTGATTCATGTTCAACTCTGCAGTCATAGGATCTTCCTGAAATACAAATCAGATCTTGTCACAAGCTCCTCAAAACCCTTTCAATATCTTCCATTCCCCTTCCAATGAAGTCCACATCATTAACACTCTTCAAGGCTTTTCCTGATCTGGCTCATGTATATCTCACCTGCCTCATCTCTTGACACTTCCTCCCTGAAATTCTTCAATAACTTGAACATGTGCTCTCTCACCTCTGGGTCTTCTGATGAGCTTTCCCTTCTGACCCTTCACCTTGACATTCTTTATCTCCCCACCTCCTTCACCACCCTTTTCCTAGTTAATTCTAACTCATATTTAATGTCTTGTCTTAGGTATCACTACTTCCAGGTAGCTTTCTCTGGGTTAGGTATCTCTTCTATATGCATCTTTATCTAGACAGTATTGAAATTGCTTCTCTTCTTGTCCTTTTGTCCTTTATATCCTTGTCTTCTTGTTTTTATGTCTCTTCTTGTCTTTATAGGAGACAAGAGAAAGGTCTTTTCCACTCCGTATGCCTGGAAACTAGCTTAGTGCTTGTTACATTGTGGGGGCTGAATAAACACTTGTTGAGGGGCTGGCCCCGTGGCCAAGTGGTTAAGTTCGCATGCTCCGCTGCAGGCGGCCCACTGTTTCATTGGTTCGAGTCCTGGGCGCGGACATGGCACTGCTCATCAAAACCATGCTGAGGCAGCGTCCCACATGCCACAACTAGAAGGACCCACAACGAAGAATATACAACTATGTACTGGGGGGTTTTGGGGAGAAAAAGGAAAAAAATAAAATCTTTAAAAAAAATAAATAAATGCTTGTTGAAGAATGAATGATTGAACAAGAGAACAACTCATTGAATATTTCAAATACTTTAAGAAAATGCTTATAAAGCTTTTTTAAATGCTGTGAGAGTATATGTTTTATACCCCATACTAGGACTATAAATAGAAAACAACCAATGATTTTGTTGTTAGTCCTCAACCACATCTGGAACAAGACAAAAAATACACAAAGGAAGAGAGTCACTTTGCTTTGTGCCATGTATAAAATAGTGAATGCAGCCAATTTGTGACAAGGGCTTAAATTTAGGCTTCTTAATTCCAATCTTTGGATTTCTTTTTCTTTTTTCTCCCCATTAAATGACACACAAAAAGAGCCCCCACCTTTTTTTCATCGTTCTCCATATGAATCTTTAAAATAGCAAACTTCCCTAGGCAACTGGGGCAATGGAAAGTCCACTAAACCAGAAGTTGGAAGAGCTGCAGCTACATGGAAAAATAGGAGGAGACCACATTTAGCTCAAGTCTGAGGGCTCATATTGGTCAGGCTACTTTAATTCATCCAGAAAATTAGAGGAATTGGATCAGAAGAGGCTCTCCCTGGGGTCACCCAACACTTACTCTTCTATAATCCATTTTAACTAGGAATTAATTTACACATTTTCATTTTATATCAAAATTTTCAGGGAAGTATCTACTGCATAAGGTAAGGTGTATTTCTCTGTGTCTGTGCATTTGAATTACCTTAATTTGCATGTAAATCTTTATATGCCAGGCATCTCAGATTCTAAGTGGACTGGATCCACTGCTGGGACTTACATATGACTGGACATCTTTTGAAAACTGGTAGAACAGGCCTAAAAAGAGCCTGATTTTCATAGGGTGGTTGTCTTGAGAACTCTTGTTTGAGCTAGAAGTCTGAAGTTTTGTGCATGGGCCTCGGAGCCAGAAGCAAATGCTCTGGAAGGCAACGTGTCTCTTTCCTGATCTCCTGTTAAATCCGAGCCTCCTGGGGAGAGTTGTTTTGGGTGGGAGCTGAAGGAATTATTTTCATAAGAGAAGACAAGGTTTGGGAGAGGGACATTTTCTACATTTTGGAGCAGGTCATTTTGCCGCGCTGGCACAATGAATTGTTACTAGAAGGATGTGCCGTTTCTGATCCTTAAACTGCAGATTTGGGATGCGCTGGGAGACTCAGCTTTTGACAGTAATGATGCATCCCTTCAAGGGGCTTCTCAGCTGAGGTTGGTAAGGGGATTGGTTAGGAACACAGGCAAAACACCCCTGGAGACTCTGAAAAGATATTGAGGTGGGGGCCGGCCCCGTGGCTGAGTGGTTAAGTCAGCGCACTCTGCTTGGGTGGCCCCGGGTTTCGCTGGTTCGGATCTTGGGCGCAGACATGGCACCACTCGTCAAGCCATGTCGAGGTGCCGTCCGACGTTCCACAAGTAGAAGAACCCACAACTAGAATATACACCTATGTACTGGGGGGATTTGGGGAGAAAAAGCAGGAAAAAAAAAAAAGATTGGCAGCAGTTGTTAGCTCAGGTGTCAATCTTTAAAAAAAAGAAAAAAATTGTGGTGAAGAGGAATTTTGCAACAGCCCACTGTCCTGTGAAATGCAAAGGAGAACAACAAGCTCGCCAAATTTGAGTAATTGCTATTAATAACAGTTCCTTGTATCTCCAGGATGATGAAGCCGGGGAAACTTGGATTAAATTTACAAAAGGGTCATATGGATGGTGTTTCTAAGCTCTATACTGCCACTGTGCTACTTTTTATGGAAGAAATTCTCCCATCATTATCTGTACTTGCTCTGTGTAAAAGTGAAACCTCTGACCATATGTGTCTATTCAGTGCTTGAAATGTGGCTGATCTGCATTGAAATGTGCTATAAATGTAAAATACACACTGATTTCTGAGACTTAGTATTAAAAAAGAATATAAAATATCTTATTAATTAGTTTTATGTTGATTATATGTGGAAATAATATTTTGGATATATTGGGTTAAATAAAACATATTACTAAAATTAACTTCATAGATTTCTCTTTCCTTTTGAAATGTGGCTACTAGAAAATTAAACGTTACATATGTGACTTGCATTATATTTCCATTGGACAGGGCTGACCAATACTTAATATTTGGAAACTAAATTATATGCCATGTATTTTAGTTTTTAATCATGCATGCAAAAAATTTTTAGCTTGATAAAATTATAAAGTCCTTGAAGACAGGTTCTCTGTTTCTGTTTTTCATTTTTCTAGGTGCTTAAAGCAATGATAGCATGCAATAGGTTTCACTATACACTTCTTGATTTGAATTGATTAAAAAACACTATTTGTTTATTTCCATAAAACTGTGAGCCACTTTTAGATTGTATCCTAGATAAGTGTATTTTCATTATAAACAGAACTTTGTATTGTTATAAAAAGTATTCAGTTCAGAAACTGTGCTAATGAATAAGAGAATTATTTTAATTCCATCATGAGCTCATTTTTCTATCTTCTTGTTTTATATTTCTAAAATGGGAAATTTAAGAAAGGCATTAGGCCACTTTTTTCATTAAGGTGTTTATTTTCTATTAGCCTTTAATAATTTAGCATGATTGGGAGAAATATTAGCTGAATTTCTAAAGTTCCAAGTTATTATTTTTATTTTTAGCTACTTATTTTGAAATAATTTTCCTACAGAAGACTTACAAGAATAGCACAGGATACCCTTGTATACCCTGCAAGCAGATTCGTCAATCGGTAACATTTTGCCACACTTGCTTTATTACTCTGTATCTATCATCTATCTATCCATATTATTAATTTTTTCATGAACAATTTGAGAGATACCTGCTGACAATATACTTCATTATCTCACAATACTTGAGTTAGTGTTTTCTAAGAACAGGGTTGTCTCTTATAAAATCATAATACAATGATCATATTTATGAAATTTAATACCAATTCAATGCAATCATCTAATATACAATACATATTTAAATTTCACCAATTGTCTTTGTGTTATTTTCCCCCCAAGCCAGGGTCCAATTCAGAAGCATGCATTGCATTTAATTACCACGCTTTTTTGAGTTGCCCTTAATCTGGAACGATTCCCTGGCCTCTTTTTTTTTCTTTTGTCTTTCATCACCATGATATTCTTAAGTGTCTGGACCAATTGTTTTATACCATGCCCTTTGAGGTGAGTTTCCTAGTGATTAGATTAAGGTTATGAATCTTTTGACAGGAGTACAACCTAAGTGATGCTCTGATCTTCTCAGGCATTACATTAGGAGAACATGATGTCAGTTTGCTATTTTGGTGATGTCAGCTTGCTAAAGGTGATGTCCATAGGTTTCTCCACTGTAAAATTACAACTGCAATTGTAAAAAATTACAATTTTTATGAATTTATAATTCATACATAATTAGGAGGGGGATACTTTGACTATCTAAATATCCTATTCGTCTTCAAACTTTCACCCATATTTTTAGCCTATATTGATGATTCTTACCTGAATTAAATATACTTCATAGTCTTCAACCAAAGAATATATTGTAACAGATTAAATGCAGAAATAGATATGCAAATCCAAGTGAATTCTATCAAACAGACATTAAGAGATTTACAAAAATGCAAAACAATGCCACTCTTCTGAGTACATTACCGCAGAAAATTGGGGTTCTCTTGCCCAATGCACATAAAAAGCCAATTAATAATGGCATCAGGCTTCGGGAAAAGAAATCAGTTTTATTCTGTGAGATCAATCTGCAAGGAGACAGTGGGTGTGTGCCCTCAGATCTATCTTCCCAATTCAGGATTTGGGGCAAAATTTAAGAGTTTAGGGAGAACGGGCTGGCACATGGAAACCCTAGCAGGACAGGTTTTGATTGGCGAGCTTCAAGCATTTATGGGGAGATTTTAAGCATTTATGACAGAGTTCTAAACATTTAGGATAGGGTTCTAAACTTTTATGATGAGGTGGGGAAGACATTTTAACAGCGGATCTTCCTGAATGAGGGACCCCCTCGCTTCTGGTAAGAGTCTAACTTTGAAGTTCCCTGGTCCTTTGGTTCCGTGGGGAGGAGGATCTTTGGTTTAGCGGTCATTTAGGTCAAGATTTCTTCTTCTGTGCGTGCTTGGACCATGGTGACTGTACACATTTTCTGAAAGGCAATTTTTAATCACTTTGTTGATAAGATGGGGTAGTTGAACTGGTCCTGGAGGGCTTGCAGTTACAACTAGTTTACTTTTGCTTTGGAAAATACAGCTATTAATATACGAATGTGTTATTCATGTTAATGTGTTATGGGTTTACAATTCCACATTTCAACTAAACTTTACTGTTATTTTTAAATGAATTAATAAATATTTTTTAAAGAGTTTCTCAGTAGGGGCCGGCCCCGGGGCCGAGTGGTTAAGTTTGCACACTCCGCTTTGGTGGCCCAGGGTTTCGCCGATTTGGATCCTGGGCAGAGACATGGCACCACTTGTCAGGCCAAGTTGAGGCAACGTCCCACATGCCACAACTAGAAGGACCCACAACTAAAAAAAAAATATACACAACTATGTGCTGGGGAGGATTTGGGGAGGAAAAAAAAACGCAGAAAAAAAATTTCTCTGTATTAAGTCTTAAAATAGTAAACATCAAAGATGTCACTCATTTAAACCAAAGCTCTATGAGATCCTCAATAAGTTTGAGAGGGCAGAGGGGTCTTGAGAACAAAAATTTTTTCCAAAAGTAAATGAAATGCTGATACCTATGCTATAGTCTGCAAATGTCTTAGGAGAGTGGCAATGAGGGGGAGCTGAGGGTCCCACAGAGTCTGGGAATCTGAGAGTCCCCAGTTAAGTCTGCATTTTGGATAAAAGTATCTTCAGCATAGGCTTGAGATTTTTCACAGAAAATCCTTATCTTTTAGAGATATATAATGTGAAATTGAGAAGTGAAATAATATGATGTCTGAAATTTGCTTTAAAATAATACAACTGCAATAATGGTGGTGGTAAGGGTATAGAGGAAATGAAATTGTGCTGTTAACTGTTGAAGCTGCATGATTGGTATGTGGGGGTTCATTATAAAATTCTATTTTGAGCATGTTAGAATCATCACCTAAAAATATATGGAATCATCTGGAGAAGGCAAACACAAAACATCTAAGAGGTTCTAGAACTCACTCTCCAATATGGTAGCCACGAGCCACATGTGGCTACTCACCCACTTGAAACGTGGCTGGTCAAAATTGAGATGGGCTGTAGGGGCAAAATACACACCAAACTTCAAAGATTTAGTGTAAAAAGAAAAGTAATGTATCTCATTAATATTCTTATATTGATTATATATTGAAATAATACTATGGATATATTTAATTTAAAAAATTGTGAAAATTAATTCTACCTGTTATTTTAAAGCATTTTGTAATGTTTTAAATATTTAAATGTAATGGCTATTAGAGCATTTAAGATGACATAATGTCTCTCATTGTATTTCTATGAATAGTGCTAGTCTAGAACTTGGGTTGCTGTGTAAATGGTGACTCACTTATGGAGCTTTTTTTCCCTCTGCACTAACGCCTGAGATACTGCTGCCTTCTTTAGTTGAAATAATTTACAATATGGTCAATACTCATAATGTAAAAGAAAGAAGAGATTGCTGATCCATGCAATTAGGATTTTATTTTAGGTAGGATGGCCTCATGGCCAGAAGCCAACATTTTTTGATCATCATCCCAACTGCTAAGTGAAGAATTCCATTGTGTATTATTTTTCCCCAATAGCATAACTCTATCTTCACCTCCATCATTCAAATTATACAGTTTCTGGGAAAGAGATGTAAAAAGGTAAGGCTCCTTTACTAGAAAAATTAAAATATATCATCGTGTTTAGTAGTCTTGCGATATTCCTATTGCTGTTATTATCAACACAAATATTAATATTGGCTGTGTATTAACATAGAAATAGTTTTATTCTTTGACCATATTAATTCAGTTTTTTTTTCAAAGTGTGTTCCAGAAGAAAACTAATCCTGTAATGTTAGGGTGACCATACATCCTGGCCTGCATGGCATAATCCTAGTTTACACCTATTGTCCTGGCATAATTATTAACAGCTTTCTCTTTTGCTCTCAAAAGTGTCCCAGTTTGGGCAGTAAGCTATATGATCACCCTTCGTAAGATCTTCATTGATGAAAAGATTCCTTGGTCAAATAAGTTTGGGAAATGAATCACACTCCATCCCCGAAATTTACAACACATACTAGCATGTGAGAAGTCATATAATAAAGAACTTGTTTAACTTGTTTAACTTAGTGTTTGCTGAATTTACTCCACTGTGGAACTCCTTTTTTCCTGTAATACATATTAATCCCACAGAAACAGGCTTAAAACTAGTTTAACAAACTCAGAATTTTTCAAGGCCAGATTTTTAACGAATAGTTGCAATTATTTTTTATTGTTATGTAAATAAATATGAAATCTTTATATAATACACCTCTTTGCCTTTTTCTAGAGTGTAGAAGTGATATGAATGATACCTGCTTAGGGAAATGTTTTTCTTTTACTCATGATCAGGAAATCTGAGTTTCAGCTCTGAAATTCTGATTCAGTTCAATAAATATTCATTGTATGCCTTTTGTACATCAAGCCCTGGCCTAATACTGATAATTCAAAAATGAGTCAGATGTGATCCTGATCCTCAAGTTGCACATAAATATACGGATTGATTTGCCTTTTCTGTGCAGAGACTTTTTCCCTATTTTTGGTTGATTATTGTTTTTTTGTAATTGTATTTCTAGTTCTTGTCACATTTCCAATACCCTATAAATGTTAGTGGAGTTAATCTGGTCATAGGGCACACATAATTGTGTTAGGTGCTGTAACACAGGTATACACCAAGTTAATAAGACACAGAGAGGGTAACTGCTCACTTCTCCCCAAGGTCATTGAAAACAATTTCACGGAGGAGGGGCTCTGTGAGTAGAGAAAATTAAAATGCTGACAGACACAGAAGGGGTAGAAGTATTTGCAAGCAAAGAGAATTGTTTGTAGAAAGAAGCAATGGCAGAAAAGCCCATGTTTCATGCTGCTCGGGTAAGTTAGGGTGGCAGGGACAAATATGACTTTAGAAAGATAATTGGGAACCAAATATGAAGGCTAAATACTATTTAAGGATCTTGAAGAAATTACCTATGATTCTCACTGCTATGACTTTATGACACGGGTGGGGACACTTCAGTATTGCACAGCCAACTCTTAAGATCCCGAAGAGGATCTTCATAGGCATGTTAAAACTCTGCCATAGAAATAAAATATGCTGAATCACCACCACGCACAGTAACATTTGGTCACTCGCTTTCAATAAAATAGTTGTCGTAAACTGTGTTTATAAGCTAATCTTATTATTTTAGCAAGAACTTTGGCCAGAAGTTACCCAGCTGCTATGTGTGTGTGTTTGTCCATGTAATAGCAGCAGAGTATATTTGTAAAAGGGGGTCTAATTCTGTGATTTGAATATTATTTACTTTAGTTTCCCAACTGTATAATAAATAATTATTTTGGTATCTTAAAGTATGTCCATCTTTGATTTTTTTCAAATTCTTTAATTTCAATCTATTTATTAAAATAAGACAGCAAGGAAAAACTAAAAGAAAACACACACACAAAATTAAAAAATAAGTTGTTAGATGAATGAGTTCAACATATTAGTCAGAAATTTAGTACAGATTTTTTGTGTACAGTAGCAATATTATAGTAGGTTTTAGAAACTCTTGGGATGTTGGTAATCTAGAATTGTACACTTTTTTCCAGTTAACAAGTGGCTTAATTCAACTAGAAAGCATGACATAAGCCCCAGACTGACCTCACTTAATGACTAGCCAAATAAAAACAGAAGTTTAGAGGTTTCACAGCTGCTGTCAGAGTCCTTGGAAAGAATTATTTTGGAATATTTTAACTGTTGCTAACGAAGGGAATTAAAGAGGTCAGAAGTAAGAAACCAGGAAGAAAACAAGCTTGTCAGCATTCAAAACTGATTACTAGGGAATTACTTTGTGGTTAAAAATCCACAGTGTTTCAGCAACTTTATTTAGGAATGTTTATCCCAGTGGACTTTCATTGCGTGTATTTTGCTACAAATATATTTGCTTATCTTAACTCTAAAGAGCTTTGGGAACCACAACTACTTGGATTTGAACTTGCCAGTTTTCACAATAGCTACCAACTGCACTGAAAACTAGGAGCCTTCCAGGATGTAGGAGGGCCCCTGGCAGTCACAGGGTCCAATTATGTGGTTGTGCCTTTTGTTACGAGTCACGTCTTAAAAGAAGTCAGATAATGAGCTGCAGCCTCCACCATTAGCAACCAAGAGCCTGTTAATTGTGTAGAGGACCCTTATATTATATTGAGTGGAACAAAGGGAGTAATGGTATTTTTCTAACCTAAACCAGTTGGATAATTTAATTCTTTCATTTGCTTTCATACTTGTGGCATAAACAATTATTGAAAAATTAAATATATTGATTTCCTTGAACAAAAGAAGAATCTCTCACTTGGAGTAGATGGCCACAGTGCCTGTTATGGTGATAATAGGCAGTACATGAGTTGAGATTCAGAAGACCTACGTTCCATTTTCTACTTATGTCTTATCTGATCAGCCTTGCCTAAGGTAGGTTAATTTCCTGAGTCTTGGTTTCATTTTTAAAATGGAAGCGATGATACCTACATCATAATGTTGTTGGGATCAAGAGAGCTCATGTATGCCAAAGTATTTCATTAAAACAATAATTTGCTATACTGCCTCATTTCTCATCCCTTCAACAGATATATCCTTGCTTCTCAAAGTTCCTTGAACTCAGAGCTAGATCAAGGCATGGGCCACATGGACAGCCCTAGCTGGATGCCAACCACTGAAAGTGCTGCACAGCCCTGCATTACACTGAAAATATGTTGCCAGATACTACAGGATTTGACCTGCCATCCTCAGCAAAATGTAAATCTTTGGTCCCACTTCTGCCAAAAGAAGCAAGCCCTTGAACGAATAAAAAGACAAAACAAAACTCTCCTTGTTAGAATTAGCTGTCTATACTGAGCTTTCTTGCAAACAAGCAGTTACAAATAGCCAAAATTCCAAAGTCAAAAATGCGGGTCACAATGCTGGTTAATGGGGACATGATTCATCTTTTTATTTAAATTTTTAACCTATGAATATGCATTCAATTAAGTGGTCACATTTTTTCAGAGCCTTGACTATGCTTTGACCAGTGGAAGTGAATCAGTAAAGGCATTTGTTTCTATGTAAAATTTTTTATTAACATAAGTTTCCATACCCTCTAAATAAATGCTCAACCAATAGTTTTTGTATGTTGGTTGAAAGAGGAGCCACATCCTTTGCCTGCTAATGATGCTCAGGTTTTCTTGCACTCACCATGCTTTTTCCATGTATTTCCATCCACACATATAATGTCTTTACTCTGCTTTGTCCACTATGCACCTTTTCAGTCAACTGAAAACTCAATTCCTCTATGATACCTTCCTTTCTCCCTCAGTTCCCTACTTGGAACTATGATATTTTCTTGATTCTAAGATATCAGCTTTTTTTGGAAAATCAAAGCAAAACAAATAGAATATTAAAAATATGCATTGAAGACATGTTCTAATAGAGAAACAGTAAAGTGATCAAACAAGTTTTAAAATCTAAAACATGTGGTAGTTGCTTTCTCCTATGAGCATCTCTAGCACATAGTACATTCTCTTTTAGTATTTATCACACTATACGTATATTAACTGCAAGAGATATGAATTTGCCCCTTGAGACTTGGGTGAAACAGAAGCTATATTAGCTTATTTTGAAAAATCAAAATAAATCTTGCTCTGAACTCACTTGTCAACATGTTTAATATTAATCATTAGAGAGCCCTTCCTTGAGATTGTTCATGATTCCCAGCGGGCATCATATAGTTCATCCTATGTCATCATGGAGGAAAAGATTCTTGGCTTGAGTTCATTCTAGTTGCGTAGTTGTCACACCCATTGCTCAAGCTTATGTGGCCTATTTGAGGGTTAGTTACTCTGTTACTTGTGTAGTACCCTTCCTCTATGCTCAACTCAGCCCTAGGGGGCTCTTCCAAGGCTCACAAGGCCACTGCAATAGAGATTGAGCCATCAGCAACCTAGATGCGTTCCTTATCAGAGGTCCTGCTACCTGCTGGGATTCTGAATGGGAATAAGACCCAAGTTCCTACCCACCTCAGGAAATCACCTCTAAGGCCCAGTCACCCGCCTCTTTAATTCTAAACAATAACTTCTATCCACTCCCCTTTTGAGATAATCCAGTATAATCTTCCTCAATGGGCCTGAGTCCCAAATAATTTAGCTCTATTACTGAAGAGTTCTGCTTGTGCTTATTGAGTAGGGAGAGGCAATTACAATATACAATATAAAGAGAGAATAGACATCTTTTCACATGCAAGATAAGAAAGGAGATCATTTATTTTCCCATGGTGAATTGACAGCAGGGAAAACTAAAAATAAGATTAAGCAACAATAAAAATTTGCCAGTTGGTTTGGTGTGTATGTCCACTCCCTCCCAATAGACAGTGGTCTTCTTGAGGGCAGGACCTAGGTTTTCTTCTTGGATGGGTCCCCCACACTCAACATAATGCTACTATATGTTATCAATCAATAAATGTTGCATCAATGAACTCAGTCTATTGCAGATTATTATTCTTGTCTTTTAGAGTAATTCTGGTTTGAGGAAGTTTTACATGCATTAAAATGTAAAACTAGTTGAATAGAACTCAAGAACAAATCTTTGTTCTCCAACCACAACATTTCAATGAATTTTCTCCCAGAGATACAAGAAATATCGGTTGTCACACATGCTAAATTGGAATTTTAAAATTCTGGGATCCAAAATAGATTTCAGCTCTTTTTACCCCTGAGAAGTCACTGTATCTCTTTGTGCCACTGTGTCTATTCACATAATGTGAAGTTTTTAAAGTGTTCCAAATTTAGATGAAAAGTACACACTGTTCATTGAGGGCACAGAAATATCTTTGAAAGTGAAATATTTGATGGGCAGACACATGTTTGTACTTTGCCTTTGTTACGTATTTAGCAATGAGTTTATGTCTGATAAATATCAAGAACATTTCATGGGAGAACAAGGAAGTACTCTGGTTACTGTACAGTCACCCGAGTACACTTCAAAGCCTATGTGATTTTCCTACCTCTGTTCATAAAATGCCCTCACGCAAAATGTCATTTTAAGCCAACTTTCAAGCTCGTAGCTAAAGCCTCGTGCTGCTACTTTTCATTCCTTCACTACCAAATAAATATTCACTACTAGACCACTACCATACCTAAAAGATTACAGTCACTCTGATAGAAATTACTTATAGGACTTGTTATAGCACAAATTAGAGAGAAGAGCTTAAACTCCAGAGACTAAAATGACCCGTGAAGATTTATTCATTCAGTATGTATTCATCAAGACATCTTAGACAAGGAGCTATAGCAGGCTCTGGTGAAAACTATGAATTATCAGTAACTGCTACCCTCAAGACGATTGTTATTTCTCGAGGTGCAAACAACACAAACACACAAATAAGTATAATTCAGGATATAAAATAATGAATACTATAAGAGGAACAGTTCAGAAGAGGTAGTGACCACTTTCAGCTGGAGGAGTTGGGCATTTCAGCTTAGAAGGTCATTGAACTGTGCCTTAGAGAACGGGCTACATCACATCTGAACAAAGAATGACTGGGAGGAAAGGTATTCCGAATGCAAGGAATGCCTTGAGCAAACACGCACACTTAGGCCACAACAAGCAAACCAGCTACCCCAAACAATAGCAAACATTCTTGTTTCATCGTATTTCCTACTTGAGTATATTAAGTGTGTATATTTCACTAAAATAATAGAAGATATTATTATGAAACATACTCTATATTTGCTACTTCATAAATATTCAAAAATTGACCAACGGAAAATATATTGAGAGTAAAACAGTACTTTCTGAATTTCCTTTGATTGCTTTCCACATTTTTCTTATCAAAGTAAGTTCTTGGTTCAGAACAGCTATTGTATTAGTCAATATTCTCCAGAGAAACAGGACCAATAGGGTATATGTGTGTGTGTGAATGTGCATGTGTACATACATATGTACACATACACATACATGTGTGTATACACACATGTAAATATAAATATATCCCATGTTGATTGGAGAGAGAGGGATTTATTTAAAAGAATTGGCTTATATGATTGTAGGGGCTGGCAAGTCTGACATTTGGAGGGCTGGCGAGTAGGCTGGAAATTCTGGCAGGAGTTGAGGTTGCAGTCTTGAGTCTGAAGTCAGTCTGGAGGCAGAATTCCTTTCTTTTCGGGGAACTTCAGTTTTTTCTCTTAAGACTTTCAACTGACTGGATGAAACTCACCCACGATATGAAGGGTAATCTGTTTTACTCAAAGTCTACTGATGTAAATGATAATCACATCTAAAAATACCTTCGCGGCAACATCTAGCCTGATATTTGATGAAACAGCAGGGTCCCATACCTAGCAGGTCGACACATAAAATTCATCACCACAGTCATCATGATCATGAAGAAATGGCACTAATGAAAAGAGAGAAAACAGTATCTTTCATTTGTTTACATAGATCATTATAGTTTTGTAAACATTTTGGCACCTATAACATAAATCCATGTGAGGAAAGAAGGGAGCATATTACTATCA
This sequence comes from Equus przewalskii, assembly GCF_037783145.1. Classification (NCBI taxonomy): domain Eukaryota; kingdom Metazoa; phylum Chordata; class Mammalia; order Perissodactyla; family Equidae; genus Equus; species Equus przewalskii. The sequence continues at coordinate 79,746,769 of NC_091834.1, forward strand.
ACAGTTTTTAAATGGCAAATCTGAGGAGCAGAGAAATAAAAAATCTTGAAGGTTAAGGAGCTAAAAGTGGACAGTCGGTGTCAGAATTGGAACTGATGTCTTCTGACTTGTTATCTAATGATCTTTCCATTGCATCATCTACTGGTGTTCCAATCAAAATCTCTATAGCATTTATTATCTGTAACATTCTCTTGAAACTTTGTTAAAGGTACTTTTATTGATACACATTCTATCTGCTTATTTACAGACAACCCTCTTATGTCTTATATATAATTAAATACCGATAAGTATTTTTTTGAAAAAGGGTGAATTCTGCTACACATCCTATTTAAGCCGAGTAATAATTTGCATATATACCTTGTGGTGACAGACTCCTTGAATTGGTTTTCAAGTCATGCAGATGAAACTGTGTTGCAGCGCTTTTTACAAGGTTAGCAAGTCTGAAAGGACTCAATTCTTAGTATCAAGAAAGGCTTATGAATTGTGTGAATGTGGGCAAGTTGCTCAACCTTTTTAAGGTTTAATTTCTTTATCTGTAAAAAGAGGATGATAATAGAACCTCAGGAATGTGCTGTGTGAATAACAAGTGGGTTACTATATGTATAACATGAATGAATAGCTCCGTGACACTTAACGTGCAGGAGATGTCATGGTTCTTTATTTTCTAAATAAGGCCATCTCCAAATCATAACTTGTCAAGGTCAATTATAAGTCCAATACCAGTTATTAACTGGGGTTATCCTCATTGAAGCTTACAAAATCCCTGGGGCTGACATATTCCTAGGAAAATGGGAGAAGGCCTGGTTCTTGGTCAATAGGGTTGGCTTATTTTCCACCTTGGATCCATTTGGTTGCTATACACAGGGCCACTGTGTACACAATCTCCACAAATAAAGATGGCAGCTCAGCCTTCTAAATGATCGACAATTGCTGAGCACGGCTTCTTTGCTATATACTGGAGCAAATGGCCTCCTTGAGTGGGCTGACTGATTCTAGCCACAATGCTTCTCTCTGCTGACTACTTAGCCACAAACATCTCACTCAAGGTGCTTAAGATGCAGCATTTAAGGCCGTTTCTCATATGTATTCAAACATCCATTCTCATACAAGGTCTTGTTATCTCCAAAATACAGAGTCCAGGTACTTGAAGAAATCCACAATCTTCCTCATGTTTCAATCAGGGAAACAAAAACTCCAGGGTTGGACCACTCTCCTGAAGCCTCCAGTTTCATCTCCTTTGGGACAGTCCAGTTTAATCCCTTTATTAGCTGAGGGTTTGAACTGAGTCCTATTAATCCTCACTCTGAAGATAAGGAAAATCTAGTCTTCAAGGGCATAGAACCTTGACATCATTCGTGGGTGAAAATGCAATAGAAAAAAAAATACTGATCAATTTCTCAATAAATCTCTCTGTTGCACAGGCAAATCACTCAGCGTATATTAACTGCTCAATATATGCTGCTTTTTATGATTATTATTTGGAACACTCTAAATGCGTATGGATTATGCTCCATTGAATCTTCTGTATCTTGATAACCTTTAGGGTATTGAGGAAAGATCCAGGCTTTTGGAGTCAGACAGTTCTGGTGTTGATTCTTGGCTCTGCTGCTTATTATCTCTGTGCACTTAAGTAAATTACCTCACCCAGCCTCAGTTTTTCTTCTGGAAAATTAATTGTGTAGGTTAAATGCACATAACACATATAACCTTAGGCTTCACTTGCTGGGACATATAAATTATTTCATATTTATAATATCTCAAATCTCAAGGCTTCGAGTCCACAGCTCCTTGACTAGTAGAAAATTCAGTCTTTGGGTGGCAGCCCTTCCCATTAATTTATTCCATCTGGGAGGCCCTGTGGGTGAGGCTTGCCTATAGTCACTTTGTTCTCATATCCTCTGCTCTTATTCCTAGGCTGCTGATCTCATGCTTCTCTCCCTCTTTGGACAGTAGGAAAACTCCTTTAGAGTCTCATGGTCAGAGAGATTTCAACAGATAGGCCCCTAGAAACAGATCTGTTACTTAGGTCCCAGCCTTCTCCTTCCATAGCACACTCACACTTAGAGAGATGGGGACAATGTCAGGGAAGATCAGGTGCAGCCTCCTGCTGCCAAATTTACTGCTTCTTTCAATGTTTAGGCAAGTTACCAGCCTTCTCTTCCATATCTTCTCACAGTTCTGAGGTCTCTTCCTCCAGGCCAGCCTCCTTCAGGGGATCCCAGTCCCCCAGCCTGGGTGCCTGAACACAATATGTGGACCAGGTTTGAGTTCTCATCTACAAACATCCAGGGCCCATGCAAAACAAGGGAAAAGCAATGTGTCTAGGCAACTGTTTCAGTCCTTAGGAACATTCTGTGATGATCATGAAGTCCCTGGAACATTCTGTAACAGGAAGTTGTGTTATCAGGGGCATTGAGAGGTCCTCATGTCATGCTTCAGCCTTGACCTGGTCCAGAATATTCCTTAAAGCAACTAGTATCTGCCACACAGTGAGCTCTCAGTAAATACAACTCCCCTTTTGTCTTTGCTTAAGAACAATTTGATATATTTGCCAGACAGTTGACTGTAAAACATATTTGATCTTTATGCCAAGCTAACTGTTTTTACAGTGATAAAATATGACACCCAAAATCCTCTGGGTCATATTGTTCAGTAGAGCATCTCAGCACTTGGGAGCTTACTACTAATGTAGCCTATACAGTGGTAAGCATGACTGGCTTAATCAGAAATACTATTTGTGGCATGTATAATAGTTACCTGGGAAGAGCCATGGTATGGCACCATGGGGGGAGCCATTTCAGCTTGGACCTCAACACGCAAGGAATTCTTACGAGAAAATGGAGCAGAATAAAACTGGTTCCTTCAGTGCTATATGACAGAGACACATAGGGTAGGACACTCAGGCTAAGAGTATAGGGCCAACCAAATAATTAAAAACCTTCTTCACAGTTTACAAGTAAAGCAGGAAGCCAGTTGTTTGCAAACTATATTGCAGGGAAATGAAGCCTCTATAAAGTTGGTATTTAGGTGAACTTTGAACTTCTGCCAATGCAAAGAATAAGAACTATTTATAAATCCCTCAGAGGCACTGAAGAAAAGAAGCAACAATTCAAACACAGAACAACGTGGGGTTAGACATCAAATGCAAAATGATTAATAGAGCTGGGACAGTATAGGGAGCGTTGTCCAGGTCTGACCAAACCTGAGAGTATTCCTTTGGTCTTGCTGGTTTAAGGATTTTCACAAAATCTTTCAGGAAGAGGATCTGGAAATTTATTAAATAAACACTTATATGATGTTCATAGATATATTATTAGCCTTTCACATAGCAACTTGCTTAATCTTCAAAACAATCACATGAGGTGTTATTGGCTCCATTTTATAGATACAGAAACTGAGGCATATCTTGCCCCAAAGCAAGAAACCGCAGAGCCAGGATTAAAAATCAGGTCGTCTTTATTAAAGATAGAGTTATCATATGACCTAGTAATTCCACCTCTAGAACCTAGTAATTCCATTCCAAGAGAAATGAAAACATATGTCCACATAAAAATGTGTACAGTAATGTTCATAGTAGCATTATTCATAATAGCTGAAAGGTGAAAATAATCCAAATGTCCCTTGGTGGATGACTGGATAAACAAAATGTGGTACATTCATACAATGGAATATTATTCAGCCATAAAAAAGAATGAAGTGCTTATACATACTACAACTTGGATGGACTCTGGAAACAACGCTAAGTGAAAGAAGCCAGTGACAAAGACCACATATTATATTATTCCTTTTGTATGAAATGTCCAAAATAGGCAAAGTGGTAGAGACAGAAAATAGATCAGTAGTTGCTTAGCATGAGGGGCATAAGAATTGGTGGGGAGGGTGATAGCTAAAGGGTAATCTCAAAAAATAAAAAATCAGGTACTCTGGTTCAAGAGTCTAGATTCTCAGTCCCTGGGCTATGCCATCTTTCTTGACCACAGAAGCCTACTGACTAGAACGTCTTGCTGAATATGCTAAGATACTATAAAATGCTTATGCTTTTGATACCCACAGGGGGAAAAGCCAATTAAAAAGAGTCCCTGAAAGAAGGCTGGCTTAATGAGGCTCAATGATAAATGGATGAGTAACATTTTATATGAGGTTTCAGCATCTATTCGCTATGACTATGCTTGTACCCTTCCCTTCACGTGGAAAAAGTCTACCATTCTTTCATTGTTGCTGAACATCACAGAAAAAGTTGGGATAAAAGCATCAGGGTAGGATTCCAGAACAGGTTCATTACATTACTGCTCTGTTTAACTGAGTTAACCTTTTAACCACGGCCAAGTAGAACTCCAAACTTAATTTCTCAAGGAAGCAATCTCCAAGTTGTGAGAAAATGTCAGCTAAATAAACAGGGCACGGGAACTTGAAAGCTGACAAGCCAAAACTTTTCTTTTTCTTGCCTTTGTCAAAAAATCTCACCATTAACTTCTGATACTGGCCAATAAACAGCTGTGAAGGATCCCTTGCTGGCCCCTTACTAATGAGTACTAAGTGAATTGGAGGCCTATACTCAGTGCCACGGCCTAGCATGTGTAAATTTTCTAAAATTACCAAGACAGTCGGCTCTTTGATGAAGATAGTCTCAGTTTGTAAATAACCCTCTCATCATTACAAAAGGCCACTTCACCTGACCTGGGTTTCATGCGAGCAGCCATCAATCAGAGATGGTAATATGAAAAGTCATGCATCCTCTATTTGTCCCTGTTTTCTGAGAAGAGGATTTCATTCCTCAGGTCTCACTTCCAAAGCTCTCAAAAAAGCTTTTAGTTGGAAACGTGATTATACCTATGGCAATACCAATAAATTTAAAAAGTGCCCACAATTACACCTTTCTCAATAAACAACTCTTCAAACGCTCCTTTCCTTCTTGCCCACCAGATGGTGCTACTTCCTTACATTTCCTAAAGATATCAACTGACTTCGAGAGGAACTGATTACAGTAGATTGTAAGTACCCTACGTTAATCTTCAAATTTGCAAACTTCTGTTATTCCAGACTCTGTAACGTAATAAGGAATTTTGTAAATGGAAAACCGTCATTTGTCGTTGAAAAGCCAGTTGCAACACATTCAGATGTTTACCTTTTCAGTCAGTCTGGTGACTTAAACCAGAAGTAAGGCCAACTAGGCAAGCTGTGGTGATGAGCCATGCTTTCACCAGACTCCACCCTTCTACTTGCATGGTGCCTTATTCCTAACAGGTGTAAGAGGAGATGTGTTCTCATCCCATAAGTATTGCTTCATTAACGAGCAAAAAAGATTATCTGCAATGAACTTAGAACTGTAACTTAGCCTTTAATAAAGACTTATAAAGATCTTGCAATATTCTTACCCAATCACCAAACGTAAAGCAGTCTCTAAAATAAGGATAATAATATTTATCCTGAACCTAAACAAAACTTTGGAAATGAAAGAGCTGAAATTAGGAGAGTTCAGTTGGCTAGTTGTGTGAATCATGTTCACGTGGTTGTGACCTGTATAGATCAAACATTCCATTTGCTCTCCTGCATTTCCTAGCCCCCTTGAGATTAAATGTGTTCAAGAGACTAATTCTGACCAGTGAAATATTAGTGGATGTAAGTGTATTATTTGCACGCTGAGGTAGTCAAAAGCCCATGCAAGTTTCTCAAGTTTCTCTCTTCCCCCAGCAGAATACCTGAGGAAGCTGCATGCTCAGGATGGTACAGCTACAAGATGGTGGCAGCTCCATTGGCCTGGGTCTCTGAGGGACTGTGTGGAGCAGACACTTGGCCAACTCATGTGAGAGATGTAACGTGAACAAAGGATAAACCTTTGTTGTGTTCAGCTGCCGAGATTGCGGGGTTGATCAGAATCCTTGAGCTCATGCCCAGAATAACAATAGCTTTCTCTCTGCGAGGCTGTGCTGCTCTCTTACATGCTTCCTAACCAATACCTTACTTGATTCTGTTTCAGATTATTTATCTTTGGGGTTTTTGTTAGGGTGTAGATTTTAGGTCGATCTGTATTCATCTGTATTACAAACTGTGTTGAAACACTTGACTTTTATTTTCCTCTCTTTTTTAAGGATTAACTACAAAAATTTCAAGAGAAGGCATTTTAGCATGAGCTTTCTAGAAGGAACTGGTTGGAGCCCCAATAATGTCATTTTGTAATTTGTGTTCCATAACCTTCATGAGCATCAGTTTTCTTTTCTCTAAATTGGGAGTAATAAGATCACTGATCTTATAAATTTGATGAGAGGATTGACTAAATCAGATAATAAATATATTTTGAGTAATTTTTAAAATTAATAGTATAATTTCCTTTTTTTGCTTTTCTGAGCTCATAGCTTTTACCTTGGTTTTAAGGAGGCTTCATCTGCATAGGATGTATCTAAAATCTGCTATATGTGGAATGCAAATAAAATAAATTAAAATTCTGCCTCTGACATATAAATTTAGATTGTGCCTTAAGACTGTAGCCACATAAGCTTGATGGACTCAGCTAAGCAGTTCTCCAGTGATGGAGAGATGTCACTCCTTCTACCTATAACCACCAGGCCCTCTCTGGGGTAAAACACACTCCTTTTTAACCAAGGGGAATCATGGGAAGAAGAGGATTGTAAGAGACCGAGAGTGGAGGGGGCAGATGTCTCTCTGCATTTGTCTCTCTCTGGGTTTTAGCTCTGGCCTAGAGCTGGGCATTCTGTAAGTGAGAGGAACACAGAGAATAGAGAGGTATGTACTCTTTCACTCTCCTACTCACCATTTGAGACCCTGGGAGGACGCAAACATGCTGGCTGTCATATACCAATCTGAAGTACAGTCATGAAAAATGAACTACGGTCAGGTGGAGGAAGGCCTGGAGCTTTAGCTCTCCTGGGCTGCCTTTGATCCTATGTGGTATAGACTGACACCAAGTTACTGAGCATCTGGCTGGAGAGCTTGCCTGAGGGAGTCACTTTAGCAGAACAAGAGGCCTAGTGGCCAGTGTTTTAGAAGAGACTTGGACCAAATGGAAGGCAGAGCCAGACCTAGAGCAGTGAGCCGGAGCAGCAGGAGGTACATGAGACCTAGCCAACCAGAGATCACTGCCAGACCATGACTGAGGCTAGAGAAACCAAATCACAATTACGCTGGCCTTAAACTCCAGCCTTAAATACCTCCAGGGTAAGCAGCATCCTGGTGGATAAAGAATATTACACTAGAAACCAGAAGAAGCAAAGCACATTACACTCAAGACCCCTGATTCTTCCCTGCTGCCATGAGATTGTATAAGCTCCCCCCAGGTACCCTCACATGAGAGGACACCATCCCTAGGGAGAGAGGTAGAAGAACCAAGGAGACCATATGAAAGACTGAGTACTTTGATTCTATAAAAAGGAACATTATTCTTTATAACATTGTTGACGAAAATAATCCATAACCAATCTATAAATGAAAATTTGGGTGAGTTTATTCTGAGCTTAAATCTGAGGATTATAACCCAGGGCCTTTCTTCCCGAAGGAAGAAAGGGCACCAAAGAAGTGGGGTGCACAGAGTGGTTATATACCCCCAGAGAGGATGTTTCACATAGGATTGAAATGTCCCTTTTACAATAGTCGCAAGACTGCTCTGTGGGCACAGCGATTGATGGAAACAGCAGGTAGGTCTTCTGTCTCAGTGAACACAGCAGGGTGGCAGTCTGTTGTCTCCAGCTGAGTGGTCACAGGTGAGCTGGGTGGTCAAAGGTGAGAGCAGCAATCGGTTCCTAGCCTAAGGAAAGATGCTCATCCCTAAGGAAATGCCAATGTGGGGGGAAGTTGCATCTTTATCTCAAGGGCCTTTGTTCTGGCCATAGGAGATGTCTAAGCAGATATACAGTGCGTGCTCAACAGCCACAGTTAGGCCCTTTTGGAAAAAACAAAGTCAGGCCGAATTAGGTTTATACCAAATGGCTTCCTCATATACTCCAATATATATCCTATTGCTTGCCATTTTTATTTGTCAACATGTTGGATTGGATTAAATTTAAACAGAATTGGACAGTTAATGTTTTTCCTACTTAGATGTAGGATATTCAAACCAAAGACCAAAGTAGCTGTAGACAAAATAAAGCAATGAATTTTCTGTATGTACATATATGTATGCAAGTATAGATATATAAAATTTATGCATACATACATGTTTTACATGTATGTATGTGTGTATATATGTGTGTGTGTATCTACATATAAAAGTAGTTGTAGACAAAATAAAGCAATTACATTTTATGTATATTTATGTACACACACACACACACACATACATACATATAAATGTAATTTTTTAATTTTGTCTACAACTACTTTGGTCTTCAGTTTGAATCCCCTACATCTGAGTAGGAAAAAAATATATAATATAGCATGATAAATTTATGGCCCCCTACATACATAAAATAATGAGCACAGTGCTCATAATAAGTGCTTAATAAATGTTAAGTTAATGTTAACTTTAAAATGTATGGAGTATATGGCATCTCTTCTGGGATATTTAAGAAGCATATAAAATTTACTATGTTGAAGAAGGAATTCTTGGTTACCTACAGTTCTGATTTATTTCCTCTTTACCTTTTTCATTTCAATGAATGACCTCACCGTTCATCGGATTTCCTCAGTCTTTGAGTGTTCCCTTTCCTTTTATCTCCACATCTAATCCAGCAGGAAATCTTGTTGGATTTCTTATTAAATATGTGATGAATCTATTCCTTTCTCTCCATCACTGTTATACAAATTTCATCAAAACCAAGTTTCTGTATTTAACTTCCTAACAGTCCTCCATCCATTCTATTTTTCTCCCAGGAGACAATGTAATCTTTTAAAAACATAAAATAAATCTTGTCAATCCCCTGCTTTTTAAAAACCCTTTCATGACTTCCTACCGCTCTTAGAACAAAACCTAAACCCATCACCTTTGTCATCAAAGCCCTGCGTGGTTTGGTCTCTGCTTGCCTCTCTAACTTCATCTCTCACCTCTCTCTCCTTCCTCCCACAGCTCAAACCACACAGGACTCTTTGATATTCCCCACTCACGCGAGCACTTTTGCATGTGTTCTGTGTGTCTAGAATTCTCTTCCTCTGGATCTTTGCAAGTCTCGCTCCCTCAGAGTCTACAGATCTCATCTCAAATATCACTTTAGAAAGCCTTTCCTGACTATCCCAGTTATTCTTTATCAAATGTTTGTCCCCATTACAACATTTATCACAACTTAGTACTATTTTGATTTTTAAATCCTCTTTACCTATTTGTTGTCAGTGTTCCCCCTAGTAGACTATAAGCTCAATGAGGGCAGGAATCTTGCCTAGTCACTGTTACATCTCCATCACCTAGAACCATTAGCTGAACATAGAAGGGCTCAAAAAATATTTGCTAAAAGAAGGAAGATGGGAGGAAGGAAGGAGGAAAGATGTGGGAAATGAATGCATGTTCCCAAGTCCAAACCATTAAAAAAGTTCATTATGATGAATATAACATATCTTAACCTATTTTCTGCTATATAGGTCAATAATAAACTACTTATTATTTACAATGAAATTAATCTTTATTTGCTTTTTATAATCATTGTATATTCTGGACTAATTTCACAAGAAATTTTATTAATCTTCGTTATTAAATTGTTTTATCGAATTTGAGACACAATTCATCACATAACGGTGCTATGCATCAACTATTTCCAGCTTCCTGCCTTCAAGTAAATAGTAGGAGTGTACTTTCTGATCCCTTTATTGGTTGGTTGGGGCCATCTGACTCGTTCTAGCTAGTGAGCAATGAGTTGTGATGAGAGCAGTGTGTGTCATTCTCAGACTGGAGCATATAACTCCTGATACAAGGGCTTTCAAAGATTCTCTCCTTCTCCATGGATTCACAGAGAAAGTTGTAGTCTTTATGTTGCTGTTTTATTATTATTTGTTCTTCAGATGTTTACAGATACTTAAGCATTTTCCCCAATAATTTATTAGATTTTGATGAGTGTATGTACTATTTGCTTTAGTTTGTAGAGCTATTACTTCAACATGTCTTGGAAATCTATTTTAATCAACTCTTTGTCATTCATTTATTCATTCCCTCACAAACATCTACTATGTATCAGGTACGCTTCTGTGCTCTTGGGATGGATCAGTGGGCGAAACAGACCATGATGTCAACCTTTTTGAAGCTTGCGTTCTAGAGTTGTAGAGATAGACAATAAATATAATGTTTAAGTAAATTATATAGTATGTAGTAAGGTAATAAATGGCACAGAAGAGAGAAATGGAAGGGAGAATCCGAAGTCTGGGATTTGGAGGAGGTGGTCGGGGTAGGGCTCATGGGGAGAGTGAAGTATAGGCAAAGTCTAGAAGGAGGTGTGGGACTGAGCCGAGCAGATATCTGAGGGAACAGCACTCCAAGCTGGAGTGGATTAGCTCAGGCAGTTGTTCTCCATGTTTTGGTCTCAGGACTCTTGTACACTCTTAAAATTTGTTGAAGACCCCAAAGAGCTTTTGCGTTATTTTTGACCTTGTAGACTCCCCAGAAGTGTCCTAGGGACTCACAGGGATCCCTGGGTCATCCTTTGAGAACTGCTGAGTTGGAGGAAAGGCTCTGAGGGAGGCCTGGTCTGTTGCAGGGACTTCAAGCATGCCCGTGTGACTAGTGTGATCCAGGGGAGAGAGACAGGAGAAGTCAGAGAGGTCACTGTGACCAAATCAGGTAGGACCTTCCAGGATACTGTGAAACCTTAATTATTACTCTGAAGGACACAGGGAATAGTCTAAAAGCTTTGAGCGGAAGAGTGACCTCATCCGACTTGGGTTTTTAAGAGGACACTGTGGCTGCCATGTTGCAACTAGACTGGAGGGGATGAGAGTACAAGCCAGGAGGCTTGTAAGGAGCTGTAACAATAATTTAGGTGAGGGACCCACATTTGTCAGGGTTAACTCTAAGTACATCAATAGATTCTTTACAAACTCCTTTAGTATTGTTAAAGCAGTGCTATTTCCCTCTGAAGGACTCACATTCAATGGATTCTCTTCTCTTCCTTTCCCTTACGGCCTTAGGTAAAGACATTGTTATTTATTAAGTGCAAGTTTCCTTTAATTTTCTTGTCAGAAGGCAACACAGAAAAAATTATTTATTTTCATAGCTCCTTTTAGCAATATTTTCAATTCCCTACTCTTTTATCAGAAGGCTTATTTTTCTAGCACTTTAAAAAATACAATACTGTGAAAGGCAATTGTGAATCCTTTTGTTAACATTTTTGTTAATTATTTTTCGTTTATTCATTTTGGCTCCATGTTTTTTTGTTCTTTTTATCAGACATATTTTTCTACAAATGAATGTCTTGCATTTGAAACTAGGTCTTTTTTTGACTTCAATCCTAATATGAATTTTTTTCTGAATACATTTTTTGTTATGGGACTTCATTATAAAGTAAAAGTAGAGGTTCCTTTTGGTACTTAAAAAATTAAACAAGTCTATCATCTGCTATGATTTAATTAGAATGCAGTCACTCTGTTTCTCTGCATTTTAAAAATTCTTTCTAGTGTAATATTCACCCATTTTAAATCTCAATGTTATTTTGAAATATAATTTATTATGCAACATTGTTCTCTATGTCAGTTTCATCCACAAGATGGTAAATTCCTTGAAGAAGAAGTGTCACTAATTTTCCTTTACCCACCAACCATTTCCTTGTCCCTTGTTGGCTCATGAGAATATGATTAATTTAGGCATTTATTCATATTATTTCTCATTCACTTCTGGTTTCCATAGTGAGGCACTTGAATAAATCTTATTAAAAACTATTGTTTTTTTTTAAATTTAAGTGGCATTGAGTAGGGGTGGGATGGTGGCATTGGGAGTTATTAATCCAGAAAAGGAATTTTGCTCTATTTTCCATATATGGATCTCAATATTCTCTTAAAAATAGATGAAATATTTCTGCGTACTTATTAACTTGAACCAAAGATTATATGAAGCCTTTTCTCTCATGGAGAGAAAGAGGGGGAAAAAAGTACGAATTAGTTTATTGAAGATGACTAACAATTCTACAGTTAAATTTAAAAGTAAATGAAAACATACTCTTATTTCTAAGTGGCAGTAAAAGATAAACAAAGGCATATTAAACATTTTAAGAGTTTATTTGAGGAAAAACTGATTGGAATTGGGCAGCACCAAACTGGAAGTGGTTAGGAGGGCTCTTCCGGCAGGAGCTGGTGAAAGACGCAGGGAAGGTACAGCAGCAAAGAAAGGAGATTACTTAGCCCTAGCTTACAGCCTAGTTGGCTGTTCGCGGTTGGTTGTTCTTAGCATTTTGATTTAGCAACTTTAAGGCATTTACAGTCTTGGATTTTGGCTTGCTGATGTCGGCTGCCACAGCCTTAGAGCCGCGGCAGTCAGCCTCCTTGTTTAATTGATTTCACAGCAGTTTAAACCAACTCTCATATATAAGAATAAAGTTAATAAATCAAAGTATCCTATCTACTTGATAAGTCACCAATTTTCTTACGTTTGATTTTATAATCTTTTTCTTCAGTTTCACATTCCTCCATTTTGGAGGCTAAGTGGGAAATATTATGAAACTTCTGTTTCTCGTATTACTCTTCTCGTAAGTCTACAGTGAGTAATCGCTACGTACGTAGGGTGTCCATATAATTTATTTTCTAAATTCGGAGAGTTCTGAGAATTAAAAGTTGTACTACTAATAATCACCCTAGGACAGTGGGTGTGAATTGTGACTGTCCCCAGCAAACCAGAACACCTGGTCACCCTACAGACAGTGTTAGGGAGCACATTTTCCCCCATGGTTTTTGTTAGAGGGGAGGGAATTTCCAGAATAGTATGGAAGGAAAGCTTTTATCTTGTTTCTACCTCTTCTCTTATGCCTCCCCTGGGGAGGAGTGATTTTGCTGATTGATGAGTCTGGGAGAAGAAATTGGGAGAAGAAATTGAGCATGTAATCTCCAAGTGTAATTACTGCCAAAGCAACCAATGTAAGGCTTGATACTTCCAAAAATAAAGATTTCCCCAGATGCTTGTTGCAGAAGTTTCTGATATTACATAAAATGATAATTTGTTGCTTGATAATTTTAATTTTAAATGTCCATATGGACTTTCGGAAAATTAAATTTGAACATATCCCTCTCTTCACCACAGCTCCCTCCACTGTAAATCTTTTCATAATCTTCAGGTAAAATGTTCTTTTTAAATGAAAGATTCTCATTCTACGTTTCATCAAAAGATGCCTTCTCTGTTTCTGAGAATCTTCTGTTTAATTAAATTTAAATTGAGCTCTTGCCTTTTTGCATCAATTAGTGGGGCTTTTATTAGAAAATAAATCAAATTCTGTCTACTTTATTTTGCGTACTCTTGAACTACATTTATTATTAATCTAAATTTAAAAATCTCATCCAAATTGTAAAGCCCAAGTTGGGAAGTCATTGTTTTGTTCTTTCTTCTTTTAAAAATTTCCCTAGAAAAGAGTGCAGTTTAAGTATATGTTACTTTTCAGCACCCTATAGATGTTTCTATGGTACTGAATCTTTAGTTTAAAAAACAGAAATAAAATATACTCAAGGCAAAACTAAATATTAGCAAATACCTATTTTTAACTGCTTGAGATAATAAGATGGCTTAATAAATAATCATGAAAGATGGAGTACCATTCCAACTACAGTATATCTTTTAGATTATGAAACATCTGCAGTCGTATACTACTGTATTAGCCAGCGTTACCCCTATCTCTCAAATCTGTCAAAACTGACTGTGCTAGTATTTCAGGACTAAAAGACACCAAGCTCCACACCCCTGGTTATTTATCAAGTCTCTAAATCTAGTGTCAGTCCAGTCTCCTCCTTTAGCTCTTCAGGAGTAAATTCAGTTGAGTACCCCAAAGTTGAGAGGCCTGTACCCTCCAGGAGTCCCTTCTTGAGAAGGAATCCTCCCTCCACTCTAGCTGAAGGACGTCTAGGGAGAGAGATTAAGAGGCTGTGGAGACTACACTTGAATCTAAGGATAATACTGCCTTCACTGAATTGAGTTACTCATAAACTCCTGACAAATAGAAATGGCAAGCAATAGGATATATTGGAGTATATAAGGAAGCCATTTGGGATAAACCTAATTCGGCCTGACCCTGTTTTTCCAAAAGGGCCTGACAGTGGCTGTTGAGCATGCATTGTATATCTGCTTTAGACATTCCCTATGGCAAGAACAAAGGTCGTTGAGATAAAGGTGCAACTTCCCTCCCCCTCCCAAAGTTGGCATTTCCTTAAAGATTAAGCATCTTTCCTTAGGCTAGGAACTGATTGCTGTGCTCACCTGTGACCACCCAGCTCGAGACAATAGACTTGCTTCCTGCTGCGCCCACGGAGATAGCAGACCCACTACCTGCTCTATCCATCAAATGCTGTGCCGACAGGGCAATCTTGTGACTATTGTAAGAGGGACATTTCAATCACATGTGAAACACCCTCTTTGAGGGTATATAACCACCCTGTATACCCCCACTTCTTTGGAGTGTTACATTCCTTTGTGGAAGGACTCTCCCGGGCCATGGTCCTTACATTCTAGCTCAGAATAAACTCTCCCAAATTTTCATTTATAGATTGCTTATGGATTATTTTTGTCTACACTCCTTCCTATTTTGAAACTGCTATACTGAAGGTCACTAGTCAGCATCTAATTGCCTCAGCAAATAGCCTTTTCTTGGTTCTCATCTTCCACAGCTCACTGCCTTCCTCAAATGCTTGTGGTCCCTCATGTTTTGGTACATTGTATTGTCCTCCCAACTATCTCATGACTTCTGTTTTTTCCTTCTGTTAGTGGATATTTTTCTTCCTCCTTCAACATATATGTAGGTGATCCTCAAAATTCTATCTTCAGGTCTCACCTCTTCTCTGTGGATATTTTCCTCCTCTAAATCAACCATCACCTCAACACAGAAGAGTCCCAACTCTATACTCCTGGAAAAATTCCTGATTGCTAGAATTTTCCATCTAGAGATATAAACATTTCAAAAATCAACGTCTGTTACCATTTGTACATACCTTTTGTCTTTCTTCTCCTGTATGTTATCTCTTGTCATTGCCTCCATCTGGAGTCCATTTTGCAATTTCAGGCTGTTGAAATTCTGCCTATGCTTCAGGCCTTAAATATGACTTCTAGCTTGAGGATTTTTCAGATCTTAACCACATTTGGTGTCTTCATGTTGTGAACTCACATGGCATTCTAGGTATGTCTGATTTATGGAACTAATAAATCATTTACTTCATGTGATATGTAGGTAATGTATATGTCTTATCCTTATACTATAATTCACAATTTTTTCCCATTAAACTTATCTGTACATACTAATAAAATGTTAACTTTTTTTTTTGAGGAATATTAGCCCTGAGCTAATGTCTGCCGCCAATCCTCCTCTTTTTGCTGAGGAAGACTGGCCGTGAGCTAACATCCATGCCTATCTTCCTCTACTTTATATGTGGGACGCCTAGCACAGCATGGCTTGCCAAGTGGTGCCATGTCTGCACCCGGGATCTGAACTGGCAAACCCCGGGCCACCGAAGTGGAATGTGCGCACTTAACCGCTGCACCACCAGGCTGGCCCCTAAAATGTAACTTTTCCCTGTCTATAACTGAGCTGATTATCCACACAAGGCACCACCCACTTGATGTGAATACAGCACGGCAGTGAACAGGATACATGGCATGACACTGTTTTTGTAAAGAATGTATGGTGAGGTTGGTTATGCACATGTGTTTCCTGACTTGACTTGCCACTGAGGATAAATGCTTCACGTGTGTAGCAATACCACCAACCCCAGTGCTCTGAGGACCCTCATCGGTGATTAGCAGCAAATCCAGTGTTTCACCTTGATTGCATTCTCTGGTTTTTACCTTGAGGAGTCCGAGAAAAAGGAGAGAGAGAGAACATCCTAATTTAATCAGCACCTTTGCATTCCTCTGCTCCTGTCTACTGCTTTTACTTATGAGATGAGAGCCATAAAGGTGTCTTTTTTTGTGTTAATGAGGTGACTTTTGGGGCCTGCACCTAAGGATGGAGGCTAGTTGCCAGGGGAGCCAACCATGTGACTAGAAGATTGCAACTTTCAGTCCACCACATTTTAGACAGGAGTTCTGAAGGCTTCAGCTTAGCGTAAAACCCTCAGCCAGGTGCTCCTTGCATGGAAGGCATGGGAAGGCACAAGGTTGGTGCAGCTGTTCTACAAGATTCCCTTCGTTGTTGATCCTATGATTGTTCTACAGATCCCCTGCCCCTGGACCTTTTGGTGGCAGTGGTGTGGGGGGTGGAAATAATATTAACATGGTTAAATTAAACAAGGAGGCCATTAGACTGAGGTGGCTCTAATGTGTTGGTGGCCTATGTAAGCAAACCAGAATCTAAGCCTGTAAATGCCTCAGGTTATGAAATTGAAACCTAAGGATAGTCAATCACAAACAGCCAACTAGGCTTTAGCCAGTCAACAATACTTTGCTTCTGCCTTTTTGCTATAAAAGTCCCTGGAGCACTCCTAACCACTTCCTGTTTGGTACTGCCTCGTTATTTATTTATTTATTTATTTATTATTTTTGGTGAGGAAGACTAGCCCTGAGCTAACATCTGTTGCCAATCTTCCTCTATTTTGTATGTGGGATGCCACCTCAGCATGGCTTGATGAGTGCCACATATGTCCTCACCTGGGATCTGAACCCATGAACGCTGGGCTACCAAAACAGAGCACATGAACTTAACCACTACGCCACTGGCCAGCCCCAGAAACTGCCCAGTTTGAATCGGTTTTTGCTCAAATAAACTCTTAAAATTTTTAATAAGCCTCAGTTTCTCTTTTAATAGTTCATATAATTTCTTTTCCTTAAATTTAAAGCCTACTGATAAATAACAATTTCCCTACTTATTTCTCGAGAAATTACAAAGTCATATGCTTTATAGAGAATTTTTATTACTTCCTTATGTTTTCTTGTATGGAAATTTAAATAATTGGAATTTGAGCTGCCTTGTCATTTTGTTAGAATTGGAAATATGGGTGAATTTGAGTAAAATACTCTATTGAGTCAAATCTGCTTTAATCAATATTTCTCTTTTTCTTTTTAGAAAACTCTATTATTCTTTCTCTCTCTCTGAGAAAATCAAAACTATAAATAACCTGCAGGTTAAAAACAATTCTATCTATGCTGGATGCCTTCAATAGGGCTCCACACTTTCATGCAAACAAAAACCATCTTGAGAGAAAATTTCATCTATGCCTGGAATGCCCCACAACACATCGTAAGAGGCTCTATGGTGTAGATATAAACCTTTATTGGTTTAACCTAGTAACTCCACTGCAATTTTTTTATTGGATCCTAAGTTAATAATGTATTATCATAATAAGCTTAGTGATTGGTGATTTCATCATACGTAAGAAATATTATCTCTCTGGGAGACATCACAAGATTTGCTGTCATTGAGTGGAAAGAATGAAATCCCTAGGGGCCAGCCCATGGTGTAGTGGTTAGGTTTGCATGCTCCAATTTGGCATGCCGGGATTCTCAGGTTCTGATCTTGGGCGCCGATGTAGCACTGTTTGTCAAGCCATGCTGTGGTGGCATCCCACATAAAACAGAGGAAGACTGGCATAGATGCTAGCTTAGCAGCAATCTTCCTCAAGCAGAAAGAGGAACATTGGCAACAGATGTTAGCTCAGGGCCAATATTCCTCACCAAAAAAAAATAGAATGAAATCCCCAATTATATAGAAATTTCAACTCTAATATATATAAATTACATATGTATATATACACACATACATAGACACATACATCTATATTTAGAACCATCATAATTTGTTCACATTTCAGTTGGAGAAATTGTATAATGAAAAGCATGGTAAAACCACATCTTTCTCACCTTTGCCACTGTCCTTAGCAGAATTGAAAAAGGGCCGACAAAACTGAACGCTTTGGCAAAATGGTGTCCTCTCTCCCTAATACTTCTCACTAGAAAGTATCTAAGATACAATGACAAGTAGGAGGTTATAATTAGAATTGATTATCTCCCTCTGAGAGTCCATCAGAACTCATTCCATCACGCCTTTAGTGCATAAAGCTCAAACTCCCAGCTTATTCTCATCACTTGTATTTTCCTTTCTACACCCTGTCATAGGGCCAAATTCACAACACTCTCTGACCTGGCCAGCTTGTCCATTATGTCCTTCAACTTAAACTTTGCCATCAAAAAAATCCCCTAGAACATACACCTCTTTTCTGAATGGTCTCTTTATTTTCTTGCTATAATAGAACACTGACTGTCCTTTGCTTCCCCTGCAGCATTCTTTAAAATTTTTTTTAGTTGTAGTTAAAAAAGTAGCATACTTAGCATTTCAACCATTTTTAGATGTGCAGTCCAGCGGCATTTAGTACCTTCACATTGTTGTGCACTCATCTCCCCTGTCCACCTCCAGGACATTTCCCCCTGCAAACTTCTTAATTGCTGGTTATTTTTTCTTTCACCTGTCACCTCCTGTTGCACAGGGAAGGAGCACGTATCTCCTTGTTGCTGCTTGGGACCATTGTGCTTCCATTAGCAACTGATTGGAAAACTCCAATTTGTTGAAGCACATGCCATCAAATTAAACTGAAGTTGAGGCCAGACCCCTCCAAGGAGCAGTCGTCTACAGATCCCTAGTTACAACGACCAGATTTTGGCACTTGGGTCACTGATTGAGTTTGTAAAGTTAAATTCGAAGTTTAACAAAAAGTTCACTCTTTTCTTTTTCCTCTGGCTTAAACCTGTTGGGAACATAATGCCCATGAGAAAAAGGATGTGTTTTTCATTCCTCCATTCTCTTGTTAAGTACTTCCTCCCATATACTAGGCTGCTGGCCTCTTCAGGGTGGAAGCCGGTGGATGCACGGGGCTGCGGGGAGACGGAGGAAGTGTTTACTTGACAGGCATCAATCTGTACTTGGCTCTCAGTTTACCTTAGGGTTAGCTCTCGATGTGTAAGTTCTATGGGTTTTGACAATGCATAATGGCGTGAATCCACTATTATAGTATCATAGAGAACAGTTTCACTGCCCTAAAAATCCTCTGTGCTCCACCTGTTCATTCTTCCCTTCCTCCGAACCCCGGGAAATCACTAATCTTTTTACGGTCTCCAAAGATTTGCTGTTCCCAGAATATCATATAGGTGGAATACTTTTCAGATTGGTTTCTTTCACTTCGTAATATGCACTTAAGTTTCCTCCATGTCTTTTCATGGCTTGATAGCTCATTTCTTTTTAAGACTGGATAATAGTCTACTGTCTGGAAGGACTACACTTTATTCATCCATTCACCTACCGAAGGACATCTTGGTTGCTTCCAAATTTTGGCAGTTATGTATAAAGCTGCTAAAACATCCTTGTGCAGGTTTTTGTGCAGACCTAAGTTTTCAAGTAATTTGGGTAAATACCAAGGAGTACAATTTCTGGATCGTATTGTAAGACTGCGTTTAGTTTTGTAGGAAACCGCCAAACTGTCTTCCAAAGTCACTGTTGCATTTTGTATTCTCACCAGCAATGAATGAGAGTTCCTGTTGCTCCACATCCTCCCCAGCATTTGGTGTTGTCAGTGTTCCAGATTTTGGCCATTCTAATAGGTGTGTATTGGTATCTCATTGTTGTTTTCATTTGCATTTCCCTAATTGCATATGATGTGGACCATCCTTTTATATGCTTGCTTGCTATCTGTATGTCTTCTTTGGCGAGGTGTCTGTTCAGCTCTTTTGCCAACTTTTAATCAGGTCATTCATTTTCTTATTGTTGAATTTTAAGAGTTCTTCATAGATTTTAGATAATATTCCTTTATCAGATGGGTCTTTTGTAAATATTTTCTCCCAGTCTGTGGCTTGTCTTCTCATTCTCTTGACATTGTCTTTCATAGAGCAAAAGTTTTTAATTTTCATGAAGTCCAGCTTATCAATTCTTTTTTTCATGGATTGTCTTTGGTGTTGTATCTAAAAAATCATTGCCATGCCTAAGGTCTTCTAGATTTTCTCCTATGTTATCTTTTAGGAGTTTTACAGGTCTGCATCTTTCATTTAGGTATCTATAACTTCTTGCAAATTGATTTCACCACTGTATCCCTAGACCTGGCTCACTGCCTGAAACATATCAGATACTCAATGAAGATTTGCTGAATAAAAGCAAGTGTATGTATGTATGTGTATATATGTATGTATATATAAGTTAGAAAATTTAGATCAGTTTTACATTCTGAATAATAAAAATGGCTAGAAAATAGAATAAAACCTCAGTAAGCATCATGAAGAAAGAATTAATTATATATAAAAAATCGTACTATTCATAATGCATAATTTTGTTACTGTAGTAGAAGTTTATTATAAAACGCACACTGGGGACCAAGATAATGCCAAAGGAATAAGTTTTCCATAGGCTAGTGACAAAGATAGATTGTGTAACTTTTATATACATTGAAAACATGATTATAATCCTTCAGAAAAGAAAACTTTTACTGGACTTTACCAAGCACAATATTTTGGATTTTTAGCAACTTTGTCTCTAAAAAGTTAAATGTGATATGACATTTAACAAAGATTGTTTTTCCAAGGGTGTCATAATTTGTTAAACATGTGTACCATATATGCCGTCATGAGAAGAGGGAAATAAAGAGTAATATTTATGGATAGTGGGTGCCCTTATATTTTCCCTAAATTCCAGACAAAGTTAAGAAGAAGGGTTATTGTGACTTTTTTAGGGGAAGGGGGATCCCATTAAGACCTCTCGGTTGAAGAAGAGCGAAGGGGTGGAGTCATTTCTGTTGATTTGGTGATTCATCTGGTTGGTGCCATAACACAAATTCCTCAGGAAGTCAGTTGTCTCAATAATATCTACTTTATTTAAAAGAGTAAATTATCATTCTCAGTTGTTGATTTAAAAATTCAACGTTCAGAGAGCCTATGACTTAGCCAAGGTTCTTTACAAACTTGGAGGGGTGTGTTGCAAGAGTTAAAATGTGATTTTGATTGGTATCCGTCCTGCATTTAATATGTTAAAGACACACAGCAAAAACTATATAAAAAGTAACATATGACTCTTAAAAAGATGCTGAATATATTTCATCCTTTGTTTTATTTTAAAATTCCTTCATTTAAAAAAGTATGTACATGATAAAATAATTTTGGTATACAACTTCAACCTCACTGCTTTCAGGGTGAGATCTTGTTGGCTGGAATGTGTCAATTATTAGATAGTTCTTGTATTCTGGAAAGATTCTTTGGCAGTTTTTGGTTCAACTGACGATTTAGAAAAGACTTAAAGAGCCAGGTTTCATTTGGAATTTAGCTAATGAAAATATAGTCCAATTTCTTCAAGGCAAAGTCATGGACTTAAAGAACTAATAGGTTTTTAGGCTTATTTACATACCTGAGAGAAGATGATAACACCAAAATCCATAATCAACAGCAGGTAAATGCCGTATCGATCTGTTTTCTATTTCAGCCTATGCTAATTCCAAGGGGAACTGCTGTCTTTTGAAAACAACAAACAGATGGACAAACTTATGAAGCCAGTGCGTTTCAAATAGCAAGCAAGGTATTGCTTACTGTCAGTGCCATTTGTTATTTCTTTTTGTTCTGTTTAATATTTGTTAAAATGCCAATATTTGTTAATTTTCAATAGGGCGTGTTCTTGGAGTCACTTTTCTGGGAATCAATAAAGAGATATGGCTATCCATTTATACTTTCTTTCCTAGTTTCCCTTATAACCAAAAGTTTGTTATTACAGGATGGTTTCAATCAATGTAGTTGGAACAATAGGAAATCAAAACCGGAACACCTAACAGGTAGAGTTTGCATAGCTGGAGATTTGAATGAAAACTCTTACTTTAGTTTTATTCACTGAATTTTTTTTCACAGCTCAAGTTTAAAAAAAAAGGATGACTTTACTTCCTTGTTCAGATGGAACTATAAATTAGACCTAGATGTCAATAAATCTCATAAATCTTTTAAAAAAACTTGGTCTATCACTTAAAGAACAGCTTAAACACCACCCTGAGTTTACTTGATATGCTATTCATTGTGTGGTATAAAACTAAAGGGACATTTGACTCCATCACGTCTAAGTTTTTTCTCCTTTTTATTTTGAAGGAGACTGCTGTAATGGTGAAAACCACAAGCTATGTGTAACCCGTTGGTGGGATGGTTAGGAATGCTGCTGCTCTTGACCGTGTTCACTCATTCTGCCCTCAAACCAGCGATGCCTCCAGTGATTAAGCACCAACCTTTCAACATTTTCTGGGCTGCTCCAACAATTCAGTGTGAACATTTCTTCAACGTGGATCTGAATCTTCCTTTATTTAATATTTTATCAAATCCCTTAGAGACTCAGAGTGGATCAACAATTGCCATAATTTATCCAAATCAATTAGGGTATTATCCTTATTTCTCTCAAGATGGAAAATCCTTTAATGGAGGGATACCACAGAATATGAGCCTTTCTAAACACCTTAGGAAGACTGCTGATGACATTGCAAAAATTGTCCCTTGGTGGAGATCAGAAGGTCTTGTTGTCATTGACTGGGAAAGCTGGAAACCTCAGTGGGATAGAAATTGGGGCAATAGAATGATATATAAAAACTACTCCTTAGCCTTCACTAGAAACCACCATCCTGATTGGTCAGAAATGAAAGTGAAAACAGTTGCCCAAAAGGAGTTTGAAAATGCTGGAAGAAGTTTTATGAACACTACTCTTGCACTGGCTTTGGAAATGAGACCAAAATGTTTATGGGGCTTTTATCTCTATCCAGACTGCTACAATTATGACTACAGGATAAATCCACAGATCTACACAGGTAAATGCCCAAATGATGAAATTTTCCACAATGACCAGCTCCAGTGGCTATGGGAAAAAAGCACAGCACTTTATACCTCAATATATTTGGATAAAATATTGAAATCAAGCTTAAATGCTTTGAAATTTGTTCATTATCGAGTTAGAGAAGCCATGAGAGTGGCTGAAATGGCTACACATGACTATGTTTTGCCAGTTTTTATTTTTTCCAGACCATTTTATTTGCACAGCCTTGAAGCTTTGTCACAGGTAAGAAAAAATACAGTCACTCACCAATAAAATGGAAATTTAGTAGAATGACTATATATAAAATCCAGGAAAAAATGTTTTAGGATGCTTCTTTTCCCTTAATAATAGAACACTATTCTATTATTATATTTCTTCGAATGTCAAGCCAATTCTTAAACAGTGTCACTGACAATTAGATGTTTAGTTAGCATTTTTAGGTGATGAGTCTTACCAGCTTAACACTTACAGAGGTTTCCTACAGAACAGTTGCTAAGCTTGAGTTAAATCATGTAACAGATAGATTAATTTTAACCAGGGAAAAATTTCAGAATCACCTTTTTAATATAAATGAGTGGCAACAATTTTCTAAATCAAAAATATATAAAATACAGCTTTGTTAAATTATTAACCAGCTATATTTTTTGTTATATTGTATTTTTATGTTTTAGCTGATTGGGTTAACTGAAAAATAACATAAATTCTGTTGATTTTTTTCTTTAAGAGTCTACAGTGTCATCTGGTGGTTAATGTCAAGGCATTAAAAGTGATTTATATAAACAGATAGACATTGATTGTCCTTAAACTTAACACAAGGCAGGAAGCACAGAGATGTGAGAATGAGCTTGTTTGGAAGACTGAGTTTGCAGACACTTGGAAGTGTTCAAGCTAGATTGTCATTTAGATGGGATATTATTGTAGGGATTCAATCATTGGATGGGTGGCTAGACAAGAAACCTTCAATTCTGCATCCATGCCTGTGGTCTGACAATTCTGTTATTCCTGTACCCAACACAAAGCAGGGCCAGTGGATAGAAAGCTCACAGCTCACTTTCTTAGACCACTTATATTTGAGATAAGGGCATTTAAAAGCAGTATCAATTCTTTCTCAAATATTTCAGAATAAAATCTATTGATCCAAACACTGTTAATTAAATTTGACGTTTCTATCATTGCAGGATTACTCATGGTTATTCAAAATGGAATGTTTGTTCAATAAGTTTAGGAGGAAAAGAATCATAGTATCATGACAAAAATTTGGAGGGTCTCAGAGTATCTAATCCACTTCTCATACAAACGTAGATTGTTTCTTACCTGGCCTCTGTTTTAGTACTTTTTGATGGGACTCTCCCTATTCCAGAGGAAATCTCCCATTTTGGAACAATATTAAATCCTAGAAAGTTCTTGAGTATGAGTCTGCTCTGTCTCTGAATAACCTCATACCACCACTTCTGATTCTACCTTCTGGTGCAACATAGAATAAATCAAATCTTTCTTTCAGTTCTCCAGATATTTTGAAGACATCAGCCATCTACCAAAGTCTTCTGAATAATTTATTTCTCAAATAACAGATCTCTCAAACCACATCACTTTCTCAGCTCCTTTTGGGAAAAAGACTAGATTATGTTTATTCATTCAAAAATTATTTATTGAGTGCCTAAAATACGTCAGGCATGATATATTATTAATTATAATAGTAGAAAAAGATAATTCATACAGACAGATATTTTATCTTTATAGAAAATGGGAGAATGATATGAACCACATTTTAATGAAAGTCTTGTTCATAACTTTCCCATTTTTTGCACTATTAGACTTTAGAAGTCAATTTTAAGAATCGCTTCTGAGTTCTACTTCAGAAATCAATAGATGACATATCCTCCTCATCAAAACTATAGAATTACCTGAATGTTACTATATTGAAGTGTTTTAATACTATTCTATTGCCTTCCATGTTTCGCTATCAACAAACAGTATGGATCTTTCTCACCTATTTTCTAAATAACATAGCTTTTCAATGAAATCATTTAAAACACTCTTCTTGATATTTTCTTTCAGAAGTGTCTCAATTTAAATAAGAGACGATTTATGTTTAAGGAATGAGGTACTAGTTAGTATAATGGAAGAATGATTTCCTTTCTTGTTGTATTACTTAGACAAATTACAGAACACAAGTACTAGTATCAAGGGAGACTTCCTATAATGAGGAAAGATTCGCTGTAGCATGGCCGTTTTCTCAGTCTGGTCTTTGAATACGCCACCTTTGCACAGGATCTCTGATTTTCCACACCTCGCAGGGAAGGAAAGAATGCAGATTGCTCAATCAATCATGCTCTCTCTTTCATCCCTCCCTATTTCCTGCTTCTTTGCTCTTGGTCTATAATCATGAACATAACCGCCTCAGTTTCTCATCTTGGTGAATTATAGCCTCCTTAGTCACCCAACTTGAAAGTCACTTGGATGCCTCCCTTCTCTTTCCATTATCCAATAGGTAACCAAGACTCATCTATCTTAATTTCCAAATAACTCTTCAATCTGTTCCCTCTGCTTTACAAGGACTGACACTGTCTTTGCTGAGGTGCTCATCATTTCTCACTGAACAGTTTCCAACATCTCCTAACTGGTGTCCCTGCCTACCATCTTGACTCCCCCCCTCCAGGGCATTTTTTATGTGACAACCAAAAATATCATTCAAAGTTGCAAATTTTGTCTTTCTAGTACCGAAACTTTTTTGTAGTTAAGTCCTAATACTTCAAAATAGCATAAAAGACTCTTTGTATTTGTATCCTGTTTATATGCAAGGATTTAGATGCCTAATTTCTCCACAGATCTCCTGTGCTTTGCCACAAGAGTTACTGGCAGTTCTCTGGATGGACCATGCTTTTTCCTACACATGAGCCTCTGCTCCTATTCTTCCTACTGGACACAAAACTTTGCTCTCTCCGATCTGTATTATGAATTTATACTCATTTCTAAAGATCCATCTGAAATTTCACCTCTTCAAGGAGCCTTCCCAGCCTCTTCCAGGAAGCATCAAGCATTTCTTCTAATCTATATGTGTCTTGTAGGTGCTAATATAGAGCTTAATTTATTATACTATAATTACTTGTTTACATATCTATCTCAACCATCACACTAAAGCACTCTCTCAGGGACAGGAACTAGAATCTATTTCATTTTTATATTTTCAGTGTCTAGAATATTGCCTGGAATATCGTAAATATATATCAAATAAAAGTAAGTATCCAAGGCAGAATTACCTTTTCCAATTCTGCTCTACAGTCCTTTGTTTTAGAAATAAAGATTATGTTATCAATGTGTTCTTTACCACAGTTGATGGGTTGAGTCTTGTGATTGAATTGTCAATGGCTAAATATGGTTGGGCAGAAACTGCTTGCGGTACTTCTTTTTTCTAGGAGGACTTAGTACATACAATTGGTGAGAGTGCTGCATTGGGGGCGGCAGGAATAATATTGTGGGGAGGATATGAGTACGCTAATTCAAAGGTAAGCAGTGATTGCTCTGTCAGCATCTTGAATATATTCTAGATGTTGTTTTTTGTTTTAATTTTTCATGTCAAAGGCAAATGGTTGCTGATTATGTGCTCACCTGACTTTAGTGAAGTTTAAAGACTACAGAGACTAACATTGTTTGAGCACCTACTGTGTACCAGCCACTGTGGCGAGTAGAAGTGCAGAAAGAACACCAGCTTTCCAATCAGACAGCCCTAAGTGAGAATTCAGTTTTTACATTCTAGGAGCGTAATCTTGGGCGAGTTATTAATCTCTGTGAGTCTCAGTTTCTTCATCTAAAAAAAAAAAGTCCTGAAATAAAACCTACTCTACAGGGATTGTGGTAGATTAAATGATATAATATAGATGTGACAAAAGAAAAAGAATACTAAATTAAAAAAATAAATATTATTTCATCCACACTAAGGAGGATGGAGTCTCCAAAAACAGTTCTTTATCTTCTGATTACCTATGATAAAAATGCTTATGGAAGGAAAAACATCTGTGTATAAAGATGTATTAACAATCTACTCTTGACAGTAGTGCACACACAAAATAACTTATTTTTCCACAACTGACTTTGAACATGCTCTGTTGGTCTCCTGTCTCACTGCCTACATGAAAATTCTGAGATCATAGTTTTTCCTTACTTCCAGGTATTAACAGATAGTCCCATCTTCAGGTATTTTTTGTTTCATAAAATTAAGAACAGCTGTCTCTCTCTCATTTGGCATAGCACAAGTCAGCATGATGGAGTTGTTAAGAGCAGGAGGCCTGGAGTTGGACTGCTTGGATTCCAGTGTTCACTTTTTGTCATCTAATAGACACGTGACCTTGCCCGAGTCATTGACTCTACAATTTCTCTATCTGTAAAGTGGGAAGAATAATTGTATCTATCTCACAGCCCTGAGAATTACATTATTAATAGATGTAAAGCACTTAAAAATGGGGCACCTGACATACAATAAGTGCCATATAGGTGTTGGTTATTGTTATCCAGGTTAAAATTTCTCACCCCTCCTCCTCACATCCCAAATTTGGATCTCAGGTATGGGGAAGAGGAGTATGGTCGGTCCCTTTGTTCATTTGCTTCAAGGACGGGGGCAGGAGATAGGGTTGGGGAGGAGGCAAAGTGGGCAATGTAATTTTTATTTATTTGGTGCCATTTCTAATTGTTTTTGTTTCTTTAAGGTATTCCTGCATGGCTGCCATGTGGGGGCCAGCTTTTTCTTGCATGAGGGGCTGCTGAGATCCCTCATCCCCCATGCAACTTGCACCTGCAAGGTTTTGCTCCTGGGGCACTGGAAAGAGGGGCTTGGCATATGCTGAAATGGGGAAGGCTGCCAGAGTCGCAGGCTGGGAAGACAGTCAGGAGATCAAATTAGAGAGCGTTAAGTTTGAAGTGCTTGTGAGACATCCAGGTGGAGAGGTCCAATAGGCAGGTGGGTATACAATCAGTTCAGGAATGGAGTGTGGGAAATACACACTTGGGAGTTCTACTTAAAGCAATGAGATGGGATGAGTTTTTCTAGTGAGAGTATAGCTCGAGAAGAGGTCCAAGAATTAAGCCTGGGGCACTCCAGTGTTTATGAGGCAGGGAAGATGAGCAGGAGCTAGTAAAGGAGACTAAGAAGGAGCCTCCAGTGAGGTAGGAAAAAGCCGCGAGTGTGATGTCCTGGGAGTAAGTGAAGAAGGTATTTCAAGGAATAGGGCTGAGACAGAACAGGGGATGCCCAAGGTGAACTTGATCGTGTTTACCTGTGTTCTATGCTCTCTTTCATTACAGTCTCCCCCCAGTCTTTTCCTTTCTTTTTTTCTGTTCAATGGTTTGCTTGTTTTTCTTTTATTCCATCTGTCCTGGAAACCTCTCAGATGCTTCAGACAAGGAATCTCATTCTGGCTAAAAATAGCATTTGTTCCTAAATATAGAATGAGGCTGACCTAGACTGAATGTGCCTGGATCAAAAACATTCCACATAGGATTTTCAGAACCTGTTACTGTCCAGAGCGATACCTTGTGCAGCTGTCTGTCGTTAGGAGCTTTATTCTGCCTTTGACTTTCCATTGGAACCCTCTAAATCCTTACTAGATGGATTCACTGTTCTGGGGCCTCTTTTTTACTGAGAAAATATCTTAGTGTTTTAAATTAATTGGAGTTTAATTAAGAATTAGTGTTAATATTAATCAAAATAATTGGAGCACTAATAGAAAACTCAATTTATGCTATTAATGAATCTACTAGGATTTTCCCATAGTCCTTCCTATATGGATAAAGGCAGGTGTTTATCAAGATTCTAGCTGGATGCTTCTGGGTTAGCCGATAATATCGTTTCGCTTAGGCTAGCCCATCCTAGGAGCAGTAAAATCACCAATAGGTGGAAATGTGTCCTCCTGTTAAAGCCCAAAGTTGTGGATACATCAATAACACCTAATGGCACACTTGTAGAAAGACAACCTTACTTAGCATCTTTGGACCCTCATTTATCCATGGGTTCACTTTCCGCGGTTTCGGTTATCCGTGGTCAACTGTGATCTGAAAATGGTGAATGGAAAATTCCAGAAATAAGCACTTCATAGGCTTTAAATTGAGAGCCATTTTGAGCAGCATGATGAAATCTTGTGCCATCCTACTCCATCTTGCCCAGGACACTATGTCACAATGCCTACGTCATTTACCTCACTTCATTTCATCATGTAGGCATTGCATGTATCATCTCAGATCATCACAAGAAGAAGAAGGATGAGTATGGGACAATAAGATGTTTTGACAGAGAGAGAGAGAGACTGCATTCATATGACTTTTATTACAGTATATTGTTATAATTGTTCTATTTTATTATTAGTTATTGTTGATGATTAGTTATTGTTACCATGCCTAAATTATAAATTAAACCTTATCATGAATATGTATGTACAGGAAGAAACATAGTATATATAGGGATCAGTCCTATCCACACTTTCAGGCATCCACTGGGGGTCTTGGAATGTATCCCCCTTGGAAAAGGGGGTACCACTATATACGAGTACAGGGACTTGGGCATTTGTCTGTAAATAATATTTTATATTCTACCTCCTACAATGTGACTGATGGGTAAATAAAGTATAGTATATTTATACTACGAAATACTGATCCACAGCTAAAATGAAAACACCAGAGATACATGTCTCAACATGAAAAAAAATTTAGAAAATGTTAAGTTTAAAAAGCAAATTGCAGAAAATAAAATATTCCAAGCGATATAAATTTATATAAAACTTTAAAAGCACAAAATAATACTACATATTGTTCATAATTACATGTATATATGTAGGAAAGTTATAAAAGCATGGATGCAAAGTCTACTCCCCCAACTTCAGGAGAACTGTTATCTCTGTAGAGATAGGGAGAAGACTGGGAAAGCTTGGCAGTCTTAGAAAAATCTGACCTCATGTTGACATAAAGCAACATTTTCAGTGTTGAAAATGTTTCATAATTAAAGTTAAATTAAAAAAAATCCGATATAAATTATTATCTTCTTAAAGTGTTACTACAAATATCTCTTTGTATTAAGGAATAGTCTCTAGTGGGAAAATGTGTAATTGTCTTCCCCTGAAAATGATATGGAGTTGGTAGGTCATAGTATTTCTAACCAGACGTGGATCTTTCTCCTCAGTCTTACCAAATAGAAAACTTAAGGCATTAATACCACCTGCATAATGGAACGACACTTGGAAAGCGACTAAATAGATCTCTTTTTTCCAACAGGAGGCATGCTTGTCTGTGCAAAAGTCTATTCAAGGACCGTTGGGCCATTACGCTGTTAATGTTACGTCTGCAGCCAAACTCTGCAGTCAAAGTCTATGCAACAATAATGGAAGATGTGTTCGAAAAACACTTGAATCCTCCTCATATCTGCATATGCCTGAAAGTAGCAGTAAGAAATATGTCCTAAATAAGAGCTTCAAATTCCTCATTTCTCCAGTCAATAAGCTGAAGACAATAAAGGACATGAAGAATGCATTTGTGTGTCACTGCTATTATGGCTGGCATGGAGAGTCTTGCCAGCAACGCCCTCCAGATCTCCTGAGAGGGAAGAATAAGGCTTCTATGGCAAACTTTAATTTCTCAGTTTTTCTCAGCGTGCCCTTATCTGTGATTCTGTTGAATTTTTTTACCCCCTACTACAATGTCAATTTTTCCTTGAAATACGAAAGAGAAGAAAACGTTGATTTATTTTTTCTTTAACTTCAACCTACTTCTAAAATATTTATTGGCTTTAAAGTAAAAAAATAACTAATCATTGACTGCATTCCTTGATAGAGTGATTATTTACTGGGTGCTTACTTCATGCTGGGCACTAGGAATGTGGAAGTGAACACACCAAAGTGCCTGTCCTTGGTGAGCTTAAATTCTTGTGGGAAAATGAATGAGAATAAATGAACAATAAATAAGCAAGTACATATATATCAAATGGTGATAAGTGCTATGGGGAAGAATAAAGCAGGTTTACGGGATTAGGGAGTGTGAGGGAGCGCAGGAAATTTTATATAATGTAGTGCAAAGGCCTCCTTAATGAGCTCACCGTAAGACAGGAGGAGCAGGTCACAGATGTATCTGGGAAGAGTCTTCTCAGAATAGGGAATAGGAAGAGCAAAGGCAAAAGCCTTAAGGTGGGATCAGGTTTGGAGTGTTTCAGGACATCAAAAAGGTCAGTGTGGCCGATGCAGGAGCAAGAGTCAGGGGGGAGGGCGGGTCATTAACTTTTTCAAACTAAGAATTGAGTGAAGGTAATTTTTTTTTTTAATAATTGAAGAGAAATTTCTGAAGGAAAGCAGGTCAAATAAGATATAATATCTATATTTAAAAAAATAAATATACAAGGCTGGCCCTGTGGCCAAGTGGTTAAAGTTCCATGTGCTCTGCTTTGGCGGCCTGGGGTTTGTGGGTTTGGATCCCAGGTGTGGACATATTCCACTCATCAGCCATGCTGTGGAGGCATCCCACATACAAAGTAGAGGAAGATTGGCACAGATGTTAGCTCAGGGTTAATCTTCCTCAAGGGAAAAAAGAGGAGGATTGGCAATGGATGTTAGCTCAGGGTGAACCTTCCTCACCAAAAAATAAATAAATAAAATAAGTAAATAATATACACTTAAATTTTGTAGTAACAAGAGCGTCTACTATGATTAGATATTGCAACAATGTTCTTGAGACTCCAGTCGTATATAAAAAATTAAAAACTTGTAATAAGGTCATATGGGCCATGGAAAACACAATAACATGGGAGGTAAAGAAGGCAACCATTATGTTATAGCTGTTTTCACTCCAGGGACTGGTAATTCCTAAATAATACAAGTGACCCAGAATACCAAGTCATAGAGTGAGGGGGATCCATACTAAATGCTGTAGAGTTCAATTTTATCCAAAGTATCTAGGGCTCTTGGAAATTCATTGGCAATCGTCAATATCAGAAGGTAAGTCCTTTTGGACTCCCGTAAGATGGAATTTATATGTGAAATTCTTTGATTTGATACTTGTTGGTTTATTAAAGTATACCATATTGAAGCAATTCATCTCCTTTCATCTCCTTTTCTCAATGAGTGGCAAATCATTTGAAAAATTCATGTGGTCACTTGACCTGACCTAGTTATAACCCAGATTATCTTCTTTCATACAGACTCTGATTATAGTACCCCAAATGCTATTTCCCTCCTTAGTTTAGGGAAGAGATTTTCTTGTATATCTTTCACATATTGCACTTTCATATGTATTTCGTTCTGGAATACATACAGAGCTTTGATTGATAGATCACACTCAGATTCAGACTTGAATTCATTTGTTTGTCCATGCATTCATCATTCATTCATTCATTTTCAGGAGAAGTAAAAGTTAGAGGCAGTAAAATATAGTAAGCTAAATTGAGGTCTATTTGCTAAGTTTCCCTGTTGCGTTGGTATCCTGCTACACCAAGTCTGCAATTACGGTAATTAGATTCTTGTGAACAAGAAGAAATGTTTTTACGACTATTAAAGTTGGCATAAGCCATAATAAGTGAAAAGGAATGCTGCTTTTATCCTTTCAGTGATGATAAATTTTTCAACAAGATTACATCAGGATTTTGATATTCAACGAATTCCAATAAAGCAGGAAAAGGCAAATATTAATAAATATTATCACCATTTTGAAGATGAAGAAAATAAGATATGTATAGAATGAGAGGTATAGCCAATTTTATCCAGTCATCAGTGAATACATCAAGCATAGGAGACACATTGCTGCTCTCCAGTGTTTAAACATACAGTGCCGCCCAAATAATCAGGGTGCAAGGAGAAGGGTTGAGGTAGGTGAAAGAAAAAGGGAAAATATATGGAAAATACGTGAAGAAAATAGGAAACACCCCAATCCTAACACCCACAAGAAATCATCTTTTTCTAAATTAAAAATAATGTTAAATTTTATTTCACTTAAATTCAATAGCAAGCAAAAGAAACTAAAACCAAAAGAATTGCCACATGTCTAATAACAGATTCTTCAAAATTTTGGTTTTTAAAAAAAAATTGTTCAAGTTAAAAAAGCATCATGGAAAACACTGAATTTTTGTTATAATTTATTTTGATGAGTAATTTGGGGTTTCCAGTCTATAATATTTAGTCAACTATCTCATAAAAAGAGAAGTCATCAATTATGTCTAATCCGAAGAGAAATACACACATCTCTATTTTTTTTAAATAAAAATATCAAAATTTAAACTCTATTTCTATGCTTTTGATAATTCTCCAAGAGACATTAATAAAGGATACATCTGTAAGCAAAATATCTTGTAAATACTACAAGTCACTTTAATAGATGAAACGTACCTTCTAAGATGATAGGTGGTACTTGTTAGAAACCAGAGTTCCTGTCTCTCTCCTGAATTACTTGTACAATGACACTGCTGTCTAGGGCAGCGTTGTTTCTTACCTCCCATTAATTGTTCAAAAATCACAGTACCCTTTATTTGGACATGAACTTTTTGATCAGATATTTGGTTTTTCCAGTCTCTTAATTGTTCCACACCACTCATTTTTAAATCAGAAGGAATGTATGTCTTCATTGCAGAAACAGTATGTCAATCATACTTTCTGGTCCTCAGTAAATTCATGTCATTACGTTTTTTTTTATATTAGAGATATTCTTTACAAAGACTTCTAGCTTTCTCTCCTAATTTAGATTCTCATCTTCAGCTCAGAATAATTTTCTTTCATTATCTTCCAAATGGTTCTCTTTCCTCCATTCTCTCTGCTCACTTATGAAATTACTATTAGATGGATCTCAGGTCTTCTAGATCTATAATTGGTGTTGCCTTCCTTTCATAGATTCTAAGTCTTTGTATTCTTTTCTTTTATTATAGATTTCCTCACCTTTTCCTCTGGACTACTAGTTTAGTCTTCATCATATTTTGATATTTTTAATTCCAAAGAAGCCTTTTTTGTGTGTGTAATGTGATTTCTCCTTTTTCATAGTAACCTTGTTTTGGTTTGTGGATTCAACAGCTTCTTAAATCTCTCTGAGAATATCAATTAGATTTTTTTTTATTGTTACTGTTATTCATTTTATTCTGTTCCATTTCCTCTGGGATAAGTTATTCTCTTTACTCATTTCTTCTCTTTCATACTTTTGGTCTGTATCTAGTGTTTGGTGAATCTTTGTCATCCATTTATATTTATGAAGGACCGGAATGACTGAAAAAACTGTCATAGTTCACTTGTTGGCTATGTTTACTCAAAATTCTTATGTTGGATGGGAGGATGAACTGGAGCCCTGGGAGGAGCTGAGGCACTCTGACAAGTAAGATTCCATCTGGAGTTTGCGAGCAGATAACAGGCAGGTTGGTAGGAACCCTCACAATCATCAAAGTAAGGAGAAAATTATCATGGAAGAGGAGTGTAATTCCCTTGTGGGTTGAGCAGCCTTTCCTTTTTTGTCCCCTCCATGTCTGCTGGGGAGACCCCCGGTTCTATCTAGTTCAGCTCCGTGTTTGTATGCGGTCCAACTGTCAAACTCTGAGCCCTGCCTAAGAAGATCTTTCTTATATTTAAATGTCCTGGGGTCTAATGACTCTGCTACTTGTCATTCTACATCCTCTGGGAAGTTGAATGGTCTCACTGGTTCTGCTATACTGGAAGCAATATTTAATTGATTGCTCTGATAATTAGTCCTCCATGCACTTTGGTTTTTTGAATCTGTTCTCTCTGTGCTGAGGGTTTTTCCCTCCAATGGAAGGGACAGCTCATACCTCTGGAATAACTTTCTGCTGTTTTGATTTGTTCTTTAATTTAAATTTCTGATTCAATTTCATCGATTTTCAGTCTTTGAGTCAAGTCATTGCTTCTTGTTTTCAGCTTCATAGTGTACTGAAGATGAAGCAGTACATACCTGTGCTCAGTACATCACCTTGACCCATTAGTTCGGGTAAATTAATCTTGTATTACTCAGGATGATAGCTAATGCCCCACTAACAGTTAATTATTCCATTATCATCAAGGATAGCACATTAGGACCTATTCTTAAAATAATATATATCATAGTACGCAAAGCACTTGACCCGTTGTTTTTCTTTAATCTGGAAATTTTTTAAATACAAAGTTTTCTCTACCATTCTATTTCCCAACTAAAGTCTCAATCAAAGTTTTCTTTCTTTCTTCTTACATTTAAAGTGAATTTAAATTGGGGTGTTTTCAGAAAGCAACGGCCACTTATACCAATATGCTTTTAAGAGAGTCTGACTTTAGTTATAAAGAGATTTAATGCCGGCCTCCAGTGTAACTTGGAGCACTGAGTCACCCCTGTAATAACATGTTTCTCTGAACCGCCACAAGGCATACTTCGCCACTCACCCTCTGCTTTGCATCAGGTGACTAAAGGACCAGCAGCAAACAAAAGCAAAGGTAAAATATACTTTTTATTTTGTTTGAAAAAATTTAAGGACTGTTTTTAGAAATACGCTTTCTTAGAGGAGCTAGAAAAAAAACTAATTTTGTTTCATTTTTTGGAAGACCGCAATTTCTTTTCTGGCCTAACTTACTTTATTTACTTTTCAAATATGGTACCTCTCAAAATGTGAGCTTGCTTTTATGAACCTAGCACCCTAAAAAATACATTTGTCATGGATAGTTGTGTTAAATTTCAGTTATTTATTATAAGTTTATATTTAAAAATGATTCTCACTTTAATAACTATTCAAGCCTGGTTTTATTTCTCCTCTACATGTACAATTTCTCCGAAAAGCAGCTTTCTGGAGTATGTTGCAGTTTGTTATCATCACCTAATACTTAACTTACAATAGCATCAAATGTGTTCCCCAAAGCGGGTTAGTAAACTAACTGTTGATAAGCATTAGGAACATGTGGCTTTATGACAGAGCGACAAGTTTAATATTTTTTATAATTGATAGCTGTGAAGAATTCCTCATGCTAATCTTATAGACATAAATGGTTTTCTTTAGAGTATAAGTGCATTTCCTTACGTGATACAGATTTTCTTTTTGCATGATCTTTAATGAAGTTTTCAAAGACGTGTTCCATAGTTATCATACCTACCATGACGGGCAGTATTAGAAGACTGTTATTCGGAACAAATATTGCATTTTTTAGGAAATACGTATCCTCTCAGAAAATGGGTATTTTTTGTCATAAATATAGGTTTAAAATTTTTTCCCCAAATACTAATACAGGCACTGAATATTTAGAGATGATAACCAATAGGCAGTTCAAATAAGAAAATCTCTTAGTAATTGGGAAGAGGATATATACATACAAATACATACAGATAGACTTAGATTTTCCAGAAAAGAAATAACAAGTAGCAAAACAATAGGAGAAAGATAAATCTTAAATAATTTAATCCATTGGAGAGCGAAAATCTTAAAGTCAAGATATTTCCGAAAGGGGTAAAAGGGGGCACATGTGTACAGTGATGGATAGTAATTAGACTTTGGGTGGTAAACATGATGTAGTCTACACAGAAATTGACATATAATGATGTAAACCTGAAATTTATGTAATTTTATAAACCAATGGTACCTTAATAAGAAGGAAAAAGTTTCCTATTGATGGAGAAAAAAAGCTGTGTACTTCTGTGGCTACGTATAGCAAAGGTAAAGAGAAAGATCTGAAAAATCATGAGTTGAATAAGATAGTTTAGGCCATAAAACTTGATTTTTTTAACTCCTTCACTGGCAGCTCCTGTGTAACTAACTTTAACGTAGAATTGTTGTTAATCAAGATACAGTAGTCCCTCCTTATTCTCAGATGATATGTTCCAACACCTCCAGTGGATGCCTGAAATCACAATAGTATTGAGCCCTATATATGCTATGTTTTTTCCTATACATACATACCTATGATAAAGTTTAATTTATAAATTAAGTACAGTAAGAGATCAACAAGTAATAATAAAATAGAACAATTATAACAATATACTGTAATAAAAGCTATGTGAATGTGATCTCTCTCTCAAAATACCTTATTGTACTATGCTCACCCTTCTTCTTGTGATGATGTGAGATGATAAAATGCCTATGCAATGAGATGAAGTGGCGTGAATGGCATGGGCATTGTGACATAGCATCAGGCTACCATTGACCTTCTGACTACATGTCAGAAGGAAGATCATCTGCTCCCCCATCTTGGTGACCATGGGTAACTGAAACCACAGAAAGCAAAACTGTAGATAAGGAGGGAATACTGTACTTATCTTATGATATATACTGATATTGTAGTACTATCTAAGAAAGTTTTGTCACATGATCTATTTCAGCCTTGTTTATAAATTAGAATTCAGTTTGATGATGGAAGGAAGACCTCTTGTTGAAGCACTCACAGTTTCTTAACATTTAAGTAAATTACAAGCAAAGAGTTGGATAGCTGTTAAATGGAGAAAGTTAAGAAAATTCTAAAAAATAACAGGTTATAAAAAATTCATGTGCAGAGATTCAGGACTCGTATTCTTCATGATTTTTTTTTGAGAATCATACTATATACCATATTTTCATAGCAACAAACTTTTATGTGAACCTTATTTTTTCTTGGGAAAAGCTTTAGAAAATTCAGTAATTAAAGTTATATTTAAACTTACCTCATTATCTGTAATTAATTGTTTATTGAAACCTTAGTCTCCTAAGTTTAGCACACTCCTTGAACTTGTCTACGTATAATAGAATAGTAGGTGCTGTGAATTTCTAACAGGAACAATCTCCAGTTGTCTTTTTCACAGAATAATGCCTTTCACTTAAGCATAGGTCCAATGTTCATAATAACTCCAAATGAATGAATCCCATGTTCCCTCTTATCGAGTATATTTGAAAAAAATAAATCCCACTCCTTAAGGAGCACTATTTCTTAGACAAATTATATTGGGTGGTTCAAGAATTGGCTATTATCCTAGGCTATAATTACTCTGCCTTTGTTGTAGGCATTCCAGAACAACCTTATTGCATCCTTAGTCCACCCTCAACCTGTGATTGGAACATTTCTGAATTTTCCGATTGTATTAGGAGACCATCTCAAGGTTACATTTGGAAATAAAAATTCATTTCAAAATATTTTCAAGTTATATGGTTTGTATAATTAGACTGCATGCAATTAATGTTCTTGAATAAATAAACTTTATTTTTAAGGAATTAAAAAGTCTTTGTATGAAAAGGTAAGCCACATTTATGGTTAGCATATGGAACTATAATTAATACAGAAACAACTTTCTTTACAAAGTGCGACACAGTTCTCATATAGTGTGAATGGGCAACCAAAGCAGAGAACAAGTTCTCTAATGATCTCTTTAAAATGCGTGCAAAGTATTGATTAGTTAGCTAGTATATTTGGTATCTCAATAGTTTATTTTTTTTAAGAAACAAAGCATAATCCACTTGGTTGCACGATACATACTATCTATTATTAAGACCTGGTGGAGATTAGTCTAACTGGCACAGTCATTTGCAACATCAAGAGCTTCATCATTCATCCAGCAGGTGTACCTGAAGTGGAAGCCACTGCCTTAGAAGGAGATGTGAGATATCCTCATACAAGATCTGAACATAAAAAGTGAAGAAAAACACATGGAAACATAATTTAACAAACTCTGACTTTCTTCATGTGCCACAGCCTTTTCAGATTGCTTAATTTTCATGGGTTTGAAGCTTATAGTCAAGTTTACTGAAGGTTGACAGGGATACTTCGGGTAAGAAATATTAGTTTCAAGGTCAAAGGGCATTGTAAACTCAAGCATAAATCTACTGAGTACTAGGAGGTCAGACCATCGTGGTGAGATGTCCAGAGAGCAGTTCGATTCAGAGGACTTGCCATCTTGATTAGAAAAGTTGTCTTGTGTGAAAATGTCAGCCAGAGGGCTACAGAGTAGCAGAGAAGCATAGAAGAATGGGGGTGGGTGGGCAAGATTCCATCCCATACTCATAAATTTAAAAATCTGAATTTAAGTTGTAGTTCATAAGCATAATTTTCAAAAGCTGAGACTTCAGCTCGTAGGCAAAGAATAGACATCAGTAGTATGTTTGGATATATAAAATACTATGAGTATTTATCATCATACCCATGTCACGCCCAAAAAAGACAATATTGCTGGAAAGGAAATTTAAAACAATAAAAATTAAAACAACAAAGATTAAAAAATGACTATTGCTGGAATGAGTGAGACAATGAAACATTTTCTAGTGTGCTGATAATAGTAACTAGCCTTGGAGTCTAAAATTTTAACCTCTGCTTCCTACTGACTTCTGTTATACTACACTGAGATTTCTTTTTTGTGCTGTAAACACACCAAGGTAGTTGGACAGAATTCAAGGAAGGCAATAAGATTTGAGAAAGGATTTATAAGAGGAAAGTGTGAGGAAGAATAAAGAAACAAAAATAATGCCATAAACATTGAAGAATTAAAAAAAAAGGTCAGAATTTAATCTTCATATAATTGGATAATTGAAGTGCTTAAGACAATCCAAGAAAAATGATCTGGAGTTGAATAGGTGAAATCCAGTTTTCTGAGATATTTAAAATTAGGTTGGATGAGTCACCAAAACTAATACATAGTCAAGAAAACAAGAAAGAACAACCAAAGCATCTTTTGCATATCCAGTTCCTCCAAATACTTGTATTGTTGTAACTAGAGTTTTGCATTGTTTACAATTGGAGAAGGCCTATTACTCTACAGCATATTTTTCCACTTGTAATAAATAACGCACCGGTATTGTGCCCTGCCTTTTGTGCTGCCTAATAATACTGATCAATTTCTTGAATCCTATCTTCTGTGTTCCTACTGAATATCTACTAAACCATTAATCACTATTAGTTTTCCTTTACCATAGGTAATTAACCAACCCATAATCAGCTCTTAATAGCCACATGTCAGAATAGAGTGGTAACTTAAAGCTCTGGCTGATGGTGTTTACTTCAACTACAAAAAAACAAAAAACGCTTCTCATTTCCTAAAAAAAGATTTTCTTGCCAGATTGCAGAAAAGCATATCATTTTCTCAAATAACATTATAAAAAATGATCCTTGTAATAAAATCCAACTCAGATGTTACCTTGTTTAGGAAGCCATGACTGATTCCTCGTAGTCAAATCAGTTTGCATCTTCTTTTGTGTTTTATTAGTTTTTGAAATAAAGTAATGGTTTTGAGTAACTGCTACATCAACATGGTACAGTACCCCAAAAGAACTTGCCTCCCAAAGCATCTTACCCAACTCTAGCCACTTCTCTCTCTCAGTCATCCAGTTCTTCCTGGAGCTAAGCAATGTAATCAATTCTTGAGTTCCCCTCCAGAGAAATTCCTCAGTACACAAATTGCTACATATGCATGTAGTATATACATACTTCCCTTTCTCAGAAAAATAATGGCAGCATTCTATATATATTTTGCTTTTTAAAAATTTTAAGTACATATACAGACACACGTATAAAACAAATATAAACTTTAAAGAATAATTATAAAATCTGGTGAATATTCATATCAATACATAGGCAGTCTCATTCTGTTACAGCTGCACAGTATTCCATTGTCTGGAAAGCCATTATTTACTTAACCACTCCTTTAATGAGGGACATTTGTTTCCCACCTTGGTCATTACAGACAATGCAGCAATGAGAAACACAGAAGAAGAATTTCTAGGTGAAAGGTTTTGTAATTCAGATAGAAATTTCTAATCTTCTGTTTCATCAGGAATGTACCATAGTCCTTTACTCTTTCTTCATTGCACACTTTGGAGTCCATGCCTGGCTTTTCACTTTGCTCAACTTTTGTACCTTGCTAAGACATGTCTGCTTGTACAATGAGATGGGTGACATTTGCAAAGTCAGGTCAACTCTAGTTTCCAAGCCATTCCTGTCAGGACTGAGGCAGAATTTGAGATTAAGACATTAACCTGAAACAAAACAATGTCATCTGGCCATGACCTTTGGCCTCTCCAGTGCCTGACCTTCCACTCAATCTTGCACCCTGATGTTGAGATCTAGGATCTGGAGAATCTGGATCAAACTCTCCTGTTTTCAAAAATCTCCTGACTTTTGAATATCATTCCAGTCCTCAGGCCTAAGGTTCAGCCTCAGCTCCCGATTCCTAGTTTGTCTGTTTACCCTGCCCGGTATCCCAGCTCTTCTGGTCAATGGCTTGGGCCATATTTGGGGAGGATGGGGTATTTTAAATTATAATCTTGACTATGGACATTGAAAGGAGTTAAAAATATTCTCAGATCACTAGATTGGTTTACAGTTTAAAAACTTTAATTAGAAAACTGAGGATTTAAATCAACAATGTTATTTTAAGGAGCTTAGTTAAAAACAGGTTGACAGAGAGAACATTTTATTCAAAATGTGGTCCCAAGACTTTGTGTGCTTTCCCAAGAAAGCTGTTGATCTTGGCTGCAAGAAATTTCAAGTCCTAAAGGAGAAGTAATACTTTTTGACAAAGACTAAGTATATACTCTTATATAAAGATAATTATATTCTCTTTCAGATTCCATTTCTTAAAATGCAAAATGTTTTCACTTCATAAAAAATGTGGCCTTCCACACTGAAGAGTGAA
This sequence comes from Equus przewalskii, assembly GCF_037783145.1. Taxonomy (NCBI): domain Eukaryota; kingdom Metazoa; phylum Chordata; class Mammalia; order Perissodactyla; family Equidae; genus Equus; species Equus przewalskii. Next base: position 79,788,186 of record NC_091834.1, read on the forward strand.
TTTTCCATTAGCCCAAGAGACACTGAAATAGTCATTTTTATGTATTTACAAAACTTATGCTTATTTTTAAGAAGACTGGAAGGGAAGCAGTTTTGCACACTGAAGATAACACAGTAGTTCTAAAAGCTGTTCAGACGGAGGGACACCAGTGTTCTCTGATAATGACATGAAATAGAGTTATAATAAAATTCAGTACCTAATGATGCATTGTGGGGCTTAAAGAAATTATCACATAGTAGATTATATTGTAAACCAATAGGCACCGAGTTTTTAAGAAAAATGTATGGGAAAAACTTAATTGAGAAAACTCTATCCATTAAAATACATTTTTTCTTCTGCTGGAACGCTTAGAGCTAGCTTTTACGGTATTGATATTCCAAGAGAGAAGAATGTAAGAACCATCAGGATAGGACATTGATTACAATCAGACTAAGGCAGTAATGTCCTTCAGAGAAAAAAAAGGAAGCCTATTATCTGCTTTTGCTCTCCTAAGCTATTGTTAGAAAGCAGGCTAGCAATCAGCTCTGCAGAGCGGAGGACGCAGCTCTGAACTCAGTGGCTCCGCTCTGTCTTCCATTCTGATAAATATTTACGTATTTTTTTTACTGGCAACAAAATATCACTCCTGTCAGTATTTTCCTTAAGGGTTGGAAATAAAACATCGCATTTTTAATTTCAGTAAAAACGGAGATCATGACCTTCAGGATAACTTTTTAAACCCTTATGGATTTAGGGGTAGACACTTGCCATCTTAAAAGTTTTGAAAACAAAATCCTAAGATCATAAAAGAAAACCCCAGAAGAATTGTACTTTAGGAAAATTAATTCCTTCCACAAATACGTTAATATGAAGAGGGCTGTGTGTGTGTATATTTTTAAAAGCCTTCCCAGAGCATTCCCTCTAATGTTAAAGACCAATGTGGATCATCATGCCATGTGAAAGAAAAACGATGTTCAGTGTATGAGAACAGAAAGTTAGAGTGACAATCAAAGTCAAAGCAAATCTGGGGCAGGCCCGATGGCATAGTGGTTACGTTCACACGCTGTGCTTTGGCAGCCGGGGTTCGCAGGTTCAGATACCCGGCACAGACCTACACACAGCTCGTTGAGCCATGCTGTGGTGGTGTCCCACATACAAAATAGAGGAAGAGTGCCACAGTGGTTAGCTCAGGGACAATCTTCCTCAAAAAAAAAAAAAAATTAAAGCAAAACTAGCAGGATTAACTTACTCATTTATAGTGTTATTATTTTTCTGTGCAGCGATTGTTAAAAATACTGTGCAGTTCCTCTAAATAACTGGATTGCACTGCTCTTGTCTCTGAACCTGGATTATTGGAAGAGCCTCCCTCCAGGCTTCCGGCTGCTTCTCTCTTGTGCCCTTTCCTTTCCAGGTTTGCCTCCACACAGCAGCAGGAGGAATCCAGTTAAGCCCAAGTCAGACCATATCATTCTTCTCTCAAAACTCTCTAATTCTTTCCCATCTCACTTAGAGTGAAAGCCAGAGTCCCAACAAGGCCCTACAAGACCCTCTCTTACCTCTCTGTCCCTTTTACTTAGTCACTGGACCCTTTGAAGCTCCTCAAACCTGGCAGGCACGCTCCTGCCTCAGGCCCTTTGCTCCTGCTTTTCCCCCATGCTTCCCCAGACATCCTCCAGGCTCTCTCCACTCCTCCTTCGGTTCACTGAGGACTTCCTCTTTCAAATGAATCCTTGCTTTATTTGTTTTCTTTGCTATTACCACCTTCCAATGTACTATATGTTTTATTTACTCATCTTGTTTATTGTCTGTCTCCCTCTGCAAGAATTTAAGCTCTGTGAAGGCAGCGTTTTTGTCTGTTCTGTTTATTGTATTCCTAGTACTTGGAACAGGAGCCTAGTACATAGAAGGTGCTCAATAAAAATTTCCTGCACACTAAGTACCTCTGCCTTCACACAGTCATCAGTGCCCCAAAGACCACGAGCAACACACCTGCAGTTAAATGAATTGGGTTGATTACTTGTTGTAGCCAGGGAAAATGTACTCCCTGGGGAACTGTGGGATGTCTCAGCACGAAGGGATCAGAAAGAACCTGTTATAAAATTTAGGTATTAGTTGGGTGATTTGGCAGAGGTCTAAGAAAATGGGAATTTTCTCTAGATTGGATGTTGTCAGAAAGCAGGGGCATTCCTTTGATTGGGTAAAGAATGACAGTCATTCATACAGCAAGAGAGAGGGATGTTCGGTATTTTGTGGGTTGCACAATGACCTTGTTCTTATCTGTACTTAGACAAGATGAGAATGTAGTCATGCTCTGTTTCATCCTATTGCTAAATTTGTTTGAGGTTGGTATTTTGTGAGATTGTTTATTCTAAGAGGAGAATACTTTGGCCCAGCTGTGAGTATGGCCAGCTTCTGAAATGTGGGGGTTGCTTTTTTAAAAATTTATCATGAGCAGGTAAGCTTTTGTGGGGAAGGAGGGAGAGAGGAAAGAGGAATAAGCAGGGGGCAGAGCCTTCTCTGCAGACTCTCGTATCTGTACAGGGCAGGCCTCTCTCCTCAAAGAGGACCCCATTCCTTCATGGTCCTTCACTGTCAGAACCAGGGAACTGGAACAAGGTGAGGTACGAGGCCTGCTTGATAAAAGGCAGTCCGCCCTCTCTATTGTTTTTGTCACCTTCCCCTCTCAGTGGGTTAAGAAGGTCAGAACTGTGAAGCCAAGGTCAAAGCAGTAGCAGCCACACCTTCCTCACTGTGGCTCTTCCTTCCACCAGGGGAGGCATCTGAGGAGAAAGCTCCTTCCATTTACCCTCTGCCTTTCACAGATGTTTCACTTTGCTGGAAATCATTCGTCCAGGAGCCTTCAAAATGTCATCCCAGAAGTTTCCCTGTTGAAGGAAGAGAACTAGTGTTTCATATGTGTCCCCGGAACAAACCTTACTCCTAAGAAGAGAAAATTGGCTGATAAAATTTAGCGGAGAAGTCCAAGTTAAACTCCCCACTCATCTCTACCCTCAGTAGCGTGAGAATTCTTCCCAAAGTTCCATCAAGTAGAGATTTGTTTAAAGGAGCAAACCTTCCCAGGAAGATTATGAGAGGGGCAAGGGAGAAAGATAAGGAAGTTTGCTGTTGGTGACTCATGGTTGAGTGTGGATAACTGCACAGGTTGCGAGGCTCTAACAGCTAGTTGAGATACAAGTAGAGCCCAGGAATGGGGATTTTGGTGGCGTGGGTGGGGTGAGGGAAAGGAGTCTAGAGGAATTCAGAAGCAAAGGGCACTTTTGGAAAGGGCAGGCCTGGGAGGCTCCCTGGCAAAGGAAGGAGGGTGGGAGAAGCAGACAGCTAATGATTGCCTGATGGGGGCAGGGGACTGAAAAGTGTCTGGGAGGTGCCCAGTGAAGGGATCTCCTCCTAGCAAGCCATGTTTAATTAGCAGCATGACAGAGGGTGCTGCCTGTGTGGGAAGCAGAAACCTGAGACGCACAGCAAACAGAAGACATAGGCACCAAATTTTATTTATTTATTTTGCCTGCATTTGTTGTGTATCCATACGTTTTATCAGGAGCTCTGCCTGCCACCCGCCGTGCAATGTGTACCTTCCATTAACTGGAATCAGGAAAATAATAATGTTCTGGGATAGGAGAAAAGAATCACTTGGTAACTTTGTAATAAATGAATGAAGCTATTCTGTGGCAATGATGAGGGGGCTGACCAAAGAAGAAACAATAATCAGTGGAAAGCTATGTTTTGAATAAAACTGAAAGCAGGAAGTGTTCTGGTAGAATAGATTTTTTTTTTGTACATATATACAGCCTTCTCTAATATGAAAAGAAGAGCTTTTCTTTTTCCTATTAATGATCACATATCCAAATCTATTTTTCTTACCCTGAGGCAGAATATAATAAAATGATCAAAGATATGGGGCCATATTGAGGACCACAACTCTTTTTGTACTTATAAAATTAAATTCTTTTGAAAACACTGTTCTCTTCAAACCATAATTTATACCTTCAGTTTATTATATTTCATGTTACTAAGTGGAGTGATCTTATTCATCTTTGTGTTGTGAAAGAGTACAGATATTTATTCAATGAACAGAGGAAGAAAATATCTACCTTCATAGCTCTTAAAAATCGACATTTTGTGTATATCCATTTACTTAGGATTTAAATGTCTTTGAATGATGTTTTATAAATTATTTAAAATTTTTGCTTACCTCAGTGTCTTAGGCCTGGGAAATGCTATAAAGTTTGGCTGGTAACACCTGGTGGTTAAAAATGATAATTACATGCAACATACAGTTGACAGTGATTGGCTTCACTGGAGGAAATAACACAAGCTGCAGGTTCCGTGGAAAGAACCTCTGTCAATCAGAGTTCCTGGTTGTAAGCAACCAAAAGAAAACCTCACTGACTTGAGCAGAAAAGTGCTGTCCTATGAGGACAATTCTGCCACTTGACATTAACACTATGGATGTCAGGTTCTGGATGCCCCCACATGCACTGCCTATCCTGGACACTGGAATTTTTGTCACCACTGGCACCACCCCCTTTCAGTCGTTTTGATTCCCAAGATCTCGATTCAAAGTGTAGAATAGGATGCACCTAACTGTCTGGCCACGGCGACATAGCAGCACCCGAGCTACAAGGAAGGCTGGGAAAGCATCTGGACCTTTTGGCTTGTTTAATGAAATAATAAAAAGTTATTACAAGATTAAATGAGATAAATATTTATAAAGTACTTAAGCACAGTGCCTGGGATTTGATGAGTGCTCCAAAATGATAGTGAATATTATTTTACATCTTTATTTGCTCATGAGCCTTTTTGAGGGCAAGGACCACATCTTACTCATCTTGTATCCTGAACACAGGGTCTGATGCTCAGTAAATATGTGTTGAATTGCGTTGCTTGCCCCTGAATAGAAGCTAGGTCTCTACACCTGCATCTATATCTCTGTTTATTTATAGGCCTCTTTAAGATCTTTAAATAAAACGCACTTTAAAAATATAGCTATATAACACCAATAGTAATATCCATCCAATATTTGAGTCTTTTTCTTCAAAATTATCACTAACAGAAAATTAAATCTCTTCACAGGTCTTCCAGAGTGTGTTAAAACAGAAGATAAGACTTTTTTCTTATCATGAAACTGTTATCTGAAGGACAATTCAGGTTTTGTGTTGTTCAACCAATACATCTCACATCATGGCTGCTTATATTTTTCATTCTGAAGTCTATCTCTTCTCTAAAACCTGCCCGACTTCCAATTTATCAAAGGAAACCTTTTATAGCTGCATGGAATGCTCCAACAGATCAGTGTTTGATAAAATATAATATAAGACTAAATCTGAAAATGTTTCAGGTGATTGGAAGCCCACTGGCCAAGGCTAGAGGGCAAAATGTCACTATATTTTATGTCAACAGATTGGGCTACTATCCATGGTATACATCACAGGGGGTTCCTGTTAACGGGGGTCTCCCCCAGAACATAAGTTTGCAAGTACACCTAGAAAAAGCTGACGAAGATATTAATTACTACATCCCTGCTGAAGATTTCAGTGGACTTGCTGTCATAGACTGGGAATACTGGAGACCCCAGTGGGCCCGGAACTGGAACACAAAAGATGTCTACAGACAGAAGTCAAGAAAGCTTATTTCTGATATGCAAGAGAATGTATCAGCTACTGATATTGAATATTTAGCTAAAGCAACCTTTGAAGAAAGTGCAAAAGCTTTTATGAAGGAAACCATCGAATTGGGAATTAAGAGCCGACCCAAGGGCCTTTGGGGTTATTATTTATATCCTGATTGCCACAATTATAATGTTTATGACCCAAACTATACTGGGTCATGCCCAGAAGAGGAAGTTTTGAGAAATAATGAGCTCTCTTGGCTCTGGAACAGCAGTGCTGCTTTATATCCTTCTATTGGTGTCAGGAAATCTCTTGGAGACAGCGAAAACATTTTGCGCTTCTCGCAATTTCGGGTGCATGAATCCATGAGGATCTCCACCATGACATCCCACGATTATGCTCTGCCTGTATTTGTCTACACAAGACTAGGCTACAGAGACGAACCTTTATTTTTTCTTTCTAAGGTAAGACAACTCTTGCCAAAGATAGGGGGATTTCCTCCCTATCTCTGAAAGAGACATTTCTTTGTTAATTATATTCTTTGAAGACTTCCCAATCTTAATGGTGTTAGATAGGAGCATAATTCTTCCTTTGACTAGTCATCCGTTTAGACTCTTCATCTATGGAAACTGAATTTTGATTATCTTCTTCATTATTATTCTTTTAAGGACCACAATAAGGGGGAAGGGATTAAAGTGCAAATCGGCAATTGTTCCTTCCTCCTCCTAGCGTGGATTCCACTGCCTTACAATCTGCCTTTGGAGGGTTATTAGAATGGTTGGTGGTAGACAGGTTGGAAAATCAGAGAGGATGTTTTAAAATGGAATAGTTGGCTTACTCATGTAGACGTGGAATTGAAGGCATCCCTGTTTCTGTCTGGCCCCACCATCTAAAATGTCAAGAGAAAAAAGACTGTTTTCCTTTTAATGCATGATGCCAGCCTTAACAAAAGATGTAAGGGAGGCACAACATGTGAATATACTTAACACTACCGAGCTGTACGCTTAGAAATGGTTAAGAGTAAATTTTATGTTATGTGTTTTATACTACAATTCAAAAATTTTTAGATGTTTTTTAAAAAGGTATAAGTGAGTTGCAAATCTGCTCAAAGTTGGCAAATCTATAGATATAGCCATCTGGTTTATTCTTGACTCTATGACCACAACAAATGGAAAGTAGGTAAGAGTGGTGTGAGTTTCTAAATTCAATAAGAAATTCATCACTAGTAGATGTTTTTGTAACTCTAGGTTAAAACTTACAAATAGAAGTTTTATTCTATCCGTTTATTTTACTTCAGTCGTTTATGTAGTCAAAAACCTCACCACAAGGGTGACTATTAAAATAGACGAAATTTCAGCCCAATTTTCTCTCCTTTCTTCTCCCTTTGCTACTCTTGTCACTTGAATGGAAACTTCTAGGGAAAGTAGTTGCTGCTGTAATCTTTGGACTTGGATAATTATGTGTATACTTTCTATGATGAGAAGACTTGGGACTTGTTCAGACTTTCACATTTGTGAAGCAGTAGTATTCTATGATGTAACTGGATGCCAAGGGTTTGTCAAATTTTAACAGAGGCATTTCTTCTTTCTCCACCATCACAAAATTTAATTCACCAGCATGTATTAAAATACAAAGACGTTCTGAGTGTTGGGCATCCAAAGGGGGAGGCTCAGAAGCACTCAGGGGAGGGCTCTCCCGTGAGCAGGAGGCATCTGTGGAGCATGTAGAGCGTAGAGCTTACTCAAGGAGAAATGACACACGCAGTATCGGGATTTGGTGAATACTGTGCCTCTGACGCCTTTAATGAGATGAGTAAGAGAAAAGAGTCTCTTTTGTGAACTGATATTCATACTACCTAGAAAACTCAGCAACAAATGATTGAGAATGACACATAGTTAACGTTATCTGGAAGGTTTTAAAGGATTATCTAAATCTTTACAAAATAGTCTTGACTCTGAAATTGAAAGTTAAATACCACTTTCTTCTGTGAAATTTCTTTTCCTTTTCTATATTTGGCTCACACAAGTTCCTTTCTTTAGTGGTAATAAAGTTACTTTTGGAAGAAACAATAAACTTTAAGGGACAAAGTGTTCATTTCAAAAGATTAGTTTACGCTACTGCTACATTCTGAACATTCTGCAAATCCAGGGTAAGCTTCCTTCTTGAATAGCTACCTCAGAGATGCTTCTGTTCTAAGGGAACAAGCAACAACAGTCAGGTTTCTCATCTCTAAACAGTTTTCTTTGATAATCCCAAAACTTTCTGAATTAAAAGGTATTTCCAAGTGTTTTGAACCATCAGTTTACCCACCCCTTTACCCTATCCTCCATAAAAATCTGCCCACAAAATTTTAAAAACCTGATATTCATTTATACCAAACTGTAAATGACTAGTAATGGCTTCCATTTCTGACTTTCCCAAAGATATCTGCATTTTAGAATGTGTGTGTGTGTGTGTGTGTGTGTGTATACACACACTTATGAATAGGATTAGAAAAATAATTTACCAATAGTGGCAAATCTTTTAACCTCAGTACCTCATTGACTTAATCTACACAATGGGAAAGTATTACCTGCCCTAACTGCCTAGCAGAAGTATTACGAAAATCAAATGAGGAAACATATGAAAATTTGAAGCACTACAAAAATATAGGTAGTATAGCTATCGCTTTTTAACAGGTGTCAAAGTCTTCAACTTGAAAGGGGAATATCTAAGAATGGAATCTCAGTCAGCAGCCACCGCCTGGGAGGTGATATGGGGGCATTAACACCCCAGTCCATGCAGAAGATTCCTACCACCTATACATAAATACAACTGAGATACAACTTGATGCTATGCTTTAAAAAATAATGAAAGGAGTTTTCTTGACTGTAGATTTAAAGATGTTTATCTCTATAACTAATTAATGTTCCCTCTGGTAACACACAAAGGGAGCTCATTAGTGGTGCTCCAGCTCCCCACAGTGGGTACCTTACTTACATGCACTATGATAAAAGTGTTAGGGACTGAAACCCAAGTGTGGAGAATGAGTCCTCTGGGTGCCCCCACCCTCTACTTCCAAAACCTTGATTCAAGCCGAAAATCACAAGTAGGGCAAGGCAGTCCTATACTGTGTTAGGACCTGGGAGATTTGTTGCCATTACTTCATGCGCTGTTCCTTTATTTCCCCTTTCATGCGACATCATTCATGTGGCTCATGCTCTCAGGTGGTCCCAATCTACTCTCAGAGGCATCCTACCTGTGACTTCCCTCACTGACTAGTGCTCTTGCTTTTTCGGTCCCCCAAACACGGCTGCTCTGTGATTCATTCAGGACCCCTCTCTCAGCTAAGGGACAGTAAGCTAATTTGGTAGAGAAATTTGCATTAATATCTTCTGCTGCCTGCTCACTTCCAGTCAACAGGCGCATGAAGACTTGCAATTTTGAATCAGTCTCAATAAACTCTCTCTGATAATGACACTAAAGGACACATTGGGAAGAAACTAACATTCTCTCCTGATATCAACCTTAGAATGTATAGCTTTCACCACAAACATCTGTAGCTTCCTTACTTACTGAATATGAGATCAATAACCTCAATAACCTATAAATGTTGATCAAAACTGATTAATAATCAATAACCTATAAATACAAAATGTAAATGCTATGTCTCCCTCCTTCCTCTGATGACAATGCCTTAACCCAAAGGAATTGATGGGAGATTTCCGGTTTCCAGTCTGGCATATAAGAAACTAGGAAGTTCCCACTTCTTCCTAACAAGTAAAAAGTTAACAAACTGAAAACATCGATTCTTCTTAGACTCACAAGAGAAGTGAGGACACAGGGCAAATTGCTGCCCTCAAAATTGTAGAGACAGACGGTGAATACAGAGAATCACCACTTACCAGATCAGAAACCCATGAGCAGAAACCTCTGCGGGAACCAGTGCCCGAGTAGGAAAACCTGAACTGTAATTGATGAATTACTGGTGGCTCAGTGTGGACAAGTCTGAGAGACGAAAACTCCAGGGGACCCAGTGATGGGCGCGGAGGGGCACTTTTGTGAGTTTTACCTCCTGGATCTCTACCAGGTTTGTGCAGTAAATATGGGAGAAAAATTCCATCCTACATCTGGCAGAGGGAGGGGGAAAGAAACCATTTTGAATATTCTGGAGCATTCTGTTCTTCTTAACAAGGTCTGTTCTCAGGAGAAACTGTTTAACCAGAGCTAAGCGTGCTAGGGTCTTATCAGAGCCTAACTGACTTGGAGAAGGGAAATACTCAGCTCTAGGTGGCTCTAGCCTTCCAGGTGGGAGAAGAGAAATACTCAACTCTAGCCTCCTCTAGCCAGCCTGTCCCACCTCAGAGTGGGGGTAAAAAAACAGCTGAAAACCACTTGTGAAGTTCATAGTACAGAGGCACAGGCCCACTAAAAGATTGAGGCCTACTCATAGGCCTACAGAAGCCTTCCGTTGCCCCCGCATCTTACTAGCTCATTGCTGAAGGGCTATTTATAGCAGCTGGTTGTACCCAGGATGAGCTATCTGCTTATCAAAAGAAAACTAAATCATGTCTAGCTATCAAGAAAAAAATGACAAGACATACTAAAAGGTAATAAGACAATTTGAAGAGACAGAGCAAGCCTCAGAACCAGACTCAGATATGACAAGGATGTTGGAATTATCAGACTGGGAATTTAAAACAATTATGATGAATATGCTAAGAGCTCTAACGGATAAAGTAGATGCATGCAAGAACAGGGGGACAACGTAAGCAGAGAGATGGAAATGCTAAGAAAGGACCAAAAGAAATATTAGAGATCAAAAACACCGTAACAGAAAAGAAGAATGTCTTTGATGGGCTTGTTAGGAGATTGCGCATGGCTGAGGAAAAAATCCCTGAGCTTCAGGATATCTCAATAGAAAGCTCCAAAGAGCAAAGAACAAAGACTGAAAAAAACACAGGAACAGAATATCCAAGAACTGTGAGACAGCTGAAAAAACTGTAACACACACGTAATAGGAATTCATAGAAGGCCGTTGGGGTATTACAGCCCTTCTGATCACATCATGTGACTATGGCATCACTGTATTCAGGGAAGTTTCAAAGTAAGTGGAGGGAGGAGCTCTGCTCCCTTAGGTCTTTGCCAAAAGAGGCAGTGGACCTGGACCCAGCAGAGTCCTCGTTCCAGGCACTGCGTGGCTGCCTCTTCCTCTGCCCCAAATGCATCGTATCATGGATAATTTTCAAAACCATTTCACTTACACTAGCTCATTTGAGCCTCACAAAAACTCCTCCCTTCCTGTCATCTCAGCTTTGACCTGTTCAGCAGACATTGCGGTCATGGGAAATGGAAATGGATGTGAGCCTGAAAGGGAAATTAGTTTAACCCAAAATCTCCTCTTTTTTTTGAAAATCTCCCAGAAAAAAAGACTTTAAAAACGGAAATTGTAAAACCGTTAATTTCAATGGACTATAAAAGTGTTAGATAAGGACATTTCTCTCTCAAGTATTGATTTGAGTATATAATGCCCCAGGCAAAATATAGTTTAGAAGTTCTGCTTTTATTTTCCACCAAATCACCCACTTACATTTTCCAGCACATAACTGATGGAAATTCACCATTGGCATAAGAGGTAAATGCTTAGTGTCCTAAACAGTGGGGAAACAAATTATAATTTAACAAACTTATTTAGGAAACCTCCTGTAGGAACCTAATTTAGGAAACCAACTGCATACATTCAACTCTTAATTTCCCTCTGAAATGGCTTAGATCCGTGTTAATCTTTAAACACTAAAACAATAATCCTTTAGGATTACAAAACCAAAATTCCCCATGCTGAAATTTTGTTTTCATCTATCTTAACCATATGGAGAAAATTCCGGCAACCTTAGCATGACTCGATGAGTCATAAATAAACCCCATTAAGTCAAGTATTTTGAAAAGTAAAGACAAATAGTTTCAGGGACCAAATATAAGGGTTGGACCAAATGAGAGCCTGTAAGTTCTTAACACTGTGTTCCTTTGCCTGGCCTTGGATCCAAATGACACGAGTCACTGCAGAGGTGAAGTTCTCAGGGGGGTGTTGCAAACTGGAAAAGGAACTTAGCTAAGAGGAACTCCAGGCATTCCTAAACTATTGGATTCTGTTTCTGAGTCATATACATATAGCTGCTTTGTGTATATGCCCCTAGTAAGCTTCGATTAAACAACTTTTGGTGGCTATTCACAGGCTAATTGTCTTCAGAATAATATCCTGTTTCGCAAAATGTAACTTTTCCTTTAAAAATATTTAATACTTTTTCCATATGATTATAGAGTGTCATTTTTGAGCCTTAGTTCATTCAACATTTGCGTTACTCGAAGAAAGTGGAGAGTAGTTTCATCCTATTATATTGAACTCAGCCCCCAATCCTAGTCTCTGGTGGGTTGTTTTGTATTCAAATGAGTAACAAACTCTACTCTTCATCTAGCAAGATCTAATCAGTACCATTGGAGAAAGCGCTGCCTTGGGAGCTGCAGGCTTTGTTATTTGGGGAGACATGAATTTAACTTCATCTGAGGTAAGTTGGTACCTTGAAGGTATAGTTAACATTATTCCAAGGATTTGCTCTGTTTTCCTATAGAGCTCACTGCAATAAGAGCTCTCGTGGCTTGCACAGTAAACTTGCTTTAGAATAAAAGCTCAAATCAGTGCCTGATGCATAGATGGAGCTCATAAATATTATTAACTTTTGTTAAGAGAGTAATTATAATATTGACATTTGTTGAATATTCACTATATGCTAGGATTGTGCTAAGTGCTTTCTTGTTTTGGATTTACTCACTTAGTGGTCATAATAACCCTTAGGAAGTAGAGACTAGCTTCCTCATTTATAGATAAGGAAATCTATCCAGGGTAACAGCTAGTTAGGCTAGTTAGTGATGGAGCTGACATTACAGACACTTTGACTCTGGAGCCCTTGTATTAATCACTACATAAAATGTGTTATATCCTATATTGAGAAGTTGAAACAGATGGTGACTTTTTAATCTCCACATTGAACTTATTTTTCTTCTGTGGAGAAATTAGCCAAAAATTAATAGCATTTAAAATAAGACTTATATGTCTCCTGAAATTTCTCCCAGCTCAGATATTATTTACTCAGAAGTCTTCCCCAATCCGCATTAATCACGATCTCTTCTGTGTTTCCAGATGTTGTTTGTTTATATCTCTATAGTGTAATACAGTTTGCCTTGAATTATAATATTTGTATCTTAAACACTTCATTTAAATCAAACTTTTTGCAAGTTCATGATGATCTGATACTATTCTTAGAATTTCACAGGCTCAATTTGTCGCTACTGAGATATCGTTCATGAAACTATTTGTGACAATATAAGGTTAAAAGTCTCCTCTGTCCACATGTGAGACTTAGGTAGGAATTGTGAGGATCAATCCTGACTCTCCAGTGTGATATTTCCCTTCCAGCACATGTGACATGAGAAGAGCTTCATCAGGAAGCCGAGTGCACAAACCAGGTGGCCTCAGTTTAGAACATAACAGGAACCACAAAAATAATGACCTGGTCAGCCTTCCCGGCTTTCCTATGTTTGAATTATATACAGGATAGAGCCCAGAGAAGTCGCTATTGAGCACAAGTACCAGGAAAATCCAGAAGGCTATATGTTGTGTCAGCAATAAATCGGTAGAATATGACGATTCAGATTCTAAGAAAACCATGAAAGGTACCACACATCTGAAAGGTGGCTGGAGGACAGCAGCTCTGGCATGATTACTAATTTGTTCCACTTTTATTTCACACCCATTATCTTGGGAGCTAGAAGGAGAAAAAAGAGGATGTAAACTGGAAGAAGGCAAGGTCACATATGCTGACTCTGGGACCCACTTGCAAGCTCAGTTGCTTAGCCCTCCTGTAACAGGCTCTCCATCTACTGTCCCTTCAGCCGCTCACTCTTCCTGATCAGGGTCCCTTTGTCGTAGTGCCTGAGCCTGAGTTCACCAACTGGGACCAAGCCCTTAGGTTTCAATCAAGTCCTAATAGCTGCCTTGTGGGCCTAGATGCTCTAACGCTATCAGTACCAGAAAAAACACTAAAACCCATTTGTTTCTACATTTCTAGGGCAACTGTACAAAGGTGAAGCAGTTTGTGAGCTCTGTTTTAGGGCGCTACATAGTCAACGTGACCCGAGCCGCCGAGGCGTGCAGCCTCCACCTGTGCAGGAACAACGGGAGATGCCTGAGGAAGGTGTGGAAAGCTCCCGATTACCTTCATTTGAACCCTGCAAGTTACTACATAGAGGCCTCCGAGGATGGAGAATTTATTGTGGAAGGAAAAGCATCTGATACAGACCTGGCCCTGATGGCAGAGAAATTTTCCTGTCAGTGTTATCAGGGATATGAAGGGGCCGATTGCAGAGAAATGAAGACAGCTGATGGCTGCTCTGGGCTTCCCTCTTTTTCTGGTTCACTAATAACACTATGTCCTCTGTTTTTAGCAGGTTATCAGAGCATTCAGTTGTGAGATAATTGGGTTTAAAGGGAAGTATGTGGCCTCTAGTCACTTAGGGAAGAGATGAAACTTATGACAATTTTTTTCCCTTACGAAATCCATTGAGAGGTATTATAAGTAGACGCTATATAGGTCACTTAACATAAACGGGAACATATTATTTTATTTGGCTCCAATTTAACTAAGAAACCAGATCCAGGAGTAAAGTCAATGCCCTCTCCTTTCTTACTGGAATGTATAAGTGGTATTTAAACCAGAGCTAATATATTTTAATCTTTATATGAACATATATCCGTAAAAGTATACATGTAAATATTAAATTATTGATTTCAAAGACTGGTTTTCTAGCTATCAATTTACTTAAGGACAGATTATTAAGTAATTATCTGATTCAACAGACAGAGTCACCTCAGAGTGTGACTCGATCACCTAGTTCCCTGAAGAGGGCCCAATGCAGAGTTCCTGTTCCAGCCTTAGGGCCAGGTTAGGCTTCTGCTCCCTGCCTGGGCTCACTGAGCGCAGAACCAGTTCCTGAGGCGACTGCTCATGAGGGCGCAGGAGATGACGCGAGGGGAGATGTAGCCAACCCACTGCCAAAGCATCTGTTCCAATATGGCGCCTCTTTCACCCGCCATGAGTTCTTCCCTTACAGACTGGCAATTTAAACACTGTGAAGGGCTTCGTATAGTATTTATGCTCGCTAGTCCCACGTTGCTCTAGATCTGGAAACTGGAGCCATGTTAATAAAAAATGTGATTGATGTGTTCTGCAAGCAAAAATCATTACTAAAAAAATATTTAATAGGGGCCAGCCAGGTGGCATAGTGGTTAAGTTCGCATGTTCTGCTTTGGCAGCCTGGGGTCTGCCAGTTCCGAGCCTGGGTGTGGACATGGCACTGCTTATCAAGCCGTGCTGTGGCAGGCGTCCCACATATAAAGTAGAGGAAGATGGGCATGGATGTGAGCTCAGAGCCAGTCTTCCTCAGCAAAAAGAGGAGGATTGGCAGCAGATGTTAGCTCAGGGCTGATCTTCCTCAAAAAAAATTTAATAAATGACATTTAAGGACCCAGAACTACTTTTGGGAAGGGGTCTGTCAAGAAATAGTTGATATTTTGACCCTTACATAGGAGTTTTGAGTAGCAGTTTTAGAGTCAGTTTGAATCTAATTTGAATTATGGTTTCGCTATCCATCTGGTTGTGTGACTCTTGGCAAGTTATTTATATTCTCCATTTTTTCATCTGAAACTTGGTAATATAGTTCCTTCCTCAGTGAATTATTCTGAGAAGTAAATGGAATAACACATCCCATGCATACTTTGGTTTTTAATACATGTTGCTAATCTTCAACTATCTTCCCTTGATCAGCAAATTAATTGAAACACTTAAGAGAAAACTTCCCTCTTTCTTTTTTTCTTTTTTGAGGAAGATTAGCCCTGAGCTAACTGCTGCCAATCTTCTTCTTTTTGCTGAGGAAGACTGGCCCTGAGCTAACATCCGTGCCCATCTTCCTCTACTTTATATGTGTGACACCTACCACAGCATGGCGTGCCAATTGGTGCCATGTCCACACCCGGGATCCGAACCAGCAAACCCTGGGCTGCCGAAGCAGAATGTGCACACTTAACCACTGTGCCACTGGGCCAGCGCCCGCTTTTCTCTTTCTGATGTTATGTTCTATTGATAGTCACTTGTGCCTTGTGTTCTCTAAAGAGGCACGTTCGGTTGATAGGATTTCCTTCCCCTGGAGACAGTCTACTTGGAAGGTAAACTCAAGATAGACGATGCTATTATAGAAGGCATGAGAGTTGATTCAACCTCCTCCACTTCTTTTGTCTTTCTATGAAACATTTGCTCTTTTCAACTCTGGGTCCCTGCTTGTCAGAGGTTACTGACATTGTTAAGATGTAATTTCTAAATGTAAAATACAAATAAAACAGAAAGTCTTTATAGTACCCTGAATGAGAGGTAGCATTACATAGATTACCTTTTTAAGAACTAAATTTATTTTCACATGAAAGATGATACAATCACATTATAGAAAATTTCTAAAATCGGAAAAATAATAAGGGAGATCATCAATAATCACTATAACATGTACCGGTAACTTTTGGTATATTTATTTCTCACATTTCTTCTAAAGACTTTTTTTTAAGTGGTTGTAATAATAATATAGGCATACTTTTGTATCCTCCATTTTTCACTTAACCATGTAAGTAGTTTTCATGCGATTTCATAAGCTTCATAAATATCATTTAAATATCATTTTAAGATCACATAATAGTCTATCAACTAGATAAAGCCAATTTAATTAGCACTTTTCCTTAAGTTTTGATCTTTAAATGTGAGGCTTTTACTATTTAGTCACGTCATCAGAGAAGGCTTTCCAGATCACCCTCCTAATTCAGTCATTCACTTATTAATCAGTTTGTAGATTAATCAATTTATTAAGCATTGTTTCTTCTCGGGCATTGTTCTAGGCTTTGATATACATTCTTTTCTTTTTTTTGAGGAAGATTAGCCCTGAGCTAACATCTGCCGCTAATCCTCCTCTTTTTGCTGAGGAAGATTGGCCCTGAGCTAACATCAGTGTCCATCTTCCTCTACTTTATATGTAGGACACCTGCCACAGCATGGCTTGATAAGCCATCTGTAGGTCCACATCTGGGATCTGAACTGGCGAACCCCAGGCCGCTGAAGCAGAATGTGTAAACTTAATCACTTGCCACCAGGCTGGCCCCTGATACGCGTTCTTGAACAAAACAAAGAGCCTTGCCTTCTTGGAACTTACATTCCAGCTGAGGGAGTCAGACATTAAACATACAAATGAGCAATTTATGTCATATGTTAGCTCTATGGGAAAGAAAATAGAGAGCAGAGTGGGGGAGGTTGGGCTTTCCATGTGTTGGGCCTCATTGAGCAGATGCTGTTTGAATGCGAGAGTTCGCCATGAGGATACTTGGGGAAAGGGTCTTCTGGGCGAATGACTTAGCTGGTGCACATTTAGTAGTGGGCCTGGTGGGTTCGAGGGAGAGCAAAGAAGGCACTGGGGCTGGATCCTTCCTTCACCATTGACTTCCCTTCTTTATTCTTTAGTCTGAGCATTTATCACCATCTGACAAAGCGTATATTACATATTTGTTTATTTTCTGCCTTTCCTCACCGGGATATAAACTAGGAAAATAAAGACTTCATTTTGTTCACTGCTAGAACACTCCTTGCTACAGTGCCTGGCACACAGTAGGTGCTCAATAAGTATTCTGAATGAATAAATCAATGAATGATTCAAAAGTCTGAATTGGTAGAAGCTATAAATTTCTTATAAGAGATTTTTTTTTAACTCTGCACACTAATAGTGAGTTATTGCAAAGTCATTCTCAAGCATTGCTATTCTATTCTTATCCTAGCACACCAGCCTCTGAAATCACATAGTTTAACTCGTCTGAAGAGCTGAGGCCTGAAGAGAATAAATCACTTGGCAAAGTCAAAGAGCCAGTTTGTGAAAGAGCCCAGTCTGGACTCTCAGTTGCCGTTTTCTTTCCACCGTAACTCTGATTGTAACAGGATCCAAATATATTCGTTCAGCTTTTGACCACGAATTTGATGCGTTTTTTTATGAAGTTGGGCTACTGCTCCTGGTTCTTTTCAGTCAACTTGCAGATATTCCAGCTACAGATTCTCTGAGGATTTAACGTGGCGCGCTGTTCCCGGATAGGACATCTACCTCCTAAACTGCTTAATGAGCGCAGCTTCTTACGATCTTCCTGACTTTCTTTCATGGAAACAGCAAGCACTCAGCCTCTCTAATCTTCAGTGTTCTCTTTTATGAAAAGGAGATAATAATGGGGTCCTTTGTCCTTTTACACAGATTTAATGATATCAAGTAGGTAACATACTTAGCATAAGACCTGGCACATAAAAAACCCCTAGCAAATGTCAGCTGTCATTAGCAAGTGCTTTCAATATTGGTCCCCATAAAAGCTGTGGTAGGTAATATTATCTCTATTTTGAAGTAGAAGAAATTATGCGTGACTCAGAGTAGTAAAATATTTTACTCACTATCACACAGAAGTACCTAGGCTTTGAATCCTTTTCTCTTGAAACTTAAACTAATTATCTGTTGATTAGATCTCAGCAGAACATACAGGAGACTTGTTTTGTACCAAATTTCTTTTTACTAATTTACAGAAAAGCATAACCCACAAGTATAGTGATCCTGGTATCAGGCAGTCAGTGCTTCTTTTCACCCCATGGAAGAAAAACTGTTAACGGATCTACTAACAATGTACCTTTAACTCTCCTACTCTAAATATCTAAATATCATTTACCCATAAAAGAAACCGAGCCTCTTAGGAAAATGTCTGATTCCAGGCCTAAGACAGGAAATGTACAAGATGAGTCTGGAATATCTTACTATACTATAAAGCCAGGATACTATCGAGGATCCCTAGGATTGTATCAAAAGTGCTCTCGCACCAACTTAAAGAGTCTCCCACTGCCAAAGAAGGGAAGATTCGAGAATCACTAAAGAAATAACTGCAATGGATTGAAATGCATCAAATATATTTAAATCCATGAGGTCAAAACTATGCTAGAGAAAAACCTTTGTTAACCACCTTTGAAGATGTTAAGGAATTAACTCATTACTCTGAAAACTGGTAAATAAAGGGAAAGAATCAACCATGTATTATACGTTTCCTGTGTGAACTGTGCCTCAAGGTAACCAAGTAGTGGAGGAGGGGAAGTTTCTTCTCATTCAAACCAATGAAGGAAGAACGTATGATGGAACACGACCATTTTGCAATTCCCAATGAATAAATGGGCCTAGGCCCTGATCCTCAAGGGCCGCTAACATCATAAAAAGAGATAAAATCAGATAGTACGTACCACCTAAATGAAGTATGTAACACCAGTTTAAGAATAAACCTTTCCAGAAATTGAACTGAAATCTGATCAGGCCTATACCAATGCACAGGAAACATAAAGAACAAAAAATGCAGAACAACATGTCAGGGATATAATAGCCAAAATCCAGATCCTAGGGAACTCTATGGGACAAATATCCTGGTTTTGTCAACAAATAATTTGCAAAAAAAAAAAAAAGAGGAGGGAGAAAAAAATCCATATGTATCTCAATATGAGGCTTGTTAAATGAACTATAGAACATCTGTACAATGGGATAGCATTCAGTTTTAAAAAAGAATGAGGAAGTTCTCATATGCTGATGTCAAAAGTTGTCTAAAATACAGTTGTCTTGTTTAGACTTTATTTTGACTTCTGTCCAATCAGATTGAGGGAAACTCATGATCTTATACATTGGAAATTTATTTCTAATCACAATTTAGAAAGACTTTCTGGAGATGGCTAAATTAATCTAAAGTTTCTCAAGTGTCTGTTGGGTATGGAATTCTAAGGGGTACAAATACAAAAGCTGTAAATGATTGACCAACCAAGCAAAAGGAAATGACAATCTTGTCAAGGAAAGGGAACCAGAAGAAGCCATTACTAAGCCATGTACATAAAATATAAAGTAATAGTGCTAGCAATTGTTTTAGATGTTTACTTATTCTAAACCTTGAGCAGTAGCTCTATGTTATTATAATTTAAAATTATAAAATAAAATTTAATAATGGGAAAAATAAATATCATGTTAAAGTGCATTTCTGTATTATGCTTTTTGTTTCTATCAGGGAACTAAATATGTAAACTTACTGCTTCCTTTGTCTTTCATGCTAATCTTAAGAACTTGGAAAATTTTTAATGTTTCTGAACATTTGTTTATGAACTTGATACTTTGTTCCTCTGTGTGGGCCCAGGAACCATTGGTTTTTCACTTTAAGCATCACTTTGTGAAAACTTAGAAGAGGGTACTCTGTTCTCTCTGTCTGGAAAGAAAAGTCTCAGGTCATCTTTGAGACCACTTAATGTGTTCTATTTTATTAAGATACTGAGAGAAGTAATTTTCTACATATTTATTGCTAAGCAAAAGTAACTTACGATTCTCGTGTGAGGCCAAAATAGATGGTAAATGTTGTATTTCTAATGTATAATCCGTTGCACTGGGTACACCTAAGTGTACCAGAGCACTACACTCTTTCACCTAGGGGTGTTTACTGATTTCAATTTTAACGACTTTCTAAATAGTCATCTTGCTCACCATTTTATTCTTGGGCCAAGCTCAGACCAGGCACACAGGAGGTCTTGAAAATGTTTGTTAAAACAAAGAATAATAATTCAGTGTTTCCTAGTCAGAGATGCATATTAAAATCATTTGAGGAGCCATCCCCAAACAAACACTCCTGCTCCTGCCACCCACTGTGGAGTGAGAAGTCTCAAGCTGATGTGTATTTTGAAAATCTCCCCAACTGACTACAATGTGCATTCCTAGTGAAAAAAATTAAAATACATAACAGGAAAAGAAAAAGTAATGTGATCTTTTAAAGAACGTTAATTGGAGTTCCACTTTACATCCTAAGCAGTATCCATAGAAACAACTAGATTAATCTCAGGAGTTTTGAGAGCCATAATATGGGGATGCTTGCCTCTCCTTCCTTCCTCCCTCCCTCTTCTGCTTTCTTTCTTCTTCCTTTCCTTTCTCTTTTTCTTTCCTTCCTTTCTTTCTTCTTTCCTTCCTTTCTTCCTTCTTTCCTTTCCTCCCCCTTCCTTCCTTCCTTTCTCTCTCTGTCTCTCTCTCTCTCTCCCTCCCTCCCTCCCTCCCTCACCCCCCTCTTTCTTTCTTTCCCTGTTCCTCTCTTTCTCTCTCTTCCTCCCTTCCTCCCTTCCTTTCTTTCTTACCCTCCTTCGAGGTAAATTGAATTTCTGTCCAATATTTGACTTCTTTTCATTTAATTTCCCAAATTAAACATCATTATTATTTTCATTGTATATAAACATTGTTTAGATTTACCTACATATTTCCTTTTATTCCTTAATTTTACATTTATATATATATATATATATATATATATATATATATATATATATATATACGTCAAACTTCTGTCTAGCATCACTTTCCTTCTTACTGAACTTCATCTTTTAGAGTTCCATTAGTGAAAGTCTACTGGGGAAGAATTCTCTGTGCTTTTAATTAAATAACTTCTTAATTTTACCCTTAACATGGACAGTTTTGATCGGTGTAAAAGCATAGATTGATAGTTATTTTCCCTTAGGATTTTGTAGATCACAGTTTTCTATTGCTTTTATCGAGAAAACTGCTTTCTATCTGTTTGCCTACCTTTGTAAGTAACCTATCTTCTCTGTCTGGCCCAGTTTAAGATGTTGTGTCTAGTTTTGGAGTTCTATAGTTTTGGACTTGTGTCCAAGTGGACATTTTTTTCTCTGCTTATCCTGCTTATCATTTGACAGTCTTTTTTGCTTTATTTTCATCACCCTACCAAAAACTCCAAACCCGTTAGCAGTCACTGTCCATTTCCCCCCAATCCTCCCCACAACTCTAGAGAACCACTAATCTACATGCATACACATGGGCATGCCTGGGGGTGACAGTTGGGAGAGGGCAGCCCTAAACTGATATCGCTCTGTGCCAGAGAAGTGTTTGTCACTGAAAGAGGTATAAGATTCCTTCAAACGCTCTCAGCCTGATCCTTACCTCATAAGATAAAATTTTATTTCATAAGAAGATTAAGAAAAACATTTATTTTTAGTGGAGCCTGTGCATCTTCCAAGAAGAAAATAGTCTGAGATGTTAATGGGAGTCAATATCAAGGCCTATTTTCCAGTCACTCCAGAAATATAGCAAAGATATCCTTTATTAGTAATGAGACAAGACTAAATTCTGTGTTCCTTAGCCAAGACCAAGTATCCTCTTTTCAATCCATTACGTCTTTTCATAGACCCCCAAGATCTACACCTGCAGTTACTTACTTGGCCTTCAACTTATTGAAAACTGACTTTCCCAATAACTTTGGCACCATCAGGCCTCACTGGAAATCCAGGAAGAGGTGACGGAGAGATGAAAACAAATTATACATGAGTAATCGTTAGTGACTAGGTCAGGGCGGACTAAATTGTCCTGACTGGGTGGATTCCTTCTCTTACCTGGTTTAATAATTAATCACAAGTAAATAATGAGACTTCCACATTGAAATAAAATGCTGGGTTTGAACTTCTGTATTCTTTCCTTCCATTGACCCTTGACTGATGCATTGTTAACAAACACTGGCAGTGCCCACACAGATCCCCCAAGGTCCCTTTTATTGTATGTCCTGCATTCCCTCCCCCAATTCTGTGTGCTTCTCCTCCTCCCTCCTGCCCGGTCAATGTGGTTTTGTTTCCCCACAGCCCTTAAGGGGATCCCCTGTCTGATCAGGCTAGTGCTGCCCTCCTGGGGACTTTACCTGAAATTGCAGGCTTTCTTGGCTTCAACCCCTTTCTTCTGCTTTGACCACTTTTTTATTCTTCTTTCATTCTCTTAAGAGTTTTTTCCTGAGAAAACTTCATTAATAAATCACTTGCCCATAAAACCTCATCTTAGAGTCTGCTACAGGGGACCTAAGTCTCACTTATTTTCCAAATATTTTGAAACAAACAAAAAGAAGCAGCTTGCTTCTTGCATGGAAACAATACCATGGACAAGTCAAAACACAAATCAGAAAAACACATTTGGAATATGTGACAAAATACTAATTCTCCTTATGCAATATGTAAAAAGCGCTTAAGCAAATAAATTCAAAACAACTCAAATCTAACATGGAAAAAAATGTGGACAAAAATCACAGGCAAGAAAAACTATGAATGGCTCATTTTCTCAAAATAAGAGAAATTGTGATTAAAATGACAATGAGATACCATTTTTACACTACTCAGATTGGCAAAGACTTTACGAAGTATAATAGTACAGTGTTAATTTGGGAATGGACAAATAGCACTCTTAATTTTTGGAGAAAGTGGTGACTGATACAGTCTCTTTAAGAGTCAGCATTATATGTTACACTTTGAAGTGGACAAGTTTTGCCGGTTCAACCCTGATTGCTCTCTTTCTCATGCTTCTTTTAAAATTCTATAATAACATATGTTACAGTCTGAAAGTTTGCATTCCCTCAAAATTCATATTTTGAAATGCTAATGCCCTAATGGTATTAGGAGGTGGGGCCTTTGGGAGGTGCTCAGGTCCTAACAGTGAAGTCCTCATGAATGGAATTAGTGCCTTTATAAAAGATGGCCAAGAGAGTGTGTTAGCCTCCTTCCACTGTGTGAGGATACAACAAAAAGTCTGCAACCTGGAAGAGAACCTTCAATCGACCATGCTGGCACTTTGATCTCAGACTTCCCAGCCTCGAGAACTGTGAGCAATAAATTTCTGCTGTTTATAAGCTACCTAGTCTGTGGTATTTTGTTATAGAAGCCTGAACTGACTAAGACAGCTTTTATCACTCAGAAATTATTCATTTATTTACTTGCTTATCGTCTATTTCCTCCCACTAGAATGTAAGCTCCATAAGAACAGAGACTGGTCTGTGTGGTATCCTCGAGGCCTGTGGTTGCCATGTAATCAATACTCCATTTTAAATGGTTGAATCAATAAGTTAAGTAGTTGGCACCTATGGTATGGTTTGAGACATACTAGGGACACTAGAGCATCTCAATATCCTTCTGCAATGTCTGAAATTCTAACTCAGGCAATCAGTGAAGACACTGAAGGAGCCTATTAAACTATTATATCATGACAATGTAAACAGAAGTAATGTTAACTAAGGAATTGGAGCAAGAGAGAAATTTTAACTGAGGTTATTTCAGTCTTTTCAATTGAATTAGTGGAATAAGTAAGTGGCATATAAGTAAGTGACATTTAAAATGAATAGTAGCAAAACCAATTTTTAATATAGAATCCAGATATTTTTACACTGTTTGGTGGTTATATATTAGTTTGGCCAAACAGGCTGGTTCTGCTTCTATCTCACAAAAGAGAAAGAAGAGCAGTCACCAAAAATCAAAGAAGCTTTGCTTCTCTCAGGATCAAACTTACCCTGTCTATTAGCATGTTAATTACATCTACAAGATATGAGTAGTGATTAATAACCATTATTGTTGTTAGTAGAATAATACACTTTGCAGTAGATTTTAATTATTTGCAAATGAGTATATGGCAGAACTTGGCAGCAGTGTGGGAAGCCTTACCTGGGTTTAGAGATCAGGGCCAAGAGCGTTCTCAAGAGCACAGGGGAGAAACCAGAATCAAAGCCAAAGCTGGCAGAGTATTACGGTGTCTATCACAACGCTCTGAGTGGAGAAATGGAGACTCACCAGTTTCACCGCTAGTAGGCATACGGAAGGGGGCAGGGTGGAGGTGTGGAACACTCCCTGTCCCTTCTGGTGGTTCTCTGTGTCATGGTACAGTAGCTGCCAGAGCTACACTCGACCACAGACACCAATGCCACAAGGGACTGCAGGTCCTGAACACAGTGTAGTTTTAGACAAACCTCTGGTTTGGTACCTTAGTTTCAGCCACACTCCTTTGAACACTTTCTAGAGTTCTCTCCCTCAGATTTTAAGTTTATTCTAAATCCTTAAAGATAGCCAGAAACATCTCATACGTCACCCAAGCCAGCCTTTTGATGAAATAGATCTCCTGAACTGAAGAACCCACCCGGCCTCAATGCAACTCTTTTATTTTCCTCATCCGGACTAAAGCCCTCCAGGACTCTGCCAGTGGAGTAGACACGGTTCTGAAATCTGAATCCAAGGGAGTAGACTGAAGTTTGCTTGGCCTGAGGTCAAAAGAAGTTGAATGGTA
Source organism: Equus przewalskii (assembly GCF_037783145.1). Lineage (NCBI taxonomy): Eukaryota > Metazoa > Chordata > Mammalia > Perissodactyla > Equidae > Equus > Equus przewalskii. Next base: position 79,813,040 of record NC_091834.1, read on the forward strand.
TCTGTAAAGTAAGAGCAATACTTGTGCCTACTTCATAGGCATATTATTAGGATTAAATATGTTAATATATGTCCAGCATCTGAGAGAGAGAAGGGAGGAAGGGAGAGGGAGGGAAGGAGAGAAAGAAAAATTAAAATATTCGTGACTATTCAAACTCTTCTCAGATTTGGGGCTGAGGCTAGATTCAAGCTAGTGCCCTTTGTCGTCTGCCCTCATTGTGTTTTATATCACAAAAATACTGATAGGCCCAGGCTTCACCCATTCTCCATTGTATTTTTCTGAGGAAGGTATATAACAAGGCTGTGCTTCAGTGAATCTCTGGTGGCAAAGTTAGAAGGTAATGTCCGTTAACCAGGAGATAAAAGACTCCTGTAAATAATTCAAATTTACCTCTAATTTAGGTAAAGTCTTTGTCTCTTAGTTTAAAGGATCTCATTCTAATTTCTTAGGTCCCATGAAGTGGAAAATTAGCAAATAGAAATACAGCATTTCCATTTTTCTTATCAAAACTCAGTAAACTACGTCAAAACGTAAAACACAATTGCCACGCTAACATCTCTAATCATTTGGAGTAAATGCACTCACACACAAAAAAACAGCTGAGCAAAAAATTAATAAAAGAAGCAATCATTCTGTTAAAGTTACCTAAACCGAAGCAGGCAGATGGCTTAGGGGTGAGAGCACTGAAGTGGAGTCTAACTAAATGCTTACTTTGAAGATATTTAGACTGAGCTTTAATTCCTCTTTTTCAAGTAAGGTTGATTCTAATAGCAAAAAAAAAAAAAGTATGGAGGTTAATTATACAAACAGAAAGGCGTCCATCATCTACATACTGTACTAGACAATTAAAATACTCAGTCTCCAATTGATACCAGCTCAACAGAAGGTTGAAATAAGGGAAGCTATATTGTAGAAAAGAAACCATATTGTCACTTTGAATGACCTCTTACTAACGACCCAGATGGAAATGCATCCTCCAGGAGATCTACCTGCTCTGTAGATTTTATGACCCCTGCTTGCGTATATACCTCCCAGCTGTGATAAGAGAATAACTTCGTTCTTTTGAGTTCCTTAGGACTGTGATGACCCCCACACAGAGAGTCTATGCTGGTAGCCATCATCAAATGACAACTGAAAGATCTGGTGTGGCGACTCCCAGTCTGTAACGCCAGAGGGGCAACATTCCTAACCACCCCCCCAGTAACTCATTGGCCTATGTAACTGCTTCAAGGTTCTGTGCCCCACTCAGGATGATTCTTTAGGACACTAGTCCCTCCACCTTCCTATTTGCTAGCTTATCATTTAACAAAATGCCCTTTCTCTGCCACCATCTTGTCTCTTGACGATTTGACTTTTGTCTTGCGGCGAGCAGATTATGCCCTTTGTGTGGTAACACCTTCTCAGAAAATGTCCTGTGTTTATTTCATATTTTCATCTCCATAATGATAGTGACTTGTCCACTAGAAAGCATTGTAAAGAGCAAGAGATTCAGAATTAGCTAGAACGGGGTTTCTAGCTTCGGGATGGTGAGCAAGTTATTTACTTTTTTCTAATGCTTATTTCTTCACTTGAAAAATGAGGATCATAATTTTGACCACAGAGTGTTACTGAAACATTTAAATGCCATAATTAATTGTTTACTGAAAATCCTTCGATGACTTCCTAGCTAGTTGTTGATTGCCTGATTTCAGAGATTTGGTTGGAATTGCTTTCCTGTAAATATTGTTTCTTAATGACATTTTAATGAAAGGCTTGCTGTACTCATGTTAACACTTAAAATATAACAAAGATTGCACATTTGGTTAAAGCAGTTTAGGCCATCAATAAATATTACTTATATCTTGGATTTTTTGAACTGTAGCTATTGAATGTAGCTATTTGCATGCTTAAAGCAAACAGGCCATACGCGATTGAATAAAAACAATATTTTTTGTCAAAACTGTAAACATTCATTATGAAGCTACAGTGCTAATTAGCTGCAACCTCGGGAGACTCACTGCCCTGTAATTGTGTTGACAAGTGAGCACATGCCTTTGAAATTTCTTTTTAACTCTTTAAAGTTATCTTGTTGTCTGTTCTATTTTTTGTCTTTGTTTTTGTTTTTTTTTTAGCAAAAGAGTAGGTTTTATAGAGATCTTGTCCCCATCCCCCAACCTCGTATTTGCTCCGTCCCCCACCTTCTTACTTGGGTCATCCCTCCCCCAACTTCATACTTGGTCCAAATTCTTCCCAAATTCTAAAGTGGAACAGCCTCCAATCATAATGAATAATCCTGGATATTTTCACAGCTGATTTATCCATCCTCTCAGAGTTTCTTCCCTGCCTCTGCCATCTCCCCACTGGTGAGTCTCAGGGACACTCCCATCTTGTCATAAACTAACCAGATACTTAGTTGCTTAGCACTTTAGCACCGAGTTCCTGTTTCTCTTGTCTCAGGTGAGAACCTGAGGGCACTCCTGTTTTCCTCTGTTCTTGGGCCTGCTCTTCTCATCTTTAAGGGTAAATGTGCTCAGGTTTTTATGGAGTAGTGTAGAGGGGCAGAGATAGCTATGAATATTAATACGTCTTTATAATGGCATTAGAAGGTTGACTTTGTAGTTAATTTTTCTTTTTGGATAGCATCTGTCACACATTTTGGTATGTTTATGCAATATGCTAGATGTACTGTTTACTTTACCAACAACAATAATGGTTATTAGTGATTACTCATATCTTGTAGATGTAATTAACATGCTAATAGACAGAGTGAGTTTGATCCTGAGAGATAATCTTGTTAACTATTTCTTCTTTGATTTTTGGTGACTGATCTTCTTTCTCTTTTGTGAGATAGAAGCAGAACCAGCCTGTTTGGCCAAACTAATATATAACCACCAAACAGTGTAAAAATATCTGGATTCTATATTTAAAATTAGTTTTGCTACTATTCATTTTAAATGTAACTTACTTATATGCCACTTACTTATTCCACTAATTCAATTACAAAGACTGAAAACTGTCTAGATAAATCACATTTGACAAGTCAGAAAAATATTTTAATCAGGCTGAGGGAAGATAGTTTGAAGTCTGAGCTTGAATAGACTGTTTGCTTAATGGACTCCCCCAAAGAGACGTAAAGAGGCAGCCAGATCCAGGCAGTGCACACTACGCCTGGGTCCGTCTGATCTCTTCAGAAAGTCATGATCCATGAAGACTTTCAAGGGCAGGTTCCTTCTCTGAGTGTGCTGTATGGTCACAGATGCCATTGCTGAGGAACCATCATCAGGGCTGGCTCCACTGTAGTATGAATTTGCTGAGTATTTCATTTCCACCAGAACAATGCCTTAGGGCTTACATATTTAGATTAAACATTTTTTTTTCTATTTTCTAGGGAAGTTTTCCCTTTTTTTAATGAGGAAGTTTGGGCCTGAGCCAACATCTGTGCCAATCTTCCTCTACTTTTTTGTATGCGGGTTGCCACCACAGCATGGCTTGATGAGCAGTGTAGGTCCATGCTCAGGATCAGAACCCGTGAACCTGGGCTGCCAAAGCAGAGTGTTCTGAACTTAACCACTAGGCCATGGGGCCAGCCCCTCCTAGGGAAGCTTCAATGCTAGCAGATCTATGAATCATTAAACTGTCTTGGGCTTTGCCTCAATTTTTCATGATTTTCCCTGCCTTTCATACAGAAGAGGGTAGAAGCAGGGTGATATCACTAATAATAATAACAACAGGAACAACTTACATTTATTTGGTATTTACTATGTGCCAGGTATAAGGGAGGAAAAAGAGCTTTCTCTTACCTTTTAGGTTCTGTGGCTGAGGCCTATGAATTGAACCGACAAAAGACAGATTAACAGGAGAAAAACATACAAACTTTATTTAATAGTTTTACATGCACATGGGAGCCTTCATAGGAAAAATGAAGACCCAAAGAAGCAGTTAGGGCCAAAGAATGATAAATTGTGGAGGAAGGACAAGACAAAAGAAAGGGGTTTAAGCTTCTAGGGGAAGTAATTTGTGAGAGAGTGACTAGGATATATATGAGGGAAATCAATGGAAGCTAAGGGTTATTTTAGTAGGTTTGTTTGTACAGATCCATTTTGGTGTCAACTCCCAGTCTCCGGTGATAAGATGTTCTCTTCTTGGCAGAGGGAGTATACCTTTCACATGGGATGCTCTACTGCAGGCAGAAAGGGGCAGGTCAGGGAGCCCTTCCTGCATTTGCGTTACAACCAGTTAAATCAATTTTATGGCCCACTAATAGTTTGTTACCTGTAATTTGGAAAAAAAAAATGCTGGGAATAAGCCTACTCAACATCACTTCTTGAATAATCTTGTTCACAGTTACCCTCCATTTGTGCCAAAATGCATAGAACTACTTCGGTCATATTCAGTTTTTGCTCTGAAATGCTCTTTGTAATTAGATTTTGGCGAGAAATGTCAGCATGGAGGGGCTAGCTGAGCTCTCCTGCAGAAGGGTTGACTGAGTTCTCCTACTTTCTTTAACTAGGAGCATGTGGTCTCTGTTGAGGCAAAAAATCAGTAGCCTGCCAATCTATGGGTAGAGATAAAGAGGCATTTTAATTGTAAATACAACTTTTACTGAGTTTCTGCAATTTGAAGTGAATTTTGCTAGGTATGACTCTTCCTTTTCCCATCTCTCCTTGTTCATTGACCATTCTTTAAAGGAAACTTAGATTACTGCTGATGCGGGGTCGGTGAGCCAAGGAGTTGAAAGAAAGAAAGATTTCTTGGACTCTCAAGATCTGGCAGTAATGCTGTTTTATTTAGAGAATAGTGAGGAATAGCATGGGGACAGGACCCACGGGCAGTCAGAGCTGCTGTTGACATGGGGAGCTGCTGCTGCTGCTGCCTCTGCTGCCAACATTGGCGGAGAGTAAGGCTAAATTTAAGTCGCAGGTATGTGAGTTATCTCTTTACAAGACAAAGGGAAGAATATGTAAAAAGAGTTGTTAAAATGACATCAGTGCCGGTAGGGTCTGGTTATTGGGTGGTCCTATAACTTTTAGATAAGAATCAAACCAGATTGAGTAAATGGCAGAAGTCACCGCTTAAATATTATCTTCAGCTAAAGACAAAGGAGGATTTTGAGGAGATGTCAGTTACATGAGGTTGCCAGACAGTAAACAATTTAAGTTCTTGCCTTTGGCATTGATTCAGACTTTCTAGAGATAAAGTCACCTCCCTTCTTCCTGGCACAGAGAGGAGGCATCTTTACAGATGGAGGTTTCCCTCACAAAGGTAAATGTTTCCCAACAAAGGGCAAGCAAACTCCAGTCCTCAGAGCCTGCTTCTCATCTGCAGTTTTAAAATACACCAGCCTAAAATCCTCATCGATTGCTATTACCCCCAAACTTCTCTGTACTGTCAGTATCCATGGTAAATACTTCTTCAGAGTTTTGGCCTAGGAGTCCACAATCCCTACATTATTCTAGAGATGTCCTTAATCAAATTATGTATCTCTCCACACCTTAATACAGCTGCTTTTCTTATAGTTTGGGGTAAATGCAAATGAACTATAATAAGTAAGATTTAATAATATAGAGAGTCTGGGGGAAATAATACTGCACTTCAGATTTACAGAGCTTCTTGTAAAAAATAATTCATAGTTATCATTTCACACATCATCCCAGCATCCTCAGGAATTAGACTGATCTAAGTATTACCAATACATTTTTAAAGAGTTAAGTAATATCTGAAGAATGAATAATTTGAATCCTCCAGCTGTTGCATAATAGAGTTAAAAATGGAAATAAAGCCTCTATCCTTTTCTGGATCCGGGCTCCTTAATCCCTTTAGCCATGAGTTGGAGCCATGAGATGGAAGACTCAGTTAAGACAGAATAAAAAGGTTAAAAGTGAATTTAAGAAGAGGAGAGGAAAAGATCTTGTAAAGGGAGACACCAATAAATGTTTCCAGTGCTGCTGTGGCACAAGTATTCTAATCTCGGACTCTATTACACCATTAGCTAGAGAGAATGGTGGCAGTTGGAGGCAGTTGAGAGAATTAGATGAGATTAGAATTAGAGATTTTTTAAGTCCCTGCTAATTGTAACCTCTGAGATACATCTTACTTTCCATATAACAAGGTAAGGTCAAAAGTAGCTATTGTTACTGAAGGTTGATAACTGTTACCTCTTCAACTCTTTATCTTGTTAATGTTTAAGATATTACAAATTGGGTTTTATGCAATGCATGAACTTGTGCTTTGGGAGAATGGCAGGAAATTAAAAGTAATCTAGTGAAACTGGAGAAAAGGAAGAAATAATTTGATCAAGGAATTAACTGATGGATAGACAGTTCACTCATTCACCCACTGAATTAAGTACTTATGGATCTCCTACTGTGTGCCAGGCACAGTACTGGGAATTGGGAACACAACTGTGAACTTAGAGTCTAGTGAGGGAGACAGACATGTTTCAAATTTGAACATAAACTGTGAGTAGTGCTAAGAAATAAGTACAATTTTTTGAGAGCCTTGATACCTTTAAAATAGCCTTGGTGGCAATCAGAGATGAACACTTCAATAGGCAGATCTGTTTGGAAAGGCTGCACAGGGGGAACCGTGACTGAGAGATATATCTCTAGACTCCAAATAGAGACTAGAATAAATCTAGGGCAAAGAGATTTATACCAGAGGTACAAGGCAGGATCCCAGCGGAATGATGAGAACCTGCCATCATAAAACTCTTCTTCCTCAAAAGAATAGGAATTTTCATGTGGATAACGAAAGATTTGGGTTTTATTTTTCTTTAGATCCTATCTGAAAAGCTGGCCTAGATTGAGTTGCCACGCATTCCTTAGAAGTGGAGAAAAAGATGAATATGCTGGGAAGACATTTGATTGTTTGAGACTTAAGCCATAGTTTTGCTTTCACAAAATGTACATTCTTAAGGTAGACTGCAGAACATGGCTTTTTAGGAAGATAAATATTAAACACTTAAAACTGACAAAATTTTTGAACCAGTCTTTTATTTTAAGGAAAAATTCAATCTGCATCATAAGTGCTTCATTATCTCTATAGGCTCCAGATATCTTAAATAGATAAGAGAAGAAATGCCTGGGCTGGCCCGGTGGCATAATGGTTAGATTCATGTGCTCTGCTTTTGCAGCCAGGGGTTCAGCGGTTCAGATCCCGGGCACGGACCTATGCACAGCTTATCAAGCCATGCTGTGGCGGGTGTCCCACATATAAAGTAGAGAAAGATGGGCACAGATGTTAGCTCAGGGCTAATCTTCTAAAAAACAAAAAAGAAGAAGAAACCTGTTGTTATTATCTTTTGAAACTAAGCTCATATCTTTTTTTTAAATAGCATTTATCTTCAGCATTTTTAAATGTGTTTAGTTACATTTGATGCGATTGAGTCCCTATTGCCTTTAGACAAAGGAAGTTCAGGAACAGATAAGTGTTTTCTGTTTGTGTGAGACTGTGGTCGCCATTTGGATCTTTGCTATAATCCCATATGTAGAAGATTTGGTAACTATGACTTTGACAATTCAGAGAAATAAAAACCAAAAGTCAAGCGAAGAGAAACATTGGTTATTGCTAATAGAAGACCAATTGCAAACTCATAGCCCGTGTTATATACTATTATACTTTTGTGAACTTCGTTATTCAAGGCACCGGTGATAACAGAGGTGTTTGTTCTTCTTCTTAAACTTTGACTTGATTGGTACTAAGCCCTTTTGCCTATTCGTGCTAGGCAGCTGAGCCACTGCCATTACAGAACTAGGACTGGTCCTGCGTTTATGATGGTGCAATGTTGGGTTGCCTTCAAGTCAGGCATCACTGAGCTCAGCCTGGAGTTTGACCACTGGCATTGCAGAGAGCATCCCTAGCAAACCTATTGTGTTTTTAATTAGCCTCTGGAATTCAGAGACTCTTCAGGACTTTATTCAATTATTCAATTACTTAGTTTCAGTCATATCTGGGTGTGTTGGTGCCTCATGCTTGGCTCCAACTTCTGAGTCATGTTTGAACTCTGTGGCTTCAGGATGCTACTCTTCGTTTTCTGTTTGGACATCTTCATTTTAAAGCATCACCATGAACCATGATTTTAAGTTTACTGAAATTCAAAGTAGAGTTCAGATCCTGGGGGTAGACATGGCACTGCTCATCAGGCCATGTTGAGGCGGCATCCCACATGGCACAACCAGAAGGACCCACAACTAGAATATACAACTATGTACTGGGGGACTTTGGGAAGAAGAAGAAGAAGAAAAAAAAAGATTGGCAACAGATGTTAGCTCAGGTGCCAATCTTTAAAAGAAAAGAAAAAGGAGAAGAAACCAAGGGAGGGGAATAATAATGATAATAATAATAAAGGAAGACGGAAAGGAAAAAGGAGTTGATGGAATGCCACCAAAAATGGTATTAACTTCTCTTGTTGAGTTAAATTTACCATATCCATTTCTCGCCAAGTTATTTATAAAATATCACAGCTTAACAAGAAATTTCCTAGAAAAACATCTTGCTTGAAGGGTCCTTTCTTTCCTGAAAATGTATTTAAATTTTTCCTTTAAGAGAAGAAACTTGCACCTGGATTTTTCTCCCTTGGGGAAATTACGCTGGTCTCTTACTTTAAAAGTTTGCTCCGAACTCAGCTTGGATTGACTGTGCCTTGTAACTGGAGGCAGAAGTCAGTGTTTGGATTGAAATGATAAACTAAGTACTCTGAGAATGATACACCCACTACCTAAGGGGATTAGTGTACAGGGCCTCAGGGCAATAAATTTGGGTGGGCCTGCTGCTCACTTGGAATTTTGCGTTTTACATTTCATGTTAAAGAACGATTCCCAAAGTATCCTGAGGCTTCCTGAGGAGGTGCCATGGGAATGACATTTTAAACTTGGGACTCTCTCCCTTGCCCCTCCCCCCCTCCCTTTAGTAAAGTTATATTCTGGTCACATTTAAAGCACCCTCATCTGACTTTCACCAAAGTTACAATCTTGGCTTTATCAATATTTGTCCATATTTCTGAATTCTCACCTTTATATTTGTAACAATAATTTATATTCAAAATCTATAACAATTTTAAGGGTAAGAGGATTTTATCTAAATTCAATTCTTAATTCCACTGAGGTGATATACACAGAGATTTTTCACAGGAAATAGGAATATTAAGAGTGGATTCTATGGGGCTGGTCCCATGGCACAGGGGTTAAGTTCGTACATTCTGCTTCTTGGCGGCCAGGGGTTCACTGGTTTGGATCCTGAGTGTGGACTTGGCACTGCTTGGCAAAACCATGCTGTGGTAGGCGTCCCACATATAAAGTAGAGGAGGATGGGCATGGATAGCTCTGGGCCAGTCTTCCTCAGTGAAAAGAGGAGGATTGGCAGTAGTTAGCTCAGGGCTAATCATCCTCAAAAAAAAAAAAAAAGAAAGTGGATTCTGGAGACAGTCCCATGAGTGACTTCTTTATCTGTTAATTATGATTTTCTAGAAATAAAGTGTTTGTTGTGGAAATAAAGCGTTTGTTGTGGAAAAGAAGAGAGAAGAAATAAGCCAAGAAACTTAGCTCATTGGTTCAGCTTTTTCTGTCTATGACTCTCTTTTCCTTACCTCAAAAATCTCGATCACCACTCCTCTTCCAAAAACTAAAACAAGAACCCCTTGAACAAGCATCCTAGCGAATAAGAAGTAAGGAGGCGGATGGTTGTTTTCCCTTCCCCAATGAAGAGAAGCTGAGCTTCAAATCTGTTCTGGCAAACAAATTTCTAGGATTAAATTTGATTTTGCTCCCATTTTTAATTTGAGAAACTGGTAGTTGAATGAAAGGAAATTAGAAGAGCAAAATATATAATGGACCCTCAGAAAACAGGAATATTTTTCACATTTCTGGATTTTCTTCTATTCTGTAAGCATGTGCTTAACATTTGTTTTTTTTTCCATTTCATTTCATTTCAAGGAAGATTCACTTTGAGCTAACATCTGTTGCCAATCTCCCTCTTTTTTTTCGCTTGAGGAAGATTGTCTCAGGGCTAATGTCTGTGCCAGTCTTTTTCTATTTTGTATGTGGGTCACGGCCACAGCACGGCTTGATGAGTGGTGTTGGTCTGCGTGTGGGATCTGAACCCATGAACCCAGGCTGCTGAAGCAGAGCATGCTGGGCTTAACCACTACACCATGGGGCTGGCCTCGATTGACATGTTTTGGTATATCTCAGAAACTGCCTGTCTTTAGTAGCATCAAGGCAAGGAGCCAGTTGGCCCCTACTAAAGGGGTTCGGAACAGGCCTCCTCAAGATGTATCATTTTGACAAGTGGAATATTTTGAACTAAAGGCAGTCAAGACCCAGCAGGCTCAAGACACTTTTACCTCGCCCTTAAAGAATTTAAATTGGGGGCCTTTCCCATAATAAGAGTTATTACCAGCAATAACTTTTTATGACCCATCTGTATGATAAAGCAAAAATCTAATTACTACTAGGCCAGCCCCGGTGGCCTAGCAGTTAAGTTCAAAATGTTCTACTTCAGCAGCCCGGGTTCGGTTCCCAGGTGCAGACCTGCACCACTCGTCTATCAGTGGCCATGCTGTGGTGGTGGCTCACATACAAAATAGAAGACGTTTGGCAACAGATGTTAGCTCAAGGTCAATCTTCCTTAGCCAAAAAAAAAAAAAAAAATCTAATTACTGAACATCTGCTCTTCTTGTCATCCTGTGAATTATCCTACTCTCCTCAGAAGCCCCAGGCCCCTATTCTATTCCTTGGCTCAAGATGGCATAAATACCTCATTTTACTTTTCTGTCTTGGAACCTCTCATGTATGTGGCGTTCCCATACATATGCAATTAAATTTGATTTTCTCCTATTAATCTTTCTCATGTGAATTTAATTCTTAGGCCAGCCAGAAGAATCTAGAAGGTTAGAGGAAAATTTCTTCCTCCCCTACACTGTTCCTTATTATTTTAGGCAAACATCTTTACATGTTGCTTAATTATCTTTATAACTAGCTCTGTTATCTGCATAAATTCCCTCAGGCTGAAATACTGTATTTATTTAAGTCATTATATCAGCATTGGGTATTGAAGTTATTTTTCACATTTTCCCATTTCATAGATGGTACAATACATAGTAGAGAATACTACATATGTGAATATCTCTACCTACCTATATAGTTTTAGACTAAGCCTCAAACAAGGGATTCCCGGTTGAAAGGATTTAGTTATCGTGTGTTCTGTTGATAAAATTCCTTTACAACAGGAATAAGTTTAATTTAAATAGGATTTTGGATGTATTCAGATCTTAAGATTTTAAGTCTATTTTGAGATAAAAGAATTTTTTTAAAGCACGCTATGAGTTGCCAATGCTCTAGGAAGACATTAAATCTACAGCCTTCTTGCCTTGCCACTACTGAAGATGAGTTGGGTGCCCGAACTGTGAAAGGGTTTCTAGTAAGTATCATTGTTAGGGGTTGGGGGGATTTCAAAAACTTAGCAGAAGTGCTTTAAGAAGAAGTTATCCAGACAATGAGCAAAGAGGACATTTGGAAAGGGATCAAGAGATATGATTGAGTACAGACCTTATACATATTAGTGGAGAGAGAAGGTCAGATGTTAATTATGGGGACTTCAGTCAGATAAGATTTTCTAGGGAGTTGAGGTTCTTGTGTAAAATCCTCTATTAGAGGCTCTAAATAAAAGGAAGATGCTATTTTAGATGCTAACCTCTAGGTCTGCCCCCAATTCCGTGCCCTAAGGCTTTGTTCACAGATGTACACTAAAGAAGAGAGAGTTTGTTTCATCAAAAAAATGTATATACATATATATACAATAAATACATAAAAACCAGTATCTTTTACTTAGTGGATTCACCTTTCCTTGGCAAATTCAATAAAATGTGAATTCTCTGAAATATACTCAATGATTCTTTGATCTCACTGATGTTCTTCGATCCTATTGCTCTTCTTTATGATTGAACAGAATTAAAAAAAAATCATTTCTTTTAGATTTAGATTTCTCCGGATATTTCTTATTATCATTAATAAATCAAAATATTCTCACATGATTTAGGAAGTTAAACCATATATATTAGTGTGCTTCCAAAGGAAAATAGTTTTAGAAAAAATTTCATTCTCTAAGCACGGAACTGATTTATTGTGTTCTCGTTAGGCATTGTCCATTGAGCTGAGAAGAAGTTTCACATGGAGAAAAAAAGTCAAAGGATAAAATAGTTGAAATGGAGTTGAGAAGTGAGCCCCCCAAATTTAGATTTTTAGATATGTAAGAGACTTTAAGTTATGTATTCCAGAAACCTAATGCAAGAATCATATCTACAAGATTCGGACAAGTAAACATAATTCAGAGTTTTTTGAGATTGTTTATCTTATGATATTTCACTAGCAGATGTCCTAAAACAAGAGGATTCTAATGACTTTGCCACCATTTTCATTTTCGAATTTTTTTTACTCATACAAGACACGGGGCTTACCAGACGTTATTTTTTGATTTTTTAAACTGCATTTAAACTTCGTGGAAATAGATAGAAAAAGGAGGTGGTGCCAATGCTTTAAGGTTGATTTAATTTCTTACATTTATTTTTGTTTTATTAGTTTAAGAATTAAAATAAGATAAACTTTACTGATAATATAAATTTTGACACATTTACACATGTATATATTTATAAATGAATATGCTTTATCAGATGTGCTCAAAAAAGTTTAGAGATCATTGGCTAGCAGTTGGATGTATACTTCGGAGTCAGAAACCTGAGTTCAATAACTATATACCAAAATGACAACACCTTTCATGGCTAAATGTTGGGGATTTGTGAACACATCTGCTGTAAAAGGATTTCTTGTTCAGTGGAATTTTGTTGAAGCCACATCATCAAAATGGTACTTGTTGAGACAAGAATATTTTCTCACATTGAGTGGAACATTAAAAACAAATGAACTTTACCATGTAAAATTCTGTGGGGAAGATAAGACTTTTCCTTTACTCTCTCTGGTTCTGTGGCTGGGCTTGAAAATTAAACTGACCAAAGATAGATTGACAGGAGAAAAGCATAAAAAAGTTTATTTAGTGTTAATATTTTTACACGGTGTGGGAGGCTTTATAGAAAATAAATGAAGACCCAAAGAAACAGATAGGCCTGAAAGCTTATATACCATTTCAACAAAGAATGATAAATTCCAGGGACTGCCTAGTGGTGTAGTGGTTAAGTTCATGTGCTCTGTTTTGGTGGCCCAGGGTTCGTGGGTTTGGATCCTGGTTGTGGACCTACACACTGCTCATCAAGCCATGCTGTGGAGGCATCCCACATATAAAATAGAGAAGGATTGCCATGGATATTAGCTCAGCAACAGTCTTCTTCAAGCAAAAAGAGGATGATTGGCAACACATGTTAGCTCAGGGCCAGTCTTCCTCACCAAAAGAAAAAAAAAAGAATTATATATTCTGGAGGTGTGACAAAAGAAAAAGGGTTGTGAACTAGGGGTGGTAAATTGTGGGAAAGTGATGAGGAAATGTATGGGGGAAATTCACAGAAGACAAGGGTATTATCTTGGGGTGATTTCCCCACCTCCAGAGATAAGAACGTTCTTTTCCTGGTACTGAAAGGGCATCTTTCTCAGGGGAAATTTTATGTCCTGCTTTTTGGTAGAAAGGGAGAGGTCAGAGAGCCCTTTCTGCATCTGCTGTTTTTCAAGTGCCTTAGGCTCAAAATAACCAATATGCCAAAGTGGCATATTTTGGGGTGGAATGTTCTAATCTCCTTCTATTCACACATACACAAAAGTAGAAGAAATGACCTCCATGTATTCATCACCCAGTTTCTATAATTATTAACTCATGGCCAATCTTTTTCACCTAAACTCAAATCGTCCCCTTCCTCCGCAGGTGCCATGCCACCTTCCCCACCCCCCACCCTGCCCAATTATTTGGAAGCAAATCTGAATGGGACATATAATGACATCTTAAAAACAATTTTTTATGTTTATATCAAGTGTCTAGGATATTTTACTTTTTTGAAAAAATTTCACATCCATTATCTTTATCGTTACAGCTACTATTACGGTTTTAACTATTCTTCTTACAAATGGAGAATTATGGGTATCAAGAAAGAGGTGAGTGGTTGTCTTTTTGATGTACTTTGGTTCCATCTAGCTGTTCAAGCCAGAAACCTAGGAGTCATAAGTTACCCCCTTCCTTATTCTTTCAAATGCATTTGGTGACCAATGGCTGTCAAATCTTGTCCTCTTCCCGGCACTGTCACTCTTCTACTCTTCTATTTATTTACACAACTTCTACTTTGTCCCTCTTTAATTGTGTCTTGTATAGAGTGGTTATAATAATCATTCTGAAACAAATTTGATCATGTCACTATCCTAACAACATAGTCTTTTGGGCCTGGTATCCCTGATCGACAGCCCCAAGCCCTGTTAGATGAAATTTTCTTTTGTTTTCCCCTCACGATGTTAGAACAGTGCCAACATTTAAATGTATGGAGATTTTTTCCATATTTAAAATTGATATGCCCACATTTGGATAACTGACATAGTGAAAATTAGAAGATTTGGCACCATTCCAAATACCTCCAGCAAAATGGCGGATCTATTTTTAGGACAGGACATGAGATTTGACTTTTGCTATAGTCTCACACACGTTGCCTGCCTAAGGGCTGCAAACAGAATTCCTGGTACGGAATCTGAGTCTCCTCATTGCCCACGTTATCTTTCCTTTTCAGCTCCTCCAACTTCTCCCATAATGGATTACCGACTACATCACCGGATCTATTCTCCTCTGTGTCTAATCCTGGCCTCTATCCCCAGCCCCCACTCCTACTTGGGTCTCTCCAACTTAAGTATCGTTCTCTGCCTGGAGCCACATCTCGTCTACTCAGGTGTCTTGGGTGTTGGTGCTCATGGTGCTTTTGGCATATCCTAAAACACCATTATTGTGCTCTTCACTTCTGGCTATCAATGTTTGAATTTCTTATACCTGTTAACAAGTGTATACTGTCTTCCTTTTTTTAAAAAAAATTACCGTGCTTCCCCAGTACTTGACAAATTCTAGAGGTTCAATGAATGTTGGATGAATGATTGACTGGCTAAAATATCTTTAGACAATAAGACCCAAGAGAATTGAGAGGTGCTCAGGGCAATTAAGATAACAGCCAGCCCAAATATAGTCTTCGCTACTCATGACGGTCTGGGCTTATGCTACTTCCTCTAACTGGGTCTCAGAAGTGAATGTTGAGAATCCCTAAGGTTCCGCTGATGGTCTGAAAGGAATTGATTTAATTCTTTGACTTTAGTCATAAAGCTATGATCTATGATTTCTGGATCTTGCCTTTGTACTTTAGATCTGAAAATGTTTCTGTCTCCTCTCTTCTTTTTTCCCCCTCACTTATATACTAACACTTACTCAGTCTCTCAGCTGTCTGTCTCTTTGCCTAGAGAAATTAAATTCCTTTAGAACCCTTGCCTCTGGGACTCAAACCTGCTTTCAATTTCAAGTTCAAGCAAGTCTTCCTGGCCTGGTGTCCTTTTGACTCTGTCCATGGCCTTGGCTCACACAGATACCAACTGTCTCGTTTTGTGTGAAACAGTGATGTTTGAGGAGGTTATATTGATAAGCATTAGGTGGCCCATAGGTTGGAGAATTTGCCTTTTCTCCTTAAACCCTGAAGTCCCCAAGAAGGCTCTATTCCATAGAATGAGTCTGGAAGATGTGGGTTCTGGTTCAGGCTCTGTCACTAGTTTGGTGTTCTCAGGGTTGGGTAAGAGTTACATTATAATACCTACGGGTATACCAGTCTTTCTCTTGAAGTTGAAACTGGTTTGTGGAAAGAAAAGAGACTTGTAGGAACTATAATCCTTTCTTTTACCCTTGGTGATTATAATGAGTTTCCTAGGGCTGCTGGAACAAATTACCACAAACTTGGTGGTTTAAAACAACAGAAATTTGGGGCCAGCCCGTGGCCGAGTGGTTAAGTTCTTGTGCTCTGATTCGGCAGCCCAGGGTTTCACTGGTTTGAATCCTGGGCACGGACATGGCACCGCTCATCAAGCCATGCTGAGGCAGCATCCCACACGCCGCAACTAGACGGACCCACAACTAAAATATACAACTGTGTACCTGGGGGCTTGGGGGAGAAAAAGGAAAAATAAAATCTTGAAAACAACAGAAATTTATTTTCTCACAGTTCTGAAGGCTAGAAGTTTTAAACTAAGGTGTTGGCATGGCCGTGTTCCCCCTCAAGACACCAGGGAAGAACTTTTTCTTGTGTTTTCCTAGCTTCTGGTGGCTTCTGGCAATCCTTGGCATTCCTTGGTTTGTAGCTGTATCACTTCAATTTCTGCCTCGATAGCCACATGGCCTTCTTTCCTGCATCTCTATGTCTTTGCATTCTCTCCTCTTCTTATAAGGATACCAGCCATCGGATTTAGGGCCTACTCTAAATCTAGGATGTTTTCATCTCAAGAAAGTTAGCTAGTTATATGTGCAAAGACTCTATTTCCAAATAAGGTCATGCTCTGAGGTTCAGGGTAGAAATGAATTTTGGGGGATACTTTTTAACCCATCAGAGGGTCTATCCATTGTATGTCAACAGTCTTATTACTTTTTAAGTTAGAAAAATTTAAATTCACAATTTTCAAGGATAGAAGTATCCATTCTTTTTTGAAGAGGTCTGTGGGTAGAGATCTTCCCAATAGGCTCATTCTACCCCATGTTTTTCTTGCATAAAATGATCATGTGGAAATTAGATTTGAATGTTAACTTTTTCAATAAGCTGAACATTCTTCCCTGAGACATAAGGAAATCTAATCTTTTCTTTATTCCATTTACTTCTCCCACTCTCTGCCATTCAGGCATTGCTATCAGTAACTGGTAGTTGAATGGAATTCATTTTTTCTTCCAATATCACTTTAGGTGAAGATTTTCTAGGTCCTGAGTAAGGAAATTTATTAGGGCTTAAACTATAAAAATCTTTAGGTAATTTGCTATGGTAAGGATACACTTTCCTGGGAAGAATGGCACAATGCCATGTACCTTTACATAGCAATAAACTACTAATCTAACTAAAAAGAGGTTCTTGTTTCCTCCTGGAATCACAGAATGTTTAAATATGTCTTCTTGTAGGTAATTTTTACAAATACCAATGTTAAATAAGACATAGCTTAATTTCTTATCCTTGGGTCAGACCATTTTATTGTACCATAAAATGTGCCATAACTCTTCAGTTTGTGACAATCAGAATGATAACACAATATCACTTCTCAAAGACTGTATAATACCAAAATTCAAATATTGCTTTTATTAAGCTAGGCCAGAACCAATCCTCTTAGTGGAAGATGTAAATTAGTAAAATGTTTTATTAACTTTAGACATGAGAGTACTCTACTTTAAGCTATGACTGAGCAGGGTTCCAAAGAGCGCTCAGACTTGTCCTTTGGTAGGAGATTTTGGTTGATTCAATAGTTTCGAGCAAACTTTTGACTTATTACCTCAGGCAGAAGTTGACTTTTACTTCCGCCTCTCCCTGTTCTCCTTCACAAAAAAGGTAAAACTTTACAATTCTATGAGATTGCTGTTTTCACTATTTAGCAGACCACTAGAGAGTGGGCTTTCAAGAAATAGCAAAGAAGAACGAGAGGTTTGACTTGGACTTTACTTTCTTTCAACAGGCTTTTGGGAAGGCGTTGCTTGGTACAGCATTCTGCACGACTGAGAAGGCAAAACGAACAAATAGCTGCATTCACCTCTCTGCAGGCTCACGAATGATTTGGGAAGATGAGACAAACGTGAGCTGCTATAGAATTTGTATCATATACAGGAGGAGATAATTGTATTGATTCAAACATAGGAGGAGGTCCTCCCTCTTCAAAAATTGAATTAAACTGGGGCCAGCCTGGTGGTGTAGTGGTTCAGTTCACATGCTTCGCTGCAGTTGCCTGAGGTTGGAGGGTTCGGATCCCAGGTGCAGACCTACAACTGCTTTTCAAGCCACACTGCGGCGATGTCCCACATAAGATAGAGGAAGATTGGTACAGAGGTTAGCTCAGCAATAATCTTCCTCAAGCAAAAAAAGGAAGATTGGCAACAGATGTTAGCTCAGAGCCAATCTTCCTCCCCAAAGAAAAAGAAAGGAAAAGATTGAATTAAACTGCCTACACTTAAAGTTGAGAACTTCGTAAAGCTTACAATCTCTGATACAGAAATGTAGTGTAACAATACATTCTCTATTTCTTCTTTTTTCGGTTATAGATGAAGCAACTTGCAAAACATTCCTGAAATACAAAGAAGAATAATATTTAAATGTAAATCATCGTTATACCTCTTTATCCATCAGAGTGGCTTCGTTCGACCCTCTCTCTTCTGTGCTTATATCTTGCATCAAGTATTGGATAAAAAAAAGTGTGTAGGAAGAAATAAGTGATTTTCATAGTCATTACTCTTTGCAATGGGAGTGCTAAGGATCCAGCATGGCTTTGTTGGGTCCAGTGGAACATCACAGGTGGTGTTCACGTTCCTTTTGATTCCGTGTTGCTTGACTGTGGATTTCAGAGCACCCCCTATCTTCCCAAATACTCCTTTTCTCTGGGCCTGGAATGCCCCAACTGACGTTTGTGCTGAGAAGTTTAACGTGCCACTAGATCTGAGGCTCTTCTCTTTAGTAGGAAGCCCCCGAGTAAATGTCACAGGACAAAATATTACGTTATTTTATAGTGATAGACTTGGCTACTATCCTTACATAGAAGCAAAGACAGGCAAACTTGTGAATGGAGGACTCCCCCAGTCGGGATCCTTACCAGGTCATTTGGAGAAAGCTAAGGCTGACATTTCCTATTACATTCCAACAGACCACGTGGGCTTGGCTGTCATTGACTGGGAAGAGTGGAGGCCTACCTGGGTAAGAAACTGGCAAGCTAAAGATATTTACAGGCAGCAATCTATTTTGTTGGTTCAGGAAGAAAATGTACAACTTAACGTCACCGAGGCCACCAAGACGGCCAAAACAATGTTTGAAAAGGCAGGAAAGAGTTTCATGCTAGAGACTTTAAAACTTGGAAAATCACTTAAGCCAAATCACTTATGGGGTTTTTATCTTTTCCCTGAGTGTTACAATCACTATAAAGGATCCGATTACAATGGAAGTTGCTATGATATAGAAAAGATAAGAAACGATGGACTTGACTGGTTGTGGAACGAAAGCACTGCCCTTTACCCATCTGTTCACTTGAATAGCAAATTAAAGTCTTCTCCACTAGCTGCACTCTTTGTCAGGAATCGTGTTCAGGAAGCCATTCGAGTTTCTAAACTTCCCAGTGCTGAAAGTCCACTTCCCATCTTTACATATACACGCCCAGTTTTTTCTGATAAGCCTTCAGAATATCTTTCTCAGGTAAGTGAATCAAGGCATAAAGCCTATGAAAGAGTGTCTACAAATGATGTTTAGGGGAATTTAACATCATGTTTGAAAGGAATGAAATTTAGTTTTCAGTATCCTTCAGGAATATGCACACAGGTAGTTCTGCATCACTATATGAATGCAAAATAAGAATATACTTCACTTTTAATGTCATCATATAATATCTTAGCAACCATGGAGAATTAGGCAGTATTGAAAAAGTGTTAACTCAGTTCCCTTTTTTTTTCTTTCGTGGGAATGCTCTCTTGTCAATAGAGGTAATTAAAATAATAATAAGGGGGGAGAGCAAAAGAGGTGATCAGGCTCACATGTGAGGGGATGAACTATCATTAGTTTTTGGGTGGTGAACATGATGTAATCCTCACAGAATTCGAAATATATTAAGATGTACATCCGGAAAAAAAAAAGAAAAAACACCCCTATGCTTTAAAAAATAAAAATAAATAAATAAATAAAAAAGAGAAAATAATGATAGAAATGTATTTTTGTCATAGTACGGCAGTGACTATGTAAAAGATAGAAATAAATAGTGGGGAAATATTTAAACTATTGTTGTTGTGTCAGCATGCTTAGCTTGGTGTTACTGTCCTAAGTGTAACATTTCATTGAGTTGTTATCTATTAACTCCTGCTATCACATTTGCCAGGATGACTTTGTGAATACAATTGGTGAAAATATTGCTCTAGGAGTCTCAGGAACTATATTCTGGGGAACCTCCGATTTAAGCAGCAGTATGGTAAGTTGAATTGATAGGAAATGGATGAGAACATTTCTACTTTTAATGTTTTAACAATGAGGATTGTTGTGGTATTGAATAATAAAATAATTGCTGTGCTTGGCACAGACTGATAGGTACTCAATTAATACTGGCTGAATTAAACTATCGTTTGTGTGGTTATGTTGTAAGGCAGAAAATATTGTACCTGTTTTCCAGTGAGGAAACAGAAATTCAGTTAGATTAATTGAAATTCTCTAGCCTACGTGGCTAGTGAGTAGCAAAGACAGGATTACAATCTCAGTTTTCTGAATCCGTGTTTGGTGTTTTTTCTACTACACTGTGCTGTGTCTCTTCTCAAAAGAGCTCCAGCTAGTCAATATTCATTCATTCATTCTTCCTTTCATTCAATTACTGTTCATTAAGTGCTTATCTTATGTATTAATTTAGTCATTTAATCTCCATGACTGTTTAGTACAGGAGCCAGCAAATGCTGGCCATGGGCCAGATCTGACCTACTGCTTGTTTTTGTACAGCTCCATGGTCTAAGAATGACTTTTTACATTTTCAAATGGATGAAAAAAAAGAAGAATGGTATTTCATAACACTTGAAAATTATGTAGAATTTAAATTTCAGCATCTATCAGTAAAGTTTTATCGGAACATAGTCATGCTCATTCGTTTAGATGCCTAAGGCTGGTTTATACTACAAGGAAATAATTGAGTAGTTACAGCAGAGACTGTATTCTCCAAAACCCCAAAATATCTACTAATCTGTTACTTTACAGAAAGTTTGCTAACCCTTGGCTTATTGAACGCCTGTTATGATTAAGTGCTAGGGAGTTGTTTAGGTACTAGAAACATAGCGTTGAACGAAAAGTCCCTTCACCATAGAGCTACATTCTTGTAAGTGGAAACACAACATAAACAGGTATGATATGTCAGGTAGTGATAACTGCAATGAAGAGCAGTGAGGCAGTGTAGGCAGAAATGGAGATTGATGGAATGGTGCTATCTTACATGGGGTAGTCATAGAAGGCCTCTGGTGGGGCGCTGTTGGAGCACAGACCTGATGGAAATAAGGGACCAAATCTCTGGACACATGGAGATGGCAGTTGCAGTGGCCTTGAGGCTGGAATGAGCTTTTGAAGAAAGAGGGAGAGGTTTGACTGGAATGCCTGGGCAAGGAAGATAGCGGTAAGACGTGTGGTCAGTAAGATAGCAGAGGGTCAGAGGTAGGGCTTCGTAGTCCATGAGGGGGCTCTTACTCTGAGATGGAAAGCCACTAGAAGGTTTAAGGAGAAGAGTGGTAATTTCTGAAGAACATTTCAGAAGAGCTACGTAGTTGAATTGAGAATAGATCTTACAGAGAAGAGAGCAGGAGCAGGGAGAGGAGGCTGTTGATGGCTTGGACCTCAGGGGCCAGCACGTATTTGGATTTTGCATATAATACGACAGCAGAACTAGAGGATGGGCTGAGGGGTTGGGTGAGTAGGTTGGATAAGAGAAGTGATTAAAATAATTCCGAGGCTTTTAGCTTGAAGTAGTTGCCATGGAGCTGGCAAAGATTTTAGGGGGAGTGGTTTGAAGGGGCAGGGAGTTTTAAGGGCTAGGGGAGGGAGCTGCCTAGGCAATTGGGAGTTGGTTTTGGAAAATCCTACTAAATTGTTCAAAGGGAGAGGAAAAGAAACCTTTCTTTTTGTCCTCCACAGGTTAGATTTAGTAGCGTCTATTTCAAGTAAAATTTTTAAATAATACTTGTTTTATTAGGAAAAAATGTTTATTTTGTTCTATATAGAATGAATTTTATTCCTTTTCTCCTAACACCTTTTCTTTAGCTCAAAATCCTTTCACTATCATGATCTAACCCTTTTCTCTCTTCCTTTCTTTTCATCCTTGTTTAATTCTCTGTAACAGGTCTTTGTCCCTCACCTCTTCACTCCTTTTCAAGAGTAAAGCTGTCACATGGGCACTGCTGAATTGGAGCTGAGCTTTTCCTTCTCTGATGGATGTGGAATTACTAGTGACGTATGCGCCATGGAGAATGTCTAATGAAGCTCATGGCCCAGAGGTCTGATCCTAGGATCTATAGCAAAGAGACCTTATACTCTAAGATCAGAAGACAGTTTTTGATCTTTTTCCTTTCAGATAGACTAGCCATATTTTTACTTCATTTATAAAAGTACTTAACAGCAGTCACCTTTGAGACATTCTTTCAAAGTAGTCTAGGCCCTTCTACCTATTTGATATAATTCTATTGTCTCTGGTTTGATCACTAATAAAGAGAAATAACAGAAAATATGAGTTTAGAGAAAAGCGTATGTTCTTTAACAAAATCTTTCATATGTCAGAAAATTATTTAAAAATTATACTTCTAAGTAGATTTCCAATTTTCATTAGTTGTTTTCTCAAATCTATAAACTCCTTTCTCAAGAGTCTTATTAATTCTATGATGGAACCATTTATACGTTCTCCACAATAGTTCCCTTTTTTTTTAAAGAACTGAGAACTCCACCCTTACTGTGATGAGAATGAATCAGGCATTTCCCAATTAGTAGGATAACGTGACGTACTATTTAATTGTCACACTTGTTTTTTTATTGCACTTTAATCTTAGATTCACATTCTTCTACCATGACTTCCATATTATTCATACAGGGACAGTCCATCAACTTTAATATGACTATTTTCTAGTTAATGACACTGCCTTGTGGATTCTTTTCTAAAGTTTCTGCCACCTTTCCCAACTTATGATTTTGAATGCTCGTTCTGTCATTCCTTCCACTTTTTTCTATGTCATTTGTAATCAATTGAGTCACGGATTATTTATCCTGTTTCCTCTGATTCATTGACAGCTTGAGAAACTGGTAATTGCAGATTTACTTGCAATGACTGGAATTGACTTAAAACAATTGTTATCAAATGTAAGCAAACCATTTTGTTCTATTCCATTTTATTAGATCCAGGAGTGTGACAGAGCCAGCTCCTACTGGCCCCAGCTCATGAGACCTGACTGTTAAATATTCAGAAATTTTGTGAACTGGTTGTAAAACACAGCCATTATTAAGAATTAAATTATAAAAACTTAGAATAAAATAAATTGTTAAAAATAGTAATAAGTACTCAAAATATATCACTTATTTACTTCATTTTACTATTATCCATACTGTTAGGTCATTTACATCTATGGTGTCTATATAAGTGGAAATACTATATAATGGTGTGCTGCTCCATACCATGCTACCATCCTGTGTAATGGTGGGGTACTTGATTCCCAATTCTGCATTAAGTGATGTCAGGTTGGTGGCTTAAAATTGTCCATGGTAGGAGTATTCACACCATGGATATTGACAAATGCTATAACCCAGGCCTTATCCTTTAGAGAGCCACTTTTATTTTGTTTTATTTTTGTGAGGAAGATTGGACCTGAGCTGACATCTGTGCTGGGCTAAAATCTGTGCCAATCTTTCTCTGTCTTATGTGGGATGCTGCCACAGCATGGCTTGACAAGCAGTGCCAGGTCCACACCCCAGATTGAACCTGTGAACCCCAGGCCACCAAAGCAGAGCATGCAAACCCAACCACTATGCCATTGGGCCAGCCCCTAGAAAGTTAGTTTTACATCTTTCCAAAGACCCTGCCTTATGTAGGCTAATGATTCTCAAACTATTCTCATTCTTTTACTCTTCTTTTTGCCTAACCCCTATTTCTATGAACAACTGCAATGTCATCTGAGCTTGTTGTGAATTCTCATATATCCCCGGCACTGGGGATTCAGTGTTGAAGAATATGGACAGAGACCCTGCACTCATGGAGCTTATATTAAAGTTGGAGGGATAGAAGTAATACATAAACAAGAAAAATATTTTATGTGATAAGCGCTATGCAGAGAATTAAAATGGAGAGCTGTGAGACAATAGACAGGAAAAGTGTCTGAGAAGGGTATTGTCTAACTAAAGATGTGATCTGAAAGACAAGACAGAGTCAATCACGTTAAAAATTAGTGGAAAGAGCATTCCAAGCAGAGGGAACAGTTAGTGCAGTTTGAAGTGAACTGGCCATGCTGGGGAAACAACTAGTATGTCTAAGGCGGAGTGGTGAGGGAAGACCGTACGAGAGGAAGGAAGGACTACGCCACATCAGGCTGCATGCAAGTTGAGAGAGGTTGAATTTTATTCTAAAAACTATGCAAAGGTATTTGAGGGTTGAGAAGAGGTTTTCTATCATTGCCATAAAAATTACAGCGAACAATGATTTAAACAAGAGAAATTTATTATCTTACAGTTCTGTGGGTCAGAAGTCCAACATGGGTTTCAATGGGCTAAGATCAGGGTGTTGGTAGGGTTACATTCCTTTCTAGGGGAGGATCCTCACTTGCTCATTTGGGTGGTCAGCAGGATTCATTTCCTTGTGACTGTGGCAACGAGATCTTTATTTTCTGGCAGGCTGTGGCTAAGGGTCATTTCCAGCTTCTAGAGGCCGCTGCGTTCTTTAGCTCATGACTCACTCCTGTATCTTCAAAGCCAGCAATGCTGGGTTGAGTCTCCCTTACCTTTGGATTTGTCGTCCTTCTTCCATTTAACTTTGTTTTTATCCCCGTTGGAAAAGTTTCTACATTTCTACGGTCTCATGTCATTAGATTGAGCCCATACATATTAATTCAGCATAATCTTTCCATCTCATGGTCCATACCCTTAATCATACCTGTAAAGTCCTTTTTACCAAGTAAGATAACATAGTTCTAGGTTCCAGGGATTAGAGTGTGGACATCCTTGGAAGGCCATTATTCTGCCTACCATCAGTGACATCATCTCAAGGAAGGTAACAAGAAATAGATTCAACTGGAAGCTGCCAAGATTCCTCAACTTTCCTGCTGATCTCCCACCACCGCGTCTGTTGGTCAGCTGAAGGACTAGGACAGCCAGCTCACTCAACGGAACTGCTGATCATGAAAGAAAGTGACTGTCTTCTATGTTTTTAAAAGGACAATGTCCCAGTTTTAGAATGTACCAGTCTCAAGATGAATCATTTTAGTTACTCATCACTCGTACTCTGCCGAATAAGCATATTGGTAAAAGAATTGTCATAACCATAATTTGAACTATACATAACATTTAATATAAAGTATACTCAGTTGACCCTGTTTAGTTGTTCTGAGCTAGCAATTTAGAAACCACTCTTTCCAATGCTGTTTAAACTTGTGTGACAAATGCGATACTTACTACATTTATTTATAATTTCTTGAGGGCTAACCAATGATGTGGTGGGCCCTGGGCTAAGCACTTATATACTTAGTATCTTTTCATCTTCACAACAACCTTATGAGGTAGGTGCTATAATTATCTTTATTTTACAGGTGATGAAGCTGAAGCATAGCCAGGTTAATTAATTTGCCCAAGGTTACGTAGATAGGAAACTAAGACTTAGAAAGCTTGAGAGATTCCCAAGTTCACACAGCTGGTCATTAATGGAACTGGGACTCCAATTAGGGCAGATGGACCCATGAGCCTATGCTCTAACTGGTGTACGATCCTGCACCCCTCTCCATTAGTTTCTGGATTACTGAGGAAGACCAAAGCTAGGGTATGTTAAGCCTCAACTCTTCATTTATTCAGTGACATGAAAAGGCATGTGAAACTTACGAATGCTACAAAAAAGAGTTGGAATAATCTTTCTTGTTAAGGTAAAAAAGATAAAATATTTCCTACCTCTTGTTGGGTCTATTTTTTCGAGTTTCCTTAGAAATTGCTTATTGCAGTGAATTAATTCACATGTGAACTAACTTGGACCTTGATATTCTGACCTTCTTATAATTTTACAGCAAACTTGCACGGCCTTAGACAATCACATGAAGACCGCACTGAATCCTTACATTATCAACGTCACCCTAGCAGCCAAAATGTGTAGCCAAGTGCTTTGCCAGGAGAAAGGAGTGTGTACAAGGAAACATTGGAATTCAAGTGACTATCTTCACCTGAACCCAAAGAATTTTGCTATTCAAACTGGGGAAAATGGAAAATACACAATACATGGGCAACTCACACTCGAAGACCTGCAGCAATTTCCCCAAAAATTCTATTGCACCTGTTATGCCAACACCAGTTGTGAAGAGAGAGATAATATAAAAAACATTGGTGCTGTCAATGTATGTGTTACTAACGATATTTGTATAGATGGCTTTTTAAACTCAAAACCCGGTGATCAACCTCCTGGCCCTTCATCCTCTACACCACCTGCCACGGTGTCTCCATGTGTACATGGGAAACATCCCAAGGGGTGTTCCAAAGTCAGGTGTTCCGGGCAAACTATCTCCAACAATGCCCAAGGGGGCCGTCAGAGTGTTTACCGGAAAAATACCTCCAGTCGTTTATATATTCAAAACAAGATAATTAAAACAACCCCTTCGAGTACAAGTTCAGTGCTTATTAAATTTCCTGTCTACATAGTTTATGTTTTGATATATTTTCCATTTTTAGATTTAATAATTTATCTAGCTTAAATTATTTTTTAGGCAAGTGATAATACCTATACACTGGAAGTTTTATATTTGAAATGTAAGTCAAAACTCGTAGCTAAGATAGCACTTTGGTATTTTGAGCAAAAATTGCTCTTTCATGATCAAATTGAACTTGAAATTATTATTGATTGATAAACAAAGGATGCTGACTAGCACTTTAATTTTACAAAATCGTAGTCAGGACGCTGTTACTACTAAATCCAGTGATGCTACATTTTGCTTTTGAAACTCAAAGTAGAATTTTGATTGTTTAATATAGTATAGAATTTGTTTTGTAAGATGATATCCAATTTTGTATTTTCTAACTGG
This sequence comes from Equus przewalskii, assembly GCF_037783145.1. Classification (NCBI taxonomy): domain Eukaryota; kingdom Metazoa; phylum Chordata; class Mammalia; order Perissodactyla; family Equidae; genus Equus; species Equus przewalskii. Next base: position 79,839,956 of record NC_091834.1, read on the forward strand.
CATGAGTCTACAGCAAGTATTTCACATACTGGGAATGTATAGATAGAACTAAGAGGTACGTGTTATATTCTTGGTTCTATCAACGATGATTGTAAGGCCTAAAACACTTGGAGGTCTAGTTTTCTTCTGAGAAGGTGAGCATTTGAATAATGCCGATTTACTGCAAATGGATGTCTTTATAAGTAGTTTGCAATTTGTAATAAAGATGTCAAGAAAATATTAAGGTGAAAAATCTTATCTTTTAAAATGTAATATCCTAAATGTACTAGTCTGCCTCAAGCACAGAACAATGGTTTTAGTTATTTCCTCTTGATAGTTTGTTCAAGTTCTGTTTTATTAAAAGATAATCTTTAAAAAGCGATTATCCTGTCAACTTTTGTACGTGATTTAATGTCTTCAGAATTCATATATAAACTATTCTAATTTTCTTTTCACTTTTGATCGTCAAATTTGACGATCTTGTGTAGCTAAAATGCCTTATTTCATCTAAGCATCCATTCATATCCTTCATATAGCATTTATTGAGGGTTTATTCTCTCCCAGCCTCAGTATTAAGGGTCACAGATTCAAGGTGACGTAGCATGTTTCTTGCCATCAGTGAGTTTGTTGTGTAACATTGAAAGTGGAACATTACGACATAGTGTGTGATAAATGCTATGAGAGAAGTTCAGCATGTTCTGGCATACAAACGACAATTTGGGAGTGTCAGAGAAGAATTTCAAGGGTTACATGAAAGAGATGTTATGTCCTTTGCCTTGGAGATTGCCTAGCAGTTAGGTAGCATGGGGCCATGAGACAGAAGGGGTGGAACACTGAGCATGGTTATTAGAGTAGTGTACAGTAGATGATGACCATATGATGAAGCTTTTGTAAATCATACTAACAAGTTTGGACTTTATGAGAAAGACACTCCCAAACCTCTTAACTTGCCCTATTTTTTCCATGCACACACATCACAGCATGATACATTTATGTATTTTTTGCTCCCTTTCACCTCACTATAACATAAACATCATGAGAGCAGGTGTTTGGTCTGTTCTACTTGCTGCTATATCCACAGTGTGATGAACAGTATCCGAGACTTAGTAGGTACTCACTAAATATTTGTTGAAGAAACAAAAGCCACTGAGGAGCCACTAAAGAATTTTAAGCATGGAAGTTGTCATAACCACTTTTCACAGTTCGGTTCCTCTTGGACCAATGCTGCCCTTTTCCTTAGCTCCGTCCTTCATGCTCCACTCTAATTATGATTCTACTATCAAAGCCATGTTTTCATAAGTAAGCCACAAAAAGAAATAATTTGATAATGATCTGGAAAGGACGCTATGTATGGACTAGTTTCTTTAGAATACACAAATGGCTGTCAGGTTATCAAGACTTAGAAAGCATGGAGGCAGCAGGGTGAATTGGAAAAGGCATGGATTTGGGAGTTGGACAGGTATAAGGGCAAATCTCAGCTTCCAATATTTACTAGCTATGTGAGCCCGAGAGAGTTAACCTGGCTCAGCTTCCATTCTAATAAAACAGCAAAAATATATACCTTTTAGAGTTCTCGAGAGGATTGAATAATACATGGAAAGCATTTGGCCTTAGAAATAACACGATAAATGTCTGCGGGAGAAAGGGGGTGGATATGTTTTTATTGGGTGTGGGAAGGGGCCTGTATTGCTGCTGTTAGATGGAACGTAAAAACAGTAGACTTCTGCCATGGCAGACTTGGCCATGAACCCGGTAGGAAAAGAGGCCACTAAATAGACAAAGAGACTTGGCAGGAATATTTTATGTGATATACAACTTTGTATATGATTAGGTTTACAGGAGCAAAGTTGTATTTCCATCTAGATCAAGGATTTTTGCCAGGGATCATGCTTGTACTTGTGGTACAAAGAGAATACTATAGCGTCCCTTCTCCTTAGGAGCTTGTGCACTGATAGAGGTGATGGACATGTGAACGGAAATTGTCCATAGAATATGGCACATACACAAAGTGTAAAAATTAAAGGTCTATAAGAACACTTGTTCATCTCATTAATAAACACAGAGTGCTAAAAGAATTGAGTAATTTAGCTTCAAAAGATGTGGAATTAATTTAGTTAAGTGTAGACTGCAACCCTAAACTCTCAAGTGTCATACCAAAGCTGCCTCCCCGATACAGCAGAGGACTCAGTTCCAAAGTTATTAGAGAAGACACCTGCTTTTATTTTTGAAAATGAATTTGAAAGGACAATAGGTAAAAAGTAGACTATTGGATTTATTGTATAATTATATTCAATATTGTTGGAAGAAAAGAGATAGTCACTAAGACATCAGGAAAAATGATCTAAGAATATTCATTAAGGAGTGATGAAGAGCTGGCGCCATGGCTTAGTGGTTAAGTTTGGCACGCTCTACTTCAGCAGCCCGGGTTAGGTTCCCAGGCACATACCTACACCATGCCTTAGTGGCCATGCTGTGGCGGCAAACCACATACAAAAAAGAGGAAGATTGACAACATGTGTTAGCTCAGGGCAGCGCTTCCTCAGCAAAAAAATGAAAAAACCCAAACCAAAACAAAGAAGTGATGAAGACTTGAGATGTTGTTTTTCAAAAAAGCTCTTGGCAGTGAACTTTGGATAAATATATCCATTCAGGAAAATTAGTTGTTGGATTCTTAATATATGCAAACATCGTGCTAACACAAAAATGACTAACAGGAAAATGACAGCCTATAGGAACGTACAGGACAAAGTGAAATGTAGAAGGCCGTAAAATGAGAAATATTTCCAAACTGCTGACCTTTATTTGATAAGGAAGTAATAATGAAAGAAATGAAATTTTTCAAATTTTCCTTGAAGTTGGCTGCTGGAGAAGTAATAACGATCTGTAGACGGCGTCTAACCTACTACTCAAGAAGAGGCGGTCAGGCGCCATACTATTTTGTGACTGGAAACTTGAGGACCATGAGGACATTGACTTGCTGTGTGGCTTCCCACTGCAATGGAAGCGTGATTTCCAGCTCATATCCTTTCCGCCCCACTCCCAGGGAAGATTGGTGAAGGGACACTGTGTGTTCGAGATCCTATAACATGGCACGATTCCTGGCACACAATTGGTGCTCAATGATAAGTTGAAAAAAATGTTGCCGTGACTATTAAGTCTACTGTTGAGTAGAAATGAGCAATAATTGAGCGATCGACTGAAAATGAATTTGATGTTTCGAATTCAATTGCTTAACTACCATGGATGAATGCATTTTTTTCCTTTGCCACGAGGATATTTATTCTGAAACACTTGATCTGAAATTATTTTTGATTTTGGAAATGCTCCCCACCACTCTCTTCTGTTTCTTTGGGTACCTGTCGCCAATAATCTCACTCCTAAATTACTGCCTGATGAGTCCAAAGTAACGGTGTATTAATCATGGTTTTTAATTTTTTTGTATCTTATGATGTTTTGACATCTTAAAAAAGACCTTTCTAGCTGGGGAGAGACTGCCCCTTCCAGGGCTACCAATTCTTAGAGGCAGCAAAGGGCAAGCTATTTGATATACAAACTAACCAACACAGAACCCTCCCTCCTCCATCTGGCCTGTACACCTCAGGAGGCAATATTCCTCTGCCTTAATCATCCCAGGGCCCGGTACCAGGCAACTAGAGACCACCTTTATAGCCCTCATAGGGTTCAGTACACACTACCCCCAAATATGGCACCTTAGCTTATTGACTATTTTAAGCTGAAGGAATTTGAGAAAACAGCAGAAGCAGGAAGATCACTCTGACCTCCTCCCACCTTGCCCTTCTTCCCTGAAACAGGCCATAAAACCCTCCCGTGAAAGGTGGCCTCTGTATATACCTGGAGGAAAAGATCATCCTTATCTCCAAAGACAAGAGACGTCAAGAAGAATCCAAACCCACAGGCTTTGCTGTTTCCCCTGGCTTACTACACCCACCTCACACTCCTTAACCTATCATATTTCCACACTACCACTCGCTCCTCATCACACCCAGAATAAAAACACACAAGTCTGTTTCTTTGGGTCTTTATTTCTTCATGAAGGCTCTCGTATCACGTAAAACTTATGTAAAGTGTATTTGTATGTTTTATCCTGTTAATCTCTTTGTCGGTTTGATTTACAGACACAGCCAAGAACTCTAAGAGGGTCGAGGAAGAATTTTTCCTCCTCACAGCCCAAAGCCTGCTGAAATTATTCAAACTAGCCAGTCCGAAACTGTTCAGCCTGCCCTGCCCCTTCCTTTTCCCAAGGAAACTCCTATAAAAGCTGCTGGCCTAGGCTCTCCCTTTGCTCCTGCTCCTGCTTCTTGTCCTAAACCTGGTGTTCCCCTGTGTCATCACTCAGTCACCTTTATAAATTAAGACTCTGGCACAGAACAAATGGGAACTCAGAAATGCTTTCTCTTTCTTAATATTTTGTTTCTCACCATGACTTCTTCTGTAATGAATTTATAACTTTACATGTTAGCTAAAATGAACAAATATGTCCTTTTTAAAGTATGCTTTTTAGACTAATTAACTCTGAAAGGAGCATCTTTCATTGAAAGGTCATTTTTGGAAGGATCTTTCTAAATTACTATACCTAGTGAATGGCAGTTTCCTTTGAACTTGAGAACACTGCAAATCTCAACCCTGGCTTTAGGCTTCATATTTCAGCACTCAGCAGCTTGCCTATCAGTGTTCCCCAGCTTAAAACACTAGGACTCACATTATCTGTTTCACTTGCAAAACTGACAGGATTGTTTCACCACAATCATTCTACAGAAGATACTGTCATTTTGATGACACTGAAATTTGAGAAGAGTGGTTAAGAATTTGAACGCGAAGACCCATTGATAAAATCCATCAATAAAATTGAGAGCCTGGATATTTCTCTTTTCTTCTCTGCTTGCAATAAAAGAGAGAGTAAAGGAAGGAGGTGGGGGAGAGTGGGGGGGAGAGAAGAAAACAAAAGGAGAGAAGTGATAAGGGAAAACAACTCGAATTCTTTGCTTTCTCTGATTCCATTGAAGACCCTAACTTGAACAGGATTGAAAAGAACATCTGATGTAGACACAATTAGCCTTCAACTCCTTGCAAAGGCCAGGAGTGGTTGTACTTGAATGCCCTACTTGAGGTGCCCTGCACAAATGTCACTGCCTCCTCCTTCTTGTCCCCTGGCCTCAGATGAAGCCCCAAAGTGGTGGGACTGTCTGGGACGTGCCAAATCCACAGTCGGCTATGTACTTGCAGGTTGGGGTAAAAGTCAATAAGATCTTAAAGTAAACTCTGAGGCATTAAATTTCCTGTGAGGAAAAAGTCTTATTTGTGACAGACCTTATTTCTTTATGTCTAAACTTTGTTTAAAGTTGACTTGAGATGGAGCTGCTAAAGTAATTGAAATGATTCAAATTATTATTTTACATTTTTAAGCTCCAATCATTTTAAAAAGTGGAAACGCTTGTATAGTTTTTCATATTATGTTGCTTTTAAATCTTTTTTATCCTTATAAAGTCATTGCCGCTTATGGTAAAATAAGACAAAGTTACACAGCGGACAACTAAAAATCTTCTTCCCTTCTCCTTCGACCTGCGATAACTCCGGGTTATACTTTCTTGCATATAATTCCAAACATTTCCTAGGAATATGGAAGCAACGGTGTGTGTATATTGCTAAAAGATAAAGTGAGACATAGTTAAAATTTTCAGAGTTTATTTGAGCAAAAATCGATTTGAATCAGACAGCGCCAAACCAGAAGCGGTTAGGAGTGCTTCACCGACAGGAGCTGGGGGAAGACTTGTCCGGAGAAAGTACGGAAGCAAAGAAAGGAAATTATTTGATTGGCTACAGCTTACAGCCTGGTTGGCTGTTCACGATTGATTGTCCTTAGCATTTTGATTTCATAACTTTGAGCATTTACCGCTAAGATTTTGGTTTGCTTATATAGGTCAGCACAGCATCAGAGCCACCTCAGTCCAATAGCCTCCTTGTTTAATTAATTTAACAATAATTTAACACAAGTAGGGCTATGGTGTCCCATAATTGTCTATAACTTGCTCTTCCCACAAGATAATATATTTTGGGTGTCTGTCCGTATCAGTACATTTTGTAGTGACCACATTGTACGCCACTATACCACTATATGAAACATATTTTAGAAAGTTCTTACTAACAGACATTTCACTTTCTGGAGATTTTTTTCTCCTCTATGAACAATGTTGTAGTGGGATCCTGTGTACACATATATTTTGGCATACTTTTGGCAGGATGAAATGGAATTGCTAATGCAAAGCCTATATATTTCAATCTAGATAGACATTGCAAAATTATCTTCTAAAAAGTTTGTTCCAATTAAGAATCTCACCAATACTGAATGAGAGGGCCAGTTTTTCTTACCAACACTGGGCGTTATCAAATTCTGTAATTATTGTTCATCCGTAGGTGAAAATGGCTATGGTTCTCCTTTTAAGAACTTGCTTCTTAAATAATAAAGTTGACCTTTTTTTCATCGTTTGTTAAGGGTATTCTTTTCTTCTTGCCAAGATTTTTTTCCTTTTTTAAGAGTAAACCTTGTTTTGTTTCTCTTTTATGCACAAATTCTATTTTTAGAAGATTACTGCCCTGTCTAAAAATTAACGTATACTTTTTCAGATATCAATAGTTTTGAATATGAAACAGGAAACCAAAGACCAAGTTTAAAAAGAATATTTCATTTCTTCTGCCTATGTATTTCTTATATGGATTCAGCTTTGATTATCAGTAATCAAATAACTCTTTTATAAGAAGTAGCTTGCACATAAAATACCAGTAGTTTTTCATGGGATGCCTAATCCTTGGTGGTGGGATACAGGGAAAGGACAAGCCAATCCCAGCTTAGCCACCTGCAAGTTGTTGACTTGGGGCTAGTTACCTAGCCTCTGAGTTTGTTTCCTCTATTGTGGAGGGACAGCTGTTGAGAACCTGAGAAAAAATAAAGTCAGCTAGCACAGTGCTTGTCATAAGAATGGTAGGCACTTGACAAACAGTGATCATTATTTATTTGAAGCTATAGGGGAGGAAGACGTTTCCTCTACCCACTGGGTCCTCTGGCTGGGCTATGAATTAAATCGACATGAGACAGAATAATGGGAGAAAATCAAACAAAGGCTTATAAAACATATACATGTGAAAGACTCAGGAAAACTGAGCAACTTGTCAAAATGGCACAGGCTTTCATCTTAAATATCATCTTCAGCTAAAGACAAAGGAGGATGTTGGCGGGGTGGGGTGGAGTGGGGTGGGGGTTTGGGGCTTCCCAAGGGGAAGAAGACAATTCACATAGAAATGGAAAAGCAAATGTTTGGTAAATAAGATTTTGATAAGAGTGGACTTAGCAAGGATCCTCCCAAGTCTACTGGATACCCAGAGTTATCTATGGTGATGGCCTGTCCTGGAGACAGCCTGTATTTTAAATTTCTTTTAGGCAGTTAGGAGAAAAGTCAAAGCTTTTTTCAGAGTCTTTTGTTCTTAAAAATAATCCAGGCAAGGCAGAGAGACACATTTTGGGGTGGCCCATTCTGATCCCCTACAAAGCCTTTACCTACTTTCCAGAATTTTCCTCTGTTAGATGATTTAGAATTTACATTTGAAATCTAAAACTGGCTTAAAAATTTTCATTTTGAGGGCTAGGATATTAAGTAAAATGTATTTATAATTGTTTTTACTTAAAAGGGGTACATATGTTTAATTTTACTGAAAACCACAAATAATCTAATTTTGGCACAAGGTGCTATTAGACAGATGCACAAACACTATCAGAAAAAAATTAGTACCTCTAGGGGTCTCTGTCTTATGCCTGATGTGCTACATCTCTAATTAGACCTCATAAAATTTTTAACACACTTTGTTCATTTTCTTGGTTCCCAATCATTTCATTACAGCACATATTTAATAACAAACTTCAAAGTAGTAGGTAGCACATATGGTGTTTGAACTATTCAAACATATATTACTTCCTTCACACCAATGAACAAATCATTGTGAATGATTTTATTTTTCTCTCATTAGTTTTGATCAAAGACCATAGGCAAAAGAGATTTCTAGGTTAATCATTGTATAAAAGCAGGAAAAAACATTAAGATTGTAATATGTAGTATACAAATGCTTTTGAGAGCTGAGCAGCCAAAAACAAATATACTTTTGTACCCTATAGAAAATTTAATCCTTGTGTGGTGAGAGTTGAGTTCAGTGACTCATCATTTTGGTGACGTCTTATTATCCGTGCGAAGTTGGGGACTAGCCTGGCTGAAATTGTCAATCCCTACTTTATAACTCTTCATAAATAAGAAGAACTTCTGTTTGTCATTCAACACTTAATTATACGCTTTACCTACAACTTCTCATTTAACTATTTTTTTTCCAGATAAGGAAACTGAGCCTTAGATTAAGTGACTTACCGAGGGTCACATAGGTAGAGCTGAAAAGAAGACCTGGGTGGCTTTGACTCCCAAGCCTGTGCCTTCCACCATTACACAATGCCGCCCTCCCGTGAGGTAATGAAATGAAATAACATCTCGGCACATAGAACTTGGAACTAGTTCTGATTTCTTCTTTCTACTCCACGCTCCAAAACAGCATCTGACCACGGGTGTCTGACAACTACTGAGAACTTCTCCGAGCGCTAGATCATAGGACACAGGTGATCAAGGGAGACTTACCTGTATATATCTTTTCAATAAGTACCTTTTATGGATTTATGGAGAAACTGGCATTCAAAGAAAGAGGAAGCTTAGCTGGGCTACCAGAAGTTTGCATCATCTTGACCTTTCCCAGGCTCGTTCACCACACACAAGGGTGAACTTTGCATTTACAGCAGCAGGGGGCAGTAGGATAATGGTGTCCGTGCCCTGGGCTTCTTGGACAAAAATGTCTCTCTGTCCTTGAAACCTTTTGATTTTGGCAGATGTGATAACTAGTCACATGCTAGCCCATTATATCATTAGAAGAAAATAAGCTTATTTTTCAAATAAAAAATGGGGTATTAAGATGCTAAAACAGAATATAATGTTGCTGATTTGTAATTGTTTTGGAAGTTATATGTTTTAGAAAGACAGCTTTTGAAAATTTTACTTATAAAACTGATTTAAAAAAATTTTACTTATAAAACTGATTTAAAAATGACTTTTGTTTCTTTTTTACAAGTAACAAATTTGATTTTGTGGGTGTTTTGGCAGTGAGGGAAATGGTGGGTGGAAAATAAATGATCATATCTTCCCTGTGGTTGTTTCATGTATTCTTAATAGATAATCTGAATAATGTTTTAAAAGGTAGACTCTAATATACTAGTTGTAAAACAGCATGGGACGTGTGTGCGCGCATGCGTGCGTGTGCGCGCGCGCGCGCGCGCGTGTGTGTGTGTGTGTGTGTGTGTGAGAGAGAGAGAGAGAGAGAGAGAGTGTGAGCCTCTAGCGATTGTTGATGTCTGAGGGGGAAGTGGGAGTTGGTGGGAGGTGGGAGTTGAGGATGGAAGGGGAGACAGGAGTCAGATATGAACAGTCTTGTCTTGGCTATGCTAATGAATCTGTAATTAATCCTTTAGGCAGGATTGAAATGGTCAGATTTGAGTTTGAAATCTGTGGAGATGAGTTGAGGAGAAATTGGAGCCTGGAGGCAGGAAAACCAATTAGAAGGCTGTTGCAGAAACGATGAAGTCTTGAACTAGGGAAGTATTAGGGATGGAGAGAAGAGGGTAGAATTAGAAATCAATAATTGACTGACTGGACGTAGGAGGGTCAAGGGAAAGCAAGAAACCTACTGTGACACTGGGTTTCTCACAAGGGCAGTGTCATCCACTCCTGAGGAAGGAGCGCGGGTGACAGCAGGTTTGGGAGGCTCACTGGAGCATGTTGTACCTGAGGTGTCTGTGGGGTATCCAGACACCAGGGTTTTCTTAAAGCCCTATGATTTGGAAGTTGAAGGGAAAGATTAGGGCTGTGTCATTAATAACGAATAATAATAGCCAGAGAGACATAGTATGCCTAATAGTTTGAGAACAAGGTCTCTGGAGTCAGGCTACCTGAGTTTGGGTTCTAGGTCCATCGTTTACTGACTGTGTGAGCTTGGGCAAGTTTCATGACTTCTCTGTGCCTTCATTTTCTCATCTGTTGTGAGAAGTAAGTGAGTCGATACAGCTAAAGCTTTCAAGTCCATACTTGGCATGTAGTAAGCACCACAGGCTTATTTGTTGCATTGTTGTTATTTTTATTTTAGCTGTCATTTATTGGATACTTGCTCCAGGCCAAGCCTGTGCTAGGAGTTTATAGGCAATTTGTTTCTTTTTTTTCTTTTTCTTTTCCCCAAAGCCCCCGAGTGCATAGTTGTGTATTCTAGTTGTAGGTCCTTCTAGTTGTGCTATGTGACACGCTGCCTCAACACGGCCTGATGAGTGGTGCCATGTCTGCACCCAGGATCCGAATGGGCGAAACCCTGGGCCACCATGTGGAGTGTGCAAACTTAACTACTCGGCCACGGGGCCGGCCCCGGCAGTTTCTCATGGACGCTGCATAACACCCTGTGATGGTGATACCGTGACTATCTAAAGAAACTCAGACCTCAGGGAGGCTGAGCAACTTTCCGAAAGTAACCTGCTGAGAATTAAAGGGCAGAGCCAGGATGCAAACCCAAGGCTGAAGGACAACAGGAGTCCAAGTCCATTTAGAAGATATATGAAACCATGAGCGTGAATGAAACCGCTCGACAGAGTGTGTAAAGGCCGAGGAGCCAGGGACACAGCACTCCTCTCTGAGCGGGAGTGAGGACAGAGCAAAGCAACTGAACACGCGCAGTGCAAGAGGTCGGAGGAGCAGCGAGTCAGCAAAGCCCATAGTCACTGTGGCCCAGTAAGAGAAGGATTTCTTTCTCAGTCTGCTCTCCTAAGCCCTCTTCTTCCACTGCCTCTAATATTGAGGTTCTACCTTTTACACTTCCCTGCGTGAAAAAAATAACTCAATAGACACGAGAATCTTGAATCCTACACAGAGGCATCTCGTCATCTAATAGATTTAACGTACGATGAAGGTACTTACAACTTAGAGCCTCAGAGCCACTGACCTCTGGTAGGTCCTACGAGCTTTCTCCTTTCCCTGAGCAGTGGCCACAGGGATTAGAATCACATCTGCACCTGTGCCCCAGCTCAGTGTTTCCTCCAGAGTCCCCTAGCCTGGAGTCACCGGCTTTGCCAGGAGTTTTCTGGGGTTTATTCTGTCTATCTGTACTAGTTGGCCAGGGCTGCCATAACAAAGTACCACGGGCTGGGTGGCTTACACAACAGAAATCTATTTTCTCACAGTTCTGGAGGCTGAAAGTCCGAGCTCCATGTGTGGGCAGGGCTGGCTCCTTCTGAGGGCTGTAAGGCAAGGACCTGTTCCAGGCGTCTCCCCTTGCCTTGCAGATGACCATCTCTTTCCATTTGTCCCTGTGTCCAAACTTCCTCTTATTATAAAGACACAGTCATATTGGATCAGGACACGGACACAAGCCACCCTAACGACCTCATTTTAACTTAATTACCTCTGTGAAGATCCTGTCTCCAAACGAGGTCACATTCTGAGGTACTGCGGGGTAGGACTTTGTGAGTTTTGAGGGGACATAATTCAGCCCATAACAATACCAACACTCCAATGACATTTACTTCAATTGTTAAAGACTTGGATGAAACCAGTATAGAAATGCAGTACAAGTAAAGAAAATATACTCTACCCTACCATTTTTTGTTATCAACCAGAGGAAAGAAGTTTTGGTTTTACATCCTCCCAGTCAGATCTTCCTTCTCTAATTCATAAGATGTTTAAGAAAGAAGCTTTCCTCGTTCTCTTGATAAGAAATAAAAATTTGCAGTCAGTTTTGGAGTCAAAATCCCTAGGTATCCCTGTTCATTCAGAAACTCTGTCTCTTGTGGTCAGTGTCCTTCAGCGAATGGGAAACCCAGGACTATCTTGACAACCATCCCTGGGTGTTAAGTGCAGACACTCTCCTAGGTGCTGTGGGGAGGAGGCAGTTTACAGAGATGGCCCTGACCTCAAGATACTCACAATTCCATGCTCTTCTTCTTAACCTTTTTGGCATCATGGAGCCTTTGGGAATCTGAGGAAAGTTTGAGCTTCTCTTCCCAGAGATATTTATATAATTATAAGCAAAATTCTGTACACAACTTATTTTGTTGTATTGGATCAAAATATTTTATATGAAGAATTGTGCCTTTTTCCTCACCTTTTGCATGCAAAATTAATTTCAGGTAATATTCTAAAAAAATAGAAAGAAGGAAAGAAAGAAATCCAAAATGTGCAAATAAAATAAAAAAAAATAAACTTTGGTTTTGCTAAAAAATAAATTTCAATGATAAAGCATCTCTGTCTCGGCTTGAATAGGAAGTGGAAATTACCGAGGGGGTCCTTGGAATGGCAGCACATGAAGTTTCCGTTTTGATGGTAACTGAAATGCTGGGCTCACAACCGCACATTGTATCAGAACAGAATCAAACAGAATCAGTTCATGTTCACAGATGACATAATGACAAGCGAACACCAAGATATTCCAAGATTATCTGAATTGGATTTATGACCTTGAATTTCCATTGGCTTCACGTCACTGAGTTTCATCGCCAGTGAGGGGATGCTGTTGATGTCAGCAAAGGGAGGATTAAGGACTCATGTTTCAATTTTCAGGTTGTCTGAGCAGAAGTACTTTCCAAAGAGTTATGCAGAGTTTCAAGTTGTCTGCGACTTTTACAGATTTGTAAAAAAGTTCATATTCTGCTTTCATTTCAGGAGAAAACATTTTGAAAAGGCAGGGAGTCAGGGCCCTGGCATTAAGAAAGTTGATGCCTTGCTCTAGATAAGCAGGACCATGGAAGGCAATGGGTCATATAGCCCTAGTCGTGTAAAGATACTTCCTCTAAGAAGTGTTACCAAGCACCGCAGGTGTTCTGTCTGTTCACAGAGTCCCCAATGAGTTTTATTTGCAAAAAGAACTTCTCAGCATTTCAAAGATGTTGATGGATTTTGAATTTCAAAAAGGCCTTGCTAAATAGGAATTCATTTTTGAAGGCATCAGCTGGCTGCGTAAAGAAGCTTTCAATTCCTCCATCACATGCCTTAAAATATTACTTTTAAAAAGTCGACCATCGTGGAATAATTTCTTTTGTTGAGGCCTCCTCTGCTCCAAACCGCACACTAACTGACCATTTCTGAGGTGCACAGCTTTGCCAGTTATCTTGTTGCTATTTTAAGACCAGGCTGCTGCATCAGGGCAGATCAAATTTTGGGAAAGTCTTGCCTTTTCAACTCCAGCTTTTTTTTTTTTTTGAAAAAGACCTGCACTAATATATTTTCGGGACTAAAAGTATGAGATTCTACTTCAGCATTTTTGGCTTCATGCTCCTTCCCGTGGCAAGAATGTTGTCATGCGACAAGCACTGGGGCTTTCGTGTTCAATCGCACACGGTGAAAGCAAAGCCAAAGCATCTTTGATATTTCTTCTTTATGATTTTATTCGACATTTTCTAACTTAAGCCAATCCTAAAGTAAACAAAGACAGACAATCATGATCATAATGGCAGGGCACATATTTTTCTAATTCCTACCAGTGGAAAGCTGTTATGACATATCGTGGCAACACTGATGACTATACTGTGCCTGTCAAAAGGAGTAGCCATACTAGACATAAAAATAACGTATTCACCAAGATGATTTGGAAAAATCACATAAAATGTTACTGCTGTTTATGTGTGTGTGCATTTCTGTCCACGTGCATGTGTGTGCACGCATCTCCACATGCCTGATTCACAGACCTCCCTCTGATGCCCTTCGGTGGACGTTGAGCTAAGAGCCCTGCTGTAAAGGCGTGGACAGTAGCTTCAACCAAACCCAAAATCCAATATGATGACAAAGATGGATGTGAGCCTAATGGTGGGAGAGACCCACTTGCTCTTGACTTTAAAAAAGGCCTCACAAGGACCCAGTGAGATAACATTGGAGCTGCAACTTGAAGGTCAATTAGTAGTTTATTAGATTGAGAAGAGGAGAAAGGACATTCCAGACAGAAACTAAAAAGGGAGATGCCACAATCTGGGAAATGAGGGTAGTGTAGACAGCTCTAAGTTGTATCTTGGAAGCATTCAGCTATGCAGACAGCACAAACTACTTAGGCTTGAATTTGAACTCTGCTATTTGTCTATGTGGTCCTGGACAAGTTACTTAATCTCTTTTTGCCTCAGTTTCCTCATTTCTAATTTGGGAATGGCCATTGGGAGGTCACCTCGTGCCAATTATCTTGTGTTTGTTCACATAAAATTTCTTTAATCCCTCTTTGCCATGCCATGAACATCCTATAAAAATGGATACAGCCATCCTTCCCTTTGTGTAGGGTAAATAACAGTAATAGTAGTAGTAATTCCAATCACTGGAATATAGTGAGCCTCTACTCTGTGCCAAGCATTGCGGTACTGTTTTGTAATACAGTACAACAACTTTTGTATACATGTTTTACACGTATCATCACATTTCGTCTTCATGACATTGACATAGAGGCTGCCATTGTGTCCATGATGAGGAACTGAGGCTTAGAGAGGTTAAGAGACATAGCCAAAGTTTCTCAGAGAGCAGCCATAGAGCCAGCACTTAAATCAGGCTCTTTCCCGTTCTGAGTTCTAAATTCCCTCCAGGAGCTGGTCTTCTTTAGTTGTGTCCAGTGAGCTCTGTGCCTGGATTCACTCTCTCTGGCCAGCCCCTCAGAAGGATGCTCCCCTTGGATGGTCTGCTCACATTCGATTAACTTCTTTCCATGAGGCTCAGATCACTCTGGCTGCATATACCTCAGTCTGTGTGCGAGTGACACATGCCCCACTTGACCTGGTTCTGGGGGACACTGTGATTCTGCTAGGGCCCACAGCTGCAGGACCCTGTTTATCTGGAAGAGGAGATTTGATGCACTAATGAGCTATTGTCAGGCCCAAGAAAAATACTTTCTCCTGGAATGTCCTGAAAACAAGTGCGCTTTACCTCTGAGTGAGATGAAAATGTGTGAAGCAAAAGCTGTGACTGCCCTGGGTCTCACTTGTATGTTTAGGAAACTGAGCGTAGGAAGGACAGAGAAAGAGAGAAAGAAAAAAAGAACACTCAAAAAAAAAACACCCCAAAGCCAGATTTTTTAAAAAGGTGTTCATGGCGTGGAGGCAAGGTATTTCTCTGGGGTCTGTACACACATTTGCTGGGCTCCTTTTCATTTCTTTTCAGGAATTTTGCCAGATTACAATCAATGGAGAAGCGCATTCTGCCTGAGGGAAATGATTTCAGCTGGATCTAGCTTGATTTAACAGTTTGCATTTCTGAATTTCCTCCTTCATATCTTTCCCTGTCCAATTATCTTATCCATCCTAGCTCGAGGTTATAGGAGGACAAGTATCTTAGCTGACGTCTTAGTCCATTCAGGCTGCTATAACAAAATACCACAGCCTGGGTAGCTTATAAACAATAGAAATTTATTGCTCACAGTTCTGGAGGCTGGAAGTCCAAAATCAAGGCACCAAGATGGTCGAACCTTGGCGAGAGCCCTCATTCCTGATTCATAGCTGGTGCCTTCTTCCTGTAGCCTCACCTCATGGGAGGGGCTGGGCAGCCCTCTGGAGCCTCTTTGGAAGAACACTAATCCCATTCATAAAGACTCCACCCTCGTGACCTAAGAACCTCCCAAAGGCCCCACCTCCACTTGCCATCATCTGTAGGAATTAGGATTTCCGCACATGAATTTGACAGAGACACAAACATTCTAATCATGGCAGTTGATCTCTGCCTTTTTAATTTATTTAGGTTGATTTTGCAAAGGAATGTGGTAAAGAGTGAAAAGGACTGGACGCAGAAAATTAAACTAAGGACTTCCCAACCTTGACTTCCTGCCCACCCCACCCCTCTGGAGAAGATTTGGGCTAAGGGTACAGTCATCCACAGCCCTGTCAACTCCCTGGGCTCCTGTCTGATTCCAATTTGAAAACAGTGTCTCATGCTCCCTGCCGCAGTGGATAAATCTTTCCTCCTGCCTAAGATAGTTACACTGAAAGTCACACAGATGGACCTTCTGAGGGGCATCATTTGCTTTCCTTAGTATTCCTCACCCAAATTTTGACTATACAATGTATTTTCAGCTAGATTTGCTGTCACTTCAAAGGCATGTTTACAAATATTAATTAGGGAGTGATTTCTTTCAGGAAAACATATTTAAAAAAAGTTTAATAACATGAGAAACCTCTCTCATAACTTACTTTCTGTACCATAAAAAATATTCATACACACCGTGGCATGTATTAACCACGGAGTCTCTGACATGAAAGGCTCTAAATGAGGAAGCCAGGATAAAGAAAATGTTCTATTTATATTTGAAGCAATCTGTACACAAGAAGGAGCTCAGTGCTAATCGTACTTGAGTTACGGTTACATCCGATGTGATGGCTGACCACACTGCAGTTTCATTTCAGTCTGGTTCTACCTCAAGGAAGTTGTTTCTAAGGCCCAGTCGCGAGAGCTTGTTACAGGCTGCCACGTGTACAATGAACACGCGCAGCCACGCTGTCAAGAACTTCTGCTTCCTCTGCCTGAGACCAGGCAGGTTCTCAAAACACTTCAGGAGCTTTAAATGAGTCCTCAAGAATCCCCTGTGAAGTGGGACATTTTCATCTGCCTCCAAGCAGGATGTAAAACATTTATTTGACTTGTTTAAGGTCACAGAGAAAGAGAGCAACAGAGAGAGCCAGAGCAAACAGAAACAGGAACTGAGCTCCAGGGTGAACCAATCCCATAAAGTCAAGGAGATGAGCACAGGTGGGAGTGGCAGGGCTGGAGGTGTTCTTCACAGGATGACACTGTGAATTCAGGAGAATGTATTCTATGTGCCTTTCCTCGACTGAGAAGGCATCAGAGAATGGAGTGGGAGGAGAAAGAGGCAGTGTGGGGAGACAGGAAGAAGAAAGCAAGATCAAAGGTCAAATGTCAGGATAAGGGGCGGGGAGAGAGACACTGAGGCCGAATGCGGAGGTGATGGGGTTGGAGGAGTAGCATCGGAAAAGCAGACAGAAACAGGTCTCAAAAGAGTGGCAGGCAGAGGTTTGTTTTGTGTCTGGGTCTTAATTTGTGAAGGGGACTGAGTGACAACAGGGAGAGGTCAATGTCACTGGAAGAAGAGTTTAATGTTACTCACAGTTGTTCTAGAAACAAGAGGCACAGCTCACCACACATGGACACATGAGAAACACCATGTTTTGGCCAGGAAGTAGAAGCGGGAGTGGGGGTGAGGGTGGGTGGATGAGCACTTAGGCCGTGGCCTTTATTGGGGCTTCTGTGAGAAACCCAAGGCAGGGCAGGTTAAATAGTTTAAGATTGGCTAGTTTGAATAATTTCGGTGGGCTTTGGGCTTTAGGAGTGGTCTCTAGTTGCCTAGTGCCTGGCCCTGGGATGATTAAGGTGGAGGAATATTGCCTCCTGAGGTGTACAGGCCAGATGGAGGAGGGGAGAGCTCTGGGTTGACAAGTTTGCAATATCAAATAGCTTGCCCTTTGCTGTCTCTAAGAATTGGTTAGCCCTGAAAGGGGCAGTCTCTCCTCAGCCAGAAAGGCTTTTTTAATGATGTCAGAGCATCATAACAATCAAAAAAATTAAAAACATGATTAATACAAGATTTGGTTGGCCTAGGAGGTAAAGTAGGGAGGTTAGAATGGATGGGCACGTGGCCGAAGGTCCCTCAGACTGTGATACTTAGTGACTACAATGGAAAAGGCTGGAGTGGGAAATTATCTTCAAAGGACATGGACCCATCTCTGACATTGATGTAGACTTGCTCAATCCACTGTGAGGCTTTGCTATTTTGTCTGTAGAAATATTTTCTGGCTTTTGTGTGGGTATGACGGAGCTTATAATTCTCAATTTGGAGGAACTGGTATATCTTGGAAAAGATTCTAACTTCATCCAACGGAAACTACTACCAAGTTTCCCTTTCCCAAACCTGGTTTAATTCTGCAGCACCAACTATATCTTCTCCTTGTTGAGCGTAGACCTTGCAGTTTTGATCTTCCCCATCCTGTCTGGCTTCTCCTACTTTATCCAAACCATGATTCCCAGAGCTGTCCACCAAGCCTCAAGCCTGCCCAGGCTTCACTTTAGAGACCCGTCTGCACTGGCTAACCTCCTTCTACTTTCTGACTCTTCCTTCCCCTCCTGATCCGGAGCATTTATCCTGAAGTGCTTTTCTCTTGGTTCTCTCTCTGTTTTACCTTTAACTCCAGCCCAAATTTGCCATGATCTGTGGCTCCTTAAAAGAGTTTCCCCATTCTCTGTATGGAAATCAGATTAAACCCCCCTGCTTCCTGCCAGTGGATTTGGTCTCTGGGGTATGTGGAGATGGAAGAAGTGGACATATTTCCAATCAATTCCTTATTATAGTTTCTCCTCCAGAGCTATAAGACAGTTGTAACAGATCTCACAGCTCCAGAAAGATTATTTATAATCTTTGTGACCTCATAGCAAAAGTGTTCAACTCCCTTTTGAGCAAAAATAGTGAAAACAGTAACAACAGGAACAACAAAAAACCAGCTAATATTCATCAAACATTTACTAAGTCCCAGAGACTGTTCTAAGCATTTTACATACTGAGCTCACTTCATCCTCACCACCATCCTATGAGGTTGGTACTCTTACCAATCACAATTTAAAGAAGAAGATTCAGGCATAGAGAGCTTACGTAACTTGTCCCATGATGCCGGGGAACGTAAATCCTACTTCCAATCTCTATCCCTCAGCGCCCTTTGCTGTGGAAAAAAGCTGAATCGTTTAGTCACTAGGAAATGGGAATTTAAACCACAATGATATACTCACTAAAATGGCTAAAATAGCAAGCGGTGATGGGGCTATAGAACAACTGAAACTCTCACACACTGCTGATGGGAATTTAAAGTAGCACTGCCACTTTGGAACACTGTCTGACACTGTCTTGTGAAGTTAAACGTACATCTACCATCCAACCCAACCACTCTACTCCTACATATTTACTCTAGAAAAAATAAAAAAAATGTCCCCACAAAGCCTTGTTGTGAATGTTCATAATGGTTGTGCATAATAGCTGAAAACTAAAAACAACCTAAATATCTATTAACTGATGAATGGATTAAGTGTGGTATATCCATTCAATGGAATACATTTCAGCAAGAAATGTATTCAGTAAGAAAGAACTAACTACAGATGCATGCAATAACGTAGATAAATATCAAAATTACTATGCTAATCAAAGGAAGGCAGACACAGAAGACTGCAGAATGTGTGACTCCATTTATATGAAATTCTGGAAAAGGCATAACTATAGTGACAGAAAACAGATTAGTGGTTGCCAGGCGCTGGGGATGGGAGAGAGGATTGACTGCAGAGGGCAAGAAAGACTGTTCTCTTTCTTGATTGTAGAGATGGTTACGCAGTTGTATACATTTAACAAAACCCATTGAATCGTACATTTAAAATTGATGAATTTATTATATATAAAGTATAACTCAATAGATCTGATTTTAAGAAGGAAAATAATACACAACTCAGTTAAAAAAAAAATCGAGCAGTTCTAGTCCCAGAGCTACAACCAACATGCTCTCTGACTTTAGGCAAATTACTTAGCATTAATGGCAACAATTTCTTCTCTAATAGGAGGAAGCTAATAAATGTTTTCCTAACGTACAAGATTATTATGAAGACAAAATAAGATAATGGATAATAGGTAAGAAAATACTTTTTTTTGTGTGCGTGAGGAAGATTGTCCCTGAGCTAACAGCTACATCTGTACCAATCTTCTTCTATTTAACATGGGGTGCCGCCACATCATGGTTTGACAAGTGGTGCTAGGTCTGCACTTAGAATCCAAACCTGCAAACCCCAGGCTACTGAAGCAGAGCATGTGAACTTAACCCCTACGCCACTGGGCCAGCCACGAGAAAACACTTTAAAGAGAGAAAAAGGGGCACTGTTTGGCACAGGGCATCAAAGTCGCCCAGAGAGTGCCCCTCCTCTACTTGATGCTGTCACCAGGAGGCTCTACCCAAGATACAGCAGCCCTTCAACAGCCATCACACAAGACACCTGGAAAAGTGGCCAACCCAACCCAAATGAATGCTATCCATTTTCCGATGGGACTACAGCCGCTTGCAAGTCCATCAAATGAAGATATGTATCAAAATAAAGCAAAATGTGAAGAAGAGATGAAGACGTATGTCTATTTCTAAATTGTTAAACTTATTCTTGCCATGTAACTAGCCAGCATGGGTTGTGGAGTCAGGCAAATGTGGTTTAAGATCTGGATGCACACTTCTGAGCCGTGGATGCTGCATAAGTGTCAACTCATCTCTAAACCTCCTTCACTGGTAAAATCAGGGAATTGTAGAGAGGATTACACGAGATAAAGCATAAGGAACTCAGTGCGGTGCCTGGCACAGAGGAAGTGCTTCGTGATGCTAATAAATAAATAAATAATTAGCTGATTTATTGTTATTGCTGGGGTCATTCCTCATTTCATTTATAACTTCTACTTTATCATCATTAGTAATTTCTTCGAATCGTATTTCCTGGGTGTAGCTTGTTATTCCCACTTGATGAACATTGGCTAGGATTAAAGACGTGTATTTTAGGAGACCTGGAAGCCACTACTGACAGTGATAAGGACAAGCTTGCTCATGCTCCTTAGGCCTCAGTTCCCAGAGGGTGAGAAAAGTTGCCATCCATCGTCTAAATGTCGATGGGGATGTCACCCACATTCGAAATCTGCTCAGCTGCATTTCAATCTCTGGGAAAGTTTTCCCACTAGAAGTACGTTCTTAACAGTAGATTTGCTTCTTTTTCCAAGATCATTTCTGACCTGATAGTTTATTAGTTGGTCCCTCTAGTGGTCTGAAAGCAATAAGACACTCCACCAGTAGGTTCCTTGGAGGCGTCCCACAGCCCACGTTTATACCACTGAGGGGCCTCTGAAGGGGACATTTGACCGAGGACTGCCTTTGTTGTTGGCTAATGTACTTTTATCGTGAAGCTTTGTCTTTTCTTTTATTTTTCCATTAAACTCAAATGAGGATGTAGAAATATGTATTCCTTATAGATGGAAAGTTCTATAGTCTATAAAACTAAGTTCTATAGTCTGTTAAACATCGGAACTACTACATTTTTCACTTTATGATCAGAGCAGACCGCAGAATATAATTCCTACTGAAAACTTTAATACTAGAAAATTAAGCGGGAAAAACCAACTCTGAAGAAAAGTTGAAGTTCATCAAATTGTACTGGACTAGTGGATGTTACAGAGGCAAGGTTAATAAAAATATGAGAATGACATGTTTTAAAAATGAAAAAAGACCACATGATAAACAAAGTAATGGGAATTACTTCAAAAATAAAACAACTTTTACCTAGAAGAGAATTAATACACTAGTAAATGTCCTCCTGAATCAGAAATGTGTCGTCGTGTTAGGGAATTGTTGGAGCTGAAGTTCGATGATTCTTTCAGATCCTCTTCAGCTTGCAACTCTCTTAGATTTGCAGCTCATAATCAATTCCACAATTGAGGGTTATTGATATAATTTTTTTTTGAAGATTTTATTTTTTTTCCTTTTTCTCCCCAAAGCCCCCAGGTACATAGTTGTATATTCTTCACTGTGGGTCCTTCTAGTTGCGGCATGTGGGACGCTGCCTCAGCGTGGCTTGATGAGCAGTGCCATGTCCACGCCCAGGACTCGAAGCAACGAAACACTGGGCCGCCTGCAGCGGAGCGCGCGAACTTCACCACTCGGCCACGGGCCAGCCCCTTTTTTCCTTTTTTAAATTATTGTCTTATTGAAGTACAGCCTACATACAGAAAAGTACACAGATCATACATTGACAGTTCAAAGCATTTTTACATTGAATCGCTTTTGTATTTTTCCCAGTTATTCTCCTTTCCATCAAAGATAATTACTCTCTGGCTTTTATCATCATGGCTTTGCTTTTCTGTTTTATAAATTTATATAAACAAAATCATACGGTATTTACTCTTTTGTGCCTGCCGTTCTCTCACCCCCATATTACTTTTGTGCGACTCGTTCATATTGTTGTAATAGTAGTTTGTTCATTTTCATCACTGTATAATATTCTATTGTATGAATATATATATATATATATATTAATTTGTGTAATAAACCACTCCTACGTTATATGAAGGAGAAACGTATATAACGTGCACCATAGGACAGATTCCAGAATGCTGATAGCAACACTAGTCCAACCTCAATGTCCATCAGCATATTTTCTTCCAGTTTGGTGGTTTGCCCTTTTCCTTTCTTAATGATTTCTTTTGAAGAACAGAAGTTCTTAATTTTAACGTAGTCCAATTTATCAGTCTTTTTCTCTAAGGGTTGTGCTTTTTGTGAACTGCTTAAGAAATCTTTGCCTAGACCAAGGTCATTAACACATTGCCAGTTATCTTCTAGATTTATTGTCCTGTCTCTCATATTGAAACCTGCAAGCTGCCTAGAGTTGATTTTCTTCTGTGGTATAACGTAGGGTCAAGGTTCATTTTTTTTCCTATATGGACATCCAATTTAACCAGCACCATTTAGTGATGAGACCATTACTCTTCAGTGTCATGTTTTTCTACTGGTTTTAAATAACACTAACCAAATGGAGAAACACCTGAGACAAACTTTTTTTTCCATTATCTATACATCTTTTTATTTGTGTGAGTATCTGGAATCTATGGTAAAAGATTTCTCTATTTTTTGCTAAGGCAGACTTGCTTTTTAAGATACGTTTTAATGATCCTTAAACCAAGACCACCACCAGATTTGACCACGGTCTTGGATTTTTCCACGGTCTTGAGAAAGCAAACGAAATTGGTTTTTGTTTTGCTTTTATTTCTTTTTGAATAATTGTCAGGAAATGAAAGGAATAATGCTTGAGGTCAAACTTCTTTCCCAAGATAAAATATATGTTTGCTGAAAAAAATCTGTGCTTTCATAAAAGGAAAAAAAAAGCAGACTTGTCACTGAAATGTAGTTGGCATCATGGAACTGAAAGATACATGGGTTTCTGGGATTATTGAAGAAATATAAACATTTTTTTAAAAGTCTTGACTTCCAAGCTTCAAGAAAATCACACACTTGGCTTAGGTGTCAAGAGTGGTAGCCTGATGGAGAGAGAGTTGAAAGGGCACTGGACCGGGAGTCATGTCCCTGGGCCCCGTTCCCACTCTGCCACTCGATGCTCCTCCAACTCTTCTTCATTTTCTTCCTTCATGCAATGAAGTGCTCCAGGTCAGTACTCATTGTTTTCTTCCTGATGTGACTGTGTCACATGTGTTTCATTGCACAACCTGTTCCCAGGTGCAAGCCTGGGCCACAGTCTGGTCCAGCTCATTAGTATCATTTCTAGCTTTACCTTGTATTCGGGAAGCTTTCCTGAAGGCAAGAAGATAAAAGCCTACTACATAGCAGTCAGCTTTCACCCTCTGTAATTTGTTAAACCTAATTTTCAACTCATTATTACTATAAGCTCTCTAGTGACCACACTACACCGAGAACTTGGAATAGCCTATAATTCTTCATGGACCCCTCTCATTTTTTTTTCCTCAACTTTCGTAACCCCAAATCCTAGACATTATTGGCTTGTCTTGCGATAGGAAGAATGTTGATTTTTCCAGTAGTGCAAAGGAAATGTGTGGTTCCTCTTACAAGTTCCCAGCTAATTCCACCTTTGACCAGAGGCATGTATTTATTTGCTTAGAGCTTAAAGATTGAAGATAAGTTGTGCCTATGAAATACAGTATAATTAACTCACAACTTGTAACAATTGTATTTCATTGACTCTAATATATTATCAATTGTAAGATGCATCATTTTGTTAAGCATCAGTGAAAAGGAAAAAGAATGCTCTTAATTAAACCATGAGATGTCAACCATAAGATACATTCCAATTTAAAAAAAATATTAAAATTCATAAAAATCTTAGAATTTATGAAATGCAGTAATCATATTAGTTCTCTAACTAAATGATTTGCAGCATCATATCCAAGAAAAAAAGGTATAGATAGGAGCATGGTAGTCCCCAGACTCAGCTGTTTATCAGACTACCTGGGGATCTCTGGATCCTTCCCCTTGCCCGCTGAACTGGAATAGCGGGGGATAGGTCCAAGGAATGTACATTAAAATAAACCAGACAGCACGTTAAACATTTCCGACTTGGTTCTGCTGGTCATTCATATTTGGAAACGATGGGAACAGAGGAAGCTTATCTCTGAAAATTGGCTTTTCGTCTCTATCCCTCTGTGGCTGTTGCCTAATCTCTAGAACCAGCAAAAGGGGCTGTCAGTGGAAGAGCTACTTGGAATGCTACATTTTTTTTTTTCTCGTCTGTAAAAAGTAAAAGGATTGAGGCCGGCCTCCATGGTGCAGCGGTTAAGTTCTCACGTTCCGCTTCAGCAGCCTGGGGTTGGCCGGTTGGGATCCTGGGTGCTGACCTACCTACACACCTCTTGTCAAGTCATGCTGTGGCAGGCATCCCACATATGAAGTAGAGGAAGATGGGCACAGATGTTAGCTCAGGGCCAGGCTTCCTCAGCAAAAAGAGGAGGATTGGGGGCAGATGTTAGCTCAGGGCTAATCTTCCTCAACAACAAAAAAAAGAAAGAAAATGGATTGATGGTGGTCTAATGCTGTTCATGTTTTCAAAAGCTGGGGGTGTGAGTTCTGTTAATACTGAAATTGATTCCTGGGAAAAAGTTTAAAACAAGTATTAAGCAGACAGTTTGGTATTTTAGAAAGGAATAAGTTGATCACAAGAACCGTAAGATAAATTTGATACCCAAATTAACTTGTTTTTTCTTCCTTTTATTTTTCAAGTAAGATTATTAGGTTATATACATAGTGTTTTTCAAGTGCAGCAAGGCTCTTGAGAAGCCTCCAATGATATCCTTGAGGATTCGATGATGAATGATGTACTAGATAATATTAAGTGAGTTTACTTCAAGGCTGGCCAAATAAATGAAACAAGGTTCTATCCTTGACCCTATCTTATTTATTTTTTGGGCAAATTATTTGACTGAAGACATAATAGCACACATTTGTCCAATTTGAATGTGACCAAAGCTGGGAGCGCTTACTAGCACTAAAATCAATCAAACTAACATGGGTTATATGATCTTGACATGCTGGAACATTAGGGGAAAAAATTAATTGAAAAACTGTGAGCTCTCATATTTTGCTTGGAAAATTTAATCTGAACAGTTATGGTGTACATACTGTTGAGAAGTCTGAAAAAGTCTTGAGCATTTCAGTTGATCTGAAGTTTACCGTAATTATAAGGTGCAATGTAACTATTGAAAAGCTTAAAATATTACCATGCTACCAGGAAAGTCGCTAGCTCCCTTAATAGAATAACTTTCTAATTCTCCAGGCTTGGCAGTGGACAGAGTCTCCAGTTACGGAGGAGTGGATGGACCTCACTGCTGTTCCCCTACCCTTTAGGAGATCCCATTGGCACCAACAAGCTGTACCCTGTATATTCTTATTCTGGAACAAGCTATAATTTAACTAAAGGCTCCAGGAAACTGGAGGGAATTTCCACACAAAGACTACCATACACAATCAGCCTCTAGGAATGGCACTTCTTAGAGAACAGAACCCTAGCTCTTCTCAGGGTCCCCTGTGGGGGTGACCTCCTGTCCAGCCAGAGGGTTATAGCCCCTTGATAACCATCCACTCGCTTCCCTATGCAGCATCTAATTTCTCCATCACCCAAGAGCCTCCAAACACTTCTAAAGACCCATAGTAGAGTAAGGAAGATGATCCGTTCCTTTTTAATTGTAGACTCCCTTCCAAGTTACAATTCTATTCCCAGGATGTTTCTTTTCCATGGATAACTGACACTACTCTGGGAATGACTACTTCATTACAATGAGACCCCAATTTCTACTCATGTGATTGGCATTTCCTTGGCCTTAATAAGACAAT
Source organism: Equus przewalskii (assembly GCF_037783145.1). Taxonomy (NCBI): domain Eukaryota; kingdom Metazoa; phylum Chordata; class Mammalia; order Perissodactyla; family Equidae; genus Equus; species Equus przewalskii. Next base: position 79,865,949 of record NC_091834.1, read on the forward strand.
CATGTCATAATACAATAAACTGATGTTAGTACAAGATACACACATATGAGCAGAGCGTGGATGTCCTTTCTGTCACACCATATTATTACCAGTATTAAGAAATAATGCCTCTGATTTTACAGTATACCAAATGTTTTCTCTTTTTTTCTTTTGAGGAAGATTAGCCGAGTTAACTGCTGCCAATCCTCCTCTTTTTGCTGAGTAAGACTGGCCCTGAGCTAACATCCGTGTCCATCTTCCTCTACTTTATATGTGGGACACGTGCCACAGCATGGCTGGCAAGCAGTGCCATGTCTGTACCCGGGATCTGAACCAGCGAACCCAGAGCCGCCAAAGTGGAATGTGCACACTTAACTGCTGCACCACCAGGCTGGCCCACAGTATACCAAATCTTGAATGTTAAATTCAATTCTGCACATCAAAACTCAAGAGAAACTTTAGCAAACTGTTGTGTTTCCCAAAGAAGGAGCCTAGATTGAAGAAATTGGGAAAATGAAGCTTAGAGAAACAGGAAGATATCACAGCTCTCTTCAAATTCCATTCAGATGAGGAAGCTCTTGAAGGACGTTCCAACAGTGTAATTTTCAAGGTTCTTTTCCTCTCAAAGATTTCTGATTCTCTGAGTTGTTCTGTTTCATTCTAGATAGAACCAAGACCATTGGGCACAAATGCAGGGAAGCTGACTGGGTCAATATGATTAAAAACAAAAACTCGCAAATACATAGCATGGTCCCCATAAAAAGGCGGCCTTAGGATGTATGCTGTCTATTGTTTACAATCTCTCAGGAATTCCACTGGAATGAGTGCTGGCTAGTGAGTGGTAAATAGCACAGGGTCTGCAGCTGGATTGTTTGATTCAAATCCTGGATCCACCACTCACTACCTGAGACCTTGGGTATGCTATTTAAACTCTCTGTTTCTCAATTACTTCTTTAGCTGTCTAATGGGGATAACAATAAGGTCGTTAGGGGGATAAAATGAATTATAATTGAAAACTTCATAGAACAATGGAAGGCATATATTAAACACAATAATTGTTGGGTATTATTAGGTCCTTCCAAACACTAACATTCTGTGATTGTAATCTTAGTTGTTTTCATCTTTCCTGACATTTTTTATAGATAAGAAAGAGTTCATTAATATAACACCCAGATAGGGCAAATGCTTGGGTTGATGAGCTGTTTTGGCTGTGTGCTACGGTTTAAAGGCCACTTAGTAGAAATATGAAACAGGTTTTAAAATAAGTAAGTTTATATTGTTGCAAAAACTATTTATAATTTGGTGCTTCTTAGGTGACTTTGAATTAAATTTAATTTAGCATTAATAACAAAAACTTAAGTACAAGAATAGTAAATACTGAAAAAAAGGTAAGCAATGCAAAATTGCCTAAGTAAATGAAAAATTCTTCTGGGCTAATTTTTAAGCATATAAATAAACATATATAATTTTATACAGTTTACCAAAAAATGGAATCATTCTCACACACTGATTTGAAATTTCCTTTTTTAAAAAAAATTAAGACAATTTTTTTGGAGTAGTTTTAGGTTCACAGCAAAATTGAGGGGAAGGTACAGAGATTTCCCTGAGACCCACTACTGCCACACAAGCACAGCCTCTTTCGTTGTCAACAGCCCCCACCAGAGTGTGCGTAAAAGAAACATCTCAGACTATTTCTTCAGACTCTGAGCCTGTGCCCAGTTGGGACATGAGCTGTTTGGTTTTAAGCAACAATGATGCCTTGCCTTTTTAAATAAGAGTAAAGAGTCACTGATTTGGAATATTAACGATGAAGACCACATGACAAAGGAGAAAACGTGTCAATGTATGGAGTAAGCGGAAGTTTCTTATGTGTAAACAAAAAGTGAAGGTTGTCGTCAATTGAGAGTGTTTACCATTTTTCATGTGAATTGATGATGTGAGGTGCCATTTTCACTGTCTGCTTAAATCCTATCATGAAAGGATTTTTCTATTGGTCTGGGAACAGCAAAGAAGCAAAATTAGTATATCATATTCCTAATAGGTTTGAAATTAATAGAAAAACAGTTAAGTCAATTCTTTTTCCACTCCAGGTTTCCTTTGAATAATGAATTTCTTGAGCATTTAAAATGTGATAGGATTGACTCTAAATCAATTTAAACATGTTGTGACTGGAACAATCCATTTTATAACACAAGAATAATTTTTCATGTCACATTTCTAAAAAGAAATAAGTATTCACATATGGAAGAGAAGCCATGACTTTTTAAGAAAGATCATACATATGTACACTAAGAGAGAAGTTATATGCACTATAGTGTTCTAGTTTCTAGACATATCTGGAAACCACGTAAAGATATTATTCACATATTAGATTTCCACTTCCTATTAATTTTGACACTGGTTTAATTAAGTCGATTGGTAACACTGAATAACTGATGTGACCTTTGCAGAAGTAAAGTGATAGCTTAAGCTTAATTCTGAAAATGTGCATTATGAAGACAAGACATTGATTTCTACCCAAACATCTCTGATTGGATCAGAGACTTTTAAATTCATAAATGGAAAATTATCTTGCTAATTCTGTGCAAATCATCATGGGAATTGGAAGTAGATCCTGATTTATTCCTTTGCAGGGTTATTCCTATGCTGCCTAGTCATGCACCAAGGTCAACCCAGCTCACTTCTTAGTGCCATAGTTAAGCTCTTTTCAGTGCCTGAAGTATGGACTTGTATAGGATACTAAGATACTATCTTCTATACACTACTACTTCCCTTTATTTTTTGCTTAGGATTTTGTTAAATCTTTGTAGGACATAACTCTTCTATAGGAAGGCATTTTGTAGTCTATGTTGTCTTTAATTCTTTTATTCGACATGTATTAACTGAGTTCCAACATGGCCAGACACTGTTCTAGACAGTGGGGCTACATCTGCGATCAACAGAGACCAAGATTCCTGCTGCGGAGATTCTAGTGCAGAGAGAAAAAATAAACTATAATAAATAGACAAGTTAAATAGAATGTTGGAAGGCAAAAAGTGCTATGGAAAATAGGAAAAATGCAGTAGAGAAAGGGAGGTCAGGAGCTCCTGGTAGAGTTGTGGCGCAGGTTACAGTGGTAAATGTGATAGTCAGGGCGGGCCTCACTGAGAAGTGATATTTGAGTAAAGACTGGAAGTGGTGAAGGAGCATTTGACAACAACAACAACGATATGCTTTTCATTAAAACAACATGTTTTTAAAATATTAAGAGAGCATCGCAGATTTCCCTGCGCCCAACCTGTTTTCCTATTAACCCTAGATCTATGGGTTAGCATCTTTTATATTTCTATTCTTTTCAGCTGCATTTATGGTGCTTAAATATAGAATTGAGCTTATTATTGCATAATTGTTTCCTGATTTTTTTTTTTTTTAGATTTTCTTTTAATTGAAGGCAAAAGGAAATGCTGAAGAAATGATGCTGTATTTTAAGCTAGGAAAGATATTTTGGAAATCCTTTTCTTCTTGATTTTTTTACGAAAATGTTTCTGATGTGCATAGCATTGCTTTCATCTTCACTAAGAAAATGTAGCATGTAAATTATATAAATAACACTAAGAGCAATAATGAATATTTATTCAGTGCTTATCATATACCAGTAAGATCTGGGGCTTGGTATTTACTCCACATTATTATCCTAACAAAATCCTTATGATAGTCCTGTGAGGTAGCTCACATTATCCCCATGTCACAGGTAAGGAAACCCAGATTACAGAAGTTAGTAAATGGCAGAACTATGATTTTAACTCACATCGGCTTCGATCCAAAATTTTACTGCTTAACTTGCCACTGAACCCAAGTAAACACAGCACAGTTGTAAAAGGCAAGATCATTTTGGATAGCATGGACACGAACAATTTTTATTTTGAGAATTGTGTATTTACATGAAATTGACATTCTCACTAGGTCTCACGAGATGTGAGAGAGAAAGAAAGTAAGAAAGAAAGAAAGAAAGAAAGAAAGGGATCCTGACATTTGGAATGGTGACATTTGGGAAGATTTGGAGAAAGCTAAATCTCTGAACTGCCCAGAATCACTCACCTTTTCTCTTCCATATCTTGAGGAAGATATAGAAATCAACCTTTGATTGTTGAAAACAGCTAAACATTTCTCTTAAGAAAGTACTATCTTTTCACTAGTTACAAGAATATGAAATTACAGAGCCTCAGGGATAAAATGCAAATTTAGATTTGGAAAAGAAAAGTTCCAACCAGAATTGACTAGTTTATATCTTTGAAAATTTTAGTTATATCATTTTCTCATTCAGTGTAGTAATTATTGATGAGAAGCTTCTGTGGTGAGGTAACCTGTTAGATCCTGATCCCTTGACTTCAAGAAGATGGCATAACACAGAGCCATTAATATTCCAGCCAATATAAAATGGCATTTGTGACATGTACATCCAAAGAATGGTCTGCTGCTCTATGAACAGCTGTGAAAGGAGGCTTGATTGTTCAGGGGGAAGTCTTCCCTGATGGGTTGGCGTTAACCAAGCAAAGAGGCAGGGACTAGCATTTCAAGTAGGCCAAATGGCATGTGCACGTACTCTATGGTGGTAGGGATAATGTTAGAAGGAGGGACTTTAAGAAGGCCACCATGGCTAAGGTGGAGAGAGCAGTGTGAGCGAATGAGGTACAGTATGAGACTAGCTTTTTAAAACATTTTTTATTTTATTGAGGTCATAATAGTTTGTAACATTGTGAAATTTCATTATTTGTCAGTCACCATATATATGTGCCACTTTATCACTTATGCCCACTCCCCAACCTCCTTCCCCTTTGGTAACCACTAATCTGTTCTCTCTGTCCATGTGTTTATCTTCCACATATGAGTAAAATCATACTGTGTTTGTCTTTCTCTGTCTGGCTTATTTTACTTAAAATAATACCCTCAAGGTCCATCCATCTTGTTGCCAATGGGATGATTTGGGGTTTTTTTATGGCTAAGTAGTATTCCATTGTATATATGTTCACCATATCTTCTTTATCCAATCATCAGTTGATGGGCACTTGGGTTGCTTCCACTTCTTGGCTATTGTGAATAACGCTGCAGTGAACAGAGGGGTGCATAAGTCTCTTTGAATTATTGATTTCAAGTTTCTTGGATAAATACCCAATAGTGGGAAACCTGGGTTGTATGGTATTTCTACTTTTAATTTTTTGAGCAATCCCATACTGTTTTCCATAGTGGCTGCACCGGTTTGCATTTCCACCAGCAGAGTAGGAGGGTTCCCTTTTCTCCACATCCTCCATCCACATTTTTTATTTTTTGTCTTAGTAATTATAGTCATTCTAACAGGTGAAGGTGATATCTCATTGTAGTTTTGATTTGCGTTTCCCTGATGATTAGTGATGTTGAACATCTTATCATGTGGCTGTTGGCCATCTGTATGTCTTCTTCAGAAAAATATCTGTTCATATCCTCTGCCCATTTTTTGATCAGCCTGTTTGTTCTTGTGTTGTTGAGTTGTATGAGTTCTGTATATATTTTGGACATTAACCTCTTGTTGGATATATGATTTGCAAATATTTTCTCCCAGTTGGTGGGTTGAATTTTCATTTGTTCCTGGTTTCCTTTGCTTTGCTGAGGCTCTTTAGTTTGATGAAGTCTCCTTTGTTTATTTTTTCTTTTGTTTCCCTTGTCCAACTAGACATGATATTTGAAAAGATGCTTCTAAGATCAATGTCAAAGAGTGTACTATTTATATTTTCTTCTTGGAGTTTATGGTTTCACATCTTACTTTCAAATCTTTAATCCATTTTGCATTAATTTTTGTGTATGGTGAAAGATAATGGTCTACTTTCATTCTTTTGCATGTGGCTATCCAGTTTTCCCAACACCATTTATTTATTTATTTTTTTGCTGAGGAAGATTCTCCCTGAGCTAACATCTGTGCCAATCTTCCTCCTCTTTATATATGGGTCACCAGCACATCATGGCCGACAAGTGGTGTAGGTCTGCACGTGGGAACCAAACCTGTGATCCTGGGCTGCCAAAGTGAAGTGTGCCAAATGTAACCACTATGCCATGGGGCTGGCCCACCAACACCATTTATTGAAGAGACTTTCTTTTCTCCCTTTTATGTTCTTGGCTCCTTTATCAAAGATTAGCTGCCCGTAGATGTGTGGTTTTGTTTCTGGGCTTCCAATATTGTTCCATTGATCCGTGTGTTTGTTTTTGTACCGGTACCATGTTGTTTTGATTACTATAGCTTTGCAGCATATTTTGAAGTCAGGGATTGTGATGCCTCCAGCTTTGTTCTTTTTCTCAGGATTGCTTTAGTTATTTGGGGTCCTTGGTTGCCCCATATGAATTTTAGGATTCTTTGTTCTACTACCATGAAGAATGCAACTGGGATTCCAATTGGAATTGTATTGAATCTATAGATTGCTTTAGGTAATATGGACATTTTAACTATGTTTATTCTTCCAATCCATGAGCATGAGATATCATTCCATTTCTTCATGTCATCATCAATTTCTTTCAATAATTTCTTATAGTTTTCATTGTATGGGTCTTTCACCTGCTTGGTTACATTTATTCCTAGATATTTTATTCTTTTTGTTGTGATCATAAATGGGATTGTATTCTTGAGTTCTCTGTTAGTTCATTATTAGAGTATAGAAATGCAACTGATTTTTGTAAGTTGATTTTGTCCCCTGCAACTTTGTTGTAGTTGTTGATTATTTCTCATCATTTTCTGGCGGCTTATTCGGGTTTTCTATGCGTAGTATCAGGTTGTCTGCAAACAGTGAGAGCGTCACTTCTTCCTTGCCAATTTGGATAACTTTCATTTCTTTTTCTTGCCTAATTGTTCTGGCCAAAACCTCCAGTACTGTATTGAATAAGAGTGGTGATGGTGGGCACCCTTCCTATTTTCAGAAGGCTGGCTTTCAGTTTTTCTCCATTGAGTATGATGTTGGCTGTGGGTTTGTCATATATAGCCTTTATTACGTTGGGGTGCTTTCCTTCTATACTCATTTTATTCAGATTTTTTATTGTAAATGGATGTTGGATCTTGTCAAATGCATTTTCTGACTCTATTGAGATGATCATGTGGTTTTTCTTCCTGATTTTGTTAATGTGGTGTATCACATTAATTGATTTGCAGATGTTGAACTATTCCTGCATCCCTGGTATAAATCCTGCTTGATCATGGCACAGTGATCCTTTTAATGTATTGCTGTATTCGGTTTACCAATATTTTGTTGAGAATTTTTGCATCTATGTTCCTCAGTGATATTGGCCTGTAATTTTCCTTCTTTTTGTTGTCCTTGTCTGTCTTTGGGATCAGGGTGATGTTGGTCTAGCAAAATGTGTTTGGAAGTGTGCCATCTTCTTCAATTTTTTAAATAGTTTGAGGATAGGCATTTAATCTTTGAATGTTTCATAGAATTCTCCAGAGAAGCCATCTTGTCCTGGACTTTTACTTTCAGGGAGGTTTTTGATTACTATTTCAATCTCTTTATTTGTGATTGGTCCATTCAGATTCTCTAATTCTTCTTGATTCAGTTTTGGGAGGTTGTATGAGTCTAAGAATTTATTTATTTCTTCTAGATTGTCCAATGTGTTGGTGAATAGTTTTCCATAGTATTCTCTTATAATCCTTTCTATTTCTGTAATATCCATTGTAATTTCTCCTCTTTCATTTCTAATTTTATTTATTTGAGTTTTCTCTCTTTTTTCTTAGTGATTCTGGCTAAGGGTTTGCCAATTTTGTTTATCTTCTCAAAGAACCAGCTCTTAGTTTCATTGATCCTTTCTACTTTTTTTGGTTTCTATTTCATTTATTTCTGCTGTAATTTTTATTATTTCCCTCCTTCTGCTGAGTCTTGGGTTTATTTGTTCTTCTTTTTCTAGTTCTGTTAGGTATAGTTTAAGACTACTTATTTGAGATTTTCCTTGTTTGTTACGGTGGGCCTGTGTTGCTTTGAATATCCCTCTTAGGACTGCTTTTGCTGCATCCCATAAGAGTTGCTATGGTGTAATTTTCATTTTCATTTGTCTCTAGATACTTTTTGATTTTTCCTTTAGTTTCTTCATTGATCCATCGGTTGTTCAGGAGCATGTTGTTTAGTCTCCACATATTTGTCACTTTCCCAGATTTTTTCTTGTAGTTGATTTCTAGTTTCCTAGCATTATGGTCAGAAAAGATGCTTGATATGATCTCAATCTTCTGAAATTTATTGAGGTTTTCCTTGTTTCCCAACATATGATCTATCTTTGAGAATGTCCATGAGCACTTGAGAAGAATGTGTATTCTGCTAATTTTTGATGGAGTGCTCTATACATATTTATTAAGTCCACCTGGTCTAGTTTTTTGTTTAATTCCACTATTACTTTATTGACTTTCTGTCTGGATGACCTATCCATTGATGTAAGTGGGATGTTGAGGTCTTCTACTATTTTTGTGTTGCTGTTATTTCTCCTTTTAGGTCTGTTAATAGCTGCTTTATGTACTTTGGTGCTCCTGTGTTAGATGCATACATATTTATAAGTGCTATGTCCTCTTGGTGGAGTGTCCCTTTTATCATTATATACTGCTCCTCTTTGTCTCTCATTGCCTTTTTTCTCTTGAAGTCTACTTTGTGTGATATAAGTATGGCAACACCTGCTTTCCTTGTTTGCCATTAGCTTGGAGTAGCCTCTTCCATCCCTTCGCTCTGAGCCCCTGTTTGTTTTTAGAGCTGATATGTGTTTCCTGGAGGCAGCATATTGTTGAGTCTTGCTTTTTCATCCATCCATCCACTCTCTGTCTTTTGATTGGAGAATTTGATCCACTGACACTTAGAGTGATTATTGATATATGAAGGCTTAATACTGCCATTTTATCTCTTGTTTTCTAATCATTCCATATTTCCCTTGTTTCTCATCCCATATATTTCCGACTGCCAATTCAGTTTGGTGTCTCTGTATGATTACTCTCATTATTTATCATTTGTGTCTCTATTCTGATTTTTTGTTTAGTGGTTGCTGTCAGGTTCCTATAAAAGTTCTTATAGATGAGATAGTCCATTTTCTGATAGCCTCTTATTTCCTTAGTCTAAGAAGGTCCCATCTCTTTCCTCTTCTCCATCTAAGTTACTGTTGTCATAACTTATTTTGTTTTGTATTGTATTTGTGATTAAAATGAAGTGATTATATTTATTATTGATGCTTTCCTTCCTTTCACTTTAATATTATAGTTAAATGTTTGCTAACCTGTTCTGATAGAGAGCTGCAATTTTCTAATTTTGGCTGCCCATCTTCTTGCTCAAGGTTTTGTAGATCCCTTCTTTTTTTTTCTGGTATGAAGGCATTCTTGACCATATCTTGTAGGGGAGGTCTTATGGTGGTGAACTCCCTCAGCTTTTTTTCAGCTGGGAAAGTGTGTATTTCTCCATTGTATCTGAAGGATAGTTTTGCTGGATAGAGTATTCATGGCTGAAAGTTTTTGTCTTTCAGAATTTTGAACATATCATTCCATTCTTTCCTAGACTGTAAGTTTTTTGTTGAGAAATCTGCTGAAAGCCTAATACAGGTTCCTTTGTAGGTTATTTTCTTCTGTCTTGCTTCCCTTAATATTTTTTCTTTGTCATTGACTTTTGCCAGTTTTACTAATCTATGCCTTGGTGAAGGTCTTTTTACATTGATGTAATTAAGAGTTTATTACCTTCATTTGCATGTAATTCTGGCTCCTTTCCCAAGTATGTGAAGTTCTCAAATGTTATTTCTTTAGAAAAAGCTCTCTGTTCCTTTCTCCTTCTCGTCTCCTTCTTGAATACCTATAGTCCTTATGTTGCATTTCCTAACTGAGTCAGATAGTTCTCAGAGAATTTCTTCATTTCCTTTTAGTCTTAGTTGTCTCTCCTTTTCCATCTGTCGTATTTCTATATTTCTGTCCTCTAAATTACTAATTCTGTCCTCCACAATATCAGCTCTGTTTTTTAAGGATTTCAGATTTTTCTTTATCTCATTCACTGTGTTTTTCATCTCCAACATTCAGATATTTTTTATAATAGTTTCAATCTCCTTTTTGAAGAATTCCCTCTGTTCATTAATTTTATTCCTGAGAACTGTCTTTCTGAGTTTTCTTGTAACTTGTTGAGTTTCTTCATGATAACTCTTTTGAATTCTCTGTCATTTAGATTGTAAATTTCTGTGACTTCAGGACTGATTTCTGGTTACTTGTCATTTCCCTTCTGGTCTGGAGTGGTAATATATTTTTTCATACTATTTGATGCAGTGGACTTCTGCTGTTACATAGTGGTAGTATCTGGTCACAGATTCCACCTATCACCACTAGGGGATGGGGACAGGAGCTGTGTTTTCTGAGCCTGCTGCAACCCCTGGCAGATGTGCCTATCTGTTGGAAGCTGTGCTGACAGGGCCTGTTTGCATTTGCCCACTGGCTGCTGCTGCTTCACACACATAGGTGCAGGCTTTCTGGTGGGGATCCTCTGCTCTGGCCAACCAGCCGAGCTGGTGTGCCATATGGGAAGGGGTGGAAGGATGCTTTGTTTTGGATGCACAATCTCCCATGCTCCTGATCTGCACTCACTGTCTGCCTGCCTGGGCTGCTTGGCTTGGTGTGGATGCCCTCATCATTGCTTAGCCGCCTTGGTGTGGAGTGTTTCCACAGGCTGTGAGGCTACTCTGAGAGTGCAAGCATTCCTGCGGACATCTGTCTTCCCCCTTCTCCTCTAAGAGTCACATGCCGCTGCTGCATGATGCCCCATGCCCTAGATCACTGCCACTCAGGAGGGAGGGGAAATACACTTACCTCCTTCCACTACCTCCCAGGGGGGTTCAGCACCATCACCTTGAAATATATGGGTATGTGGATCTCTCAGACACATACAACTGTGTTGTGTGAATGTCCTCTGTTGGTTTATGAACGTCCTTTTGCTTGTATCTTAGTGGGGAGAGACTAAGGGAAGAGCTCACTTTGCCATGATGCAGACATTACTCTGAGAATAGCTTTTTAAGGAGTTTTGCCTTTAGCAGTAAATCTTTTCCTCTTCAAATTTCAATTATGATTTTAATTGCAATGTTTTGTTTTAATTATATTTATTTTTTAACGTTATCTTTTTAGTACATACTAGTTTTCCTTTTACTATAGTAATATAATTTTTATTTGGCAACAAGTTTATTTAAAAATAGAGTGAGCTTTGATTTTATAATCATTATTATTACAGATGTGCACAGATTTAGAAAAAACTATGAATGTGGTATGGACATGACTCAAGTTTGAGAAACATAAGACTAGGCCAGTGTTTGGCTACTTATGGCCCTTGGGCCAAATCCAGCTCTCCACCTGATTCTGTAAATAACATATGATTGGAACACAGTTGCATTCATTTGTTTTATTATTGCCTATGGCTGCTTTCCCCTATGCTGGCAGAGCTGAGTGTTTGAGACAGAGACTATATAACCCCCAAAACCTAAAATATTTACTATCTAACCTTTGACAGAAAAAAATTTTCTCACCCTTCCACCAATCTATACTATTAAAGCATTTTTAAAAATTTAACAATCAGTATAATCATGGTGTTTGGAGAGGTTCAAAACAGGAAGCTTTGTGCCACTTTGGCATGTGATATATTTTGAGCTAAAGGCAATCGAGACTCTGTGGGCTCAAGAGAAACTATTATCTCTCCCTTAAAGAATTTGGGAGCCTTTCTCATAGTAAGAGTTATTACCAGAAATAACTTTTTACGACATATCTATATGATAGGACAAACACCTAATGCCTGAACATCTGCTCTTCTTATTATCCTGTGAATTATCCTTCTCCCTTCTGAGCTCCCAGGCCCCTATTGCATTCTTCAGCTCAAGATGGCATCAATACCTCATTTTACCTTTCTTTTTTCAAACGTCTTGTGTATGTGGGGTTCCTGTACATATGAAATTAAATTTTATTTTTTTCCTGTTAGTCTGTCTCATATCAATTTGATTATTAGACCAGCTGAACGAACTTTTGTAGGGTGGTGGAAAATTCTTTCTCTCCAACGTTTTACGAGGCACAGATACATTTAGCAACCAAACTTGTCCTTTCACTATATTGCCCCTTTTCTATATTCAAGACAGTTAAGTGCCTTTCTACAGATCAGGGGCATTCCAGGACACCTAAGGCTTGAGGCCATGTGAGAAGCCTGGGCTATTATGAGAGGTTCTTTGTTTACTGTTTGACAGGATAGAGTCTGTCTTCTCCTCAAATTCTGTTTGATCAAAAACACTGATGTAATAACAGGAGCAGATGCATTACCAAGGCCCCAAGGATCCATTAAAGATCAGAGTAAAACTTAGGCTTCAAAGGATCCTAGTATGGAGGGAAGGTCAATGCTTTGAATTCTAAGTGGGGATGAGGCAAGGGGACTTGGGATGATGGAGGTGGAAAATATAATTTCTAAATGAGCATTTTCAGAGCAGTGTGGAGATTTCTTCATCTGGTGGTTTTACCAAACATAGGTCATTTTTGCCTGTCACTTGGAAAGCCAAACACTGAGATGACAAGATTGCAGCAGAGAGAATGTTTTAATCACAAGGCAGCCAAGTGAGGAAGCAAGAGAATGAGTCTCAAATCTGCTTCCCTGAAAATGGGGTCTCAGGGATATTTATGGGATAGGGGGCATGGTGGTCTGAAGTATGGAGATAGATGATTGGAGGTGAGGAGAGGTGAGGTAATTGATGATCTGTGCAAGCATATTCAAAATTCATGCTTCTTCATAGGACACGTGTTCACAAAATGGTGGTGTTAGCATGATCTAAGGGTAGATTTTTTAGCCTCTTGATGTCAAAAGATCACTTATAGGCCCAGTAGATGAGTTGGTGGTCTCAACTGACCTGAACTAGACAAGAGGTCCTAATTCCTGAAAACAGTTCAAACACCCATTACCATGGTGACCCAGGTGCCAGGGAGATGTTATCTATAGGAACCTAGTGGGAGTCAGATAGTGTATTGCCTAAGCAGCACAGTTAACAACGGGTTAACTATGGGTTTTCTAACAATAGGTGGGTGAACGAATAAAAGCTATAATCAGTAATTGCAAAAAGGAAAAAGCACCTTTAGTCACTAGCTACCTAATCAATGGCTAACTTTTTACTGGTTTCAGTGGTCAACATTCTACCATGCTCTAGTTTCATATTCCTTTTCAGCTTAACAAATACATTCTGACCAAGTCTTCCATAATCAGTATTCTTGCAGAGAATGCTTCTGATTACCTGTGTGTGTCCTGTGAAGGGTGGTAGGCGTATCTCTGCATCACATCTAGTTGACATTAGGAGCCCTTGCTGTCTTAAGCACTGTTTCCAGTGTTTGACATCTATTATCTCACGTCATCATTCCTTTGAGCTCATGAGGTAAATACTATTATTATCCCTATTTTAGGGCACAGAGGCATGGACAGATTTAGTAACCTGCTCAAAATCATATAGCTGGTACTTGGTAGACTAGGGATTTTAACCCAGGATTTGACTCCAGTGGTGTATTTTAATTGCTACCCTATCTGCTTCTCTTCTGACCTGGACATCCAGCTGAAGGCACAGTGTAAAGTCACACTCCATGCTTAGGGGGCAGAGCCTCCCTTGAAGGGGTGAATTTTCTTAGTGTCAATCTCTGAAGAAGAGACAGGGCTTTAGGCAGGAAGCTGGGACTAGGAATGCTGGCTTTGGAAAGGCTGGAGAACGAATTCCTGGCCCCACACTTGGTCTTTTTCTCTTCAGACTAGATTTTTAGGGAGGCAAGGGTTTAAACATTAGCCCTTGAAAGCTGCTCGCCACGGTCAGCCCCTCTACTTGGAAACAAGGCATTGAACCTTAGAGAGCAAGTGGTAACTTGTATCCCAAATTATAGAGTTTCAAATTATTTTGTGGATTTATTTTCCTTTTATTAATCTCTTGCAAAGTCTTGTTTAAAGATCCTGACTTGTGTTAAGGGTATCAAGGGAAGAGACAATGGTCCATATTTAACCAAAGGGAATCATGTATCTTGACGCTGATCCTAACATGTTGACGCACCAGCACATAGAGACTCATAAGGGGAAATGTGACTTTCCAGAGACGAGTGGAGGTTACAAGTCAGAAACTTCTCCCATGGATGAACGCCCTCAATCACTGGCACGGGATCATCTGTGTTTTATTGTATTAAAGAATCCCCTTGCAGTTGTGTGAAGCTCTAAGATAGAAAAGTGATGATGTGGTCCCCATTTTGGGGAAAGTTTTCAATCCATTAGAAAACAAGTGAAAATTCAACTGAGTAAATTTAAAGATCAAATTGGCTTTATTAAACAATTCACGCATCAGCCAGCATCCCATCTAGGAATAGACAGGAGCTGCAGAAAAAGAAAGGTTTTCAAAGGCAGAGAGGGAGTGAATGAAAGGAAATTATTAGCAAAGAATGCATTGTGTTATGCAATGTCGCCCTCCTAGGGTAAAAGGAAAGAGGTCTGTGGGTGAATTACCTCCGAGTGCTGACCAGGAAATCCTATCTTGGCTGGTTAAAGGTCACATTCCCGGGAAGGTTGAAACTACAATTAGGTTAGGTATTAAGTCTCGGTTTGCTGCCATGGGGCCTAACATAAGTGATTCACTTTGGGCCTATTGTCTCTTTTTTAACTATAGTATATACACATACTATATATATTAACCACAATAAAATATGCTAAGTTTCATAATGGCAGAATGAAACATAGTGTGTGTGTTGAGAGGTACTATCAGTTATGCCTGGGTGGGGATAGATAGAGCAAGCTGGATGAAGTTGAATGAAAGTTAATCCACACAGAAAAACAGCATGAGGAAGACTGAGCCCAGACTGAGCCCAGACTGGCCTTTGCACCACATTGTAGGCCGTGGTAAGGAATTTTTAGGGGAATCAAGGGAAATGGGGAGGTGTTGGAAATTTTTATTAAAGGAGTAATATGTATGCTTCAAAAAGAAAAAAAAAAACGTGGGACATTGTCGAAGACGTATTGGAGAGGGACATGTAGGGGAGCCTCTTGTAGAGCGAAGTACACACTGTTGCCCACCTGCACAGAGGGGGAGCAGGCAGAAGGCAGCATTGGGGCTGCTGCCACCCTTGCTGCAAGGAGGTCAGGGAAGACAACATTGATTGGCCACCAATCTTTCAACTTGGAGGTCATAGGTGAACTTGAAAGAGCAATATCCATCAGCGGTGGAGAGCAAACCTAGTCAGAGTGGCTCCAAGACAGAATGAGCAGTGAGGAAGTAGAGATTGTAAGTGTGGAAATCTCTTTCATGGAATTTTGCTGTGAAGGAGAGCAGAGAAATGGGCAGTAGGCATAGAGTTGTGAAGTCAGGGGACACTTTATCTTAGAGATATCTTTTTCTTAGAGACGGGAGCTATTGATGTATGTTTGTCAGCTGATGAGACGACGTAATGGAGAGAGAAAATGTGGTGATCCAAGAGGTTATAGGATTACTGTAGGAGCAAGATGGTGGATATACAAGAAGTGAGTAGACACGGTGCACAAGTGGAGGAGTTGGCTGTATATTGAAACACAGATGTTTACTCTCAAGAATAGGACAAAAGCCAGAATGTGTGAATTTGTAAAGGCAAAGAGTTGGTAGTGTGGTATAGGAAGATAAAGACACTGTCTTCTGATTGCCTTTGTTTTCTCAGTGCATAAGAAGTAAGGTCATCATCTGATGTGAGAAGAAGAGAAGGTTATTAAAGATTTGAGGAAAAAGGAGAAGCTATGTGCAATACTGTGATGTATAATAAGATATATATTTGGTCTTTGTCCTGTTTCTGGCACAGAGCTCTTGAAACTCTGGGAATTTCCCAAGTGATGAGATAACAAGCTATCTCCTGTTATGTTAATGAGATGACTTTTGGACCACACCTAAGGATGGTAGCTGGTTGCCAGGAGAACCAGCCATGTGATTAGAGGTTTGCAAATTTCACTCTCATCCCCAACCTCCAGGGAGGGAAGAGGGCCTGGAGGTTGACTCAATCACTGATGTTCAATGATTTAATCAATCTCAATTATATAATGAAGCCTCCATAAAAACCCGAAAGGACAGGGTTTGAAGAGTTTCCCAGTTGGTGAACAAATGGAGGTGCTAGGAGAGCGGTACCTTCAGAGAGGGTATGGAAGCTCCGTGCCCTTTCCCCACACCTTTCCCTATGCATTTCTTCCATCTGGCTATTTCTGAGTTATATCCTTTTATAATAAACCGAAGGTCTAGTAAGCAAAATGTTTCTCTGAATTCTGTGGACTGCTCTAGCAAATCAATTGAATCAAAGGAGGGGGTTATGGGAACCTTTGACTTATAGTGTCAGAAGTACAGGTGGCAACCTGGGCTTGTAACTGGCACTAGAAGTAGGGGAAAGGGGAGCAACTGCGTAGGACTGAGCCCTCAACCTGTGGAATGTCAGGCTAGCTCTGGGTAGATAATGTCAGAATTGAGTTAGATTAAATTGAATTCTCAAATGCCCTGTTAATGTCTGAGAATTGTTTATTGGTGTGGGGAAGCTTCTTCATCCCCACATGTTGGAATTGGGTCCAGAAACACAAAAGGCTATAAAATAGTAAGAGAATAACTTGACTAGGGAAAAGCATTTGTATTGTCTGCCAGCACTGAGGCCCACTTGAGTTTTGAGTTCTAAATTTAATGTAATTCCTCCCAGTTCTTTTCTATCCATCATCAACTGCTTGAATGAAGGCATGGGATAGGCAGAGAGTGAATGAAGGCATGGAATAGGCAGAGAGTGTATTTTTCCAGGTTTGGAATTTTGGAAAGGGTATACAAGAGGGAGACACAAGCAAGGAAGAGAGTAGTATGTATATGAAGGAAACCAGAATGTGTCACCCCAAAATATGCCCCTTGAATATAAAAATTATTTTAGGCTGAAGGCAATTAAGAAGCAGTAAAATGCAAATAAAGCTCCCCTTTTATGTCTAAAGGTAGGAGATAAATTCTCTTTTTACTGGAGACAGACTCCTATCAGAAGAGAGACCAGAGAAGTCTGCAAACAAACCTTGTTAAACAAACTCTTACCTTTCTAGTTACTTCCTTACTATTTTCTACCCATATTCTAAATACCTTTGTCTCATCAGTTCTTCACAGATGTATTGTTTCTTTGTCTAAACGGTGTAAAAGCTTCCTGCTCTGGTCACTTCTGTGAGAGAATATGCTTCTGCTGTTTTAAGCAACCTAGTTTATGATAATTTATTACAGTATCGTAGGAAACTATATGTAGTGGTAGTATTATGTATCTGTGGATTCTTTGTTAGCCTCACTAAATGGCAAGTGAGTCAATTTTACTACAGCGCATAGTTGAACCTGGGCTTTTCTCATGCTCCAGGTTTCAGGAGAATGTGTTATTCAGAGGGAATGGACTTCTTGAATGAGGAACAGAGGGTGCAAAATCAGTAATTCAAACACACTTTTACATCTGTCAAAATTGACTTTAGTGGAGACATTTTAAGATGGATTGGAGTTGCCTTTCTAGAGAAAATGCTTTGCTGTCTTGAACCTCGGACTGGGCCAAACCTTCGACTGGGCCAAACCTTTGGACTAGACCAAAACGGCAATTGTTTTACAAGCAATTGTTTAAGAAGTCAGCAGAACAAACATCCTGATCACAAAGGCTGATGATTGTGGACTTTCTGAAGATAGAATCAATAGTCAACCATTGTTTAGCCAAGACTAGATCCCTGCCTCCAACTCTAATTAAAAGTCCTTGTAATAAAATCTCGCTTCTTTCCCCTTAAAAGCCCCTGACTTATACTCTCTAGTGGGACACTATTTGGGTTTCTATATGAAACTGTGCTCCCTGAATTGAAATTATTTGATCCCAGATAAACACTTTGCCTCTTAAACTAGTTTCTGTTTTTGCAGGTTGACACATCCTAGAAACGTCAAGAGTTTTAGACATTACATCTTGCTGTCTCATTAGTGCAGATCAGTGTTTTTCAGTTGGAGAAGGTGCTACTGGCTTCTGGTAGGTAGAGACCAAGGAGGTTTAACAATGCACAGGCTAGCCTCCCACAACAAAGACTTATGTGGCCCAAAATGCCAAAAGTGCTAAAGGTGAGCAACCTGAGGGTAAATGTAAATATAGTGCCATTGTTACCGAGACCCAAGGGACGAGTGACCTGCAAATGGGTCCTTTTGCCCAGAGCCACTCGCACCAATTGAACAAGGCTGGGTTTGGAACAGGGGAGCAGAAACGTTATTCACTGACCAATGAATGGAGGAGGCAGAGCTCCTGCACTAAACACCTACTCCCTGAAGGGAAGGTGGGCAGGGTTCTTAGGGGATGTGAAGAGGGAAGGGTCTCCGCATCATCACTCAAGGTGTGTCCACTTGGGGCATGCGCAGATCTTCCCTTCTTGCACGTGGCACCCTTTGCACCCATTTCCTTTTGTGCATGGCACCACAGTGTCATCTTGGACCTTTCTGGTTTGGATTGGTTCTGCCGTTTGGCCACTTGGCATTGTTCTGCCTTGGATCTTATCAGTAAACACAACTTAAAAACAAAGCATTAGACATGGAAAATGTTTTAGGGACTTCCCTGGGTGACAAAATTCTTCCTCTGACTGTGTCCTGCTCCTCATTCTTGAGAGGCAAAGGATGAAGCTCCATCTTCCATAACTACTTCCAACTGACCAGGGGCATCATCACAGGGGCCCATAGAGGAGCAGAACTTATCTCTAGGAACTTTTAGATGAGTTTGGTTGTCATCTAGTTGGACTCCCAACCTCTCATATCCCTGGTTAATACCTTTTGGAGTTTAAGTAGTCTTTGCTAACAAAGGAAACCAGACAGTTTAGGATGCGAGGCCCAAAAAGTAGAAGAAGCAGAATAGCCACCAGAGGCCCCAAAAGTGGTAGAAACCAAGTGAGGCTGGGAAGAGCCTGTTTAACCCCGTTCTGGATCTTTTTTGTTAAGTCTGGTTGGCCTTTTTCATTTAACCAACTAACATCTCTTTGTAGCCTAGTGGTGCTGTAGAAATAGGCACTCCACGGGGAGCACAGGTCAAGGTGAGGATAAGTATAGTTAAGAGAGATGACAGAATAAGGAGTCTCAGCACCTCCACGGGGGTGGGATGCCAGCCCACCAAGGACTTATCTTTTTGTCTCTGGAGTAAGAGCTTTAGGTCTGAGAGGGGCTCATAGGAGAAGTCAGGATGGCTTGGAGTTTCCAAGTCTTCTGGTTCAGGGGCTCTCTTGACTCAGGTGTGGTGTACCCAAGGGGTGACTCCCTGTAATTTGAGGGCAGTGTGAGTGCTTAGAATCACCAGATAAGGCCATTCCACATAGGAGTGAGCTGGTCCTGTGGGATCCCAGTTTTCCATGTCTTAAAGTACACCCAATCATGGGGCTGGAAGGGGTGGAGGGCCAGGTCCACGGGGCTGGGGAGGACCTGGTTGCCATATGCTGAGTACCTTCACTGTTTCTCCTTTCTGAAGGGCATACTCTAGTTGTTCTCTTGTACCTCCAGTATTCACCAGTTGGATTTTGGACTGGGAGAATTGGAGTGTTGCATGCTGATTGGCATATCCTGAGGAGGCCTTGATCAATCAAGTTCTTTATGAGAGGGGTCACGCCATTTAAGGCATCTTATCTGAGAGGATATTGTTTGACATTTGGGCACTTGTGCCCAGGTTTTAGTTTGATGATCACGGGGTTCACTTTGATGACATGCCCACTCTTCCTTGGGCCCAAACTTGGGGATTTACCCCTGGCAATTCTACTAAGTTTCCCTTTAAATCTTTTGACTCAGGCCCTTTCATCAGACTGTAAACAGCTGGTGACCAAAGGCTGAGGGGATGTTTACCTCCAATTGGTCCCCCCATTAAATAAATGGAGGCTCCTAATTTATGCAGTAGGTCCCTACCACTAAAGGAATAGGGCATTCTGGCACATATAGAAATGAATGGGTTAACTGTTTCTCACATAATTTGCAGCTTAAAGTTTTGATAAACCACTTCTTCTTTGGGGCCCCTGATACTCCCACCATATTACATCTCTGGCAACAAGTTTGGAGATTTGTAGCCAGACATGAGGAAACTAGAAGAATTTAAGATCCAGTCCAATGTACAGGTAGAAAACAAAAACCTCAAAGATAATTAATAGAACCAGAATCTAACATCCACAATTATGTATTATAGTTTCTACTGAAACATTTTTCTCTTTAAGATCACCTTCATTTACCAAAGATAGCCAAATTAACACTCATTGGTTTGTAAAATAAGTCTAGTTTCAACAAAATAGGCCTGATTATTTACATAAGTACAGCAAGAATAGCAATTGACCCTATAGGCTCTTTTAAATCTGTTCTGCTGGAACTTTTTATAAGGAATCTCATATTGAACTTTAAAAGCCTCTCAAAGCCAGTAAAGCCAAGGACTTGTCATCAGACTCTGCCTGTAATACCCACAGATTTGGGTGAATTCCTCTATTCCCTTGAAGTTCCCCCAAATATCCTAAGGTTCCTTGCACCTGCCAGAGAAGTGACCTTTTTCTTTTTTCCCCCCAAAGATTGGCACCTGAGCTAACAATTGTTACCAATCTTCTTTTTTTTTCTTCTCCCCAAAGCCCCCTAGTACATAGCTGTATATTCTAGTTGTGAGTGTCTCTGGCTGTGCTATGTGGGATGCTGCATCAGCATGGCCTGATAAGTGGTGTCATGTTCATACCCAGGATCTGAACTGACGAAACCCCAGGCTGCCAAAGTGGAGTGTGCAAACTTAACTGCTCAGCCACAGGGCCGGGCCCCCAGAAATGACCTTCTTACTCATCTGGTAATGCTGCTGGAAACCCTGTAAACAAGGTACCAGGCCAAGATTTCCAGGTGGCTTTATTCCATCAAGTCAATCTTTTTTCTCAAACATTCTCTTCTCGTATCTGAGTCTGCACGTTTTTCTCAAATATGACATTGCAGTCAAATTCCTGGAGAGATCAGGTAGGGAGAAAAAGATAAATGTTCCAATTCTGCTTACAAAAGCATAACTTACCAAATTGCAATGAGTATAGTTAGCTTAAGAGAAAAAAGAAAAAGATTTCCTTAAATCTGAAAAACAAAACATTAAAAAAATCAACAGCATTTCAAATGAGAAGTCATAGAAATTATAACCATTCTCATGAGTTCATTCAGCCCTATGGAACCAACTCTTGATCTTTATCTTTTGTTAGCCTTTCTTTCATGAAGTCATCAGTTTCTCTGTTAGAGTTCTGTAACTTCTTACCCAATTCAGTCTTATAATCTGAAAGTTTATCAGAAACCTGTATGCCAGAGCAAGCGTCAGAGTCCTTTCCATGAATCTCTCTGAAAATGAAACATATTTGTAAAAATATCAGAATAAAACAACGGTCTGCCAATAACAAAAATAGCAATTGACAAAGTCACTTGGCTATTTATGTGACATACAGCACTTTGAGATAATAAGTAGAATTATGACTGACAACAAGGAAAGATCAGAATTTTTGGAATGTTATACAAATTTTAAAAACAGTTATATTAATAATATTTACCCACACAATAGAACCTAGGAAAGGTTACCATTTGTTTGATAATTTTTCCCATGTAATTTTAACATACTAAGTAAATCTAATTAGTTTAACATCTTCCTTTTTATAGAAGAGAGAACAAATCCTTCTTTTTAAATTTTTTTTAAAGATTGGCAGCTGAGCTAACATCTGTTGCCAGTTTTGTTTTTGTATTTTCCTTCCTTTTCTCTGCAAAATTCCCCGGTACATAGCTGTATATTCAAGTTGTGAGCACCTCTGGTTGTGCTACGTGGGATGCCATCTCAGCATGGCCTGATGAGTGGTGCCATGTCTGCACCCAGGATCCAAACTGGTGAAACCCTGGGCCACTGAAGCAGAGCATGCGTACTTAACCACTTGGCTGTGGGGCTGGCTCCAGAATG
The DNA here is from genome assembly GCF_037783145.1 of Equus przewalskii. NCBI lineage: Eukaryota > Metazoa > Chordata > Mammalia > Perissodactyla > Equidae > Equus > Equus przewalskii. The sequence continues at coordinate 79,887,844 of NC_091834.1, forward strand.
AATTCTTTGAGAAGTCCCAGGGCTGACTGGAAATTCTCAAAGTTTCCTTTTATTTTTTTAAGTCAACAGAAAGACTTTAATTTTGGTGGAAGTTCATCAAAAAATATCAAAAAATTTTAAAACACTTGATCAAATGGGAAATAATGCTTAGTTATCCATTCAAAGTGACAACAGAAACAGTGAAGAAAAAAATCTTAATTGAGAGACCTCAGTTTTTTGAACATAGGAAATTATTTTAGTAAAACATAGATTTTGTCTTTTAGGTAGACTTCCTCAAAAAAAAATCTTTTATAACCTCTTTATCAAGAGCAGATCAAAAGTTCAAGAAAATTAGCTTAACAGAGAAAGTGAAATTCTAATTTTTGCACTAGGTTACTTTCTATATTAACAGTCATTTACTTAATTAAATTCATTTCAATCTTAGCCAACTTGACCATGCACAAAACTCCTCAGGTTTTTACTTCCATCAACTTTTTGTTACTTACTTTTACATTCAGAATTTGTCCCATGCTTTCCTTTTTTTCCCTCCTGGTACCTTAGGACAAATCTATCTTTCTTAACAAAATGAACAAAAATATTTCCATTCTTTATACTTTCTTTACTGAAAACATATAACTTACTTTCCTTGAATACAAAGACGTTTTCCTTATTAAATTTTTAATACTTTTTATTTTATTTAATTTATTTTTCTGTAAATTTATTTGTTTGTTTGTTCATTTATTTATTTATTGAAGAAGATTAGCCCTGAGCTAAAATCTGCCACCAACCCTCTTTTTGCTGAGGAAGACTGGCCCTGAGCTAACATCCATGCCCATATTCTTCTATTTTATGTGGGACACCTGCCACAGCATGGCTTGACAAGCAGTTCATTAGTCTGCACCTAGGATCTGAACTGGCAAAACCCAGGCCACCAAAGAAGAATGTGCAAACTTAACCTCTGTGCCACCAGGCCGGCCCCAAGAAGTTTTTAATTACGTATATTAATTAGAATTCTTAATTCTTACAGACCTTAATTTTTAGTGAAAACTAAAAAGCAAGCAATTACGAACTGTCCTTTACATTAGCATTCTGTGATTTGGCCAACTCATAAATACTTTTTATAACTTCCAGAAACATGTTACCTTTGTTGTTGCAAAATGATCAATAACAGTTCTAAGATAAGAGAAACAAGGTGAGTTTTACTTGAACCAGAGTGAGCATTATAACTGGGTAGGTCTTAGAGAGCGTTCAAGACAAGTGTGATTTTTAGTACAGTCTTATATCTTTTTAGAACAAAGAATATACATTAAACACACCCAGGATACATTTTCATCAAAGTTTCAAAGGAATATTTAGTTGCAAATTAGCAGGTCAACATGACCCTGATATCCAGGAAAGCGACCAATCTGGCCATTACCAATAGCGTGTCGGAGTGGAAATAGGCATTCTTATCTTAAGAGCGTACCTTTTTTACTTTAACAGTTAAAGCAGATGTACAACGTATGTTTGATAGGCCATAAGTCAAGCTTTTTAGTTCAAGCTGATCAGTTTTGAACCTGAATAGTTATCCCATATACCTCAGTATGTGAAAATCTCTTGTCACCCTATAGAACAATTTTTTGATGAAATACAGGACATGTTTACTAATAGACCCACACATCTTTTAGTTTCTCTGTAATAAGAAGCCAGAAGTAGATAAACCTATATTTAATAATTAATGTCTATGTTTTATCTTATTTGGAAATGATCTAGATACTCAATGAATTTTTATCATTTAATTTAACCTAGCAAAACTTCAAAGTTTCAAGTTACCAAAGAGATTTTGGAAGCTGTTTTAGGTACTCACATCATAAACTATAATTACTGCTAAAAGTTAATCTATAAACTCTTATCTTACTTACATGTAGACTATTCATTTGTAACAATCCTGTTTAAATTACTCACAAAAAACTTATGTGACGTTAGAGCAGTTAACCACCATCTAACGTTGTTTTAAGTACATACATCACAACACATGATCACTGTTTAAACGGTTCCCCCAAAACTTTTACTGTTTTTACATTCACTAAGTTTACCTGTTTCCAATAATTATTTAGATTGCCCGTAAAGAGTTTGAGACATCAGACAAAATCGGTTATCATTTAAGCTATTATTTTGCTCACAAATTTGTAACAGGAGTGCCATGAGCTTATCTGACTAGAAAATGTGTGTTGCATGTCTGCATTGTATCCAATGCTGGTAACTCTAAGGACATGCTCATTGTAATCAAGCCAACAAACTTAAATAAGCTCTTATTCACTGAAGATTATTTCATATCACATTAACTTGAAAAACATTTGGGCTCGTTTCTATTACATTTAGAGATGATTTATATAAGCGCTTATCTTAAACCAATTAAACAGAGCTCTTAATTTTGGCCATATCATCCAGAGGTAGAAAAATATTTCACACTTATAACATATATATCTGCACAACACATAAACAACAGGCAGATTCAACAAAGATTTTAGAGCCTCTGTTTTAAAATTTTTCCTTAGATTTTTTGGCAAGGGTGTTTTCATAGCAGTCTGTGTCTCCAAAAGCTGCTTTTCATGTTCTTTTTCTTTCTTTCAGTCTTAGGGATCTGGGATGGTCTAGATAATAGCTCCCAGAGAGGTCACAAGTTTTTGAGATTAACAGGGGTGGTTGTTACTTATTAAAGGACTGACACACCCATCCAATTACTTTATCCTTAATTTGCTTCTTTCTCTCTGAGTACATAGTTTTATCTTATTTTAGGGAAGAAGGCCAAAAAATTTCCTATCAGGTTTTAAATGTCAGCTTCTGATTTGGCCAAATTTCTGATCATAAATTACTAAATCCTTTCAAATACCTTGTCAAGTTTCAACTGGGACAAATAGTAATTATTGCTGACATCATTAAACAACTCCATTAGGTTTTTAAAAACAATTTAGTTTCCCCTTGACTGTTTAAGGGTAGCAGTTTCCCAGAAAAATCTCTGAGCCTCTTTAACCCTGGGAGGTGCTCATATTGGGTCCTCTTCCAAAAGTAGAGTACAGGGGTGTCTGTAAAAGCCATGACTTAAGTATACTTCTTAAATGATCTTACCTAATGGGAACATCCCTTTTAACAGCCAATGTATAAGTTCTGAAGGCTCAAAAAAGCGCCAAAGTGTCGACTGTAATTTTAAATTATCTGGGTTGTCTTTATCCAAAGATCCTTTCCTTTTGCAGCAAGGATCCTTTTTATAGCTATTTTTGAAGTCAATTTGATCATTTTAAAGTGAGATCTCCTTTACAATGCTTAATTAATATTGCCCTAAGGGTGGATTTACACACCCTCACAATAACAGGCAAAGGAAACGTTTCCCAGAGAGACACAATATTTATCTCCACAAAATAATTCAAAATACAATCAGGCATAAGAGATGTGATCATTTTATACAAAGCCCATCACTTCTGGCTGGTTCTTTTGGAAGAACATTTGTGCAAAGACAAAAACAAAACAGAAAGCCTGAACGGTGCTTCTTACCTCCTTCTAATACCACCTTGAAGCCTCCCATTGTCACATCTTGGCCATGAGGGTTGGGTGCCTCCACCTGTGACCTGGGGTGATCTAGCATCCCTGATTCCTTTCCCCAGTCTGTCTTTCACCCACTGGGTACTCATTCTTGGGAGAGGGGCTCTTAAGGGAATGCAAAACTGTTCCTGGGGAGAGGGCCTCCCTCAGTCCATTCCTGGAGAGAAGCCCCATTCACCTCAGTCCATTCATGGAGAGAAGCCCCTCTTCTCCCTCCATCCTGTGTGCATGCACACACCCTGTTCTGATGCCAAACCAAAAGTAGGCTTTATTTTGGCTCATGGGAGATCCCTTGACTCAAACAAAGTGGCAGAAGGCAAAAGTCTAAGTGTGGCCACAGGTGCCAGTTTGGTAAGAGTCAGTGGGGAGAGTCCAGCAGCCAAGCACCAGGCAGGACAGTCCTGGTCCCCCTCCCTTCACAAGCCTCCAACAACATAGGTGAGTCAGCCCAGGACATGCTGCTGCAGCCCACTGCTCCAGCTGATGGAAGTCAAGTGGCTGGGATCAAGGGGAGGAGCCAGTGAATATTCCAATCCCACCAGAGTTGTCATATTTTGTTACTGAGCACCAAGGGACTGGTGACCTGCAAGTGGGTCCTTTTCTCCAGGAGCTGGCCACCCCAACAGGATGAGACAGGATTCAGAATAGCAGAGCAGGAACATTACTCATTGATCAATGAATGGAGGAGGCAGAGCTCGAGCTCTAAAACACCTTCTCCCTGAAGGGAAGGTGAGCAGGGTTCTTATGGGGGATGGGACATTGAAGCATGCACAGATCTTCCCTTCTTGCACATGGCACCTTTGTACACGTTTTCTTTTGCACATGACACCCCATCACCATCTTGAACCTTTGTGGTCTGGATTGGTTCTGTGGTTTGGCCACCTGGCATTGTTCTGCCTTGGTTCCTATGAACAAGCACTACTTAAAAACAAAGCATTAGGCATGGAAAATAATTTAGGGCCTTCCCTGGGTGACACCATGATTTTGCCTCACTCTTTTCTTTCAATTTAGATGTAACACAATTTTTGTTTATGTCAATGTTCAACATTTACATTATTATGACTGTTTACTGTTGAGCCAAGTAACTTACTACAATCATATTTCCTTTTTATACAACTTTTGCTTTTCATGAAGGTAATCATTTTTTTCATTTACTTACTTTTCTTTGTAACTACCATTAAATCCTCCTACATCCTCCATTAGTCTCTCAATACAATTTCCACATTGTCAAACTTACCAATTAGTCTGAAGTTATTTTTCTCCTAGAGAAACTGCTTTCCTGGAGCATTCTGTCTTTATGTTCCAAGTTAGAAAACGCGGTGACACAGGCTCAGAGAGGTCAAATGTGCAAAGGTCACACAGCTGGTGTATAACAGAGCTGGAACTCAAACCTAGGCAGGCAGTCTGTCTCTTGCAGTTCTTATTGGTGTCTGTATTGATTATCTATTGCCAAAATAATGCCGTGTAACAAACCACCCACAAACTCAATGCCTCAAGAAGCAGTTATTTATTATATCTCATATGTCTGGCGTTGGCTAGGATTGGCCGGGGAAGCCCATCAGAGGCAGATAGACTCCATTTACCCACTGGATACCCCAGGCATGTTCTCCTGGAGACAGCAGAGGTGCAGGAAAACAAACTCAGATGGGCAAGTGCTTTTCAGTCTTTGATTATCACATCCTCATAATGTCCCATTGATCAAAGCAAGTCACTTGGCCAAACCCAAATTCAAGGGTCAGGAAAGTTCTGAGACAGGAATCAGCCTAATGACACAGGGCCATCTGCAAGACCCCTGGCCTAACAATATAAGGCCCCTAACCAATCCACAAGCTAGGAGAATCAGATAGAGACCACCAAGATCCACATTCCACAGTTTTGGGACTTTGCTGGGTTTACGCATGCATTTAAGCACCCAGAAGTCCACTGAAGGTTACCCTAGCCCTATTAGCATAGTAAAAATCACACCCCGGGGTGGAGAGCTAGGGTGTTAATGATATACACATCACATGTATCAGTAGCATGCTACATGACAGCACAGGCACAAGCACAAACCCACCTCTACACACCATGACAAGACACTCCTCCCCAGCCTTTGCTTAATAAAAGCCCCATAATCCAGTTCCCTAAAAAGCTGGTCATTTGCCCCTTTCTTTTCTTCACAGGTTCCCTTCTGCCTGTCCTGTGCACAATCTAATAAACTTTTACTTTTCTACTTCTACTTGTTGTCTCTCTTAATTTCCATCCTGGGGGACAACAAGAAGCTATGTGTCAATAACAGTTCTTATGTAACATGTGCCAATAACAGTAACTTATGTGTATGTAAGGAGTGGGGAGAGAGAGTGAATATTTATTAACAATAGTTGGATCTACCACATTGACTAACTAGTAAGATATATGAATGACATGCAACTGTAGGGGAGGAAGACATTTCCTCTACCCACTCTGGGTCCTTCTGGATGGAAATCAAACTAAATTGACATGAGACAGAATAACAAGAGAAAATTAAACTAAGCTTTATAACATGTATACATGGGAAAGGTTCAGGCAAAGTGAGCAACTCATCAAAATGGCTGAAGCCACCACCTTAAATATGATCTTCAGCTAAAGACACAGGAGGATGTTGGGGGTAGAGGGAGTCAGTTATGGGAGATAACCAGACAAGTACAGTAAACAAGAGTCAGGTTATTAAGCAGATTTAAGTCCTTGCATTGCGCATTGATGAGAGTTTCTAGAGATAAGGTCATCCTCCCTTCTTCCTGGTACAGAGAGAGAGATACCTTTCCAGATGGAGAGTTCCTTTACAAATGTAAAAGTCTCCTAACAAAGGGTAACTAAATTCTACTTTTCAGAGTTTCTTTCCTGTCTGCAGTTTTTAAAAGTAACCAGCCCAAAATAATCCTTATGTCAAAGAGGCATATCTTGGGGCCGGCTCCGTGGCCGAGTGGTTAAGTTCGCGTGCTCTGCTGCGGCGGCCCAGGGTTTGGATCCTGGGCGCCGACATGGCGTCGCTTGTCAGGCCACATTGAGGCAGCGTCCCACATCCCACAACTAGAAGGACCTGCAACTAGGATACACAACTATGTACCAGGGTTGGGGGGGGGGTTGGGTTGGGAAATACAGCAGGAAAAAAAAAAAGATTGGCAACAGTTGTTAGCTCAGGTGCCAACCCTTAAAAAAAAAAAAAGGAAGATTGGCAACAGTTGTTAGCCTAGGTGCCAATCTTTAAAAAAAAAAAAAGAGGCATATCTTGGGGTGGCCAATTCCAGTCCCCCACACAACAAAACATCTAATGATTAGTATACATGAATCAATTTATCTTGAGGTATCTCAATTAGTGGCTTTTTGCTAAAGCATAAGCAATTTCTTTATTCTACCCATGAATTTTTGCAGAAAATATGTATTAAAAGCATGTTTCAAGGCAGTATTGAATATATCAAAATGCTTCAATTTGACTTGTTTTCTTGCTTTCTTCTCATTCTCTTTTTTGAATTTTGTGCCATAGAAATGGGTAGATCCATTTGAAAAAAGAAATGTCATAAAATATAAAATCTAACTAACTTATTTGAACCTTAAAGCAGAGCATGAAAATATCTTGCTCTGAGACTACATTGATGTTTGACTGATAAAAATACACCAATGAATTTTATTCCTAATAAATATTCCTGGAGTGAAGTAATATCCATATTTCACAAATTTTTAACAAGTGTTAGGAAAGAAACAACAGGTCCAAGACGGACTGTGCTTTTGTCACTGTGCTAAGCACCACGTCAGCAAACCAGGACTTAATGCCTAACCTCTTTGCAGTTCAGGCTCTCCCGGGAACGTGACCTTCAACCAGTCAATCTGGAATTACCTGGTCAGCTCTAGCGAGGTAATCTGCCTGATAGACCCCTGCCTTCCTCCATAGGAAGGTGACTTTGCCTGAAACAATCCTCTCCTTGCTAGAAACTTCCTTTTTCTGCCCTCTTCTGCATACAAAAGCCTTCCGTTTAGAACAGCTCCTCGGAGCTCCTTTCTGTCTGCTAGATGGGATGCTGCCCCATTCACGAATTGTTGAATAAAGCCAGTTAGATCTTCACATTTACTCAGTTGAATTTTGTTTGTTAACATAGGGCATAACATGTTAATTTAATCATTCTTTAGGAGCCACTGAACAATAAATACATTCAAGAAAGCAAGGACATTTTAAAAGAGGAAAGACTTACAAATTTCTGTTTGAAAATTTTAAGCAAATTACCTTAAGAAATGCTTGTCTGTTAAAAAATCTAAAAGAGTTGAGCTGTATAAATCACTTAATAAACCTTGCAAAGTAATCAGCAGAACCTCCAGACTAATATAAGAAGGCCGTTAATATATACTTATATGCATTATGTTTATATTTACCATTTATAGGTAGTATTATAATAATACAATTTTATTTTTCTGTGATGTTTTCGTTTTAACCTGAATATCTTTTAACTCTGAGATAACAGATAAGACAAGTAGAAAACTGCAGTGTTTACGTACAACCGTAAATCCAGTCTGAGGTATTCTATCACTAAATTCTTCCCTCTTTTTTATTTGCACTTCTACAGCCTATGGCTAAATGGATTTTTCACTTTTTGTTTGGGCAATGTGGAAACAGGTCAGGGGGCAGGGCTCTCCCTTCTTAGAACTCCCATGCAGGTTGGTAAATTGTAGCACAGATCGGTCTGTAACAGGCTCAGAGTCAGATCATACGCATACTCTCTGGGGTAGAAAAATAGGGATCCACTGAAGGATTTTCAGCCATTAGACCTGGGGCTTCACCCAGCACGTCTGTGCCTTTCTGGAAGTGTCCTTAACATAGCTCTCATCATAGTGCCTTCTTGCAAGCTGCAATTAGGAGGGGTATCTTACCTCTCTTGCTAAAAATACACACTGTGAAACCCAGACTGCAGGAGCCAGAGGGAAGATAATAGGTGGTGGGGAAGAAACAGACTCTGTGCCTTGCTGGGAAGCACTGTTTCTGCTTATTTTCTGACCCCAGGTCCTGGAACTTGCCAGCGCCAATCTTTAAATTCTGTTATTTCCTCCTGGGAACAGATTGAAATTGCCCAGACCTGCATTGTGTTTCGATTACTTCTAAGGCACTTAATTTGCAATTGCCAGTAGTTGCTTTGTGCCTCTCAATTGGTGTGAAAATATTAGGATTATTGTGCTAATTAAAATACCTTTTGACAGCTGCACTTTCTGGGGAGTGGGCCAAGGAAAGGCTCCTGGGCATCCCAGTGCCCCTCCAGGGAGCAGGTTTGTAACCTCAGATGGCCCAAGGTTAGTCAGTTTCCATTTAGACACCTTGAGGTGCTTCTCCAATCTCACCTCACCTTGAATAATAAGTTTACAAGGTTGTTAGGCACTTTTGTTAGGTCCTTAATGTCACCCAATATATATAAAGCATTTTTAAAAGAGGAGGCAAGCCAGCATCTGGCAAAGTGAATGCTTACTAAAATAAAAAAACAAGAAAAGTAAATCATGCAAGCTATCTGTTTTATGTAGAATACAGTAAAATCATGGGAATTTTTTACATGTGGCAGTTCTGTCAGTCTTAACACTACTGTGTTTTAAGACAAAAATATAAAGTCCTAGGGATGTAATGTATAGCATGGTGACTTAGTTAATAATATTGTTGTGCATATTTGAAAATTACTAAGAGAGTAGATCTTCATCACAAGAATTGTTTTTGTAACTATGTATGTGGACAGATGTTAACTAGACTTACTATGGCGATCACGTCGCAATATATACAGAGAGCAAACCATTATATTGCACAGTTGAAACTAATATAACGTTGTATGCCAATTTTATCTCAGTAAAAATTATATAAATATAAAGAAAGAGAGAGAGAGAAAAAAAGAAGGGAAGGGATGAGGATGATGCGGTGTTGGATTTGCCACAAATTTATGACTAAAAATCTTGGCATCACAGTCCCTGCCACCCCTCTTTTGCCCTATCCTGTAAATCTCCAGAACTTACTTTGCAAATAACTCACCCGTCCACGCTGCCACAGCCTCCACTCAGATCCTCAGCACTGCCCACCTGGATTATCACAGCGACCTCCTGGTTTCTCTGTCATGTACTATTCTCCCCCTGCTAACCCGAGTAATCTTTCTAAAATCCGTGTCTGCTTACAGACGGTTCGCTCTCTTGTTTCAGTTAACACTCAGTATCCACGGGATAAATCCAACCTTGGCACAGAAAACACATCTCCTCACAGTCTGACCCCTATTCCCAGCTCACCTGGCAGCCACTCTGGCCTTGATTTCCTACCTCCCTGCCTCTGACTGGAATGTCCCATCTACTCTCCATTCTCATCCCAGTGAAGTGTTTGTCCACATGCTCCGTCAAGGACAGAATCTGTTTGTGAAGGATGCAGTCACCTATCCACTTGTGGTTACAGAAAAAGGGTACTTAATACCTACTTTCACCAATGAAGCTGGAAGTTTGGCATGATTCCTGTCAAATTTTAAAAGAAGTCTTATGATTGTGGAATTTTGTGATAAATAAACGTATTACTTATCTAGTGGTTTTTTTTTTTTTTTTTACAAAAACCTAACTTCAATAGGTAAAAGTGTACTTAAAAGTTTCTATTAAGAAGTGCCTCCTGGTACTTAAATTGAGTTGGATCTGGCCAGCTGGGTGGAGGGGAGGAAGGAGGATGGGGCAGTTTCACACACAATTGAGAAAACACACAGCAAGGCTAATGCCATCGTTAGTGTGCCTTACGGAATAATTTTTTTATCCCTGATAAATCCTAGCTAAGTCTCCCTCTCTAATTTGAGGCCAGTTTTTAATGGAAAGTGAACTGAAGAGTCAATTTACACATTGACACACTAGATCTTAGATTTACCTATGCAATCTCCGTGTGAAAACTTTATATCACCATTTATTTGATCAATTCAAGGAGGACTGAACACAAAAAGATAAGGTTAATTTACATTTGAATTTATGTGGATGCCAACAGGAACTGATTCCACAGGAAAAGGTCATTCATTAATCAAATAGTAACTGATCAGGGTGGAGCCCAGGGTTGGTACTGTATCTACATGCATGAATTCCACAGAGAGCACATGAGAGGGAGCAGGGAGTTAAGAAGGCCAATAACAGAAGAAAGACTCTAAAAGGAAAGAGGTGAACGAGGTTATGGGACTCTCCACAGCACCATCAGACGCAGGGAAGGCACATCCTATTCTTTCTGAACAACACCGGCTTTCTTCACACCTTCCCTTTCGCTTCCTCCCACACACCCAAGGATATGTAAAACTTTGCACTACACTTGCTTCCTTCAAATACACCAGATCTCACATTTGAATTTCAAAGTTTTGGTCTCTCAAGAGCTTTACCATAAACTAATACAGAGGACACTGCTTTAATTTCAAACTTACACAGTTTATTTTTTTCACTCCTTTATTTTCCATTTCTCCAATTTCCTCCCAGTAGCATAGGGAGAATTAGAAATGCAATGGTGTTAAGAAGAGCATTCCACAGTGCTAAGCTAAGGCCGGACGCACAGATGTATCTCCATCGGAAACCGTTTTACTCTTTGCTTAAAAGATTTATTCAGGTAAAGCTGCAGCTCAAGGTATTAAGATTGTCCACAAAACAGGTTATATCAAAACTGTGAAAACTGCAGAACCATGTTTCTGAAGCTTACATCACAAACTCCCATTAAAGAGAAGAAAATTATCATGGATATAATTTTTATTATGAAACTGCTTAAATAAAATGAGCAAACAAAAATAGGAATGAAGCCTTGTGTTTATAGCTCTTACACAACTATAAAACTGAAACAAATCTATGCATTAATATAAAGCAAACCATGAGACAATAACATTAAAATTTTAATTTAATAGCATGGATGGTGTTGTTTTGCTGAAAGTGGATTATAGTTATTAGGTACAGAATAGGAAGATGTAGCTCCTGATATTGTGCTCTGTTCCATCTGTTTCTATCCACTTGTTCACAAATGTTGTATTTCCATAACTCACTAATATTAATGCCTCTGAGAATCTTTTGATGTTATTGTTTCCCCAGGATAGCCAAATCTACTGAGTGATTACAAAAGCCAATTTTAATGAGATGGTACTAGATAACTCTATAAAGATATTGTTTTCTTCCCTTGAAAATAAATTTAGCATTTAGCGTTAATTAAATCTACTTTGGTTGGTCATCTAATTCAATCATTACTGCTCTTGGGGAGGGGAAGGTATTTTGGGTGCTGATGAAGTGAAGTGATTTGGCACTTCAGCGTGTAAGATGACTATGGTATACCTCCTCTGGGTTCAGTTCCCCTGTATTACCACGTACATTGTGATAAATCAATTTTCCAGTCATTTTCTTCATGTGCACTGTTGGGAAAACTTAATTTGTCTATTGTACTTTAAAGTCATTGACCTTCCACCTGGTATAGCTGCAATAGCAGCCACAATAATGACTAGAACTATTAATACAGGCAATGATATGGCACTGCAGGATTGTGAGTATAGGATACAGGACTTAGTTACATCACTAAAATGAAAGGCAAAAATTAAAGAAAAAAACAAACTAGCTTAGAAACTAGTGGATCCCCAAGAATAGGCCCACATTTTGGTGAGAAATACAATTGGAGAGGAACAGAAATGCTGCTAAGGGAAGCTCTTGTGATATAAACTTATGCATTACGATTTAAAATTACATCGCTCAATATTTATCTGATGAGAGATAATACACCGGTTGTAACTTTACCCCGAACAAACTTTCTTATCATGGAAAAAGAACCACATGGTTTAACTGTGGCAAGTTGATCTTTTTGTGCATGAACCAAAAAGAACTCTGAAGACATGGCAACTGCCATGGGCTGAATGTTGGTGTCCCCCTAAAAGCCATGTGTTGAAGCCTGTTAAAAGATAAACTGAGACATATTAAAAATTTTAAGAGTTTATTTGAGCAAAAATTTATTCCAATCAGGCAGTGGTAAATTGGAAGTGAATAGGAGCACTCCTCCAACAGGAGCCGGGGAAAGACATACAGAGAGAAGGGAAATTACTGATTGGCTACAGTTTAAAGCCTACGTGGCTGTTTGTGATCGGTTGTCCTTAGTGTTTTGATTTCGTAGCAGTGAGGCATTTACAAGTGTAGATTTTGGTTTGCTTATGTAGGTTGCCAAGGCATTAGAGCCACCTCAGTCTAATAGCTTCCTTGTTTGATTAATTTAATAAGCCCTAATTCCCAATGTGTTGGTATTTAGAGGAGGGGCAATTGAGTTTAGATGAGGTCATGAGGGTGGAGCCCCCATGATGGGATTAGTGCCCTTACAAGAAGAGAAAGAGCCCACAGCCCTCTCTGCCACATGAGGATACAGCAAGAAGGCAGCCTTCTGCATTCCTGGAAGAGGGCTCTCAGCAGAACCCCAGCCATGCTGGCGCCCTGATCTCCAGGACTGGCAGAAATAAATGTATGTTGCTTATAAGCCACTCAGTCTATGGTATTCTGTTGTAGCAGCCTAAGCAGACTAAGAGAGCAACTAACATCCTTTGGAGAATTTTTTAAGGAGGGCAGTTAGAGAGATGAATCCAAGTTTAGCTGATTGGCATATAATAGCTGCTTCAGAGGAGCCCCAGAGTTTAAAGGAGAAAATAGATGTCAGAAGAAATGGTGGGTCTGTCGTTTTAGGTGGTAACCACCAATAGTTCTGGGAAAGAAAGTCAAAAGCAGATAGAGAAACCTGTTTGGACCTCTAGGGGCTTTCCTGGGAAGTGTCTGATTCCAAGCCAACTGATTAGGCTGTCTCTGTTCTACTCTGGCTCCAGGACAAACCAAGGTTGATAAAGCAATAATTGATAATGTTAGGCATTCAATGAACAGTCAGTAAGTAGTAACTAATATTATTTTCCATGAGACTTTTAATAAAGAGCTGCTTTAATTTCTCCTTCAATGTAATGACATTGGTATTTAAATAAGATTAGTTTAGACAGATTGGATTGTATAGAAATTAGGGCTAGAGAGATAAAGTATAAGACTGTTAAATTAGATTTCTATTTCCTCTGGAGGCTGAGGGATTGAAAAGAGAGGAAGATAAACTACAATTCCAAAGGAGATGTGAGAAGAATTGATTATGTACTGCAAATAAGGTATGCAAGAAGGAAGAACCCAAATTACTCTTAAATTTTGAGACGTTTTGAATAAATTTAAATCCTGGGCAAAAAGAGTGCTTTTGTTGTAGAGTTACCAACAGTAAGAAGCTTAGAGTGAATCACGGGATAGGCTGAATGTTAGTTGATACATTCAGGGCACTGTTTTCCCAAGTGTACTTTTGAGAAGCCAAAACAAAGCAAAACAAACACAGCTCAAGAAATCTGTTTTGTACTGAAAAAACTGGGGAAGCACTGTGTAGTATATACTATAAACTCTTGGAAGCTCACGCGCAGTATTAGCTAATAAAATCTTGGACAAGTTCTACAGTAAAGAAACTTTTTGATGCTGTTTAAATCAGAGTTTTCTAGACTTATTTGAATGTGAAACATTTTTATTCTCAAGTGCTAACTTAGGGAAAAAGGAGCAACAAGTTCATTTTCTCTGGGGAACTAAAGAGAAGAGGATTTCAGTAAATTAGTTCTCGATGTAAAGGCTTTGAAAGTAAAAACAATCTTACGTACTTTCTTGTAGTAGTCCTTAGATATCAAAGCACTTTGTCTAATAATTTGAGTTATCCTAAGATATTTAAAACATCTTTAGTTCTGGATTTTTTTTCCTGAATTAATTTTAATTTTGTTTTAACCGAACTCAACTAAAGTATTTTGAATATTAATTAAAGTAGAGCCAATAAGGAGATCACAGACCTAATTTTAAATGGGAGCCCTTCAGTGACCTTGACTATAATAAATAGCTTAAGAAAATATTTTTTTCCAGTTTTTAATTTCCAAAGAAAAAATACGGTTTTATGGGTTGAATTATGCATCCCCCTCCCAAAATATGTTGAAGTCCTAACCCCAAGTACTTCAGAATGTGACCTTATTTGAGAGTGGGGTCATTGCAGATGTAAATAGTTAAGTTGAAGTCATACTGGAGTTGGGTGGGCCTTTAATTCAATATAAAAGGTGTGCTTATGAGGAAACGGGAGTTTTGGACACAGAGACATACAGAGATAGGATGGCCAAGTGATGATGGGGGCAGAGATTGGAGCAATGCCTCTACAAGCCAAGAAATGCCAGATTGCTGGCAAACACCAGAAGCTAGAAGAGGCTGAAAGAATTCTGCCCTACAGATTTCTGAGGGAGTATGGCCCTGCTGACACTGTGATTTCCAACCTCCAGCCTCCAGAATTGTGAGACAATAAATTCCTGTTGTTTTAAGCCACTCAGTTTGTGATACGTTTTTATGATAGCACTAGGAAACTAAAACATATGGCATAGAGCTGTGTTATTCCATATAGAAGCCACTAGCCACATGTGGGTATTTAACTTTAACTAGTTCAAATTAAATATAATTTAAAATTTAGTTCTTCAGGTAAACTAGATACATTCAGGCTGTTCAATAGTTACATGTGGTTAGTGACTGTCATATTTGACAGTGTAGATATAGAACATTTCTTATTGCAGAATGTTCTATTGGACAGCACTGGTATAGAGTAAAGTTGACTATCAAATTTTATTTATCGACATGTAACTGATTTAGTGAATGGGCCTATTCAAGAAAATTTGGTACTGGAAAAGAAAGTGGTTTTGTAGAAAGGCCTTTTTGAATAGATAACTTTAATCACTGACATTTTCCATTTTGAGAAGTTTTTATCGATGTCTTTGAACTATTTGGGGGCATCAAGTTGACCTCTAACAGAATTTCTTACCATTAAGGTAACCATATTACCCCAGTGATACAATTTGTGAGGTCAAGTCTAAAAGTCTGGAATTTATTTATCTCCAAAAAGTTCACCTCACTGCTTCAACAAGTTTTCACTCAGACTATTTTTAGTATTTTTGGAAGGCTGATGATTTCTAACACCAGGGGTGACATAAGGGATGTGTCCCTTTGTTGTGTTTCAATTGAAGAAGGAACACACTGAACATTTAAATCTCAAACAGCAGTTCCTAAGGAGGCCACCATTTCCTTCTGATATTGTCTAAATAACCTGATTTGCATGCAGATTCCAAAATAATACACAATTTTCTGGATTAAAAAATTTTTTTTCATTTGGCTATGAAAACTAAGCACCTTGTTATCTATGTTTTCTATTTTATACCACCAAAAGCAGAACATCACATTGACAGGCATATCTGGAGTTATTTATAGATCATCTAGAAATAATATTAAGAATTCATATTTCTGAAATGGAGATAAACACCCTATAAACTTAATGAAAAAGTGGTTACCCAATAACAGTGCTAATACATTGAAAATTGATTCTGTACTCTTGAGTAACACTGGTCAAATATTTTAAACACTAATCTCAAAATACATTCTATGAAATTGAGTGACTTTGTTCTAAGTATAGTTACCCTCTAAGGCAACACTCAACTCTCAGAAAGACCCGGAGACACAGTGTCTGTGATCAGATGTTTCCAGAGAGCTAATTTTCTGAGTAACAAGTAGGCAGACTCTGAAGAAAAAAACGAAAATGAGGGTGGGGGAGGACTCACTTAGAATCTGTGTACGAATGCCAAGAAAGGTTAAAATCAGGCATGGGTCAAACTAGAACTCATCCCTAGAGAGAAGCAAACCCAATGACGCCTGGATTATGTCGCATTAGAGAATAAAATGAAGAGGATACTCCTTCTTTCTTTTTCAGGTCTTCTTCTCTGCTGTCTCATGATACAGCCCTGCACTTTCTGAGAGACAGAAAATGTTACCTAAAAAGTATGCTGAAGTGGGTCTCATTAATGTCCTTTTCTAGCTGTGTGGCAGATAAGTGTCATTGACTTCATCTATGAGCTGTAGATAATAATGATGATAATAATAATAATAAAATAATAATAACTATTACAACCATACAGGGTCATTGTGGAAATTAAAAGAGAATAAGTGCTATGGACTGAATTGTGTCCCCCCCAAATTCATATGAGACTGCATTTTTAGATAGCGCCTTTACAGAGGTAATTAAGGTGAAATGAGGTCATGAGGATAGGGCTCTGATCTGTTACGAGGAGACACCAAAGAGCTTGCTGTCACTCTGCCATGTGAGGATATAGCAAGAGGGTAGCCATCTGCAAGCCAGGAAAAGAGCTCTCACCAGAAACTGCTCCTGCTGGACCTTTATCTTGGACTTTTAGGCTCCAGAACGATGAGAAAATAAATTTCCATTGCTTAAGCTACTTGGTATATGATATCTCCACAGTGCAGCCTAAGCTGACTAATAAAATAAGGTAGGGTATCAAGGATAGAGTCCACATCAGATTTGCTCATTTTTTAATCCTAGAGCATTCTCAGTGCCTGCTAATAGTAGATGCTCAATAAATCTTTACTGAATAAATGAATGATTGAGTCAATAATACAAAAGCTCGTCATTACATGTGGATTTGAATTATTTCTGAGTAGACCTGACTTCAGAAGCTTCCTCTGGGTTCTTTAACGGATTGAATAAATTGGGCAGACTGCAAATTCAGTGTAGTGCCAATCTGAGGTCCTTTTTCCCTCTCTACCTTTCCCTGTTTCCTCCATGTGTCTGTGAAGGTGTTTAGAGACTGCAACTTGGGATCCAGACTTTCTGGAGTCCACATGATGGCCCTACCACTTACGGCCTTATGCAAGATGGTAAACTCTCATGTATCAGTAATAGCATGTGTAAAAATGGAGATAATCGTAGCTCCTTCCTCACCACATTGCTGTGAGAAGTAAACAAATTGATACTTAGAAGGCGAAGAGTGAGCTCTCATCAATGTTAGTAGTTAGCAATCATGCCTAATCACGCTTAAACCTGAGACCTTATATCCCCTTCCTATTTCATACCTTCAACCTCTGTCTTGGCTCCTTCCCACCAAGATTTGTATACAAACAAATCTCCCAATTACGAAGATAAAACTTCTTCCCTCACCCCTTACCCCTCTTTAGCTACAGGCCAGTCTTTGCCCTCTACTTCATAGTCAGACTTTTCAGACAAGTCATTTATGCCATTGTCATCCGTTTCTCAGGTTGCACTCCTCAATATACTTCCGTCTGACAGCCTCTCATCTCTGCCTACCCTCTGCCTTCCTGAATATCTTGGAATACAATGGTCATTGATTCCTTTCTCATTCTGCTTTAATTTTAAGCTGAATTTGATGATACTGAACACGTCCTCCTCCTCTTTCTCTCTTCTTATCGGCGATACCGCATTCTCTGGATTCTCTGGTTCTCCTGCCTACCCGACCATTTATTCTCACATCTCTTCCAGGCTTCCCTGCTTCACTTACTTTGGGAGATCCTCGAGGCTTGGAGTCTGCATTCACTTCTTGGGAAATTGCATCAGTTTCTCTCCCTCAACTTGTGCAATCATCCTGTCACCACATATCATCTATTCTGACACTTAGACATCTCTCAAATCTCTATGTTTTAGTCCATCTTTACCATCACAATCCTTGTCTGGCTCACCGTCATCTCTCACCTTTTTCATATAACAGCCTCATAACTAACTGGTCCTTTTCTGCCTCTAATCTTATCCTCTCTGATCTCAGTTTTCATCAAAAAACACAAAGTGGACCAGTCCTTTGCCTGCCGAAACCCCTAAGTAACTTGGCAACACTCTTGGGAAATGGTCCCCAAACTCTAGTGTGCCCATAATGCCTCAAGACCTGCCTCTTGCCTACCCCTCTGGCTTCAGCTCTCTCTCATCCATCCACCTCTCCTCCACTAGACGCAAAGGGCTTTGAGTTACTCAGTGCTCCCTTGCCAGGACTTTGGGCATGCTGGGCCTCCACCTAGAACCTCCCCACCACGTTCTCCAGTCTAGGTGGTGCACTCTTATTTCCTCCAACAGCATCTTTCTGTAACACTCATACTGTTATTTTAAAATCTGTATCCTTTGCTCCATGAGAAAAAGAATTACCTGTATCTTATTTATCTTTTAACACACAGTACACATTAAAATATTTGTTGAATAGATGAATGAATAAACTGTCTTCAATTTTTCTTATGCTCATTTGTACTCCATTGGTTCAAATGCTTTGATCTGTATGATGGTTAGTTTTGTGTGTCAACTTGGCTGGGCCATGGGATGCTCAGATATTTGGTCAAACAATATTGCGAGTATTTTGGTGAGGGTGTTTTCAGATGAGTTTAACATTTAAATCAATAGACTGAGTAAAGCAGATTGTTCTTCCTAATGTGAGTGGGGCTCATCTAATTAGCTGAAGGCCTAAACGGAACAAAAAAAACTGACCTTCTCCAAATAGGAGGGAATTCATCCTGCCTGACTGGCTTAGAACTATGATATGGCCTTTTTCTTGTCTTCAGACTTGAACTGAAACATCAGCTCTTCCTGGATCTTGAGCCTACCGGCCTTTGAACTGGAACAATACCATTGGTTTTCATGATTCTCAGGCCTTTGGAGTAACTGGAACTACATTGGCCCTCCTGCGCCTCCAGCTTGCCCACTCACCCTGCAGATCTTAGGACTTGTCAGCCTCCATAACTGTGTGAGCCAATTCCTTATAATAAATTTCTTTAATATATATATAAATACACACACATGCTATTGGTTCTATTTCTCTGCAGAACCCTGACTAATACAATCCACCAAATAATATTTGGAGTTGGAAATCTAGCAAGAAGTGAATCAAATTCTTATATAATGAAACATAAATATTTACTACCTGCCACTAGCAGCAATTTTCTAAACTTAATTAATTTTATATTTTATTTCATTTCTCTATTCAAAAGTTGCCAGAATCCAGAAGGTTATCAGCAAAAATAATGATGAAAATCAAGAGGCATCAGTAAGCCGTGGAAGGGACAAATCCGTTTTTAGGGGAGTGGCATGTAGTTACATGCTGCCAACTAGTTCATGTGCATGTCAGTTTTTTAAAAATCCATATTTCAGAAATACTGTTTTAAAGAGTAGTTAGGTTCCCCGAATAGCCCAAATTTTCAAACCCATAATGTAGCTAAACTCTCCTAGAGAACTACCTGAGTTCTGTGCCTGATGAAAGAAATTGCTGAGCAGAGGAGGGAAGAATGTGAGAAGATTAAGCAATTCCTACCTCTTTTTCTAGGCACATGGTGGGTCTTATTTATGTTCTGTAAATAAATGTCCACTTGAAATCTGGCGGCATTCCTAATTCCTGCGTCCACTGTAGAATTATAGCTGACGTGAGAATTGAGACAAGTTCATCAACACAAAAATGTTTGAGCACCGGCTCTTTTGGTCGGTTCTTTGCTTAGTGTCAAGAAAACACATATGTCTGCTCCCAAAAGAAGAGAGTAGAAAAATAGGAGGAACAAAAGAAATGAAGAGTGAATTCAGTGGCAACTTTTCTGTTCTTCACTCTCCTTGCCTTCTTTTCTCTCTAACTCACTTTCAGGTCCTACTCAGGGGAGCATGGGAATAGCGCAGATCCATGCCAATTATTTTTATGTGAATGTTCAGGTGCTTAAAGAGGATCACCGGCTTACTGGCAGTTTAAAGGAAAGAGACTTAGGGCATTTAGAGAAATGAAAATTCAATGGAAATAATGATGTGATTGAGCAGATAAAAAAGCTAACAGTGCTCAATGTTTTTTCCCAATTGCAGAAATAAAGCGTCTAGATCAAAGCAGAAAATAGTTTAACCATTGTATACTTTGTTATATATTGCTGAAACATCTTGGAGATTTAGACTGGAGTAAGACAGTTAAGACAGAATTGGAAGCTTTCCTCAAACCTTTGGTCCTCTGTTTGTCTATCGATGGAAAACCTGGAAGAATGAGTGAAAGTTACGGATGTCGTCTTACTGTCAAGAACTTTCTAGCAACCAAAGCTATAGAATAAGGAAATGGGTTGGCCTGGGACATCTCAGTAAGTATAATGATCTCTCTGTCATTGGAAGTGATCAAGAAAGGATAGGACGCCTGTCAAAGATAACATAGAAGGAATTATTCTATTGGTTGGAAGTTGAATTGATGACCTTTGGTTATCTCCTCAAGATCTAAACTTCTATGATTTTAGATTTTAATAAGTGGTACACTGTTTACCTGTGCATTGGGCAGACACTTCAATGACACATTATTAAAATTTTATATCATGTCCAATAATATCACGACCCAAAAAATAAACTTAGAAATTTTGATGAATAAATATTAACACAATAAAGTGTACATTTTGGTCCCCAACCAAGCCCAGGATGTGCAGTATTTCATAAATATAAAATTTTCTTTGTAATTCAAATCTTATATGGTATAAAGACCTAGAATAACATTCATAACTCTGAATTATTTTAGCCATAGAGAAACACTGCATGGGTTCTTTAGGGCTATTTAACACTACTCCTTTCACTATACAGTATCTTCTGTTTCTGCCTTTATTATTTTTTTGTTTCTGTTTTGTTTTGTTTGCTGAAAATATCATCATTACAAGCAAGTACAACAATAAATTTTGTTAAACTCTTGCTTTTAAGTACTTGGAAACTGAGTGCTTGTTCTGAAGTACTCCACGGAATTCTTTTATTTATTCTTTCTTCCTGTCCACTCATTGTTTCTAATAAAAGGTTAAGACTAAAATAATTCTCCTTCAGAAATGTACAAGAGCATATTTAATTTAGTTTTCCTTCTCAAAATTTAGTGGGTAATCAAAACGATATGACAGAAACTTTCTGCATGTTACTCTCAATATTATTTTTCTCTAACAACGACTTTTCAAATATTTAAAGTTCCAAATCTGAGATCTTGTAAGACTAGTTTTATTTTCATCATAGATATTAATAATATGTTAATAAAATATCTTGTATATAATACAAATGTCTGTTGGAATCCCATCAAAAGTGAGGCTAGTTTTTTCCTTAATATAGTAAGTCTAAGGTTTTTTTGGATGAGAGAGTTAATAATCTATGGCATCTTTCATCCTTCCTGGATAGTTATTTGCTTCTGTGACACCTATGGCCTCTCAACTCCTTTCTTGATGTGGCTGTTGAGGTTGGCCAGGGGAAGCTCCCAGGCAGCTCTCCCGGTTGATATTCTGTGGGTAACCCTGAGCAGCAGCCAAAGGCTCTTCCTGAGTTGAACCAGGTTGGCACTCAATGACCCAAGTCGGTTTCCTACTATTTAATCTTTTGCTTCTATACCTGCAGCCATTTATTTTTTTTGTCTGAAGCAATTTTAATTACTCTCATCATTCTCAAAGGCCCGCTGCTTAGACTCAGTGAAGGAAGCATCATCCAAAAAGATATGATAAGCAGACCATAAGTATCATGGCAAAAGAATGAAACACTGATTTTTTTTAATGAAAAAAAAAAGTTTCTTTGAAAATGTTTCCTTTCGGTAAACAAGCAGGATGAGTGGTATATACGAGCTCCTGAAAGCTTTGAGAAGCCTTCCTTCGTGGGTTGACAGTGAGGTTCATCAGCTCAGCTGTCAACAGGTTGCCCCTCACTTAGTCTTTGAGTGAAAAACACAATTAATACCATCATGAATAGTCCACACTGAGTTGAGAAACCATCTATCAGAGATGCAAAAATTCCTGCTTTGGATGGAAGGTTGGATGTTATTAACTTTCATGGTTTCTTTTAACCCTTAATTCTCCTTAATCATGGTAAAGATAGATTTTTTCTAAATGAGAAAGGTGTCCATGTGACTTTTGGATTCTAACAGAATTGTTAAGAAGTGAGATGAAATTAAACTGCTCTGTATTTCAAAGATGAGCCTCTCCCCCCCACCCCCCCAACCGCACACACACCTCTCTCTTTAGTAGCTAACTGATAAGTCGACCATTTCTGCAAAGGGAATTTTAAAATTAATGAAAAAAGTCTCTATATTTATGTTCTCTTTATATTAAGAGAAAAAACCTCCAAGGAAAAACCTCTCTATATGCATCACAGGTTAATGCACAATTTGGGCTGCTAGTGACTGGAAGCCATTGCCTGTGTGACAGCTTCATGCCTCAGTGTTAAAAATTAGAATGAGGCCAATTCTAGTGAATAGAGGTCCACAAGGACAATTGCTGTTTTTGTTGGTTCCTCTGGTACCAAGTCTAAGAATAGAAAAAACCTGGCAACACAACAGAACCGTCTTTTACTGCCATCTTTCCTTTCAGCATAAACTGAGGCTTGTGTTTACGGAGGGAGGTGAAAGGTATTTCTTCTTACTGTCCCTCAGTAAAGGAGCTTAGATCAATTACACTGGTGGAACATATATTGGAGGTAGTATATTTAAAATTAATTTAAAATGTAAAAGGTTTTTAATGCCTTTTAATATAAGCAAAAATTGATTTGTTAAAATGCTTTCAGATATTAGATACAATGATTTATCACTCCGAGTCTGTATTATAACTTCCTTTCCAAGTATATTGATTTTTTATGCATTTTGGAAGAGGAAAAAGAACGAAAGGAGTTTACCAAAATTCTTCTTCACCATCCTTCTTAAACAGAATTGGGTCCATCATGTGAACAGAGACTATTTCAAAACAGTAGAAATTTTTTTTCCAAAGTGGTAGGATTAACAAATTAGAAATATTTCTTAAACAACAAAGGACAGGTCGTATTTTTCTAAGCTGTGTTTTGCTGGGTTGAAACATGAAATGTCAAATATTTATAATATTCAAGGGACTGGCCTGGTGGCACAGCAGTTAAGTTCCTACTTTTGTGGCCCTGGGTTCGCTGGTTGGGATCCTGGGCACGGACATATGAAGCCATACTGGGGCAGGTGTCCCACATATAAAATCAATGAAGATGGGCACAGATGTTAGCTCAGGGACAATATTCCTCAGCAAAAAGAGGAGGATTAGCAGTGGATGTTAGCTCAGATCTAATCTTCCTCAAAAGAAAAAATAGTACTATAATATTCAAAGTTAATTACACTGAGTTATTAAAATATTGGAAATATTGAAATGGATTATGAATCTTATTTCAGATTTTGTATAACATAGGAACTTCTTTTTCTTTTTTTTTTTTTTTGAGGAAGATTAGTCCTGAGCTAACTACTGCCAATCCTCCTCTTTTTGCTGAGGAAGACGGGCCCTGAGCTAACATCCATGCCCATCTTCCTCTACTTTATATGCAGGACACCTACCACAGTACAGCTTTTGCCAAGCGGTGCCATGTCTGCACCCGGGATCCGAATCAGCGAACTCTGTGCTGCCCAGAAGCTGAATGTGCGAACTTAACCACTGCGCCACTGGGCCAGCCCCTAGGAACTTCTGTATTTGTTGTTAACACGAAAAACTTAAAAGGTGTATTTCACTTTAGATTCAGAGCCCGAATAGAATTGATTTAAAATTTAAAGCACTTCTAGTTAGAAATTTCAACATTGTATAAGTTAAAAATGGAGCAAAAACCATATTTGTTACTCTTTTTTTCTCCATGTTTTTCGATTAAGAATTTTCTTATATTCTAAAGTGTTTAATCAAACTCAGAATAAATGTCTCTGTGAAAAATTTAATTTTAATTTTGAGGCTGTTTTGCTCTTACAGTCACTCATTCTGAGTACTATACTAAGCGTATAACAATAATTACATGTATTTTTCCTAGCTTGTGATATGAAGTATCTTGCATTTTGGTGTATTTTCTTGTACTCAAGATTATCTGACTTCAGATGGGGAACTCTATTTCAGCTCCCCCTTTGAATATAAAGACCATCACCTGAGGATTAGAACTAGGCTGGCTGTCAGTTATACATCTGCTATTAGCGCCCTTGTTATTTTCCATGGAACAAAAAGGCAACATGAAAGAGTGTTTTTGCTACTAGTGTCTGGCTTTTATACAGTTACCATTGTAACTGCGATAGTGGAAGGGAAGAGCAATACAGGCTGTATGGTGAAATCCACAGATGACCCAAAATCCCAGTGGTCTGTAGACAGAGGCAGGACAGCATTGCCGTTAAGAACAGACACTGGGGTCCAGCGTACTTGGATTCAAGTCTAAATGCTCAATAGCTGTATGACTTGGGCAGTTCATTGTTCTTTGGGCATCAGTTTCATTGTTCTCATCTGTAAAATGAGGGTTGTTAGAGGTGTAAGTAAATGTGTGTGTGTGTATACATATATATATATATATATATATATATATATATATACACACTTAAGGTGTATATATATGTTAAAGATATATATATATATAATACATGATACGTATATATTACCTTAAGAGAGAGAGAGATATTTACTTAAGATTATACATATATCTACTTAAGATATATATGATATATATATTTAAGATATGTATGGATATATACACATATTTACTTAAGATTTATATATATATATAATAGAGCAGTTATTGGCAGGTGGTAAGAGCTACTTAAATATTAAGTATTATTATGTTGCCTTATCATTTCTATATCTGAACTACTACTGAGTAACAAAATTGATTGATCTGATGGTGCTTTCCTTTCTCCACTTTTTCTTTAAAGGTCCAAAGTTGCAACAAAATGTCACTTTTAAGAGGTTGAGTAAACACAGAGCGAGGAGCCTTAGAGCAAGGTGCCGAGTTAATAGAGGGATCATCACTTCTTGAATACATATGAACCAGCTCTTTGTAGAACTAGCAGAGGGCCTGTTAATGGGCTTTTGTTTTAAGGATGTGGATTGATATTCTAGGGAGAGGACTGAGGAGAGCCCTCCTAACAACTACTACTAAAGCCTATTACTAAAACAGTAGCCTTGCAAATAAGTAGACTCTGAAATAAATCAAAACGCTAGAACGTAAGCTTCACGTAGACAGAGATTTTGTCTGTGTTGGCTCACTACTCTATCTGCAGAGTCCAGGCAAGTGCCTGGCAAATAGTGGGTGCCCAAGAACTATTTCTTGAACGAACTGAATGAATGAAAACCTTGACCTTTCTTTTGAATAGGATTAACATTAAAAGCAAGACCAACAAAAATATAGCAGGCTTTCCCACTTCCTGACAGATTTCTGGCCTGAGAATGCTGGTAAGCAGGTGGGCAGGGCTGAGGAGCAGCATGTGACGGGCATGAGTACAAATCCTTACATGTAGCAAGTATTTAGAAGTCATGAATTTGGTTAAGTAGTCACAGGAACGTGTGGTGTGGAGTGGAGCCACACTTAACTCAGATTCATGCACATGTCACATGTGAATTACAAATATTCTGTTGAGCATCTGCCTAACTTTAATGTCTACACTCACACTTTTTTCTCCCCAGGGTTTTCAGAAATCTTTTACCTGTGATCAAATGTCATAAAGTGACACTTTTCTTAAGTGATATTCTCTGCATACATTTAGCTTACTTTTAACAGTTTCTACTCAAGCTTTGATGGGGTAAAATAATGTTTGACATGATCCATTTTACAGATGGGGTTGATTACACAACATTACTTATAATTTAACTCACCTCAGATAGTGGATTAAGATAATATAACATTCTTAGAACTACGCCTGATTTAAATCTAAATGCATATCTGTGTTTACGGCCATAGCAAACATTCTTTTAAAAGACAAAGAAGTCCCTTTTTATAGCATAGGCGAGCTAATAATTTGAATAAGAAACAATTCATATTACACATTGTAAGTTCTCCTAATTATCTTTGTAATGAAAACTGAGAAGCTATTAGTCATCCTTAGCTAAGCCATACTCAATTCTACTTGTTTTTTCTAAACATAATAAAAACAGCAAACAACCTTAAAGTACATTATTAATTGATTAGACATGTTTTCTTAAAATGGTTTACATTGCCTCATTTAACTTTGGAGCTTTCAGACGTTAATAATGAGTCATCAAAAAGCTATCATTGATTTATAATTCGCCTTACCACATCAGCCTTGGCTCAAGAACTCTGTGTGGGCCCAGAAGGAAAAAGAAAAATTTTTACAAGTGAGCCATGGCAGAAATATGCTGAAAACATATATCTGTATTCACAGAAAACAATTAGGCCTAACACAATTAGGGCGAACATTCAGGTTCATTTTATTCCAAGGAACGTTTCTACTCTTGAAGCTCCCTGTGGAAAAGAGTCCTTACCCTTAGAACACTACTGAGGGTGCTATAATTTCGCTTGGCCCTTGGACATGTAAGGTAAACGTTTTACATTGTTGCACAGTAACAAAAATTGACAGCCATAGAAAACACAGGATCTGATCAACGTTAACACAATGGATGCTTAAGGCTAAACCACACTGGAAAGTAATCATTTCCACGATGGAGATCAAATATCTTAACACAGTGTCATCTGTCGGAGTTGCTAGAAAAGATTTCTTATGTAAAAATGGATTCGTAGGATGTCTTTTCACATTGGTCAGTTTCTTTTCACACGTGTGCTAGACGGAGGCACTTTAAGAGCTATCAACTCTTATGTCAGGAGTACTCGACACTGAGTTTCAGCAGTTATTGGGAAATACGGCAAGGAATTAAAATGAAATTGGATTAAAAAGAAAGTCAACAAATCATTAAGTCAGAAAATTTCCCCAAATCTTGTAAAAATCACTAGTCTCTGATTCGAAGAACTTCCTCACCAAAAGAAAAAAAAAAGATTAGTAGCTATCACCCTCCTATGCCCAAGTAAGTGAACACTGCAGCTTTCCGATGTTAAGGTATAATGGTCTTGCTGTTTGGGTTCATAAGTGTTTTAAATATTGACGAGTTAAGTACTTTGAGTTACGTTTCGAGTAATATTTCAAAGTATTATATTATGCATAGGTTCCAAATAGTTAGAAAACTAAAATGTCGAATAAAACATGGAAGAATTTAGTAAAACGTAGAAAAATTAAAAGGCTAAAAAAACCATCACTCCGTTTTAAACGTGTAAAAATAAGTCGCATTCATTCGGGGGAATCAGTGACCCTTTTTTGGGAGTCTCAGTTAGTTGGTAGGTACTGCACCCCCCACAACACGTTGGAAAGTAGGTCCTGGTACACGCTCAGGAATATCCAGCCAGGTAAATACATCAGGGTGATGAGGCCCATGAAATTGAGCGGGTAGTGCGAATAGTCCCAGGAACAAGCGCCGCAGGTGCGGAGTCCCAGACCCCAGGACAACTCCCACACGTAGATGAAGATCACGTAAATGGGCACCCGCTTCCAGGTGCCCCAGCCGCGACTGTAGTGGAGGTGGACGTAGAGCTTGTCCACCAAGAAACTGCAGCTGCCGTACATAAAGAAGGACCAGAGCGACGTGTGGCCGCTGGCTGCCCCGTCCCCCTGCCCCAGCACGTTAAAGAAGAAGGTGAAGAAGATCTCATCCAAAAAGCCGTGCATTCCGAAGAAAAGAAAGCGGAACAGGTCCGGCAGCCCCTGGCCGGGGGCTCCCCTGGCACCCCTGGGGCCGCGGGGTCGTCGCCGCCGGCCACTGGCCGCCGCAGGGGCGCGGGTGCCCAGAGGGGCGGGGGGCGCGCCCCGCCGCTGCTGCGGCTGCTGCTGCTGCCGCTGGTACCGCAAGCGCAGGAAGCGCTTCAGGAACACTTGGCAGTGGTAGAGCGCCAGCACGTACTGCAGCGCCAGGTCCAGCGGCCCCGGCGCCGCCGCGCCCCCCGGCCCGCCGCCCAGGCTGAGCAGCAGCGCCTGTCCCGCCAGGGTCTGCAGCCCCACGTGCGCCGAGGGGTACAGGAGGAAATTGAAGACGAAGGCGCTGGGGCAGCGCCGCTGCTGCAGGTAGACCTTCTCCAGGGCGAAGTGGGTGAGCGAGTGCAGGAGGCAGCGGTAGGGCGAGGAGAAGCCCAGCATCCGGAGGTCCGGGCTGCGGGCGAAGCGCCGCGCAGAGGACTCGAGCACGTCCAGGGTGATCCCGTGCATCCCGTAGAAGTAGAGGCGCATCCAGGCGGGCAGCGCGGCGCCCTTGGCCGGAGCTTCAGCGGTGGACAGCGGCTCCGGGCGGCCGGCCGCTGCCTCGCCTCCCCGCCCGCCGGGGGCCCCCGGGCGCCGCGCCGCGCCGCCCCTCCGCGCCGGACCCTCGCTGTCCGCGTCGCTGCCCGCCATGGGCTCGGAGGCTGCCCGGGAGCCCGAGCCCGCGCCGCCGCCCCCGGGTGCGCGGAGGTGCGGGGCCGAAGGGCCGAGCCCCGCGCCGCCTCCCGGCCGCTGCCGGCCCCCGGGGGACGAGCAGGGAGCTCCGTCCCGGCCGCAGCCCGGCGGCAGCGGGAGCTGGTGCGCTCGGGGGCCGCGCGGGCCGCCGGGCTCGCCGAGTCCCCCCGCCGCGGCCCCGCCGCGCCCTCCCCTCCAGTCCCAGGCGAGGTCCCGCCGGCCGGCGCCCGCACTCACCCTGCGCGGCCTAACAGGCGCAGCGGCCCGGCGAGGGGCGGCGGCGCGGGGGCTGCGAGCAGAAATGCAGAGGCCGGTGCAAACCCCATCTCGGCCGCGGCGCAGCTCCGCCGCCTCGGCTGCGGGCTCTGGCAGCGTATCGCCGGCAGAGACGCCCCTTCCCCGGGCCCTCCCCATGCCCTCGCCGCCCGTCTCGACCTCTCCCGCCTCGCAACCCCTCCCGGCAGAGTCCCGCAGGGGGTCCCCCGAAGACAGCCGGCCCTGCTTCTCCGCCCCCTTCCGCCGCTCTGCCCGCGGATCCTGGGCTGTGCGGGAGGCGTTTGCCGGGGCGGAGGCACGGAGTGGAGAAATAGCTAACAGGTGTGACTGCGAGCTGCTGGGCATGCCCCGTATCGCGGGGACCAGGGCCTGGGCCTGGCTGGCGGAGACGCATGGCCGAGTGCCAGACCAGAGGCCAGGCCGGAGACCAAACTATGGTGCTGTATATTTAATATTTTTATTCAAAACCAGCTGTGTCCCAGCCACAGAGAATAAACCCGAGACTCCACGCCTGCCCGCCCCAGCGTTCCCCTGCGTCCGAAATGTTGCCGCGGGGCCTGGGCCACTTTTTCAGTCTCTCTCCCGGCCAGTCGGCTTTCCTCGGTTAGTTTACTCTGGGCTAAGGACAGAGATTCAAAGTCCCCCAGAATTTATGAAATGATTTGAGGCCAGTTGGGTCGGGCATCCTTCTGGGGGTCTTATATCAAGAATAGTACCTTCGCTCATACTGACACACCCCAATGCTGCTTTTTCTCCTTGCAGAACTAGGTCATCCCAGAAGTGGAGCATGGAATAGAGGGCGAGGATTTTTTTTTTTTTGGAGGTGGAGAGGGTGTAGGAATCCAGAAATTTGGTGTGTTGGGCTCTGCTTTTTTCTCCAGTTTTGAAACAGGCTTAGAATTGGAAAGAACCTTAGAGGTAAATTATACTGTTTACCTCCCCCCCCAACAACAAACAAACCACAAATCACGTCTAGGCAGAAACAAGATAACAGTTCAAGGAGGCTATCTGATGTTCCCTGGTAAGAAGAGATCAGGTGTTCCCTAACTGGAAGGCCTGGGGAATTTTTTTTTCTTCTGGAGAAGAAATATTCTCGTAACTGAGCTAAAAGGGGCTCATTCTGCTCATCCGGTGCCAATCAATTGCAAACAAGTCAGTGGTTGAGAAAGGAAAATTTATGTGATTAGTTAGCATAATCTGAAGATGGCAGACTAGTGTCCTGAAGAAGCTTCTTAAAATCATACAGAATCTGGAGGCAGTTATATAGGGGAAATGGGCAGGGAGGGAGCGGGGTTAGGGATGTCAGCCATCTGGTGTGACAAACTTCAAGGTGCCGCATTATCTCTTTCTTCTGTCCTTTGTGATAGGTACCAACGCAGAGTTTTGTTTTTCTTTTTCTGGAGGTCATCATGTTCCTGGGGAACTCAGAGAACAAAGTTATCGTCTTATGACAGCTGGGAGATATATAACAAGCAAGAGTCATAGAACTAGCAGACCAGGTATATTGCAAAAGCGAGAGGTGCTTAATTATCTAGGCTAGGTGTAGGCTAGAACATGTTCACAGAGACTGGTGAGCCAGAGTCGTAGTTACAATATTACTTCTTGTCTCTCAGATGGCTTCCCTCATGCTAACTTAAGCTCTAGATGTTACAATTTCCCCACTGTCAGTTGTAAATTCATGATCATATGAAGTACTCAGGAATAAAGCCGTTGACATCTTCTGGCTACTTCCTGCTGATGAGGGGTGCTGCAAGGGGGAAGTTTCTGGAAGCTTAAAACTGACAGTGTGGATCTAAGCATGCCTTTTAAATTGTCTCATTCTTTTTTGGAACCGAGGGTTAGTTCTGACCTTCGTTAAGGTTGTTTTGATGGGGACTGACAACATCGACGGAGACACCAGCCACAACATTTTCTACATTTCCAACAAAGAAAGAAAAGGAAAATGATGGCACATACCAGGACAATGGTTCCAATGGGGGTAGATGGTGAAGTTGAGGCAGCAGAGAAAAAGCAAGTCACGCCACTTGTGAATCCTGTACATGTATGTTCATATTTGTTGATCAACTGGACAATTTTCTTTCCCCTATTGTCTACTGTGGTCTGTACTTATGGTATACTTGACTACTTTGGTTTAGGGCTGCGTTAATTCTTCCTTCCTTACTCACTTTGTAAGATTTCTGGGAATCCTGTAAGCAAGGTACCAGGTTGATATTTCCAAGTGGCTTTGTTTCATAAAGTCCAATCTTTGTTCTTCAAAAGCTATCTTGTCATATCTGAGTCTGCATGTTTTTTTCAAATATGACATTCCAGTCAAAGCCTTTGCAATATAACCAGTGTTTCCAATTGTGTCCTGCCATAAGGAGAACAGATTCTTATTGAACTTATGCAACTAACTATATTGCCATGAATATAAGAATACTCACTCATCAAAAGTTTTTAAATTCTGGAGGGATCAGATAGGGAGAAAAAGATAAATACTTCAATTCTGTTTATAAAAGTATAATGTATCAAGTTGTTATGTCATAGTTAGCTTAAGAGAAAAGAGAAAAACTTTTCCTTAAACCTGAAAAAACAAAACATTAAAAAACAGCAGTATTTCAAAGGAAAAGTCATAAAAATTATAATCATCCTTATCAGTTCATTTAGTTTCATGTAACCAACTTGATATTCTGTGAGCAGTTTCATGAGGTCATCAATTTTTCAGTTACAGTTGTGTAATTTCTTACCCAGCTCGGTGTCATAATCTGAAAGTTTATCACAAACCTGCATTCTAGAGCAAGTGTCGGAGTCCTTTCCATGAGTCTCTCTGGAGGTGAAACATACTTGTTAAAAAATAAAAAAAAAGAATAAAACGACAACTGTTCGTAAATAACAAAATATTCAAAAATGGCAATTGACGAAGACACTTGGTTATTTTTGTGGCATACAACACTTTGAGATAACTAGAATTATGACTGGCAACCAGGACAGATCAGAATTTTTTGGAATGTTACATAATTTTTAAAATAACACTTATATTAATAACATTTACCCACACAATATAACCTAAGAGGGTTTATTATCACTTGTTGGATAATGTTTTCCATGTAATTTAATATACCAAATAAGTCTAATTAGTTTAATATCTCCCTCATTATGGAAAGAGAGAACAAATTCTTGAGAAGTCCCAGGGCTGATAGGGAGTTCTTAAAGTTTCTTTTTTTTTTTAAGTCAAAAGAAAGACTTTAATTTTGGCAGAAGTTCATCAAAAATATCAAAAGCTTTTAAAACACTTGGTCAAAGAGGAAACAATGCTTAATTATCCTCTTAATCAAGGTGACAACAGAAACAGTCAAAGGCCAACAGAGAGTTAGAACAGTAAAAAAAAACTCAATGGATAGACTTCAGTCCTTTTGAATACAGGAAATTATTTTAACAAAACATAGGGACATACACATTGTTGGTTCTCTCTTTTGGCTGTCTTTGGGCGTGACTCTAGATTTTGTGAAGGTAATATCTTTTCTACCCTCTTGGAGGTGTCTGATACTGCCAAACATATTTACTGTTTGGCCCAGTCAAAAACTGATGAGATATTTAAAATAAATTTTTAAGTAGCTCTGTAGTCAAAAATTGGCCAAATTGGAAGCTGATATTCAGAGCCTGATAGGAATTTTTATTTTTTTTAGGCCTTCTCTCCTAAGCTAAATAAAACTATGTACACAGAGGGAAAGAAGCAAATTAGGAAAGATGTAGTTAGATGGGTAGATCAACCTATGATGTCACTTAGGTAGCAACTCAATTTTTTAAAGAATTGACAGCAACTGTCCTGATCTTACAAATCTTTGCAAAACTAGAAGTATGCTCTAGAGAACTGAAGGAAAAAGAAGAGAAAAAGAAGTAATTTTCAAAACTACAAACTGTTTTACAGTTTGTACCTGTCTCATGGCTAAAATCTAAAACAAAACCATAAGGTCTCTGTTTACATCTCTCTCTATGTTCATGAATGTCTGTGTATATATGTTATAGATATGTGATATTTTCTGCCTCTGGATGGTATTGGCAAAATTAATTTGTAAAAGAGCTCTATTTTGTTGACTTAAAAAGAAACAAGAGTTTATATGGATTGAAGAAATACAACAAAAACTAAACCAAATGCTAAACCAAATGCTTTTCAAGTTCCCCTGATCTAGGATCAATCTTGAGTAAATAAAAGTTAGTTTAAGTTTGTTGATTTAATTAAAAAAGACATGTGTTTAGAGTTATCAACATTGAATATAATCAAACATTTCTGTCTTGTCAAAATAATCACCTGTGTTCCATGTTGTTTTATATCATGTCTTCAATTACTTAAGAAAACATAATCTTCTCTGTTAAAAAAAGCTAAGTTTTTGGGCCAGCTTGTTGGCGCAGCAGTTAAGTTCACGCATTCCACTTTGGCTGCCCAAGGTTTGCCGATTCGGATCCCAGGTGTGGACCTACATACCACTTATCAAGCCATGCTGTGGCAGGCATCCCATATATAAAATAGAGGAATATGGGCATGGATGTTAACTCAGGGCCAATTTTCCTCAGCAAAAAACCAAAACCAAAAATAACCGTGAGGAAGATTGGCAGCAGGTGTTAGCTCAGAGCTAGTCTCCCTCAAAAGTTTTAGGTCCAGCTCCATGGCCAAGTGGTTAAAGTTGCATGTGCTCCACTTCAGCAGCCCAGGTTTGCAGGTTCAGATCCCAGAGGAGTACCTACTCCACTAATCAGCCATGCTGTGGAGGTATCCCACATACAAAATAGAGGAAGATTGGCAAAAGTGTTAGCTCAGGGCTAATCTTCCTCAAGCAAAAAAAAGAGGGGGATTAGCAATGGATGCTAGCTCAGGACAAATCTTTCTCACACACATACATACACCACACACACACACACACACACACACACCCCAAAGCTACGTTTTACTTACAACTATTTAACTGTCTGTATTTGCCTAAGTCTTTGTCTCCATGTTAAAAGGATAACTAAATATTGTTTTACAATAAACCATGATCCCATTTGACCAAGTGTTTCAAATCCTTTTGATATTTTTGACAAATTTCCCAAAAATCAAATTCCAAATGAAGTCTTTTTGACCACAAACTGACTTTGGGATTTTCTAGAGAGCCCCTGGAACATCTCAAGAGATTTGTTCTCTCTTTTTATAAAAAAGGAGACGTTAAACTAATTAGGCTAATTGGTATAGAAAATTCCATGGGAAGCATTGTCAAATAAGAGGTAATATTAAGCCTCCTTTATGTTGCATTTGTATAGGTATATGTTATAAGTGTTCCATAAATTCTATGAAATTCCTAAAATTCTGGTACGTCCTGGTGTAATGTTATCAGTCATAATTCTAGTTGTTATCTTGAAGTGTTGTGGGTCACAGAAATAACCAAATATCCTTGTCAATTGCATCATAACAAACTCTCATCAGATCCTTCACCACGGCCATTTTTAACTCTTTTGTCATTTACAGTTATTGTTTTATTCAGATGCTTTTGCAAAAGTGTTTCTATAAAGTTATTTCATCTTCCAGGAGATTCATGGAAAGGACTTTGACAAGTACAGGATTCTGATAACTTTAAGATCATAAAACTGAATAGGGTAAGGATTTCCAGAACTGGTGGAAAAACTGGATTCAAGTAGAACAAGAATTAATAACATTGGACTGAATGAAATGAGGAGGATGATTATAATTTTTATGGCTTCCTGTTTGAAACATTGCTGGTTCTCTAATGTTTTGCTTTTCCAGATTTAAGGAAACTCTTTCTTTTAAGCTATCCATGACTTACAGCAATTTGGTAAAATATACCTTTGTAAACAAAGATGAAACGTTTACTTTTTCTCCCTACCTGATCCTTCCAAAGTTTGGAGACTCTTTAGTATTCTTTTGATGGCAATATAGTTATTTACATAAGTTTAATAAAAATATGTTGCACAATTAGAAACATTGGCTATGTTACCAAGGCTTTGACTGGAATATCCTATGTGAGGAGGATATGCATAGACTCAGATATAACCAGACAGCTTATATTGTCGATCACTATTCCTGCTGCACTTATGTAAATAATCAGGACAAGTCTAATGCAAAAAAATTAGTTTTACCAGGATTTCCCTTGAGGGAAAAAAATGGAAATAATTGTAGAGAGAAAAAATTATGTTTGCACATTTGTAGATCTTAGATTCTACCCCCGTTAATTGTCTTTGAGGTTTTGTTACATACTTATAAACTGGACTGGATCCTCAATTCTTCTGTTTTCTCAAGTATCGGGCTATGACTCTTCAAACTAACATTTCCAATTTCTCTCACCCTTTTGATTTGGCATGAGTAAGAATAAGGACTACCCTTGAATTTCCTTGGAAGGCACTATACCAGGTCCTCCTCACCATCCAGATGGCAGCAAAACTTTAGGCACTTGAGCCTTTGATATATATCTTACAACTGAAGAATGCTTCACCTGACATTCTGGTCCTGTACAAATCTGGAGACCTCCAAATCAAATTGACTAGGAAGACAAGTAGCTGACAGGTAGATAGACTGCTTCCTCCCAAAATGTAACATCAAGACTTCATACTTTAACTAAACATGAAACCCTTTTGTTCCCTTCCCTTTCTTTCTTTACTCTGGCATTGGCCTGGAAAGATAATGCCATCACCCTTGTTTCCCAGTCAATTGCTAAAGGGGTAAACTTTTCCTTTCAGACTGCATTGACATTACCTCCTTAACAGGAATGGTTTGTGCCCTGACAGGATTTATCTCTGCCTGTGGTGGTGATCATTGTCATTGGGCCTATAAATGCCTAGATGACTGATGCATAACTGGGC
Organism: Equus przewalskii; assembly: GCF_037783145.1. NCBI lineage: Eukaryota > Metazoa > Chordata > Mammalia > Perissodactyla > Equidae > Equus > Equus przewalskii. The sequence continues at coordinate 79,923,561 of NC_091834.1, forward strand.
AATGACTCTTAGGTTATCTAATTGTTCGCAAACAGACTGAGACACCTCACTTGTCAACTCTCCTGAATTTCTTAATAATAGGATAGCCCTTGATTATCTTCTAGTTGAGCAAGGAGGTATCTTTTCTGTGGCCAACACCACTTGCTGCACCTGGATTAACAGTTCTGGGGAAGTTGAAACTCAGTTACATAAGATCACTGAGCAAGCCACTTTGCTTAAAAAAATGACTCCTTCAGCGAGGACTTTCTTTGACTTACCTGATTCTGATTGGTTTGGGTCTTGGGGACGACAGCTCCAAAGTGCATGCCAAACATTGGGAATTATCTTGCTTAATATAAACATAATAATCTTCCTTGTGTTGTATTCTCTCAAAAGCTTTAGATGCATGTTTATAGCTGTTAACCACCAAGCCAATGAACTCCCTAAGACTGGAATATCAGAGAAAGAATGAAGAGAATGATAGACTTAAAGATGGTGAACTTGAAGCAAAATTCTGTGACTATCAGAGGCATTAAGCAAAAATGTCATGACCTATGGTACCACACAAAGGATAGACAAAGCTGTGAGAACTGCAAAGTGGTAGCCGATAGTGGCACTAATGCCTTAAATTTTGATCACATCTCTCTTTTAAGCTGAGAGTCTGATCCAAAAGGGGTAATTGCTGAAAAAAAAAAAAAAAAAAAAAAGCCAACAGGCCCTAAATGGAGTCACTGGTGCTAAGAAAACCAAGACTTAATAGCTAACCTAATTGCTGTTACAACCTTCCCCAGGAAAAGGAGTATTACCAGACAATGTGGAATTTTCTAATCAGCACCAATGAGGAATTCTTTCCATTCCTCCAAGGAAGATGAGATACTTTTCCCCTTCTGTCCCCCATAGGTAAGTTACCTAAGACTGAAATAATTTTTTTGTTTGTGACTTCCTTGTCTTGCTTTGCAAAACTTGTCCCTTTCTGTAGCCCTTTGGAGCTCCTCTCTACTTGCTAGATGGAATGCTGCCTGGTTCAGGAATCATTCAATAAAGTCAATTAGATCTTTAAAATTTACTCAATTGAATCTTTATTATTTAAAACTGGATGACCAAGTTTGCACCAAATGGATACAAACTCTAGAGCCAGGGTAGTGTGACCAGGGAGAGATTTGAGAATTAAGAAAGGGTTCTTCTAAGGATTGTGGTCATCTTTAGTGAGTTGTTCCCTGGTGGCCATAGGTTCAAGGTTGTAGTATTTTAGATGTATGGAATACCTGAGACCTTTCATTGCACACGGAAAGAACAAAAGGAACTTGCATGGAGAACACAGCATTTAATAGAAAGCTTAAGGTAAGTTCAATAGAGTAAGGCATGAATGTAATGACAGAGAAAACAGTAAAAGGCAGCAGTCATGTTAGCAGTAAAGATAAAAACGTTTTTTTACGGATCAAATTACACACACACACATCTCTTGTATCCTGATATACTGAAGGGGAGAAAAATTTTCCTTCCACTCTTCTAGGTTGTTTGGCTGGCTTAATAATTAAATTGACATTAGACAAATTAACAGGAGAAAGACAACCAAAGTTTAACAGCAGAAAAACAAACATGTGTACTTCCAGAATACCTGGGAGATGCCTAGGAAAACTGAGTAACTCTCAGAAATAGCCAAAGCCATTACCTTAAATACCACCTTCAACTATAGCTTTGACCACCTTCAGTCAATAAGCTTTGAGAGTATATGGTCTTGGGTTTGCATAACCTAATGGTGAGGACCAGTTTGGAATCCAAGAGAGGAATAATTTGAGTAACGACAGGTAAAGATAATGAAGAAGCAAACTGGTGTTGAGTTTAGCTAAAATATGCTCATCCTCTGTGTGTGGAGGGTGAGAGAAGGGAGAGAGGTTGATTGACAGTTGAATAAAACCACACCCATGTAAAATATTTGTATGCATATGTTTACAGTTTAATTTACTTTATGTATACTCTCCTTTCTTAATTACAAGCATACCTCATTTTATTGTGCTTCACTTTATTGCACTTTGCAGATATTACATTTTTTACAAGACCCTCCACCAGCAAAAAGATGATAACTTGTTGAAAGCTCAGATAACGGTTAGCATCTTTTTAGCGATAAAGTATTTTTTAATTAAAGTGTGCAGTTTTTAAAAGAAATAATATTTCACTTGATAGACTACAGTATAGTGTAAGCATGACTTTTATACGCTCTGGACAACCAAAAAATTTGCATGACTTGCTTTATTGTGGTGGTCTGGAACCAAACCTGCAATATCTTTGAGGTATGCCTATAATATTTTTTGTTGTATATGTGGGGAAGAAAAAATAATTTTACCTCTACCCTTCTAGGTTCTTCACTGAGATACCAATATAATAAGAGAGATTAACAAGAGAAAAGCAAACAAAACTTTAATAATATGTATACCTCTTGAATACATGATAGATACCCAGGAAAACTGAATAACTCCCTGAAATGGCCCAGGACACCACCTTAAATGGCATTTCCAGCTACAGACAAAAGAAGATGTTGGGGAGGATAATAGTTGTGGGAAGTTACCAAGAAAAGTACAGTAAACAAGGGTATAGTTGATTATACAGATTGAAATTATTGCCTTCTACATTGATAAGAGTTTCTAGAGCTTTAGAGTCATCCTTGTCTTCCTGTACAAAGAGGGAGACACCCTTACGAATGGAGATTTTTCTCACAAATGTAAATATCGCATATAACAGGGTAAACTTTACTCAGTTTCCAGAGCTTATCCTGTGTCTGCCGTTTCTTAAAAATTATCGGTCTAAAATTATACTAATGCCAAAGAGGCATATTTTCGGATGACAAATTCTCCTCCCCTTTATAGACTAAATTTCCAGATTAAAGGATTCTTTCTATGTTGTTGTTTAAACATCAGGGAGAGCAAATAGACCTTAGGAGGCAACTATTAGTGCCTGTTGCCATATGCAGAAATATTGTATAGGAACATGTAAACTTTTTTGAATAGGACAAACTGTTAGGGGATCATCTTGGAAATCTGCCCTATTGTCCTATGTCTTTACAAAGCTCCCTCTTTTTAACTACACTTTTACTCCTGAAGGGGTTCAGAACAGGTGTCCCCAAGATGTGCCACTTTGGCGTGTGAAATACTTTGAGCTAAAGGTAATCATGACCCTGTAGGTTCAAGAGAAACTTTTACCTCTCCTTTGAAGAATTTAAATTGGGGACCTTACCCATAACAAGAATTATTACCAGAAATAAGCTTTTATGACTTATCTGTATGGCAGGGCAAACCTCTAATTACTACTGAACATTTGCTCTTCTTATCATCCTGTGAATTCTCCTCTTCTCTGAAGCCCCAGGCCCCTATTCCATTCCTTGGCTCAAGATTGCATAAATACCTTGCTTTACATTTCTGTCTTCAAACCTCACGTGTATGTGAGGTCTTTGACCGTTTCATGTATGTGGGGTTCCTGTACATACAAAATTAAATTAGATTTTATGCTGTTAGCCTGTCTCATGTTGATTTGCTAATTTAGATCAGCTGAAAGAACCTTTGAAGGGTAGAGGAAAATTCTTTCTCCCCAACAGTTTTGGCAAGCCAGCCAGCTTTGGCAGGTGGCTAAGTAGGCTGTGGATCTGAGCATAGGAAATCTAAAACAAAGGGTGAATTTCTGGCTTAGTAAGTCACCCTATTCTGTTCAAAAGAGGGGAAACACATGATTCCCTGTGTTTTGAAATGACTGTTTCAAAACAGGGCCCTTTCGAGATACTATCCTAGGCTATCTTTGGGATGAACTTTTGGATCATGAGGGCTCACTCTTTTGTGGGATGACTCTTACATCTTTGGTTAAACCATAAAAGGGCTTATTGGTTTGCGTCACCATTGAGAAGATTCTATGCGTCAATGGCCAGTTGATGGATCCCTTGTATTGGAAAAACTTCTAAATTGAAAATTTCTGGAGAATGTTCATCCCAAATAACTGTTTTATTGGTAACTATGGAAAGACCAAATTTAAAAAGTAGATGCAAATAAATATAACAGCTAGGCTTAAGAACTCCTTTAATAAGATAAAAGAACAGAAATTAAATTTAGAACAAAATTAAAATTCACATCCAATGTAAATCCCCTTCTTAAAATTTGGCTCCATCTGCTTATTTTAGCTTCCCTTTTCCTACAAGATTTTACAAAGAGTACTCCAGCCTAATCTCTAGAGTATACAGGTTACTCATGTAAATGCTGAAACCAGGAAATGAAATTAGCAGAAACACCTGGGACAGACAGTAGGGCTTGTTTTCTGGGCTCTATAATAGGCTCTGCCAACTTCTGACCTTCCTGTGCAATATCTTTTGTTAATATATCCTAGACGCGCACCCAGAGGATTTGTGTCTGTGGGACAACAGCAGATCTTTTGAATTATAAAGCGCTTTTGACTCTCCTCTACCATATATATTAAAAAAAAAATGATGGCCATTCTGTAGTGTCCATTCAAGAGAGGAAACTAAAATTTTGCTTTGTCCCTTCCTTTCCAAATCTAGACCCATAGATTATTGATCCTTTCTCTCCCAGGGATAACTATTGCCTTCTTGCTTGTCTCATTTTGTGTCCTCAGAACTGGCTTGGCTTTCTGCCTGCCTGGAACATGCAAGTTGTTGATTCTTTCTTTTGGCTATCTTTGGGAGTGACTTTAGATCTTGAGAAGATGTTATCTTTTGTATTGTCTTTGAGGTGTCCAATACTGCCAAAAATACTTACCGTTTGGCCCAGTTGAAAACTGACAAGACATTTAAAAGGAATTTTTAAGTATCTCTGTAGTCAAAAATTCACCAAATTGGAAGCTGACTATGTACCCAGAGGGAAGGAACCAAATCAAAGATAATGTAGTTGGAAGGGAGGATAAATCTATTATGTCATTTAAGTCACAACCCAATTCTGTGAGGCCTTATCTTACAAATCTTTGCCAAACTGGAAATGCAGCTCTGGAGGTAGTTCAGACTCCTCCCATTTCTTTTCACCAATTCTCAACCTCCCCTGTTTATCTCAAAAGGCTTGTCACCTCTCCAGGAACTCTAATCTAGACCATCCCCAATTCCTAAGACTGAAGAAAAAAAAAGGGAAAAGAGGCTTTTTGAAAATACAAATGGCTATAGAGTCACCTTTGCCCACAATCTAGCTCAGAGCTTCCATAAAATTACTTGCCAAGAACAAATACAAACCTTAAGTGTCCACAAATATTAGTAGAAAAAGCTTTAGCCATCTAAGCAAGTAATGTACTTTATTTATTTAATTTATCCCATCTGCAAGAAACAGTTTGAATTCAACTATTCCTTTATAAATTAGTGACTTTGCATTATTGTATTTGTCTCATGGCTAAAATTTTTAAACAAAAACTGGTTAAGGTCTCTGCCTACACCTATCTATGTGGCTATAGATGTATGTTATATATATGTGATATTTTTCTACCTCTGGATGGTATTTCCAAATTAATTTGTGAAAGAGGTCCATTTAATTGGCTTAAAGTTAAGCTCTTACAAATTAAGTATTCCTAAAGTTGTCAGAAGTATAATAGAAACTACTGCAAATACTTTTTAGGTTCATGTGATCTAGGAAAATATTCGATATTAAAGCTAATTTAAGGTTGCTGTTATGATTAAAATAGGCGTGTCCTAGAGTTATCAACATTGAAAATAGTCCAGATATACAATTTTTTATTCTACTTGGGTTTATTAGTAAAATAAGCTCATGTTGTCTCTGTTATAAAATTTGTCAACAAGAAATAGCTTGGGACGATGGCTGACTTTGTCTAAGGTCTCATGAAGTTTTTGTTGGTAATCTAAATGTAATTGTTAAGAACTAATAAATTAAATAGATGTAAGTGCACAAAAAGGTTTTTAGGTGAGCTTTTTTAAGCAATAATTATGTGGCATGGTACATGTATTTAAAAATAAGTTCTAAAATATTTTCGCTAACTTGAAACCTAAGAGTTTTGCTAAGGTAAGTTAAATGATGGAAATTTATTGCATATCTAGATAATTTCCAAATAAGATAAATTAATGAAACATTAGTTACTGAATAGGTTTATCTACTTTTGGTTTCCTATTGTAGGAAGACTAAAGATAAAAAATTGAGCCTGTTGGTAAACATGCCTTGTACCACAGTGAAAGATTGTACTATTAAAAAGTGGCGCATACTTCTAGAAATTATGAAATATATTCATAAAATTTGCCAATGTAAAGAATGCTGGTGCAACACACGGCTCACAATTGCTTACTTCTTAGTTTTCACTAGAAATGAAAGTTTCTAAGGGTTAAGAATTCTAATATATCTGATGGAAATTACTAGAAATAATAAGGGAAATGCTCTGTAGCTAAAGAGAGATATGTATTTTTGGTTAAAGAATGTATGAGAAATAGAGATGCATTTTTGTTGAGGAAAAAGAAAATTATGGAAGGTTTATGGAAAAATGAATCTTTCAAAAGGAATTTTGTTCTTGGTCAGAATTGGCTAAGATTGGAATGAGTGGGCTTTAATATCAAAAGTAAGGTGGTGCAAAATTAAAATTTAGTTTTCTTTCTGTGAAAAAGACAAAGTTCTCTTAGACTATTGGTCTGGCTTTTGACAAGACTTTGTGAAAGGCTTTTCTTTACCTTCTTTCAAAATAATCTGCCTAGAAAACAAGGATGCTGTGTTTTGTCAAAATAATTTTGTGTGACTGAAACTTCTCTGTTAAAAGAGCTAAGGTTTTTTTGTTTTTGTTTTTTTAATAACTATTTAACTTTTTGTATTTGCCTTCACCACCTTTTATTGTCATTTTGGTTAACTTGATAACTAAGCATTGTTTCACAGTGACCTATGATCATACTTGAGCAAGTGTTTAGGGAACTCTTGTATTTTTGATAAACTTCCCAAACATCAACTCCCAAGTGAATTCTTTTTGACCTCAAACAAACTTGGAAAATTTCCAGAGATCCCCTGAAACATTTCAAAAGATTTGTTCTCTCTCTTTATAAAAGAGAGATGTTACACTAATCAGGCTTACTTGGTATGTTAAAATTACATGGGAAGCATTGTTAAATAAGTAACGATAAACCCTCTTAGGTTATATTGTGTAGGTAAATGTTATTAATATGTGTTCAAGAAATTGTATGGAATTTTTAAAATTCTGATGTGTCCTAGTAAAATGTCATCACTTGTAATTCTAGTTATTATCTTAAATATTGTCTGTCACGGAAATAATTACATCACCTTATCAATTCCATTATAATGAACTGTCAACAGATCTTTAATAATGGCCATTTGAAGTAATTTTTTTGTGATTTACAAGCAGTTATTGTTTTACTCTGATGCTTTTGCAAATATGTTTCATCTTCAGAGAGAATAATGGAAAGGACTCTAACACTTACTCTGGAATACAGGTTTCTGATAAACTCAGTTCACACTGTTGAACTGGGTATGAATTTGCAGATTTCTAATCTTTCATATCTTCAACATTTATAAGGTACAGAGAAAATCTCCCTCTGACATCGGTCCCCATCCACCCATTTTCCTTTTGGGGCAATATTACTAGAATAATATTAGTTCCTTGGCTGTCCATCCTGAGATACTCTGTGCATATACAAATGAATAGAAGCCTTCTCTATCATTTTTTATGCCAATGCTAACATATTGTACCCTTTATTTTACACGTTATTTTTTTTTACTTGTTAACTATGTATGGAAATCATTCCAGATCTTTACACAAAGGACTCGTCTTCAACTTTTGTTTTAAGCAGCTAAATAGTATTGCATTGTTTGAGTGAATTATTATTTATCTAACCAGTCCCTTATTGATGGGCATTTAAATGGTTTCAACTCTTTTGTCATGGAGAAATACTATGATATAAAAGCCTTGAACATATGTCATTTCACTCATGTGGGAGTATATATGTTAAGGATAAATTTGAAGAAGTGAACCTGTTAGGTGAAAGACTGTGTACATTTGTAATTTTGTTGGATATTGCCAAATTCTTCTAAGAAATTGCATTAATTGCACTCCCACCAGCAGTTATAAAAGAGCCTATTTCCACACAATCTTGCCAATGATGTTTCATCACACTTTTTTGAGAACTACCAATCTGATAGTTGAAAAATAGTATCTCATTGTAGTTTTAATTTTCAGTGATTATGTTATGAATATAGCAGGAAATGATGTCAAATGTAAAAGAACTGTTTGTCTTTCCTTTTCTGTGAAATATCTTTCATATCCCTTTCCTTTGGGTTGATAGCCTATTTTTATTTATTTGCGGCAGTTCTCATTTAGTAGGGAAATTTGTTGTTTGTGTGATGCATAAGCCTTTTGGGTCTAAATTTCATGTTCCCATCATTATATTAAATAAACAAAATATTATTTCTAATGATAGTCTCTCCAGAACTTGCAAATCTTTTGCATTATTTGTCTATTTGCCTACAATAATACTTCCTTGTGTTTCTTTCTCCATAAGATTATTTTTTTCCTGTAATTAATTTACAATGTGGATGAATTTCAAGTTCCCTCTAATTTTCCTTATTTCTAAAGCATCTTTAGGGTAGCTTCCAAATGTCTGCTGAGAATAATCTTACCGCTAAGAGTGCTCCTTCTTACCAAGAGGCATTTCCCGCTTCTGAAATATTTTACCCAAATATCTGGAAACAAATTAACTTCTGAACTTCTAAATTTTAGAATTTCGCAGTAGCCTAGATCTCTTTATTGAATCTAAGCATTTTGAGCACCCAGATTTTTCTGGGTGTGTGAGATAGCAAGAGGTATTCCCTGAACTCACTTCTTGTATCCAACCCATGGCAATTGTCCTGCTCTGAATTTACCTCTCTAGGATGGTGTACCCCTCCTCTCTGCTGATCCATTGGTCTGTCCCAGAAAGAAACTACTGCACCACTCTTTCCCATGACCTCCACGTCCACAGATGAATTTTAGTGGATTATGGTTAGCCAAATACAAATTCTGAAAACATAAAGGACAGATTGTAATTGACAAACCCTTTGTTGTCAAGTTATTCATGTGGCTTTTCAGCAATAAAACAAAGCTCTCTTTGTCTTTGAAAAATAGAAAGAACCTCTTAACTCACCAAGTATTTAAATCTACTCAATATGATGGGTGGGCTAATGCGTGAATCCTGGCCTGGTACAAAGGAAGTGCTGTGAGAAACTCATTCTTAAGCCATATATGCTGCTAAATTTGTAGCCACAGATAGTACTTAGGTGAAAGATTGAGAGGAATTAAAGAATTTTCAACAATTTACAGTGGGAATAATTCAACGGGTTGGGAAATTAAGACTGTAAAGAAAGGCAAAAGGACCCAGGGTTATGTAGCTTGCAAAAGAGAAGTCTCTAGAGTATACCAATAATGTTTTTCTGGGTCATAAAATAAACATGGAAAGGATGGTGCCTATGTGGTCTTTTTCTGGGAATAAGGGAAAATGATCACACAAAACATGAGGAAGAATATAGGTTAGAAATAAGATAGAACTTTTATTGAATATGTTCCTCATTTAAAAATAAGACTGTGCTCTTTTCTCTACATGTATAAAAGTTTAATAGAAAGTAAAAAAAAGAAAAGACTGATTTTCGTCTGCGTGGGATAGCTTTGAAATGGTCAAAGAGCCAGATGGTTTCCTACAGTTTAGTGATAATGAGCATGGCCTCTGCCATCAGATTACTTGGACTAAATCCTAGCTCTATTGCTTCTATTTGGATGACCTTGAGCAAATCTCTCTCTTCACTTTCCTAGGCTCATTTCTCACTTCTAAAATAGGAATAATGATAGTGCTGTTATGAGGATTAGATGAGATATGTATGTGCCCTGGTTATGATTTGGTTTTGTTTTAAAAGGCAGAACATCCAAATATTAGTGGTCTAGACAAGAGGCAAGTTGTTTTTCTTGCACAGCTAATTCCCAGTAGATGTCTGGGCCTGGTATGGTGCTATACAGTTCCCAGTATCCTGGTCTTAGCTCTACTTGTTGCTCTGCCATGCATGACTTCCACTCCTAAGCATAAGTTCATTCTAGCCGTCTAGTCATTGTCTGCATTCTAGGCATCAGGAAGGATAAAGAAAAGGCTCTTTCTTGAAAACATTTCCTAGAAGTTGCACTTCCATTCCCAGGATATTGACCAGAACTTATTTGAATGGTGACTCCTAGCCACAGGGTTATTGGGAAGCATAGTCTTTATTCCAAGTACAGTATTCCCCCTTATCTGCATTTCATTTTCCGAGGCTTCAGAAACCTACAGCCAACCGTGGTCTGAAAAAATTAAATGGAATAGTCCAGAAATAAACAATTCATAAGTTTTAAATTGCATGCCGTTCTGAGTAACGCAATGGAAATTTGTGCTCCAGAAGTGAATCATCCCTTTGTCCAGCATACCGTATATGCTACCCACTTGTTAATCACTTAGTAGTAGCCTTAGTTATCAGATTGACTGTCACAGGTATTGTAGTGCTTGTATTCAAGTAACCCTTGTTTTATTTAATAATGGCCCCAAAGAGCAAGAGTAGTGATGTTGGCAATTTGGATATGCTAAAGAGAGGCCATAAAGTGTTTGCTTTAAGTGAAAAGGTGAAAACTTTGGACTTAAGAAAGAAAGGAAAATAATTGTAGGCTGAGGTTGCTAAGATCTTGGTAACTTTTACTACAATATATTGTTATAATTGTTCTATTCTATTAGTAGTATTGTTGTTAATCTCTTACTGTGCCTAATTTATAAATGAAACTTTATCATAGGTATGTATGTATAGGAAGAAACACAGTATATATAGGGTTCGGTACTATCTGCAGTTTCAGGCATCCACTGGGGGTCTTGGAACATATCCCCTGTGGATAAGCAGGAACTACCGTAGCTATGTATCCAGCCACAAATCAGGGGTTATATTACTATAGGTGAAAGGGAATACAGTTGTCGAGGGACAAGATATGTTTATTTATTTTTGTCATTATTATGAAATCCTCCCTTTCCTTCCTTTTCTCCTCTTCTCTTTCATCTCCTTCCCTCCTATCAACTTCTACCATATCATTTCTCCTTTTGGCAGCAATGGCTTCTAAAGGCATTGTTGTCAACCTCAATAACTTCTCAGACTGGCATTCTGAGACTAATGGGTTGAGGCAGCAATTAGGAATATAAGAATTTCACTTTTCTAAATAAATTTCCAGCTGCCAAAATCCATTAGGTTAATTAAATATTGTGTCTGTTTTCTTATTGATCTGAAATGCAATAATTGTCAAACACTGGATTTTTCCTAACATTTTACTTTGAGTATTTTCAAATCTACAGAAAACTTGAAAGAATAATACAACAAATACTCAAATACCCTTTGCATACCTTATATGTCAATGCTAATCATGTGCCAGCCACTTGACCAAGCACCTGACATGTAATAAGGCATTCAACATATGCAGAGCCTTTAGGAGAGGCTTCCATTATTATCCCTCCTTACAGAAAGCAAACCAAAGTAGAGAAGGGTAAGTGTCTTGCCCAAGGTAACACGGTAGGAGCCAGCAGAGCCAGGATTCAAACTTTCACAAGACTTTGAATCTAGAGCTTGGAATCTGAATTATTGTTCTTCTGTCCTAGTTTCTTAACCCAACAGTCTTTTCCAAAAGGCATTTCTATTAACTTAGAGGACGTGGGGCAGACTCTGGCCATCTAAATCTAACTAGGTGAGTATAAAGCCTAGGTTGCCTCAGTGGTTAGACATTCAGGCTCTGGAGTTGGAAAGCTTTAATTCTAGCTCCATCGCCTCCTGGTCATGTGACCTTGGGCAAGTTCCTTAGCACCTTGGTGCCTCTCTAAAATGGGGGTTAGATTAGTTTTGTATCTCTCTCAAAGGCTTTTTCCTTTCTTTTCTTTTCTTTTTTTTTTTTTTTAAGATTAAGTGAATTAATGTATGCCAAGCTCTTAGACCAATGCCTGGTTTGTAGCAGATACCCAATAAATGATAGCTTCTATCAATGCCATTGTATAAGCCACTGCTTTCTGCTTCCAGTGTTTGCTTCTCCATCCTTGGTAGGATCTCAGGTGCGTAACCTTTGAGCTCTATTTTAGGTTGTCATATGAAATACGTACAAGATACTCATAAAACACTATCAATTGGCATTACTATTCTTCCTGAATTTACAGATGAGCAAATAGGCTCAGGATGCTTAGAAATTTTCCCAATGTCTTGGAATAACAAAATGGTAAAGCTGGGATTTGAACCTAGATTTGTCTGTCTCCCTAATGCTGAATGTTTCTACCTTTCTATATCATCAGACACATGGAAATAAAGGCTTGAATTTAGTTTGAAATTCCAATGGTTGTATCTTCAGGGGACTAAGAGATAAAATGTCAGCTGATGTTGAAATTGGCGTCTGTTGAATTCTTGAATGCTTGAACTCATTCAGGTTCTTCCCCTCTCTCTTCTCCCAAAACAGGCACAACTAAAAAACTTAGAATTGTAATCAAGCTAACACTAAATTGCTTCCTTTCTGGATGATGGCCAATCCTTTCCCTGATAATAAAAAAAAGTCTTTCAGTCTCTGATTTCTCATTCTTTGTTTTTATGCTGTACGATGTGGCGGCTGTTAATATCATTATTCAAAATCCAGGTCTATCAATAATCAAACAATTACATTTATTATGTACATATTATGTGTCAAATGCGCTAAATTACCCATATATAATTTCATTTAATCCACTCAACAATCTTGGAAAACAGTGGTTCTCAACAGAGACAGTTTGGCCCCCCAGGGGATGTTTGGCAATTTCTGGAAAGAATTTTGATTGTTCCAACTGGAAGATGTACTGACATCTAGTGAGTACAAGCCAGGGATGCTGATAAACATTCTACGATGCACAGGACAACTCCTTACAACAAAGAATTATCTGGTACAAATGTCAATAGTGCAGAGCCTGAGAAATCCTGCTGTAAGTATTATGACCTCTGTTATAGATGAAGAAAGCTCACAGAGGTTAAGTAACTTGCCCAAGGTTATACAGCTTGTAAATGACAGAGCCATGCTTGGAACCTAGATGTATCTAACTCAGAGTCTGGGTTCCGCCCATAGAGAGGCAAAGAGAATTTCAGTTTAGAGAAGGTGAAGATTAGCACATATGTACCAAAACCGTAAAATTATTTTAAGGAATAATTAAACAAAAATACATCATTGTCAAATGGAATGTTTAGCAAAAGCTTCTGACCTTGCTATGATACCTGAAGTTAATGTCTAGAGTACTTGATATAGAGAAAGAAAATTGTAATCATGTCAGAAAAAGGGGGTCATTTTTTCTTTCATTTAATTGCTTTTTTTTTATTTCTGAAAATGTTGTTGCTGAATGTTAAAGCTTGAAAAAAGACATAGGCAAGCGGTAAAATTATTCAGGTTTCTGGGAAAAGAGGATCATCAAAAAATGTTCCATAATGGCTGCACTAAAAATAGACACATTATAATGGAACTCAAATTGATACCAAGAAAGTGTTCACATTATAGTGGTAAACTGCCTAAAATGCTAAACAATCTTTTAAATGAGTTAATCGCAGTTTAGAAAATATAAATAGAGCCTTTGACTTGTTAAAAAACAAGACTGCCTGCTTAGTGGGCTTATTTTAAAGAAACCGCTTTGCATTTTATTCCCGATTCAGTGAAATATAATGTACTAGGGCATGTATTTACAATCTTATAAATATTCTCATGTAAGCACTTTATAGAGACTGAACCCAAATATTTTAGATTTTTGTCTGTGAAGAGGAAATAATACTTCCTCTGAACTATACCCATAGTATTTCCATAGTAGAAAGTGTTAGAATATGGCAATGAAAGTATATGGAAAGTGAAGGACAAGTCAGATGTTACCCCTCTAATTTGAAACTTGGGGGACATATGAAAGGGTGATATTTTTAACTGCAGGGCTGGGTGAGGCTTCGAGGATGATGTATTTAGACCAAGAAGACTTGAAAAGTAATTCCCTGATCTCCTAGACCAGTTTATGGTGCCCCTATCAAGCACTTCTAGAACACCTGATAACTTGCTTTTCAGAGCGTTTACCAACATCGTTATTTTTGTTTATTATATGTTTCCTCTAGACTGTAAGCTTTGTGAGGACAGGGTTTGTGTCTAACTTCTGCAGTATTAGATATTTCCTTAATGAATTCCTGAATGTACAGGAACTTTCTCTTTTGATACAGGTAGTTTAGTTAAATAAGATCTATGGATAATACAAGAGCACCTAGATGGGAGAGGGAGTAGATGGATAGTTTGTGTACACAGAGAAGTAGGAATGGAGAGAATAGAGGAGAAAGGATGTAGACTGAAATCAGAAGTGGAATAAGAAGCTAAGGACAGATTCCCAAGGAGCATTCAGAGGGAAAGGCCACAAGAAAACAAAGGGCCCTATCTGAATATGTTTTGAACCCAAGGAAGTCCATAGAATGAGGTGAGCTGGGATCACAATGCTTTTCCTTTCCTCTGCCTAAAGTATGCTGTTCTCACCTCCTCTAGTCGAGATGTACTCAAAAAAGAGAGAGGACTCTCATCTGCCTCCCTCCTCTGCTTTTAAGGATCTTGTGATTCCATGGAGCCTACCTAGACAAACAAGGATAATCTCCCCATCTCAAGGTCTTTAACCTTAATCAAATCTGCAAAGTCTCTTCCTGCCATGTAAGTTAACGTATTCACAGGACATGGTCATCACTGGGGGGCCATTATTCTACCTACAACTGTCCTTGTAGTTAATATTACAAAACAGTAAAAAAAATTAATTGGATCTCTGGTGGTACATTTAAAAATTACTTCAAAGTAATATATGCGCATGGCTAAAAAAATAAAATGGTACTGAAGGGTTCACCCTACCTCCCAAGATCACCCTCTAGAAGTGACCACTTCTGCAACTTCAATTTTTAGTTATTCTGTGGTTAGCTCCACATCTGCAAACATTTGATGTTATTTCTTGACTTATCAACCTTGAAACTTTCTAGCGATGCTTTCCTATGAGTGATGAGGGTTTACCTCTCACTACTCTCACACCTGTCACCATTGCTCTTGCACCCTCCTAAAAAAGGGTTTGGGGAAGTAAATTTGTCAGTCCGTTAAGACTGGAAAGTTCTTTATCATTTCCTCCCGCTTGATTAATGGTTTGCCTGGGTAAATAATTCTAAGTTGAAAAAATGATGTAGGCAGGAATTAAAATCACAAGCACTGATTCCTTTTTATTTGCAACACCAAATGGTTGGGCAATGCCTTCAAGGATCTGTGGGAAGGTTTTTTCAACTTTTCTCTCATATTTTCCTCTCTTTGTTTTCTTTTGTTTTTAACCTCTTGAAGAGTACCTGTTTTTATCTTTCAAATTTTTGATTAATTGTTTGATTTGGGAAATCATTCAATTAATTTCCAAAAGCACACTTTTGTTTCTTGCTTGTTCTTTTCTTATAACTTTGTGTTCTTGGTCTTTGGATACGATATTTTCTACCTAAGGATACTAAAGTTTTACTTAAAGGTCTCTTCTGCTTCCTGAATATTCTTTCTTTGTTTGGGGACAATTTTTTAAATTTGTCTTTGTCTTTGTTTACAGCCTTCACTCAGTTTTCTGGTGATCGTTCGTTGTCCATTTATATTTAAGACTGTGGGAATGATAAGGTTGATGGTGAGTTCTGTGTGTGAAAAAGACTTTTTGGCTGGAAATTTTACACTATAGTGAGAAGGATGTGAGCCAGCTGTCTTTTCTTTAGACAAATACCAGAAGGGGAAGGGCTTTGCTTTCTGGCACCAGCAGGAAATTCCTGACTACTGGTTATCCTGCATAAGAAGATAGGTGTCTGACTTTCATATACAGGTCTTCAATTAATCCCATTTTCAGCTCCACTTTCTCCTCCCTTTCTTCTACCTGCAGTCTCTAATCTCAAGAATCTCTATATTTTCTGCTTGGCAAGTTGTTTCCCTTATCTGTTGTATCCCCTTCTCTCTTATTTTGGGCTACAGCTTTAGCAGATGGCGTTCTTTCTCAATTTCCATGTTCTAGAAATGTGTTGAAGTACTTGTTTTTGGATGGTCCTACTCTTGTTCTTTTAATTATTGTGCTTTTGTAATTTTAGATAATACTTTATTATAGTCTTATTGGGGTCCACAGAGGAAATGAAGATGAATAAATGGGCTGAATCTGCCATTTTGTGCTGAAATCTAACAAACAAAGTTTAGTTGGAGTTGGTGGGGGAAAGTATAGGACTGTTAGTTAAAATTGCTTATGATTCTATTTATTCCCCTCCTATTTCATTTATCTTAGATCACTATCTTTTGGATTTTATCTGGAAAGGAGAGAAAGGGATGAGAACACATATAAATACCATCCTTAAGTCATTTGGAGCCATTAAAATTCATGGGTGACACCTTGCTTTTCAGTCATGCTATTGCCCTCACTTCCAATCAAATTAAAACTTTTTGAACACATCTAAGAATATAAAAGTTTCCTTGATTCTAATTCTTTGACCTTTTAAAACCTTTTATTTTTTCTGTAGAAATGTCTCAAATCTGGTGTTACAGTTTGATCAGGGAGAGAGAACCACTATTAATGACATGGAATAGATTTATTAGGGGGATTAGATCATACAAAGCTGTGGGAGCATCTGGAGACACAAAGGTCCAAAAGGTGATAGTTGGAGAATCAGAGAAAAGTCACTAATCGTCAAGAAGGGGACCTGCTGAAGTGTTTTCTGGAAGGCCTGTCTGCATATGGTGGTGGGCCTGAAGTCACTGTCGGTCAGCAGGACAAGTAGTTGAGCAAGAAATCTGGACCTGAAGTGGGGGAAGGAAAGTGCAAACTGGAATCCATGGGGACAAAGTGGAACTTGATAAGATAAATTGGAACTCATGTGGGCACAGGAAACCCTGTTTGACTCTCATGGCATCTAAGTTGGACAACACAGGTGACCTGAAGATGAAACTGGTGCTTTTCACCTGTTCTTGCACATGCACCTTGTCTCAGAAAATCTAGAGGAGCTCTGATGGGAGTTGAGTTGCTGTGGATCTGCTGCTGCTCCTTGTCAAGGAGGTGAGCAAGCAGGTCAGGGACAAGGTGCATGAGCTACAACAGAGTCTGGAGCACAATCTTAGCTCAGGCTGTCATTAGTTATCAGTTAGACATACTGACCTTGATGTTTCTGTTGGTTGTCCATGTGGACATGTTGGTTGGAAGTTGATGATTATGAACAGAGAGTATAATATTAGAGTCCTAAGGTTTTGAAGTAGAAGTATTCTGTATTGATAAGATTCAGAAAATAGAGAGGGGATTAAGATTACTAGATTTTAGGAGATTAAGAAACTACGAATCTAGCACTTTAGGCTATTGGGCAAGTCATCCGAATGCACATTGAGTCATACAATATGTTGATGAATATTATGAAAGACTGGTACCAAAACCATCCAAGTTAAGTATTGATCAATGGCAGTAGATGACAGAGAACAGGGGCTAGATAGCATGTCTCAAAGAGGAGAAGTTTGTTTGCTTTTATTAGAGGAAGATAGAGAAAAGACAATTTAAAACTAACATGAGGTGCTAGGAGAATGCCATTTCTCCTGTGGTAGGTATTCTATTTTGTCTTTCTTTGATGTTATGAACTTCATGTGGTTTAGAGGAGCTATCAATTTCGGTGTCCAGTCTCTCAAATCAGTAGAATGTATTGTCATGGCCCAGGCTGGGCCAACAGAACAGTATCCCCCAGAGATAGTAATTGAATCAAAGAATCATTATCCTATGCTATTTCAGCTAGAGCCCTTCTACACTGCAGATGTACTGCCTGTGAAGAGGGTAAAGATGATGTGGTAACAGGTTATCAGCAGCCATCTTGCCCACTGCCTAGAAGAAGATTGCAATAGGATCCTGAGAAAGCTAATTCAAGTGGAGACAAGTGGAAATGATGGCTGAAAGTTGGAGGGATATTTCTGATGTTTGTTTGTGTCTTTGAGAATACTTCTCTTCTCTTTCCTCTCCAGTTTTGTAAGTCTGTAAATAACTTTTTAAAAAAATTTTACCTTAAGCTACATTTAAGTTTGGGTCTCTATTACTACCAACCAAAAGAGTATTAATTAATTACTTCTTCCTATACCCCATTACCACAGCCTTGGGCCATGTGACTTATGAGAGAACAAAGAGCCTCCTTAGAAGACTGTAGACAGAGGGGGATCCTCCAGGGAAAGTGAAGTTTCAGTTAAGACACGGAGCTACAGGAAGCTTGTTTACAGTGGGACGAGGCTTTAGAGGCCATGATGGAAAGGCTTGGAAGAGTGGGACGTGTGAGAAGGAGGGTGACAGATGACAACGTTCTCAATAAAGAGGGGCTTAAAATATATGAAACTTCTTTGAAATGATTAAAGTGCTATATATATAAGGTATAAAATCATCACTGTCATGACTTTTGTGACTGCATACATAATAAAAATGTAGTTCAGATTTTATTAGAATTGCCACTTGAATGAGGTATTTAAAATAGTCAAATTCATAGAAACAGAAAGAACGGTGGCTACCAAGGCCTTGGAGGAAGGGGAAATGGGGAATTATGTTTAATGGGTTATAGAGCTTCAGTTTTGCAAGATGAAAAAGTTCTGGAGATATGCTGTGTAACAATGTGATTTAAAATGGTTAAGATGATAAATTTTATGTTATTTTTTTAAACCACAATTTAAAAAATAATGAATTAGTTGAGCCAACGAAACTTGTATAACACTATGAAGAGTTAAAATATTGAAGAGTACCTGGAAATAAAGAAAATAATCAATTGTACCTAAAAAAAATACCAATGAGAAGAAGCTACATTTTCAGAGCAAGTACAATACTTGTTACTAAATATTGAGTTGTAGGTAGATTCTGCCTCAAGGAACTAAAATCTAAATTAGAGATGGAACTAGATCAAAGGTCAAGGAAGGAGACAGGAGAGAAAATATCACAGTTAATGACTAGCTGATGCCTTAGTAAAACAATAAAGAACAGACAATTGGAATCAAAGAAGTTGGACTCACTCTGGAATTTCAATGAAGGGGAAAGGAATGAATGGTTGAATGAATAATAAAACAGAAAAAGTCAGCTCCTGAGAAGATGATTGCTTCTTCAATATAATTGTCTCCATGAGAGTGTCCCCTTAGCAAACTCTAAGGGGAAATTTTGGGGACGATGTGCTGGATGTGAAGAGTGTCTGATTGCTAATCTTGCTGAGCCAGATAATATGTATTTTTTGCTTATAGTATTAAAATAAACTTCAAGAAATTTCTAGATTGTTTGAGCTGGATCTGCTCCAAGACGTCCATCTCCCTGTTTTACAAGTGAAATTTTACAGAACCTTGACTTGCTGTGATCTGGCCTTGATTTGTTCAAGTTCACCCAGCTGATGAATGACATAGTTAAATCCCAAGTCTTTGGATGTTAGTCTTGGTACTCTTCCCAAGTGTGAGTCTAGCTATCTGCCATGTTGTATTCCTGGAAATCGTTGTTCATCTTAGCACCACCACCACCGCTACCAGCAGCAGCAGTAGCATCATGGTCCTTGTTATCAAAAATTGCCAGCAGATGATAGTACAGGGGTTATTATTAAAGTTATAAGTAACCTTAGCACAAAATTAGGTAATCATATATCTTTTAATTTTCATATATTCTTGGATTAGAAGGAGTATTATAAGAGAAAGGGTACTATCCAAAATGATGAGTGTTGAATATCACTTCAAGAATTTATCTCAGAGATTCTCACAGTTTCGCTCAGTTCCAAATACCTTCTTACTCTATGTGTTATTTTGATTCTTGGAAAATATGCCATATATTATTGAACTGCCAGATTAGAAGCAGGCATGTAGCAGATTGAGTGATAATGCAATCTCTCCTACCTGATGGTTACTCTCTTTTCATGAGCAGGAGACCAAATATTCTTACCTGCCTTTCTGCCCTTCTCCCTTTCTTGACCCCTCTACCCTCTCCACCTAAGAACCCAAGTTGCCTGAGTTTAGGTTGAAGAAGCAAAACCATTCTATTTCTTGTGTTGTCTCCGAATTAACCTAGTGGATAGGGTGACCATATAATTTACCACTTACACTAAGATATTTTGAGTGAAATGGGAGCACTAATAAAATTACACTGTAATTATTGGCATAAGCAGTGATTGTCCTGGACAAATGGAATGTATGGTCACTCTCTTTGTACAGCAAGACAAGGTTTAATCTAACTCTGAGAGCATCTTTTCAGATCAAATCTAATCGTCTGTAAACATATGAAACAAAATGATGCAATTATGTTCAGAATTCTCAGAGATATAATATTCAAATATTTGGCAGTGGGTCTGTGAGCTGAGTTGTATTTCAGAGCCACCATTACTTCTAGAGATCTGGATGAAATTCACGTGGACATCATTAGTTAAGGTTTTTAATGTTTGTTTCGGATGAGCATTTAGATGTTTGCTTGTTAAATATTGTTATTGTATTTTTGTACAGCAAATAAGTGAAATAATTTGGGAACATGCTTAAGTATAAATAAGCAAGTAATACTTCTAATTCTGATATGAATTCATATCAGAAAACCTACAAATGATTATTGAATTATGTTTCTTATATTTACCTAAAAATTCAGATATTCAAAAATATTCAAAATAAGATTATTCAAATATCTTTCGAAAATCAGGTTATATCAGAATTATCCTTGGAAATGACATTTTAGAAATTATCTTTTGCCTTTGAACCCACAGATAGAGTAAATTAGGTTTTGTTAATAATTCCTAAATTTAAATCTTGTTGAATAAGAAACTAAATATTTTCAAGCTTCCATAGTGTAACATGTTTTTAATCCACTTTGGATCCAGAAAAATTACAGTTTAATCTTCAGTGCTTACTGTGATATTTTAATTTAGGGCATCTTTGGTACATAGGGAAGGAAGTCTTCCCAGATTCAGAAGGAATACCATTGACTTTTGGTTTTATTTGATGTTGTAGATGTGCCAAAAAGTTTAAAGAATAGAGGATTTTATATTTAGTTTAAAATTACAGTAACACCTTGCCAGTAATCTCTTTGGAACAGAGCCCTGAATTGGAATTATGTGGAAAAGGTTTCTAAGTTCTCTAAACAATTGTCACAAAACCTCTGCGCTAAATGTACGCCCTTAACAATTACTGATTCCACAACACTAAGCTTACTGACTTTTGCTTTAATATGTGTGTGTGTGTGTACCTTTACACACAAAGCTTCATCTGTTTTCTCTACAAATAGAAAATTAGGAACAGAAAACTAGAAGGCAAGGAAGAATAACAGTTAACAATGGAGACAGACTTAGTCTACATACATTCTTAATGAGATCTATTCTTAATGAAGACTCTGAATCAGCAAGAAAAAATTAAATGATATCCACTAACCACTACTTAATAAGGGTATGATGTAATTTCTCTTAGAAAGAATTTCATTAAAATCAGCATATATGTTTTAAAAAAATGTTGGTATTTAAAGTAGTAGGCTTTACTATTGGGCAAAATTCACTGCCATTGAACACTTCATTCTTCCCTAAAGCTAAATAAATGAAATGGTTTTATAATATAGTTTATTTGAAAGATAGCATAAAATTATGCATACTATGTGATAAATGAGTATATAAAAATCTATCCTGATATAATTTCTCCCCAGAATGTTATTGCCTGGTGGGGTTCTCTGCTCACTGCAAGACATGCCAGTAGTCAGGAGGCAAGGTGGTAGGAGAGAAAGGGTTTCTTTATTATAGCTTGCTAGCAAGAGGGAAGATGGCCGACTCATGACAGAAAAAAACTGTCTTGCAGAACAAAGACTACAGGCCAGTTATATAGGGGCTGGTCTCCAGGTGGGGGAGGTGGTTGGTCTCTGGATGGGGCCTCCATGTGATCTCCAGGTGGGGGTAGACATCTGGTCCCAGTTCCTGATAGTCCTTTCTTTTACTGGCTATGCATCAGACACTGGAGCAACACTTATACCCGGCTCTTTCAGTTGTCATTGATGATGGCTGTCAGCATAGACTCTCTGCCTAGGGGTCATCACATTCCTAGAGAACTCAAAAGAACAAAGTTAGCATCTTTTTGAAGCTGGGAGGGGCCATAACATCTACAGAGCATGTCTGGGCTAATTAATCAGAGGTCGTTTAAAGCTACAATATAGTTTCTTTTCTACAATATGGCTTCCCTTATGTCAACCTTGTGTTGAGCTGGTATCAAGAACAGGTCTCTTTGGACTTGAATACTTGACACTGTGAGTCTGAGTGAGAGAGTGGGAAAATACAGTGTAATTCTGGTTCCCTTGACCCCAGTTTTATAGGACTGTTTTCAGCTGCTGCTTATTTGATGTGATATGTAATGTCATTCTGTATTACAAGATTCCAGAAGTGCTGTTTCAACATCACGTCCAAGTATATTTCCTCGTGAAGTTGATGAGGTTGAACTGGAGAACAGCTGTAGGTATGTGGAGGAAGTGGTAGATTAGCTGTTAAAAGGTAATAAGGAGACTGATGATTCATCTAGGTTTCAGTATTAAGAAAAACAGTACACTCTCCAGAAACAAAGAAAATAAGGAAACTGCTTTGTAAGAAGTAACAAGAGATTTTCACATATTGAGGTATATAGGGTCACTTGTCAAGTTCAAAACTGATCAGCTTGAACTAAAAAGCCCAATTTATAGCCTATCAAACATACATTGTACATCTGCTTATCCATTAAAGCAAAGAATGTACTCTCTCACGATAGGAAGGCATGCTTCCTCTCCCATGCCCTTTTGGTTATTGGTAACGCCTGGATTACTCCCTTTCCTGACGTCAGGGTCATGTTAATTTGCAACTGAATACCTCTTAGAAATTTCGGTGGAAACGTATCCTGGGTGTGTTTAATGTATGTTCTTTGTTCTAAAAAGGTATAAGACTGTACTGAAAAGTATACTTCTCCAGAATGCCTTTTAAGGCCTTCCCGGGTAATAATCCTCACTCTGGCTCATAATAAACTCACCCCAATTTTGATTTATAGATTGGTTATGGATTATTTGTGTCTACAGAAGTAACATATTACTGTATTATCCTCCCCATTCCCCCATTAATTTATTGTATTATTAAAATTGAGTTTTTAAAAACATTCATCTTTGAGATGGTGAAGAGAACAAGACAATATTGAAATAACTCTGGCCTGGGGCTAACACTGCCAGGATTCCATACTCCACACCAAACACTTTCTGGTTGACAAACCTCTTTTCTCACTCAAATTATGAATGAGTCATTGAGTTGTTGGTATACAACACTCTGAGTCATTTTGCTAGTGTGGAAATATGCAGTTCAGAGTTGTTTACGTTCTCTCCCTCCATTTCTTTTGGAGACATAAGCAAGCTGGACCGGGCTGGGAGGAATCTGTGGCCAGACATCTGTTTCCCTCTGCTGAAGCTAATCGCCTTGTGCTAGGATTGTTCCTTGGCTTTATTGCTATTGAGGTTTTAGCAGGAGATCCACTTGGCCAGGTGCTTGAGATTAATGAACACGGTCTACACGAAAGATGGAATATGCTTCCTTCTTTCAAGTGCGTCAGGCCCTGGGGAGCTGTGTGTAACCTAAGTGCCAGACTTCAGTCTCTGACGTAGAGGTGGTGGTAATTCATTGACCTCCCAAAGCGCTCAGCACTTCTTTCAGGTCTTAGGTCACAGAGTAGGTGTTGTGACCTCCCTGTTTTGCAAGGTGTGGTTCTTGCCATCATTTGTCTTTCATCTTCAGGACACACAAAAAGAGAGGAGTAGGAGTGAGGGGGTGGGGATAGGAAAGAGATTGCAACATATAAAATAACACATTCCTCTCTCATCTGATTCTTCATGCGGTAGGGGTGGAGCGATCTGAGAGGTTCATTTGTGGAAGTATTTTCAAATCCAAAGCATAACTCATGTCTTTGAAATGATAAAGTACTGCTTTGTAGATTATTCATTTATTTATTTTTGGTAAGGCACAGGGCATTATTGCTAATATTAGCCTCTTTCTCACTTGCTTTCATTTCATTACCATTTCTTGAGTCAGGAGGAAAGGAATATAGTTACAGTTAATACGCTGGGAATTTCACTTCTTGTTTTATCCATGTCGCAATCCTTAAGTGACTAACTGTTACATAACTTTGCCTGAGATGTCCTTCACTCCTTCTGTGTCTGGAAAAAGAACGTCTTTTTATCCTTTAAAGCAGAGACCAAGTGTCATTCTCCCAACCAGGGAGAACTTTGCTCTCACTTCTCGGCTCTTGAGATCACAGTGATGCTGCAGGTATGATGTTTATCACCTTAAATTTCAGTTAGTTACATTCAAATCCCTCCTTCTTACTAGAGAATGAGTCCTTCAAAGGTAGAGGCTCTGTTTTCTTCATTTGTACATCACCAGGGCCTCGAAGAATATCTAGTGCTTAGTAATGCCCAATAGATGTTAGTGTCAGAACAAGAACTGGTGTTCAGTTCGATATTAACACTAATTACACAATTAATTAACGTTAATTACACCAAGTTATTTCTGATATAGAAACCAACCGACAAAACGAAAAACAAACAAATAATTGTAGTCTTTATCACTTGCCTAATCTGCAACCTTTACTTAAGCATAGTTTTGTGTGTGGGTGAATGGAGCAAGACGGGATAGCACATGTTTCTGAGTTTACTTTCTGATTGTTCCTCAGACTTCAGTGTAAGTCTCTTAGGTCACGGACACCTGCATCATGGATACTGTGAAAACTTTAAATGTAAAAAATACAGGAGTTTCGGATGGAAGGTGTGAGTTGTTGGGATATTAGTGAGATAAACGGAATGAATAATGAATTTTGAAGGTGTTATGTGTTTGTCAAAACTCTGGCTAGAGGAATCAGAAAGAATTTTTCTCTGTCTTTATATAAAGCTATCTACTATTTATTGTATTTCTTCTCCTTTCCCTCCCACCCCTCCTTCTCCTTCTGCTGCTCTTTCTCCTCCTCCCTCTCTTCTTCCTCTTCCTTATTGTCTCTACATCTGTTTTATATGCTCCCCTTTTTATTCCTAGAGGTTCATTTTTAAGAAGTTAGCAATGGTGAGGGCAAGTCAGCGAATCAAATAAGGGAATGATTATGGGGAAATTAGTGCAATTCACATTACAGGAAAGAACTATTTCTCACTTGGTTTTATTTTTCTTGTTTCAAAAAATGCATTTATTTATTTTGACTAGACAATATGGTCACATCTTTCAAAATTCAAAACTAGAGAAGGGAACATAGAGAAAAATTTTCCTTCCGTGTCTGTCCCCTAGCCACTTGGTTCCCTTGGGACAGAAAGACAAGCTCAAGTTTCTTCGGTCTTTCCAGAGACATTTTCTGCATATACAAATAAACACACAAACACAGACATTCTTTTTCTCCTCTTTTACATAAATGAAAGTACATATTTTGCACTTTAACTTTTCTACACATTACTTATTTTACTTTAGTGGCTATGAGGCATTCTACCATATGGATGTACTGTAATACATTTAACCAGTTACTTATTGATGAATATTTAGGTTGTTCCCAATATTATTTTGTGACAAATTATGCTAAATAAATTACCTTGTACCTATGCCACTTCACACATGTTCAACTATTTCTTTATTCAAAAATGAAGGACCTATTCTAGGTCAGAGGGAATGAATGCTGATAATTTTGATGGATCTTGCCAAATGCCCTCTGCTAACCCTGATCCGTGAGTGGTGGGTTTTTAAGCTTCTTGATAGCTCCCAGTCTGATTCACAGAGTTTCTTTGAAGCATGAGTATAATTCTTTTTCTATTAAATATTCCATTAGCTAGTTATTAAGACAAGAAGCATTTGCTTTTTATGCTTTTATGATGTTTATTAAATTTTAATAAAGTAATCAAATGAAAGAACTGAATGTATGCTGGAGACTGTGTCCAAATGAACAGTAAAAAAAGATAGGATTCAATGGGTTCTTTTATTTATATGATATGGAACCGCTCATTGGAGGGTTTCATTTTACTGACTTGGCAAAATTAACTTATCATTTAGGCTTACACGGAAGTTCTTAATTTCAAAGTGGTCCAGAAAAAATATTATTTTATGTAGGTTTATTTTCATAGTTGTTTTCTATTTAGTTCAACAAGCATTAACTACCAAAATGTGCTAGACTCTACAAAGTTGGGAGAGGCAGAAACAAATATGACAGTCCCCCAAATTAGGGGCTCGTGGTCTAATAAATGGCATTTCAACAGGCTTCTAAAACTTACTTTAGTCAGAAGATATTGGAAGGATTTGCTTGTAATTTTAAAGATATTATTAAGACTATCTTTATATCTTTCAATGTCATAATGAAGTGAAGAAAATCTCAACCAGGAAACTCTCTCTGTTTCAATCAACCAACTGATAATTAGTCATGATTCTCTCCTTGGCATTTTGCAAATTGGATTATCTCTTTCAGTAGAACAACATAAAATGTGAGTTATAAAACTTTTCACTCCTTTTGACCTGGTAATTGTTACAATTAGGCAATTTTCTTATAATTTTGAAATAGTCAGTTGGTTTAGCTCAATCAATGAAATTAGCTACCTTTGAAGACAAAACAACTAGTTGAAAGAGCAATGTTTTTAATTTTTATGTTGTAGCCTTGCTCAGACCCTGCATCATCCTATTTATGAATTGATATTTATTGTATGATCAGATTGTAAACAGAATCCATGGACACTTGAAATTTATATATTACTTAATGTAAATTGATATTGATCCACTTAACTTAAAGTTTTTGTGAAATCCCTGTCTCTTGATTATGCAACGTTAGATTTTAATTTCTTATTCGATGACCTGTTTCCTCCATACTACTTAGTATCAATTTTGTCTCGCATTTACCTTGTAAATAGAAATCACAATATCATGATTTTGATTGTCTGCCGTTGTTATTGTCTTCCAACTTTGATTTTAGTACTATGATCTACTAGGGCCAGTTCAGGCTTCTTATTTTATAGTTAATTCATGCATTGAACAAATAATAATTAGGACTTACTATATGTCAAAATGATATGTGGATATTGAGATGGTAGCTAGATCTTGGGTTATAGAGCTTTTGTCATAGTGGAGAAGACAAAATAAACAACTAGACAAATAAGATAATTACAGATTTGAGTAGCTATTATAAAGGCACAACTATGAGATAAGAAATAAAGTACTTGAGGAAGCCACTAAATGGTCAGGGAAGACCTCTGAGGAGTTCACAGTTGACCACAGACCAGGAGTTTGAGCATGAACGGGCTCTGCAATTATCAGGAAGAGTAGTTTAGGCAGTGTAGACAGAGATAATAGATGTTAAGTCAGGAAAAAGAACTTGGCCCTTTCTGGGAAAAAGGTGAGAGTAAATGACTATCTGGAGACACACGGTTAGTTAGTGTTAGAAGTTGTAGGTCTCAGTCTGTATAATGTGGTCAAACACATCTGATAGAATGTAATAGTGATTCATCATTCATTTATTTAGTACACTCCACTGGAAATACAAAAATCAGAATAGCAAAACCACTGCCTTGACATCTGATATTGTCAGTAATTAAATTAATTTTTTTAAAGTTTATATTCTTATCATTTTCTTGATATTAAAACATTCACTTTGCCAAGGATAAAACACAAGATGAAATATTTGATCTTTGAATAGTATTTTTCCTAGGTACAAATAAGATTCCAATTGCCAATAGGTCATACACTTTGACTTTTAAAAATGCTAATGTATAAACTGGAAATCACACTATATATTATGCTTTACTTAGCCCCAGCTGAATGAGAGGTGGATATCTGATCCATGATGTGCCAATCAGATTGTTTAAGACTGAGAGACCATCACTTACGTGATGAAGGAGCTTAAACTGAAAGATTCAGTAGAGTGGGTGAGAGCCATTACATGCCAAAGCAGCAAAACTAGCTGAAATTTGGGGGGTAGTAGAGAAACCATATAAAGCACATAAAGCCAATTTACAGAAAGAAGCAAGATAATACAGCAAAAATGCAGAGAAGCAGCAATAAGACCATGTGGCTCATTGAGAAATAGAGTTGTGTGCTTCCAGATTTTCTAATCCTTATGTTGAGGATTGCTGCTAGATGCAGGCAAGAGGGACTCCTGCCACAGACCCTTTAAAGTACATGGGACCCGCATATTACAAACTCACACAAGAAAAATCAATTTGCTAAAGAACACAAGGACACCTCTGTCATTTGATAGCCAGTACTCCACACTGGCACAGCAAGACCCCAAATTCTGAACATCAACTCTTGTAACTCAACTCAATCCTAAGGGAAATGCTTCTCCACATCTCCTGCCCTATATCCTCGAAACTGTGTGAAAGCAGCTGTGCCGGTTGTGGTTGTTCCTCCTTGGTGTCAGGGATGGGTATTGTTTCAGAGTGTAGGGTAGGATTGGGCAAGTAGAAGCTCTTGGTAAGAGAAAAGACCAATTTACTTGTTCATTGTTTCTCTCAGTCAGCATGAGTGCAATAGATGTTTGCACAATAAAACGTGATTTACAATAATGTAAGATGTATATTTTCTTGTTTCTCTTCAAATGCTCCAATTTGTGACTCCCAAGGAATTCACAAATTAGTACAGTACTAGAAACAGTTGTGCATGGTGGGAAAGGATTATTTAATAAAATTAAGCAATTCATATTATTTATAAATGTATATAAATGTGAATTGTAACATACATGATACTGATTCTTTACATGACTGAGAGCTTATAGGTATTATTGAAAAAGATAATAAAAATCAAAATAGAAATGTTATGGGTTGACATTATAGAGTTAGTATGTTTTATAATATTTTCTGTGGAATTATAATTTTCATAAGCAATTCTATTACATTTTAAATTATAGTAGATGAAATCCTTGGTTATTTCTGAGTTATTGACAGTTTTTGTTGTCTCTGCCTCATAACAACAAAGTTTGTCCAAACTGAAATATACAAATATTTTATTTAAGAACTACAGTGACTTAAGTGTGGTTGTCTAATTTAGCATTACATTGATAAAACACGAATTAAGTGGACATTTTGACTGTAACAACATAATTAGCAATTTTGCTGAAACGAAAACAAGAATAAATTTTGTGGAATAAATGTATTATTTATTGCTTGCATGTGTCTCTATTTTATTAGTCATCTAAATGCGTGCCCTATCAGCAGGATACCCAGCTATGTACAATAATAATTAAACTAATTTGTCCATGATATTTTGCTAACCTTCAGTTATAACGAACCATAGGTTTACATTAAAAAAAAAGATCGTTTGTTAAGTAGATGGATTGAATATATTTTATTTACCAATTTATTATCTTATCACTTTCTCAATATTTGGTCCCCTACGGTATCTAACGTCTCCACTGTACTCTTGTGCCAGGTGCTATGGCTATCAGGGCTGGGCCTGCTTCTGTGACCTGCTTTTACTTTGTTTTTCGTTGAGATTTCTATTGTGTCCTTTTAACAATTTCCCATTTTTTTGATTTGGGCTGATTCGAGTGGGTTTCAACTTTTTGCACTAAAAAGTTTTATCTAAGACAGTCACAGAGGCACATACAGTTTCCCCTGTAAATGAAAAAATAAATTAATTCCCATTTAATTAAATTAAAAATCATGTAAATCTTAATCTACCAAATTCTGATTTCTATGTCCTGAGCCTTTTTAGAAATCACAACTTTTGAAAGAGACTAATGATCCTGTCAAGTTTATCAGTATACATGCTTCTGCTTCTCTGGATATTTAGACTTATTTTGAGTGTGCTCTAGGAATGGAGCAGATACAAAAAACAATAATTTTACTTTGAATTAAGCTCCATCAATTTAACAGAAGAAAACAGTCAGCCTCATGTATTAAGCGCATGAAGGAACAAATTGATGTTAGTGGTATTTCACTAGTACTTCAGACAGAAAACTAAACATTAGTAGAAAAGAACTTCATGTAAAACGTTAATGCTATTCAAAAAAGAAATCTCAACTCTTGTTTTTTAAAAAAATTTAAGCACTAACTTCAAGGTGAAAATCCAAGAGAAACATTTGTTTTATTTGTTTTTCTGGTCAAAAGCACATTGCTCATTGTTTGGAAAATATTCTCTAATTTAGACAATTTAGAGTCAGATAATTCTTAGACCTGGCAAGGTCTTTATTCAGGTCTGTGAGTCCATCCCCTCCTCTTATAGATGAAAAGATTGAGGCCTGGACTGCTAGACTGATTTGTCCAAAGTCACTCAGACCATGAATGGCCGCTTAAAGTCTCCTTTTGTTTGGGTCATTAGTTCTGTTTTCTTTCCCCTACAGAATACTTTCTCTGTAGCTTCTTTAAATAAAAGAAATTGAAAAAGGAAGTGATTACAATACAGAAGAAACAGGGCTAATGACCAATTTTAGAATCTATTCTGACCTTAATATTCATGAGGGCATTACTCTGAAACAGAAAAAAGAAAGTTTAAACAAAGGTACCTGGCATTAAATTCAGGTTTAATTATATTTTGATTCCACCTAATTCTATGCATTCATTCAGATGCGTTGCAGATATTCAGATTCTGTCATTTGGTGCCTGAATGCACGGAGAGTCAATCCTGATATGAAGATAGGATAGAATTTTCAAAGTTCTATGAAGTTTTGTTTTCCTGTGAAGTCACTATTTCAACCTCTTTCTTTTCCCTTCCTTCTCAGGGGAGTTGACCATTTTCTTGAACAGTTTTATCACGTCCTTCTGTCCAAGGTGACTCCTTGCACTTACACTTTGAAAGCCATTCACGTCTATGTTTTCAGGGACCTCATTTTTTTCTACTTTCTGTTTGTCTCTCCCTGGAAGCTCTTTCTCATCAACATTTAAATGTACTTACATTTCTCATATCATTAAATGCAAGCAACCAACCAACCTCCTCTATCCCACCAAATGGATATTCCCTCCCATCCATCTTCACTCTCCCCTTCTCCTGGGACCAAGCTATTCTAAAGACCAATGTCTAATCCCTGACTCTCCTTTCTCATGCCCCGTTCACTCCTTAATGCATTTCATCTCAAGTTGGCCCTCTCTCACCTAGCTCTAACCACTTATCCCAAATTCTTCATAGAAATTGCTCTCTACTGTTAACACTGGCTGCCTGCTTGCTAAATCCAAAAGAGGTTTTCAGTCCTTATCTTTCTTGATCTATAGAACCACAGAATGTCACATCTGGAAAAAATCCTCCATCTTCCATCATCTACTCCAGCCCCCTCAAACTATGGAGGTTAAAACTGGTGAGCAGAGAGTCAAGGCATTCTCCTTCCCAATCACTCTCAGCAGTGTCTCCACAGTCAAGGGAAAGAAAGGAAATGTCATTTTGCCAAAATACTCTTCATTCTCCATCTGCCCATTTCTCTACCGGGATAGCAATGAAAATTCATGATACTGAAGTGAGATGCTTTCAATAAGCGGTCAGGGTAAAAAGGACTTGTCTTTTGCATGTCTCATGAGTTTCATTTGTGAACCTCCTGGTAGCCAGTACTTTTTAGAAAGTGTGCCAGTAATTCTAGAATTTTAACATTATTTATTTTATGAAGAAGAATAGATATTGAAGAGCCAAGAAAAGTTTGACAGGAGTCAAACCTCTTTCTTAGAACTGATAACTCTCCTAAGTGGGTAATGCTGATATATCTGCATGAGCTAATTTTAATGATTTACACAGTAAAGAAGTAAAGATACCTCTTGTTGCAGATGCGATCTCTCAGCCTGCTAGATAGGTTTCTGCTAGAAGAGGAAGAAGCTGTCTTCTCTGCCTCCTTCCTCCCTCCTCATAAAGAAGAGAGATGCTATCATTAACCTCTACTCGGGCCAGCCGGGATCTCTTCCTGTTAAAAGTCAAGTGCTTTTAAGTTCCACACTCATCTGGTGTTTCTCAGCTTCAGAAATTAGGTCAGCATTTAAATATAGAGCAACTCACTATTTAAAAGTTGAGAAGCTTTGGGGCCACGTCAAGCCTCGTCTCCATGAAGCATTCTTACTAGTTCTTACTAACATTATTTGATTAATATTATTTGAAATTTCCTCAGCATTCATGTATTCAGTTTGTACCACATATCAAATGTCAGCCCATATGTTGTCCTGGAGCTGCTTTCTAGTTTTTTCTTTTTTTTTTTCAGGTATGTTTCTTTGCCCACTTATCTGGTTGTATCCATGTAGAATTTGGAGTCCTTCCAACTAGGTGAATAAATATGGGCAATTTACTTACCTTTCCTAAAGCTTAATCTCCCCAGTGAGAATACTGTCACCTGCTTCACAGAGTTGTCAAGAGGATTGTCTGTTTCCAGCATGCTTGGCACATGGCAGGAATCTAACACATATTGATGTCCTTTCTTATCTCCCTCATTTCCCCTCTTCCCTCCCTTTCTCTCTCACAGAACCTATAGCCAAGTCACCTGTGGTCAGATGCTTCTTTTTACATCCTAATTGAGTGAATGAGTGTTACCATGGGCAGGTTAAAGTGGGGACTTACTTTGCATGGTAACATTGATAACTGCGTGTGTAACTTGGGACGGCTTGTTCTTTATGGTTCAACTGACTAGTTATATTATTCAATGTTTTCAAATAATATAATGAATTATTAATCTAAATTAGAGAGTGGTAGACCGGAACCCTGGATTTGTGCCCAGAGAATAGCTCTGCCACATTATAGGCATATGGTCACCTATCTGGGACAATGACTTTTTGTACACGTGCCATATGAAACTTTACAATTTCTGTTGACGTTCTGTCCTTCCTTTGTTTCTCTATTATTAATGACTTTTCTGCTCTTTTTTTTTGACATATTTTACCTTAACTTATGCCCAATAAAACATTGCTGGAAAAATGAGCAAGATGAAGGAGTAGGTATATCTTGTTAGATGGTTTCATTAAGTGTTAAAGCTGGAGCCCTCTAAGGGCTGTCCACAGTCAGGATTCACAGCCTTTTACTGAAAGCCCAGTTTTGTCTCCATTCCTGTTTATAGAATATGAAATACCCAGTAAGGTAGACTTTGGGCATATATGGAGTGTGTGTAATCTCAGGGGTTCAGGAAGATTCTATATGTCCTTGAACACAATAAATATTTGCCATTCAGCTCCTGCAGGGCTGCCTTCCGTATATATCTGGTTTGAAATTCCTGGTAGTGAAATCCTCAGTAAATTCCTAATGATAAGTAATTTGTATCTATAGGGCTGCCTAAATTTGAGACACGACTAGTGATCTAACTTCTAGGTGAAAGCTTAGAAAGCTGTATTAATCTTCTCAAATATTCCCAGATACTAAAATTTTGTTGGTTAGAATCAATGACACTTCCAAAAAATATTTGTCTACTTAATAAATTATGTAATATGATCTAAATTATGAGAATATATATTTTGACCATTGAAGGTAATTCAGTTATTTTCAGACTAAATGGAAAAGTAAAAGGAGTCTGTAAACATTTTTTATTCAAATGAACCCTCATGCCAGTTGCTTACCACGGGGCTTAATGATAACAGGCCGGAGATTACTCTATGAAGGGTACACGGAAACCCTATACATATGGGGAAATTTATTTAGGACTTTTTCTGAGCACATTTGCCTGGTTAATGGATCAGATAGCGAGCTGCCATTTTGGACTCCTTGGCAGGATCAGATAAAGGATTGGTGAGCTTCAGTGGGGAAGGAGAGAGCAGGACCACAGCAGGGAAGGGGTTCGGTGAGGTCCTGGGGGGGGCATCAGAGGAGCTCCAGATGCTGGAAATTGGCCTATGGCAGTGCACTAGCAGAGTGGGGAGGAAAATTATCTGGGAGACAGGAATTATGGCTTGCTCCGGGCTCTGCATTAACCAGCTGTGTGATTTTAGATAAGCCACTAGCATTTTGGATAAAGCTTCCATTTCCTCGGTTATAAAATAATAGAGTCAGACCACTTAGACCATCTGTTCTACTGGTAACAATCTATGATTTTAAGAGTAGCTAATCCCTAGACCATATTCTCTATGTAACGAGAATGTTTCTCAAATGCCTAGGTGGAGCTGAGGAAATATCTATCTGTTGTTGTCTTATGAATATTGATCAAATTTACTTTCAAGTTCTGATTTTGTGTTTCTAAGTTGACTAGTAGCTCTATGTCAGTTTCACTTGTATCTACCTCTTCGTTGATGAGACATGATCTGAGGGTATTAAACATGACATAAATATTTTTGGAAATATACTGCATAATATTAAAACCTCCCTGTTTGGTAATTAGAAAATGCATATTAGAATTCTATTAACAATGATAAATTCTGGCCTCCATATTCTTAAAAAAAAAAAACTTATGTTGTTTTTATTGTGCATTATATTATACTTTCTTTTAACCTCATAACGCATGTTTTCACCAAAAGTGATGATAGAATAATAAGTGGTACAATATTATACCAGAGAATTTCAACACAAACACTTTTTCCTATTTTATGGTTATTAAATTTCTTGTTCTTTCTGTTTGGTTTGATTAAATACATATTACTCATATTAAGAATTCATATGCAGTGCCCTGGCTGTTTATATGATATGATTCCATATTAAAAATTATCCCTGAATTGAATAAGAAAATTCAGAGTACACATATCAAATATTAACTTAGAGATGAAATGCATTAAGTATGAAATTCAATCAAAAGAGATGTGAAATAGATATAGAAATCTACATGAAGTGAACATATGGAAGATTCTGGAGGAAAATGCTATAATTTCCTAAGCTGGAAGAAACACCAGCAGCTGGTTATGCTACTGGCACAGATGGAAAGAGATGACATTTTTCTAATAGATTGAAATATTCAAAGTCATAGAAAATTCCAGTAGATGAAGGAACCTTATAACCCATAATCTAAACCTGGTTAGAAACCATTACAGAGCTTTGAGAGAGAAAATGCAAAAGGAATTGGTCATAAAGAGTTACAGAAGCTGTTAGCCAAGTTTCCGGGCTCCATGGAAGATATTTCCTTTGACTACACTCCTGAACAGAAATGATGGATGAGGATTTCAACTGAAATTGAGCTCTACCAAGGGAGTGTGAGTGAGAGTAGGGCAGAGTTTTTAGGAGTTCAGCCCTCTTCTCTCTGTGGAATTAAGAAAAAAGAAATTGCAAGTGACCTGAAATTCAATGAGACAATGTGACTGTTTCAGTGAAAAAGTTCATCTGGTTCACAATGGAAAATAACTGAAATGGGATTTTTGCTGAAACAAGCAACGTTTATAACCACACAAGGTATTTAAAAAGAGCAAAAAGAAAAGCATTTTAAATAATTCTAGGAAAGTAAGATGTAACCGGAAAACCCAAGGCAATTCTTTGCGCGTTCCTCCTCAGGATGAGGAAGTTGTATTGCAGCAAAGAACAAGGTAACCAAGAAGGACCATTGGAAAGTGTGGAGGGCAGAGGTGCCGAGCCCTCTGCTCCTTTCCTGACCGTGACGCTGCAGCCTGGACGGAAGGGAAGCAGTTAGCCCAGCAGACATCCGGTTTTAGAAACAAAAATAATAAGACAGAATTATTTTGAACTCCTTCTAGTCCAAACTCTTCTGAGGTCAGAGATTAGTGTTTCACAGGTGTCAGGAAAGGCAGTTCCAAAGCGTTCAGGAACTGTTGGTTAGAGCACGAGAGATTTAAAAACAAACAAACAAATTCCAACAGTCTACTTAACATAATGAGGTTATCGGCAAAACCAATGTTTTTCTTTCTTTAAAAATTATTGTATTGAGGTCATATTGTTTTATAACATTATGTAATTTCAACTGTACATTATTATATATCAGTTTCTGTATAGACTGCCTCTTGTCACCACCAATGGTCTAGATTTTATCTGCCACCATACACACGTGCCCCTTTAGCCCTTTTGCCCACACCCCAAACCCTCTTCCCCTCTGGTAACCACTAATCTGTTCTTTTTGTCCGTATATTTATCTTCCACATATGAGTGAAGTCATATGGTGTTTGTCGTTCTCTGTCTGGGTTATTTTGCTTAATATAATACCCTCAGGTTTCATCCATGTTGTTGCAAATGGGACGATTTTGTCTTTTTTACAAGTGAGTTAGTCTTCCATTGTATATGTGTATACCACATCTTCTTCATCCATTCATCATTTAATGGGCACTTGGGTTGCCTCCACGTCTTGGCTATTGTGATTAGTGCTGTGATGAACATAGGGGTGCATAAGTCTCTTTGTATTGTTATTTTCACATTCTTTGGATAAATACCCAGCAGTAGGATAGCTCAGGGATATGGTATTTCTATTTTTAACTTTTTGAGAAACCTCCATACTGTTTCCCATAGTGTCCACACCAGTTTGCCTTCCCACTGGCAGCGTGTGAGGGTTGCCTTTTCTCCACATCCTCTCCAACATTTGTTATTTTTGTCTTATTAATAATAGCCATTCTGACAGGTGTAAGGAAATATCTCATTGTAGTTTTGATTCGTGTGTCCCTAATAATTAGTAATGTTGAATATCTTTTCAAATGCCTGTTGGCCATCTGTATATCTTCTTAGGAAAAATGTTTGTTCATATCCTCTCCCTCTTTTTTTTTCTTTGGTGAGGAAGACTGGCCCTGAGCTACTATCTGTTGCCAATCTTCCTCCTTTTGCTTGAGGGAGATTGTCACTGAACCAACATCTGTTCCAGTCTCCCTCTATTTTGCATGTGGGACACTGCCATAGCATGGCTTGATGGGTGTTGTGTAGGTCTGTGCCTGGGATCCAGAATCTGTGAACCCGGGGCTGCCGGAGCAGACCTCACACACTTAACCACTTGCCACTGGGCTAGCCCCATCCTCTGCCCATTTTTCGATAGGGTTCTTTTCGTTTTCTTGTTGACCTGTGTGAGTTCTTTATATATTTTGGAGATTAACCCCTTGTTGGGTATATGATTTGCAAATATTTTCTCCCAGTTGGTGTGTTGTTTTCTCATTTTGTTCATGGTTTCCTTTGTCTTGCAGAAGCTTTGTAGTCTGAAGTAGTCCCATTTATTTATTCTTTCTTTTGTTTCCCTTGCCTGAGTAAACATGGTATTCGAAAAGATCCCACTAAGACTGATGTCAAAGAACATATACTACCTATATTTTCTTCTAGGTGTTTTATGGTTTGTCATCTTTCATTCAAGTCTTTAATCCATTTTGAGTTAATTTTGGTGAATGGTGTAAGACAATGGTCTATTTTCATTCTTTTGCTTGTTGCTGTCCACTTTTCCCAGCATCGTTTATTGACAAGACTTTCCTTTCTCCGTTGTATGTTCTTGGCTCCTTTGTGGAAAATCAGCTATACATAGATGTGTGGTTTTATTTTGGGGCTTTCAATTCTGTTCCATTGATCTGTGTGTCTTTTTGTGTCAGTACTATGCTGTTTTGATTACTATAGCTTTGTAGTATATTTTGAAGTCAGGGATTGTGATCTCTCCAGCTTTGTTCTTTTTTCTGAGGATTGCTTTGGCTATTTGGGTCTTTTGTTGTTCCATATAAATTTTAGGATTCTTTGTTCTATTTCTGTGAAGAATGTCATTGGGATCCTGATTGGTATTGCGTTGAATCTATAAATTGCTGTATCAGGTATGGACATTTTAACTATGTTCATTCTTCCAATCCATGAGCATGGAATATCTTTCCACTTCTTTATATCTTCTTCAATTTCTTTCAATATTATCTTATAGTTTTCTTTGTATGGGTCTTCTACCTCCTTGGTTAAGTTTACTCCTAGATATTTTATTTTTGTTGTGATTGTAAATTTGATTGTATTCTTGACTTCTCTTTCTGCTTGTTTGTTGTTAGTGTATAGAAATGCAACTGATTTTTGTAAGTTGATTTTGTACCCTGCAACTTTGCTGTAGTTGTTGATTATTTCTAACAGTTTTCTGGTGTATTCTTTAGGGTTTTCTATATATAGAATCATGTTGTCCACAAACAGTGAGGGCTTCACTTCTTCCTTGCCAATATGGATATCTTTTATCCCTTTTCTTTCCTAATTGCTCCGGTCAAAACCTCTAGTATTATGTTGAATAGGAGTGGTGAGAGTGGGCACCCTTTTCTTGTTCCTGTTCTCAGAGGAATGGCTTTCAGTTTTTCACCATTAAGAATGATGTTGGCTGGGGGTTTGTTATGTGTGGTCTTTATTATGTTGAGATACTTTCCTTCTACACCCATTTTACTGAAAGTTTTTATTATAAACGGATGTTGGATCTTGTCAAATGCTTTCTCTCCATCTATTGAGATGATCATGTGATTTTTATTCCTCAGTTTGTTAATGTGGTGTAGCACATTGATTGATTTGCAGATGTTGAACCACTTGGTCATGGAATATGATCCTTTTAGTGTGTTACTGTACTCCATTTGCCAATATTTTGTTGAGTTATTTTGCATCTATGTTTATCAGTGATATTGGCCTATAATTTTCCTTCTTTGTGTTGTCCTTGTCCGGTTTTGGTATCAGGGTAATGTTGGCATCATAGAATGAGTTAGGAAGAGTTCCATCTTCAATTTTTGGAATAGTTTGAGAAGGATAGGTATTAAATCTTCTTTGAATGTTGGGTAGAATTCTCCAGAGAAGCCATCTGGTCTTGGAGTTTTGTCTTTTGGGAGGTTTTTGATTATTGTTTCAACCTCTTTACTTGTGATTGGTCTATTCAGATTCTCTATTTCTTCTTGATTCAATTGAGTCTAAGAGCTTAGACATTTCTTTTAGGTTATCCAATTTGTTGGCATATAGTTTTTCATAGTATTCTATTATAATCCTTTGTATTTCTGGGGTATCTGTTTTCATTTCTACTCTTTTTTTTTTTTTTTTTTTTTTTGCTGAGGAAGACTTGCTCTGAGCTAACATCTGTGTCAATCTTTTTCTATTTTTTAATATGTGGGCAGCCAGCACAGCATGGCCACTATTAGAGAAGTGTAGGTCAATGCCTGGGAACCAATCCCAGGCTGCTAAAGTGGTGTATGTTGAAGTGAACCACTAGGTCACCAGAAGTGGCCCTCTCCTCTAACATTTTTAATTTAATTTATTTGAGCCTTCTCTCTTTTTTTTGTTAGTAAGTCTGACTAAGGGTTTGTTAATTTTGTTTATCTTCTCAAAGAATCAGCTCTTAGTTTCATTGATCCCTTCTATTGTTTTTTTAGTCTATATTTCATTTATTTCTGCTCTAATTTTAATTATTTTCCTCCTTTTTCTGACTTTGGGCTTTGCTTGTTCTTCTTTTTATAGTTCTGTTAGGTTTAGTTTAAGATTACTTATTTGAGATTTTTCTTGTTTGTTGAGGTGGGCCTGTATTGCTATAAATTTCCCTCTTAGTAACCACTTTTACTGCATCCTATAAGAGTCGACCTGTTGCATTTTCATTTTCATTTGTCTTCAGATATATTTTGATTTCTTCATTGATCCAATGGTTGTTCAGTAGCATGTTGTTTAGTCTCCATGTATTTGTGACTTTCCCAGCATTTTTCTTGTAGTTGATTTCTAGTATCATAGCCTTATGGTCAGAAAAGATGCTTGATATGATTTCAATCTTCTTAAATTTATTGAAGTTTGCGTTGTTCCCAAACATGGTTTATTTTTGAGACTGTTTCATGTGCACTTGAGGAGAATGTGTATTCTGTTGCTTTTGAATGGAATGTTCTCTATATATCTATTAAGTCCATCTGGTCTAGTATTTCATTTAAGGCCACTGTTTCCCTGTTGACTTTCTGTCTGGATGATCTATCCTTTGATGTAAGTGGGCTGTTGAGGTCCCCTACTATTATTGTGTTGCTGTTAATTTCTCCCTTTAGGTCTGTCAATAGTTGCTTTATACACTTTGGTGCTCCTGTGTTAGGTGCATATATATTCATATGTGTTATGTTCTCTTAATGGAATATCCCTTTTATCATTATATGCTGCCCCTCTCTGTCTTCCATTGTCTTTTTTATCTTAAAGTTGGCTTTGTCTGATATAAGTATGGCAACACCTGCTTTCTTTTGTTTGCCATTAGTTTGGAGTATCATCTTCCATCCCTTCGCTCTGAGCATACGTTTGTCTTTAGAGCTGAGATGTGTTTCCTGGAGGCAACATATTGTTGGATCTTGACTTTTAATTCATCCAGCCACTCTGTGTATTTTAACTGGAGAATTCAATCCATTTTCATTTGAGTGATTATTGATATATAAGGGCTTAAAATTGCCATTTTATCTCTTGTTTTCTGGTTGTTATATATTTCCATAGTTTCTTTTCCCTTGTATTTCTGACTGTCATTTCAGTTTGGTAGTTTTTTGTGATGGTTTTCTCAGTTTTATCTTCATTTATGGCTTGTGGCTCTGCTCTGATTTTTGTTTAGTGATTTGGTGACCATGAGGTTTGTACAAAAGATCTCATAGATGAGCTAGTCCATTTTCTGGTAGATCCTTTTCTCCATTAGCCTAAGTAGGTTCTATTCCTATCTTCTTCCCCTTCTGAGTTATTGTTGTCACAAGTTGTTCTTTTTGTGTTGTGAATTTGTGACTAAATCGAAGTGTTTATTGTTATTTTTGATGCTTTTCTTCCCTTTATCTTTTATGTTATAGTAAAGTGTTTATTAACTTGTTCTGATAGAGAGCTGCAGTCTTCTGATTTTGCCTGTCTATTTATCTCCTTTCTCAAGGTTTTGTAAATCTTTGCTTTTTAGTTTCTAAAAAGGGAGGGCTCCTTTCAACATTTCTTGAAAAGAAGGCCTAGTGGCAATGAACTGCCTCAGCTTTTGTTTATCTGGGAAAGTTTTTATTTCTCCATTGAATCTGATGGATGGTTTCACTGGATAGAGTATTCTTGGCTGGAAGTTTTGTCTTTCAATATTTTGAATATATCATTCCATTCTCTCCTAGCCTGTAAGGTCTCTGCTGAGAAAACTGCTCATAGCCTGATAGTGGTTCCTTTGTAGGCTATCTTCTGTGTTGTGGCCCTTAATATTTTTTCTTTGTCATTGACTTTACAAGTTTTACTATTATATGCCTTGTAGAAGGTCTTTCTGAATTGATGTAATTATAAGTTCTCTCCTCTTCATGTACTTGTAAGTCTACTTTCTTACCCAGGTTTGGGAACTTCTCAGCTATTTATTTTAACAAGCTCTCTGTTCCTTTCTCCCTCTGGAATATCTATAACCCTTATGTTGCTCTTCCTAATTGAGTCAGACATTTCTCGAAGAATTTCTTCATTTTTAAAAAATCTTAGTGCTCTCTCCTGCTCCATTTCTATATTTCTATCTTCTAATTCACTAATTCTGTCCTCCATAAGGTTAGTTCTACTTTTTATGGTTTCTAGATTACTTTTTGTCACATTAATTGTGTTCTTCATATC
The DNA here is from genome assembly GCF_037783145.1 of Equus przewalskii. NCBI lineage: Eukaryota > Metazoa > Chordata > Mammalia > Perissodactyla > Equidae > Equus > Equus przewalskii. The sequence continues at coordinate 79,964,816 of NC_091834.1, forward strand.
CAGAATTTCTGTATAATTCTTTTTAAGGTCTTTAATCTCTTTGGTGAAGTATTCCTTCTGCTCATTAATCTTATTCCTGAGCGTATTGAACTGTCTTTCTGAGTTTTCTTGTAACTCATTGAGTTTCTTTATGACAACTATTTTGAATTCTCTGTCATTTAGGTTGTAAAATTCTATGACTTTAGGATTGGTTCTGGGGACCTGTCATTTTCCTTCTCCTCTGAAGCGTTACTGCAGTTCCTCCTGGTGTTTGATGAATTGATCCTTTCCTGGCACATTTGTGGTAGTATCAGGTAGCAGATTCCACCTGCCACTGCTGGGGGGTGGGGCAGGAGCTGTGTTTTATGATCCACCCTGTCTGCTTGTACTTGTCCCAGTTGGGCCACTGTGCATTTGAGTGGGCTGGCTGCAGCTTCTCAGCAGGCTGCACTCACGTGGGCAAGGCTTCTGTGCTTGGCAGGCAGGTCACACATGTGCCTGCAGGTCCTCTGTGCTTGGCACGTGGGTTGCTCTCTTGCTGGCAGGGCTGGTGTGCTCTGCAGGGGACTGGCTGATCTGCTGCAGTGGGTGGGAAGGGTGCTTTCTTTCACATGGGCCGGCACTGGGGTCATGGGCAGTTCGGCTGAACTGCTGTGCTTCATGGGTGGGGCACCTTCACCAGGGCTGAGCTGCTGCTACTCAGTGGGGAGCGCTTCCCTGGGCGGGGCTGCTGCAACACAGTTGGTGCTCCTGCGGCCCAGCTACCACTCAGAATGTGTTCATGTGTTGGCTGGGCTGCTCCACCTCCACTTACAGTTGTGCCAGCTGCTGTGTGAGGATCTGCGACTTGAAGTGCTGCTGCCAGGGGGGGCAAGGATTCATTCACCTAGTTCCACTGCTTCCCGGGGATCCAGTCCACCCACCTTCAGTTGTATGGCTGTGTGGATCTCTCAGGCATCCTGTTGTGGTGTGTAGGGAATTCTCTGTTGGTTAACGAATGTCTGTTACTTGTAACTTAGAAGGGTGAGACAAAGGGAACCACTCACTCCATCATGGTGCTGACATCATTCTTCTGGCTTTCTTTCAAAACCAATTTAAAAATTTTTTTTAGAATAACTTAAATATTCTCCCTAGTAAGTAGAGGAGCTGAGACTTAAACCAAGTTGTTTGGCTCCAAAGGCCATACTCATTACACTGCCTACCTTTTACTGACCATCTCTTAAACATCAACCTTCCTCAGGGTCCTGTGCTGGGCCCTACTTTATCCTCTATTCAGACTCTTTCTGGGAAATCCCATGCACCCCAGCACTTCAGTGACCACATGCTGATCATCTTCATATCTATATTTCTCTCTCAGATCTATCTCATGAGCTTTAGAGCTAAACATCCAACTACGTACTTGACAGCTCCTCATGAATGTCCCACTGGCAACTCAGACTTAACCTGCAATAAAACAAACTCTTCATTTAACCCTTCCAAGCCCGTTATCAGATTTATAGCTCCTTCTGTGCTGCTGTGTGGGATCCCTGGTTATCACTATTTTGTTTTTCTTCCTTGTTCCATATATTCCTTTCCAATGTAGTGTATTTCTCTGATTTTGTGCTTTTAAATTTAGTTTTTACTTTTCTATTGTTTGGATATTTTGAAAGTCACCTTAAATCTGTTATGGAACAATAATAAGTGAACTAATAAATAAAATAAAGAACAAAAGTGAAATCTCCATGCAGAAGTGAGGGAGGATACATCCACAAGTTGTTATGATCTCTCCAGGAGATGGCGCTCACAGCATATTTTTGCTTTTAGGTTTTCAAATTGAGAAAAATTTCACAATTTCCTTATATGGATAATTCATTCAAAGCAGTATGATGTTTCATGTTTTATCATCTTTCAGATGGTCCTCTGGGCTACCAAAACGTGACCTAAATTCTTTGTGCTCTTATTACAGATGAAGATAGCGTTTGGGGGTAAAATTGCTAGAACAAAGTTTATGGTGAGAGGGTTTGTGTTATGAGGTGAGAGGAAGCACATACCTCAAAGCCTTTGATACTAAAATTCCAATCAACAGAAGTAATAACTTTATTATTATAGGATGGGAAATGTATAAGCCGGAAAGTAGAAGGGAAGATAGAGATTTTGTGGAGAGAGCTAACAACTGGACATATGTCTAGGGTTATCTGAAAAAACAGAGGTAAAATCCCATTGTAAGGGCCAGTACATAGTGTAGTCCTGGCACTTCACTTGTAAGATGTGTGATCTTGGGTAGGGTTTCTTCCCTCTCTGGAGTTTAGGTTACATCTCTTTAGAATCACAAAATTTAGCTGGATAATCTCTATGGATACCACAGTTTTAAAATTCTATGTTTACCAACAGAACTGCAGAGTAAGGGGGAAAGGTAATTGCAACTTCAACTGGTGAAAGATATAGGCTAAGAGAGCTTTCATGGCCATGTGAAAAGTTAGCTTACAAATTCTCGCACAGAACCAGTTTGTTGATGGATAGTAATTCTGGGTCAGTATTACTAACCCTGGCTTTATATAATGTTCACTGGGGAGAATTTTAAGTTATAGTAATGGCTGGGCCCCACCCAGAGCAACTACACAGAATCTCTGGAGGGTAGGGCCCAAATCTCAGTAGTTGTTAAAAAGTGCTCTTGGCACTTCTAGCCCACAAACAAGACTAAGAGCCACTGATTCAGATAATTTGAAAGACCATTAAAGCTTAAAACCTTTATTAGGGATAAACAATATTCTTAATACTAGCAAAAGGTGTAAGCACAAGCCTGGAGGGGAAAAGGATGCAAATGAAAATAAGAGAGTAAAAGAAGAAAGAGAGAGTAGAAGACATGGGGTATAAATCTGGGAAGAAAAATATACAAGAACAGATGGTCACATGGTAGGGATACTGCCAAACTCAAGTTGTTATTACATTTTGAAAACTTACTCCAATGAAGACAATTACTCCATTATAAAAAGAAGAAGAAACATTTTCCTTCACCCTTCATTCCATACCTTCGACTCCATTGTCACTGCTGGGAAATGAAAATCCTGAATGCGAGAAAGGTTGGGAGTAAGAAGTAACACAATTGCATTTTTATAACTTACATCATGTTCTCTGAAATCTCTCCTCTCCTCTTTCCAGATGGAAAAGGCTAAGTTTAAGGCACCTCTTTGCAGACAGAGTGATCTACCTATGGTCTCCTCCTTATTGAACTCTTTGTTGAATTAGATTGCAGGTGACTTTATGGTTCTCTACCTGATTTTAGTGTTATGTCCCAAATAAGTCTGCAAGGTTTTTGAGAAAAAGGATCATTTTTTTGGTTTCCTTCTCTCAAATTGCTTAGTTCAATCCTGGGTGGAGAGAATCTATTTGCTGCTTCATTCATTGAACTTGGAAACCTTAATAAAAAAGAAGAATCATATTGTGTGTGTGTGTCTTTCCTTGTAAACACATAATATTGCTCTGTTGGGGAATCTCATGCTCTAGAAAGTTTGTACTTGAGTGAGAATGCAGGGGAAACCTGTAATAATTTCTCAGAGAAAATAAGGGAAAATAAAAATTCTGTGTAAACTACATACTCACCCAAACACAGAGTTTTGTGTATAATTTTTAAGGGGCTCATAATAGTCTTGAAGCCCATCTGTGGACTTCTATTGGGCCCTGGGTCGCAGGGTATACCCAAGAGGGATCTGGATTGGATGTACATACAAGTTTAGTGGCTGTCTTTGACTTGTTGAGTGAGTATACACTTAAGCGGTTTTGTATGTTTGACTGAATTTCTGTTGTGAAAGACACAGAAGCAGATTTGGACAAATGAAGAAAAATCGCCTGTTCTTGGGCAGGATGACTCAACATCATAAAGTTTGTCAGTTCTCCCTAAGTTAATTTAGAATTTTACTGTAATCCAATAAAAATACCAGCAACTATTTTTTAATGGAGCTAGACAAATTGATTCTAAAGTTCATATAAAAATTCAAGAATAGCCATGAAAACACTGAAAAGGTAAAACTACAAGAAGGACTAGCTCTACTAGACATTAAAACACACCACAAAGTTGCTATAATTAAGTCAATGTGATACTGGCTCATAAATAGACAAACAGACTAGAGGAGTAGAACATGAAAAAAAAAATCCAAAAATAGACACAGCACATGTGGAAATTCAGTACAAGATATATGTGGTATTTCAAATTATTGTAGGAAAGATGGACTTTATAGTAAATGGAGCTGAGGCAACTGGGTAACAACTTGGAGAAAAAAATAAAACTAGATACATACCTCATACTATACACAGGAATAAACTCCTGTACTAACCTAAACATACTAGAGACAAGAATAAACGTGACAGGAACATAAATGTAAAAAAAACCCCACAAACCCTACAAGTAATGGAAGAAAACATAGGTAAATTCCTCTTTATCCTCAGTGTAGGAAAAGGCTTTTCTACTATATTCAAAATCTAGAAACAATAAATAAATTGGTACATTTGACTACATAAAAAGAAAATTATTTGCATGCATAGAATACCATTAACAAATTAAAAGATAATTGAGGGTGTTGCATGTAAGGAGATTGGTTGTTGATGCTCGGTCCTAAAAAGTAAAAAGCTGAACAGGGTGAAAAATCAATCACTCTTCTTGAATCCTTCAGAGAAGTGAGGACACAGGGAAAACTGCTTCTCCCATAACTGGAGAGACAGACAGGTGAATACAAGGAATCATAGCTTACTGGAACAGACTCACAGGACTCAGTTTTCTTAACAAGGCCTTCCCTCAGGAGAAATTAGTTAGCCAGAGGCTCAGGTTAATACCCTACTGGGGTATTATTAGAGACTAACTGACTTGGGGGAAAGGAAATACCCAAGTCCAACCCACTCTAGCCATCCTCTGCTACCTAAAAGAAGGGGGAAAAAAACCCTGAGAAACACTTGTGAAGTTCACAGTCCAGAGGCACATGTTCACTAAAAGACGGACCTCATCACAGGATTATAGAACACTTCTTTTCCCTTCACATTTTACCACCATAATACTAAATGCTTATTTACAGCAGTTCCTTTTATCCAGTACCTCATGTCTGGCTATCAAGAAAACATTACAAGGCATACCAAAAGGCAAAAAAATAGAATTTGGAGAGATGGAGTAAGCATCAGAACCAGTCATGGCAGGGATGTTGGGGTTATCAGTAGGAAACGTAAAATAACTATGATTAATATGCCAAGGACTCTAATGGATAAAGTATACTGCATGCAAGAACAGATGGGCAATATAAACAGAGAGATGGAAAAACTAACAAAGAACCAAAAAGAAAGGCTAGAGATAAAAAAACACTGTAAGAGAAATGAAGAATGACTTTAATGGGCTTATTAGTAGACTGAATATGACTGAAGAAAGGCTCTCTGAGCTTGATGATATCTCCACAGGAATCTCCAAAACTGGAAAGCAAAGAAAACAAAGACTGGAAAGAAATAGAACAGAATATTCAAGGACTGTGAGACAACTACAAAAAGTATAATATTCATATAATGGGAATACCAGAAGGAGAAGAAAGAGAAAGGAACAGAGGAAATATTCAAAGTGGTAATGACTGAAAATTTCTCCATTTTAATGTCAGACATCAAACCACAGATCCAGGAAGCTCAGAGAACACTAAGTAAGAGAAGTGCAAAAAACTGCAGCTAGGCATACCGTATTCAAACTAGAGAAAATCAAAGATAAAGAAAAATCCTAAAAGAAACCAGAAGAAAACAACACCTTAACTGTAGCGGAATCAAAATAAGAATTACATCTGACTTCTCCTCAGAAACCATGCAAACAAGAAAACAGTGGAGTGAAATATTAAAGTGTTGATAGAAATAACCCACCAACCTAGAATTCTGTACCCTGCAAAGTTATCCTTCAAAAGCAAAGGAAAAATGAAGACTTTTGTGGACAAACAAAAATTGAGAGAATTTGTTGCCAGTAGACCTGCCTTGCAAGAAATATTAAAAGAACATCTTTAGAGAGAGGTAAAATAATGCAATCAAAAACTTGGATCTGCATAAAAGAAAGAAGAGCATAGAAGAAGGAATAATTGAGGATAAAATAAAAACTTTTATTTTTCTTGTTCTTATTGATCTAGCAACAGTTTGTTCAAAATAATAATAGCAACAACATATTTAATTATATACTTATGTATATATCATATATAGGTTTATATACGTTTATATCTAAGTAAAATGAATGACAACGATGATACAAGGGACAGAGGGGAGAATTAAGATTACTCTGTATTATCATAAGATGCTCACACTGCCCATGAAGTGGTATAGTGTTATTTGAAAGAGGACTTTGATTAATTGTAAATGTATAATGCAAACTCTAGGGCAACCAGTAAAAAAAATAAGGTAGAACTGATATGCTAAGAAAGGTGAGAAAATTGAATGATATAAAATGCTCAATTAAAGCAATAAAAGCCAGAAAAATATTGGAAGACAGAAATAGGAACAAAGAACAAGAGCAACAAATAGAAAACAGTAACAAATATGGTCGATATTAATCCAACTACATCAATAATCACTTTGAACATCAATGGTCTACGTGCACCAATTAAAAGACAGAGGTTGTGAGAGTGAATCAGAAACAGGACTCAGCTGTATGTTGTCTACAAGAAACCCACTTTAAATATAAAGACACATATAGATTAAAATTGAATGGGTGGAGAAAAACAAACTCTCGGTTTTGATAACTGTACAATGGTTATGAAAGTGCTAACATCTGAGAAACTGGGTGAAGGGCATATGTAATATGTTGTAATATTTTTGCAACTTTTTCTATGAGATTATTTCAAATTGAAAAATTAGAAGATAAAAATAATTAATGAAATAATTAAATATATCTGCATAACATGAAAATTTTTTTAATATCCTGTTGCTTTTTGAAGCTTATTAAACTGTGCTAACATTTACAATGGTTCACTTTAAAAATATTCTCAATTTTAAACGAAATAATTTAGAAAGCTTCAAGCACTTATCTGCAAATAAAAAATTAAAAAGGTGAATTTTTGAAACATGTAATCAATTAATTAACAGGTTGAAAACAAAGAATGTATATGTTCTGAAAGAAACCTGAGGAACTTGGTAAATTTCGGAAAAAAGATTTTTGTCTTCTAAAAGTATCCAGTAAAATCAATGAACTACATGGTATAAATAAATGTTTCAAAAATGTCTTTTCTTTTAGCCAGAAAATAACATTTTGTAAAACATTTAAATGACAGTTTGAACACCTCTACTTAGGCCATTTCAAAGGCTGTTTTCAATTGAACATAGCTGTTCAAATGGTCCCAATTAAAAAAAAAATTGCAGCTGAAATGAGCCAATTTAGCTCTGATAAATATTGTTTTCAACCCAAGACGTGTTAAACTTGTCGATTTTAACAGCAGATTGCCAAATTGATGCAATTATGTGGTCACTGTAAACTACTTATAAAAAAAAGAAAAACAGAGGTGCATTCGCTGGGAGAACATCTCTGAAAAATCCATCAAAGGATTTTCATTTTTCTCTGGTATGATATTTGGATGCCATAATATGCAGTTATTTGGGAGTTTTTTGGATTATCAAGTATAAAGTTGTTCTGAACAGCTTTGCCTATAACTAGAATTTATAAGCTCTGTCTTGACATCTTTCCTGTAACACATATTTATTTGAAGACAGAGTACACTATAACTAGCGACTAATAGGAGGCTTTGTCTTTCTTCTGCTTCATTCTTTAATTACAGAAATAGTTATAATTACAGGTGAACATTGGAAACTTAACAAATAGTGGTTTTATTTATCCTAGAGGCACACTTAGCCTTCTACATCCGTGCAGTAGTCCTAAGGGTGAATTATCCTCTTTTATTTTACTTTCTCTCCTCCTTAGTGCCTCAATTGTTGCTGCTTTTACTATTTCATGGCTCAGTTTTAGACGTTAAAGACTGTCTTTAACCTATGACTCCTGCCCTTTTGACCAGGCATTTCCACACGTATTCTGTCTTTGCCCTTTAGTTCCCTGTGAAGGACTCTGGTTTGGCTTCATGTCATTGGCTATCTTAGAATTTATTTGGATTACATACTTGCAGTACTAAACTGCTCCTTGAAGTCCAAGTTGGTCTACCTTAGCCATGATAAAGGGAAGATTCTGACAAGCAGGGTGATTACGGAACCATCTAAATAGGACTTTCTAGAGCACGGATGTCAGGTTGGAAAAAGTGGATCTTCATTACATCGTGAGCCTCTTCACTAGGATAGCCTCAGATTGTGTAACCACTTTAAAGGCATAGCCTTGGTACTGCTCTATCAGCCCTCACAAAGCCAGATGCTCTATAAAAGCTATGCATTTTCAAGGCAAAAGGTAGGAGGCCCCAAACTCCAACTATCAAAGTTCCCCAGCTGGCACTTTTGAGGTAGACAGTGCCATTGCTGCAATGGTACAATGTCAGTGGAAGCCACTCCAGATCTTCACTCCAGAGCCAATGCATTGTCCTGGAGAATCCATATCCCATTTAATGTTGTCTTAGGTCAGCAGATCTGTATTCCTGGAATTCCTAAGGGCTAATGAAGGAGCCAAAAGGTATGAACCAGAATAGAGACTCATTCACTCTGGCCTAAGAAAATGCAATTGAGATATTCACAGTGTAAAAGAAAAATTGCACTGGATACTTGTTAAAAACAGCAGGAAACTTTCTATTCAAGACTATTGCAATGGGGGTCAATTGAATTCAACCCCAGGCCATTTGTGTTTGCTGATTTACCCAGGTAGGCTTCTACTCTCTCAGAGACTGGGAGACAGAGGAACTATCTTCCCAGATGTTTACATTTCTGTGAAAAGATTTACATTTCAAAGGCACAGAGAAAGAATTTACAATTGCAAATTTTCTAAAGTAAATGCTCTAAGTAAAGGGAAGTCAAGGGCCTATAGTCAGGAAGAAAGTGTCTAAAATTAAGTCAAGCTGAGAGGATCATTAGGCCATCTTGGTCAACAGGGGAGAGGAGTCTCCAGGGAACCATGAAAGTACCCAGGAGAGAGGAAGTTTCACACCCTTGCTAGGCCCAGAGAAGACCAAGCACTAGTCAATTAAGAACTTCTTGCCTGCTTTCTTCTTCTCTCTTGAGAAAGAGTTGATGTTTTAACTGTTTTTACCCAATTTTGAAGAGTCTGGCCCAGAAGGCTTCTCAATGGAAGAGGAAGTGGAAAATCATGCCAAGCATCGAGTTTGCTGTGGGCCAATCCTAAAATGTTACCCGAGATTGCTTCTTTCTCACTTCCATTTATACATTTTCAGATTGAATCTCACCTCTTTGTTCTTCCAGCCATCTTACTTGTCCTGGAAGTCATCCAGCATCTCTCCCTCAGTCCACTCTGTCAAAAAGAGAAGGGGACACAATTTGAATTAATTATTTATTAAGGGTAAGAATTCAGTGATGACAATTGAAAAATAAAGATAAGACATCACAACGCTAAGAACTCAAAGAAGCTTCTGGGAAGCAAGACTGGCAGCTTGTTATTGCTGGGGTAGAGTGTGAGAATTTGGTGACTTTCAATTCAACATCACATGTTAGATCATTAGCAACAACCACCTCCTGTGTTTGGTCTTCTGGCTGTTGGTAGTTCACCCTTCTTTTTCGAGGGAGCAATACTGGATATTGAGAAAGCCTAGTAAAATATCCAGTGCCTTCTGAAAATAGTGTAGCTTGTCAAGTAGCTATCAGGATATTAAAAGAGAAGGTTATTGATCCTTGATCCAGTTCTTTTCTGAAGAAACAAAGGCCAACTCTGGGCCAGACACAGGAATAACTTTATAAGAATCCTCTCACTTAGTCCTATCAACAATCATATAATGTTGACTTTATTATTATTCTTATTTTATGGGTGAGAAAATTGAAACTTGGCAAGGGAAATATTGTGTCCAATGCAAATGCTGTAGTTGGGGTATGAATCCAATCAGATTATTTCAGAGCCCCAAGAGTAATCATATCACCATCCTTGGTCAGACACTGTCAAAGAAAAAAATTGTACCATACCCTTGTAAAAATGACAAGGAAGATTTTATTCAAGACTATTGTAGTAGAGGAGACAGATTGAACTCAACTCTGAATACAACAGGGACAATGGGGATGTATAGCCAATGGGTAGGGCAAGGGAGTGGAAGGAAAATTACTAAAAGGAAGTTGGTTAGGTGCCAAAGGTAAGAAGGAAGAGGTACTTGTTGAGATATCAGGAGGGAGGAAAAGGAACTTGAATGGATATCAAGAGTGGAGAGTCTCGATAAACTGGTTTATGAGAGTTCTTTGCCAGAACTGAGCTCCCAAGGCCCTGGGACAAGGGAGTGGGGAGAGGGAAGGACTCAAGGAGCCTGAAAAAATTTTAGTCAAAGAGAGAGTCCTTCTCAATGCTGTAGTGAATTAAATGGCTGAAGACATTAGAGTTTGGAATGGGAAAAAATATATATAAAATTGTTTTTGAGTTTTTTTTAGATAGAAATTTGGTTAATTTGTACATTCTGGTTTATGGTGATAGGCTTGTGAAAACTCTTGGGCCTCATTTCCCAGTGGTCTTGTGCTGCTTAAGTTACTCACATTCACAAGAAACCCCAATATATCAATGTACATTCTGATATTCAGGAGGGGGGTAAAGAGGAATAATGTGGAAATTTCACATTTTTCATTGCAGAGTTTAATATTTATTTCTTTCATTTAGGTACGGCTTCATTATTTGGATTTTGTGAGTCTCTCTCACACTTTTCACTCTCCTTCCTTCCCATCCAACTCAATCCTTTTCTTTTTATGGTGCCTTCATTTCCTAAATAGAGGGAAAAGGACATTTTTTTTCTTTTTATATCTGGAGTCCTACTTTCAATTTTATTTTATTTTTTTTCTCATAATTTTTGTGTCCTTAAAATGTTGTTAGTTACTTTGCCTCCTTAAAATGTAAATGCTCTAGCAAGAGATGAAACATACTCAACTATTTTAGGATATATGCAACCCAAAATTATCTCTGAAAGCCACATGAGTTCTGGAAACATTGGTATGCAGGAGCATAGACTTGAGACTATTCGGTTTCCAAAGGTCCTTCATAGCATCCAGTCCTGAAACAACAAACATCCTTTTGCTCTTGAAACTGGTTCAGAACAGAATAGAAAGAACAAGGCCTGCTGGTCCAAGCTTTGGAGGTAAGCCGACCATTTGCTTAACAAAGCAAGGCTTCACTCCGCCTCTCCGAGGCGCTTTCATCTGAAAACTGGGTTTGGAACCAAGTAGAAACAGCTCTCTCCAGTGGGATTCATCACTTCCTGGTTTCAGCCCAGTGCAAAGAATAGACTCTTGTGTTTGCCTGCTATTCACATTTTCAGTCGGATATGAAACTAGAGGTGTGCCTAAATAATAACAGCTGGTACACATTTCCTTTTCCCCAACTGAAGATTCAGATTCTTATTTTCCCAGAGCAAGGTGAAACTGCTTTTCAACTTGGCTCACTCAAAGCTGGTGCAAAATAATATGAAAGGAACAGTCTTTCATAATGAGAAAGATAATTGGAAACATCCAGTCTCTGCTGCCCTCTCTCAATGCCCTTTACATTTTTTTTCTGGCCTTTAAAAACTGTGGATTTCTTTTCTGAGGGCAGGAGGTAGGGAGGGGAACTCTTTAACTGTACAGATACTGTCAAAACCAGATAATTTGGTCTACCGTGCCTTTCAGAAAGCCATTTGTTCCCTATATTCCCATTTTTGTGGGATTAATGAGAAGATTGAATCGATTTATACCTGCACACACTAGAAGTTTGAACGCAGTGTCAATCATGAGCACAGACAGTTTCATCTCTGTTGTCTTTTAAGAGCTGTCAGTCTCTTTTGAAATAGAAAAAAAGAAAAATATAAACTAAAACCAAAACCAAACCACAGGCAAGAACTGTTTTTGCCTCCAATGTCCATAACTGTGAAACTACATTTATTGATCTGACTCACCCTTTCACCAAATCCTGGATGTTACAATCACAAACGCACATTGTTGAAGTTCAGAAATGAGTCTGGTCAACTGTCCTTTCTTCAGCCACCTAAGCTTATGGGGAAAATGTGTGTGATAAGAAACTAAAATGTTTTGGGCTAACTCATGCAAGGACACTTTTAAAGACCATTAAATTTAATTTTCTTTGTAATGTAAGAGCATAGGAACAATATTCTTCCATCTATGCAAGGCCTCTTCTTAAAAGACAATAGTTGAAAAAAGAAATACTGATGTTGCAGGTGGGCATTCACTTCTTTCTTATCACAACCTATTAGAAATAAAAATCTAAAGACTGGGTCTGAAGAAGAAAACAACCAAAAATATAAGAGTGAAAATATTGAAGGACAGACTGGTAGGTAGGTAGAAATCTAAACATTCAGTGAATAAGCATTTTATTAATTGCTGTGTAAGAAGGTAACCAAGTCAACAATACATTTGCTATCTGTGAGGACCTGTTGCATTCTAGTTACTAGTACAGATCAGAGGAAGTAAAAGCATAGCCTCATTTGTTATTGTCAAATGACAGAATTAAAACAATTCAGTAACGAGTTTGATGTCCTTTAATTAAGGAAAAACAATCCATGGATTGGGGAAGTACGATGCCTCACAAGCAGTGGCACACTCTTCCCCAGAGATTTTCGATGAAAGCGACTTTTACAGAGCATTAGAGAGGCAATGAGAAAGACGGCATGATTGGCTAAGAGACGGGGTCAGGTCAACTAGCTAAAACTGAGTTGGAGGATTGTGATTGGTGTGTGTTAGGTTTTCTTGTCAGTGAGGTGTTTCCCATAAGTGCAGTCTGACTTGGTTAAGATTTGTGATGTGGGCTTGGCCACTCGGGTGGCCTCCATTTTGTGGGTCTCCATATATGAATTACCTTTATCATTATCAGTCCTGAAAAGCAGATAAAGAGTAAACTAGAATTGTTCATTCTCTCTTTATCCCTCTCTCAAAATCTAGTTCCCTGCACTCTTTGGCCAGAAAAATCACGTAGCTGAGCTCAAAATCAAAGAGAAGGGAAATACATTTCAAATGTGGTGATAGGGAACAAAAATTTAAATGACAAAGGGCATGGATACAAACAGAGGTGACGAGTTGAGGCAATTACACACTCTACTACATTCTGTTAATGTAGTGAATTACATTGATTAATTATTCATGTTAAATCATGCTCACATTCCTGGAATAAACCCAATTTTATCCTGAAAGATTACATTCTTTGTATTTTGCTGGGTTTGTCTTGTTAATATTTTGTTTAAGATTTTGAATTTATGTTCCTGAGAGACTGACTGGTGTTTTTCCTTTCATATAAATCTTTGGTATTAAGATGTCTCTGGTCTCATAAAAGGAGTTGGAAAAGTTTTCCTACTTTTCTATTCTCCGAGTGTGTATAAGGAGTGTACTGTCTCTCTCTTAAATGTTTGGTAGAATTCTTAAATAGGCTATACATACCCGGAGATTATTTTTGTGGGAAGGCTTTTAACTACAGATTGAATTTTTTACTACTTACAGGATTATTTATATATTCAATTTCTTCTTGTGTCAGTTTTGCTATTTGTGTTTTTCTAGAAATATTCTATGTAAAATTTCAAATTTATGGATAAAAGTTGATATTTTCTTATCTTTTTGATGTCTGTAGGATCCATATTGTGTTCCCATTTCCATTCTTCATATTGATGTTTTCTGCCTTTTGTCTCTCCTTCTCTCTCTTACGCTTCGCTGCCTCCTATGGTTAACTAGTCTCTTTGACCTTGGTGTTATGCATTTGCTTTACAGAGGTACTGTTTCAGCCAGTGTTTTACATTCAAAGCAACATATTTTGTCATATTTTTCATTTGCTCTATGGCAATATTTTTGTGGTGAGTGTTCTTCATCTGTCTTTGTTTTTCTTGTTCTTTTCTCCCAATATTCTTATAGTGTCCTTTTAAAAAAGATTTTCTGATGGCTTCGTTTTGATCACCCATCTTTGAATAAGTGAAATTGATTTCCTGTACCAGTGATTTGAGGAGTATGGCCTAGAGCCATATTCCAAGATTGTACACATCTTCCTTATGTCCTTGCATTTTTATAAGCAAATATTCCTGGTCTTTACTTTTCCCCAGTCAAGAGACTTCAAGAGCTGGAGGTCTGCTTATCATTCAAAATTTCTCTTCTCTCCTTACAGGAGGTCACCTGCTCTTGCAAATATGGTTTATCTATATGATGCCATATTTAACTCTCTTTCTTCTGCTTATTAGATCCAAATTGGCATAACTGAAGCTCTCATCTCTAGCATGCTTGCGGTTTTGCTAATTCTAGTTTTATACCCAAGGGTGTACACATCAAGATGCACTCTGGAGATGTCCATCTTTTTTCTGCAAGGATTAGATTCTTGTCGTAACTCTTCCTCATAACCCAACTGCACCTTACTGCCTTTGACACCTCTTCCACTTTGTTCATCTTGTTAAATTTGGGGGAGATTCATTGTTTTGTCAATTTTCCAATGACGCATATTGTTTCTCTTTCCTTGTTCTTCTCGTTGCATTTGGCCTTCTTTCTAAAGGGGTAAAAGAAAAATACCAATTTTACAGAAGTAATAAAAATTATGGACTGTGATGATATGTTTCTGATTTTGTCTAAAGTAACCTTTTGTTGGTGCCCTTGAGGTCAAATCCTGTGCTCTTTTCTCATTAAGGCACAGTATTTGGTCTCAGGTGGATTAGGGAGCAACTGTTTGTGAGGATCTGAACAAATCCAAATCCATTTTTGAAAATCAATTTAAAATGAGTGTTCCAATGATAAGAAACATCATTTTTGCATTTGAAGAATTCTCTCAATCTCTAACTAGCTACAAAATATAAAAAGAACACAAATCTTTTACAACCATGTGGTAATAAAGAAAAAGAAATGGGTGTTCATGGATAAATCATTAAATATATATTGGTTGAAATCCTAGCGTATACAAGAAACTATTTGCTGTAAACTTGAGGAGGAGAAAATATATAGAGATGGTACCCAACCATCGTAGAGAAATGGTATGGAGTAGCTCTCAGTACTAGGACTAGGCTATCTGGGCTCTAATTCCATCTCTGCCCTTTATTAGCTGGGCAGCTTGAGCAAGTCACTTACCCTCTCTGTGTTCTCATTTGTAAAGGTGGAGAGATAATAGGATCTCCTTGATAGAGTTGTTATAAGAATTAAATGAGGGGCTGGCCCAGTGGCTGAGTGGTTAATTTTGCAAGCTCTGCTTTGGCGGCCCAGGGTTTCACCAGTTCGGATCCTGGGCAAGGATATGGTAGTGCTCATCAGGCCATACTGAGGTGGCATCGCACATGGCACAACCAGAGGCACTCACAACTAGAATATACAACTATGTACTGGGGGTGTTTGGGGAGAAGAAGAAAAAAAGAATTAAATGAATTAATACATGTGAAGAGCTTTGAATAGTATCTGGAGCTACTACGCATTCAATGCTTCCTATTATTTTGTGACAGTTGACCTTATGTAAAGCTTTCCACAAGTCAGAATAAATTCTTTTTGAGATATGTATACATTTTCCTCAGCTAGATAGCAGTTTTGTTTGCGTGAAATGGAGAATAAATTGACAGACTTTTATAATTTTTTCTTTTATTATACTTTTGCTTTGTATATTACTTTAGAGATATTTGCTCTCAGTCTCTCACAACTTAAAAGTAATTCTGATTTACATAAAAATGGCTTTTTTAAGTTTTCAAGAATAGAGATCTTATGCCAGTCAGTCACCGTATATGAAGAGTTTATTCTCTAGTGTTCAGAGGGTCAAAGAGTCTGTTCCCTAGTCGGGGCATACCCACCCTGACATTGTTCATTGACAACTGCTTCCACACCCGAGAGACCCAGCTCTGTGTTTCTCCTTCAAGAAACTTTCCCTAGTTCCTGCAGGCTTGTGAGTCTCAAAATACTCGTCACACTTACTTATAGGACTCCTCTAGCTTTCAGCTGCAAATAAAAGAATCTCCTCATAAAGTAGATTAAACCATGGTGATACTATTGCCCACAAAAATTCTGGAGAGATCCCACTCCATATTTGATTCAGCAGCTCCCTGCTATTATTGAGAACCCATCCTCTCATCTTGTCATCCTCATAGTATTACATGGGTCTAACGACCCTGAGGAAAATGGCTAGGTGCCAAACCCAGATTGTCCCTACTCTATTTCTTTTTTTACTAACAGAATGACAGTTATATATGTAGAGGTTACGTACCCAGCTTAAAAAAATATCAGAGGGTGTGGAGAGAAGGGAACCCTCATACACTGCTGCTGGGAATGCAAACTGGTCCAGCCACT
Organism: Equus przewalskii; assembly: GCF_037783145.1. Lineage (NCBI taxonomy): Eukaryota > Metazoa > Chordata > Mammalia > Perissodactyla > Equidae > Equus > Equus przewalskii. Next base: position 79,981,112 of record NC_091834.1, read on the forward strand.
ATGGAAAACAGTATGGAGATTCCTCAAAAAACTAAAAATACAACTACCATATGACCCAGCTATCCCACTACTGGGTATCTACCCAAACAACTTGAAAGCAACAATCCAAAGTAGCATATGCAACCCTATGTTCATTGTAGCACTATTCATAATAGCCAAGACATGGAAACAATCCAGGTGCCCATTGACTGATGATTGGATAAAGAAGATGTGGTATGTATATATATGTCATGATATATATATATCATGGAATACTACTCAGCCATCAAAAAAGACAAATTCATCCCATTTGCAACAACATGGAAAGACCTGGAGAGAATTATGTTTAGTGAAATAAGCCAGACTGAGAAAGACAAATGCCAGATGATTTCACTCATATGAGGAATATGAACAAGCACAGGGACAAAGAAAACAGTTCATTGGTTACCAGGGGAAGGGGGGTGGGGGGGTGGGCACAGGGGTTGAAGGGGAGGCCTGTGTGATGACAGACAAGAAATAACGTACAACTGAAATTTCACAATGATGTAAACTATCATAAACTCAAATAAAAAAAAAATACCAGAGAACTCCCCTTGAATGCTACTGCCATGCAAACAAATTCTGTACATAGAACTGCGTTTTTTGAAATGTCCAAAGATATTCCTTGGCACATTTGGAGGGCTTTGACTTCATTATAAAAGTGATTCATGCACAGAGTTAAAAAATATTAGGATAAAAAGTCTTAAAGTAAAAATTAAAAATTTTCTCCCTCATCTACCCCCACACTCCTAATTTCCACCCATCAGAAAGACATATCCTTTAAAGCATTTTTTATTTACTGCATCATTTCCCTCCTAGCCTTTTATTTTTCGATTAAAACCACCCTAATTCCTCACTTGTCTATGTTTTCTGAAGTAGGCAGACTAGAAATTACTTTAAAAACCCTACAGAGAAATTAGCTTTCTTCATCAAAAATAATATGTTCATTTAGGAAAAGAATTTGAGTTCACAAGACTCCCTTCTGAAGCACTAAGCCATGTGACCATCATAGTCTGAATAATGGTGGTCAATGATGGTGTGCGTATGTGCATTTTTGTGACTACACCACTGTTGTTTCACCCCAAGATTCTTCAGTGTTAATAACTATGGCAGTGAGATGTGCCACATATTTTGTAAATGGTCTGCCCTCTTCAGTGGTAAGTAATATTTTATATCTTATTTTAGCACAAAGTACATGATATCTTTTCATTGAGACACATAGAACAAGGTACAAGATTTTGAAAATGCTCAGCATGTCATGGATACATATGCTGGAAGATTATGAGAGAGAAAAATGACCGAGGCTAATGCATTTGAAGCTTGCTATAAAATACAGTACCCTTTAAGATAGGACTATTTTGGATTTCTTCCAAGCCTATAATTTCTAAAGAACCATAAGAACCTTATTAAATAAGACTTACGCTGGACAATGTTATGATGTCCTTTTGAGTCTCTCTAACCTAATTTTCCACACAGTTCTCCTTTTCCCTCTGAGAATATTTTATCCAATCCTTCAGGATCTCTCATACTGTTTCTCCTTCCCCTTACTCCAAAGGTACTAGTATTCATTTACATCTTGAGCCACTATGTTAGGATCCTATCTCTAATTCCAAATAGACAAGATGTCTTTCACTTTAATTAAAGGAATATAAAGCATTCTTGAATGAATTGGGAGTTTCTGAGCCCCTTAAATTTTACTTCATAGGCTGAGAAGAAGAATGATCCTTAATTTAATATGATGTCATCTCAAAGAGAATCTCACAGGTAGCATTTTAGTGAGGTTCTTTATTGATTTTATAGGTCTAAGAAATTTTGGTTATAATCAAGTAACTTGGTAAAGAACACCAAGGATGATATCTTTTTTTTAAAGGCAGGATAGACTTTGGTTTTGAACATTCCCTCACACCAAGTCTCACTGTGGTTGACTACTTAACTTTCTGTGTCCTACTTTGAAGAGATGAAGTCCTCTCTGCCACAATTTGAACCTTAAGTTATTAAACGTGCTATATTAGTGACTTGGTGGTAAAGCCACATCCAAAAATGCTAAAGCCTGGCACTGTGATGACTCCCAATCCTGACACCCTGATCTAGTCTTTCAGACTGTGAAATAATTTACAATTTAATTCACAAATAAGAGGCAGTGGAAAGTAGTGTCATGAAACTAGAGACATAATGATAGGGTGTCTCAGCTCCTCCAAGGAGAGCTGTCACTGCTGTCATGTATCTATTCTGGGCTTGAGATACACTAGGTATTTCTTTAGGATCTATAATTCCATTGATGACATTTATGATTCTTTCAAGAACTTCTTAAAGTACTTGAACTAACTGGTAAGCTGACTTGTGGGAAACTATTTTCTTGTTATCCATCCAAAGCCAGCCTGATGCTCTTTCAATATGTATCTTTGTGATTATGTTTTGAGAATTTAAAATGCTATTTCATAACTCTTATTATTATATATAAACATTCAATTGAGTGTCAGAAAGGTATTTAAAAGGAGAACTGATGATATAAAAAGGGAGTTAGACAGCTGAGTGACTCCACCAACTTTTAACATTTGGTGAAAGAGAACACCCCAGTGTTAAAGTGTGCTTTACTCAGTGTTAATGAGAGAGGCTCAATGACAGAAGCTGTATGAGAGAAGCTCACTCATTAATCCTATCTTCTTATCTGGTAGATTGTACATTGAGATGCTAAACACAAATACTGTAGTGTGGAATTCAATTTTAAGTACAAAAAATGCCATTGAGAAAATGTGTTTATATGTTGACCCACTTTTAAGTTCCTTTATTCAGAAGCTTCCTTTTACTTTTAGAATAATAATCACTCATTTGTGAAACCAAATTCATTGCTGAAGACAACTTCAGTATATCTTTCATTGTCAAAAATCTCTTTTTGTGTATGAAGGTAATAAAAGTGGTTAAAATAAAGATTTACCAAAAAGAAACAAAAGAAGAAAGTTCCCATGCAAAATCTCCATTAGACTTACTTTTTTTCAGTTTATAATTATAGCAGATGTTACCCAGAAAATATCAGTTTTTGTATTTTAATCCAACCAATATCTTTGGGAAGAAATGTGGCCTCATTGACAGCAAAGAATGCTAATGGTTGACTGTAATGGCAGGTTTGCAGGATGTTTCCCGATTTAACCTTTGCTGAGTGAAGAAGCAGCCATGTTTTTCTGTCATCCTGGAGAGCTGACTGATCCAAGACTATTAAAGCAACCAATGAGTGAATATTGGCCTTCCTAGAGAAAAATCTGTGTCTGATTCAAACAGAAGATTACTTGGACTAAGAAAATACTAGCAGTGGCCAGAGTACCATTTTTTAATTACTTCCCCACAAAGTATCTCATTTTTCAGCTGGTAGAAGGCCTATAGCTAAGTAGTTGTTACAAGAAACAACTTCAAACTACTGTTAAATTAATTAAATGAGGAGGCCAAGAGACTGATGTGGCTCTAATGCCATGGCAGCCTACACAAGCAAATAAAAATCTAAGCCTATAAATGCCTCAAGGTTACAAAATCAAAACACTAATGACAATCAATCACAAATATCCAATTAGCCTCTAAGCTATAGCCAATTAAATAACTTTCTTTGCTCCACACCTTCTCTGGATAAGTCTTCCCCTGGCTCCTGTTGGCAGAACACTCCTAACCACTTCTGGTTTTGCGCTGCATGTTTGGAATCTGTTTTTGCTCAAATAAACTCTTAAAATTGTTAATATGCCTCAGTTTATCTTTAACATTACCTTAAATCCAGGAGGGTTTGATGGGGACAATTAAAAATACAGGGATTTTCTAAGACCCAATTGCAATAAGTGCAGCTGGTCCTCACAGGAGCTGGAAAGGAGGAAGTAATCAAGCTTCTTTCTGTCTCTCCCTGTCTCTGTCTCTCTCTTAGACACACACACAAACTCACACACATCCTTCACCTTGGATGTACATCGGCTTCATTCTTTTGTTTTTACAGATTGGCTGTTTATGCTTAATTCCCAAGTCTGTTTGATCTTTTAGTTCAAGTTTTCATACTGGCTAATGAAATTTCTGTCCCTATTTTTAGCTTCCAAGAAGAATCATTTTGACCCTGGATGTGACAGCCACGCTGAGTCCAGAGCCCCTCAGTCTATAGTGGAAAACAAACTGAATTCTGGCACAGACGACCAGCTGTGTGGTCTTAAACATGTCACTTCAACCTCTTCCTCTTTCCTCCATCTGCCCTTTAACAACAGCCTGAGGAGTGCCAAAGATAAACTCTGGTGCATATAAGAGACCATGAGGAAAGGCTGAAGGGCAGGAGGAGGGTTAGAGGCCAGCCCAAGCCTTGAAGTCTGACTCACACCACAGGGAGAAGCAGCCTCGTTGCTCATTTCTCTGGTAACTTTTATTAGGCTTGTGGAAATGGGCAAATGCCAGTTTTGACCAACTCTGCTTTATTATTCTGGTGAATAACGTAACTCTACCTAATTTCTAGGCTATACTAATGGTGGTGTCTAAAACAACCAATTTAAATTATTAGTCAAAATGAGCAATAAAATAAATACCTCTTACTTGTTTAAGAAATATAGTAACCCAAGTTGATAATATAGTATTTTTGACTGAGTGCTGTTAATTATAAGAATTCCATCATTAGGAAATAAAGTCTACCTGTAGTTTGAAAGACCAGACTATCTGTATGTATATTCTTTGATACTCTTGTTTAAAAAGAAATTCCTCTCATTCTTTTGTAACCGTACTCTATGCTCATTTGCCTGGGCCAGAATCAACCTCAAAAGTCAAAGCTTTGTAGGTAGAAGTGATTCCAAAAACAGGACTTACAGAAGAGTCAGGGAGTAGCAGAACCATTTACGTTTGTGTCTTTCTCTTCAATGTCCAACTCCACAAATTTAAGGCGCTTTAAGAGTCTGACCCGTATCTCCTTTTCCAGAACCATTTCTCCACTTGTGTTCAACTGCAACCAAATGCATGTTCTGTTGTCTTGCTGTCCTTCACTTTTATATATTCAATTAAGAGCATCTGGGTGGGAAGGGATATTAAGGGGTAAGGATTGCTTAAGGGGGTCTGGAGTCCTTGTCAGCATCCCTCCCCAACATAGAAGGGGCCAAAGCAAGCTCCAGAGCACTAGGCTTGACTTTCTCTCCTCTTTTCAGACTCTCTGGATCTATCCCGTACTTGGTTCTGTGTCTCTGCCCTGTGGATTTCAGGTGGACTCTCCATGGCTCCACCTGTGATGTCATCCACCTTTCCTCTTACCACGTTGTAGCTATTTCTGAATTCTCCATCTGCTGCTTGATGGCCATGCACCCGTCTTACTCCACAAGTGTGTTCTTCTGGGCCCCCGGCCTGGGTAGGATGAGTTTGGGCCTGAGGCTGACAGAACCTTGCTTTTTTTTTGGTAACTGCACATTTCCTTTCTTTTGTTTTTATTTTTTTTATTTGTGCTTTTGCCTTTTACCTACTTATTAGCTAGTGTTCAATTTGCTTTTAACAGAAATGGCTTATGATCCAATTTTATCTGATTTAAGTTTACATTTTTGAGAGCACAGACTAATGGCACATTTGCAACAGAAAGAAATGTAAGTTAAATGTCTTATAGATCTCCCGAAAATGTTTCTTCTAGAAAATTCCCTATGAAATCTAATGACATCATATTAACACTTGATTTGATTTCTCACCGGAATAAAACATCAGTGGTGCCTCTCCCAGACTCATGGCTTGACGATTAATTACTCAATTAATAATGCAAAGAAGCTCATGTGCTACTTTCTTTATTAGATGTTCTTATTATGGTATACTGATATAGACCTAATTTATACTGCATTCCAGGCTATGTTCACTTCTGTGATAGTGAGACTGCCATACTTTATTTATTCTACCAAGTATTTATAAGATATTCATGTTTATATACTGATACATATACCAAAGGAGTCTATATTCAGTGCTAGTATTCAAAACCTAGGACACAAAACGATTCTCTTAGTATTTCATTTTTTAAATGGTATATACTAATTAGTAGATAGTGCTATATGCTGTTTTGTAAGCAGAAACTGGAGAAAACTGGGTAATGCATCCCTTTTGCTATTGCATTCATCCATGTAGAATGTGAAATCAGCTTTAGTGTCTCATATTTATTCATTTATTTAAAAGAAAAAAAACAACCCTGTGATCTGAAACAAGTTTCTTCCTGGCAGGGACTGGATTACAGTAAATAAAGCTTATTATGCTGTCCAGTCTATCTACAGGCAGATAATTCATAACATTGACTCTGATGATTAGAATGATCTGAATTTTCTATGGCCGGAATGCAAATTGCTTCTTTGTAACACTAGGTGGTGATATGTGTAAAGCCACTTAGGATTGGTGGGTGCTGACTTGAATTTATTATGTGAGATTATTTGTTCAAATTATCTTTGAATGAGGACAATGCAAACAAATGTTTTAACTGCCTATGAGACTAAGGCCTATCAACCATAACAACAAGGCAATTAGTGTGACTTTTAAAAAAATGAATCTATCTGTATTAGTCTAGTACTTTGCAAGGGAGTATGGATAAACCACTTTATTTCAATAATTTACAAAAAGAATTAAATTTCAATGCTAAGAGTAAATGATATTCCAAATTGGTGAAGGAAAGCATTCAATGTAAATTCCTTTTTGTTTCGATACACCAGAAGAGGCCGAGAAAGGAATAGGAAAATAGCCACGAGTTGTGAGCTTCATATCCTCACATGTGTAACGAAGGAGTTGGACCACGAGGTGATCCTGAAGGCCTTACCAGATGTTCTCCTGTTCAAGGGTTTGCAAAGACCCCGGGGGCTTCTATAGTCAGCTTCCATTAGCAGATTCTTAGAGGGCCTGTTACAGAACTTGAGCAAAAGAAGTCTGGCTTTGAAAGCCTTAGTCCAAAAACAAAGTTGCCTTTTTTTTCCCTTTGATTGGAAATGTGATGTGATGAACTTTGGCAAGGAAGCTTGTTCTTCGCTAGAGAACTTTGTGGACGCATCTTCTTCCATTAATGTTTCAATACAGTAGCATGAGTATCATCCAAATTATTAAATAAATGAAAGCAATTTCCTAAGGGCGCTGCCATCTGCTTTGTCCACTAGTCCTGGGGGGATTGAGTGTGTAAAATCATGCATTGAATAATACCTGAGAAAATGAATCAAGAAACTGCCAATCATAGAATCCAGACCATTGACTTCTTATGCAAAATACTGAAATATATTTAAAGTTCTTTGCTTTAAACCTTTGCAAATAATTTAAAAAGTATTGACTAAACAAAATGGAGTTTTTTTTTTGTTTACTAGACAAGATATGGATTTCTGATTTTGTGAGAACAGAAAAAATAATGTAAAACCATTCTTGGCTGTAGTTTTTCTCCCTTGGCTTTCTTGAGCCTTCTTTAAGGCCAAAGGATGGATTTCTCACTCAATACTAGAGGTTGTCTTCAGGGGCTGCCATCAAAAAGAAGTACAAAATGGCTACAAAGCACTTTGTGAATGTGGAGGCTGCCCAAAGGCTAAACGAAAATCTATAGCAGAAAACAATAAGAAAGATTGCACTGCAAGTGGTAGGCACATTATTTTTATAATTGAATAAAATTGTAACACATAAGTAAACACGTTACTTTTCTAATTTATTGATGGTCACATAATAGCTGCAATAGGAATGGATGATTTAAGAATTCATGAATTATTCTTCTGCTTAGTCTTTAATTCCTGAAGCTAAATGTTTAAGTCACGCTTTAGGCTTTCAATCGTGGAGTTATATAAAAAGAACTCTTCCTTCAGGCCTAAAAATCTAAGTGTAATCCAAACACAGTTTTCATCATTAATAGCCACAATCAGTCAGTGATGAAGGCACAATTTGCTATTTAAATACACAATTCAATGTACATAGGTCGTCTTTTGAGTTGGAGAGTTGTATGTTAATTCAAGGAAATTACCATTGGATTGTAGTCCTACCAACTGTTATCTTTCTTGGAAATATGTTTTTCTACATTTGTCTTATAGGATTGTTTTATATAGTGACCATATCCACCACTCAGTGATTATATAGTAATTTAAAGTCAGTTACTCACATGGCATATGTAAGTCATGGATACTGTGGTATCCACGTAATCGATGTTTACTCGGCTGTCCTAAGTGTTACTAAATGAAATCTGAGTTCCTTGTTTGACTTCTGAATGCAAAACACAGGCCCTATGGGTGAGAGAAAACACCTTCATTCGCTTCTATTTTAGGTGGAGTGGAATGCTCTTGACATTCTACTTTAACCCCATCTTTTCTAAATCCACTGAGGGTTCGTTACATCCTGGGCTCAAGTTTGCTTACTTGAGCATTGTGCTCCTTGATAAAATGGATCAAGTTTTAAGGGGCTACTTCTAGACACATCATGGGAAAAATGCTAGAAAATGATTGCTAAAATGTAGGTAACAGGCTAGTGAGCTCACTGCTAAGTTAACGCTAATTTTTCTGAATAAGAAAACTTTAATAGTAAATAAAAAACTATGCATTGTGGAAAACAATAAAGATATAAATGACTCTGCTACAGAAATGAAATAAAATCCTGGCTGATCACTTAATTTACTGGGTGACCTTGTGAAAATTACTTAACTTGATGCCTGTACTTCATTGTCCTAATCGGCCAAATGGGTGTAACGATACATCCTTCATAAAGCTGTTGTGAGGAATAATTGAGATTATCCATGTAGAGACCTTAGTACAGTGCCAAGCTGATAGACATCCCTCAATATTGATTAATAGTAATAGTAATGTGGTATTAGCACAGTGCCTAGCATGGAGTAGTATTTTAATAATTGTGCAGATGGTGCATTAAAGCAGCATGATGGTTAGTCCGTAATCATAATGAAAAGTTATTTTCGTCTCCGACTGCTCCTTTACAATTTACTCAGCAGGAAGAGCTTTTCTCTTGTCACTATATGAAACTGAGCCACTCCATGATCTTCATGTTCATTCTCAGTAAAAGTAAGAAAAAGTAAGCACAGAATTATGGTAACTTCATGGTACTAAATACTCCGTCAAGTCATAAATCTAGTATTCTGTCTAAGGTTTGCATTAACATTTTACTCTTCCATCAAAGTTACAATTTCACCTCCTCTCTTTTGCTCCTTCAGGGGTCTGCGTCGGTGGACCATGCGCCTGAGGACGGAAAGGGTTTCAGAGACATCGCAGTAGTCTTTTTACTTTCCCATCTGCCATGTGTCAGATCCCACACCAGGGATGACTCAGGGGAGGGAGGAGAGAATAAGGGACGGAACAGCCAAGTTCTTGCTTGACTGATAACTGAACCTGGCGTGAACTAGTTTCTTTTCTGGCTCCAGGAGATGTTTAAGCCTGGTTCTTTCTCCAGTGGACTTCCCTTCGGCTGGCTGCTACTCCCTCAGCCAAAGTCTCTGAGGGCATATTCTGTACATGCCTTCTCCCTGTTGGAGTCCCCATCTCACTTTCCCAGGTGGTCATCCTAGCAGAATTTGAAATGGCTCCAGGCACCAAATTTCTCTTTCTTTTAGCCCACATTTAATCTATGAGGGGAAATCACTGACTTCTTTCCCCCACCATCCATGGGAGTGTAGTTACTTCCCAAACGCTATTCTCTACCTTTCCCTGTCTAGTGCACCTGTCAGGTGTATGCCAGGAATCACAGTCTCCCAATTGCAGGCAACAAATTCCAAGCTCTCCAAGTGGTTCCATGGGAGTCTACTCTCTTTAGGCTGAATGGAAGGAAGAAACACTGGTCCTCGGTCACTTCCTCCCTCTCACAGTGCAACTTGTTGCCCTCTTGAAGAAGGGTTGAGACCCACTCAGGGGAGCGGCTCCCTCCAGGGGATCTCTTCACAAATCTCTTTCAACACTTCTATATTTTTAAAATAGATAAGGAGAGATTAAAAAACCATGGGGTAGTTTTATGTTATCTACTTTGGAATTTCTGCTGGTGGTAGAATGGCTCTATATTATTCTGGAAATAATGGTACTCACTACCATAATAATAAATAACATTTATTGAACGCTTACTATTGCCAGATAGTGTGCACATGCTATTTTATTTCATCCATTGAAAAGAAAATCCTGCCATAAAGCAGATTCTAATCTCTAATTTTAAAAAAAAGGATATTGAAGCATAGAGAGTTTTAGTTACAAGTGCAAGGCCACACAGCTAGTGAAGGGCATTTTAATTCTAAGACTTAACCACACTACCACTTGCTTCTTCATTATTGTTAAATGAATCAGTGGTTATATTAGTCTCACTTTCCATTATGCGTTAGTATAGTTCCTGACAGTAAACAGGCTTCAAGTTTTTATTGAATGAGTGAAAAAAACAAGTGACAAAAGTCTAAAGATTCTATAAAATAGATTATAGTCTTTCTTAAGGTCAAAACCTTTTTTCCACAATTGAGTCCACATATGAAATTTGAGGGGGCACAATTTGGCCTGTAACATGGTAATAACGGTTAACAATTTCACAACATGGATTGACAACCTCTATTTATAATATCCTCCCAGATTTGTGTTGTTAACTGACTGGAGGAAAGGGTGATGGTGTTTTTCAATGCAAGATGTTTAACTGCAGTTCAGCTTACCTGGGAGAAACACATGCTCCAAATCAATCGACCTTGTTTTATGAACAGGTTTGTCTGTGGAATCTGCACTCCTTCTAATTTTCAGGTGACTAACAACACTCGCATAAGAAATGAGATCAGAGTCTACGTATTCCAATCTTCTAGGACAAATTATTCTCCAGGAAACTGAGGGAGCAGCAAGTCTCAGCAGGGTCAGCAGTGGACAGAGTTCCCCACAGAAATGAGAAAGGAGACTTGGAATCGGACTTATCAGTCCCTTCCTCTGCAGATTCCTTATTCGTTTAAAAAGAGGTCAGAGGCTCAGCTCCGTTTTTCAGTTCTGCTAAAGCTTACTCTTCTTTGCAGAACTCTTCTTTGATTTCTAAGTTTTCAGAATTTTCTTGGCAGGGTTTGCTAGAGCTGCTCTTAACATTCTCCTTAATAACCAGTTTTGGAATTTTCCATGATAAGTGCTTTTCACAATTGGTGATTGTAAATACCATATGCCGTCTGTTTATTTAATTCTTCTCAAGCCTTTGTCAAATCCACATTTTTACTTTAAAGAAAAGTTTAGCACTATGGAATTTATACTTGTTAAAGAAAGATGAGGCATTTTCAGAGCCTGGGCTCTGTAGCCAAACTTCCTGGGTTTGAAATCTGCCTCTCCAATTTATAAACAGCATGCCTTGGGAAAGTTATTTAACTTCTCTGTGTCTCAGCTTCCTCCTCTGTCAAATGTGGATAAAATTGGATGTTGTTAAGATTAAAGACATTGGTTTATTGGAAATGACTTACTTAGAATGCTGCTTAACACGGAGAAACACTCAGTAAATGTTAGCTATCATTATTCTTGTTATTCTTGTTTTTATTGAGTAGTTGTGGATGTCCCTTGGGAATGCCATGTTCCCTCTCCTCATTATTTAGAACCAGCTGCCATTGGAGCTCATGGCCAGGTTCCAGGAAGACCCAACCTCTGAAGGGCTGCACAGGTGGACTCTGGGCTCCTGGCTTTGCCCTTGTCCATTCCTTTCAAACTAGGGACACAATATAAGCAGTGTAAGATCACCTTTCAAATCCCCTACGCCAGCCTACTCCCCACCCACTAGCTGGTAGTAAAGATAGCAGATTTGTGCATGTAGCTTTCTCTTCACGTGTAGGAACATGGGCTACTTTGGGAAGCACTGGGAAGCCATTAAGGTTTATTTTAGCTAATGTCTTCTCTTCTCCTTTTGTACTTTCTGTGACAGTTCCATCCACCATCAAGAGATCCCTGAGTGTCCCACTGCCCAGCATTCTTCATGTCCTCAAGGTGCTCAGAGCTATCCTTGGGGAATCCTCCTGGGCTAGTCTCCTCAAAGAGCATCAGAAATTATAGCAAGTTTTAAACTTGAGAAACTGCCATGATGGTGAGACGATAAACAAAAACAGGGAAAAAACACAGGAGGAGAGACAGGTTGGAAAATTAAGTCAACCTGCCAGGGAGATGCTAGCTTCACAGCTGGAGACTTTGAGGGTATTCTACTTGACAGCACAGACTTTGGGATAAGTCAGAATGATTTGAGCCATTGAGCAGGTTTCTCAACTTGACTAAGCTTCAGTTTCCTGGGTGTAAAATGAAGTTAATTATAGTTCTTACTTTATAGGTTTGTTGCTGTGAAGATTTATTATGTTTCCATCTATTGTCTCTATCTCTATCTATCTATCTATCTATCTATCTTTTTATTATCTCTCTAGGTATAACTTCATCTGGGCCCTAACACAGTGTAAGTATTCAACACATATACTGTAAAAAAAAAAAACAAAAGAAAGAAAGAAAGAGCAGCATATCTCTACTCATAGCAGCTAGGCTGGCTTGTCTCTGTTCTCTCTTTACTTACACTAAGCAGTGGCCACCAGACATTTGTGCCTACACCAAAGCAACAAATCTGGGGAGGTGGGTGGTCTCCCGGTACTGCCCTCTTCTAGTTGAGGGGCAGGGTGCAGGCTGGGAGGAGGAAGGAAGCGGAGTGGAACAGGTTGAGGGTGAAAATGATGAAGTGATTTGTGTTCATGGGAGAGGATTAGACATGGTCTGCAGGATTCATTTTCAACTTCCTGAGAAAATGTGAATGTTAAGAAGAACATTTGGGAGATAATGCTGCTCTTCAGATTCTGATTCAACTCTGAGGGTTATACTCTACAAAGTGTTAGATACATTGTGAGGGACGTTTGTCTTTGTTATGTCATTTGTAGTCTGATTAAAAACAGTGACGGAGATGGGGCCCATTTTAAGGCAGACATTTTCCTGTGGTGTCCCCTGCCATTACCCTGACAGGATACTTAACTGCTTTCTTGCATATATAACCAGCCCTACTTTATGACTTTCCAGATGCTGTAGCCTGTGAGCATTTCGACTATTCTAGCCTTACCCCACCCCAATTCTATCTGTTCTGCTGTTTATCAGTTCGTGTGTGTTCAGTGGCCCTGTCTTCCAGTAGCACTTATTACTGTTATCAGTGATAAAATCAGGGTTTCGCTGGTTTTTTACATGAGAGGGAGCAGGAAAAACATCAATGTCAGTTGAAGCTGATCACAGATACTGGCCAATTATGGAGTGTTTCCAGGAGCTCCAGTCTAATCTTTGAGCGAAGAACCCTGATAAATTAGTAAAAATTGGCAAGAAAGAATGAGAATGGTTTCAGAAATTCAAGAAAAAAAAAGCTCAGTTAGGTTGTGTGTTTTCTGTCTTGCAGAGACGACTTCCATCTTCTTCATCTTATATCTTTGCCTTTTTCTTCTTATTTTTCCAGCCCCCTTTTGCCCTGGCAGCACCTCCTTTCAGAAAAGTTAAGAAACTCATTCTTGGTTGTAAATTCAGTTATCTATTGAGTTGCCCAATTTGTGTAGAGCCAACATCCAGCAGGTTAGTGACACCTTTTTCCTGCACCCCATAAATGGACATTACAAATTTAGTGGGAATTTGATGAATGAATTACATAAACTTAGAGGGATTTTCTAGCCAATGGGTTTACACTAATTAGGTATCCATGCCTTATACAGAATATTAAATAGAATTTCAGGCTACGTTAAGCAGGTAAGATCTATCATGGAGTTGGGAGGATCACCCTAAAGATCCTGGAATCAGTGAACCTGGGTGCTCTGTGATTCCAAGAGGGCCGTGATGGCTCCTGGGACTGATGGTTTTCCTGGACAGTCAACTCCGTGAGAATAGGCACTGTATCTGTTTTGTTTATCACCATATCTTGGGGTCTACTTTAGGAACATCATGTGTTTTTATTGATTGATTGTCTTGGGAAGACAAAGAATTTTACAGGCTGTTCTTGCAAAGGAAAACAGGGAAGGAGAAAAAGTAACTCCCTTTAAGGTACATTAAGAGGTTAAGCACAAATTCATATATCTAGTGACCATGAGAGTTTGTTATTACCAAATACTCCACGTACATGTGTCACCAACTTTTCCTTTTTGTTTTATAAAAAACCACAATGGCAGTTGTATAGTGACTTCTTCTTCCTCTCTTTTTCTCAAAAGGACTTGAAACAGATAATCTTATAAAAGTGGAGCATCATAGAGCAGTCTCAGAAATCTTGGTTTGGGCTATTGTTGCCTTTCCAAATAGTTCAAACTCTCACTGAAATCTCTAGTGGTTTTTCCTGTGGTCTCCCACACTGTTCTCCAGGTCAATGTATGGAGTTAGGGGCATCAAATGTCAGAGACACCCTTATTCCAGGGTGGTGTCTCGTCTCCTTTGTCTCTGTTTTATTTATTCTGTTTATACTGCCTCTATTCCATGGTCTCTGAGCAAAAGGAATCCATCCTTCTAGAAGATGCCCTTCATTTGACCCTCAAACTCATATACAGATGGCCATATTTTATGGTCAAATAATTGTATATCTAGTTTTATTTGTTGAGTTATTTATATGAATGTCACTATATCAGAAAGGTCTTCCTTGACCATGTGATCTGAAACAGTTGCCCATTCCACCCCACCATAGCACTCACTATCCCTTATCCTGCTTTAGTTTTCCTCTTAGCGTTTTCAGCACCAATGACATGTATTTATTAGTTCATTTGTTTTCTATCTATGAGCTTAGTTTTGTATCCTCAGTGCCCAGAATAGCACTGGGGGAACAGGTACTCAATCAGTACTGAATGAACAAATGAATGAATGAGTGAATAAAATATAAAGATATAAAATTTAAGTCATATTTTAGGCAACTATTCAAGGTATTTATCACTGTAGATAATAAAAGTACACTATACCATGCTGTGGCTGTTGAAGACAATGGACTTTGGAAGCATGGGGACCTGAGTTTAAATCTCAATGAAACCATTTACTAGCTCAGCCTTATTAATCCTTTACTTATTTAAAAATGAGGCTAATAATATCTTCTTTTCATTAGTTTTAATTGTTTTAAAGATTAGAAATGATGTATACAAAGTGCCAAAGGCTGCTCAGTTCATGATAATTGCAGTAATCACAAAAGAGAGAGTTGTAATTTCAACAGCTAGAACAACCACCACAACTAGAATGCCTAGGATGTTTATTATAGTTGTGAGAAGTTCTTACAATTTTATGAGATCATTTTTCAAGTGGTGTCAGGTTGTTGGCAACTTGTTGCCTGCTACCTCTTATAACGGACCTTTCAACTCAAAAGTTAATGCTATTAAACATATCAAAAAATAAAAACTTTTCAGGCTTATGCTGTGTGTACATATAGAAGATGAACAGTGAATCTGTTTTTTTCCCTCGTTTTAAAACGGCATTATAAACATCAGGATACCCCAATCTCTTTTGAGTAGCTATGTTCCTTTGGGATTCTGAGATTATACAGAGAAAGGAAAACAAAAATTCTGCTTTATAGAAGTCCTAGTGGTTAAGAACCAAATTAGGGCCCAGCTGGAAGTTACCCTGCTAAGGGAATTGCAAGTGAGAGATTCCCCAGATCAGCGCTGAAGGTGTGGGTGTCTCCAAGTGTCCAAGAAACAAAATCTCAGATTTAAACGTTTCTAAAGTCCAAAAAGCTGACACAAGATCACCAGTGCTGTATCGGTTAGAGAACTTTTCTGTTCTCTTAACTCTGTGCTTACCCCAAACTTGAACTCTTAGGACCAGGCGTCTTAGTGTGCAATACTGGGAATGAGGAGTAGAAGCTAAGATGGGAACAAGAGAGAGTAAGTTGATATATATATATGTATATATATATGAGCAAATAAGATCCCCATGTGCTCTCTTCCCCAACCATAGCTTCCTAAGAGGCTACGTCTTTTAAGTATATGGCTACATGAGGGGGAATCCCATTGGCCTGTGTCCCACAATGACCAGGTGGAGCAGATTCTCCATGTGACTGTTGTTGGTTATGTAGTTTGAGTGGGAAACAGACCTTGCTGTGTTAAGACACTGAGCTTTGGGGATTAATGTACTATCATAGTGTAACCTAGACTTCTGAATTATGAATCCACAAACGTATCATTTTTTGTGCTCTTCATTCTATCTTGCATCACAGACCTTCCATCTGGGATTGTTTTCCTTTTCCTTGAAGTACATCTATTAACTCCTTCTGTGTATATTTATTGTTGGTAACATCCTAGTTTTTATTTGTCTGAAAATATCTTTAGTCCTTCCTTGTGCTTGAAGGATATTTTTGCTGGATAGATATGTGTAGGTTGGCAATCATTTTCTCTCTGCACATTGAAGATACAGTCTCACCATTTTCTGTCTTTCCTTCTTGTTGATGAGATGTCAACTGCTCTCTGTTGCTCCTTTGAAGTGAATTTGGGTTTTTTCTCCAGTTGCGTTCTTTGGCTTTGTTTTGATTGATCTTTAATTTTCCTTTGGTTTTGTTCAGCTTCACTTTAGTATTTCTAGAAGTAGAGTTCCTTTCATTTATTTTACTTGAATCTTTCTGTCGGAATCTTTCATTAGTTCTGGAGAATTAACATCATTTCTTCAGTCATCTTCTCAGTCATCATCTCTTCAAATATTTTCTCTACTTCATATTTTTTTCTTCTCTTTCTGGAACTCCAATTAGATGCATATATTGCAATTTCTCACTTGATTGATTGATTGATTAATTCTAGTCAATAAATGTTAATTGAGCACCAAGCATTTGTGTTAAACCCTCTCGAGTTTTTAATTTTACTTATCACTTGTTTCATTTCTTGAAGACATATTTAGTTTCTTCTCAAATATTCTTGGTCATTCTTTATAGTTTATTGTTCATTTCACTTATTTTCAAGTTTGTTTAAGCATATCAATAGCTATTTTATAGTCTTTTTGCTAGTACCAGTACTTTAAGTCATGATTTTCTGTTTCTGATAGTTGCTTTCTTTGCAAGCTGGTGAATTTTGAAGGTGAGTACATATTTGGTTGATCTTTACATACAAAAAACCTATTTGACTAAATCGAGGATATTATTTGCATCCAGGTAGTATTTGAGTTTGCTTTCTCTGGAGCCAGGGGGCCATTCCTCATCTGGAGCTTCTTCAGTCCCTCTACCATCAGTGTTTCAATCCCAGAATTTTAGGTTTTGTGTTTTCAGCTAATCAAAACTCACAGCAGCATTTGCCTTCAGGGCAGCCCTGCTCTTTGCATGTTCTCAAAGCTTACCTCTTTGGTTTCAGTTCATAGATTGTGTTTATTTTATTTGCACTTAGATGATTTCCCTTACTTCTTGTGAAAAATAAAAATTATGTTTTATCCAGGATCTAGCTGTCTTATAGTAAGAGATTCTTCAAAAGCATCTACTTCTCCATGCTGTTTGAAGTACTTCTAGAAATTTTGTGATTAAAAAAATTATTTGATCGTATATCTTTGATCCATCTGGAACATATGCAGGTGTAAAGCTGTGCTTCCATTATAATGATCCAGCACTCTATCCTTCTCCTCTGTGTCTGTATGTCACTAACATGTCATACTTCTCCTTATATGAGCATGTGCCACTTGTAAATGTTTTAGATACATGGATTCTACAGAGTTACTATGCATATTTTTTGTGCTTTCTTAACCAGTAGCTTGTGTTGTACATGTATTTTCGTTTGTAACACACATCTAGCTGACTGTCATAGCAGTAATGAGATTTGAAATCTAAATGGACTAGAACATTTTTCACGAACTATTGTGGTTGCTGTCAGGGAAACTCTTTTCCAAACCACATACGGGCTTGTCAATATACACGTGCCTGTATTTTTAAATCCTGAAAATGTTCCAGAATTCCAAGATGTGTAGATGATATCTGATTTATACCTGACAAATTGAGACATTTCTGAAACCTAGTAAATATCACAGCTGAGATTTGACGCACATGGCATCAGACTTGTGGTAATGTTTAAGACTATTTTTGGAGTTCATTTTGGTGCCCAGATAGGAATGCATAGAGCACTATTTGGGGAATATTTCTAACTGCTTCATGTTATTCAGGAACGTTAAGATTGTTGGATGGCATTTGCTCATTTTACATCAAGATAATATTTGACAGAACATGTTTAATATTTTTAGGAAATCTTTAAAAACCTGTTTGAAATTCAACATGTCGGCTCCATTGGAATTTGCTGGACAGGTGTGGACCGCACTGTTGCTAGATACAGCCTGCCAAATGTTCTTGGTTTCTGCCCATCACTTTCTCTCCCTCTTCCTTCCCAGTGTCCCCTAACTTGGCCTACTGACTTCTTTCCCCACAGACTCAACTCACCTCCAGTTCCTAGGCCAATTCTAACTTGAAGCATTAATATTGAATGGCCCTCCTTCTTCAGAGGATTTAGGACGCACTGTTCAACACTGACCCCTGTACTCCAAAATGGTGCCTTGAATCCTCCTTTTTGCCAGCTTAGCTATTGCGTGATGTTTCAATGCTGAAAACTCAGAGCCTACCTTTTTCTCTAAGTGGCAGCCTGGGCTTCTCTCTTCTTGGACCCTGAGGGATTGCTAGTAAACACTGATGAGTCCTTTTGCTTGGCAAAGGCTTTAGTTTGCATTCTAAGAAATTTAAAAACATACATTTCTTTTAGATTAATGTATTTATCTTACACTTTCTAAATCATGTTTTACTAATAAGAGGAGTTTCCCAGAACCCCTCCAAAGACTGGTCCCTGCTTCTTGGGGACAGATTTCTCTAATGCTGGTACTGCCTGGATTTCTGAGCACCGCTCAGCACTATTCTTGTTGCCAACCTCCTATCACCTGCCCACTGTGCCTGTATTATTTACCTTGGATCCATCATGCCAGCTCTTTACTGGACTTGAGAGCAGAGTTTGCTGAACATCTTAGGCTCTAGATCTTTGTCACTTTAGTGGCTGGGTCAATTACCAGGCTCTAGTTTTTCCCTCTCCTCACTTTACCTTTATCTTTTTGCTCTACATCTTTGAGGAGGATAAAATATGACTTATTTCTGGGCCCCACTGGAGAAATAACTGATTCAAAAATTGATAAAACATGAATTTCTAAAAACTGAGAACTGAAAAAGTAGGGATTTTTACTTGCCCTGGTGCAATATCATATGCTAATTCTCTTTTGATACATTAAGCCCCTTGATTCCTTTCTTCTTGAAAAATATGTAATAGGTTAGATGAAGGGAATTCGGAAATCATTTTGTAAAGTGCTTTCAATTTACAGGTAAGGAAATATGGAATTGTCACGTTGAAGTGGCCAAGATCCCGTAGAGAGAAGCTAAGGCTTGCTATGTCTTACCTGAGAGAAAGTTAGAGAGACTGATTATGTTGTACAAACTTTAGACTTTATTTACCAATGAGTAGCAGCCTTTTTATTTCAATGCTCAGCTGATTGATACCTGAAGGGTTCAAGTAGCCTTTACATTTCAAAGGAACAGACCATTGAACTAAATCAATGCTGGAAACAAGCTTCAGAGAGTTTCAATTTTGCAGACTTAATTGTTTCAAAAACTAAGAGAAGTCATCAGCTTTGAGGCTTACATATTAGTAGTGACTAAGACAATGTCAGTAGGGGGCAGCCAGCTACTAAAATTTAGAAACATGCTTCCTTTTGGCTTTTCTATTCATCTTAAAGTTTCCAAATCAGATTTTGTAAAATACCTATATGTCTGACACAGCAGTGATAATTTTCATTAAAAATAGTAAGAATTTATTCTATTTCTGCACCAAGTGTTCCAATGCCAACTGACATCTGCAAATCAATTCTGACACTAACTATCCAGAGGTAGTGTCAGACTCCTCAGGCTTAGGGGCAAAGTTCCCAACAAGGCCATCCCCACTTCAGGTGACAGCCACAAGTTCAAGGTGGTCCCTAGGCCACTCACATTTTTGACTGACTGGATGTAAAGCTGGGGGTTCCCACGGCTCCCTCGGGTTTGATAATTCACTAGAATGACTCACAGAGCTCAGGAAAGTGCTATACTTACCATTACAGTTTTATTAGAAAGGATACAAATCAAGAGGACCAGCCAAATGAAGAGATGTACAGGGCAAGGTCTGGGAGGGAATGCAGATCTTCTGTGCCCCTCCTTATGGAATCCAGGTGTGTCATTCTCCTGAAATCAATGTGTTTATCAATCAGAAAGCTCTACTGAGCTTTTGTGTTCAGAGTTTCTGTGGCAGGTCGGGCTGATATCACTTGGCTCACAGACCCAACCCTTTAATTATGTGATTGGCCTTTCCAAGACCAGCTCCCATCCTGAAGCTATGTAGGAGTGCACCATGAACCATCTCATTAGCATAACAAAGATACTCCTAAAACTGGGGATGTCCCAAAGATTTAGAGTCTCCTTCCTAGGAGCCAGGAACGAAGGCCAGTCAAATTTTCTTTATTTTACAACAGAATCACACACACATATATACAGCCAATTTTGTCAAAGAACACTAGGGTTTAGTAATAATCTCCCAATTATCATTATCATTCTTATCTGTTGTTGTTTGTTACTAAGGGACTAAAGAAGCACAAGTCAGTGATACATTGTAGACTTTTTTGTCATGAAAATATATACGGAGAGAAATAAGAAAAACATTATGTTATTTAGACAATAAGAATACTTCTTTCCTGATTAAATATTTTTGAAGTTTTTAAATTATGAGGGAATGTATTCTAAAGTCTAGATTCATATTCAGTTCATGTTGATGATAGATATTGGGGAAAAGTGAACAAATTATAGATAAATCAACAGAGAATACTGGAGGAAAATGGCTGAGTGAGTGGGTAATGTGGTGATCTTAATCAGGCACAGAGAAACCAGAGTCATGTCACTTTGGCTCCACCCCTACTGGCTGTATTATCTTGAAATTCTAGATGCTCTGAACCTCTCTTTCATTTTTGATATGTAGAAATCATATGTAATTATATTATAGTTAAAAATACACTTTCCCATTTAAAAAAAAAAATATGTCTTTTATCAGAAATGGCCAAGCCCGTGCTATCAAAGTGGGACTAAGGCCATTACCACACAAGGTGCTGACACTTAGAGCTGGCCGTGGGGGTCCATATTTCAGTGCCTCAGGGAAAAATAGACTGAATATACTCCATGTAAGGCAGGGGACTGGAGAATATATTTGCGCATCCATAAAGGGAGGCTGTAAAACCTTTATTTTCCTGTGTAATGTTGCATACAGATACAACCGTTGCACGCATGGTGAAGGAGAAAGCAAAGAATCCGAAATGATTAAAAACTAGATAAATGGTATGTATTGGCTTCAGTTCTGAAAGTGTGAAGCCCCTGAAAAGATATAAAATATGCTTCTGATTTGCAGGCCCCTCAGAGCTGAGTTGAGACTACTTAATGCCCAAGAAAAAAGGAGAAATTGGAGAGAGAAAGAAAAATAAATCCACGGAAAATAAACATACCAACAAAACTTACAAAGCACCTGACAAAATCCAGCTCCATGATATGGATTGTCCCTCACTGCAAGCACACAAACACACAAACGACAACAAAAAGCAAAACCAAAAAAATAATAATTCACTCATGAAAATATAAAAGTCATTAAATAATCTAGGAAGTACTTTAAATGAAAGTTTAAAATCCTTGAAGAAATATCCATAAAACAAAAATAAGGAGCACTGAAACAAAAACAGGTACTTGTGAACCATGAGCCAATTCTATTCTTTGGATGAAAAAAGTAATTAAAATGGGAACCACAGTAAATATCACGCTTGGGTCAGTTGAATAGGAAAATTCTAATGGAGAACTTTGAAAATGATCTAGAACATAGCTTAGAAAGATAAAGAAATAGGGGCTGGCCCAGTGGCATACTGGTTGAGTTCGTGCGCTCCTCTTTGGCAGCCCAGGGCTCACAGGTTTGGATCCCAGGTGTGGACATAGCACCTCTCACCAAGCCTCACCGTGGCGGCATCCCACATAAAATAGAGGAAGATTGGGACAAGATGTTAGTTCAGTCGCAGTCTTCCTCAAGCAAAACGAAAAAGATTGGCAACGGATGTTAGCTCAGGGCCAATCTTCCTCACACACACACACAAAAGATAAAGAAATAGAAAATATAAAGTAAAGTTCAAAGAAATAGAACATAAATTTAGATGCTCTAATAAAATCTAAGAGAGAGATAGAGAGAGGCCAACAATTTACAAAATTGGGGAGTGATATAAATCTTTACATTGAAGAGCTCCCTAAATTCTGTGTATACCAAACAAAAGATCACTTAGATTGGATAGATTAGATCTTGTATCATTAAGATTACAAAAATCTATATCCAGCTAAACTGTTGAACAAAACGATGGTGAAAGAAAAGCATTCTTGGACATTTAAAGACTAAAATATATTATTTTTGTCCAAGCCATGCTGTTGATAAATATCAAAGGGATTTTTCTGGCATGTGAGTCTGACCATGTCAGTTGTTTTCTTCAAGGCTTTCAATGACTTTCACTTTCTACAGGATGATAATAAAGCCAACCAAATTCACAGAGCACTAGCTACATTTCGGGAACTCCCTGACTATTTTTTTTTTTAAAGATTGGCACCTAAGCTAACAACTGTTACCAATCTTCTTTTTTAAAATTTTTTTCTGCTTTTTCTTGTCAAATCCCCCCAGTACATAATTGTATATTTAGTCATGGGTCCTTCTAGTTGTGGCATGTGGGACGCTGCCTCAGCATGGCTTGATGAGCAGTGCCATGTCCGCACCCAGGATCTGAACCGGTGAAACCCTGGGCCGCCGAAGTAGAGTGCGTGAACTTAACCACTTGGCCACAGGGCCGGCCTCCTCTCTGACTATTTTATATGTGAATGTAGCTCATTGAGGCCTTATGCAGCATTATAAGGTGGGAACTATTTTAGCCCCATTCTGCAGATGATAAAATGAGGCACAGAGGAGTATTTGTCCAAGCTTATACAGCCATTGAGTGGCAGAGCGGTGATTTGAACCAGGAGCATATGGCTCTAGAGGTCATGCTTCTGACTAATTAATTACATTGTATCATCTATCATAAGAGACATTTTGATTTCCAAAATTTTATTTTCAAACCCCTGCGTATGCTGTCACTGCATTTCTTGTCAACCTCCAACACACACTGTAATCTCCCCACAATAAACCATTGAACTTACAACTTCCCTTTTCTTTTTTCTTTTCTTTTTTGTTGAAGAAGATTTGCTCTGAGCTAACAGCCACTGCCAATCTTCTTCTTTTTGTATGTGAGGCGCCACGACAGCAGTGGCCACTGACAGATGACTGGTGTAGGCCTGTGCTCAGGAACTGAACCCGGGCTGCTGAAGCAGAATGCACTGAACTTAACCACCAGGCCACGAGGGCTGGCTCTGGTTCCGTTTTCTTAGGCTGAAATATCTTTCCCATCTAGTCTGCTTTTGAACGACCTTCAAGATTCAGCTCAGATGTCACCTTCCCTGAAGCCTTCTCTAGTTTGACCAATTAGAAGCAGTGCTGGCCACAAATGGAATGACTCTGTGGTGCTTGTGGGCTGAATAGCAGACCAGCTGGCTCACTCCATCCCACTTCAGGCAGAGGCGGCTCCTCAGTTAGCTGTGCCCTCCATCAATTCATACAGAGATGTTATAATGGCGCCAGGTATCAGTCTTCCCCTGGAGGTTGTGAACTTCTCCAGGACAAGAACACTGTCTTATTCATATTTATATTGCCAGTGACAAACACAGAACTTGGCACATACTTGGTGCTCAAAAATATTTGTTAATGGCATGGAAGAAGTAATGAAATCACTTAGCTTTTCGAGAGTCTCGATTTCCTTAGTTGGTACATTAAGAAATTTAGACTAATTGAAATATAGGCTTCTTCCAGGAAAAAAAATCTATAAACTAAATGAATTTTATGAATTATGTCAGCTGACAAATACTGATTAAATAGTTTCAGTGTAAAAGCATCTCAAAGAGAATGCTCTCTAATTAGACATTCTGCAATATTAAATATTTTCAGCAGAACAATTGAAACTTTATTATATCTACATTAAAGGCCAGTTAAGGGGCATATACTAAACCTCTCATCAGCTCGTAGTATCTTATTACTTGAAAGAAAAAGATAGTGAAAAAAAATCCACGAAAATATTTGGTTAGCATTTCATAGAACAAACCTATTTCATTTTAGTAGACTTTGAAACATTGCTGGCTAATTAAGATAGCAAGGAAAATGGAACAGGAAGTGCCCAGAATTGAGACATTCAGATCTACAGCACACTGGGTGAATGGTAGGGGACATGAAAACTGCTTCTTCCTTTTCTTTTTTGAGGCTCATTTATTTGTCAGTTTAATGAGAGTAGCTTCTACGCATTTGATTTCCAGGAACATCAGGGTCAGAATTTAAGAAGAGAAGACAAGGTTCAAGTAGAGAAAGTGATGGGAAAAAGAAGAAAGCAAGACTGGGAGTAGAGAAGGGCTGGGTAAAAAAAAGAGCAAAAAAGTGTTTATGATTGGATCTAAAATAAGGAAGGAGTTAATTTTCATCGAAAAAATGCAGACGAGATGTTTCTACCATGGCATGAGGGTGACATGAGAGGGCAACAGGGGAGAAGAAAGGCACAGCCTTCACAGTGGGAATATCCTGTCTTGTATGTTTATATAAATAAGAATCTGGCTGATTTCACATAAATGAGTTGCCAAATATGCAAGTGGAATTAAGTAATGTATATACTAAGATATGAAGAGTTGGGATCAGAATACACCTTCCTATTGGAGGGGAGAAAAAAAATTCTTTTCCTCTAATCATCTTAGGTTCTCCAGCTGGGGCCCTGTAAGTTAGACTGGCAAAAGAGATTGATGAGAGAATAACAAATAGAAATTTATTACCATGAGCTTCACAAATGCGCATGGGAGCACCCAGCGATGAGTAACCCAAAGGGATGGTTAGAATTTGGGCTTATATACACCATCTTGGGCTAAAAAGGAAAAGAGATTTTGGGCTTTGGGGCAGGAGAGAGAAGTTATGGGAAGGTGATCAGGAAAAGCGTGGTAAAGAAGGATTGTTTAGTAAGGTTTATTGTTCAGATTTAACTGCTAGTTCTCAATGGCCTTTAGCTCAAAATAATCCATATGCCAAAGAGGCATATTTCGGGGTGGCATGTTCTGGTATTCTGTACTCTCTACCCTTGTTTGATTGAAAACTTAGTGAGATGAAATCTCCAAAGATTTACTACTACCCATTGTATTCTTTTTGCCACCTTACACAAAGGAAGGAAATTTCCCAATTCTGTCAACAAACTAAAACAGAATGGGGGATGATTATCATTTAACTTTTGCACTATAGTCCGATTTTACAAAATTGAATTTTTAGGCCCATGACATTTTTGTTTGCATGTGTTTTATAACTACTGCTTTTAAAATTCTCTTTTAAGTACCAAATTATTAGTCTAACTCTTAATTGCCAGAACCAAAATTAAGTCACCAAATTACCTTTGGCAGTTCATGTTAGATTAATAATTTGATTCTTAGAGTATTATGTTGAGCTTCAATTTGATAATTACATTATAACATTGAACCTATTAGATTATTAAGCTTTGTTTTTTTAATTATTAATTGGTAGCTGTTTGATATATTCTGTGGTCTTATGTACCTTGAAAAAAATCTTATTTAGAGTAACACACTTTCTTCTCTTCCAGTTCGTGGCTTTTCACATGAATAAAATAGAATTAATATTCCAAAGTTGAATATCTCCTTCCCAAAGTTATACACCTTTCAGTGCCACACAGTGGAGAATTGCTTCTTTACAGTTTACGAATCAGTTGTTTTTTTTACCCCATGCCATAATTTGTTTCTTGCCACATTAATATTTTCAATGTATTTACATAAAACATTAATTTAGTTAAGTTGAGAACAATAGGGGTCATTGAATCATTTGTGTTAATTTGTAACCTAAACATAGCCAAATCTGAGATGTGGATTAAACAGATCACAGAGAATATTTACATTTGGCCAAGTCACCAATTTTATGTTGAAGTGTTTAAAGGACATAACTAGTCTGTCGAAACAGAATATTATTTATATGGTACGTAGCAAATGCTGTAGATGATCTTTTGTTTTTTTTTTACTCAGTACATAAAAGCTACTTCAATGAAAAATCAAAATCTAGACAGGGGCCAGCCCCATGGCCCAGTGGTTGGGTTCGAATGCTTCACTTCCGTGGCCCAGGGTTTCACCAGTTCAGACCCTGGTCTTGGACATGGCACCGGTCGTTGGGCCAGGCTGAGGCAGGATCCCACATGCCACAGCTAGAAGGACCCACAACTAAAAAAATATACAACTGTGTACTGGGGGGATTGGGGGAGAAAAAGCAGGAAAAAAAAATCTAGACAAATTGATAGTGAATTTCAGTGCTAATTAATCAAATGGACCACTTCTCCATTATGTGAATTGGTTGCCAGACTGTTGTAGAACTCTGAACTGAAACTCTCCAATATTCATATCCCATTCTGGAGAAGACTATCAAGATAGCATTGTTCAACTTACATTGGGCATGAACTCTAAGAATGGGTGTTGGTTGTAGCTGCATTTGTGATGCTTCCAGGTGTCAGGCAATGATATCCTTGTAGCCGTCAGCAGTGGAAGACCAGAAGCTGTCTGCTTCCTAGGTGTTCTTGTTTTCATTTTATTTTAACAGCAATCTGCTCACTCCTTCTAATTAAGATGCCATCACCCAGTGCAATTTGAGAAGCACAAATTGCGTCCTGTGAGTTGTCTTGTGCAAAGGTTGCAGTATAAATAAAAGAGAAGCAGCCTTTTTATTATTTACTTCAAGTGGAATAAAACAGAGACAGTATTTGCCTTGTTAATATTACAAAATAGACTTTGCTCTCATAATACACATGACATCAAGATATTTTCTTTGTTCTCAGATTCCAGGAACTCATATGTAGAATAAATCATATATAAAATATGTTGTAAGCCCCAAACAATTAAAGCTCACTAGAAAATTTCTGAATTATACGCTCTTCATATTGTAGCACGAAAGACTTAAAGTAGTACTGTTATGTTGTAGGATAAGATGGTTAAAGAAAATTTCAGGTATATTAATTTGGAGTGGGCATTTTTGGCATCTGTCTAAGGGAGAGTTAAATTGATAATACATTTAAGGTTGGGTTTAATGAGATTATTTTTAGGATGATTTATAGGATGATTTGGAAAGTGGACCGACTGGAGTCAGGGAGGTAAATTAGGAAACTGTATGAAAGTTTGCTGTGGAGTGACACTTATGGTTATAACATTTTAGGCTGAGAAAAGGACTTTAAGTGATAATCTAGTGAGGCCCTCCCTTTACAGGTGGGAAGATTGACCAAGGTAATGAGTGGCAGCATGACCTAGCAATCCAAATTCTCTGACACCCACTTCTGTCCAGTACGTATTTTTATTATAACACAAGCAACTTCTAAGATTTATTGCTGAGAACTAGCAGAGTCTCAAAACTTTAACATTGGGACTTGGGACTGGTGGTGAGATTTCTGCATTGAAGAAATTGTTTGCTTTTTCCCAGGTTAAAAAAAAAGGAAGAAGAAGGAAATTATGGAGTAGGAGTTAGGCCACTTGAGTTGACTCTCAGATTTTTCCAAAAGCTTGGTGATATTTGACAGAGGTTTTACCATGAAGTTAACACAACATGAGCTTCAGGAGCATCACGTCCCCAGGCCATTTCAAGAGGCCCTAGCAATGTGTTCACATGTTTGATAATATTTATAAAAATAAAATATTTGAACACAGTCAATACCGTAGTCTCTATTAACAATTCTGACCTCCACTCAGTCGTATGTTGTCTTATGTGGGTGGCATTGGAGTGACCGTGGGCATTTTTGGCATCTGCCTAAGGGAGAGTTAAATTGATAATACATTTAAGGTTGGGTTTAATGAGATTATTTTTATGTAGTTTGCAGTCATATTGCATACAGGTGATTTTTAGCTGTCCAGATAAAGGAATGGCTTCCAAGAAGTGTACATTCCCACTAAACCAATGAATTTCATGACGCCAACGAACTTTCCATGAGTGCAGTCAGAGTACTTAAAAGTACTCACAGCACAACAAAACTTGATATGCCCTAAAATATTACAGCTTGTCTATTCTTTAGAGTTTTGTCCTGTATATGAAAGAAACTTGATAGAAGATTCCCCAAATTTGACAACAATATTAAAAATTTATGTGACATGAGTTGCGAAGCTAAGCTATCAATAATAAATAATAGGTAAATTTCCATCAACCATGCTAGAGGAAAAATTGAATTACTTTCCTATTCTTTTTGTAGAAAACAATTTTACAAAATTGATGTCTATGACGAGGTAATCAAAGAGCACGTATGCCCAAATGTAACATAGAAGTGTGTAAGGCAGTTAATTAACTCAAATAGTACATTTCTTTTCTAGATATTGTGACATTTGTGTTGTTTGTCGACTTTTTCAAATTTGTAATTTTTTATATCTTCTCCACAACACATATACACTCATTCTAAGACCCAATTTTGTATCAGTTTTCTTAAAAAAGCATGCAGAAATTGTATATGACTAGGGTCACACAAAATCTGGATTTCTCTCCCCTAGTTGAGTCCTTAAGCATCCTGATAAAGAGAATTAAAAAAAGAGAGACGAGAGATACTGGGCATTTCGTCACCTCAGCCCTTTGGGTGGTGGTCTTAGGTAAGGGCGTACATGGTTAAACATATACAAGATTATCTATTGGGATATAGGAAGAAAGTACTTCAACTTCTGTATACAATTTTTTAAAAAACTTTTATTTACATATACATAAGTGTGCATAGACTTAATGTAATATTTTTATTGTAACCATTGTTTTTACCTGTTTCCAAGTTCTTCCCCTAGTTTCCTATTAAAGGGAGTTGTATCAGTTAGAGTTTGATCAGGGAAGCAAAACGACCATAATTGATACAAAAAACCATATTTATTACCGGGATTAGACCCAGTGCATTTGTGGAAGCTGGTGGAGAAGTCAGTGGAGGGCTGTTACTTCTGCATACGGTGAGTCTGAAGTTGAGGTAGGTCAAGGGGCCAGTAGTTAAGAAGAAATGTTGGAAATGAAGCAAGGGAGAGTAAAGAAAAACTGAAAACTGTGAAGACCAACTAGAATCTGTGAGATCGACCTGGAACCCACATCTGTCTATCGTTGCCTTTAACCTTGAATTACTTTCCTATTCTTTTTGTAGAAAACAATTTTACAAAATTGATCTCTATGAAGAGGTAATCAAAGAGCACATATGCCCAAATGTAACATAGAAGTGTGATAATGAGCTTTCCTACTCAGAGTTTGGGCCAAATTACCCAGTCCGCTATTACCATTGCTGGTGCCTGGATCTGAAATTTTAATGGCACTCATGCTTAGAATGAAAACATTATCAGTAACACTGGGGTTTCTGAGTGGGTCTTCCAGAAATGGCATCCCTCTCCTCCCTTTGGGATTAACAACTTGAGAAATAAGACCAAGAGTGAAAACTGGGTCCAAGATAACTCCCTTATTAATAACAGAGTCAACGTTGTAGGGATAGCTTAGCATGAAAGTCAGCTTGGCCTGTTAAATGAAACCCAGAATCAGGCACATGGACCCAGCCAGTTACAAGCCATGCCTCACAAGGCAGTCTCTTCATGTTCCTGTCCTGACCATAGGTTGAGCAAGAGACAACTTTAGCTCTCGACGTGCCGGCCTGTTTTCTGGTCAGAAATGTGTCAACTACTGAAGGTGGAGCAAAAGAAGGACAGAGGTGTGATGGTGCTTGGGAAAATCCCTCCTTGTGGACCCCAGAAACAGAGAAAAGGCATTCCTTCTTTAAAGATAATCACAGCAATTTAATTCCACTAATTGAGAAAGATTCTCAAGACGGCTAATATTTCATATTTATATATGGCTTAGTATAACCAGCTATGGGCTTTTGAATGGTTTAATATTCCTAAATACCGAATACACCAATACTTGGTACTTCGATTTTTTAGATTGTGTGACTTTGGACAAATCACTTAACTTGTTTGAGCCAATGTTTCTTCATTAGTACAAAGGGGATAATAACCTCTTTTTAGCTAATGGTGTTTTTTTGTCTTAAAGCCTAAATAAGATGATGTGTTAAAGTACAATATGAAGAGTATAAGGAAGTACAAGGTCTGCGCTCAGGTATAAGGAGATGCTCTTAGTACTATTTTCTGTGTGTGCTTAGTATTTTCAATGTTTTCTGAGGGCTGTCTCCTGGGCGATTCTTCTTATTAGGATGTTTGTCCGTCCTCTGTCCTCCTGTCAGTGCTTGGAGGGGCCCCTCATCTTTTCTTAGTGCAGTGCACATTCACACCTTTAAAGCCTGGCTTTTAATTTTTTTCCCAAGCACAGATGAATGGCAGGTGTTACAGATCTTTTCTAACTTAATATTATGTTTCTGGTGAAAAACACCTTTCCATTTGAAAACTTCTCCCAAACCCTGAAGGTTATTCCCTTCTCTCAAGATATATTCTTGAGTTCTCAGGTATGCTAGTATTAAATTGCAGCTCGGCTCCACGTGCTCCAGTGGAGAAAAAACTGCCAGCTTTCATTTCCTCTAATATATGTCTCAGGCTTTAATCAAAATATAAGCAGAGAAGTGTCAGAATATATAATACAATATAATGATAATAATATGATATGGTATAATATAAATAATTTTGTGTTACCCCTTACTGCAGTCAAACCCAAAATTTCCTCTTCATGCTTCTATAAATGTCACAGAGAATTTTGAAATGTGATTGAGATTACTACTGGGTTAAGTTTAGCAGAGATTTTTTTTTCTCCTAGGAAATTATTTTGTCATTACAATCTAAGACTTTAGTAGAAAACTTTGGTATGTTAGCTCTCTTAGCTTATAAATTATGGAGAGAAAAATGCATTTTTTAAAGATTCTGTTGCTTAAAGTTAAAATGCTTTCTTCTAAAATCCTAATGCTAAATTCAGTTCCATTATTAACCTTGGCTCGTGAGATACTT
Source organism: Equus przewalskii (assembly GCF_037783145.1). NCBI lineage: Eukaryota > Metazoa > Chordata > Mammalia > Perissodactyla > Equidae > Equus > Equus przewalskii. The sequence continues at coordinate 80,012,072 of NC_091834.1, forward strand.
TACACAGCTGGCTTATGAAATATTTGATTTTTCCCTTAAGTCTGCTAAGTATCCTCTAAATACCATCTCATTTTTGGCAAGCTGCTGCTCATCCATCCCTGGCCATTGCTGGTTTTATACCCTCTTTCTTCAATTGAGGTCTCAGACCTTTTTAACTCCAGAGATGTCTCCTGCCTCATTCTGGCATCGTAAGCATCCTTCCACTGTGTTCCATCACTAGCATCTATATTCATTTAGTACCTGAGAAAGCTCTCCCATTCCTAACTAGAAATGCTTTCCCCATCTAACGAGGGTTGATTAATCTCCCAGAATTCTCTATTCCCCTATTAGCAAAAGGAACTCTGACCTTTGGTTAAAAAATATTTAAAATTATTTAAATGTTTTATTTAAATATTTAAACTATTTAAAATTATTCTTCCAAAATGAACAATTCTGTTGGAAATGTTTCAGACTAGGGCTGCCTAGGGTTTTCCTCTGCTGGCCAGCATGCATTTTTCTCTGCTGAATATATGAAATTGTCCTTTAATTTTTATTCTTGAACCATTTATTTTTAGACTGATGCTGCTCAGTGCCAAAGTACCATGGTTTTCTATAAAGTAAATGTCATTTGGACAAATGAATGTAAGCTGTGGTTTAAAACAACAAAACCAAGACCAACACCTGTGCCTCCTGATAGGCCTGGCATGGGGGAGCATCAGATTAACTTTTGTATTTGTTTCTTGGCAGCGTGGGCGTGAATTTTTCACTTTCATGTCTGTGTTGCATAGACAAGATCTGCGCTCATGTCTCTGCTCATTTACTTGACTTATCACACTTGAGGTGTCATGTGAGACTGTCCATCCATCACAGAAGAATAAAGATGAAGCGATAGGGGAAAACCCCCGTGCTGTATCCTACTTGATTATTTTAAAGAAAATATATGAAGATTTTGGAGATGCTTTATACTTTAGAGTTACCTTTCCTTGAAATCGATGAATTGTGTTCAGAAACGATTTCAAGTTTTATATGCATCCTTTTAGTGGCTCTGGGGGCTTCCAGATTCAATGTTGAATATCCTATCATAAGGCATTTATTTTCTATATGTCTATTCTCCACATTTCTCAGGTATTAATTCTCTTTGAAAGGATTAGAGCATATTTACTATTAAATGCCAGGCCCCTATGAAACTTGTTGAAGCTTAAGGAAACTTATTTCATTAATCTGCAAGTTTGAAATTACATTTAGCAGCAAGAAACATAGGTGTCACCAAAGCTTCAGAAACAAGCTTAACATGGAAAATAATCATAAACAACTCTCATATCTTCATTGTAGTATGAGGAAGGATATAAATCTACCTGTTTGCAAATTTTATTTTAGCTAGTAACCTTTTTAAAAAAAAAAAAAGTCTGCTCGTACCTATTAAGACAGTAATCAGGAATATCCTCTAGTCTCTATTCCAGAGGTATTAATAAAATGACCACAATGCACTGCAGAAAGGAGAGAAAGTGTAGATCTCAACGTTTCTCAACATAAAGCCAGTAAAGTGTGTTTTGCTCTCTTTAACCCTTACTGTGATTTATTTCATTTCATATAATTTTAGAGCTAAAAAGAGCCTTTTAGTACGTGTACTGATGAAGCGAGTGCTAGAAGTTGCCTTAAAGTCCATCTGCTCATCTTCCTCTTTCTGTACCAAGTAAACTGAGATCCAGAGTTGTGACTTGGCCAGGATCTCCAACCTCTTAGCAGCAGAGCTAATACTTGGGTGTTATGAGTGATAGAACAGTATGTTGTCCGCTAAATCTCAGTGTGTCTCTTTGCCTTATTCTCCTTTCATTTTTAGACATATGATCTGGCTCAGCTGTAATGAAGGAGAATTGAAGAAAAACAAAATCCATAAATATTAAGGTTGAGAAATTAGAGTTTTAGTTTTGAAAAAGTACAGACTAGAAGGCGTAGTCTATTTAGATACAGGCAAATGTAGAATTTTAAAATGTCATCATCTAATTTTTTATATATCTGAATCAAAGTGACAATTCTACGTTGGACTTTTAATCTAGATCAACAATTTCAGACTATGATTCAGGAGAAAAAATTTTAATGGGTATTCTCCCAAATGGGGTAAAAAAAAAAAAATTGAGAATTCCAAGTGAAACAAAGCTAATACTTTTCTTTTTTGTAAGACTTTTCAAAACCATTGCCTTGATAATAAACGTGAAATGTGAACCCCCCCCTCAAAGCGGGTAGAGGACTCAGTGTTTCCCAAAATCCATATAACCAGGAACTGCTTTCTTCAATTAAATATGTTATAATACCTGTGGGACCTCTAGTGTGTTTTCAAGCAGTTTGGGAGACCCTTTCCATCCAGTTCCATGACTTTAAATTCTATCTGAATGCTGATGATATTCATATTTTTATCTCTGGCTCTGATTTCTTCCTTGAGGTCCAGAATCACATAGCTAACTGTCTTTATATTCCTATTTGGATATCTAATAGGCATCTTCAAACATAACATAATCAAACAGACTCTTCCTGTCCATCCCCCACATTCATACCCTCAACCTGTTTTTCTCAAAGTAATTCTCATCTCAATAAATTGCACCACCATCCATACTGTTGTTCAAGCCAGATTTAAACTAGCTGTCATCCTGGAGTCTTTTCCTTTTGTCACAGGTTGGATTCTCTGGAAGCATATGCTGAGATGAAGTTTGGCATGCAAGATGTTTATTAGGGATCAATACCTGTGAAAGAAAGCGGGTGGAAGCAAGATTAGGCAGAAGGGAGGTTTAAACGTGCAAATGAATCCCAACAGTGCTTCAGCCAAGTGGCAGGGAGATCTGGAGTGAATAATGCCCGACAGAGATGTACCATGTTAGAGAAAAATAGCTGCTCCTTTGGACTCCTGCCTCAGTCGTGTCAGTCATCATATCAGCTGCCCAGGGAAAGGCCTGACCCAGCCTCACAAGCCTGTGCTAATCAGCACTCTGCTGAATTCTGGAGGTGGACTCTACGTATCTGTGGAGTTCTCTCTCTGGGCAGCTTTCTTTGTCTTACAAACTCCGTCTGCCTTGGTCTTCCAGGAAGTTCAGCTCTGTCTGCTCTACTCAGGTTACTCTGTGAGCCTCTGCCTGGGTTCCCTTTTCTTGATCCATGACCTGGGATCTCTTTCAAGCTGTAACCTGGGGCAACTGTAGGATTTACTTCCTTTATTTGCTAACTTTCAGAAATCTTTGTCTTTTGTTTTCTGATGTCCAGTGTCTTGAAAATAGTGGTTTCATATATTTTGTCTGGTTTTTTTGTTGTTTGCTTCAAAGAGGAAAGTGAGTCGGTCCCTTGATACTTCATCTTGGCCAGAAGTGGAAGTCCTTGGAGTTTATCTTTTAAACCTGTCTTTGTACAGTTGGTTTACTTTTACAAGGAAGTATTTCCTTGCAAGTTTCAATTATGTCTTGCATCACCCCCTCCATCCAAAACAAAGCCTGTGGTAATTACCCTTGTAGGGGTGCAGAATTTGCCACTTCAAGATGTTTCTCTTTGGTATCAGGATTATTTTTGGCTGCTTATTTTTTTAAAAACTCCAGACATGGGAAAAGCTCTGAAAACCAGGTAGAAGTTACCATTTGTAAGGGAAATCTCCATTTGTAAAGATGTCTCCCTCTCTGTACCAGGAAGAAGGGGATGACCATATCTCTAGAAATTCTTATCAATGTGAAAGGCAAGGACTTAAATCTGCATAATAACCTTACTGTTGTTTACTGTGCTTTTTCTGGTAACCTTGTTACCAAACCAGGTTCATTTTTGCCCACCATCCAGAAAGCCAAACACCAAGACAGTGAGATTGCAGCAGAGAGAGGGTTTAATCACAAGGCAGCCATGTGTGGAAGCAAGAGCATGAGCCTCAAATTTGCTTCGCTGAAAATAGGGACTCAGGGATATTTATGGGATAGGGGGCAACGTGGTCTGAAATGTGGAGAGAGGTGATTGGAGGTGAGGCAAGGTGAGGCAATTGATGATCTATGCAAGTATAGTCAGACTTCATGCCTCTTCATGCCTAGGACCCATGTTCACAAAATGGTGGCATTAGCATGATCTGAGGGTCTTTAGCCTCTTGATGTCAAAAGGTCACTTATCAGACATCTCCAAGGGCCCAATTGATGAGTTGGTGGTCTCAACCATTCTGAAGTGGACAAGGAGTTCTAATTCCTGAAAAACAGTTCACACACCCATTATCATGGTGACCCAGGCTCCAGGAAGATGTTATCTATAGGAGCCTAGTGGGAGTCAGATAGCATATTGCCTAAACAGCACAGTTAACAATGGGTGGGTTAAACAGCTAACAGCTATAATCAGTAATTGCAAAAAGGACAAAGCTTTGGTTCCTAGCTACTTAATCATCAATAACTAACTCCTTGCCGGTTTAATCTCCCATAACCAACTCCCCCCACCCCTGAAATCCTCCTTTGTCTTTAGCTGAAGATGGTATTTAAGGTGGCAACCTCAGCCATTCTGGCAAGTTGTTCAGTTTTCCTGGGTTTCTCCCATGTACACATGTCCTAAAGCGTTGTTTGATTTTCTTCTGTTGTTCTATCTCATGTCAATTTAATTCATAGCCCGGCCAGAAGGACTTAGAGTGGACAGAGGAATTGTCTTCCTCCCCTGCACCCTCATTATAGTTTGAAAGGCTCTTCTTGCTCTTCCTCTCTTTTTTCCCTTTATTTCATCCCTCCTCTTCTTTTAAGAGAGAAAACATCACACACACACACACACACACACACCCCCCCACCACTTGTTTTCATTTTGGTATTGTTATAGATCTTTAAAACTGAGAGTAAGAACATATCTTACTTCATCTCACCCTGTCCAAAATAGCTTAGAGGGGCTCTGTCCAACTGAACTTTCTGTGATGGTGGAAATGATCCATATCTGTACTGTTCAAGGCAGTAGCCAGTAGTTACACATGGCTATTGAACACTTGAAATGTGACTAAAGCCACCAACAGACTACATTTTCCATTTTATTTAATTTTGATTAATTTGCATTTAAATTTAGATACCCATGTGTAGCTAGTGGCAATCGTATTGAACATTGCAGGTCTAGAGATTATTTTTTGCCAGAGGTAAATATCAGTTTAGAATGTTGTAGCTCATATCTCCCTTATCTACCAATTTTTTTTCTAAGCAATTCACCTAATGATAGGTTGAATTGCCATGGTGTAAGGTTAAAAGCCTCACTCTTCTATTTACTTTCAACTGCTAATACTTACTAATGTTGACACAAATAACCCATAATCAATCTACAAATCAAAATTGAGGTGAGTTTATTATGAGCCAGATCTGAGGACCATATAGCCTGGGAGAGTCCATTCACAGAGGAATGGAGCAATCCAAAGAAGTGGGGGTATACACAGTGGTTATATACCATCAAAGAGCATGTGTCACATGTGATTGTAATGTCCCTTCTACAATATTCATGAGATGGCCTGCTGGCACAGCATTTCACACAGCAATTGATGAACACAGCAGGTCTCAGGGTCTGTGGTCTCAAGGTGAATGCAGCAGGCCAGCAATCAATTCCTAGCCTGGGGAGAGATGCTTATCCTTAAGGAAATGTAGGTGTGGGGGAAGTTACATCTTTATCTTAAAGGGCATTGTTCTTGTCTTTGGGACACAGGAAATACTTAAAGCAGATATACAAAGTATGCTCAATGGCCACGCCAGGCCCTTTTGGAAAAACAAGGTCAGGCTGAATTAGTTTTACACCAAATGGCTTCCTTATATACTCCAGGATATCCTATTGCTTGCCGTTTATTTATCAATAACAATACGTGTGATAACATTTAACCTCCCTGAATTTCAATTTTCTGGACTAATGGGGTTAATGACACCTCCAAAGAGGTCCTAATAAAGTTTATGTAAGATAATGTGTGGTGCAGTCATTGCTCAGTAAACGTTAATCTTTTTCTTTCCCTTTTCTGATGTATCTCCTTTTAAAAATAAGAATATTTCTGAGGGCTACAGGATATTAAACTACTCAAACCTAGTGTGATTATGTTTAATAAACACCTTTCATCTGGTTTTATTTGTGCACAGGGGAAATACTCTCAAAGAAGGAAGGAGAGAGGTCATTAGGTTTTCTGAGAGGGGGTAGGATGCACCCAGGCAAAGTTCATCAATTTGAAATGTCAGCAGAGAGGGACAGCAAGAGAAAACCAAAAATAATTCAGCCTCAACAAGAGAGCTAGTGTCTTTTGACTCCCAGGTTATATGGGCACCTCTGTAGTTACTGAGAGTCAACAAAATTTCTTTCAACCTGTTGTTCCCTGAGAACACTTCATTCACAGCGATCTTTTACCTCCAACACTCCACGTTCAGTTAACGAGGCTGGATTAATGAACTGGTGTAGCAGCTTGCAGCTAGGAGCCCCAGAGATAATATTCAAACCAACAACAATGACAATGACAACAAAACATATCTAGCTTGTCTTTTCAAAATAACACCACAGGCACGCTAGAGACAATTTCGTTGTTCTTCCCCTGTTCAACTCATCTGGTGTAGAACTTGGCAGAGAGCTCTCGACCAACGAGGAGCTTCTCTTTTCACAATGTGACCATTCTACAAGACTGTTTTTCTGTTAAGTGTGAAACCGTATGCCAAGTTTTCTAGTGGCAATCACAAATGTCTGTCACATGCAAACCCAGGACTGCATGTTTGCAAAGTGTTAAGACGATTTTGGGGGCATGAAACCACGTGTCAGAGAAGCAGGAAGGAAGGAAGGAAGAAATGAGGAAGGAAGGAAGGAAGAAAGAAAGAGCTAACATGGGGGCTATAGAACTGTTCAGGGTTGTTGTGTGGATAAATGAGATTAAAAAAAATGAAAAGGGAAATCTGAACGGGTTATGCAGTTCTTATTTTCTAGAACTATGGCATTCATTTAAGCTGAATTCCCAGAATCTCAGATGATTTGAAGTGTCTATAACATGCCTGATTATTTATTTTAAAATCTTTTTTTTTTTTTTTGAGGAAGATTAGCTCTGAGTTAACATCTGCTGCCAAACCTCCTCTTTTTTGCTGAGGAAGACTGGCCCTGAGCTAATGTCCGTGCCCATCTTTCTCTACTTTATATGTGGAACGCCTGCCACAGCAAGGTTTGGCAAGTGGTACATAAGTTGACACCTGGGAACCATCGAACCCCGGGCCACCAAATCGGAATGCGCAAACTTAACCACTGTACCACCATACTGGCCCCTTAAAAATCTATCTTTAAACAATTTTAAAAGTTTAATCAAGATTGACACTTTCTCAATAGGTTCTGTACCAATTTCCTAAAGTTGGAAACTACCAGTGCATTAGTTTGTAGTGTTAGGCTAACCGGTTTGGGGGCAGATCTAAATAAAAAGAAGACTTTTCCTGCCAACACTGAATTACAAAGACTGTAGCTGTATTAGAAGTCTTAAAAAGTCGAGCCTCCACATAGCCACTGAGCCAAATTTGTACTAGCAAGGACCCGGGAGGGCACACACCCAGTGAACTTTTATTAAAATGTCAGACAGAGCTCAAGGGCATCCTCTGGCCGATGCCTACTTTCTGCTCCTGCTGCTGCACTGCGGACCACAAGCCACATGCAGAAACTCACAAGGCACTTGGAGATGTGAAAATATAATGACATTTATTGGTACTTGAGATTCAAATTTTATAGCAAAAAAAAAAATTACTCAAGTCCTCGATGTATTTATACAGTAAAATTTTATAAAATGTTTCCGTTCTCCCTGCTAAGTTATAATATCATCTTGAAACACAGCACTGTAAGCATATAAAAGAGGTCCTCCATTTCTTTTAAAGATAAAATTCAGGGAAATAAATTGAAATCTGACAATGAAAAGGTACTTTTAGCATAGTTAAATATTACCACTTGGTAGTTGAGAAAATGGAACACACCAGTGAGGAAAATCTCATTAAAGTGTGTGCTAGTGACACTGAAGCAGGTATGTTATACGAGCGTCCATTGAACAGCAATTACTATTGTCTCGTAAATATAGTTTAGAGAAGCATCTAAGCATGCATGGATGGTGCTGATGGCAAATTGTCTTCTCCACTCTCTCTTCTCGTCCCTCCTTTGTCCTAAGAGAGAAACATGGCTCCTTGCTGGGCACGGACCTCCACAAACAAAAACTGCACTTTCCAGCCTTCTTTTAACTAGATGTAGTCATCGAAGCAGAAACGTTACATGGCAGATTCTGGGAGCGCCTCTGCCCTTTCTTGCCCCTTTTTCCCCTCCCACTGGCTGGGACATGAATGTAACTACTGGAACCCTGGCAGCAATTCTGCTTGACTGAGGAATGGTGGAGCAGTGTCTCTGCTAGTTTTCTGGAGCCACCTTAGCAGCCCTGGGCTGACTATTAATGGATTCTTTAGTATGAAACAAAATAAATTTCTGTGTTGGGAAGCCACTATTATTTTATTTTTTTTTTTGTCACATTCAGTTATAAAAAATACTAGCTAATATATACACCTACTTACTTGAAGACAGAAATTATGTAACATTTTTACAGTTCTAGTGACACCAAAAGCTGTAGATTGTGCCACTTGATTTTGATGCCATATATTCTGGGGAATGAATACAAGGAAGACTTGCTACTTTTAAAACATGTGACATACATATACATAATAGGAGAAAAAAATTTAAAAGCTTAATATTAATATTTAACACACTATTAAATAAAGTGGCGTCTAGTGACCTCTGTGCTGATAGAGTAATTGCAATAGCAGAAAACCCTTCGGGTGAGGTACCTCTTATAATGTAATAACCAAAATGTTTTCAAGAAGTTCTTGCAAAGTACAACAGTGTCTCCCACAAGAATTAGGTTCACAAGTTAACATCTCTGGCAAAAATCCCATCTAGTCAGTATTACCCTTAGGATTCTCAGAAAGTTAGAATGTACATCGTTTTGGGATAGAGCCCTATTCAGATTTCTGGACAATCAAACATTCTTCATTTGTATTAATGGTAAATTCCCTAATTGTGAGTGGACTACTGGGGAGAAAATTCCAAACTTCTTTGCTTTCCTTCAGAGTTTACTTCTGATTTATATATTATACCTCTAAATTCCAATATACGCTAATACATTTGTTTGTTATGGTGGTGATTAAATAAGATAGGGGAGTTGCATTTCAAACTGTACTCGATTTCAAAGTCAGCTTGTGATGTTACCTGTTTAGGAAGTGTCAGCGTCATAGGCTGTTTGTCTATCCTCCAGGTGTCGAGCAGGTACCAACATCTTTCAAGATATCATTGGTGAATTTTCATACAAAATGTCAATTTTTCTAAGATAAGTTGATTGTAAACTTTTCAAAATTATTTGTAATTACGTGGGCGATGAATTCCAGAATTTTACTTTTTTTATGTTCAAGTTCATTTGCAAGGTGTTGGTATGAATAATTCACCATATATGTGACTGATAAGAAAGTATATTCATTAAATGTTTGTAGAAATATATTTGCACCATTTTTGTATCTTGCTGGTGCTTTTAATCTACTGAATGAACCTAATGTGTTGAGGCTGGATTGTAGCTATATTCTGTGGATACAATCTCAAGGGTGAAATAAAACTAAGTTTGGACTGCCATGAAAAATAAAGCAAATAGGATTCATTTGTTGCTTTAAAGGTTTGACAGAAGTGAGCACTGAAGAATCTTTTAATTTTAAATTAATTTTTATTTGTAACAAACTATCATGGGAAAACAATTTAAAAAGTCTTATAGTGCCAAGAGTCATGGAAAGCATCAGTCTCCTGTTCCCTTCCGATGCCTAAGCGACTCCCCACAGGCAACTCTCAATTCTTTGGTTGTTCCTTTTGATATTTATCTCTAGGTACGCCAATTACATTGATTGTTGCTACCTGTTGATTCAGCGATTTTAGACACATCATTTGATTTCCATTTTGAGAGATGAGGATTTGGATTCATTTAGTGCTTTCCCTGCCAATCATGCTTAAAATAAAATTTTGGTAAAACCCACACATTTTTTTCTTGTTACAATATAAATATTATTTACTTTGAGCAAAATAATATTCTATAATTATATTTTGGTCCCTGAACAACTTTCTATTTGTTTCCTGGAGATAATTGGTATTTTTACATTTACTTAATTCTCTTGGAATATTTAAGCTTTATGCACCCTTGAGGAACTTGGAAATTGTTTTCTATGCAGTCCAACCTCTCAGACCATTCATCAGGTGCATTTCTGCTCTAGAGAATCTGCTTCTGGAGGCCTCTGCCGTCCTGCTACATCAGAATTCTTTGCTCCCTGGGCTTGGCACAGCGCTGATGACTGTGCTGCTAGACAAGACTTCCTTTTGACTCTTCCATGTATCGGGTCCCCAGGTTCCCAATTCCCAGGTCTTTCCTTTTTTTTTTTCCGATTTAACCCTGCATTTTGGTGAAGCACATCTTCCAATAGCTTCACGAAAAATGGTGCACGGGAGAGAACTTTTTTGAAATTTTGCATGCTTCAAAATCCCTTTATTCTACCCTCATATTTGGTTGACAGTCCTGTGGTTCTATAATTTTAGGTTAAAAGTCATTTTCTCTCAGCACTTTAAATGGAAAGCATTGTTTACTGTCTTCCGGCTGCCAGTGTTTGTGACGAGCAGTCCAATGCCATTCTTACTCCTAATTTTTGTTGGCTTCCCTGTTTTTCTTTTCTGGAAACTTTCAGTATTCTCTCTTTATTTGGGGGGAATAAGATGTCAGTATTATCTGTTCAATGCAACCTAACTAAGATCATATAGGTTAATCTTTATTTGTTTCTATCAAAACTGCTTTGCCAAAGAGGGAAAGGCTAAGAGTGTCACGTGGAATTAATTCACTTTCCAAGCTCCAGGTCTCTTCTAGGTAGTCAGCATTATGTGTCCTTCTGAGTTTTATTCAGAGAAGTCTCTTCGTCTGCCTTTGCCATGACCCAATCCTAGGGAAGGTGGGTTGTGACCTTGAGTGTCTACTAAGGTCGTTCGAGGACCAGGCAGCTACTTTTCTTTTGCAATGCAGGGTGCAAGCATCTACAACAGCCAAATTATTGTGACATTATTGAGATAAGCTGCACTTATCCTGGCTGAGATTCAGTATAGATGGCTAATGTCTTACAATGGGAAAATTTACATACTTTGTTTTACTGTATTTTGTTTATTTTTCATTATATTTTTAAATTGTTACAATAATACATATTGAATACAGAAAAATCAGGAAAGAAAATTTACTCACCATTATAGAGATTGTAGATATTCACATTTGAACACTTGTTAGAGAGAATTGTATGTGTTGTTTTTCACTTTAACAGTGTATCAGGAGCATCTCCCTGTGTCAACAAATATTACCGCACATATTGTACAGCATGATTTTTGATGGTTCCTTAGTGTTTCATTGTATGAACTTGCCATAATGTATACAACCATTTTCTTAGAACTCAAGACTTCAATCTTTTGTTTTTGTTTTTGCTGTCTTAAATATGGCAGAACCCCAAATGGCTCAAGTTTCATCAGCCTATAAATGAAAAAGGAGCCACTCTAACATTAATTTTTGAATTAAGATGTCTCATAGCCCCTTTCTGCATGATTCAATCCCATCAGTAATTTCTAGAAGGCCCTGGAGAAGTCTTACTTGTGGACAGGGGTAAGTCAATGTCTACTCTTTCCCTCATGCATCTTCAAGGGATCCTCAACCACAGACATTTGAGGAGGGGTCTTGACTCCAATGCTAGTGCTGGCACCTTCTAGGGCGAGGCTGCTTCTCAGCGGGCCACACTGAGCCTCTGTATGTGCTTTGCAGTACTCTCAGACTTTACTACAACAGGGATCTGCCAAAGAAATAGGCAGAATCTGCCTTTCCCCATTTAGAGCTGGAGTTGTTTTCTAGGTTCTAAGGCAGCAATGCTTATGCCCAGAGTCTCACCAGGCATTTCATGAAAACAGTCTTTCAGCTTCTGACTCAAATTCCTCCCTCTCCAGGGCAGTGGTTCTGCATCCTGGCTGCACATCAGAGCCACACGTGGGACTTTTAGAAGATGTAGATGCCCAGGTCATACTTCAGATCTGATGAAATACTTTCCCGGGTGGAGCCCTGGGCTGTGCATTTCAAAGTTGATCAGATGGTTTTGCTGTATGTCGTAGATCTTTTTGGTGCTCTGTCTAGATCTCATCTCCCTCTGAGTTGTAGCCCTCTCTCAGCTTCTGCAAATGTTGTGCCTAACGGCTTGTGCTTGCAATCTTTCCCAGAGGACTGCATTTGCCGTTTTGCCCAGAGATGCCATCAAGGTTTCACCAGCACTATAGAAATGTTATTGGAGAGCACCCCAAATTCCTTTCACAGTCTCTCTTTCTAGGAAATCTGACCTAAGACAATGTGAAACCCAGCTACTCTTCCAGAGGCTTTTGAACAAGGGACAGACATCATGTTATTTCCAACACTGGTCTGTTTTCTCTCCTTCTGCTCTGGGGTACACCTATTCATGAACATGCACATGAACACATATACACACATACGTACACAAACACACACACATGGGGAGAACTGTTCTGTTCTCTTTTTAACAGAAAAAGAAAAGTCACATGTATGTCAACTCATCTACTACTGCCTGCTACGACATTTATTGGTCTGTCTTTGGGCATATCTTTTTAAATTTCCCGAGTATTAACAATTGTAACTGGAATTGCTGGGCTGATCGTAAGGCTTTTGATTCATACTACCAGTAGTTTCTCTGAGAGTTTATTCTAATTTACTCTAGAACAAGCAATGTACAGGTTTTCATCCTCCTAGGGCTGCCTGGCTTTCTACCCTGGTTTCCCTGGGAAAGGGAGGCGTTAGATGGACACAAATGGTGACAATATTCTATGGTTGGTAAAAGTGTAACTGAATATAGATGGGGATCAGCCTAGAGGTCTGGGAGAGAGAGGATGTGGAATGAGATCGCTTTACGACAAAGACGATAGCATGTAAAATGACCTGGATTCTCAGCTTGAGAAGGAGAGACTTGGGTGTTATCTAAGCCACGACGAAGAATGTGTGTTCTTTGAGGAGTATTTGCCTAGAGGTTTTTCAATCATTATATTCCACCTCTATAAGGAGGGAAAGGGCTGATGCAGTTGAGTTCTGTCCAAGGACAAGAACTCCGTCATGCTATTATGGAATGCACTGGCAAAAGGAAGACAGTGACTAGCCTTTGCATGGATCAAAACTCTTTTCTCCTCCTTCTTTGGAATACTTCCCCCTGTATTTATTTTTCTTGGGCATTGAGCTGTAAGGACACTTGGAAATATGAATTTGTGATTTTGTGAGATTTGGGTGTAGAGATAAGAAGTAACTTTATATATAAATCTATTAGCTCTATAGGGTTTCAAGTCTGCCAATAATAACATTCTACTTCTTCCATTGGTAAATGAATAAAAAACTTCCAAACACTCATTCTGCTAATTACAGGCACCTTCAAGGGAGGTCAGGAACTAACTTGGTTCTCTGATATTAAAGGCCCTCGATTCTGTATTCTGATTATTTGAAGATTTATAGACCTAGATTTTTGAGAAGAAGGAAAGCACAATCCGAAAAAAATGTTTTTTTGAAGTAATACCAATTCTAGTCATCTTTGCCTTAAATCTCCTGAGGGCCGAAATCTGGGAAAACTTACACATGAGTTACTATTCTTTTAGGTCCTGGCCCTGAAGGCATATGAATCAATTTATTAAAATTTATCTTGGAAGTAGGTTAGCATAGAAAGACTTTGGTCATTTGTATATTGTCCCTCTGTGATCTCTTCTTCCAAAACATCTTTTTAAAAGATTTCACATGACCTGGCTAAGAATCAGAGAGGGCCAGATGCATGTCCCCAGGTAACACTCCCTGCTCAGAAGTGGCCACAATCAGGGCATTGTGTATAGCAGGGACCTCGGATTCTGTGCCCAAATGTCTTCAGTGAGGCGCTGAATGGTCCTGGAGAGCCAGAGAGGAGCTTTGTGCCAGCAACTCCCGTAAGCTGTCTTTGAAACTGCCCTTATTAAATTTCTGCTGGGGTAATTTGCTCTGGGGATCTCCTAAGTTACTTGAATGGATAAAAATAAGCTGTCAATCTTTGACCTGACTCTAGTTAGTAGAACAGGGGTCGTGAGGGGTTGGCAGGGCTTCTGTGTCAGGCTCCAGGGAAAGCTGACGCAGGGTTAATGCGATGCTAAAGTCTTCTAGTTCCTCCTGCCTGAGCCACAGATTCCTTCTCATCTGCCCCCTCCTGTTATCTCCTGTCCCCATTTGAAAATGCCAATTTGTGTTAATAGAAATAAGAAAAAGTGACTAATATATTATTTTTTCGCTCTTTTGCCAGGGAGCACATGTGTTGGGGACCCAACTTGGCACAACTTCTTTCCAAAACTTAAGACTGTGGCTGGGTTTCCTCCTTTGTTTTGACCCGAACATATTTACACAGAATATTTCTCAGCCTCAGTCACTGACATTATTCTAGCTACTCACCCAGGATGCCCCTCTTACCCTGTGCCTGTCAATGGCTGTAATGCACACTTGATGGAGGCAGGTACTCTCTGGATTCACACAGAGAATCTGCAATTAGACTGAACCAGGAGAAGATCTGATTAAAAGAAAGCATAATTAAGGATAAAAATGTGCCTAACAAGATGTGGAACAAGAATAAAACAATGTGTGAGCACACAGCCCTTGGGCTGACATTCCCATTAGGGTCAAATGAGTATCACTAGATAGAGACTATGGTGGATATAACTGGCCATGTCCTCTACAGGCCAGGCTCCCCTACAGGGCTCTCTGTAGGGATACCTGGAAGGATGCCCAGGTGAAGACACCTGGAACCTGGAAGTGGTGAGGACACCTGGAAGAGAGACCAGGTGGAGAGTCCAAGGTCACTCCCATCTGGGAACATGTACAACTTAAGCAAGAACTTGCAGGAGCTGTCCCAGAGCCACTCTGGACCCTGTGAAGCCAGGCCTGAGAGCACAACAGCAGGCCCGTGGCAGGCCCAGTGTCTCTCCTGTCCTGCCCTACTTGTGGATGGGCATATAAAACCACATCTAAATCAGTTGGTGGGCACAGAAGATTGGGGAAGGAACCAGGCTGACAATTATGCAGTTACTGGAAGGGGGCTTAAATGAGGAGAAAAGAAAGTAGGATGGCTATCGTTCTGCCATCATCCTAATGAACATTTCTTGGGTTAGAGGAGAAAAGGGTAAGAGGAAAGAAAGAGAAGAGAGGCAAAGCAGTAAAGAACAAAGAATAATCATAATGGCACAGTGAGGGGCATGGAAGATGGTTCTGGAGAGTCTTTTCCCCATCAGAGGATGCAGAGTAGGGAGAAAGCTATTTAGCTCTGCCATTTAGCGTTTCTGGATCTGGGGAAGCAGTGGCATAAAATTCAATCGAATTAACAAGATGAAAGGGGCTTTGATATATGCCAGACACTATGTTTCATTCTGTGAGGGGTAAGAAAATGAGAGAACAGTCCCTCCCTTTTGAGGGTAATGCAATATGGCAAGGGAGATGACACATTCGGAAGAAACAATCATTCACATCCCACTGAAGTAAGATCTAAAATAAAGATGCGAACAGGTAGCAGCAGGGAAACAGAAAAAGTGAATGCTTCCTTAGGAAGAGCCTCAGAGAGCAGACGTGAGTATAAAGGACACCTGGGACGTGGAGCAGACACAGAGCAGGGAAATGGCCTTCAGGCTGAGGGGAGAGCTTGAACGGAATGAGGCATGGAGCTGGGGAAGCCTGCTTGTGTTTGGAGAAGGGTGAACTCTCTCATGACAGACACTGGAGCTAAGGGTGAACAGTGAATGGTGAGCCTGCATGGGAAGGCTCGATAAAGAGTGTGCAGATCCTATAATGTCAGGGTGAGGATTTGATGTTTGATTTGATGATGTGTGGGATGGGGATTCCTTGACAACTGTAAAAGAAGAGACTGGTGAGATCACAGCTGTGCTTAAGGAAGATGCATCTAGAGATACTATGCTCGAAGTGTTAGAGCTAGAAGACTGGAGACAGGGAATATTGCACAGCAATCTCTCAAGTGTCTCTTGGATTTATGCATATCTTCCCAACAAAGGCACTGCCTTTGTTCTGAACTATCTTTTCAAGAATTTTTTTTTTTTTTTTTTTTGGTGAGGAAGATTGGCCGTGAACTAACATCTGTGCCAATTTTCCTCTACTTTACATGTGGTACTCCACCACAGCATGACTTGATGAGCGCTGTGAGGGTCTGCGCCCAGGATCCGAATCTGTGAACCCCAAGCTGCTGAAGCAGAGCATACGAACTTAACCACTACACCACTGGGACACCCCCTTGAAGATGTTTTTTTTAAATGAGCAGCTTTGGAAGATGGAGTTAGTGTCTCTCTTCAGAGCAGAAACAGGCAGGCCTACTGTCTGTTACAAAAGATTCAGTTTCCCTAAGCTCAGGGCTTCCTCTCATGCAATGCAAACCACTGTATATGCAGGAATCCATCTGGGCCCATCTTCAGTGCCCCTGTGGTACTTAGAAGTAAAGACAACTGACATCGATGCGTTGTTTATGTTGCTTGCTGTGCTGTGAGAAATAAGGTACTTTGTCTCTGACCCCACAGTCTCATGTCTTCTGCCATAATCCATGAAAGCATGGCAGGCTAATGTGTCACTTGCAAGTAGTGTAAGCATCTCAAATTCGCCATAATTTTTGATGGAGAGGATACTGTTAAGAAGCTATTTCAGCAATCTTAATAGTAAAAGCTTGTTTTAGGGCAGAGATATAATTTTGTTTTATTTGTTTTTTACACAGGTGCCTGGCTTTTACATATGACTGATTTTATAACGTCTAGAAACTACTGTTTCTTTATTTCAAAGATAACATGAGCACCCTGGTAATAGACACCCTGACCCAACATCATCCACGATCATCAATTCATCCCTCACTTTTCTCCGGAGTCTCAGCCACTAGAGTCTCAGAGGGGAAGCAGGGCTCCTGGAGGGGTTGGGTATAGTGTGAGCCCTGACAGTTGGCTTTTCTTTTTGTAATGTAGGTGCCTGACTTAAGCTTTAACAAAGGCTATCTTGAATCAATACATTGCCAGCCACGTGATTCCATAAAGAGCCAGGACACATGCCCCCAACACCACCCAGGAGGCTCCTTTGTTTTAGAAATCTGGTTGATTTAGATAACTAGTGATTTGGGCCACTTGCTTTTTTTTTCTTTTTCTCTCTCCCTGCGCTTTCAATTCCCACTCTTATGTTTTAAATTTGCCAATAAAGAGTGAGCCAGCAAACCCTAGACCCTCGCCCTCCACCTCAGTAAAAGCAGGACCCCAGGATCTGTAAGTGAGCATAAGTGAAGTCATCTTGTTACGTTAAACGACCCCAGCCCCTCCTCTGTGTGACTACTCGCTGCTATGCACTTATTCTAAAAACCTTCATATGCTCTCCTGATTTATGCCCTCCACTTACATATGTACTCTCCTATAGCTTGATAAATTAAAACTTTGTTTTATGAGTTTCTCTCCAGGAACGAGCTGACCACAGGTGGGAAACACACCTACAAGGTATCCTTCACTGTGACAGAAGAATGGAAGAATGTGATGTCTGGAGCCCATCATGGCTGGGTACCAACATCCCTGGACCCTCTCCTCACTGCCCATTTTCCCAGTATAACTGCCTCAAGATTCTGTAATCCTTGAAGACAGTTTTTTGAGACATTAGTCTGCCATCTTCCTGATTATGCCAGGAATTGAAATAAAACTTCCTTTCTCGATCCTTAACTTGTGATTAATTGGCTCAGATCATGGTGAGCAGAGCAAGCTGTGTAACAGCCCATGCTTTCTCTCTCTTTCTCCCCACAGACCTCGCAGTGTGGTCCCAGATGTGCTTTGTACACTCCAGGGCTTGTAAGCAATAAACTCTTTTTTTCTTCAAAGTTTCGTAATGGTTATTGCTGAAGGGCATCTTGCAATCATAGTAAGAACCAAAAGGGTCAGTCCAGTCTAGTTGTGCGTAACATTGGTTTGGAAAGGGGAGATGGCTGTGGGAAGCTCGCTGTGAGGGGGTGCGGGGCGGGTGAGTGCTCCCAGGCATTTCTAGCTGATACAATCGATAGGCTGAGAGTGGCATAAAACAGTGGGTATTAGGGGTTCCTATTATGTGTAGAATACTTTTACACTTTGAGTTTGCTCTTTCAATCTGCCTAAATGAAGCCAAAATAGCTGTTCCAAAACATCTTCCTCATCCTAACTATACAGGTGTTTAGCCAGTAGAGCCTGAAAGAACAAGTGAAATAAAGTCATTGAGATTCAAAAATAGAACTAGTTGGGAAATTCTTGTCTTTAAATTGCCTACCCCAATTTCAAAGACAGAGTTGTGTTTAACTTTATTTAATTCAATATCTTTATACTATGACCAATACTAGATATTTTTTAGGAGTGGCTCTACCACTTACTATTTTTGTGACCTTAACCCTCAGTATTCTTACCACGAAGTGAGAGGGTTGGGCTTGATTATCTTTAGGCTCTCTTCCAGCATTGGATTCCAAGAAGCCTAGTTCATGGAGCTGAGTAGGGATGTAATTTCCATCTTCTTTTTCCTTGAAAAGCATGGTCAGAGAAGTTATTTTAATTGGAAAGAAGGAAAGATGAGCAATTTGAGTATGTGAGTATGTTAAATAAGCTTCTTAGTTTCTTTTGCTAATAATAACTTTCTGGACCCCTTCTTCGCTTTGAAGAAAACCCAAAAGAAAGGGCAGCAATTTTTTAACGTTTGAATAGGTACTTAGTACAGTTCTTCCTCGACTTACATTGGGGTTATGTCCAATAAACCAAAGTTAAGTTGAAAATATTGTCTAAAATGCATTTAATACATCTAACCTATGGAACATCATAGCTAAGCCTAGCCTAACTTGAACATGCTCAGAACACTTGCATTAGCCTATAGTTGGGCAAAATCATCTAATACAAACCCTATTTTATAACAGTGTTGAATATTTCATGTAAATTATTGAATACTGTACCGAAAGTGAGAGACAGAATGTTGCATGGGTACAGAATGGTTGTAAGTGTATTGGTTATTCACCCTTGTGCTCGAGGGGCTGACTGGGACCTGTGGCTCTCTGCTGCTGCCCAGGATCATGAGAGAGTATTGTACCACATACTACTAGTCTGGGAAAAGATCAAAACTCAAAATTTGAAGTACAGTTTCTACTGAATGCGCATCACTTTCACAGTATTGTAAAATCGAAAAATTGTTGTCGAATCATCAGAAGTTGGAGAAAATCTATATCTTTAATCTTTTTTTCCAAAGATAACAAAGAATGGGTTTTGATAAGGATTCTTTCACATGGGCATAAAAGTGGTGATATTCTCACCAAAATGTAGAAGCAGTTTCAGTACTGAGACATTAACTGTCATCCTTATTATTTTCAACTAGTAATTAGCTTTTATTATTTGCTAGAGGTGTGAAAAATCAGATAGGAAAATTTTTTACTGTCAGAAGGAATGACCTATTGTGATTGCGTAAAAAACACCTCAAGTGGCACTGTTTCTCCTGCCAACTGTAAAGATGAACAGATGGCTGGGTAAACTCAATTGGTTGGGCCACTGTGTTAAAGAGAGCAAGGTCATGAGTTGAAGTCCAATATGGGCCAGTCAGCTCTGCTCTCTTCCGCCCTGCCAACCATCTTACAAACAGAAACCTAACTGGAAGTCAGACCCTGTTGATGGCATGTCAGTGATGACTTCACACGTGATGAATAGTGAAAGATTATCACTTTTCCGCAGTCCACTCTGTTCTGTCTGCTTTGAGTTCATCATGTCTTTATATGCCAATGCAATTTAATTCAACAATTGTTAACTGCTTTAATGTGCTTGCAAGAGAGTTTGACCTGACAGTAGTGTATAAAATCTATTCTGGAGAAGCTTATAGTCTTGAATAGAAACAGACACTCATGAAACAGTGAATCAAATCAAAGCAAATCAAAATAAACTAGAAATAGTATAGAATAGTACATGGCTAAATCTCTGGAGTAATAGTTTACACTCACATTTTCTTGAAGTAATTTTATTCAAACTATTCATATGCATGTTCAGCATTAGTGACTGCAAATTTGTAAAAGTGCTTTTTGAGTCAACTAATGTTTACCCGGAGCAAATCATCTTCACTTCCAATTAAGCTGTTTGTGATATCAGACTAAAAGAATCTGTGCATGATTCTGTTCATGAAAATGTTATCCTGAGCATGAGCACTTGTTTATGTAACATTCGGACATTAAGACAGTCTCTCTCCCTCTGCCATTCATCCTGTATTTGTACATTTTTATCTTCACAATGCATGCACTTACCATATTTCTTTTTAAAATGATCTTTAGAAGGTTGGTTTTCAATGATATTCAATCCTGAAATTGTGAAATCACACCTTCAGGAATAATGATCAAATCTTCCTATCTCTTTTTTAATAAAAACATTCATTCTTTACTCCACGTATTTACCTGAGCTGACCTGACTTCCTTAAATTTTCTCCCCATTCCTTTACTTCTCCACACACATCTGACTTCTTTATTTTCTGGCTTACTCCAAAGAACGTTCTAAGATCTAACCCAGACTTGTACATAAATTCTTTACTTAGCAACTTTAGCTTTTTCCTGAAAATTCTGCTACTAAGTGAAAAGTTGTTAAATTAAAAAGCATACCTTTAATTTGAATGAGAAAGATCATGATGTATTCTATCTCAGCATAAAATAACCAAGCAATTTTCACAGATAGAAACATTTAGCAATAAAACAATAAAAGCAAGCTCATATAAGCAAAACATAAGTTTGCAAGTAAAGAAATGTAGATTGTGCATGAAATGAAATGCGCTGAAAATTGATTGTATGCACTAAATGAGGAACAGAAGACACGACGGTGTTGGAGATGGAAGGGTTTGAGACAATCATTCTTTGAATGTAGATTCCTTTTTCTGCACTGTTTTCCTCATCAATTTCTCTAACTGCACTTAAAAGAAAAGTTGTAGTGCAGAAATATCTCTTTTAGAGCAAAATAAAGGTTAAACACAAGAGTGCTTTGAAGTCTACAGAAAAAGTGCACGTACACATTTTCTATGAAAAGTTACATAAAGTTAAAACTTTTCATTCCACACATTTGACCTACATCCCTCCAAACATGTTTTGAGTTCACCTAAAGATGGCATACTATTCAAATTTGTTCCATATGATAGTCTCTGGCTACAGACTTTTCTGTTGAGTAAATGTGTGTGTCTTTGCCTGAAACTATAATTTTAAACTATTACTTCCTAGAGCGCATTTATTTACTGTGGTTTTGGATAAAAAACTCATTATGAAAAAGGAAAAGAAATCATCTGAAAGGCAGTATAACTTTTTAAGAGTTGTTATTATAAAAACTTACTAATGTAAGTAATTGTGTGAAATGAATCTCTAGTCATGGTCTCAGAGGCCATCTGTGGACGTCCAGCTAGGTGAAGCGTTCCTTCCCTTTATTCTTCTCTGTGGAGCCCTTTTCCATCTCTTCAACATTGCTTTTAAAGATCTCTTTGTATATTTCCCCTACAGTATCGCTTTTTGAGGGAAGACCATGATCTTTTTGTCCCTAACACTTAACCGTATACCTGGCCCATAGTTCTTGAATAAATCAATGAATATGTAAGTCTCCACATTCACTTTAACTACCTGCCCCCAGATGAAGGCAAGTCTCTGTGGTACCTACTCAACAGACTACTGGAAATGGTTGTCAGTCTTAAATTATCACAGATCAATAGAGCATTTCACGTCTGAGAGAACATTTCTCTCTACCAAAATCATGCCTGATAACTTGGGTGGAAAATTACTCTAGTGATCAAAGATTTATCTTTTTTTCTTTGAATTTGCCTAAATTTTAGTTGGAATAGAATACTAAGTTTCTCTTTTAGTGATCTGAGACTATTCGTTCTGGGTACCAGATGGATTTCTCTTCACTTGAGAATGAAAACATCTGACAGACTTTGTTAGGGCATATGTCAGTAATGTTATTCATGGGGAAAGTCTTCCAAATGACACGCTTGTCTCTGAGGGCGTTTATCTGGAGCATGTGTTATGTCTTCAGACGCTTCAAGTTCACACATTAAAGACATTAGTTCAGTTGTAAATTGTTTCAGGTCTATAGGCTCAACGCCTGAAAGAAATCATATTCTCGGAAAATGAACATTTTCACTCTTCTTTTTCTTTTCTAGGGTTCTAAAATACATTTATAAAGTGTAAGAGAGAAAAATTCATACTTCCTTAAAAACTATTCACCTTGCACTGATTTCTTCTCATACTGACAGCCAATCAAATTTTCCTCTTTTAGCATCTGCTAAGAAATTGTGCCTGGGAGGACATTAAGACTATTTTCTGCCAGGCCCTGCCCCACACTCAGTAATGGACACCCATCAACACATCAGGTGGTGCTGTGACAATGAGTTGATGTCTAGCATACAGACATCACTGCTGACAGTGCCATACAATGCTTTTAATAATGAAAATAGGCTTTGGTTAAGTCCTCTTTCTCTTCTGACAGCCATTAGAAAGACAAGTGTCTGGAGGTAGAGATTGTGATCCTGGAAGAGTTTGTCTCTACAATTCTGATAACCCAACCTTGGCTTCATTAGCACTGCGTTTATCCCTCAGGGAAATAATCATTTGACAAATCATCCTTTCAATGTCTAACTCCAAGAAGAAGAAAGAGGAAGAGGAGGGGGAGGAAGAGAAGAAAGAGGGAGGATTTCTTCTTACGGAAATAAAGATTTATTATAACACTATAATAATTAAGATAGTACGAAATTACCAAAGGGGTCAAGAAACTGACCAATTTTTAAGAAAAAGAACCATGTATATATGCGACACTTTGCTATACAACAGAAGAAGCATGGCAAGTCACTGGGGAAAGGAGGGACTGTTCAATAAATGGAGCTGAAAAATTTTGTTATCCATGTGGAAAAAATAAATTTGGATCCTTGTTTCAGAGCATTCAAAATCTAAACACAAGACATATTGAAAACATAAGTATCAAAAGCAAGGGAAGGGTCTTATCCATATGGCTTAAACTTCAAGGGGTGGTAACGAGAGTCCAAGGATTCTGAAGAGATTCCTAGTCCCACTTCCACTACCACCTGGTGCAAGTGCCATGGGTGACATGATAGCACCCTGAAAATTCTTATAAATAGCCTGATATTTGCAGAAACGTGACTGTGGTGATTTTCTCATTGTTTGTCCACTTCAGATGAGGGAGAGTAGAAATAGCTGGTGAGGAGATGTAGACAAAGACCTCTCACAAAAGACTCCAAAGTTAGTAGGGGGAAAGACTTGAACTCCAAGAGTACCCTGGACATTTCACCCACCCCAGAGAGGAGGGAGGCAAGTTCCATCAACAAAAGTTTCACACAGCTTCAGAAGAGCCTTTTCTTCCCCGTTCCCCACTCTCACTTCCCAGAACTATAGAATACAATACACCAGGAGTATTATAGCCCAGGGGCGATGACAGATAATTTACCTATATTATATTGGAACAAACAGGAATTTTAACAAAGAATCCCATATTAAGCTTGGGCAAGATAATAAGAAATGGTATGAGTAATGTGGAAAATATATGGTAACAAACACGATCCATGCGTAAAAGAAAGTTGTAGAACTTTCTGAATAAAAGTCAACATAAAGAAAACATTTTTATTTTTTTCCAGCTTTGTTGAGATATAACTGACATATACCATTGAGGAGGTCTAAGCTGTACAACATGATGATTTGATGCAGCTGTATATTGTTATATGATTACCACATTAAGGTTACTTAACACCTCCATCATCTCACATAATTACCCTTTTGTGTGTGTGGTAAGAATACTTAAGATCTACTCTCTTGGCAACTTTGAAGCATATAATGCAGTACTATTACCTGTAGTCATCATGCTGTACATCAGATCCCTAGAATTTATTCATCTTATAACTGGAAGTTTGTACCCTTTGTTGACCAATGTCTCCCTATTTCCCTCACTCCCCAACTCCTGGCAACCACCATTCTACTCTTGGTTTTTATGGTTTTTTTTTTTTTAGATTCCACATATAAGTGAGATCATACAGTATTTGTCTTTCTCTGTCTGACTTATTGCATATTTTACTTAGCACAATGCCTTCAAGGTCCACCCATGTTGTTGTAAGTGGGAGGATTTTTTTCTTTCTCATGGCTGAATAATATTCCATTGTATATATACACATTTTCGTTATCCATTCATCTGTAGATGAACACTTAGGTTGTTTCCGTACCTTGGCTTAAGAATAATGCTGCAACGAACATAGGAGTGCAGAGATCTTTTTGAGATAGTGATTTCATTTCCTTTGGATATATATCCAGAATTGGGATTGCTGGATTATAAGATAGTTCCAGTTTTATTTATTTTTTTGGTGAGAAAGATTTGCCCTGAGCTAACATCCATCACAAATTCTCTCTCTCTTTTTTTTCCTTGAGGAAGATTAGCCCTGAGCTAACATCTGTGCCAATCTTCCTCTACTTTGTATGTGGGATGCCTCCACAGCATGGCTGATGAGTAGAATAGGTGCACATCTGGCATCTGAACCTACGAACCTGGGCTACTGAAGTGGAAGGCATGGGAATTTAGCCACTTGGCCATGGGCTGGCCCCTACTTTTAATTTTGAGGAACCTCCATACTGCTTTCCATAGTGGCCGCACCAATTTACATTCTCACCAACAGTGCACAAGGGTTCCCTTTTCTCTGTATCCTCAACATTTGCTATCTTTTGTCTTTTTGATGATAGCCATTCTATTAGATGCAAAGTGAGATTTCATGTGTTTTTTATTTGCATTTCTCTGATGATTAATGATGTTGCACGTCTTTTCACATACTTTTCGGATGTTTCTATGTTTTCTCTGGAAAAATGTCTATTCAGTTCCTCTGACCATTTATTAATTGGACTGTTTACTTTTTTGCTATTGAGTTGTATGATTTCCTTATCTATTTTGAATATTAACTCCTTATCAGATATGTCATTTGCACATATGTTCTCCCATTCCATAGGTTTCCTTTTCATTCTGTTGTTTCTTTTGCCGGACAGAAGCCTTCCAGTTTGTTGTAGCCGCACTTGTTCAGTTTTGCTTTTGTTGCTTGTGCTTTTGGCGTTAGATCCAAAAAAAATCATTGCCAAGATTAATGTCAAAGAGCTTTTTCCTTGTGTTTTCTCCTAGGAGTTTTGTCATTTCAGGTCTTATGTTTAAGTCTTTAATCTATCGTGAATTAATTTTTTGTGAGTGGTGTCAGATAGGAGACCAATTTCATTCTTTTGCATGTGATTATCCAGTTTTTCCAGCACCGTTTATTGGAGAGAATACCCTTTCTCCATTGAATACACTTGAATCCCCTGTCAAATACTATCTGACTGTTTAACTTTGTTTAATTAACTTTGGGACTGGCCTGGTGGCATAGTGGTTAAGTTCACCTGCTCCACTTTGGTGGCCCAGGGTTAGCAGGTTCAGATCCCAGGCATGTACTTATACACCACTCATCGAGCCATGCTGTGATGGTGTCCCACATACAAAATAGAGGAAGATTGGCACAGATGTTAGCTCAGCAACAATCTTCCTCAAGTGAAAAGAGGAAGATTGACAACAGATGTTAGCTCAAGGCCATTCTTCCCTATCAAAAAAAGGTTTATGCAAGGGTTTATTTCCTGGCTCTCAATTCTGTTTCATTGGTCTGTGTGTCTATTTTTATTCCAGCATCATACAGTTTTGATTACTATAGCTTTGTCACACAGTTTGAATTCAGGATGTGTGATGCCTCTAGATTTGTTCTTGTTGCTTTGGCTATTTGAGGTCTTTTGTGGTTCCATATGAATCTCAGGAATTTTTTTTCTATTTCTATGAAAAATGCCATTGGAATTTTGGTAAGGATTTTTTGAATCTATAGATGATTTTGGGTAGTATCGACATTTTAACAATATTAATTTTTCTTTTTTTGATAGGGAAGAATGGCCTTGAGCTAACATCTGTTGTCAATCTTCCTCTTTTCACTTGAGGAAGATTGTTGCTGAGCTAACATCTGTGCCAATCTTCCTCTATTTTGTATGTGGGACACCATCACAGCATGGCTCGATGAGTGGTGTATAAGTACATGCCTGGGATCTGAACCTGCTAACCCTGGGCCACCAAAGTGGAGCAGGTGAACTTAACCACTATGCCACCAGGCCAGTCCCAAAGTTAATTTTTCTCAACCATGAATACAGGATATCATTCCATTTATTTGTGTCTTCTTCAGTTCCTTTCATCAAAGTTTTATAGTTCTCAGTGTATAGATCTTTCACTGTGGTTAAGTTTATTCCTAAGTGTTTTATTGTTTTTGATGCTATTGTAAATGAGATTGTTTTGTTTTTTCTTTTTCAGATATTTCACTTTTAGTGTATAGAAATGCAACTGATTTATGTGCTTTGATTCTTCTTTCTGCAACTTTACTGAATTTGTTGGTTAGCTTTACCAGTTTTTTGGTTGAGTCTTTTTTTCTATATATAAGATTACATCATCTACAAACAGAAAAAACTTTACTTCTTTTCTGATTTGGATGTCTTTTATTTCTTTTTCTTTTTCTTGTCTAATTGCTCTGGCTAGGACTTCCAGTACCATGTCAAACAGGAGTAGTGAGAGTGGGCACCCCTGCCTTGTTCCTCATCTTAGAGGAAAAGCTTTCAAGCTTTCACCGTTGAGTAAGATGTTAGCTGTGGGTTTTTCATAATGGCCTTTATTGTGTTGAGGTACAATCCTTCTATACCTAATTTGTTGAGAGTTTTTTCCTTGAAGTGATGTTGTATTTTGTCAATGCTTTTTTCTGCATCATTGAGATGACCATATGATTCTTTCACTATATTAATTTGTTATATAATTTTTATTGATCTGCCTATGTTGAACTATCCTTGCATCCCAGAGATAAATCCTGCTTGATCATGGTGTACAATCCTTTTAATTTTTCTTCAATTCATTTGCTAGCATTTTGTTGAGGATTTTTGCATTTATATCCATCAGGGATATTGGCCCATGGTCTTCATTTCTTGTACTGTCCTTATCTGTCTTTGGTATTGGGGTAATGCTGGCCTCATAAAATGAGTTTGGAGTGTTCCTTCCTCTTCAATTCTTTTGAAGAATTTGAGGAGGATTGTCATTAATTCTTCTCTAAATGTTTGGTAGAATTCCTCAGTGAAGCCATCTGGTCCTGGACTTTTCTTTAAGAGAGTTTTGATTACTAATTCAATTTCCTTTCCCGCTATATTGGTCTGTTCAGATTTTGTATTTCTTCATGATTCAGTCTTGGTAGGTTATTTGTTTCTAGAAATTTATCTATATTTCCAGGTTATCTAATTAAGTGTTGTCATTATGAGTTCAAATTCCCAACTATAATATACTCCATGTAAAATTACAAAGTATTGGTCTAACTTTGCCCTGATTTGGTGGGCATTCTTCAGCCGTAATAAAAACCAAAAAGTCCTTGATATCTATTTTTATATAGAGATATTTTTTCTTTTGTTAGCTAAATTCTGAAAAAGGAGAAACCTAAGATATTAACAGGAGAGACTCCATTTCATTATTTTTCAGTAATACATTTATCTTTTGGCCTTGTTAGAGAATTACGCAATAAACAAGTGATTTGCTATTAATCTATTAAAAATGAAGGAAAATTGAAAAAAATCATATTTCAGTTGTTGAGCATCAAAGATCGTCTTGTGCTCAATGGAAAAAATGTAGAATAGAAATTGTCATTTTGTCTCAATATGCTTAACTTTATGTTTATTCATTCATGAGTTATATGTATACCTTATAATAAAAAATGTGAGGTTAAAAATACTAAATAATATTTATTGAATGAAAGTTGAATGGGTAAAGTCAATTCAGTATTCTTGTTTTTTCGTAAGGGATGATTCAGATTGCAGTTCAGCCAACATATTCATTCACTTAACAGATGTTTATTGAGCCCTCACTCCTCAGCAGGTACGCTGGGAGTAGAGCATTGATGAATAAGAGAACACTCCTGCTGCACGGAGCTTACTTTTCATCAGGAGAGAAGCCAAAGCAATTAATTGTGCTATTTGAAGTTACTGGAAACTTAAATGGAATTGAAATTATTGATGTTGTTTACATCTAATGAAAGATTACATGGCAGGGAGATCTAAGGAAAAAAAATGTAAAACCAAACCCAAATTACATTACAAAATAGGACATATATAGAATAGAAAGTAAAACAAACAACAACAGCAAAACCTTTATTTTGGATGATGTTCTATATTAAAATGCTTTATTTTATGAGCTATTTCTTTGAAAAGTCCAGTTACAGTTATCTTAAAGATGATATGTTTATAGGGACTTACACAATAATTAGTTCCTGAACCATTTTCTAGTCGTAGAAATTTGAGGGTCTATCTTGAAACAACTAAAGATTCTAACTTGGTGATCATTTAGACTTAAGCTTGTGAGTATTTCAGAACAAAAATATGTTAAGGAAGGAAGGGCCTCTACCAGCCACACCTTTCTATGTTTTATTTCCATAGACATTGTCAGGAAAATTTGTCAGACTTGGAAATGGGCAAGAGATTCCCAGGTGTCCTTTTGGTGGATGGCTGGGTATTACCTGGTGGATCTTGGGAAGTTATCTGATTCTGCAGGGATGTGCAGCTCTGGCTGTCTTTCTATTCAATAGAGAGATTTACAACTCTGTGGGAGTAAAATATTAAGTTGTAGGAAACTGAGAGTATTGCAAATTATTCTTGTCCAGGGTGATTTATATTCTGTAGAAAAGATGACTCCAAACTTTATATTTTATTACCCTATGGGATATTAAACTGCTTTGCATTTATTAGCAAATGTATTTCAGCATTTCTAATTGCCTTTATACATATATGTCTGTTCTTCAAATTCTCTTTAAATTGGTTCTAAGATCTTACTGGTTTCTTCACTAATTAATGAACTAAATAAAATCTTTGATTCATGCTCATTTTATATTTGTATGAGAGTCATGACTTAACTGTTTTGAAAATCGTATGTAAGCAATATAAAAATTGACCTAAGTAATATCTGCATTTTGGGGAGATGGAAATTATTCTTTTTATTTTATTTTATTTTAATGACAACAACAAAAAAGAGATATTTCAGAAAAGTGCATGTACTGAATGTAAAATTCACTTTAAAGGATTTATTTTGTGGGTATTTATATCTAAGTTCGTTTGAATTACTCTTAAAATGTTTACTTTATTTGAAAGGCAAATAAATGAGATCTTTGGCCTTCAGCTTTGGGCACATAGAAAATATTGGCAGTAAATGATTAATAGACCCTCAATAATATGAAATGTGGTACATTCTTTACGATTCTACCCAAATAAGCTAATCAACCTTGAATAACAGTATCAGCACTGAAATAAAATTTGCAACTCCTTATTATTGTTATACAATTCTAAAAGCACTCCCAACTTACTATTTTATTTGTAATTTTAACACCATCAGAGGCAAACGTGGGTAATGTATCACATTCTATATTTTAAAAAAGCACCAAGAGGTTAAAAGGCTTGTATTCCCATAATTAAACAGTGAAGAGCTTGCCATACTCTGAACAGATCTCTGGGCTTCTGTTACATGATCGGACTGTGCGGGTCTCTTTTTACTATAATATATGCTGAAATCATGGATGAAATATCACTCCCACCTTTTTTGGTTTTGCTCAATGAGTACAAGCTACTTGGCTCAAGTTGGTGAGAGGATTCTTTTTCACTAAATAATGCAAGAGTTGCTAGTGACGCAGAAAAAAAGACAGGGAGCTTTTATTTTACCAGCATAGTTTACAGAGAATTTGGCTGTTGTGTAATCTAAACAAATTTTAAATTTAAACAAATTTCAAAATAGCAGCTTTGTCTTTAATGTGTTCCTCCTTTTGTGCACTTGGGGTCTTTCTGGATCTAATTCAAGTTTTAGTCTTTTTGCATTAAAGAGTGAAGCAAAGAGCAGGGCATTTCCAACAGCTTTGTGAAGAGAATCTTTTTTCATTCCACAAAGCCTTGAGATCTTTGGGTACAGGGGATAGGAGAAGGTTAATAAATAATATCTAATAGTTTCTTCCTTCTGAGCATCTGAGCAAACTTCAGAGGAAAGGACATTTATTATTCTATTGATTCAATAAATTATATTTTCTGAACGCCTTTGGTGTCAGCCATTGTGATAGGTCATGGTGGTAGGGAGTACGATATGGACTAAGATTTGCTTCTGGAGTGTAAGGAAATTATAGCATGGGAAACAGAGAACAAACAGCAAATAAGAAAGGGAGATAGTAGCTTGAGAAATGCCCCAGATAGAGTACTCACAGAGCATATGGAGCACAAGAACAGAGAACCAATCCAGGTCCTGGTGAGCCAGAAATATGATGTCTAAGAGGTAAGGGATTTGTAAGAAATGACTTTACGTTATTTGGCCTGTTATCTCATCTTTAAATTGTCAACTAATATGCTCCTGCATGGATCTGCTGTGCAAACCAAAAAATTTATGTATAGTGCTAAGCACATAGAAGTGCTTAATAAGTGATAACCATTATTATTACTCTTATTATGACTAATAATAAAATAGAGTTTGAAGCATGAATAACAATATCCTTTAGAAAAAGGACAAGAAGTGATTTCATATGCAAAGGCCCAGAAGCAAGAGCAAACTTACTGTAAATTCTTCAACATGACTGGCTCTAGAGCAGATGAAAGAAGTGCCAGAGATGAACTGGAAGATCAGGGAAAATCCAGGTCATGTAAGGCCTTGCAAATCACCTTAGGAATTTGAATTTATACTTAAGTCCACGAGGAGCCATTAAAGGATTTCAAGCAGAGGTGTGACACGTACTGGTTTCCATCCCACAAAAATCAGTTTGACTAGTTTGGAGACCATGTTGCATTGGGGAAAGTTTGAAGGATATAGGGAGATAATTACAGAAGTATCTATGAAAGATGATATTGTCTTGAACTGGACTGGATACATTGAAAATGGAAAGAAGTGGAAGGATTTGAAAATCATTTAGCAGATGGAACCCACTCTTTGGAGACCAGAAGTTAAAGACAAGAGGGTGGGGATGAGTCAACGAAGAACTCAGTATCTTCCTTGGGAAAAATGAGTGGCTCGCAGTGTAATTCACTGGCTTTGGGATGCAGAAAAGGAAGAAGAAAAAGAAATGGAGGAAGAGGAAGAGGTTTTAGGGGAATTTAATAAGTTTAGCTTCGGACACGTTGGGTTCTGAGACAACTGAAGAAGGGTCTTCACAGGTGGCTGGATCTACGGTCTGGAGCTTAGGAAAGATATCAGGTTTGGAAATACAGATTTGATAGTTGTCACTATATATATATATATAAAATATGTCTATAGATCCATGGACCATGTTACATATTCTTGGAAAGATGTGTCACTTGCAGAAATATAATCCAAACAGGAATTTCAATTTGTACTTGTGTCCATCCCAAACATTCAAATCGTCCAAAGACAAGTCCTCAGTAACTTCTTTTAAAATCTCTTGACTGGGTCTGTTCTCTAGAAAATATTGAGAGTTACCTATTTTCTCACTCCATGAAAGGCTGCTTTTTAATGGGTCATCCACACTGTACCATCCTCTTTGCCCTTACTGCATGTCATACTTTGGACTTGTCACATCCTTACAATGACATGCTGCTCTCCTAGAAATGTGGTTCTTCCTCTCTGACTGCCTGTCTCACAGACATTACGGACATGTATCAGCCACACTTTTGAGGTCTTCTCGCTTATCCCGACCTAATGGTCAAGGACCTTTTAACCACAAATGAATATCTCTAGGCAATAAGCTTTTTATTCTACGTCTTATGGATAAAGGTAGATTAAAAATGAAAACTCCAACCACAAGTAAAACCTGTGTTTGCCCCTGATTATTTTGTGGGGTGTTCTATGGAGAGGATTTTCTTTTAAGCCTCAGAAGGAAATTCAAGTGGCAATAGCAGTAATTCCATCTTCCTGAACCCCGAGTATTGGGAGTTGTACTGAACAGAAGTCCGTTTCAAGTTCTGGACCACAGGATATCATTGATTTCACTGGTAATAAGCACAGCATAAAAATGCCTGAGAATGCTGAGAACATGTCACTATACTAATGAATATGAGGTAAAATTTACTCTGTAGCCGTAATCCAAGTTACTGTATTTGAATTCATTACATAAATTATGCAAAAATAAACCAAAAAATTAAATAAACAAATATTTCTCTCTTCATTTATTGCTAATTTGTGGGGAAAATATTCTCCTTTTTCCCACTTTTAAATCAATATTTTTATTACACAACTTTGACTTCTTTTTTTATTCAAGTATAATTGACATACACTATCCTATTAGTTTCAGGTGTATATCATAGTGATTTGATGTTTATATACACTATGAAATGAACAACATGATAAGTCTAGTTACCATCTGTCACTATACAAAATTATTACAATATTATTGACTATACTTCCTATGCTGTACATTACATCCCCATGGCTTATTTATTTTATAACTGGAAGTTTGTACCTCTTAATCCTCTTTGTTTATTTTCCCCTCAACCTCTCCAGCCTCTGCTAACCACCGATTTGTTTCCTGTTATCTATGAGTCTGTTTCTGTTTTGTTTTGTGTTTTAGATTCCACATATGAGTGAATCATATGGTAGTTGCCTTCCTAGATCTGACTTATATCACTTAGCACAATACCCTCTAGGGCTATTCACATTGTCACAAATGGCAAGATTTCATTCTCTTTTTATGGCTGAGTAGCATTCCATTGTACATATATATCACATCTTCTTTATCCACTCATCTATCCATAAACACTTTGGTTGCTTCCATATCTTGGCTATTGTAAATAATGCTACAGTGAACACAGGGGCGCATATATCTCTTTGAATTAATGTTTACATTTTCTTTGGATAAATACCCAGAAGTGGAATTGCAGGATTGTATAGTAGTTCTATTTTTAATTTTGGGGGGAATCTCCATGTTGTTTACCATAGTGGCTGCATCAATTTATTTTCCCACCAACGGTGTACAGGGGTTCTCTTTTCTCCATATCTTTGCCAACACTTGTTATTTTTTGTCTTTTTGATAATAGTCATTCTGACATGTGTGAGATGGTATCTCATTGTGGTTCTGATTTGCAATTCTCATCAAGCATCTTTTCGTGTGCCTGTAGGCCATCTGTGTGTCTTCTTTGGAAAAATGTTTGTTTGAGTCCTCTATCCATGTTTTAATCAAGCTGTTTATTTTTTTGGTATTAAGTTGCATAACTTCTTCATATATTTTGGATATTGACTAACCCCTTATCAGATGTATGATTTGCAAATATCCTCTCTCATTCACTATGTTGCCTATTCATTTTGTTGATGCTTTCCTTTGCTGTGCAAAAACTTTTTAGTTTGATGTAATCTCATTTGGTTATCTTTGCTTTTGTTGTCCTTGTCTGAGGTGACTAGTCCAAAAAAATATTGCTAAGGCCAATGTCAAAGATGTCTATATTTTCTTTAAAAATGTCAAATACCCTTAACTTCATACTTCCTGTTGTTTTAAATACTGAAATTTATTTGTAGCTTATAATCATCTATTTAATCATTTGAATTGTCTTTTGAGTGGTCTGTTTTAGAGCCTTTCCTGTGTATTTTGGATCCCGGATATAAAAAAACTTCAAATGCACCTTGCCATTCACTACTTAAGAATTCATTTCCATGGCAGTCAGTTGGTCATTTGGGTTGAAGTGTTTGGGAGTCTTCAGTCCTGGTTACTTTTATCTTTGTCAAGTGGGGAGAAGGAGCAACAACAAAGAATGTTGTCCTTATAGCAATTAGTCTTATGCTTTTGACATCTGTCCAACTTATTCTATGTAAATTTCTCCTGATGATGTACATACTAGGGATGTGGCCTGCAATTTCTGAATTTCCACCATGAAGTATATGTATGGGGATCAATATTGGTATGATCACAAGCTGGTTTTTACACTCTTGGAGACCACTGTGGTTACAGACCATAACAGCCCCAAGGTCAGAGACAAGTATGGATGAAATTAAAAGCTCTGGGTAGAGTGCTCTGGATATAACTATAATTTTTGATTCTTTGGGTTGTGGTCATTAAACAGCATTTAAATATGTGAGTACATTTGAGTCAATATGTGGAATTTCGTTCATTCATTCTCATTGATCCATTCATTTTTGTTGAATACAGTCTTGTGGGAAGTGTTTAATTGCTATAAGTAACATTAGTGTTCCATTGCTTTTCAGAGGAGAAATTTGTGCTGTCTTATTCTCTCTCATATTTAACAAACAATATTTATTTGTTGCAAGCCTTGATAATTTTTGATGTTGAGAAATTCATAAACCACCTAGAAGTAATCAGTTTGTCAGCAAAATTGAGGATTAACCCTGTTTTTTTATTGAGGAAAATTAGCTCTGAGCTAACATCTGCCGCCAATCCTCCTCTTTTTGCTGAGGAAGACTGGCCCTGAGCTAACATCCATGCCCATCTTCCTCTACTTTATATGTGGGACGCCTGCCACAGCATTGCTTGACATGCAGTGTGTAGGTCCGCACCTGGCATCCACACTGGCGAACTCCGGGCCCCTGAAGTGGAATGTGGGAACTTAACCGCTGTGCCACTGGGCCAGCCCTGAGGATTAATCTTTTCATAAAGCATTCCCATTTTCAATTAAGGAACTTAAATTTTAATATTTTTAGCTTTTAGAATTTTTTACAACTCAAATAGTGTCTCCAGATCTCTCATACTGATTTTTATTAGTGATAAAAATGAAAATTATTTCACCTGAGAGACCAAATGAATGTCATGTAGTCAGAATTGTCGGGAATGGACAACCACATGCCCAGTTTTACTACTTCATATAATTCTCTTCCATTCACCAAGCTGTGTGACATGGTCTATTCATCCAGATTAATTTAAGTAGCAATTTGATAGTCTGGAATGAAAAAATCTCTAAGGAAGAAAAATAATCACCAAGAAGGGAACAATATATTGGGACTCTTCATCCCTTCTAGACCCTTAGGTTAGAGAAAGAATGAGAAGGCAACTGTGCAACAGAGGAAGATAATTCAACAACCTCTGCTTAGCACATCTTAGCACATCTGGTGCGAAGTGAAGAAGACGATGTCACCGGTGTTCCTTTTTTGATGGTTAAGATCAGTTTGTGTACTGAGAATCCTGGGAGGATTATGAACAAGCCTAGGACAAGACCTTGGAAATGTCAAGCTTTTATGCTGAAATGTCATTTTCTCTGCAGGAGGTTTTCCTCTTGGGGAGCCCAGAGAATCGTATTTCTCCCAGGTAGCAATGAGGCTCTCTTTAAACTTCTTCTTTTTAAATTGTCTTATTGCTGTAAGGTAACTAGTACTCAGCTTCTAGAAACAAGACAAAGATCGTTCAGTTAGTAAATAAAAATAATATTGTTTTCAGCTCGGATCAGCTGAGTATCTTCTCTGACAGTATGTTGGATTCTCTTCTGAATTAAAAATAATCATACTCTCAGTGCATGATCCCTGATCTTAAATCAGGACCAAAGCAAGATACAAGTGGAAAGTTATTGATATTTATTTTGTATTTTATATTATGAAACTTTCTGTGACATAGGCCCTTGTGTATGAAATATGCTAAATATACATTTTCAGATGATGAAGTATGGTAGAGGGGCATTTCTCACTGTGCCTTCAGAGGCTAAAAATATACCCTTCCTCATGCGATTAGGTAAAGTCCATTAAGATATTCAACACAGCTTTTTTTTTTTTAAAAGATTTTTTTTTTCCTTTTTCTCCCAAAGCCCCCTGGTACATAGTTGTGTATTTCTAGTTGTGGCCTGTGGGATGCCTCCTCAGCACGGCCTGATGAGCAGTACCATGTCCTTGCCTAGGATTCCAACTGGCGAAAACCTGGGCTGTGGGAGTGGAGCGCGAGAACTTAAACACTCGGCCACGGGGCTGGCCCCACACAGTTTTTATTTATAATTAAAATTCCATAAAGAGAGAGTCTGTGGTTTAATCTTTCACTGGTAAAAAACTGAATAAATTGGTTTCATTTTCTACAGAATTTCTGTGTGGTAAGTGAACGACGGAAGTAAGACCACAGGATCTTTAATCTTAAGAATACAGATGATGTTCAGGGCTGGCTGGTGGTGCAGCAGTTAACTTCGCACATTCCGCTTCTCAGCGGCCCAGGGGTCGCTGGTTCGGATCCTGGGTGCGGACATGGCACCGCTTGGCACGCCATGCTGTGGTAGGCATCCCACATATAAAGTAAAGGAAGATGGGCATGGATGTTAGCTCAGGGCCAGGCTTCCTCAGCAAAAAGAGGAGGACTCGCAGTAGTTAGCTCAGGGCTAATTGTAGTCAAAAAGTAAAAAAAAAAAGGAATACAGATGATTTTCAACTACTTTTGATATGATCACTTATACACCCTTGATAAAGTAATAGTTACACTATTAACTGAAACGAAGTCCTCACAAGGCTAATAGCCTAGGAACTACTTTTAGGAATCAAAGTCTCTTGAATTTTCTCATGCCCTTTCCTTTTAGCTCTGCTGTCTTCCCGAATGACAAATACATAAAAATGACATGCAGTTCAAGTTAAATACCCTCCGCTAAGCCCTAGTCATCATCAATGAGTATTGTTTATTTCACCACCTAAATACTGAAAACATGATTAAAGACCAAAACTGATGAGTGAATTCAGCTTGACAACACATATAGAAGGTTACGTTACGGTTTACATGTTAGCCTCTTTTTTCATTTGGACTATGGTGGAACATACTTCATTTAGCAGCCCTCTAATTGTTGGTTTTATTAAGATAGCCCAAAATGGAATGACTTAAGAAACTCAGCTAAAACACTGTTTATTGGCTCTACCATGGATGCGTGGAAAGATGGAGGATGGCCTAGAATGCCAAACCTTTGTATGTTCTTATAACATTACAAATTTAATTATTCAATAGAGTAATGTAAGAGTTACAAGCCAGCAGCACTAGATAAATAAACTGTAGTCATTAGAAAAAATAAACAAACAAACATAGATATACCTTCTCTACTGTATTTATAATAGTAGAAAGGCTATTATCCACAGGGCATGAAACTACCAGAGCAGAGCCCTCCAGCACGGGCAATATGCTTTCTGAATGGTTTTCTTCTCCTTGACATTTGGTTTTATTATTAATTCTACTGTGTGACACCTATAAAACTATCAAAATTGTTTTTGTGAAGAAAACCAACTGTGACCAAAAGAAAAGTTGCATCACATTTTGTTAGAACTATTTATTAATACAGTGTAACTAAATTGTTAATGAAAAAAGCAACTTCAGACAACAGGTTAAGGTCCCTTCACTGTTTTTCACTATGGAAGAAAGTTATTCAATTTTCTCATAATGACTATTGGTGGTTCTTCCCCCAAACTCTTCTTCTGTCAATGCTCCCCATACCTTCCCAACAAAGAATACTTGCTAACTCCCTGACAATTCCAACCTTAGAATGCAAATTTTAAGAATCCTTCTTCTTCTTCTTCTTTTTTTTCGTGAGGGAGATTGGCCCTGAGCCAACATCTGTTGCCAATCTCCCTCTTTTAGCTTGAGGAAGATTGCTCTTGTGCTAACATCTATGCCCCTTCCTCTATTTTATATGTGGGATGCTGCTACAGCATGGCTTGACGAGTGATGTGTAGATCCACGTCTGGGGTCTGAACCCGAGAACCCTGGGCCACTGAAGCAGAGCACATGAACTTAACCACTATGCCACTGGGCTGGCCCCTAGGAATCCCTCTTCTTATTTGCAGATTATATTGTTTACTTACGTTCACAAAACATACTTTTTAAATCTAGTCCTCTCCTCCCCTAATACTGGTTTCGGGCTGACTCCTCTAGTTGGTCTAATATGGTTCACCTGGGGATCAAGAGCATGCCTTGATCATATGATTGGTGAGAATCCGGAGCATTTGGTTTAATGTCTTCACTCTCCTTCCTTGTTCCAAAATTCATTTAACACAACTTATAGAGATCCCGTACAGAACACCATGAGAACAGAAGGTTAAAATTTAGAGGAATCTAGGCAAAAGGAAAATAAGTTCAGAGAACTAAAATGAAGCCAGAAGCAAAGTTATTGCACCAAGTTTCCGGGGTGATATCCCACACTCTTCTTGAGGTAGTGCAAAAACCTGATTCTCACTTTTCTAGCACCCACAAAGTGGGGGAAAGTACAGAAATTACGTAATGCACAATGACTGTGACATAAGTAAGGCAGATATTCAGGAAAAGCACAACTGCATTAAGAACAGAGATGCATTTCTTCTTATGGGACAAACTGTGTGCCATATTAAATGACAACCACAATAGCATCTTGGAGTAAATAAAATAATGTCCCACACAGAGCTCTTCCTATCAGGTCCTATGATGTGACATCATTTAAACCACGGGTTAGTAAAAGCATTTTGTTGGGGTTGGCCCGGCGGCATAGTGGTTAGGTTCACATGCTCTGCTTCGGCGGCCTGGTTTGGATCCTGGGCACGGACCTACACACTGCTTATCAACCCACGCTGTGGCAGCATCCACATAGAAGAACTAGAAAGACCTACAACTAGGATATTCAACTATGTACCTGGGCTTTGGGGAGAAAAAACACAAAAAGAATAATTTTGCTGTTTAGGAGGATGGAGTAGAAGATGGGAGGGAGGGCGTCTCTGGCGCTCTGATCTCTCAATGATAGATCTTAGTGTGGGTGAGTCACACCATGAGTCCTATTTCTCTTAACTTAATTTCTGATAAGACCTGGGCCAGAGTAGCTTTGAGGTTATACCCCTCCAATTAACAAATGTCCTGAGTACAGCGACTCAGTGTTGCCAGTGAAGGGAAAGCTATAAGCTTTCACAATCAGGGTTGTCCTCCCAGACATAAGCCTTACTAGAAGGCTGCACCACTTCTGCCTGGGCACGAGCTGAGCTGAGGGAGATACTTATCTACTATCCCAAGGTATTCCTCAAGAGGTCATTTCGGATGTATTCTAATATGCATTTTCAAAGGAGCGATCCTGGTTTCAAGCTTTTATGCTCCAGTCTGGCTATAACTGTTTTAACCTGGAATATTTAAAAATGCATATAATTTGATGGGCATATTAACTACGGTCTTCTGTTTAGTAAAACATTCAGTGCATATCTGGCACTGAACCATGTCATTTATCGTTTAATCTCCAAGATAAACAGGTTATGATGTGTAAATTTCAGCTGCAATTACTAAATGTGACTTATTTTACTACTTACTAGGCATAGAGCAAATAGTTGAAAATGGAGACTACAACAGGAAGAGAATCTGCCGGGAAAAAAATTTTCAGAAAATTTGTCTATAATCTTTCCTTTTAAATTTTATTATTGTTTTGTTACAGAAATCATTTATGTTCTTGGTAGATAAAAAATATGAGTAAAAATAAAAGGCACATATTCCTATCAACCAGAGAAAACCACTTATATTTTTGTCTGTTTTCTTCTAGGCATTTTGTATACTAATTTATACTTCACAGCCCATTTCTATTCACAGAACCAAAGCTGAAGGAAAAAGCACAAAATGTGTCAACTAGCTTTTTGTATTTTTTCCAGATTTTTTAGTGAATTGTTAAAAATATAACATTTTGATAGAAGAAATACTGTACCTGTAACTTAGCTCCCAATGCAAACCACTGATTGGAGAAGCCTTGGTTTTCAACTCGTCAAGAAGCAAACAGTATACGTTTTATATTAAATGTCTGGTAGGTTAATGGACCTATAATTATGAGAGAGGAAAGGAATCCATTTTAGAAACTTAGATAAACTGTATTCTTTGTCTAAGCAGATGGAGACTTATCTGCAGAAATAAACAAGTTAGCAGTGATGAGGACAACCATTCAGAGCTGTCCTTGAATAATTTTGGGACAGGAAATATTTCTCATCTTTAGACAAACTGCTGTTTCCTCTAATTTTCCCTGAATAATGACTGCATTTTACCCTTACAGAGATTTAAAATTCTAGGTAAAATAAGGCATTCATCATGTAAAATAATATATGTAAAATACATGTAAAAATAAGTAGATTAAACATGGCCACAAACTCTTTGCTACTCCACCTATTGAAAGGTTGACTCTGAGCTGAATACATTACTTGATCAATAGAATAGAATAGAATAGAATGCAAGAGAAAATGTAAGAGAAATAGCATTCTGGGCCTTGTGAGACTAGAAAAAGCCTTGCAGTGTTTGCTCTGGTCTTGTGGAACACTCATTTGGGGGGAAGCCAACATCCATGTAAGAAGTACAACCCTAAGACTCCATGTTGTGAGGAAGCCCAAGCTAGCCTCAAGACAACCAGCCTCCAGCTGTTCATCTCTCTCAACCCGGGTACAAGACATGAGTGAGGAAGCCTTCAGATGACTCAACTCCAGCATCAGCTACTACATGGCTACAAGTTTATGAAGCACCCCAAGCTGAGCATACTAACCCACAGAATCATGAGTGATAAAGAATGAAGCTACTAAGTTTTGGAGTAGTTGGTTACACGGTAGTAAGTAGATAATTGGAACACCCAGGTTATGACTAAAAAGAACTAGCCCATAGTCTACTTACCAGTTTCATAGAAGGAACATAAAATATCCTTTAAATAAATTCTGGAGAGGAACCAGGAGACCCAGCACGTAGCCCTGGCTCTGAAACTGCAAGGTGTGTGCACTCGGACAAGTCAGTTAACCTCTCTGGGTCTTGGTTTCATTATCTGTAAAATGAACGAGTGGGCCAAAATGATTTCTAAAGTACGGCAGAGATCTAAAATCCTACGAGTTAATAAACTGGAATCAGTAACTAGTAGTCCTTGGTTGCTTCCACTTCTTAACTCCCTTAGGCTCTTAAGCGCCACCATGAGCAAGAGAGGAGGAAACAACAAAATGATGAGCCTCATTGAAAGTGACTCGACTGTTTCGTATATTCCCTCTGAGAAATTTTTGGCTATGTGAGGATAGCAGCCATGTGGTGGGAAGATATTTTGCTGAATCATAATACCTTAGTATCAGGAAAATTCACGAAAATTCATGCAGGACAGGCAAACCTACATTTCAGATGTTTTCCAGAATGAGGCTGTGATGAGAGTTTTTACTACAAAAGAATTAGGTAACAAATACGTTTTTGTCTCAGAAGTCTGAATGCTACATAGACAACATTTTAAAGGATAAAGCACAAAAGCCATGACTGAGTCAAATTTTGATTTGCTGCAGGTAATGTGAAATTCCCTTTTATGCCTTAGGCCCCATCACCAAGGACTATCTAAACGACAACCTCTGACGACTTGAACATGAACAATTCTCTAATGAAGGCTTACCTAAATGTACCATAATCACTGAATGCAGCTAGATGAAAGTGTAAGACACATGTTTTCCTTTCAAATTGTTTCTAATCCCTCAAGGGAGACACGTGTAACAAGAAATATAAGTAACAATAATGAAAGAAAGTAAGGTGGACAATGCTGATAATGGTTAGTCATATAAATAACCATCTTTGGGGTTTTAGACTCAGACTCTGGTATACCATATTGTGGACTACCTTTAATTTATTCCAGAAGCATGTTTGATGGTAGATTCCTATATGAATCTAGAGGTAAGAGACTAGAGGAGGAAAGAGAAAATGGGAGAAAGTATGGGAGACACATTCCTGAGAAGTTTTTACCTGTTTAGAAGAAGTGGGAGCAGGATTACGCACACACACAGACACACACACACACACACACACACACACAAATACATGCAATATGAATCTTCTTTTTCCTCCTATTTGAAATGTTGAATTGGTTATTGTTGAAGAATTCTGTTCCCCAATATTACTTCTATTACTGTTTATCTGGCAAAAATGGAATGGGAGTAGGGGAGTTTTTCCACTCTGCCCCAAATGATTCAAAATGCATTCACTCTTCACATCACCCATAAAACAACATAGGAGACCAGACTGGGTATTTATATAATGAAACAGGATTTTTAGCTCTCTCCACTCGGGTCTAATTTACAGCCAGCTCTACCTGAACATCTCTGGAAAGTTAGGAAATTAGGCCTACAGGAAGCCTAATCTGCATGAGGATCAAGGTACCAGGTGATGACTAAATTAAGGTGTTCCTGGAATGCCTTTTTATTTTGGGATGAGTCACCCTTTAAGCAAAGTGCATGTGCTGCATACCCGTGAGGCGTTGCTGAATGATGGGTATGCGAGCTTGAACATCTCGTAGTTCAACACTGCATAATTTGTATCTGAGCTCCAGCCATACGTGAGTTTAGCTATACCCTTTGCCTATATTACAGCCCTACATACTAATTATTTATGCTGTTGGCCTATACATAATTAATTCTTTACTTATCCCCTTCATCCTATACTTTCAACCTATAGTGTTCCAACTTTCCCACCTCATTCACTTCCCCCTAGTGTTTCCACTGCTCATCCTCAAAGAAACAGGTCAAGTATCATCTCCCCAAGCAAACTTTGACAACCCCACTGGCCTGGATGAGACACTCCACAGCACTATGAAAATCTTTCCTGTCCTTTGCTAAATTGTTCATGGTTGTTTCTACACCCCCACTTAACTGTGAACTCCTTGAGAGCAAGGGCTATATTTTTATATCTATGTGTTCAATATCTAATTCAGTTTTCTGAATAAATAAATGAATGAGTGGTAGACCTAGAGAAAACTGGAAGGGGATCTTCTGGGTGAGCAATGCTGGAGGTAATTCAACATGTCTGTATTAGGTTCCTACGGCTCTTATAACAAATTACCACAAACTTAGTGACTTAAAACAACACAAATTTATTACCTTATAGTTCTGGAGGTTAGAAGTCTTAAAATCAAGTGTTGGCAGGACTGCATTTCTTTCTTTCTCTCTCTTTTTTTGTTTTTTGCTTTTTCTCCCCAAATCCCCCCAGTACATAGTTGTATATTTTAGCTGTGGGTCATTCGAGTTGTTGGACTGCATTTCTTATAGAAACTCAAGGAAAGAATTCACTTCCTTGCGTCTTCCAGATTCTGGAGGCTGCTTTTATTCCTTGCCTGGTGGCCCCTTCTTCTTACTTCAAAGCCAGCAGTTTAGCATCTTCAAATCTCTCTGATTCTCACCTCCTTCTACCACTTATAAAGATCTTTGTGATTATATTAAGATCACCTAGATAATCCAAGATAAACTTACCATTTCAAGATCCTTAAATTAATCCTATCTTCAAAATGCCTTTTGCCACGTAAGGCAACATATCCACAGATTTTGGGGGTTAAGACATGGACACCTTCGATGGGGGCATTATTCCGCCTACCACTATGTCTATTTAGCATGTCCATTAGCAAAGGTGGTCTAGTGGAAGTTGCGCTGGTTAAGACTGGAAGGAAGAGGTTCATAACCTGACAAGATAAAGCTGCATCTTTCACTCTACCTTTATAAGTTTACCTTCTAAATAGGGGATAAACACAGTTCTTCATAGATATATTGGAAAAATTCTTGACATAATGATCCCTGTCCTCATATTGAGGAAGCTTTCGTCTAATACACTAAATATGATTTTCCAGCCAAATGATAATAACAATAACAGCAATATCCATTGTTACTTCTCTCCTTGAAAGTAAGAATCATTGTTGCACCAAACAACCTTATCTATCCTAGAAGAGTGGCTCTCAATTGCACATTTATATCACCTAGGAAGCTTTCTAAAATGTACTAATACCTTGGATTTCAACCCCTGCAAAGATTGTGATTTATTTGGTCTGAGGTGGGTCCTGACTTTAAAAATCTATCCAGGTGATTTTAATATTCCAGAGGTTTCCATTGTCATGCACATATCGTAAGGGATGCATTATAAGTTATTAAGCTGGTAGTTACTCTGGAGTCATTGAAACGATGAGGAACTGTGCAACTTCAGCTTGACTAAACCGTATTAAATTCTTCTAGATAATTTTCTCACATTTCAAAAAGGAGCCATAGTTTGAAATTTGAGATGATATGCATTTATCTGTAAGTTCATGAATCTCACTTTACTGGTGATATAGACACCAGAGATATATTTCAGGAGGAATGATTTAAACGTATTCAGGATATGGTAGGGCCTGTGAACATATAAGCAAGAAGAAATTGAGCAGTGATCTTAGTTTGTTCTGAAAGTGGATAAAAGAGGGAAAGAATGCCTCATTAATTTCTTCATAATGGTTTTGTCCAAAAAGCAATGTAAGGCAATGAGGACAGGTGGGCTTTGGATACATCTGAGCAAACCAAGGTGATTATAAATCAGGAGAAAGGCTCAGACTATTTCTGGGTAAGGAAAAGGCTCCCCAATGCATCACTGCTTAGGTGATATGGATGTAATTATCTTGTTCTTTAAAAACGCACTGCAAGATGCGCTACCTGTCACAATGGT
The DNA here is from genome assembly GCF_037783145.1 of Equus przewalskii. Taxonomy (NCBI): domain Eukaryota; kingdom Metazoa; phylum Chordata; class Mammalia; order Perissodactyla; family Equidae; genus Equus; species Equus przewalskii. The sequence continues at coordinate 80,056,512 of NC_091834.1, forward strand.
GGCCACTTTACTGCTTAAATCACAATCACCAGCAATTTTATTTGAGAGGTACTATCTTCTAAACTAGTGGTTATAAAGTCAATATCTAAGTTGCAAGATAAGCTTATTCTTATCCAGTGCACCCAAATCACTGGATTCCAAATACAGTACCTGCAGATTTGATTATGTATCAGTATGACTTAACTTTTTTATTGTTGGTGATGATGTTTAAAGTTTTAATCCCTGGTTGGGCAGTTGGACATAACAGAGGCGATTCAAGAAATATTCTAGCTCTTAGTACTGACATTCCTGCTGAATGTGACTGCTTTAAGAGCTTGGATATCTGGTTCTTTGTTGACCGGGTGTTGTCAGTTCAGGTAGTTACTCCTGGCACACTTTAAAAAAAAAAATGGCAGCGAACTCCCTGGAAACTCATAGCACTGTAACGTTGTCATCTTTTGCAGGCGTAATTTTTAATATCCTTCAACATAGTCCTCTGAACTTTTCATTTCACTGTCTGCTATACTGCCCATGGCTCAAGAAGAGAAGAGTCACATCAATAATTTGAGATAACAGAACCTTAACAAATATTCATTAGGAATAGAGTGTTCTGTGTGCTAGAGGAACCATCTTTTTGATGTTCAGCATCTTTTGAAAAAAAACCTTTTGATTAGGTTTTTTGCCTATTTGGGTAAGTCACTTGGTTTAATTGCTGTACAAAGCATCTTTGCTAACCTGGATTTCGACATTTAACATAAACAATACCTCTGTGGGTTTTCCTATAAATGAATGAACAGATATCAGACAAGTGCCATTTTCCAGATTTAGCTCTGCATTGACATTCAAGAGATTTTTTTTTCTTTTAAGAATCTGATATATTTTAAAAGATGCTCCACTTCTTTTTCATACTCTCTCTGTTAAAAACATTGCTGAGGCATTTTTGCTGCCATTGCTCCTCAGGCAGTGAAGCAGAATTGCACCATAATTAATACCCTACATGTAGTTAAGTGAAAAATATAACACATGTCAGACACAAACGGCCCACCCCACAGATAAGATCTTTCATGTGCATTTTCCCTCTATTTCCAGTTCATCAGACTTTGGCCTATATTAAAAGGAAAGAAATGTTTTTATTTTCCTACAATGCAGCCACTCTAAAGGGCTGAAGTGGAAAATGGAATTGGTCTTGAAGCTGCTTTTATCCTTCTGCCTAATTGTAAGCCATAGTAGAGGTGAAAGCACAGGTCAGGGATGAGGGACACCTTCCGTTTCTCTAATGTGCCACAATTGCAGGACACGATCGTTTGCCACTCTAGTCTCAGTGGTTTTATCGGGAAGAAAGGAAAAGTGCTCTAATGGTGTCTCCCGGGCTTGAGAGTAAAGCTTGTCAAAAAGACAATGCCCTGTCTTCCAAACAAGGAAGGAGACTTTTTATTCTGTTCAGGAAGGGTCTTTATGCTTCCTTATGAACACATGGTTATTTATGTGTGCCCTTTCACTGTCAAAGGTTTAAAGCTTTGACACCAAAGCAAACACAGATAAAGGCACGAGGCCACCTCCTTGAACAAATAAAGGGAGGCAAACAGAAAAATGGGACTTCCCTAAGTTGAGGGGGCAGTTTCTGGAGCACTTCCCCCTACAGCATCACTGTAGGATGTACCTAGTCTTCAACCTTCAAAACTCCTATGGTTTTAAATTTTCTCCTGTTATTTTTTCCCTGGAATCCTTGTCACATATTCTGGCATTGAAAAATTAATGAATAAAGGCATTCTTAAACTTGGCTGCTATACTGCTGTGCATACTGAGACACATCCAGCTATGATCATAATATCAAGTTCTGATGCTTGTGTGTTGGCAGAACCATGTTATTTTAGAATTACAACAGACCTTGGAGATAATCTGGTTCTAGTCAATCATCTTATAACTGAAAAACAATGAAAAAGGGAGACCCTCTAGTGAAAGATTTTCAACGATGTTTGTAACTTCTGAATGTGATTTTTGGAAACATAAACTGAGCTAGGTGATGGCCTTAAGTGGCTCTCAGGGGTTCTTTTGGCAGAAACTTCTCTAAGGCAGAAAGGTGCAAGTACACTAAAAAGGCCCTTGGTCTGAAGCACAATGACTGGAACATGCATTTGTTGATTGAATTAATAAAACAAAGCATGATTCCTGATAGACCGCCTGAAATGGCTAACAATGGAGAGATTCTATTTTGAATGGAGACATTATATTTCCAAGCACTCCTCTGTAAGAGGTAACACATAAAATTAACAGATAACATGGCGGAGCATTATTCTGAGCCTGCTGCTATCAGAATCCACGTTGCTTAGAGTGGTGCTTCCCTAAAACTGTCGGAAGACTGGCATTAATTCACAACAGAGTTTTTTGGGGAAGATTACCCCTGAGCTAACATCTACCACCAATGCTCCTCTTTTGGCAGAGGAAGATTGGCCCAGAGGTACCATCTGTGCCCGTCTTCCTCTATTTTACATGAGGGATGCCTGCCACAGCATGGGTTGGTAAGTAGTGTGCAGGTCCTCACTCAGGATCTGAACCGGCAAACCCCCGGCCACTGAAGCAGAGTGTGTGAAAGTAACCACTGTGCCACAGGTCACCCCTCACAACAGAGCTTTTACCAGTCCAAGGCTGAAGGAAAATTTCATAATATAGATAAAAAGGAAAGAATTTTAAATTCTCTCAGTTTAAAGTATAGTCCTTTTTTCTGAGATGAACTTCTTCCTATATTTCTGATATTAAAATATCTACTGTTTATGAAGTAATCATGCTACTGTATGGTGGGTTTTTTTTCTGTCATCTTTACTTGAAAAAAAAATTGACAACATTATATTTAATTAGCCCATGAGGCCAAAAGTTTGTAATTCTTGACTTCCATATTCTGAGTGGTCTTTGACCTGTTAAGGAAGGGGCTAGTCGGCATGCAGGAAGGCTGTGGCCTCACTGTGGGGGCTGACAACCAAGACACTACCACTGTAGAGAAAAATAGTGGGTCACTATTAGCTGCCACCCTTTGCCACAAAACTGTTGCCTTTGATTGTCCATAGCACACACAATTCCCAGATTATTCCTCTTCTGCTACATCTTATGAAACATCCTTTATCTTCCATACTCTTCATGCCATTCTGAGCAGTGGAGGTTAATGTCCAAGGTGTGAATCAATAGATAATTTTGTGCTGCCTGTCTGACTGGGACAGCCTATGTCTGAATTTCTAATTCCAGCTTCATTACTCAGCATTACTTATGAAACTGCATGAAACTCACTTAGCTTCTTTAAATCTTAGTTGCCTCTAATCTAAGTGGAAGTGATATTAATAACCAATTTATAGGGTTATGGAGAGGACTGAATAACATTATATACATGTTAGTTTCTGGCACATAGTAACCCTCAACAAACGGTAACTTTCTCTCTCTTTATAAGATTATATATAAGTATGTAGATATATATATATAACACACATATAGTGATACTGTCATATATATGTATATAAGACACTATACGTGTCATACATAAGTGCACATATCATATATAAAAGTTGCGTATACTATATATCCTACATAGTATATATGTATTATATATACTGCACACTATGTATACAACTACATAGTATATATGTGCTACATATACTACACTCTATATATACATATAGTATATATATACTACATATGTTTTCCCTACATATATGTCTGTATATGTATATGTGCAAACATAAATGTATATATGTATGTATGTAATGTATATAGATATATGACATGTTAAATGATAATACCAGAAAAATAGTAAATTGTACAGGATTAAAGGAGGGAGAGAGAATGTGACACAAGTATATAAGTATATAGGAAAAGTTTCACAGACTAGTAGGGGTTCTTGCTAAGCCTTGAAGGGTGGAAATCAGGAGAGAGGAATGAAGTAGACACTCAGAGACAGAGGAGACGCTGTAAAATGAGCACAGGAATTGAAGTTGGAGGTCTTACACTTAATAACAAATGGCTGACATTTACTCTTTACTAAATCTTGGCACAGCACGAATAACAAAGAACCTTTTCAAAACTAAGCTCTTCTCAATTACATTAGTGAAAAGTTTAAAAAGATAAACTGATTTTATGCCATAGATGTTTTTTTTTTCCTCCCAAACATTAAAGTCCACAGACCTTAGTATGAATCCAAAAGGCATGTTTTAAGCCCGTGTTATTAAAAGAACAGATGCCATATTCGTTGAAGATTTGTGGTAGTTAGTAATAGACAAATGCACCTGTTTTGCATTTCAATAAGGGCATCCAAGGCACTTTTGCAGGATTTTCTGATTTTTTCATTTAGCTTTTGATATATTAAAAAGCATTTGGAAATGAGCCTTTGAGAATATTTTAGGCTAAAGTGGTAGGATATAGTTAAGGTATTTCCTTGGAGATTGATTAGACTTTTGTTTGAATGATGCTACTTCAAGATCTTTTCTAGAGAGTAATCATAGTGTCAAACTTGATTTTGACTCCATTGTGTGGTGGAATCTTCTTGAATGTTTTCTCACCACTTGTATTTTGTGGGTTATGAAAGACCATCTCTTTCATTATATGTTTAAACAGGTAAAAACTAGGAAATGCATCCTCACCCAACGCTGAACACCCACTCCTCTGCATTAAATACTCATCACTTTTAGAGCATATTCCTTTGCACAGGATCATCTACTAATAGTAATTTGAGGCCAGGAACCTACCACAGGGTCAGTCTACAGAACTCGAAGTTTCAATCATTCTGTTTCAGAATGAACAGCAGCTCTCTTATCTCTCACTCATTTTTATGCAGTTAGCTATAGCTTCTCACCCATTCACTCAAAATTGAACCTCCTGATATGACATATTATTTCTAGCCTTAATTGTATTTTGTATTACTGTCTTCTGGGCTTTTCTACTTGTTATTCTATTATCATTCCAATATTTATTGCCTAAAGCTGAATTTATATGTTCTCCTTTCCAGAATACCACCAACCAAACCAAACCAAGACAAAGAAATAACTCTAACTCTCCATCTTAATTATTCATTTTGTCAATAGAAACATATTTTTCACAGGCTAGAGACCTCAAATTCTTTGCTATTTCCCTCTCCTGTATAGTCCTTGGAAGTGCCTTTCCGATTTCACCTATCCTTCCAATAGCTTTACGCCTCCCTTACGTTTAATCCCTTAGAAGGCATGGTGGATCTTTTGAAGGCACACTCTTCAGCCTGCCTTGCTTAAGTGTTTAGTAACTCTTTCTTCATCCATAGATTCATATTCCTCTGTTTGATTTTAAAGGTCATTTTGTCCTTTTTTCCACCCCATGTATCAACTCAACTTACTCCCTGCCCCAGGCCATCAAGCTCACATACACGAATGCCAAACATCCTACTCCCTTCTTCTGTACACGCCACACTCAGCTTTCTCTCCATTCATTGATTCACACTGTTGATGATCTGGAAACATCCTCCCTTCCCTTCTGCTGTGTGAACATCATGACTCCGTTTGTGGCTAGGTCAAATATCAGGCCAGTTCTACGTCTTTGATGCAGCTTCCTTGAGTAGCCAAGTTCATTTTCATTTCCTCCTTCCTTGAAATTGGTTTGCAAGTAAAGACAGAGACCACAAACGATTACCTAATTGTTCTCTGATTGTTTTATGTACATTATTGAGTTCTGGGACCCATTTTCTAACAGGGAATAGTAAGTACTTATTTTTGCACATAGTAAGTACTGATTTTTTGAGGAGTTGATTGATTATGGCTCTCTTTCAGGACTTAAATACTATATTCAGGTTCTTGGTAACCAGTATTCTCACTCACTCTAAAATAATTTCTATAAAAAATGATTCCTTTAAAAAATTTTTCAGACTACGTTGATCCTTTGAGAAGCAGAAGTGAGTTTCAGCCTGGGTCTAAAAATCATCACATTCTTCCAAAAGTTATATACAAGAAATTCTGAAGAGAGTGCTTTAAAGGCAATGTAATAAAAATTCACATTTAAGCTTTCATCTTTATCCAGATACATCAGTGCTGAAGAGACAAGACCATAAATAGAAAGAGGCCCTGGAGGAAGCAGCTGCAGATGCGAATAAAGAACAATGTAAAGACAGTAAGAAAGGGACTGTGGGACCACATGCGGATCATTTGAATCCAATTTTCAGTTACAGGAGAGCAATTCACGTCACAAATACTTATTGAACACTTATATGAAGAGAACTCGCTGTCCAGGTATTATGGATTGCATAAAATAAAAGATTATGATAGAATGCAACAATAGAGACAAGTATCTATCTATATTTTCAATCAATTTCAATTGATTGAAATTTTTCAATCAATTAATGCAATAGCTACTATTTCTTGGGGACCCACCATGTGCCATGCACTGTGCTTCACATACATCATGACATTTAATAGTCACAGAAATCCCAAGAAGCAGATAGTTTTTCTCCTATTTAAGAGGCTTAGAAAATTTAGTTTTCTTCCCCAAAGTTACACAATAACTGGTGGAAGCCCGATTCGAGCCCAGTTCTGACGGACTTCAAACCCCACCATATATTGCCTCCGGAAGCAGCAGTGAAGGAGTTGCTAACTCTGGGAGATAAGGAAGGCTTCTCAGGGAAGGGGGCCCTTCTCATGTGTTTAGAAGGAACAGTAGTACTCTGGCAGATAGAGGTGGGCGTAGAGGAAGTATTGGAGCAGTTCTAGGCAGGGGCAGCAGCATGAGAGAGAAAGCAAAAAGGCAGGAATCCGTAGACTATATGGGTCCGCTGTTTGGGGGTGGGTGAAGAGAAATTGAACATAAGGGCATATGTTCACAAGACCCATTATAGTTTGAGAGGAAGGAAGTGGAAGGAGAGAGGAGTGAATTTCAGGTTGGGAGCTTCCATTTGTGATTTTATCCTAGGCCCCACAGACATTAGGAATGAGCCTTCTCATAGGGTACTGGTTTGGGTAATTGGGTGGATTGTGAATACAGGAGGAGAAACTGAGCTGAGGGAAATGAACCAAATATAGTCATGCATCACTTAATGATGAGGATATATTTTGAGAAATGTATCATTAGGTGATTTTGTTGTTGTGCGAACATCAGAGTGTATTTACACACCTAGATGGTGCCGTCTACCACACACCTAGGCTATATGATACTAATCTTATGGAACCACCGTTGTATATGTTATCCATAGTTGACCAAAACGTCATTAAGCAGAGCATAACTGTAACTTAGTTTGAGATATGTGTGAGATATCCAGTAATGGTGCCCTCTAGGCATTTGGAAAAAAGGGTTTCGTGTTGCTATTTTTGTCTACCTTTGTTTGTATGTATAATAAAGAATGTGATTCAGGGGCCGGCTCCGTGGCAGAGTGGTTAAGTTTGTGCGCTCTGCTGCGGCGGCCCAGGGTTCGGATCCTGGGAGCGCACATGGCACTGCTCGTCAGACCACGTTGAGGTGGTGTCCCACATCCCACAACTAGAAGGACCTGCAACTAAGATATACAGTTGTGTACAGGGTGGGTTAGGGAGATAAAGCAGAAAAAAAAAAAAAAGATTGGCAACAATTGTTAGCCCAGGTGCCAATCTTTAAAAAAAAAAAAAAAAGAATGTGATTCCAATTTTGATGTTTGACTGATGACAGCTTTCAAGCCCAACTACTTCCCGTACTCCTTCTGCAGCATGTCTAGGTAAGCTGATAAGAAAGCCCAGGGTTCCCTCCTTTGGTATCAGCAGGAAATTCAAACCTTCCAAACTCTGGCCCACACAAGGAACCCTCACCCCAGTCCCCCTTCCAACCAGGATAAAACTCCAAGCCAACTGCCCCTCTCTACTGTCTCTCAAGCCATTTTAGGACTGCTTTGGGTCTTACTCTATTCTCCCAACACAGCTTCATTATGGTCATAATAAACCTTTTTATGCCCTCTTGGAGCATATGTGATGTTATCAATCTTGACGTCCAAACCATATTTTGAAGGGGGAGTCCATGCTGGCTCTGCGTGGTGGAAACAACAGTGTGTTTCTTCAAAAGTATTCTACCATTTCTCTGATGGAGCTTCCACTGATCTTCTACAAAAATTCCTACCTCTTTAAGAGTGTCTTAGTGCTCAGTGCATTGTTCTCTCTTCAGAATATTTTCTGCTGGCTGGGAGAACCATTTTAGAAAGACTGGAACCATCAAGAACCGAGGCTTTGCTGTTCTGTACAACTGTTTTCTGGAATGTTGTGCCCTATTAAGATTTGAAGATTGAAGTTAGGATCTTGAAAACCAATTTCAAGATGAGATGGTGATGAAAGAAGTGGGCATCACCATGATTAGTTTCTTAAATGCACAGGAGTCGAAAAACGTATCTTGGTGTTTGATATTTGATAACATAATCTACACCTCCCGGTGAAATATTTGGTTGAAGTATCACCTCAATTCCTTCCTTGAACTTAATTGGCTGACAGCATTCTTTCACAAGTATCCTTGGCCTTGTTTTTTGTTTGTTTTCTCTTTTTTCCTTATCCACAGGCAATATCTTATGTTAAAGGCTTTTAATATGGTTTTTAATCTTATGTTAATCTCTTAGTGGGAGCTTTATCAATGAAGAAATATTGGAATTTAGTTTCAGCTTGTAAGAGCCAGTAGACCAGGTAAGAAGTGGGGGGAGGGAGAAAAGGGGAGATGTTGGTCAAAGGGGCCAAAGCTTCAGTTCTGCGAGAGGAACAAATTCTGGAGATCTGATGTGCAGCCTGGTGACTGTAGTCAATAATTCTATGTTGTATACTTGGAATTTGCTGAGAGGGTAGTTCTTAAGTGTTTTCACTTAAGTTCTTCCACTCTTGTAATAATTTTAAAATTTATCCATGATGTAATGTGTATCGAAAGTTCATTCCTTTAGAAAAATATTTTTATTTTGTAATAATTTTAGATTTACAGAGAAGTTGCAAAGATAGTACAGTAAGCTCCTTGCACTTTACTCAGCTTCTCCGAATGTTAACATCTCATATAACTGTGGTACATTAGTCAAAACTAAGAAATTAACTTTCTCACAACACCAATGACGAAACTGTACACTTTATTTAGAATTCACCATTTTTCCACTAAATTTTTTGTGCGCAAGAATCCAATCTAGTTAACCACATTGCATTTAATCTTCTCATCTCCTTAGTCTTCTCTGATAGCTGACAATTCTCAGCTTTTTCTTGAGTTTTATGACTGTAAGTTTTTAAGAATACTGGTCAGATATTCTGTAGAAAGTTTATTTCTTTTTATTCCCGAGTTGTGTTCCATTATACAGACACATCACACTTTGTATATCCATTCACCCATTGATGGAATTTTATGCTGTCTCCAGTTTTTGCTATTACAAATAAAGCTATCAAGAACATTCATATACAAGCGCTTGTATGGACATATGCTTACATTTATCTTGAGTAAATATCTATTAATTGGTTAGATGTGGCAAGTGTATGTTTAACTTTTTAAAAATGTGCCAATCTGTTTTCCAAAGTGGTTATATCTGGTTAATGGTTAACATTTCTACCTGTGAAGATGAGTACCTGAGGGTTACTGTAAATATTCAATAAGAACATGATTACCTTTGGACCTTGTTAGCAACACAGACATTGATGAAAAGAAGTTAATCTTGCCAATTTTCTGTTTTCTTGTTTAACCTGAGGGTTGACTCAAGGATCACAAGGATTTATGAGCTTGTTTTACAGAAGAAAGAGAATGCCTTCAAGGAAGTTATGATCACCAGATAACCAGCCTCCAGCTGCCATTGATGCCCAGAAGTCAGATTGCCCAGGGGCTTATCTGGAGTGAAAGAAACATGGACTATCCCTTTGTTTCTCCAAAACTCCTCCTGCCAAGGCCCTTAGCTCTACACAACCCCTTACTTTCTTCTCTTGTGAAGGTGGATTTGAGAGAACCCATCCCCCTGCTTTCTCATGTTGGTCAACATGAATAAACCTTTCTCCATCTCCAAGCACCAATGTCTCAGTGATTGGTTTACTGTGCATTGGGCACATGAACTTGAGATTAAGAGGTTCAGTATCACCAGCAGTGTATGAACCTCCAGTTTCTTCACATCCTTGCTAACACTTGACATCATCAGACTTTAATTTTATCTATTCCAGTAGAGGTGTAATAGTATTTCATTGTGATTTTATTTGCATTTCCCCAATCATTATTAATATTGTGCATCTTTTTATTTGCTTATTTTCCATCTGTCTATCTTCTTTGGTGAAATGTCTATTCAAATCTTTTGCCCATTTATTTTTTATTGGGTTGTTTGTTTTTTATTGTTGCTTTTTGAGATTTCTTTATATATTCTGTATACTAGTCCTTTATCAGATATATGCTTTGCAAATATTTTCTCCCAGTCTGGTTTGTTTTTCATTCTTATAGCTATCTCTTCAACTTCACTTCTGTCTGTATATTTATGTGCCAGTATCACACTGATTTGGTTAGCTTTATCATGTTTTGATATCTGAAGAGGCTTGTCCACTACAACATTCTGTAGTCTCAGAGCATTCTTGGGTTCTCTTTCTAGTTTAATTGCTCACACTAACATTAAAATTAACTTATATATAATTTAAAAATCTTATTGATATTGTTAGTGAGATTATATTACACTTTTGATTTACTTTAGGGAAACTTACATCTTCTTAATCTTGAGCGTTGTTTTCTAATAACACATGTCTCCAATTGTTCAGGTCTTCTTTTCATCTCCTCATAGAGCATTTTAAAGTTTTATTCATATTGATCTTACACATTTTTACATTATGTTTTATTCCTAGGTAATTTATATTTTTTGGATGCTATTGTAATGGCATCTTTTCTTCCAATATATTTTCTTTCTTTTTTTTTTTGGAAGATTAGCCCTCAGCTAACTGTTGCCAATCCTCCTCTTTTTGCTGAGGAAGACTGGCCCTGAGCTAACATCCGTGCTCATCTTCCTCTACTTTATATGTGGGACACCTACCACAACATGGCTTGACGAGCAGTGCCATGTTCCCACCCAGGATCTGAACCAGCGAACTCTGGGCTGCTGAAGAGGAATGTATGCACTTAACCACTGCACCACTGGGCCGGCCCCCAATATATTTTCTAATTTCTTGTTTTTTGCACATATGAGAGGTATCAATTTCTGCATTTTAATTTTTAACCCATCCACTGACTGAATTCTCTTACCTTTTCTAGTAGTTTTTTAGTTGATTCTTTTGAGTTTTCCAGGAAAACAGTTTTACTTTCTTCTTTTCAATTTCTACATCTATAAATCTTTTATCTTCTCTAATTGTGCTATTACTTCCAGGAAAAATATTAAGTAACAGTGGAGATAATGGCCATCATTTCTGTTTTTAATAGACTTGTTTCAAATATTTGACTGCGAAGCATGATACCAGCTTTGAAGTAGAATTAGACATTTTTACCATAACAAAAATATTACTAATTTTTAACTTTCTGCTAAAATGCATGGTTTTGGGGTGGAAGAGAGAAGAGTAATCTGGGTCATTGTGCAGTTTCTTCTCAGAACAAGTACAGGGGACCAGCCCTGTGGCCAAGTGGTTAAGTTTGCGTGCTACACTTTGGTGGCCCAGGGTTTCACTGGTTGGGATCCTGGGTGCGGGTCTAGCACCACTCATCAAGCCATGCTAAGGAGGTGTCTCATGCAGCAGAACTAGAAAGATCTGCAACTAAAATATACAACTATGTACTGGGGCTCTTTGGGGAGAAGAAGAAAAAGAAAAGAGGAAGATTGGTAACAGATGTTAACTCAGGACCAATCTTAAAAAAATAAATAAATACAAAAGAACAAGCACACAAAATCTGTTATTTGTTGTTGTTGTTATTGAGGAGATAGTTTTTTCTTCAGTTTTTGGCATTCAAGAGTTGTAGCTTACACCAAAACTCTTTAAATCACAATATCTCCCATCATCTCTCCTTCACTGTGCTTTTATTCAACAGCCCCTTCACCTGGGGACTGGGTTGTAGACTATAGGAATGACATGTGGTCATGAGTTCTGCTTCAGTCTCACCTTTCCTGATGCTCTGTGCTATCACATTGGAACCTCCAGTGACATTTCTTGCTACACTCATGCTGGCTTATGACTCTACGTCACAGCATTCAAATCAGTGGATAGCTAGAGGTTCTTATTTTGGGCTATCTAAAAGTCTAAGTTGCATGTGTTGGTTTTCAGTTTCAGGCTTCATCTTCTTAGTTAGATGTGCTTTTCAGAATGAGGTTTGGAGTTCCAGCAAATGACTTATAAACCTTATTCATAGTATTTTTTTCTTTAGTTTTTATACTCTGTAGGTGTTCTCTGGGTATAGGATGAAGAGACTACATTTGTCTATATTTATTCTCTTATTTTGATTCAGAAATCTCTTGGATTAATTTTCAGGTAAGTAAAATGTACATGTTGCCCTTCAGAATAGTTACTTTAAAAGAGAATGTGCTAATACTAATGATGTCTATATTTTGCAAAGGCTTTTACAAAACCCCTCCTTTGGAAACAAGTTGAGGATTAACTTTTGTGACATATAAAATCTACCCAATTACTTAACAATCACACTGTAGTTTTTAATGTAAAATGATCCCACTTAAACATATGCCTCACTCTTCAGTCACTGAATAATTCTAGACCATATTTGAAAATTAAATTAATCACCAAACGCTGAAAACTTAACACTATTAAAAGATTTTCAAATAAATATCTGAAGTAGTCTCCTTCTTTGCTTTTTTCCTTAGACAGCTCAAAAGGTATACTGCTTTTTTATTTTCCCTCTGGGTACAACTGTTTCCCTTAGAATTAAAGTTAGGCATATTTATCCATTCCATTTTTATGAGTTATTCCGTTTCATGAATATTTTCTGAGTTAGAAACTTGTCACTTACCTTTAAAAATTTTTCAATATTTTCAATTTTACAAACTATTTCATCACAGAGCTGTATTGAGGGTAGTTTATAGATGATACATGAAAAAGGTCCCTAATGGTAAATAAGTTTGGGCACTACAGACAAACAAAGTTAAGCAAATTTCTTTGTTTGAGTACTGCTGAGGGTCTTTTAAATGCTAATATGCACTGGGAATATCCAAGACATACATAGCGCACAGCATTTCCCAGATCAGGCTGGCTAACTGGGTTTTCTCCTTCCTTTTTTATCATTTAGTTTCCATCCTTCCCAAAGTGTGTAATATTCAAGTGCATTAATATATAATGCAGCAAAGATATCTCTTGTCCTTCTTCTCTATTCGTTTCCTTCTCTTATATTAAATCATGATCTAGTACAGAAACTCAGTGCAGAGATAGAGAGACACAAATAGATGCTAAAGCACACTGAAAATTCACATCGGCTTCTTTAACGTTTTTTTAAAATTGCTCTATAATGCAAATTTGCTCCTACCTCTCTTCTGCTTAAAACCCCTCAGTAGCTATTTATTACTAAAAGAATGAATTCTATGTTTGCCTTTTGTATTTCTGGACTCATCTACCACAATAACTCATGTGCCCTGAATGTTCCAGCAGCACCAGACAGCTTGCAGATCACCTAACAGGCCAAATATGCCAGGCTGCTCTGGTATGACCATGTGAGGAGCTCCGTGGACCTGCTCTACAGTGAAACTGGTGAAAAATTTTTAAAAATCATTTTAAAGGCTCTAAAATGGCCCTAAGGGAAAACAGCAAATGAAGAAACATTTATTTATGAAAACTCAGTAAGAAAAGCATGAGTCTGTGGTATTTGAGCCAAGACTTCTCTCTTCTCCCTCCTCTCAGCTTGGTGAGGCAGACACTCCATTCCAGACTTGTGCAGCTGAGATTAAAGGGCTCTCTCATTCCAGCACCAGTCAAAGGGCTTTCTTCTGGGGAGGAACAGGACATGAGTATTTCTCATCCTGCCCCCAGCTACTTATTACCAAGATTAAGTTTCAAATGAGTCTGGTTGTGAGGTGGGGGCTCCCTTCTGCCCAGTCACCACTCATGCAATGAAGGCTCTACCTAGGGCAAAGAACTGCTGACAATATCGGGGTATCCATCACTGTTGCCCTGGCTCCAAGGAGATGCAAGCTGAGAAGAACTCAGGCTACTGGTACCTCTCTTTCCCCACTGAGTACTCAGCTCCTAAAGTGGGAATGTTGCTCAGAGAAAAAGAAAAGGGCAGAAAAAGTATTCTAAGAAATAATGGTTGAAAACTCCCTAAATTTATTGAAAAACATTGACCTACACATCCAAGAAGTTCAACAATTCTAAGGAGGATAAACAAACTTCAAGCAGGATTTATAAACAGACATATCATGGTAAAATTGCTATAAGTCAAAAATGGAGAGAAAATCTTGAAAGCAGCAAAAGAAAAATGACTTGTCACTTATCAGAGAACCCCAATATGATTAACAGCTAATTTCCCAGCAGAAACAATGGAGGCCTGAAGGCAGTGGGGTAACATATTCCAAGTGCTCAAAAAAATCCCATCAAAGCTGCTGACCACGAATCCTATAAAGAACAAGGCTATCTTTAAAAAATGAAGGCTAGAGCAAGGCATTCCCAGATAAAGAAAACAGAAAGAATTTATTGCTAGCAGGCCTGTCATATAAAGAATCCTAAAGGAAGTTCTTTAGGCTAAAAGCAAGCCACTCCAAATGGTAATTTGAATCCATCCACAGAAAAACAAAGAATAGAGTAAAGGTAATTGTAATTATAAAAGACAGCATAAATGGATATTTTTCTCCTTTCTTCTCTCAACTGACCTAAAAAGCGATTATATAAGATAATATATATATATATATATGTGTATATATATATAAAATATACAGTTGAGCCAATACCATACAGAAACGTAATGTATTTGCCAATAGCAGCACAAAGGAGGGGGGCAATTGAAGCTATAATGGGCTAAGAAATGACTACAGATGGCAAAGTAATAATCAGAACAATGTATTATTGGGTTTGTAACATTAATTGATATAATATGTATAACAAGAATATGACAAAAAGGAGGAAGAAGGAATAGAGCATGGAGAAAGGTTTCTATGTGTCAGTTCAATTAAGCCAGTCTAAAGCTGAAGCTGATTCTGATAAGTAAGATGTATATGGTAAACACTACAACAACAACTTAAAAAAAAACCCAAAACAAAAACATAACCTGAAAAGAATATTTTAAAAAATCATTTAAGAAATTAAAATGATACATTAGAAAATATTCGTTTAATGCAAAGAAAATAAAGGAAAAATAGAGGCACAAAAAGTAAAATGGCAGATATAAATTCAACTATATCAATATCTATATAAGTGGATTAAATAATCCATCAAAAGGCAGAGATTGTCAGACTAGACAAATATGCTAAGCTGTTTCACACCTGCATGTATATAAAACTCTACCTCAAATGTCCACCTTGTTCACCTCCCTCACATCATTCAAGATATAATAACAAGAAAGCCTATCCCTGGCATTTGCCTGGCCTAGGGAAAAAGTTGAAATGGAGATCTAAATGTCATATTAAATAGTTATTAAATATTTTTAAAAGATGAATATTATTATTATAAAGTATAATATTATAACATAATAATAATATAATAATAATATAATATAATATTATTTAATATTAAGTTAGAAACGAGGATGACAAATTGTCAGATAAAATATGACCTATCTTCCAACCATCATAACAACCTAGATTTGAATTTAAAATTCTTGAATTTCTTAGAGTTCCATTCCAGAATAGCAGTAAGACAAGACTCATCCCCCAGTCCCTGGTTCTTGGCTTCTCATTCCCAGGACAGGTTTTGGGGCGTCTCAGGCCCAGCCTCCTTTCTCTTTCCATCCCTGGTCCCATCCCACATTACAAAGGATGTAACCAGAGCCCCATCTTCAAGCCCTGTTTCCTGCTTTCCTGCACACAGTTGCCTCTTGCCACTCCGTGTGCCATACAAGCTGTCATGACCATTCTCTGGAAAGTAGTACCGCTGAAGATAACCACCTAGGCTCTGGAACTGTATGGGATGACGTGGACAGAGTGTTAAAGGGTTCAGTGCACTTGAAGCCTGCGAGTTATGTCTCCATGTGCCCTATTATTTTAGTCCTACAGCCTTCTCGTCCTGTGAGGTTGGATATGCCTATGAGGGAAGAATATGAACATCTCAAAGCACAGCACCAAGGAAAGGAGCACATCTTACCCTGGTAAAAGGATACTGATAATATGTTACCTGAATCAGTCTTAGGATCCTACAAGTTTCAGCCTAGGTGACATGAAAAGAATACATAGTGCACTTGATAAAGGCAATTTGTAATTCTCATCTTTCGATCTTTGGTGCTCCTTTTAGAACATTAAAAAGGTTCAATTGACAACACACACCTCTTAACATTTCTTTCATTGTTCCAACTGATAGTCAAATCTCTTACATACTACAGCTGTGCCTAGACCTTTCTTTCGTCACTCCTCATTTTCAACTCTCAGTTGAAAACTCTTCCTCTTAATTCTGCTTTTTCCTTATGCGTCTACTAATTTTTCTTTTTCTTCAGGAGCCTTCTCTCTTTTTTTTCGTTCTTTCTCTACAAAGTACTGAAATTATCACAACAAGGTCTAAGAGATATTAATAAGGGGGGAAATCTGAACAAATATTCTAGATATTTCCCTGGGATAAGCGTAGAAGTGTGGGTAACCAGGTTATTAAAACTAATTTAGGAGTCATCTTGGGCCCTCATTTCCTTTTACCTTGAATATCTGGTAAAGTACAACATCTTGATGATTTGGCCTTCTAAATGATGAAACATATATTCAAGAGTTTCAGGAAGAAATACTGTCATATAAAATCATAGTTAACCTTAGCAAGAGCAATTTCAATGGAGTGGTGTAAGTGGAAGACAGTGCAGTGTTGAGTAATGTGCAGAAGGATGAGAAAGCGGAGAAGAGTAGGTGAATGTAGACAACATTTTTGAAAAGTTGCATGAACAGTATAGGAGAATAAATAAAAGTATAAGTGAATGAATTAATGTACTAACTGTGTTGTGCCTTATTATAATTATAGAATGTTTTACTTCCAGAGGCAACTTTACCAGTTATATTAAGCTTATTGAATTCTTATTGAGGACGTATGTGCCAAAATTCTGGATTTCCAGGAATAATATCCTCAGTCCAAGTCATGAAATAGCTTTTTAAAATTTTTATTTTTTTATTTATTTTTGGGGGAAGATTAGCCCTGAGCTAACATCTGTTGCCAATTCTCCTCTTTTTGCTGAGGAGTATTGGCCCTGAGCTAACATCTGTGCCAATCTTCCTCTATTTTATATGTGAGACGCCTGCCACAGTATGGCTTGATAAGCAGTGCATAGGTCCATGCCTGGGATCCAAACTGGCGATCCCCGGGCCGCCCAAGCAGAGCACATGAACCTAACTGCTATGCCACTGGGCCAGCCCCGTGAATTTGCTTTTTAAGCCTCCAGTTTGGAATTATAGTTTTTTTTGAACAGACTAGCAACTTTATGAAGTGCTTATA
The DNA here is from genome assembly GCF_037783145.1 of Equus przewalskii. Taxonomy (NCBI): domain Eukaryota; kingdom Metazoa; phylum Chordata; class Mammalia; order Perissodactyla; family Equidae; genus Equus; species Equus przewalskii. Next base: position 80,073,965 of record NC_091834.1, read on the forward strand.
GGGAGGTTAAAGCATCAAGTGGGTATTTTACGTAATAATAACCTTTATGATCTCCTTCAGTTCTGAGATTCTACTATTTTATGGTTTAAATGGTCATTCAGGCGTAGAATCAATTTTGCTACCAAAATTTATTGTCATGCTAATCACATTCCCAAGTCATAAAGTGGTAATACTGTTGCCTGATTTACAGACTATCTAGGTTTGTTTTACTTGATTGAATATATTTCATAAAGTGGAGTTTAAGAGTTCTAGTTTAGAAGCTTTAGACTTGGATACCTGAAAGAAAATTCCAGACTGTCTAAAAGTATCGTATAGTTCTTGGTCTTTAAAAAGCTTACATTGCATCAAGTTCTGCGGCAGACAAGATTATATTGCTTGAAACATTACATTAACAATGCATGAAACATTTAAGTCAGTAATTTTTGAACTTTTAAAAGTAGCACAGTTCTTTCTCAATTAAACATTATGTCATATCCTAATACATTTAGGAGGTAAAAGAGGAACTGTTCTAGTTAAGGCAGGGGAAATGGGCCCAGAGACCTTCCCACTTCACTCTATCATTTAAACTTTCCCTCTAAACACACAGTCACACTATATACACAAAGCATACACATATTCACACACACACCTCTCAAGGTTCTGTAGAACATCATTTGAAAATAACCAATTAACACTAAGTAAACAATGCAAGATAATTTGTGATTAACTCCCCAAATAAATGGTATCTTTCAGAGATGGAGGCATAGGAACATTCTATGGAATGTATATAAGTTATCTATTGCTGTGTAACAAATTGTCCCAAAACACAGGGGCTTAAAATAACATTTATCATCTTACAGTTTCTGTGGGTCTGGAATCTGAGCATAATTTAGTTGGGTCCTCTAAATCAAGGTCAAGTCTCTTAGAAGGCTCCAGGTTATAGGCAGGCCTGTAGTCATCTCAAGCTTCTGTTGGTGCAGGATGTGCTTACAAATTTTCTCTGTGGTTTTTGATAGAATTCAGTTCACTGCAGGCTCTTAGATTGAGGACTTCAATTCTTCTCTGACAGTGGGCTGGGGGCCACCCTCAGTTGTCTGTCATTTGGGCACATAGACAGCTCAGAACTCGGCAGGTGGTTTCATCAGGGCAAGGGATAGGGCAAAGGAGTATGAACAAGATGCAAGTCACAGTCTCAAGGAATATAAAAAGATTTATACATTTATAATCAATATTACTTAAGCTCTTAAACCTGAGAAATGTTTTTCTAGTTATACTGAATCAGATGTTTGGTTCTTTAAAAGTTTTTAGAACTTTTCTTCTCTTAAACTTTTTTTCTCGAGAAACTTAATGACCATTAGCATTTATTTTTTAAATACCGCATTTCAAATGCCTAAGTTTATGAAATATTCCATAATCTCAAGTGTGTTTTTGGGAAGAGAAGCAGGGAGTTAATTGGACACGTGATGATGTCTCCAGACAAAACTTAACATCCTGATGTCTTTAAGATTAACCACATTGCTCTGTGTGAAGGCATAGTTGATGACTTTACTCCTGCCACAACATTGAGCTCCACGATCACAGACAGATGAAGAGTCAGAAGCAATGTCAGAGGTACTTGTCACTTCAGAACAAATTACCTCAAAACCAGAAAACCAGTTGCTGTGAATTGTATGTTGATATGGCATTTAGTTAATGTGGAATGAGCAGCTGTGAGAAAGAGGATAGGTGATACGAAGTGATCTATACGAACATCATGCAAACAAGGCACATTTTGAAAGTGAGCTTTCTCCTGCATATCTCTTACTCAGTTCTACCCAAAGGAATTCTAAATGCAAGATGATGGAATTCTTTCAGAAGCGCTTCAGTAATTGTGCCTCATTTTCTCAAGGAGACAGAGAGCAAAGACAGAAAGTTGTATTTTCCTAAAATAAAGAAAAGAAAACCCCCGATAAATTAAGGTTTTGCTGCTTCTTATCTAATATTGCCCTAGAAACATCTGGAGTCACAAAGCTGGAAAGTATTGCTAGGCTTTAAAAGAGTTTTGCCTCTCAGAGAAGGAGTCTTTTTAAGAACAGGAAAGACGAGGGATGAGGAAAATCCAAAGCACAGGACTCCTCAGGCTGCCTCATGTCCCCAAGAGCTCTTCTCATGTTGTATGCGACCAGCCCACAAATTTTATCTGAAACACTCTAATCCCACTTTTTATCTGAGTTTACATCCTGTTTTCCTCAATTTAGGTCCTTATAATTCCATCATTCATCCCAAATACATCCTGGCTACTACTGATTCCACAGGCATGCTGCTGCTACCTTAATGGACGAAGCCCCACACTCCTCTGGCTGGAGACCACGTCACTGCTTCCTCTTTGCTACACCCATCACATAACACCCACTCCACCACCATCCACATCACGTCAAGGGCTCTCCAGTGGCTTTCTGCGGGATTCTCCAGAGATCATTGCAGCTCCTTATATCTGCACCATACTGAAAATTGCCCAACTATGAAGGCTATTTCCCTGTAAGCCTGCTCTGCCAAGGACCAAATGAAGTCCCCTAAAAGAGTTCTCCATTTTTACCCTCCTTTGGAAAACTGACAACAAACTTTCATAGTCACTCTACTAATTTTGCCAGTGATGTATCTTCCCAGCTCTCTAAAATCTCCTTGCTTGAGAAGGCAAGGCCATTAAATGTTACAACTTTTTTGTCCCTCCCTGTGTGTACAAGGTTCAAGATCCTGTTTGGGGTGAGACTGGGGAAATGATTTTAACTTTGTGTACAATCACTTTCTAAGGCATGGCCCTCTAGTTGTTGGGATAGGGGACATGCCAGTATTCCCACCAATCTCTGGGTTCTGTGTATCTTACACTACAATTACCTAAATTCTCTTGGAGAAGAGTCCAATTTTAAGTTACTAAAATCATGCTTCCTACTGTCCTCAGAGTCCTACAATGACACTGCTTGTACAATTAATTCCTAGAGGATTAAGTCACCCAGGCATCTTCTATAAGCCTTAATGTCTCTCTTTCATCTTAAAGAATAAACCTACAGAATTAAAAACTATATTGAGTGGTTCAGGCAATTAGAAAATGCTGGGAGATGAAAAAGGAGTTTGAGAAGGGAGTTGAACATGAGCTGTAGCCAATAGGAAAACGTCATGGTCAAGGTGAGGCTTGAGATATGCTTCAAAGGAAGAGAAGCTGAATGGGAATAGCATAGGGACAGGCAGGAGGGATAAATAAGCATATACATCCATGTGATTTGGGTCCCCAATTATAGGCTAAAAACACTGATCCTGCCAATTTGTAATAAAAAGAAAATTTTCTGTTGTTGTTCTTAGATAATTAATGGCTTTACAATTATGCAGTTTGTTTACATTGTTGAGTTGAACACTTCATAGTAAGAGAAGATAAAATTAGTTCATGGGGCTGGAGCCATGGCCAAGTGGTTAAGTTCACACACTCTGCTTCAGCGGCCTGGGGTTCGCTGGTTTGGATCCTGGGCGTGGACCTACACACTGCCCATCAAGCCGTACTGTGGCAGCATCCCACATAGAAGAACTAGAATGACTTACAACTAGGATATACAACTATGTACTGGGGTTTTGGGGAGAAAAAAAAAGAGGAAGATTGGCAACAGATGTTAGCCTAGGGCCAATCTTCCTCAAAAAAACAAAGTTAGTTCATGACTCAAGATACTAATTTAAAGGGAAATTCGATCTTTTTCTATACTTCTTGTTGTTATGGTTTTTGAAAGCCGTATCCAAACAATTAAAAAGAAAAAAAAAGTTTAGAAGGGAAGACACGATGTTTTTACCTATTCTTTCCACTTGTAGGTATATATAATTTTTGACACTCTATTAGTCAGGGTTCTTCAGAGGAGCAGACCAACAGGATGTGTATACATATGTATATACAGAAAGAGAGAGAGAGATTTATTTTAAGGAATTGGCTCATGTGATTATGGAGGCTGCAAGTCCAAAATCTGCAGGATGGGCCGGCAGGCTGTAGACCCAGGGATGAGCCAATGTTGCAGTTCAAGTCCAGCAGCTGTCTCCTGCAGAACTCACTCTCCTTTGGTGAAGTTGTCTTTTTGTTCTATTCAAGCCTTCAACTGACTAGATGAGGCCCTCCCACATTATGGAGGGCAATCTGCTTTACTCAAAGCCCACTTATTTAAATGTTAATCTTATCTAAAAACATCTTCACAGAAAAATCCAGAAGGACGTTTGACTGCATATCTGGGTTTGGTGGCTCAGCCAAGTTGACATATAAAATTAACCATCACTGACACTCAGTTTTTTTTCCTATGATCCTAGCGACAGTGGATAAGCCACTCATTCAGTCTTTCCAGCCCTGTCTTTTATAAAATGAGGAGAGAGGATTTCTAAGTTCCTTTTCATTCCAATCTCACAATATCCTTTTCCCTAATGTAGTGTCTTTCTCATTTTTCTATCCTTCTGCCCCACAAATATATTTTTATAGATATATAACTATACAAGCAGAAGCAATTGATGATTAATTGATCCATGACACCAATAATTGCCTATTTTTTCTCTGTAAAGATAGCATTCCCATACATGGTTATAAGAATATTTGAACCAAATTGCTCTTTACTAGTGCTGACAGGTTTGAGCTCTGTCATCCTCATTTTCTCAGCTGGTTTAACACATGATAAGAAAACTTGCTATTATTTCAGTGTGGACTGTGCCCTTAGGACAAAGGTAACTGGCTTCTGGGGATTTAATGACTTTATTCACATTAGAAATGTGCTCTCTAATCAACCAAGCCAACTAGGCTAATCATCTAAGGTTTCGTCTGCAGAGCTAACTCACTAGGATCCATGAGGAAACGTCTTGCTAGTTAAAATACCAAACGCAAATGGCAAAATGATGTTAAACAGACCCAATTAAGATTTCCAATTTAAGGCTTGGTTAATACATGCAAAGTTACTGGGAGGGCTTGGCTTTCTAGAAGGATGGAAAAGTGGGGTGTTAAGAAGTATAGGCTTATTAAAAGTTCGCCATTACTGATACATAGCTGTACCTTTCTAGTGTATGCAAATAAGTTTCTACTGTCAGAAATGGTCATAATCAGAATTTTAAGAAATAAAGTAAAACCTTCTTCGCAGAGTGCAGTGGCGCTCCAGAAGACTTGGTCAGTGATGCATAAGTACTTGGCTCTGGAGATTTCCCTAAGACTCAGCCCTGTGTGGACATCCTTGGATTCTCTGTCTTCAAAAACAGCTTAATTGCCATAGAGGGGAGGCATGTGAAGCAGCTTAAATGAGACCATTTCTAAAAACAGTTTATCAATTGACACAGATAAACCAGATATTTTAGAGAAGACTGATGTGGCCACACCCACAATACACCCTTAAGAAAATTACTATGACATGGACAGTTTCCAGTAGAAAATAATTTAAAAATGGATATGCTTTAATTTCATAAATAAGGAAATCCAGGCTCCAGTCATTATAGAATTAATTTAGCTAACTTTAACTAAATGGTCTATATGATAGTTTTGAAAGATGTATGGAAAGAGTCTTCTGTTGAAGCCATTTATCACAGAGCATTAGAAAATTCTAAAAGTGTACCTAAAATTGACTTAGCAAAACTCAGGAGGCTTAAGTAAAACTGATTCTAAAGAATAAATGGATGGGTTAAGAACATCACGTCAAATGTGTTTTATGCTGTTAGAGAATAAATCTTCACAATGCAACTGTAGTCTCTGAAACATACTCATTTCTGTAAAAAAATATATATATATATATAATGTGTGTGTGCGCTGCAAACACACTCTTTGATAAGGGCAGCAACATCAAATATACTCACAGCAAGAACTGTGTTTGAGCTATCAAAATTCCCCTGTTTAACCTAACATTGCTTTTGAGTCTGAAAATTTTCTTAATACGTCCTACGGATAACAGGCATTTTACAGTCTATATGCAAAGTGAGTATTCAGTTAGCTGGTGTGTAACATGTGTTAGTTATCTAACAGATCTGGCTAAATAAATTCTCATATATTATCTAAACATTGATTTGTTTCCCTGGAAAGTTATGTCCATATGATCACCAAAAATTTCTTTAAATCCAATCCAATGAGCATTTTTAGTTTTTTTCCCTCCAATAACAAATGGACAAATAAGTGCCTAAACTGACTACAGCACTAGTGACTGCTCTCTGTAGGATGCCGCTTGAAGTTGTCTTGAAGTTCAACTTCCGCATAGGCATCTAGTGATGCCCTCATTTTTGTGAGTGTATTTGTGTCACTCTCCCTCCAGGTTTCTTCTTTCTGTAATGAACTGCAGGGGTTTCTTTTCCCCTAGATTAGGTGACCTCTGCATTCCTTCCCTTTGGAACCTCGTCTCTTACGTGGATTCAGAAATACAGAAATGACTCCTTCATCCAGCTCTGTTATCCTGATAAGCTATACTCTCTTGAGTGCCACATGTTTTGCTCTCTATATGACTTTACGCACATATGCTCAGCTATAACTGAAAAAGGTATATTGACAACCAATAAAGAAAATCCAGACTTACAACAAATAATTGGTTAGTATTTCTTATATTTCAAAACTCTGCTGCAGTATCCTTTAACTATGGAATTTCCACAGCAATTTGTTTTCATTTCTATCATTTCATTCACTCATCAATAAATTTCCTAACACCTTAATTAGGAACTTACTTATCACCAACTCTCTATATAGAATCATAGATACAAAGTTTTAGGAACTTGTAAAAATTAAAGATAAATAATAATGATAATTCAATAATTTGCTAATTAAGAAGTACTCTCCGACATCACAATAACTACTTCGATTTTCTCTGTGCAGTGCACAAAATGAGGATAAGAAACAAGGTGAAGTTGGCTTTTTTACGTAAGAAGGTAACTCATGTCTTACAGCTAGCACAGGGAATTGGCAGAAAGGGCCGATGATAAAGACTGACTCATCATAATGGAAGCTGATAAATCACTGGCTGATTCCTGGGAATGTAATACAAGCTCCTTTAATGGAAAGGGAAGAGCTGTATTTTATCTCTTCTACTTCATCTTGTCCCATTCTTGAACTTACTCCCTCTGCTCCAGCAATACCTTCCGACAGTTCCTCATAGCGTCCAAGCGCCTTCTTGCCTTAGGGTGTTTGCACTTTCTATTCCCTCTGAGTGAATCACCGTTCCTCCCCACTCCTCACCTGGAGAATTCTCACCCATACTTCCGGAAGGCTTTTACTCATCCTTCCAAGCTAAGTGAAGTCCATCTTATTCTTCTCTTTCATTGCATCCAGTTTTTTCCCACTTTAGCTTTTTCTAAAACATCATATATTTCTCTGGGTGTTTATATTCCTCTAAACTGCAAATTCCTTAAAGCCAGGGAAAGTCTTTTACCTTTATAACTGTAGTGCCTAACACATTGTAATTGCTCAGTAAGTATTTATTGAACGAATGAAAAAGTTGATAATCATGGAAATTTCAACTCTCCAAATAGCTCTTGCAAAATGGTTAAAGTGGAACACAGGATAAAATCTTGACTCCCTTTTCTGACAACATCATTCCTCAAAGAGTAGGTGAAACAACATAGGGAGCCACCTTCCTTGATTTAGATATGATGAGCAAGTACTTTTTAGTGATAAGAACCTTGGAGAATATAGTAATAGAAAAGAAGAGACTATTAAACATTGTTATAAAAGTATATTCACAGGGGCCAGCCCTGTGATATAGAGGTTAAGTTTGGTGTGCTTGCTTCAGCAGCCCAGGTTCACAGGTTCAGATCCTGGGCACGGACCTACACCACTGGTCAGCCATGCTATGGTGGTGACTCATATATAAAGTGGAGGAAGATTGGCATAGATGTTAGCTCAGGGCTGATCATCCTCAAGCAAAAAAAGTAAAGAGGAGGATTGTCAACAAATTTTAGCTCAGGGCTAATCTTCCTCAGCAAAAAAAAAAAAAAAAAAAAAAGCATATTCACAGATTTATCTGTAGAATGGGAACAAGACCCATCCTGCTTATATTCTGGATTCTCTCTGAAGGTCAAATAGGTTAGGTCTATCAGAAAACACTAGAGACTGTAAAGCCTTCGACAACTATAAGATGGTAGTAATAATATGCCAGTTTTGGGAGATGATATTTCCTATATTCAAATAAATAGATATAAACCAAATAAGGAAAAGGGCCTCTAAAAAATACGTCAAGCAGATTTAGGCACTTTATTTTAACTCTAAAATAATAAATGCTAAGTATAAAAATGTATACAATTAAGATAAAAAGAGAAGAAAATAAAATTTCCCTTAATTTTATCCCTTGGAGATAACCATTTTTAACACTTTGTAGATATTTTGACATTTAATTTTTGTTTTTATTAACAAAAATGGTGTAATTTTATAAAGCTGCTTTGTAATTTTTTCACCTAATGATAAAATTCTTAATGAATGAATGGATGCTGAGCTCCTCATTCATTCTCACATCTGTTCACTGATACAGTAATTAGCTACTGAGCATCTACTCTATGCAAAGTAGCATGTCTGGCACAGGGAAGACAGTGGTGGTCAGGACAGAAAATAACCGAAAATTACTGTGTTAAACATTTCGTTCTGGTATTGATAAATGCTGGGGGATGGGACCACGCTGCGAGTGCATTTAGTAAAGTGTCTCACTGTTGGGGACTGGCAGGTCAGGGAGGCATATTTTGAGCTGGGCTTTGAAAGACGAGGAGGAGTTAACTAAGCAAACAACCAAAAAGCTGACATCTGCAAAGACCTTACTGGTGGAAAGTACATGAAAATAAAGTGATTTTTGGATAGGAACAGAGGTTGGAGCATCATTAAAAAGTGAAATTCTGAACATACTCTTGAAATTATTCCAATTAAGGAGAAAAAAAAAAAAAACAGATGAGAAGCATTAAAGAAACCAAAGAACAGGAAGTTTTTTCACACTCAGATTTTAGAAGAATACCTAAAAACTATGAAAGAAAAGGCATAGAATTAAAAAGTCTTATTCAAGATGGTGTTCTAGTGGTTAAGATTCAGTGCTCTCACTGCCAAGGCCCGGGTTCATTTATGGTCAGGAAACCACACCACGCATCTGTTGATTGTCATACTGTGGTGGCTGCATGTTGCTGTGATGCTGAAAGCTATGCCACTGGTATTTCACATATCAGCAGGGTCATCCATGGTGGACAGGCTTCAGCAGAACTTTCAAACTAAGACAAACTAACAAGAGGGACCTGGCCACCACTTCCAAAAAATTGGCCATGAAAACCCTATGAATAGCAGCAGAGGCTTGTCTGATATGGCAGTAGAAGGTGAGAGGATGGTACAAAAAGACAAGGCAGGGTTCCCTCGGCTGTACACAAAGTCTCTAGGAGTTGGAATTGATTTTGTGGCAGTAATAACAAATTACTCAAGGAGCAATTCAAATGTCCGACAACTTGGGCCACCTTCTCTGATCTTAAATAATTCAGTTGAGATATCAGGTTGAGCTTGATATAGTACAGTAATTCCCTGCCTATTGGAAATATATCCTGACGGACTCATTGCATAGACCCTATGAACCCCAAGGCATGTACCACACACTGCCTTCATAGATGTATTTCTCTGAATTACTTTTCACTTGTATGTAGATGGATGTTATGCTTAGTAAAATGCAAGGACTTTTAAAAGCACACTTTACCTTACAACTATCCCATCCTCTTCTCTGAGTTATGTCACCAATCCGTAGGCCACTCCCCTCTCTTATGCTTAGTTCCAGGCTCATTGTCATGCTTTCCAATTTTATCTGTCATGATCCTTAACGAAATTTAATCTCCATATAGAGAATCCTTTTAATGTCCTAATCCCTTGGTTACTTGACCTACCTTTCCCCAGTGATCATATCCTTCATCTCAACACTGCCATTCACTCTTTATCCTTACCAATAACCAAATGTCAATCAATCTCAAACTCTCAGATCCTTCCATGATGGAGAGATCTCCACAGATACACTATTCCCTTTTGGAATATTTTTAAGAATTAATAAACATATACATTTAAGTTTATGTAGTGATTTATGACTTATAAAACATCCTCTCCTGCATTATCCCTTAGATCTTTCACTAGACATCTTTCTTGCAGTCCCTTTTGCAATCCTGATAACTGATGACGCTGATGTTTTAATTCATATCTCTGGATCCTAATGATGTTAGATGGCCTATAAGATCACTAGAACCTTACTCATATATCGAAACTTAGAGAAAAAATTTTCTGGGTATTCCATGGGAGCCACAAGAAACAACATTTTTGCCAGAAAATCATGCAAAAATTAGACTTTTCTGCCTATTTAAGTGTAGAGATAAACCAAAGAAAGCGTAGAAGAGAGGGGGTCTTGAAAAGTAAGAAGACTATAATTATAACAGATGACACATATATTGCTAGACCTTTTTTTGTGATTTTGTGATAAGCAGTTAATATTTTGCTACTAAACTTGTTATACTGTTTTGTAAACGTTAAGACATGACTCAAAGTGCCGAACTTCTGTTCTGCAATCTCACTGGTTTAGAGCCAGAAAACTTTTAATTCACAGAGTTAGGCATTTAATAGATTCTCCATAAATGTTGATTAGTTGGCTGATTTTTTTCAAGATTCAGCTGTTTCAATAACAAATGTCAAAACAGGATATTGCATAAATTAATTCCTGCATAAGGAATGAAGTTTAATTCTAATGGCAAAGAGATGTCCTGAAACTCAAGAAAACATTGAAGTTGAGTGTATGTGTGTGTCTTCTTTCTAAGGCACAGGCTGATATTGTTTCAGTGCCAGTCTGCTAGCAATTGACTCATTCATTCATTCATTCATTCATTCATGTACCACATGTTTATTGGAACCTTACTTTTTCCCAGGCACTGAGCTAAGTTCTTGGGATATAAAGATGCAAAGAGACATTCTTAGCTTCCAGTCTAGGGTGGTTGGGAGGCAGACAATTCAAGCAGGAATGGCAGCACAGAGCTATTACTCCTATATTAGAAGTGTTATAGAGAAAAAGCATGAACAATAGCTAGTCTCATGAATTCAAGGACAAGCTTCAAGAGAAAGGACATATAACCCAAGACCTAAAAGATGAGTGTCAGATAGCAAATCTAAGACAGGCCTTAGGAGTGGGGAGAGGAAATCATATCTCAAAGTGGAGCCAGCCTGTGAGAACAAGGTGCCTGCGACCACAAAGCTAATTTGTCTACAGCACAATGTTTATGGAAAGGCAGGAGGTGAGATAGAAGAGGCAGAAGGATATTGGAGAGTCTTAGAAGCCTTATTAAGGAGGGCTCATGGGAAGAAGTCATGGAGTTTTAAGCAGAAATTTGGCAAGATCATTACTAGATGCGTTTAAAAATTCCTACTGTCTTGTTTTTCTTACGTGTTTATTTGTCGCTGTATTAATCACCAGGCCTAGTTCAGCTAATCTTGCTGATTCCAGATATCTCCCTCCTCACTGCACATGCTGTATAGTACATTTATCATAGGTTTTTAAAAGTATTTGTAGACATTTCTTAATGACTTCTCCTAGGAATTTTGTATTTATTATTTAAATATTAATGTTGGAGTAACACAATAGACTTCAAAGTAAAATGACTCCGGGGGAAGAGGCCAAGAAATAAAGGTACCAGCTAATTTTGCCTAATTAGATTGGCCCAAGCAGGCTGATTAGTGTAAAACGTGAAACCCTCTAGGCAGGAAAACACGATGGGCTGCTAAGGCCTCAGAAATTGCAAATCAAGCATGTTTTAGAATTTAGATAATAGAGACTCTGACTAAAAGGCTGTTAACTGATTTCAAAAATGAGAACATAAACTCAGGAGTTTAGCTTTGCTGTTATGCTAAGGAGCTTGGGGTTTGTTGTCCCAGGAGACATTTAATTTCGCAAGCCACCATGGAGTCTGGCATGGGAACAATGCAGAGCACTTGACGCAGGTCACACAAGAAACAGCAGTTCAGTATATTACAACCCACACCCAAGTGAGCACTGGAAGCTGGGCAGTTCCCTGCTGTCCACTTCAAGAGTAATTGCACCTCTCAATCAGTTCAGTCATAGCAAGGATGAGTTTCCTGGAATGTCCTGTTCCTTCTTCTGAAACAGAGAATTTCCCACCATGCCAACTGCTCCTGACTTTCTATCTCTATCAATGGTATATTCTTTTTTTCCTCACTCAGAATTGAAAGTCCTCATGCTTTGGGGGATCTTTAACTTCCTTCACCCTCATATCTAAGAAAAGAACAGAAATGGCTCATTTCCATTCTTCCAGGTGTTATTTTACTCCCAAGACTTGTTAAGTCACTCCTGAACTAGTGCAGTGGCTTCCGGATGGACGGAAAACATAACAACTATCTTTAACTATCTCAAGAGCTGTCACGTAGAAGCTGCTTCAGATGGCAGTGAGAAGATTGAACATCCAAGCTACTCAGCGGAGCACTAGGTCCCACATCAGAGAGCCTCAGGAAGGAGTGAATTTCTATTTCTTCCTTCCAAGCAGAGTCCAGATGACTTTGTCAGAGAAGAGGTAGAAGAGATTTCTGCACTGGAAATGTAGCTGGATTTAAATATGATAGTCTATGATTATTTGATTCAAGCATTAAAGACCTATCTATTGCTATTATTTACCAAACTTCTCAACAGATTGTAGCAAATTCAGAGTAGAATTAAACATATAAAAGGAAAATATGTAAACATGTTCAATGACACTTTTAAATAACATTTGGCTCAAAGTGTCTTATTAGGTACTTTCTTTAGTACAATTAAAATTAAGCACATATGTTCATCCATCTGCTTTATAATGTTCTGGTAATAATACTCAGCATTTACATCAATTTTAATTTAGTTAATCCCCATGTTCCCATTTTACAGAGGATTGCAGAAGAATGGCATATGAATGATGACATTTACTCCATGATATTTTGCAGACACATTTTTATTGAGACCTTGTGAAAATCAGCAGAAGCCTTGAATATCAAGATTGTCTGAGAATTTTTGCACCATGCTGAATTGATACGCGATTCTAAATGTCAGGTGAGATGTTACGGTCAGGGAAGCCAAAGTAGATGAAGAAGAGGCTTGTGGTCAGTAATTGAATATTCGGCTGTGTAGGGGTTGTGCAAAGGAATGAAAATAAACAGAAAGTAGTTTCTGACTCCCTCTTCATCAAAGAATAACCCTTATCACCTTTTAGAATTTTAAATTGCTTAAATTTTACAAAGGTAGTGCACAGATTGTTGTGGGAGAAATTTATGTTCTAGTTTACTTATTTGATTAAAAAATATTTATTGACTGCCTACCATATACTAGGGTATACAAAGTAGATAGAGAATTCATTACCTTCTAAGTGAATTCCTGAAAAAACTTTCTGGACTCTTTCCCTGCCTCCAGCAAATGCTCCGTCCAGTCCAGCCCCCACACTACCGCCAGTTATTCTTTCAAAACACAGGTCAGGTCGGATTACATCACAGCCCCAGCTAAACTTTTTAACGGCTCCTATTGGCCATTGACTGAAGCCTAAACACCTTTTCCATCCTCTGCTTGCATTTCCAGGCTTGCTTCTAACACCCTCCTCTGTGTTCTGTTCCAGCCATCGTGAATGACCTCCTAGAGATTTTGGAACAATTATTCTTCCAGGCCTTCACACATGCTATTTCCTTGATCTTAAATACACTTTCCTCCTTTTTCTGCTTTTGCTCTAAGCAGTGGAATATATTCAGAAGACATATCCCATTGCTTACTTTTTTTTTTTTTTTAAAGATTGGCACCTGGGCTAACAACTGCTACCAATCTGCTTTATCTCCCCAAAACCCCCCTGTACACAGATGTATATCTTAATTGCAGGTCCTTCTAGTTGTGGGATGTGGGATGCCACCTCAGCGTGGCCTGATGAGCGGTGCCATGTCCACGCCCAGGATCCGAACCCTGGGCCACCGCAGCGGAGCGCGCAAACTTAACCACTCGGCCACGGAGCCGACCCCCCATTGCTTACTTTTTATTTCTCCTAAAAGTGTCTTTTTTGAAGAATAAATAAGTTGCTCCTTAGTGTCCTAGTTTTGATAACCCAGCTTGAGTTCATTCTACTAATACCCTTCACTATTTATGGATCCTCTGGTGAGGGTGCTGGGGTCAGAAGAGATGATCGAGGTAAGAGAAGAGAAAGGATGTGGAAGGAAGTCTTTATGAAGAGGATTCAACCAAGGAAGCTGACAGAACATCAGCTTCCCTAAAGGAGGGTAGGAAGCCCTCAAAGGGGCTTCGAACTTTTGCTGCCAGTGCTGACTGATCCCACCACTCAAGAGGTTAGACAGACAACTCCTCCTTAGGTTGAGACCTTATACATATTTCTACCTCTTTTAGTCTTCCACAGCACCTGTCTACCATAAAGAGTCATGAATAATTGTCATCTAGTATTTTAAAATTAGTGTCTTATATTTCTATCTTCCTCACTAGCCTGGTCTTTCTTGAGAATAAGTAGCTCATAGCAGGCTCTTGAGGTATTTCATTGAATGAATAGCAGAACTTGCTTCCACAGAAACTGATTAAAGAAAATAATAATGGCTTCCTCTGTGTCAGACATTGCAACAGGCACTGGGCTGTGAAGGAGAACAAGATAGTTAAGATCCTTTCCCTCATGGAGCTTAGAGTCAAGTGCATGTGTGTTGGAGGTTGGGCAGACAATTTTAATGAGGGAGGACCTCAGGCAAATACTACTTGTAATTAGAATATAATATGATGACTGTAATTATAAAGTTATATACAAATGCTATGCATTCAATTAACTGTGCCTTTAGGAATAAGTAGGTGGATAAAAAGGAATAACTAGGTGGATAAAAAGTCAATATAACCCATGGAAAAACATGTATAAAAACATGCAGATGTAAATGCATATGTGTCTTCTGACCATGGTACAAATTCACTGTGGCTACAGTGAAGTCAGCACAGGAGACATTCACTTAATGAAGCACTGCAAGACTAAGCTCCACGACAGGAGGGACTGTGTCATTGCCTTTGGTGCCCTAATGTCTCACAGCATGCTTAGGCGCCTTGACACTAGAGTTACATTTCCAGTTCCCTCTCACCTGGCCTGTGGGAGTCCTTGTTGATGAGCAATGACACCCCACAGGTGCTGATCTGTAGTCACTCATGTCCTGTGTGTCTGAGAAGACTCTTAACACGTATTTAAAATCTGGGGATTTGAAGAGAGGATGGGAACTTTGCCTTTTTCCTTCATCTGGCATTGATTACTCCAGGCATTGTGAATAAGATAAGTCAAGAGTCTGTTCTTACATATTAAAAACCCTTATTTTCCAGGAAGCTGGATGTTGGTCAATGCCAAGAGTTCAAGGCTAGGGAGATCATCTTTCCTACAAAATATATACATTTCAAACAACAGGCTTTTTTCTGTGGCAGAGAAAACTGCTTTGTTTAAGTAAGAATGTCATCTGTTCAAGAAATTGAAAAACGTTTCTTTTTTATCTTTGATTTACCAACATAATAATTGAAAAGAAACTCCCAATACAAATATCGGCTACACTCAAGTCAACTTGAGTACCTATATTCCATTTTAATACTCATTTAAACGAATGTGCTTTTTAGAGTTCTGACAATTTTCACACTAGCATTGTCATTCTCCTCTCTCTGCTATTCACATTAGTTAAGAGAAAATATTCCTTTAAAAGTATAATAGAGCGTCAAGCAATCATACAAACAAGGTATATGAAAATCACTGAAAAATTAATATAAAACTTAAAGTACTCAGGGGAAACAGATTTGTGGGGTAAACACCCCGTTGTCATTTGTCCTTTGATCAGTCCTGTCACCAGCATGTGTACTCAGGTCCTCATGACCTAGCAATCTTTGCTTTTCTCATACAATATCAAACACTAATGATCTGTATTTCAAGTTGATATGACTTCCTTATGGAAAAACATTTTTCCATTCAATCCATATGTTTTGAGTCTGGATTTTTATATTCACTATATTTAGAACCAAGATAAATGCAGGATATCCCCAAGGAAGCTTTATGAAGCCTCTTAGACATTACAGCAAGCAGCACTCCAAAGACAAGCCTGCCTTCCTGGGGTTAAAACAACTTTTCAGTGTAAGTGGGCATGACTGGGAAAAGAGAAGTGCATGTTAACATTAAAACGACATGGCACTGCCCTTCCAGGATGAGGCCCAGAAAAGTCATTTTTTAAAAGCAAATCCCACTCATAATGAAAGTTTAAAAATTCGACAAGTTGCTATGTGGGTTTTGCTGCACAGACTTGGGCATAATCAGAAATTCTAATCCTAAGAGGCTGAGAAAGTATTATAACTGCAGAAGAGGGAGGGCCCCCATGTGTCCAACTCTCAGAAGGGAAATGGAGATTTACCACCTCAGCTTCGAGGCAGGTGAAAGATGAATGGGGTGGCTTAGTGTCACTCCGGTGAATTTAGTGAGTAAGTGAAAGACAGACTTTGGGGGGTTGCATCCAGAAAGAGCTGGGATTTATGAACAGAAATGTGTGTTATAATGGAATGGATTTCAGCAATGTTACTGTTGCTTGAGTCACAGCAGCAGCACTATGGCTGAGCCCCAAACAGTGTTTTTTTTGTTTGTTTTTTGGGTTTTTTTGGTAAGATTGGCCCTGAGCTAACATCTGTTGCCAATCTTCCTCTTTTTGCTTGAGGAAGATTGTTGCTGAGCTAACATCTATGCCAATCTTCCTCTACTTTATGTGGGACACCACCACAGCATGGCCTGATGAGTGGCGCTAGGTCCATGCTCGGGATCTGAACCTGTGAACCCTGGTCTGCTGAAGGGGAGCATGCGAACTTAACCACTATGCCCCTGGGCCAGACCCTCAGACAGTGTTTTAATGAAATCTTTCAGACCAATTAAATGTACATTATCTTCATGAACCTCCACATAGAATGGATCTGTGAGCCTTTCAAATCTCAGGTTTAGGCCCGTGTGTTCCAGGAAGGTGAAGATCTAATCACACATTATGCTTCCCTTCTGCCAGTACAGATATTTGCTAAATAACAGGTTAAAAAAATTAGATTTGTTGTCATTTGCTTCCTGAGCTCATGTAGCTCTATCTATACTTAATTATGTGCTATGGCTGGTTGGAGGCAGTCACGTCAAAGAGTAAAATGCCCCCAAGGGAAGACTAAGAATAAGGAGCCTCCTGGTTTTGCCCCCACCATTTCTTGTCCTGGCTATTTCAAAACCACAAATTTGTAAGGTAAGCATGTTGGATTTATGATAGATAAACTTCAAGGTCCGTCTTGTTCTAGGATTCCATGAAATAAGAAAGGATCTATGATTCCATGTCATCCCCAAACTACAGACTGACTCCATATTTATTATGAAATATAAAACCAAATATATAAAATAGCAACAGAAACCTAACACCAAATCATAAACTATCAAAACAATAGCATGCAATACATACAAAATAACAAGTAGATTTATTGATTTTTGTTATATTCGCTTATGTGTCATTTTGCAAGTATATTCTATATCTACATATCTGAGGTGAAAATCACACTGTGTCTCTGCCTATATTAAAAATATTTTGTTACTCACCCAATAGGATGTCTATTATCAAAAAACCCCCAGAAAATAACAAGTGTTGGTGAGGATGTGGAGAAATTGGAACACTTGGGCACTGTTGGTAGGAATGTAAAATAGTGCAGCCACTGTGGAAAATAGTATGGCTATTTATCAAAAATTAAACTTAAAATTACCATATGATCTAGCAATCCACTCCTGGGTATACACCCAAAAGAAATGTAAGTAGAGACTTAAACAGATATTTGTGCATCTATATTCATGGCATCATTATTCACAATAACCAAAAGGTGGACAAAACCCAAGTGTCTATTGATGGACGAACAGACAAGAAAAATATGGTGTGTACATACAATGGAATATTATTCATCCTTAAAAAGGAAGGAAATTTGACACATGCTACAACATGGATGAAGCGTGAAGACATTATGCTAAGTGAAGTAAGCCAGTCACAAAAGGACAACATTGTGTGATTCCACTTACATGAGGTACTTAAAGTAATCAAATTCATAGAGACAGAAAGCAGAATGGTGGGTACTGGAGGAAGGGGGAAATGGGAAATTATTATTTAATGCATATAGAGTTTCAGTTGGGAAGACGAAAAAATTCTGGAAATGGATGGTGGTGATGGTTGCACAACCATGTGAATATACTTCATGCTATTGCACACTTAAGAGTGGTTATAAGTACATTTTGTGTTTTATATCTTTTACCACAATAAAAAATATTCTATTAACATAAAAAATTAATACGGAAGTCCCAATTCTTTTTTGGAAACTTAGTCATTTTAGTTGGCTGTTTTGACTAGATTTGGGGGCAATAGATCTTTCCTTTTTTATTACAAGGGAAGCTATTGCCAGAAAGTGGGGGAAATAGATGCTAAGAAAACAAAAGTGGCAAATGCCACCTATGCCACGACTAGGAAGCAGGATGCAGGGCTGAAATACTTGGAAAAGCTAAAATGACCAGTCAGGAAGTCAGCATCAGCCAATCAGAGGAGTTTGGAGGATCAGGAGGGCTTTGGTAAGTAATGAGTTGAGTCTTGGAATCTCCTTCTCCAACCATAAAATGGCTGACTCACCAGATGTTGTTTTTGAAATAATTTCTATCATCATCCATTTTTTTTTCCTTCTACCGATTAGTTTCACACACTTTAGCTTCTCCCACTGCATTGTAATATCTCTAGAATACAATTGATGCTATATTTATTCTTAACTTCCTTGTAATTCTTAATAATATTTTCTTAACAATGAAGGTGAGCTAAGTAATACAGTGCCTGTCCTGTCAGAATTTATAGTAGAGGGCAATGTTGATTTGTTTGTCAACCAAACAACTGGAATATATCTTACTTTACTGGTTGAGCCACCTACTCAATTCAGGAAAACATGTGCATAAGATTTTCTTAGCCTGCAATTCCAGTACAAAATACAAATTCTGGTGAATGGGAGCTGCCACAAAGTAACACAATGCATAGAGAATGATAAGTTAAGGCAATAAAAAAATCATAATAGTGACTATTTATTTAGCATTTGCGAAATGCCAGTCTCTTTGTTAAGTGCTTTCCATGGATTCTCTTATTTAATTGTCACAACAAACTTGGAGGTATTTATTTTTATTTTATAGAGAGAAGAATCCAAAGAGATAAGGTTGAATAAATTTTCCAAGGCCACATAAAAAAATTATTAGGTTAATTATTTAAATCCAGGGAATCGAAGCCAAATCCTCCAGGATTTGAAGACAGATGTATGTTTCCTGACTGGTGCAGACAGGCGCACTCACTTTGTCCAAGATGAGGCCACCTAGCACAGAGATTTGTGCTGACTACACCATGACTGTTGGGGAGATCCTGAGATCCTTATTAGTAGTCACAGAGGATTAGGGAGCTTTTTAAAAAAATTTTTAAAGGAGTGAACAGTTTAGTTGTTTTCAGTAGTAAAATAGTCATTTAAGCTTTGTCAGGGAGCATCTGCAAGCCTGGGGCTTTTTGTGGAGTGCAATGTGAACAGACACATATTTAAAATAAAAGTGACAGGCCTATTTCTGTAAAGAAGAAGCTAAAATATTTCCTTAAGGACAAGATCGGGTTTTTAAAAGAGAGTTAAAAGTAACCAGTTTTTAGTAAAAGAAAATGATTTAACCATTTAAAATATATTAGTTATTATGCCAAAGAATTAAGAATACTTGAGCTTCCAGTTTACGTGCTCGTTTAAAAATATATCTTGCAAAGCATGGCTCTACAGAGTATCCAGTTTTACATGTGGCTTTTCAATATGCTAGACCTACATGACGTGTCTAATATCTCTGATCAAATGTACACTCATTGGTAATTACTACTTCATCTGTTTTACTCCTTTGCTTTTAGTGTACTACTACTAAGACCTAGCCTACAGCTGCATGGCCCCAAAGGCCACTTAGTTCTACACAAAGAAAATACAGCTGCATAAGCATTATTCACAATAGTCAGGACTTGGGAGCAACCTAGATGCCCATAGAGGGATGAATGAATAAAGAAGATGTGGTATATAAACAATGGAATACTACTCAGCCATAAGAAATGATGAAGTCTGGCCATTTGTGACAACATGGATGGACGTTGAGGATATTATGCTAAATGAAATAAGTCAGAGGGAGAAAGTCAAATACCATATGATCTCACTCATAAGTACAAGATAAAAACAACAAACAAACACAGAGTCAGAGACTGGATTGGTGCTTACCAGAGGGGAAAGGGGAAGGGAGGAGGATGAAAGGGTGTGTGGCACAGGTGTGTGGTGATGGATTGTCATTAGTCTTTGGGTGGTGAATATGATATAATCTACACAGGAATCAAAATATAATGATGTACACTTGAAATTTATATAATGCTATAAACCAATGTTACTGCAATAAAAAAAGAAAAAAGAAAAGATAATCAAGGAATATCATAAACAAACAAAAAAGAAAACATAGCTGCACAGAGCCATTCTCTACACCTTTAACCCAATCTAACTCTTGTCCAAAATGGTCATGTTGTGTTGGTCGAGTCAGTCTCTATTGTGAAAACAAAATACAACTAAATAGAACAAGCAAGGACAGCCACCTCACTCTCATCAGGCAACCCAAAATATATGCCCTGACTTATCAGTAATATTTTTACTTTATTTCAGCTTTATTTCCGTATGTTTGATAAAGTCATCAATTTAATCATATTCTATTTTTAAAGTTGTTTTATTGCAGAATAATAGACATGCAGAAAAGAGAATATATGATTATACATCTCAATAACTAATGACAAAGGGAACATTCCCATTTAATCACTCCCCAGGTAAGCATGATCCCAATATATAAGATTATAGTCTGGTTTTTCCCCCAGCATTTGGCTATTAATAATAAATGTATACTCACACTTTTGTTGGTTTATACTAAGGGATGGAAATTGGTGCATCAAAGGGTAGGCTAATGTTTAACTTTAAAACGTAACACCAAACTGTTTTGCAAAATTAGGTTGTTTATTTTACACTCCTACTAGTAGTATGTAAGAGTTCCCATAACCCACATCCTTGCTAACCTTCTTATAAGCAGCATGGGCCTGAGTTTTATTGTTGTATTAGTCTGACAAATGTTTTCTATTCATTGGAGCATTTCATACACTTACATTTAATATAGTTATTGATACTTTGTGATATACACCTATGATCTCATTGTTTGCTTAATATGTGCTCCACCTACCGCTTCCTCCAGCTCATGAGTCTGTGAGATGCTGTGCTCTGCTTCCTTGCTTTTCAGCCTCCTCTTTTAGCTTCATCAGGGACCCTGGGGAGAAAAGCAGCCCCAATTATAATTTTCATAAGCATTCAATTATATATGTTCATATATCAGTGCCTTTTATGTTCTAGATATTTTATATATCTTATCTCATTTTCTCTTCAAAAAACGTTTTCTTTGAGAGAGAGAGAGAGGGAGGAAGGGGAGGGGAGAAGTGGGAGGGAAAGGAATCAGAGGGGACTTAAGCAATATGGCCAAGGTCAGGCTCACAGATTGAGGAAGCTGGAGAGGGTACAGGATCAAATTTGTTTAATCCCAAAGTCTATAACATTTTCAAAGCATCACAGTGTCTTTTTGATAGCAGACTACTGACATTCACTTTTTAAATATAAAGG
Source organism: Equus przewalskii (assembly GCF_037783145.1). NCBI lineage: Eukaryota > Metazoa > Chordata > Mammalia > Perissodactyla > Equidae > Equus > Equus przewalskii. The sequence goes on from NC_091834.1 coordinate 80,095,639, forward strand.
TAATCATAGACCTAATAGATTTTTATAACTCTCCTTAACAAATGGCTATTTCTTTCTCTAAGAATATTAAACTATAGTTCTACAAATTCTTCCAATCAGGAAACCTATGTGTCTGTCCACACACACACACACACACGTGTGTGTATATACCTACAACACGTATATACATATATATACACATAATTTGGAATGTCTTCTTTCCCCTTTCATTATTTATATATATATATATAGTCTTATATATGTATATTTTTATGCATATACATATAAAATTTAGAATATATTTTCTTCTCCCTTTTCTCTTTTTTAAAAAATAAAATGATATAAGTCGACAAATCATAAATACCTATTTTAAATTCCCTCTTAGGTAAAAGATTTCTAATATAAAATTAAGGAATTTTAATACAACAATAAGGAGATTTCAGGAAATTTATAACATTTTTAGTAAATAGTATCGACTTTATTTCTTAAAATATTTAACTACTTTCACCATGGCAAATGTTAACAGAAATGAAATGATTCACATGATTTGGGATATATGATGTTGCTACAGTCCAATATCTGAAAATTGACCACATTAGCCAGAGTAATCTGATGATTTCAAACTTTAAAATAGCCAGTTAATATTGGTACTTCTATTTTTCCCTAGCATTCTACCTTTACATATCCACATTTTCTTAGTGTTTGAAATAGTCATAAAAACATTATTTCATCAATTCCAACATTACTTTGTTTCCTATGTTGAAAACCTTAGTATCGTCTAGATTTAATATTACACCTGAGAGTGAAATAGTTGACTACCATTCTGAAGTTGAGTGAAATATTTCAGATTTTTTTATTTTTTTGTTCAGCACAGGCACCCACAGGGTATTAGAAATCACCAGGATACTCTTAGAGAATCATTAGCAGTCCAAGGTCCAGGAACAAAACTCTCAAAGTAGTTACCATCACTTCTGTTTTACAGACAATTAAGTGGGTATTGAAGAGAGCAACTATCATGATTTATAGCTAATAGCTAGCGATGAGGAGGTCAGAATCAGACTCATGTGAGTCTGCTTTCAGAGCCCCTGTTCTTTTCACAAAAACATCTATCTTGCCAGACTTGTAACTAATGTTGATGTCTATTAATACACAGACAAATAATAAAATAAATCTACGCAAACAATTTTTTCTAACCTGTTTGTCTCCATGCATGGGAAACACGATGGCATAGTGGTGGACAAAGGCACAATTTTAGTTGTCAGGCTAGCATAGATTCTAATCTTGACTCTAATACCTATTAGAGTACTAAACTAAACGAGCCTTTGTTTTCTCATGTGTAAAATGGGATTAATAACAGCATCTCGATTGTAAGGTTGCTTAAGTTTTAAATGAGGTAGTGAAAATTAAGTGCTTCACAGTACATAGCATATAGTAAGAGTGTCAATATATTAGCTATCATTATTAGTGTCTAATGTGAACTTTAACACATTTAAAAACTGTTTAAAACAATCTGCCTATTAATTGCATTTTAAAAAGTCATGATTTACCACTGTGCTGGATCTAAAAAGCATATCTGTGATGGTCTGGCAGTCACCAATAAAGGGATTTTTCATCATTTAAAAGAATAAGTAATCCTTAAATTGAAAATGAAAGTGTCAATTCAATTTCTTATCAAAACAATTTCATTTGCTGATCATTAATAGAATTTTGACTGATAACTAAGGACTTAAAATGTTCATTTCCTTAAATCTTTGCTCTAATATTCCTCTGCATCTGATAAGATTTACAAACCAGAATATCAGTTGTGAAATCATCCTTCATGAAATCCAGGTGCTTAGCTAAGAGTTAGAACTACTTGTAATTGTTTTGTCTGGAGCCTTCTGCAAACCGGTGATGTAGGAGGAATCTCACAACGTAACAGCTATAGCGATGAATTGTAAATAAATAACTGCAGATACAAAGAACAAAGGGACTCATCAAGTGTAGTATTTTATTTCAGCTCAGCCGTGATACAATTTCAAGCTGGTGTCATTGACTAAGATTGAGTTTATAGGTTGTCATGACCACGATTCCAAGCCCCGAGTTGTTTTCAGCCTGCTCATGCAACACAGCAGGGGTAATTTTCTTACCATTAATTTTAACTTCCTTTTCTCTCTTTTTGGCCTGCTTTGCAAAGGGACCTACAGAATGTGTCACCTCCTCAACTCTACCTAGATCACACGCTGAAGCAGAGAGAGATGTCATATTACATTTAGTCTGTAGAAAAGAAAGGTTTCCAAATCCTAGGAAGGAATGGGAAGCCTGATGGATCCAATTTGGCTTCACAATGAAAAGCGATCATTTTACCCTCAAGATTAACCATTTAAATCAAATATATTATACATGAATGCTGACTTTTTTTCTTCCCCACGTGAATACAAGTCTTGTGGAAATATTTTTGACAGTGTAACAAACTATTTTTGGATTTTATCAGCAATGTCTTACATAGTAATTTTATGTCTAGTTTACATTTGTCAGTTATTCACAGAAGAACCCTGTGACTTAAGGAAGTTATTACCATGTCCTACACTGTTCCCATGAGGGACAATACTTTACAAATGAGCAGGCCTCTGTTCCAATAAAACTTTATTTATGGGCACTGAAATTTGAATATCAAATAATTTTCACGTGTCATGAAATATTCTTTTATTTTTTTCCAAGCGTTTAAAAGTGAAAAACATTCTTAGCTCATCTACCATACAAAAACAGTGGTGGGCTGAATTGGGCTCATGGTTTGGCTGTGTTGTGCTGACTTCTGCACCAGTGATCGAATTGAAAGAAGGACATGCTATGCTATTGATTTACAGAAACAAAGTGTATATCTATGAATATTTATCTTAATTGTGCAAAGATACCCTGGTCATTCACTGGAAAGAGCATTCCCAAACTCTTCCACTAAAACTAACAGCGCAAAAGCCCGCTTGAAATAGCAATTTTTTGACAAAATATAATTAAATCATTTTTTGGAAAGTTACATAAATATAGTCTGATAGGAAAGCATTTTTATTTATGGTCTATATTCTTTAAGGATACTAATGTGTATTTATTTTGATTTACAAAGACAAATTCATATTCTGTCATTAATAATATTGAGTGATTCATTCATTAGTCTAAATCATACTACTATGCCTATGTATCAAATAACTATAAGAATAGATTTGCCCGATAGCTGAAAACTGATATGTTACTGGAATTTGAACATTTACTAAAGGAAGTAAATACCTCTTTTAATTTTTGAGGTGTCATGGAAGCTCACTTTTGAAAATAACCAGATGATGATGTTTTATAAAGTCAATAACAGTGGCAATAAAATATGATGAGAACCCTAGCCTTATTTGTTAATCTCTTTGGGCCTCAACATCTTCAACAATTAAAAAATAATAATGTGTTTTTCATGGCTTTATGAAAGCTCTTACTAGAAAAACATAAAACATTACTACTTAAATAAGTTACCTATTTCAAAGTTCAAAAATTGTGAGTATATATACATATAACTTTTAAGTGAAACATACATAGATGGTTATTGAATTTATTTAAAATTTGGAATTTGGTATTGGAGATAGGAATTTCTTTGAATGGGTGTGTGTTTGTGAGTGTACATTATAAGATAGATTTGCATATATTTGCAAGAAACTTAAATTTACATTTTGAACATACAGTTTCAATGAATTTGCTTAAAAGTTTTTTAAATCTAACTCCTTCCATAGGAAAAGATATACATATAAAGTTGTGCTAGGGAATATGACCCAGTTTTTCAAATTAGCATTCATGAAGTTTGGTGACTGAGTCTCAGCAGAATGTATTGAAAATGTAGCTCTAATTGTTTACAACCCTTTTTGCTCCTATGTTTTTTAGTATCAGTGTTCAGAAAGTCCCTAAGGATGCATTTATCTGAATTAAGAGGACCTACAATCACACAGTTAGGTGACTGCCTTTTCTTTGCTTTGAAGATTTATTGTCACAAAAACAAGTTTATATTTTGTCATTGCTTTAAATTATAAAATTAATGTGTTCATTTTTTAAAAAATGACAACATTGAAAGATACAAAGCAGACAAAAATTCATGCACTCTCCCACTTATCAAAATAAAATCGCAGTTAATATTTTGGTAAGTTTTAGATCCACTTACATTTAAACTATTGAAATTTAAATTTACATAAATTTTGCATCCTGACACTTTTAGCTTAATATTATGCCATAATCTTTTTTTCAATGTTGTCAGACAGGATGTAAAAACATCACTGTAGGAGTCAGGGCTTGATCAAAAGATAAAATAAGAAAGTGTTTATTATAAGGATTTGATCTCATGCAATTGAGAAAGCAGGTTAAACAGTCTATGTGAAGCTGTTGTTCTGTGTCTGGTGCAAGAACCTGAAGCCAGCTGGGCAGGCAATCTAGAAAGAAGGATAGCCATGAAGTAGAAGAGGAGCAAGCATAAGCTAGAACATATGAGGATGAGCTGGGACGGATGAGGCTGGACTGGAACTAACATTGGTTTCTCATGGCCTCCAAGTCTCCTACTTTGATGATGGAGATGACCTGCAAAGAGAAGCAGGCATCCACATTCGACAGCAAAATACACACCTTGCCCAGGAGCTGGAGAAGCTGAGGAAGGAGGACCACTGGGAGCTGTAGGAGCTGGCCTGACGGATGACTCACGCCAACAAGGGGACGAGCAGATCAACAATGACCAGCAGGAGGTGGAACAGCACAAGGTACTCTGCACTGCCCTTCCCCATGAGAAAAGAAAATGGATGCACGGCTTTACTTAACCTTCCACATCTCACACCAAATGCCTTCTCTGGCACTCTTAACTCAGAACCATGCAGAGAAGGGAATTCTGGGAAACACATAACCTGCTTAAGTGAGCACAACACCTATCCACCACAATCAGTTTCAGTTTAATGTCTATAAAATAGTCCATGTAGTAGATGTACGATAGTCGGTACCACTATACGACATTATTGAATATTTGGGAACATTGAGATGCCTAAGAGTATTTATATATAGTTTCTTTTTGCATATTTTCGGTTTTAATTTCTGCCCAAACTACTAAGTTCTTAAATAGTTAAGTAGATTTAACTCAGTTTTTTTGCATTTTTGTTACCAATGACTCATCCTTTTCATCATTTGATAATATTTTTGGTTCTGATGAAGTCAGCTTTTTAAGAAGTGTGATCAGAACTTATTCAATATCTACTCATTTCGCTCACCTCCTAGGCCCTGGCAACCACCATTCTACTCTTTGTTTTTATGAGTTAGACCTTTTTAGATTCCACATGTAAGTGAGATCATGAAGTATTTATTTTTCTGTATATGGCTTATTTCACTTAGCACAACATCCTCCAGGCTTATACCTATTTCATAAACGGCAGTTTTTCCTCCTTTTTTTAAGGCTGAATAATATTTCCTTGTCTACATACACCATATTTTCTTTGTCCATTCCTCCATCAACAGCTTGGGTTGTCTCCATATCTTGCCTATTGAGAATAATACTGCAATAACAATGACATGGGAATGTAGATATCTCTTTGAGATACTGATTTTATTTCCTTTGGGTATATACCCAGAAGTGGGTTTCCTGGAGCTCTAATGTACAGTATGGTAGCTATAGTTAATAATACCATGTTGTATACTTAGAAAATTTGCTAAGAGAGTTAATCTTAAGTTCTCTCACCATAAACACACACACATACAGACACAATCATAACTATGTGAGGTGTTGTATATGGCAATTAGCTTGATTGTGGTAATCATTTCACGATGTATACATATATCAAAACATCGTATTATATACCTTAAATATATGCCATTTTTGTTTGTCAAGTATACTTCAATAAGTCTGAACAAAATTAAAAAGTGTCATCAGTAGGCTTAAATTTGAATTTTTCTTGTATTTGCAAGCAACCAGAGGTGAATCTCAAAATAAATTAGAATACTCAAATATCACTGGTAAAATTTTGATGGATCTAATAAAAACAGATGCATTCTCAATAATAAAAGATAGCTTAATCACTTCCCTTTCTTGCTGGACGATTTTATATTCAGGGGGTTCTAAGTTTTAAGATAGGTAGCTATGATTTCAAGTGTTGTCCTTTTTTAGATTTGCTCTTATAGTTGAATCTCACTGCGTTCTCCATCTCTGACAGTTAGATTCCAATATCACTTATCTCTGTCAAGCCAGCTGCCCTGAGACTGACCGTCAGGCGATGGTTACGCACTGGCAATGATGAGGTGAGCCACTGCCAGAAGTGCAGGCTGTACCTGAAGATACCTATGGCCTTATATCTTGTTCTTCCTCAAATTTTGGGTCTTTGTTTCTTAAGGAACAATTTTCAGTAAATGCCTTCACCATTGACCTTGAATAAACAGCTTAGCTTACCCAATTATTGAATAATACACCAAGATTTTTGATAGTGTTCATACCTACTGTATTATTTTGCTGATTAGATTTAAATGAAAAGCAATATATGAGAAATATTGCTCCTTGGATTATAGACATTTGAAATATTATCTTTGTCGCTTTTATGTTCCTTAACGTATTTGCGCTTAAGCTTATTTAAAAATTATTTTCCCTTAGAATAAGAGAGCTTATAATTCAATGGACTAATTTTATTCTTCTGGTTTCACAGTTCCTTCCTCATAGACTGAGGGGGAACTCTGCTGTTAGATTCATTTCATTTCACTGTATGAAACACCTTTCACCTGTCTGGTACCTCAGAGGAGTAATATTCAGTTCTCAAAAACTAAGCAGCTGATTTGCAGCTTGTAAAAGGACAGGGAGGAAAGAGTCAAGACAGCTCATGATTGTGGCTATTTCAGAGTCAAGCATTTTCATCTCCAGGGCCAATATCTTATTTCTTTTTTTTATCCTCAACACATAGAGCAAAGCCAAGAACATAGAAGACGATAACTTTTCAAACGAAAGAAAGGGTAATAGTGTGTGATAGAGAAATAGGCATTACATTAAAAAGAAACCCACAGCTGATATTTCTGGAATATGGGTCAAATATCTTATTCTTGAATGTTGGTACTATATATGGGCTGGGAGACAAGAGACAGAAAAAGATGTCATTTACTACAGTCTGCATCCCCCTGCCTGCCGGGCAAAAGTTGGAAACAGCAGAACACTATGAACCCATCGGTACTTCCCGATGTGTGTAATTGGTGCTGCAGATCCCGCTCCTCTTCTTCCTCCCCTGACGGAAAGCATAAGCTAAAATCCCTGCAAGTCTCATCAAGCATCCCCTAACTTCAGTGGTTCCGCTTAGAGTTAATGGTGTAGGAACAGAGTCCTATAAATGCTGCTGATCTGTACACTATAAACTCGAGGCAAGGAGACGCTGTGGCCCAGTAGTGGAGACAAGGAGAAAAAGGGGAATTGGACATGAACCTACATGTGTAATAGAAGTACTGAGCCCTTGCTTTACCTCCCCATCAGTTCATAGGACAGCAGGGGAAAAAAGATGGGGCCTCCCATTTGGTTACTTGATAAATTTTAACTAAATGCAAATAGTATTATTCCCAATTGTAAAACCTATTTCCAAAGACACATTGAATATACTGCTTTATTAGATTCTGAGTCATTCCAAAAACAAGTTCGATTTGGATTGCACATGTACATATAATACAACCACATAAAAATATGATGAGTGGTAAACTAGGAGAAAATTGACAACAAAGTTTAAAAAATAAGGTGTAACCTAGAGTAAGGATAGTCCACAAGCAAAGGATAGGACCACACAATAAGGTTTTTTATGGAATTGTTAGAACTGATCAATAAAGTAGGCTCTCTTCTTCCCAGTGGTCAGGACCTACAACTCCACAGAGTGAATGCATATGGATTACTGAGGAGACAGACTTCCTACTCCTCCTGGTATTGAAACTTGTAAGAGATTTTTCCTGTGACCTCTTATAAAGAAGAGACAGTATAATGTACTTCACATTTCCATGACAAATATAATAGTGAGCTTCAAATAACTGTTCCTCAATGAAGGCCATTGTCATAATGCCAAAGCATAGTTCAGTTAAAGCAATTCCATGAGAGGCTAAAGAAAATTGGCCCCCAAACACCCTTTTCGAAATCTACATTGACCCAAGAATAAATTCAGTCTGTAGTACGATGGCTCTCAACACTTAGTATGGTATTCCACACGGGTAGACAAATAGTGGAATATTAAAGAGTCCAAAAATAGATCTACACTTATACAGACAATTGATTTTTAACAAAAGTTCTAAGGAGGAACGAAAGCTTTTTCAACAAGTAGATATCCGTCTGGAAAAAAATGAACTTCAATCACTACCTCGCACCATTTACAAAGTTAATTTGTGATTGATCACAGACCTAAACTTCAAAGCTAAAACAACAAGGCTTCTAGAAGAAAATCCAGGAAAGCATCTTCCCAATCTAGGATTAGATCTAGATTTATTCATGTCGTTTAGTCACTGACAGAAAAGGACTTACTATTGCCACTTGGCTAATTGTTTTCTGTCTGTAGCTTTTCCCCCCTCTTTTCCTCTCTTTCTATGTTTCTTTGTTATTCATTTATTTTTTTATTGACATGCTTTGATTCTATTCTCATTTTCTTTTTTTGTATCTTCTATAGTTGTTTTCTTTGTGCTCATCATGGGGCTATATAAAACATCTTGCAGTTGTAGTAATCTACGTTAAGCTGATAAGAATCTCAATTGCATACAAAAACTGTACACTTTTACCTCCCCCACACACACTTTAAGTTACTGATGTCACAAATTATATCTTTTTATATTGCGTATTCATTAACATATTGTTATAGACATATTTTTTAAAGACTTTATTTTTCTAGAGCAGTTTTAACTTCACAGCAAAATTGAGGGGCAGGTACAGAGTTTCCATATACTCCTCTGTCCCACGCATGCATTGCCTCCCTCATTATCAATGTCCTCCACCAGAGTGGCACATTTATTACCACAACTGATGAAGCTCCACTGACATGTCATAGTCACCAAAGTCCATAGCTTACATTAGCGTCCACTCTAGGTGGTGTCCATTCTCTAGGTTTGGACAAATGTATAATGACGTGTACCCATCATTATAGTATCATAGAGATATTTTCACTGACTTAAAAATTCTCCATGCTCTCCCTACTCATACCTCCATCTCCTCCGCATGCTCCCCAAGTCCCTGGAAACCACTGATCCTCCTTCCATAGTTTCGCCTTTTCCAGAGGGTCATTGAATTGGAATCATACAGCATGCAGCCATTTCAGATTGGCTTCATTTACTTAGTAATATGCCTTTAACCTTCCTCCAGGTCTTTTCATGTCTTGATAGCTCATTTCTTTTTAGTGTTGAATAACATTCCATTGTCTGGATGTACTATAGTTTATTTGTCCATTCACCTACTGAAGGACATCTTTGTCGCTTCCAAGTTTTAGAAATTGTGAATAAAGCTGCTATAAACATCCTTGTGCAGGTTTTTGTGTAGACGTAAGTTGTCAGCTCCTTTGGGTAAGTACCAAAGAGCATGATTGCTGGATCATATGTTAAGAGTATGTTTAGTTTTACAAGAAATTGCCAAACTGTATTCAAAGTGGCTGTACCATTTTATGCTCTCACCAGCAATGAACGAGAGGTTCCATTGCTATACATCTTCACCAGCATTTGGTGCTGTCAGAGTCTCAGATTTTGTCCCAGATTTCTACTAGGTGTATAGTGTCTCATTGTTGTTTTAATTTGCATTTTCCCTGAAATTCTAGGGGCATCTCAAACCTTTTTTGTGGATGTGTCTTCTCTGGACTTAAGGCATGCAAATTCCAAATTAGAGGGATTTGCTGGTTTCTGTTTTCAGGAGTTTATAATCTCTTGTTCCCTCTGGTGTCTGTCTGCAATACTGCAGGTTCTCTGGAGCTGCTCCACACCGCCCAGCCCTCTTGTATTTTTGGTGGCCCCCAGGCTTCTAGAGCATGCCGGGATCTTTCAGTGGTCTAAGTTGAGTGTGACAGAAACCAGTTCCTTGGACAGCCCACTGAAAAGTCTGAACACCCGATATCTGTTCACATCTTGGATATATGGTCAGATCTTCTCTTTCTCTCCCCAGGGAGAAGCTGGGAGCTGAGAATTTTCTGCTGACAGTGTGGTGCTGAGCTGGGGGAAGAAACTAAGGTGAGTGAATTCCATGAATTCTCCTACTGGCTTTATGAGACTGGTGTCATGCTCACCTGGGGTGCAGGAGCCTCTAAACTGGTTTCTGAATTTCTCACAAAGAGCATTGGTCCATGCGTCATTGTTGAGTCAGTGTCTCTGTGAGGGGAAGGGTGGCTCTCCTCTGGTCAGAAGTATCGAGTGCTCCCTGGGCACACAGCACTGTGGCCATGTGGAAGAGGATGGCCTACTTTTCTGGCTATTTGATTATCACTGTGAAAAATGAGTGGACCCAGTTTCATCACTTTATTCTCATGCCATCCAGATCCTTACTCACATCTGTGAATGAGATTAGAGAAACTGGAACAGCTGAAAGTATTGATTAACCATTATGGCTTCATCTCAAAGTACAGGGCCGGGTTTTAGATGTGAGGGCAAGTACATTTCTCTTGGGAAATCACCTGTTTTTATCCTCACCAGATGTGATCAGGGTCTGATGAGGCCAAAGCGAACAGCTTTCCTTTATACTTCTTTTATTCAATTTTTTTAAAGCGCCTTTATAGGTCATGTAAGGTTGTTTCTGGTAAGAACATAATGGATCTATATAGGATAATTTAGAGGGACACTGTATTCTAAACTATAACCTTGAAAAACTAAAATGGCTTGTTATCTGCTTTTCTCTTTTCAGTCCTTAGATCTATTGACAGCTCAGTCAGTAAATGATTGAGCGACAATCAGAAATCAGGGGAATAACATTTCCTGTGAGAACTTGAAGGACACTGCAGATTAGCAGATGAAATATATAGGTCAGATAAATATTTGTTTGTTTTCCAGAAAATTTCCTATTTAACACATCTGCATTAGTAACATATAAGTTTTAGCAAGATTTGCAACATATTAGGGAAAAATTTTAGAAAGCCAGAAATAATTTTGATATCTTTAGTCATTTAAGAAAAATATATCTGCACACTTAAGTTAAGCTCAGAAAAATGTTTTGCCAAATTGCTAAAAAATAAATGGAATTTGAATGTCATTTATTTAAAATTTATCTACTAACAATCATTTAACAAACATTGCTTGAATCGTGTGTAAAAGAAGTTGTGAAAATGATTTGATGAATAACTTTATGATTCATATACAAATGCCCATAATAAAATGCCTTGTGAAATTAGTACCATGGGAAAGATAGAATATGTTACAGAAATTCAGAAGATGGAGTAACGTTCCATTGGAGTGAACAGGCTATTAGCTCCTGAAGGAAAGAACCAAGCTTATGTTATATGGTATCACTAGTGCATATCTTGGGCTTTGGGGATAATTGAATGAATGAATTAAAATGTACTTCTTTGATAAGGTAGTTCAGTTTAAGCTGTGTCATGACATACAGAGAAAGAAAGAGGAAGCACTTCAGGCAGAGTAAACAGTACACCTTGAGCCACATTAGAAGATACTATACAACATATTCTGGAAATAATTAATTGAGTTTAAGTGCAAATTATATATGATTAGGCTGGCAAAGTAGATGAGACCCACTTTCTAGAGGTTCTTGGTTTTTTTCTTTTTTTGAGGAAGATTAGCCCTGACCTAACATCTGCTGTCAATCCTTCTCTTTTTGTGGAGGAAGACTGGCCTTGAGCTAGCATCCATGCCCATCTTCCTCTACCTTTTTATATCTGGGATGCCTGCCACAGCATGGCTTGACAAGTAGTGCGTACGTCCACACTCAGGATCCAAAGTGGCGAACCCAAGGCCACTGAAGTGGAACCTGCAAACTTAACTGCTGTGCCACTGGGCTGGCCGCTGTAGACGTTCTTTACCACTAGGAAATTGGGTTATAAAGGTATTTGAGCAGGAGAGTAACAAGAGTAAATATCCTTTGGAAAAATTAATCAGATAGAATTATATGGGATAGACTAGAGGTAAAAGAAACTCAAGATAGTTGCATTATTTATGGCAAGAGTTAATAAGGGTCTAAATTAACATGGTGGCAATGGAAGAGAAATGAGGGTATATATGAAAATATATAATGGAGATAGACTTGTTAAGACTTCATAACCAAAAGGATATAGATAGTAAAGATAAAAGAGGAGAGAAAAGCTTAAGATAATTTCATTTTTCAAACCTGATTAAGGTAGGAAATTTTGCCATTATCAGAAACATTGAAGACAGAAAGAGGGGCTAGTTTGAAAGAAGGAAAGATGTCACATTTACAACTCCAACAGGACATCAAAGTGAAGTAGTACACAACATAGCTGGAAAAAGAAATAGAATGGTAGGAAGGTGTTAGAGATCCAGACTGAGAAATCACTTATCCAGAAGTAATAGTCAATTCTTTAGAAGGTGATGAAATACCAAAGGAAGAGAGGAGATCTAGAGCAAAGGGAACACATAAGTGCTTTGGAGAATGTTTTTGTTTAAGAAGCTCTAGGAGTAAATAGAGCCCGCTCTGTACAGAGAAGGAGGAGGAATCAGAAATGAGAGATGACTCAGGTTGTTTGTGTCACAAAACCAGGCGTGAATATGGGTTATTTTGGGTGTAGGTGAGGAAGGTTGGCCCTGAGCTAACATCTGTTGCCAATCTTCCTCTTTTTGCTTGAGGAAGATTGTTGCTGAGCTAACATCCGTGCCAATCTTCTTCTATTTTATATAGGATGCCACCACAGCGTGGCTTGACAAGCAGTGCTATCTCTGGGCCTGGGATCTGAACCTATGAACACCAGGCCACCGAGGCAGAGCACGTGAACTTAACCCCTATGCCACCGGGTCAGCACCTGAAGATGGTTTTAAGACGATGGTTAAGAACAGAATCTACATTTTAAAGGGCAAAGGAATGACTCAATGGTGAATGGAGAAGGGGAGTCAATTATCAGTGAAAGGAGCAAGAATCTAAATGATATAACCGTAGTAACAAGAGTTCATAAGGGGAATGTTTTAGGACAGGGTAGACATATCATTGTGTCAAAAATGATGAGTGAGTAGAGAAGGAAGAACCGAATATTCAAAAAAGAAAAAAACGTAAAATGCTGTACCAATACTTAGAAAGAGGGTTTAGGGAATCACAAAAGGGGGTCAAGGTATCATCCTTGAAAGGAGTTACTTCTGTTACAAGGTGAAAGGGAATGATGAGTGAAGATGCACAAAAGTTAGAGAAGTTGAGGGAGTTCGTTGTGCAGGCTCTGGATCTTCGAACAGAGATGTTTGGAGGCCGAGGCAATGGAATAGCTTCTGTGTAGCCACTCTGAGGATGGTCAGAAGAGCTCCAGATGATTTGAGTGAAAGGATGGCTGGACGCGGGGAAGTACATGGCAAGGAGAGTGGACCAGATTGATATAATGTCAGTAGTATTTGACATACTTGGCTGACAAAGACATGGATTCCATTAACTTTAAATTAAGCAAATTATGCTGGAAACAGTGGATCCACATTGATTGAAGAACATCACTTTAAATATTAAACAGCTTGGTGGTTTGCAATGACAATACACTTTGTTCTTTGATGTAAATATTTCTTTGGGAGATTGTGTTATAGACTATTTTCTTGCTAAAGAATGAGGAAAATTAACACTAACTCTAAGAATCCTTACAGTAAACAAATCTATGCAATATTGCTCAATCCGATGTTTTTCAGATTTTTTTTGACCTACATGTTAGAGATGTAGATTAGAGATTGATTTGGGCTATAGCACTTGAGTGGTTACATATAATTACAAACCTAAGGGTACTTTTTTCTTTAAGTGTATTTGTATTTGGAGCTCATGAAGATAAAGCATTTTTAATATAGATAATATTATGTAAATTCATCTAACAGACCTTTTTTGTTAGATGATTTTTATTTTTTATTTTATTTTATTGTAGTAAGAACATTTAACATGAGCTCTACCCTCTTAACACATATTTAAGTATACAATACATTATGGTTGACTCATGGTACAATGTTGTATAGCAGACTCCTGGAGCTTATTTGTCTGGCTTGATGAAACTTTATGCCCAATGATGAATAACTCTCTCTTTCCCTTCCTTCCCAGACCCTGGCAAACACCGTTCTAACTCTTTGATTCTACAGATTGACTATTTTGGTTACCTCATATAGGTGGAGTCGTGAAGTATTTGTCTTTCTGTGACTGGCTTATTTCATTTAGCATAATGTCCTTAAGGTTCATCCATGTTGTCACATATTACAGCATTTCTGTCTCCTTTTTAAGGCTGAATAGTATTCCATTGCATGTATATACCACATTTTCTTTATTCAAAGGATTTAGGTTTTATAGAAACAGATAAAAAATTTCTAAAATTTACATGGAACCACAAAAGCCACACATAGCCAAATCAATCTTGAGCAGGAAAAACAAAGTTGAAGTCATCACACTTTCTGGTTTCAAAATACATTGCAATGCTACGATAATCAAAACAATATGGTACTGGCATAAAGATAGACGTATATCCAGTGGAACAGAATAAAGCTTGCAGATAAAAGTCCATACATATATGGTCCACTGACCTTTGACAAGGGTTCCAAGAAATATACAATGTGGAAAGGATAGTCTCTTCAAGAATAGAGCTGGAAAAACTGTATATCAACATGCAAGAATGCAATTGGACATATAGCTTAGACTATGCACAAAAATCAACTCAAAATGTATTAAAGACTTAAAGGTAAAACCTGAAGCTATAAACCTCCTAGAAGAAAACATAGGGGAAAAGCTTCAAGACACTGGTCTTGGCAGTGATGTCATGGATATGACACCAAAAGCACAAGCAACAAAAGCAAAAATAGATAAATGGGACTAAAGCAAACTAAAAAGCTTCTTGATAGCAAAGGATATAGTCAACAGAGTGAAAAGGCAACCTATGGAATAGGAGAAAATATTTGCAAATCATATGATATCTGTTAGGGGTTAATATCAAAAATATATAAAGAACTCCTACAACTCAATACCACAAAATAAAACCTCAAATAACTCACTAAAAAATGGGTTAAGGACTTGAATAGACATTTCTCCAAAGAAGACATACACATGGTCAACCTCACTAATCATCAGGGAAATGCAAATCAACACCACAATGATTTCACCTCCTACCTGTCAAAATGGCTATTATTTAAAAAAAAAAAAAAACCACAAGTATTGGAAAAGATGTGGAGAAATTGGAAAACTTGCACACTATTGATGGGAATGCAAATGGTACAGCTGCCATGGAAAACAGTACAGGAGTTCCTCAAAAATAAAAAAAATAGTATTACCATATGATCCAGCAAGCCCACCTCTGGATGTGTATCCAAAAGAATTGAAATCAGGATCCTGAAGAGACATTAGCACTCCTATGTTTATTGCAACACTGATCACATCAACTGACTATTTTTTAAAGGATGCTTCCATTCTTCCATATTTGCATATCTCAGAATTTATTTTCATTGTTGTGGAATTGAATTTTCTTTCATATATATCTCCCAAGTTTACTACTGAAGCAATAACTGTTTTTCTTTCAGCTGATACTTCTATCCTTAAGAAACCTAACACAAAAGTTAACGTCAGGGAAATGTCTTCATATATTTAGCCCACTGTAACAAAAATACCATAGACTAGGTGACTTACAAACAAAAGAAAACTATTCTCACAGTTCCAGAGGCTGGAAGTCCAAGATCAGGGTGCCAGCACGGTCTAGTTCTTCCAGCTGTAGACTGCTGACTTCGCTCTGCGGCCTCGTGGCAGAAGAGGTCTCTGGGGAAGGTCTCTATAGGGTTTCTTCTATAAGGGCGCTAGTCCCATTCACAAGGGCTCTGCCCTCATGACCTAATCACCTCCAAAGGGCCCCATCTCTTAATACTATCACATTGGGCGTTAGGATCTCAACATAGGAATTTGGGGGGGACACAAACATTCAGGCTTAGTAGTTAAGGAAGCTTTACAGTCTTTTTAAACATGGCAGCATGATGGCAACTTAAGGTTTCTCCCTTAGTAATAGTGTGGATGGGCCCCCAAAATCCCAAAGAAAAAGCTACAGGACACTGAAAAGATAGGCTAAGTTCCAGCAATAATGTGGGTGTTTTTACCCTAGTCAGGAACAGTAGTTCCCAAACTTTGCTGCTTGTTAGAATTATCTGGGGGAGCTTTTAAAAATCTCAGTGCCCAGGTCTTATCTTATAGTAATTAAATGAGAACATATAGGGGTAGGAGCCAGGTTTTAACATCTTTTTAAAGTACACCATGTCATCCCAAGGTACAGAAAAATTTGGGAATCACTGCCCTGAAATAAGATTTAAAGAAATACTGATATCTCGGTAAATTCTTTGACTAAATTGAAAATGTTAATAGTCTCTACTGAAGCTAGGTCTTTGGCTTTCTTTACCTAGGCTAAGAAGGAAATAGTTTTCACCTCTAGGAATTCCTTCCAGGGACCGAGGTTCAGGACCAGGCTCATTGCTTCATGGTCTCAGAGTGGAGAAACCCAAACCGAGGGCTGGTTTGCTCTCCTTTCCTCGTTCACCTAGCCTGTCATTAATTACTTGAACTGATTGTCCTGCATGAGAATGATTTTGCATGATTTTTTTTCTGCACTAATTGTCTTCTTTGGTTCTGTTTCTTGTGATCTCTGCAAAAGTGACCGAAGTCCAGCATCACGCTTGCCGAGAGGCTTCTCCCACTTCGTCTCATCAATTAGGAAAATGTTACCAACAGCAATGACTTCTAGCCCCTGCAGTTTACTCACAGTTGCAGCCTATCAGTGCTTCATTCACGTGGAATTATCTTGTGTACTAAACTCTGACATAGGTCATTAAGTCTCTGTGCATGATTAAGGATCCTAAATAGACAAAGCAACTGTTAGATGCTCGTTTCCTCCCGGTGCGGCTGTGTAAAGTAAGATGGAAGCTCCTCAAGTATCTTTCTTCTTGAAAAAGTTGCTGCTCATTAGTGGTTGATTACTCCATTAGAGTTTTCATTAGGTTGCAAACATCATGTATTTCTTTACAGACATATTTCTAAATATGATGAAGTATTTTATTAAACTGAATTCCTATGGCATTTTTTTCTTGTCTCAGTTATATTCCAATTTTAAAACAAAATATTAACTCACAAGGTGATAATTTGACATCATCCAAAAGTTTATCTACAGTTACCTGCATATTAATAATTATATCTTAACCGTTTTTATCTAATAAAAAGGATAGTTTTACTGTGCATTTAACAACAATGCACAGTCATGTGCTGCATAACATAATGATGCTTGAGTCAACAACGGCGCCATCAGATTAGTACCATATGACCTAGATGTGTAGTAGGCTATACCATCTAGGTTTGTGTAAGTACACGCTATGATATTTATCCAACAATGAAATCACCTAATGACACATTTCTCAGATTGTATCCCCATCATTAAGCGATGCGTGACTGTACTGAACATATTGCCATTTCAGTTATGATCAATTCATCAAAAAGAGGGTATTAGAATTACTTTTTCATTTAAAATTCACATACCTGGATATTTACAAGAAGGATTTCCATGACACATACAGCAGTGTCCAAAGACAAGTCATGAAGAGGATGTGAAATGGCAGAGGAAGGAAGGAAGTAATACTCAAAAACACTGACCTGGAAAAGCCTCTGTAATTGAAACCAAAGCTTTCCTCTGAATTTTGTAGTAGTCAAATTAAAAGAGAAGCAATATTAAGTACAATAATCTCATTAGATAATAAAATAAAGCATGACAACTCACTAGAGAGCTAACATTTCTGCGGCTTCTGATGTCAAACAGAGATGTCATGATCTTCATATAAAGTACCTTTAATCATAATTATACAGAAGATGTACAGGCCATTCATACAGCCAAGTTCATATAGCCTTTCTAATATCAGCCCTTAATGAAAGTCAGGAAATAAAGGTTAAATCACAATTGTGCCAAGGCAGTCGCAATGCACTTTAGCAAGCCATCCCAGGTCTAAAGCTGTCTAGTATCTTGACATTATATTGGGGTAAGACTCAGAGAACTCCATTCTAAAGGAAAATATTTTAACAAGTCTCTTTGTCTATTCTTTTATACCAGATTGTTTCAGGCTACTTTCTCTCATCCTGTTTTTCAGTGTAGGTATTTTTTTTTCTATCTACAAAGTAACCATAACCAGATTTGTGGCCATTAAAGCATTCACACACATAAATGAACCTTGCATATAGTACTGTGGCCACATTTATCCACTAGGATAAGAGGATGGATATAAAATGTAACCAAAGAAACTTGCATTAGGATAAGACACAATTTTTTGTTGTAGGAGTTAGCAAATAATGCAATGAGCAACTAAATGGGCAGGAGAACTATCCAATTTTCATAACCTGAAAAAGAAATACATTCAGTTAAACGTGTTTGGGTATAGACTTGTGTGTCAATGGCACAACCAGGTCTTCTCCTCTCTGAGACTTATTAGGATTTGTTTATTTCTTAGAGTCTATTATCAAAGATAATCATAATACTTATCACCCAAATGGGGACTTTGGGGACAGCAAGGGGCTTTTATTAATTGTGATGCCAGGGAAATAGACATAAATTGGAATTATCCTCAGCAAATCAAGTCAAACTGTGATGCCAGAAAACTTGGTTCACTTTCAATTAATTAGCTATTTAAATAAAGCTTTTCGACATCTATAGTTTCTCTCTGAGATGTTTAATTTACAGATGATTTAATTAGAGCTCTGTTGAAAAACTTTGGGCAGAAAAGAGTATTCACACTTTGGGCTCCCTATGCCCAGAATGTTCTTTCTTGGATAATTTTCACCTTTCAGTTCACATTGGAATTATTATCTTCTTACATAAACCTCTCCTGCTCCTTCAGTCTAAAGTAGCCCCACAGTTTGAGCTCCAAAGTAAACAAGGAGAGGTACACGCTTCTTTTTCGTAGAATGTAAACACGTAAATGTAGAAGGAACGACACAGTTACAAAAACACCATTCTGAAACCATCATAGTAATACTTGATTCAGGCAATAATCATCAATGAATGCTAAAACAATTTGATGAGAGTTGGTTAGGGAATAAAGTATTTCCATGGTCTCAAAGATTCTCCCCAAGGACAGTTACTAATTACAAAGGAAAAAAGTCACTGAGGTTGAAGTAATCTGGGCAAAATTTCTTTAATCAATTGATTAAAGTTAATATAAAAAATCAGAAAAACGGGCCAGCCCTGTCGCATAGTGGTTAAGTTCACACACTCTACTTCAGCAGCCTGGGGTTTGCAGGTTCAGATCCCAGACATGGACCCAGCACTGCTCATCAAGCCACACTGTGGCAGCATCCCACATGAAATAGAGGAAGACTGACACACATGTTAGCTCAGCAACAATATTCTTCAAGCAAAAAGAGGAAGATTGGTGACAAATGTTAGCTCAAGGCCAGTCTTCCTCACACACAAAAAAAAGAGAAAAATAATTATTACATGCTTTCTGATTTGATGCACTGAGAAAAACACAATATCACTTATGTAACATTTCTTTAAAAATGTATAATCCAAGTCTAACCATAAAGAAACAATCACACAAACCCAAATTGAAAGATATCTTTTCAAAAATGTCAATGTCATAAGAAACAAAGAGAAGCTAATAAAGAGTTCCAGATCAAAAAGAGATTAAAGACACAGCACAACTAAATGCAATGCATGATCCTGGGTTGAAAAAATTATGTTAGGATATTATTAAGACAATTGGTAAAATTTGGATATGGACTATGTTGATTATAGTGTATCAATGACAAATTTCTTTCTTTCTTTTTTTTTTTTTGGTGAGGGAGATTGGCCCTGAGCTAACACCTGTACCAATCTTCCTCTGTTTTGTATGTGGGACACTGCCACAGCATGACTTGATGAGCAATGTGTAGGTCCATGCCCGGATCCGAACCCATGAACCCCAGGCCACTGAAGCAGAGCGCACATACTTAACTAGTATGCCACCGAGTCAACCCCAAAGACAAATTTCTTGAATTTTGAAATTATAGTGTGATTATGAGAATATCCTTTTTTCTCAGGAGATACATGCTTAAGTACTTAGTGGCAAAGAGTTATGGTCTTTGGAACTGAGTGTCAATGGTTCGTAAAAAAATTGGAATGACACTAGTAACAATAATGTATTAGCCTAGTTGGGCCCCATAACAAAATACTACGAACTGGGTGGCTTCAACAACAGAAATTTATTTTCTCACAGTTCTGGAGGCTGGAAGCCCAAGATCAGGGTGCCAGCGTGGTGGGATTCTGGTGAACACCCTCTTCCTGGCTTGCAGATGGCTGCCTTCTCACTGTGTCTTCACGTGGCAGAGAGAGAGAGCTCTGATGTCTCTTCCCCTTCTTATAAGAGCTCTAATCCCATCATGATGGCCCCACCCTCATGACCTCATCTAAATCTAATTACCTCCCAAAGACCCCATCTCCAAATACTGTCACATTGGGAGTTAAGGCTTTAATAAGTGAATTGTGGGGGGGACACAATTCAGTCTATTATAAGTAACTATAATAATGTTTATGTTTACATGTGTTTAAATATATCTAGAATTATATTTAGAATTTATATGATATATAAGAACATATATATCAATATGTGTATATATACACATACATATAGATATGTATATATTTATCTATATATGGAATATATACATTCTATATGTAGGTAAGAGAGGAGATGAGAGGATGGGAGAAGAGAGAACAATGTGGCAAAATGTTAACAGTGAGGAAGTATAGTTGAAGGGTATATTCATGTTTATTGTAATGTTCTTGTAACTATCCTGAATCGTGGATTTTTTTTAATAAAAAGTTTCATAAAAGATTGAGTAGGTGCCTCTCATCTTATTGTCTCTCATAGCGCCCTGTTCTTTTCCTGGAGCACTTACACAAGTTGCAGTTTATTTGCTTGTTTATTTGTTTATCATCCCTGGTCTGTTTGGTTCACTGTTCTATCCACATCATTTTACATGCATGTTAGTGCTCATTCACTATTTATTGAACGAATGAATGAATTTGTTGAATGTTTGTGAACTTTACAAATCAACAAACTAAGGCAACATGTAGATCTGCACAGTTAGCAGTACAGACCTTACAGAAAACAGCTATGGATCAACTCTGCCTTTGGATTGAGGAGACGTTATACCTCCAGGTATCCAACATTTTAATGGAGTTACCACAGTTTGCTTTTAAACACTCACCATCTGCCACCAAGTACATATAATTAGGAGAGATGGCTTGTGCGAAGTCTCTGCTTCTTCACCATGGGTGTGCCATTTTCTGAAGTGGCCTCTCTCATCTTCTCTGACTGAATAGTCGTCATCCAGTGAGAGCCAGTACATGTGCCCTTCACCTCTTTCTTGAAGTCCTTCTTACCACTCGGTGCAATAATCACTGTCATTGCTCTGATTCCTTTTGTAATTGCTGAATCACTTGTTTAGTTTTCATTTATGTAGTACCTTATATTCTTAAAAATTATCTTGTGTATAAATTATATACAGGATAAATAAATTATCTTTGTACTATTGAAAATTATCTTGTACAAATTATAAATTATCTTGTATTATTATTATGTTTATTTTATCTCCTTGACTATACTTTAAATTCTTTGAGTGCATTTTATATTGCCAAAAAGATCTAGGCCATTGTTGTGCACGTAAGAGGGTCTTACTTTAGTTGAGAAAAATTGGTCTGGGCCTTCATCTGCATACCTGAAATCATGAGATTGGGCCATATTTGGTTGTAATTTCATGGATATTATTTTGACACTTTTTTATCCCTTCTTTTGAAGTAGTTAAATGTAAAACCAAAAGAAAAATGTGTTTAGAAGTAGTATTAGCCAATCATAGAGGAAAGATTTGAATCCATAATCCAGTAATGAGAATGACAAGGGGAGTCTTATGATTTACTGGACTTAAGGAATTAAAAAGAAATTCAACTTTTTCCAAGCCAGAAAGGCTCTATTAGTTTCTTTGTCTACATTGGGGTGTAAACTGCAGTTACGCTATCATTATCTTTGTATGCTGTTTTGATAATTTCCTATGCTAACAATGTATGTTAGTAATATGCTTCTTTCTTTGGCTTTTTGGTAAATTCTCTAGTGAGATATGAAGTGAGGCCACTAGTGTTGAAAAGATCGCTGAGTTTATGGATTTACAAATTATGAATTGGTGATACTATTTTGTCATACCCTTCTTCCAAAGGATTTAATTGCCCCATTAAATTGCCTCAATGTCTGAGGTAGCTTTAATTTCTTAAAGCTTAATTAAAATTGATATTAGAGATTATATATACATATATATGCGTGTGTGTGAGTGTGTGTACATTCTACTGTGTATCTTAAGGATCATTTACTTCAGTGGTTTCTAACAGAGAGAACACTGAACCCTAGTGAATGATGGAATCAATGTAGGCTTCGCCACAATATATCTGTTCTTGGTGCATGGCCTAAGCACCAAATTAATATCTTTCCATATGCAGTTTGTCAGTGCTATAGAGATGCTATAACGATTGCTAACATCCATTTTTAAAAGTGTTACATAATTCGTGTCACCAATTTGCCATATATTTCTTAAAAATATTTAATTTCCAACTATGATCCTGTAGGAATCTAAGAAAATTTGAAATTTGAAAAGAAGTTCTCACAGTTTTGCCTTTGAGGAGAAACAAAATGGAGTGGTTTTTGAGTAAGGAACTATTATTTTTAATGTGAAAGAAATAAGACAAACTGTAGATATTTGTTACAATGTTTGCCGTGTAGTATTCTGAATGATTAAACATGTTTTAAAATGTTTTAATAATTAAAAAAATACGTCCAGATGATGGAAACGTGGGCACATTTATCCAATTTATCTTTTACCCCAGAAGTTTCTCAAAGGGTGGTCCGGGAATCCATGGGATCCCTGAGAAGCTTCAATGGGGTCTATGAGGGCAACACTCTTTTCACAGTCATACTAAGACGTCATTTGCCTTTCATCCTCTTCTCTCCTAGGTTTCCAGAGACTACGTGGCATATAATACAACCGCAGATGGAATGCAAAAGCAGATACAAGGATCCAGCTATTTTCTATAAAATCAGAAATTAGAAAGATTTATAAAAATATAGAACAAAGCCACTCTTTCACTATTTTTATTTTAGAAAATAGAGTTATTATCGTTAATATATTGTTTCATTAACACATCCTATGTTTATCATTATTTAAAAAATGAATAAACAAATGTTTTTAAATTTTCTCAGTTTTAATTTCTAATATAGTAATTATAGGTATATATAACACACATAAACAAAACTCTTTGGGGTTCTCAGTACTTTTTAAAACTGTGAAGGGGCCCTGAGACCAAAACGCTCCAGGACTGCTGTTTCAGTTTATGCAAATATACTCTCTCCCACACTTCTAGGAGGAGGTCGACTCTAGTAGTTAATCGGTAATTCCAACTCCAAGAACTTAATTTTCAATGTCTCAAGAATAAAGAACTCTACAGTGTTCTCAGTTTTTGCATCTCAAAGTCCTGTATAATCAGTTGTTTGGTAACATGACAAATCAAAAGCTTAATAAGTGGTGTTCTCTCTCTTTTTATTTCCAAAGAAGTGACTCAGTAAACAAGCAAAATAGGATTCTTTGCTAACAATTTCAACATTCCTTTCATGCCACCAAATACATCTGTCCATAACAAGGAAGAATTATGTGGCTAGTGATTTCCTTCATCTGACCTTATAAAGACTTGAATATATCTTAACTGTCTGGCTAATAATAACTTAGAACTAGATTTCATGGTCATACAACTTATTACTGATTGATGTCCTCTGACATCAGTTTCCATTTACTCTGATGTTTATTAATGTCACATATTACTCCAGTTCAACCTAATGGCTAAGAACAGACTGGATCAAATGAGTTAGGTTTGACGTTTTTATATGTAAGATCATGCTCAACAGTCAAATGACTACCACTTTCAGCCAAAGAATAAACATGCTGCTTCCCAGGAAGAAGCAAGGGATGTGAGTTCCACTTCTCAGAAATGTCTCTGTTGTTAGTCTGCTAAACAAAGAAATGATTCATCTTCACTTAGTACTCCCTTTCTTCTTGCATTATCTCTTAGTACCACTTATTCCAGAACATGAGTAGGAAACACAAATGTGCAGATCTGATGCATTTAAGGTCCAAGCAAGAATGCTGGTGAAGATGCGCAGGTGGTAGTTACTCATGTGGGAATGGACGTCTGCTAAAAGGCATGGCAAAGCCGCTGTAGTAACTCAGCTTACTATAGAGACACTGCAGAGAAATAAAGGAGGTCTGGAGTCGACTCCAGACACTTTCATGTAAGGTGAGGGAAGTGGAGGGAGACTCGTGTGCTTACCAACTGATTGTGAAGTCCTTTTGGGCAAGAGCTTGCACAATTTCTGGCATGTCTTGAATATGGAATAAATGAATGAACTAAGGCATTAAATAAGAGCAAAACAGGGAAAATGTAGTTACATGGCAGATAAGGGAATAGTTTTAAAAGCTAAGGGTGAAGAGCAGGTTATGTTAATCAGCGTTATTCATTGCTCCTGAGACATCATGCAAAATGAGCACTACTAAAAATGTTTTTGGATGTGGCTCTAAGGAGTTTATTTGTGGCTAGAGCAAAAAATTCTCAATAGATTGATGTCGAGTTTGAAGAGAACCAAGAGCATAGTAAGGGGCAAATTGATTGTAAGGAAAATGTATGGGACCATACAATGAATATAGATGTTCTTCAAGAATTTTGGTGGGAGGGTGTGGAGAGAGGCAATAGCAAGTTGAGCATGTAGCAGGTACATGGTAATTTTTTGATATTTTCCTTTTGAATTTTTAGGATGAAAGATATGACAACATTTCTGTTACTGTTTAAAAATTAGGAATACTGGAGGAAACAGAATGGAATGGGATAATGGTACATCAAAGTATTTTCAAGCCTTTATAACCATAACCACATGAAAATCAAATTTTAAAATGTGGACATAATAATTAACATGATTCCTACGATTAGGAAGATGTTTCCCAGTTTTTTATTCTCAATCATAGACAGAACTCATGCTAAATTAGGGCAATTTTGGGAGTAATCAGATTCAGCCTCAGCCACACAGACCTAATCTGGATCATCACTGCCCCTCTGTGAGGTTTACTACTCTACTGTTTCTTTTCATAAGCAAGGAAGTAGATACCAGCTCTCCTCTACTTCTTTTCTTTGTTCCTTTTCTTTGAAATCTTCAAAAAGTTTGAAGTATTGTAGAAGGAAAAGAAACAAGTAGGATCTTTTCTCTGCCTGTATTCTTAACTGTTAACATTTTCTATAGTTTTGGGAGTTTGGGAAGGAGAAGGGCAAGAAGAAAAGTATCAAAAAAAAAAAAAAAGAAGAGAGAGTTGCACACTTAATTTCTTTATTTTACACACCATTGTGGCTGCCCATGGAGCACTGAGAATGTACATCAGTATTACATTATTTGGTTTATTAGACACCAAATAGAATTCATTACAAAAGGTCTTAATTGATTGAGATATGCTACTCTCTCTCAGACTGCGCAGAAAATACATGCATTCTCTTTCTCTGATTCTTGAAGCCTTTGATGTCATCAAGGATCTCTTTAGTTGTAAAGGAAGGACTCTTGACTCATAAATTATTCATTCTTTATTTAGTCACCTGGGATCATTTCTTGTCTCAGTCATTCATTGCTCAGCACACTGTTTTGAACAGAGAAGTGAATTCATATAGGTGATAGAGAAAATATGTACTTTCTTGGGAGGAATCACAAAATATTGTGGTTGACAATTAGCTGAAATATCCATTTTTGAAAATATGTGCCACTCTAAATTGTATATATATTTTTATCTGGTAACTTTGAAAACAAGTTTTGTACTTAAATATAAAACTTATATTTATCCCTATTTCATTTATCCTGTTCGATTAATTCAGCCCATGAATATCTTCTTTTTTTTAATATCTTAATTCTGTCACTTAACATGTGAGTTATTTGAACCAGATTTGGTAGGTCACTAACTTCAGTAAATTGCTATGTCCTCACCCAAGATGTTGATGACAGTGAAAACAGAATGTAGTACAGGACCTAGAAAATATTTGTACAGTTGGCATGGATCCACTAAACAGCAGTCTTAGCTCATGGCTATCCCACCAGTTATGAAACCAAATAACTGTACTACCATCTATTGCTTGTTTCTCTAGTTTGTCTTCAAGCCTATCAGGAAAGACATTCACAAATGGAATATTAATATCTATATTCACTCTCTCGGCATCATCCTCCCAGGCATGTTAGGCTCTGGACAGCCGGGTAGTCCTGGCACAAATAGATCTTCATATTAGTGGTCAGAAAGCCAAAAAGTTATAGGATGTGAAAGTACGTAAATGATAGGGGAAAAAAGAAAGACATAGGTCTATTGAAGTCCCTGCCAACAGTCAGTATCTAGAAGGTGACAAATTAGAAAATTACCCAATATGGCTCTTTTCCTAGTGGTGCCTCCCTATCCATGGGCGAAGAAGTTGGCATTCTATTAAAAAAAAAATGCCTCTACCACTGTTCTCCATGTCTTTGTTTTGTTTTTGTTTTGTTTTGTTTCATTTTTTCAGGCTCTACCTTTCACCTTTCATTCAGCATTCAGAACCCACAAATGATGGTTAATCTCAGTGAATTTTTGTGGCTACAACTCCACCTGACACTTCAGGAATGGTAATTTATGTCTATGAATTTCCAATTCTGGTTTTACTCTCAGACGTTGCTTTTCGGCTTTCCCTCTTCACCACACACTGAGGGTCAGTGTTAGCCGCACCAACACCAGCCATCACCCCCGGAAACAGAGCCTGCTTAAGGTACTGGGGTCTCTGCTGATCTAGAAGGAGAGTCTGAGTAAGGATGCTCAGAGAAGAGAGAATAGGATGAGGAAAAGTTTGGAAAATCCCTTGTTAGAAACTGCATACATTAGACAAGTTTGAGGAATCCACAGTAGCTGTCTTTAGTAAATATAATATGAAAATATTAGAAATCTACATAGCAGCTTTAAATTTAGACTTCCCCTTGAAATATGATAGGCTTCCACCTGCTGTCTTCCAATTTTGTGAAGAGGGTTTGGAAGAATATGAAAACACCATGTCAACCATGGTTGACAATTAGCAGTTTTCTTGGAGGAAAAGCTCAAAGGATAATAAAATGAAAAATCCATTTGGTGAAGTTTGAGAATTCTTTCCAGGCTGAGAAAGGGTCCTAGACATCAGACTTCAGCCTGTAGATCAATTATTTCCCATGTGCTCAGGTCATTCTTTTCTGCATCACTGGTGCCCAATAAGCAAAACGGAATTTCAAAGTGTCTTTTCCAGACTATATATTATTGACTCCAAAGATTCTAAAGGATGTTTTGGAATATTAGCAGCTGGTGTGCTGTTACTCCAATAAAATAGTGAACTGACATTTGGAATGATTAGGTTTAGGTTGTTGCTACCGTCCTGCAAATCTTGGGCTTCTCAAATGAAAACATGACAAATGATGAAACTATGGTCACCCAAGAGACTCAATCAGAATTTTATACTTTAACATATTCCTTATGACAATTTTCAGATTTACAGTTTGAAGTCCTAATCAATTGTAAATACCTATGTATTAACAGTTCCTCATCTCTGATGATGCCAAGACCCTTCCCAGAGCCAAAGGAGACTTGTCCCTCATGATGCACGGCTCTGCTGCTGCGCATACCAAACAGCTGCCATCAATTCTTATGGCCAAAGAAAAGGTGTTGAAATCTTAAGTCTAATTTGATCTGACCACCTTCCGCATTTTACAAGGCTGTGTTTAACTGTCATTATCGTTGTTGTTGCCCGCTCTTGGACATAATATAAATGATTATTATGTAACTTCATGAATTAATAGTGCATCCAAATACTAGGAGTTTCGAATTTTTTTCTCATGAGTGTTTATAATTTAGATAAAATAATCATGCTATTTTATAGGTAGGAGCAGGTTTAGAAATCACCTATTTCTAGCTAATCATTTTACAGATGCGTAAACTGTGTCCTCAGGTTAAAAATTAAATTAATAATAAAAGGAGATCTTGAATTCTTGTTCCTGAACTTTTTACTGATATTATTTCCACAGTGATTTGTATTTTTTTTAAAGAGAGAGATTTAAAACCTCAAGTTCCCCCATTATTATTAACTTAGGAATGAAATGCTTAATTTAATCATCAAAGTCTACGAAATTTTAGCAAAACATTTTAACAGTATTTCAGTTTTACTACTTAAAAATATAATCCATTGGGACCAGCCCAGTGGCGCAGCAGTTGGGTGCACACATTCTGCTTCAGTGGCCAGGGGTTCGCCAGTTCAGATCCTGGGTGCTGACACGGCACTGCTTGGCAAGCCATGCTTTGGCTGGCGTCCCACATATAAAGTAGAGGAAGATGGGCATGGATGTTAGCTCAGGGCCAGTCTTCCTCAGCAAAAAGAGGAGGATTGGCGGCAGATGTTACCTCAGGGCTAATCTTCTTAAAAAAAAAAATTAAAAAAATATATAATCCATTTTTTTTAAAGATTTTATTTTTTTCCTTTTTCTCCCCAAAGCCCCCTGGTACATAGTTGTATATTCTTCATTGTGGGTCCTTCTAGTTGTGGCATGTGGGACGCTGCCTCAGTGTGGGTTGATGAACAGTGCCATGTCCGTGCCCAGGATTCCAACCAACGAAACCCTGGGCTGCCTGCAGCAGAGCACGCGAACTCAACCACTCTGCCATGGGGCCAACCCCTAATCCATTATTTTGAAGATGGAAAAGCAGACATTATAAGTGATCCCTTATGCACATTCATAAATGTATCTCACAAAAAATAAATTTATGTATGTATGTATCTTTCAGGAATGTCATCCTTGCATAAAAATGGAGCCCTAAAATTTAGCCTATTTCAAAACTATCAGGAGTGGTGCTTATTAAAAGAAATTCTATCCTCAGAATGTTAAATATTCAAGTAGGTTGATGAAACAGCTGGAAAAACTGGAAAGGAGTTTTGTTGCTTTTTGTTTTCTTCCAAGGGCAGGGTGGAAAGGGAGATGTGAAGTTCAGAGCTATGTTTCTTGGTAGCATATTGGAAGATCTTGGAATCACTAGTTGATATAATTTTCATAGTGTATATCATTCCCATCATTTAGAGTGCTTCAGGAGGTTTCTCCTCCTGTCTCGGTCTATTAAGGTGTTCACGCAGCCTACCATCTGAGAAGGAATTTTCCCTGGCGGCCGGCCGTGACCTAATTTCAAAGTTCTGGCAGACAAACGCAAGCAACTGAGAGCCCAGGTTTTTCTATTTAGCATATTAATCGCTTACATTTTCAGCATACAGCCAGGATGAGAGGAAACCCGTGAAAGATTTGCCAGCCTTTCCGAAATCAGGCCGATGGCACTCCTGTAGACCTCAGATTTTCTGTGCATGATTTCTTTTTTGCAGACATCTCTGAGCTTTCAGTTTCTGACTGCTATTTGTCTTGAATATATGCTATGTATAATGGAAAGTTTTCGGATTCCAGAAGATGCCAGAGTTTACTAGCATGTTGTCTAAGGAGAATTCTCTGCAGATGACTTTTTATTTCTTTAATTTCCTTTCACACTTGTTCCTGTAATCCAAGGAAGGACATTTCTTTCTTCTAAGAGCAGAAGTAAAAGTTTATACAGAGCCAAATGAGACACTGTTCTAATTTCTGATCATGTGCATTCTTAGTGAGAGGATAAGAGAAATCTTATTGAATTAGCATTCAAAAGCTTATTACTCACGTTGGAGAAAAAATGTCAGTGTTTGAAAATGTTATAGAATCTATTTTATGGGAAAATCTTTGGGCTTTACCGGGATTTTTTTCCTATTTTATTTCTTGGTAAATATTGTTAAATGCTTACTTTTTTGCATTTGCAAGTTATAGAAAATGAAATTGTTCTTTCTGCAAGCAAATATTATTCCTAGGCTCATCTCATTGACTGTTAACTTTCTTTCTTTTGATGGCATGATCTTTGGCCAAAGCATTTTTTTTTCTCTTTCCAGGAGTCTTAAGCTGCTAGTGCTATCCAAAAGGAAGTTTCATAATAAACATATTGGTGTTTTTAATTATCAAGTTGAAGATTTCATTTCTCTTCAGAGTTTAGCTAAAGGTCAGTGATAAAACTGATGGGAAAGCAAAGGACAGTTCTGAGAAATTGTGTATTTTTTTCCCTCCATATGTCTTGGGTTCATTTTTGGCTGTGCATTTTTTCCGCTAGAGGCCTTTAGAGAGGGAATTAAGGAGAAGGACTCACCAAACAGGGATGATTTGAAGAGAGAGGCCACTGACTTAGAAAGAAGGCAGGAGAATGATCTGCTAGCAATCAAGACACTGAAAGATTATCTGAAGATAAGAATAAGACAAAAGATCGAGTATATGGGAGAATAGATTTCTTAAAGACCACCAGCTGAAGTTTGTGATTTTTCATACTCCTATCCCCCAAGTCGGCCATATTTTATCATTTTATACATAAATAAAAATGACTTCCAGGCTTATTTGATTACAGACTGAATTACTCTGTCACAGAATGACAAGCAATGACAAATAGGTTCCCCATAATGAAAAGTCTGGCAGACCCCATATTCTCAGTAAAAAGTGGTAAGAGGGAACCAGGCAGGTTTTTCATTCATTCACTCTTTTACATGTGGGCTGTAGTGCTGTCAATCTCCATTCCATCATTAGGTCACCTGGAACGTCTTGCATTTGACAGGGCAATGTAAGTTTCAGGGAAATTTTTCTGACTAGCAACCCAAGGCCATGTAGTAAAATTGGAAAGATCAATTAAATGACAGGAAATGCTTGCATAAAGTAAATGTGTTTTGCCCACTTGTCAACATGGGTAGACGCATTTGTGTTCTAATAAGAGCAATGACAGAATTCCATTTTCAGACTCTAGACTTTTTAACAGAGGCAGTAGCAAATCATCGAAATGATGGGGTTTGCTTCTTTACTAGTTTTTATAAAACGACAACTTTCCCATGCATTTCAAATACATACTCTAAAACCACACTGACTTTATGAATTGGCTAAATTGCCTGGGCACTCTTTCTAAATACAACTCATTCCTGGAGGTGGAGAAGACAGTGTGAGGATTGCGAAGCCATGGGATGGAGTTGGTGGTTTCCTTTCGTCACATAAAAGAGACTCAAAAGCTATTTGAATTAATGAATGTGTAAAGCTGTGAGTCAACAGAGACGTTTCTCTAAAGGAGAAGGTGAGCGATGTGAATCCCCCTTGTGCACCCCAAGTGATAGTCATTGTGAAGTAGTTATTGCGTATTTGGAGGAGGGGAATCGAAATGAAGAAAGGGTATTTTTTACTGTATTTAAACAGGAGATTCCATTATGTAATATTTTCAATTTAGACTCAGAAAAGTAAATGACTTTCTCTGCAAAAGAGGAAAGCATAAATCTGTCTTCTTCACCATATGCCACAGGAAAAAACCCGCAGATGTCAAAGAGAACAAAGGCTGGAGGGAGCAGACTAGCTGTACGGACCAGAGTCCTTCCCATTCCCAGTTCAATAATAAAAAAAATTCAATATTTAATAATCATGTTAGGAAGGAAGAAAGCTGTTGTAAGATACACACTTAAAGTAAATTTTACCTGCAAGTACATGTGTTTCCAGACCTTCAGCTTTGCTCCCACCCCTGGGCCTTCGAGCATACTATTTCCTTTGTCTGGAAGTTCTGTTCTCTATTTACCCTTTCTACTGTTCTGATTGTCCTTTAGAACTCATGTCCTCATATCCTAGAGCTCTCTTCCTACAGCCTCTAACAGCCTATTACATAGGCCTCTCTGTCTTCATTTGCTTTCACTCCGACTAGAATTGGAGCACCTCAAGGTACAGATGGCTTATGTCTTGTTTGTAATAGTGTCTCCAGCTCCTAGCACATCTCTGACACACATAGATAAACACGTTTATTAAATAAGTGTATTTATTAAAGCAAAATCTGAAACTCAGCAACAAGAACACATAACCGAAGAAATGAAGATTCTAATGTAGGCAAAACGGGCACAGAAATCATGGTATATGTGACAAATCTAGGGAAAGAAACCAGAACAGAAGAAACACTCAAACTCAAATCTTCTCTTATTTTCATGTATTCTGTTTTTCTGCTTATTACAATGACAAAAGGTTGAGCTTTAGCCTAAAGCTGGGACTGTCACTTACGCATTAGAACCCATCTTTTTTGATTTCCCAAGGACTTTTCCAGTTTATTTAATATTTAAAATTTATTAAAGTTGTACACAATGTCTTGTGATTTTTAAATGTTGAAACAACTTTTGTCAGTTATTTGATTCTCCGTTTATTTTCTTGATTAGTTTTACCAGGTGTATTTCAGTTTTATGAGTCTTTTCAAAGAATCCACTTTTTACTTGATTATTTCTGTTGTATTTGTTATTAATTCATTAATATTAGTTCTTATTTTCTTCCATTTTCTTTGACTTTAATTTGCTGCATGTTTTCAAAATCTTGATAGATAGTCGCAATAGCCTTTTTTCTTTACCAACATATATATTAAAGGCTATAAATTTTCCTCTGAGCACAGATTTAGCTGTATCTACAGGTTTTGATTCAATTTTAAAACATCCCATTTTCCACTTGTGATTTATTTTTTTATTTGCTTGTATTTAGATGTGTATTTTAAATTCTAAACTATTGTCTACTTTCTAGCTATGTTGTTGTACTGGTTTTGAACTTAATTCCACTGAGGTGAGAGAACACACCTTTTGATTTCATTCCTGGAAACTTATTGATGCTTACTCTTTTCTTAGCATGTGGTCAACATTATTCTCTGATTTCTTGAAAAGATTGCACAGGGTGCAGTCTTTGGATATGAGGCTCAATATAGGTCAAAATTTTAATTGTGATACAAATTTATATCCTTATTGACATTTTTGGTCTGCATTTTCTATCAGTTAATGAGAAAACTGTGTCACTGTTTTCCTTTTTGTTTATTTCTCCTCTTAGTGCTTTCAAATCTGAATATAATTGTAGCTATGTTATAATTTTTCAGTAGACTGATGACTTCATTATTTTTATTTATTTTTATTAATGCTTCTTGCTTTGCAATCTATTTTCTCTGATATTAATATGGCTAAGCCGGTATTTTTGTTTTTTGTGTGTTATGTTTTTTGGTCAGTATTTGCACGGTCTATCTTTTTCAATCTTTCTATGCCCTTATATTAAAGGTATATCTTTTGTAAACAGCATTTAGTTGTTGTTTTATCTTTGTCTTTATTCTAGGCTGAAATGTGCTTCCCCAGCCCCCCAATTCATATGTTGAAGTCCTAACCCCTGTACCTCAGAATATGGCTATTTGGAGATAGAGTCTTTAAAGAGGTGATTAAGTTAAAATGAGGACATTAGGGTGGGCTCTGATTCAACATGACTGGTATCCTTATATGAAGAGAAAATTTGGCCACAAACAGGTACAGAGGAAAGACCATGTGAAGACACAGGAAGAAGGTGACTGCCTACAAGCCCAGGACAGAAACTTCAGAAGGCATCAACCTTGCTGACAGCTTGATCTTGGAGACTCAGCCTACAGAATTGTGAGAAAAAAATTTCCATTGTTTAAACCACCCAGTCTACAGTGCTTTATTATGGCAGCCCTGGCACACTAATACAGTCTTCTGATTGGATTATTTAGCTTTTCTATATTTAGAATGTGTAGACTTGACATTATTACTAATCTATTTGGGTTTAATTTGCCTTCTTATTTGTTTTCTATTATTTCATACATTTCTCTCTATTTTTTCTTTTGAATTAATTATTTTATTTTCCTCCTCTACTAGGTTATTAATTACATATTATATTACTATTTGTTTACTGGCCAACCCTAATGTTTATAACATACTTTCTTGACTCAAAGTCTAGCATATATTAGTACTTTCCATCACTTTCCGACAATGCTAGGACCACAGAACCTCTTCTACTTTTTGTGATGTGACTGTTATATATTTTATTTCCAAATATATTTGAGCCCTATAATGCATTACTATTGATGCTGGTTCATAAAATCAACATTCTTTTAAATTTGCTTATATGTTTACACCCTTTTTTGCCCTTTATTCCTTTATACACTTCTGTCCTCCTTTTTAGAAGCACTTTCTCTCTGTATGGTAAGAGTATGTTTGGTTTTGTAAGAAAGTGCCAAAGTGTCTTCCAAAGTGACTGCACTATTCTGCATTATCACCTGCAATGAATGAGAGCATCTGTTGTTCCACATTCTAATTAGCACTTTGTGCTGTCAGTGTTCGGGGTTTTGGCCATCCTAATGGGTATGTAGTGGGATTTTATTGTGTTTTAATTTGCATTTCCCTGATGACATATGAGATGAAGCATCTTTTCCCATGCTTATTTGATGTCTGTATATCTTCTTTGGTGATGTGTCTGTTAAGGTAAGGTTTGGCTCATTTTTTAATCAGGTAGTTTGTTTTCTTATTGTTGAGTTTTAAGAGTTCTTTGCATATTTCGGATAACAATCCTTTAGGAGATGTGTCTTTTGCAAATATTTTCTCCCAGTCTGTGGCTTGTCTTCTCATTCTCTTGATATGTCTTTTGGAGAGCAGAAACTTTTAATCTTAATGAAGCTCAGCTTACCAATTGTTTCTTTCATGGATCGTCCCTTTCGTGTTGTGTCTTAAAAGTCATCACCATATCCAAAGTTTTTCTTTTATTTTTTGTATTTTATTTTTATATTGCTATTGTGTATATAAATATAGTGATAATATGAGGTTCTGGATAAAGTTTTCTGCTTTAAGTGATGACTTACTTTTGCTTCTAGGTAAAGTTAAGGTAAAGATACATTACATCAACTTAATTAGGAATTGAGCTGATTTATACTTAGACTTCAGTCCCTGTACAGAATACATTTGATGCCCTCTCAGAGACTTTTGGTCTTATTTGTCTCTGGGTCCCTAGATCACTTGCTTTGCTCTACTTATTAACCAACTCCACACAGGATTCATCATAGATTCTTATATTTCTTGATATTTTTCTTTCTCTGGCTTCTTTAGGATTGACTTGGGTTATTTATTATCTAGATTCCCCTGCTACCAGTTACCTCATTAATTATACATTCTTTAACTTTTCTTTCATTGATTGTCCTAGAGATTAAAGTATAAATCCTCGATTTATCAAACTCGAATATTACTTGGCATTTTCACCTTCTTCACAGAAAATACAGCACCGTAGAATACTTTAACTAGATTTGCCAGTCTCCTGACCTGTTTTCTGTTTTTAATGTGTATTTCTAACCACACAAGCATTATTAATGTTATTTCTCACAGCCAATATTCATTTAGCTTTGCTTGCATTTTTCATTGCTCTTTATTCCTTCCGAAAATTCCAAACCTAGATTTGGGATCATTTTCTTTCTACCTAAAAAACACTCTTTAATATTTTACTTAGTGTAAATCTACTGGTGATCAATTCTTTCAGCTTTTATTTTTCTGAAAATGTCTTTATTTTACTTTCATTCCTGAAGAAGATTTTTTTGATTACTGAATTCTAGACTGGTGGTTATTTCCTTTTAACATTCTGGCTTCCATTTCTTTTCCTTGTTGATATGTCAGTCTGGTTGTGTATTTAAATAAGTTTTGCATATCCTGTATGGAAAATTATAAACATAATTTAAGACAGTATAATCTTATCTTCCTCCAGTGAGAATTTATTTTTTCTCTGGTAGATGGTTATGAGGATCAATAACCAGGGAACATCTTAAGCCAATTTCAGGAACTGAGTTAAATCGAAGCTTATTACCCATAAGGGATAAAACTTTGCATTTGTAACTCAAAGATGGAGAATATCTCTTTCCCCTTGGTGGGGTCTTGGTTCCAATTTTTGTTCCTCTAACACATAAGGCAGTCATAAGCACTGCTCAGCTTTTTAGCTACTCAATATTCTTTTCGGACATCAGCAGTCACTTCTTGGGGGAAAGTGACATTAAATGTCAGACATGTCAGACTTACATTTCATAGTGCCCTGGACCTTGGCCCATAATACTTAACCACTGTGTTAGCTCTCCCATGCTCTCGCACAGATTTTTTTTCTCTATCCTGCTTTTGTAATTTTCCTCATTGGGTGAAGTGGTATGAATGACCTATTCTCCATATCTTTTAAACTAATTCTAATCAGATTTTGGCCACATATGTTCTAATCCATTCATACTACTACAACAAAATATCACAGACAGGGTGGCTTTTAAACAACAGAAATTTCCCACAGTTCTGGGGACTGGAAATCCAAGATCAGGTTGCCAGCATGATTGGGTATTGGAGAAGGCCCTCTTCTGGGTTGCAGATTGCCAAATTCTGTCTGAGTCCTCACATGGTAGAAGTGGCTAGGGAGTTCTGTGGAGCCTCTTTTATAACAGCACTGACTCTAACCATGAGTACTCTTATTTCATGAGCCAATCACCTCCCAAAGACCCCAACTCCTAATACCATCAGCTTGGGGATATGGATTTCAACATATGAATTTTGGAAGAACAAAAATTCAGACCGTAGCTCCATACTCTACTGAAAGTAGTATGATAAAGACTATCCTGCTTGTTTCTAAATCCAGTTGTCTATTTTCATTTCTCATGTTATTTGATGTATCAGTAGCATTTGCCATAATTGTTGACTATAATTTATCATCTAAACTGAGATAGATTTGACAGTAATATGTGGACACTATTAATAATTAGACTGGGACAATAATCACAAACTAGTAGTGTGGTGGGCAAACTGGGGCAAATGGTCACTCTCTTCCCATGCCTTATAAGACATTACGTTTTCTTCTGCTTCACTGGTTGCTCCTTTTAGTTCCCTATGCTGGTTCCTCCCTTTCTTCCTGACTATATGGAAGTGTTTTAGAGTTCTGTCTATGATTCTCTTCATTCAATCTGTGCTTATCCTACTTATTATGTTATTCAGTCTTGTGCTTTTAAACGTCACTTTGATGACAGTGACTTCAAAATGTATCTCCTGAGCCCAGAGCTGTTTCTTAAATCAACTTTAATGCACAGCTGTCTGCTCAACAGCTCTACTTGAATTTCTAGTAAACATCTAATAAATATCTAAAACTCCACAGATCCAAATCTGGATTCTTGATCTTTCTCCCAAGCGTACTCCACTTTCCGCCTTCCTCATTTGAGTTGATGGCAAATTCATCCTTCTAATTTCTCAGGCCAATATCACTGAGGTCATCCTTGACTTCTCTCTTTCTTTCACACTCCATATTCAATCTGTGGCAAATCTTGTTGACACTTTCTTCAGACTATAGCCAGAATTCAACTAATTTTCACTAATCTTCTGCTACTACCCTGATCCAAGACACATCGTGTATCGCTGAACTACCCTAATAGTTTTTTAACTGGCATTTCTCTGTCTGCCTTTGGCCCCATACTCTCCAAGCCTATTTTCAACACAGCAATCAGGATGATTCTCACAAACTTAAGATCATGTCACTCTTCTGCCCATTTCACTGAGTAAAAGTTAAAGTTATTATTTGTTCTACAAAATAAGAGCCCTCTGTGCTCTAGAATCCTTTCACTTCTCTGACCTATCTCTATCACTTTCTTTTTTGTGCACTGGCCACCTATGTTTTATGTGCAACAGTCGTGCTCCTGTTTTAGGACTATTGCACTGCCTGGCATGCTTCTGCTTAGCCAACCTGCAAAGAAGCAACCTCCCAAAGTTCCAAGTCTTTGCTCACTTTTGGACTAATCTAGCTAAAATTGTAATCTGTACCCCATTTATAGCACTTCCTAACTTGCTCTCTATTTTGTTTTTCCCACGACACGTCCCACCTTCTAAGACACTGCTCTGATGTGGAGTACCCAAGCAGTGATCTTCATCTGTTTATCTACCACACGCTTTAGAGAATATCTGGCACAAAGTAGTTTTCAATAAATATTTATAAAATGGATTAGTGAAATACACTGACTAAAAAGATCACCTGCTCCTTAGTGAAAAGCAGTTAATAGCTAATATCAAAGTGTTCATCACAATATATATTAGTTTTGCTTGGTTTGTTAAAAGTTTCTTTAAAATTCCAGATTATAGGTTCACTTATTTTCAATAAATCATTTATTCCTTTTTATCAGGTTTTGAGGTAGGAATTCAGAATTGTTATAAGGATGCCATATTTGGATACAGTTTCTTGAATATTATTTGAAGATTTTGATGCTCAGCGGGCAGAAACAAGAAAGCAGTATTCCTTACTGAATCCATCTAGACGAAGCTTATGTTTGCCAGGATGAATTAGACATTACATTCGGAGCACTGGCCCCGATCGCCTATGTAATTAACATAAGGAATATTTATTGAGCATCTACTATAAACCAGGCACTGTACTACAGTATTTGTACAGAGATTGTCCTGCCTCTACCAGATCAGAGCAGATGCAGAAGAGGTCCGAGTCTGCCTCGAATGTTTCCTTTCACTTTACTTTTTCTCTGCGTCAACTTTCTCTGACTGCCGTCAGCTTTCCCATTTCCCTTAAAGGCCAGAGAAAAACTTGGTGGAGTGTGGGTAACAAATGATTATATTTGGAGTTCTCTATACAATATGATTCATTTTTTGATTCTGAAGTAATTCTTTTATTGAATCACAGACTGTCGGGACTTGAAGAACTATAGCAAACAAATCCCAGCTTGTTTAATCATTTAAAAATGGCTTTTCTTTTTCCTCCTTTAATATCTTATTTTAGGCTTTAAGCAATCCTTTGAGGTGCCAATCCTTATAGTCATATTATAGGTGAGGAAATGGGCTCAGTAAAATATCCTATCTGCCCAAGACTTCACTGTAGCAGAACAACTCTAAATATACCATTTTTCTCATAGCATACAGCTACCAATAAAACATGGCGAACTGCAGTTGATTTGTCTGATTAAGTTTGACACAGAAAGGAGGAAAATAAATAAGGTAACGGAGCAATTTTCTTCAGAGAATATACAGAGATTTGATTGAGCTTTCCCAGTCTTACCACCAAATAGCCTGCCCTTTGTTTGATGTGAATTTTAGAACAGGGAAAGAAATAACTGATTCATTTTTGCTCCAGACGTAGCATGATCGGAAAGCTGGAAATATTCCTTTTTGATAACTTTATCACTGCTTTCTTTACCCAATTTTATTTTTGAAGTGAAAATCAGAACACTTTTTCTTGGTCACAGTGATGAATGATAATTTGCTGATTTTGTTTTTAACCTGGAGAATTTCTCAGTACAGTGCACTATTTTATATAATATCTTTGCAGATTACATTTAAGAGAATTTGGGGGTTAATCCTAAAAATTAAAACTCTCGTGATTTACGACATGTCTAATCTTATATCAACATTAATAACCCTTTTGATAATTTATTTTGTGGGATTTTTAAGAAATAACTTTTTCCTGTCATCAAATAATATTTCTTACAAAAATTCTTTAAAAACACGTGAACAAAAATTAGAAAGTAAGATATCATTATTCCTTTACACTAGAGAAAATAGCTGTTACCATTCTGATGAATATCCTTTTATATATGAATTATATATATAATTACAAAAATGAAAGCCATCTGCGCATACTGCTTTTTAACTTTTTTTTTTTACCTAAAATGTATTTTTAACTTCTTCTTAAGTAGTTACCTATTTTTCTACTGTGTCATTTTCTGCTATATTTGTGTCCCCCAGCATTTTTCTTCTATGATATTACTCCATCTTGCCATCTGAAGTAGTTACTCTGCTAAATTTTGTGTTTTATTCTCTTTCCTGCTTTTTAAAAAACACTTTCATGGTAACATACTCAGAAGTATGCATAATATATAAATGGACAGCTTAATGTGCTATCTTAAAGTAATCTCATGTATAAGCACCATATGTAACTGCCACCCTGATTCATCTCTGTTTAACTTCTAGTGCTCTGCAGAACGTAAATTAAAACCACTCACCTAAGGCAGCTGGCCACAGCAGCACAGAAGGAGTTTTTAGAGAAAGAGATTCTAATAAAGGAATTTGAAAATTAATAGAGAGTAGGAAGAGAAGTTACCGGAAAGGATAGTGCCATACTAGATAACAAAATAAAGAGCTAAAAACACAGGAGAGAGCAGCACAAAGCCTCAAGATCCTCAAAAGAGTTGAGCAAGATGAATGCTGAGACTTGTCCCCTGGATTGGGAAATAGCAGGACACGGATGCCATTTTTGCAGGGTGGCTTGATGGAGTAAATGAAGGGAGGTGGTCAGACTGAAATGGAGTGGATTCACAGTTTAGAGTTTTCTTTCTAGAAGCTCAGCAGAGAAAGAAAAGAAACAGAAGAAATAGAAGAGAATGTTTTGACAGGACACTTTAATCGCAGAAGTTTATGGTAGTTTTATTCGTTTGTTTTTACGAGAACAGAGATTTGAGTATCTCTATAGCCTGAGGGAAAAAGCCAAGAAGTAGTAAATTGTTGCAGGTGGGAAGCCGAGAGCACCTTGCTGGGGAGACGGGAACCTTGCAATCAGGTCATGGAAAGGGAACGAGGTGTGAATGGAAGGATCTGAAGCTGATCTCCTAAGAGTGGAGGACAGAAGGGATTAAGGTAAGTATGATGAATGTCTACTTGAAGCAGAGGGCATTTTCTTTCTGACATCTGTTTTCTTGGTGAAATCATTTCCTAATGTTGATAAGGGGAACCTCAACGTTTTGGAATGTTTTAGGAGAATGGGAGATGGTGCAATAGAAATAATGTAAAAGAAAGAAAGACAGATGTTGAAAGGCCAAATGAATTGCAAATCGTGTACCAGTATTTGTACCAATCTGAAGGTTGTATATAACTTTTTCTCTGTAGCACTTAAGAAGGCTGGGTTAGGGAAATGA
Organism: Equus przewalskii; assembly: GCF_037783145.1. Lineage (NCBI taxonomy): Eukaryota > Metazoa > Chordata > Mammalia > Perissodactyla > Equidae > Equus > Equus przewalskii. The sequence goes on from NC_091834.1 coordinate 80,136,620, forward strand.
GGATTTTTTTCTCATGTTGGAGGTATGTAGGCCAAGTGGGAAGGGAGACAGTGCATTTTACTTTCTGTGATCAATCATGGACTCTAGACTGGGCAGGGAAGGAAGTGGGACCAGAGGTATATTGAGGAGGGGAAGGATCAAGGGGTTTGAGGGGTGTGTGTAGTCAAAACTCAAAGCAGCCTGAGGCAAGTGATGCAACAGCTAGAAGCAGGTAAGCAAGCTGGTCATCAGAGTTTAGAATACATGCACTTAAGCTGCCACATTTTAGAAGGTAAGGATTGCAGTGACTACATAAGGAAAACATATATTGATAGTCTTCCTTAAACATGGTTTTAAGACATGTTTAAAGGAAATAGGCTAAAATTGTATTTAAAACTGATGAGGCTCTGATTGATAGCTATAGATTTATAACACATTTATTTCAACAGAATTAAGTTCCTGAGCTATTAGAAACTTGCTAATAAGGTTGACAAATGATAATGCTATAAAAAAGGAATTCCTGGCTTTAGAATACTAAAGAGTATAAAGCTTATGGAAATTAATAAAAAAGATAAGTCGAGGTCAGTCTTACTAACTTTAGCAAGCACTGTCTAGGCTGTCTTTCTAAAAATCTCTGGAGTTGTCTCATGGGATGCTGCGTGTTTCTACTATATATTTGTAGCATGCATAGCACAGAAGGAAAGAAAGAAGGAGATGCAGTTTTTGAAATTGCTAATTCAAGTTGAGCATAAAAATATCTACTGACCTAGCACCATTCTGTCAATTTTCCTCTCTTTTCCTGTGTTGCTTGAGATGTATGCACCCTAAAAGGATGGGTAGAAGCTATTAGTAATCTGTCATGAAAAGAAATTGATTTTTTTTTGAAACTTTAAAAATGCATCACACCCAAGAGCTCTTTGGTACTTTGCAGAGATGGATAGGCTCAATAATTTATTTATAGTGAGTTCAGAGCTAGGTAAGGTTAATCAAAGAAATTTCTTTTACGGTCTCAGGAAGATTTAAAAAGAAACAGAATGCTGGAATTAGTTACTTTATGCAAATTCTCTTGTTCACTTAATCTAAACCTATCTCTTAACTAACTTCACAGTAGCTGATTATCCAGGTATTTGATTCAGTTACTTTAGTGAAAATGACAAACACAATATGTGTAAAGTGTTACTGCAGATATTTATCATTATGAATTACATAGGCAATAGAGTCTGTATCTAAGATCAAACGCACCCTGGTAAGCAGTACCCATCTGAGACTTTGTATGACCTCGCATTTTGACTGTTTCATCTAGTAGGAGTACAGGCATACCTAGGAGATATTTCAGGTTCGATTCCAGACCACAACAAAAAAGGGAATGTGACAATAAAGCCAGTCACACAATTTTCTTGGTTTCCCAGTGCATATAAAAGTTATGTTTACACTATAAGTGTGCAAAAGTCTATTAAGTGTGCAATAGCAGTATGTCTAAAAAAAGTCTGTACTTTAATTTAAAAAATATTTATTACTAAAAAATCCTCACCATCATCTGAGACTTCAGTGAGTCATAATCGTTTGCTCGTGGAGGGTCTTGCCTCGATGTTCATGGCTAGTGACTGACTAGGGTGGTGGTTGCTAAAGCTTGGGATGGCTGTGGCAATTTCTTTATTTTTTTTCCAGTTATTTTACTGAAGTCATAATGGTGAATTTTCTGTGTAGTCTGCATCATGCTAACCACCAACAGTCTAATTTTTATCCATCACCATGTGTATGTGCCCCTTTACCCCTTTTGCCCACCCCCAACCTCCTTCCCCTCTGGTAACCACTAATCTGTTCTCTTTGTACATGTGTTTGTTTATCTTCCACATATTAGTGAAATCATATTGTGTTTGTCTTTCTCTGTCTGGCTTATTTTGCTTAACATAATACGCTCAAGGTCCATCCATGTTGTTGCAAATGGGACAGTTCTGCCTTTTATATGGCTGAGTAGTATTCCATTATAGTAGTATTCCACATCATCTTATCTATTCATCAGTTGACAGGCACTTGGGTTACTTCCACATCTTGGCTATTTTGATTAATGCTGCAATGAACATAGACGTGCACAAGTCTCTTTGAATTGTTGATTTCAAGTTCTTTGGATAGATACCCAGTACTGAGACAGCTGGATTGTATGGTATTTCTATTTTTAGTTTTTTGAGAAATCTCCATGGTGTTTTCCATAGTGACTGCAGTAGTTTGCATTCCCACCAGCAGAGTGTGAGGGTTCCCTTTTCTCCACATCCTCTCCAACTTTTGTTATTTTTTGTCTTGGTAATAATAGCCATTCTAATAGGTGTGAGGTGATATCTCATTATGGTTTTGATTTGCACTTCCCTAATAATTAGTGATGTTGGACACCTTTTCATGTGTCTGTTGGCCCTCTGTATATCTTCTTTGGAAAAACCTCTGTTCATATCCTCTGCCCATTTTTTGATCAAGTTGTTTGTTTCTTTGTCTTTGAGTTGTATAACTTCTTTGTATATTTTGAATATTAACCCCTTGTTGGATATACGATTTGCAAATATTTTCTCCCAGTTTGTTGTTTCCTTTGCCTTGCAGAAGCTTTTTAGTCTGATGTAGTCCATTTGTTAATTTTTTCTTTTGTTTCCCTTGCCTGAGTAGACTCGGTATTCGAAAAGATGTTGCTAAGACCAATGTCAAAGAGTATACTGCCTGTATTTTCTTCCATGAGTTTTACAGTCTCAGATCTTACATTCAAGTCTTTAATCCATTTCCAGTTAATTTTTGTGTATGGTGCAAGATAATGGTCTAATTTCATTCTTTTGCATGTGGCTGTCCACTTTTCCCAAAAGCATTGATTGAAGAGACTTTCCTTTCTCCATTGTATGTTCTTGGCTCCTTTGTTGGAGATTAACTGTCCATACAAGTGTGGTTTTATTTCTGGGCTTTCAATTCCGTTCCATTGATCTTTGTGTCTGTTTTTGTGCCAGTACTATGCTGTTTTGATTACTATAGCTTTGTAATATATTTTGAAGGCAGGGATTGTGATGTCTCCAGCTTTGTTCTTCTTTCTAAGGATTGGTCTTTTGTTGTTCCATACAAATTTTTGGATTCTTTGTTCTATTTCTGTGAAGAATGTCATTGCGATTCTGATTGAGATTGCATTGAATCTTTAGATTGCTTTAGGTAACATGGACATTTTAATTACGTTTGTTCTTCCAATCCATGAGCATGGAATATCTTTCCATTTCTTTTTATCTTCTTCAATTTCTTTCAATAATGTCATATAGTTTTAAGTGTATAGGTCTTTCACCTCTTTGATTAAATTAATCCTAGATATTTTATTCTTTTTATTGTGATTGTAATTGGGATTGTATTCTTGACTTGTCTTTCTGCTAGTCTGTTATTAGTATATAACGATGCAACTGATTTTTGTAAATTGATTTTTTATCCTGCAACTTTGCTGTAATTGTTGATTATTTCTAAGAGTTTTCTGATGGATTCTTCAGGGTTTTCTGTATATAGAAACAAGTCATCTGCAAACAGCAAGAGTTTCACTTCTCCTTTTCCAATATGGAAACCTCCAGTACTATGTTGAATAGGAATGGTGAGAGAGGGCACCCTTGTCTTGTTCCTATTCTCAGAGGGATGGCTTTCAGTTTTTCACTGTTGGTATGATGTTGGCTGTGGGTTTGCATATATAGTCTTTATTATGTTGAGGTACTTTCCTTCTATACCCATTTTATTGAGAATTTTTATCAAAAATGGATATTGGAGCTTGTCAAATGTTTTCTCTACATCTATTGAGATGATCATGTGATTTTTATTCCTCAGTCTGTTAATGTGATGTATCACATTGATTGATTTGTGTATGTTGAACCACACCTGCATCCCTCATATAAATTCCACTTGATCAAGGTATATGATCCTTTTAATGTATTGCTGTATTTGGTTTGCCAATATTTTGTTGAGGATTTTTGCATCTATGTTCATCAGCAATATTGGCCTATAATTTTCCTGCTTTGTGTTGTCCTTGCCTGTTTGGGGTATCTGGGTAATGTTGGCCTTATTAAATGAGTTAGGAAGTATTCCATCTTCTTCAATTTTTCGGAATAATTTGAGAAGGATAGGTATTAAATCTTCTTTGGATGTTTGGTAGAAATCTCCAGAGTAGCCATCTGGCTCTGCATTTTTGTTTTTTGGGAGGTTCTTGATTAATGTTTCAACCTCTTTACTTGTGATTGGTCTATTCAGATGCTCTATTTCTTCTTGACTCAATTTTGGAAGGTGATACGAGTCTAAGAATTTATCAGTTTCTTTAGGTTATCCGATTTGTGAGCATAAAGTTTTTCATGTATTCTCTTATAGTTCTTTGCATTTCTGTGGTATCCATTGTAATTTCTCCTCTTTCATTTCTAATTTTATGTATTTGAGGCTTCTGTCTTTTTTTCTTGGTGAGTCTGGCTAAGAGTTTGTCAATTTTGTTCATCTTCTCAAAGAATCAGCTCTTAGTTTTATTGATCCTTTCTACTGTTTTCTTTTAATCTCTATTTCATTTATTTTTGCTCTAATTTTTATTATTTCCCTCCTTCTGCTGACTTAAGGCTTTGTTTGCTGTTCTTTTTCTAGTTCTTTTAACCACTTGTGCTGCATTCTATAAGAGTTAGTCTGTTGTATTTTCATTTTCATTTGTCTCCAGGTGTTTTCTAATTTTGCCTTTGACTTCCACATTGATCCAATGCTTGCAATGATCAATAGCATGTTGTTTAGTATCCACATATTTGTGAGTTTCCCAGCTTTTTTCTGGTAGTCAACTTCTAGTTTCATAGCATTATAGACAGAAAAGATATTTGATATGATTTCAATCTTTTTAAATTTATTGAGACTTGCTTTGTTTCCCAAGATATGGTCTATCTTTGAGAATGTTCCATGTGCCCTTGAGAATAACGTGTATTCTTCTCTTTTTGGATGGAACACTCTTTCTATATATATCTATTAAGTCTATCTGATCAAGTGTTTCATTTAAATCCACTATTTCCTTGTTGACTCTCTGTCTGGATGATCCATCCATTGATGTAAGTGGGGTTTGAGCTCCCCTACTACTACTGTGTTGCTGTTAATTTCTCCCTTTAGGTCTGCTAATAGTTATTTTATATACTTTGGTGCTCCTGTGTTAGGTATATATATATTTATAAGTGTTATGTCCTCTTGGTGGAAAGTCCCTTTTATCATTGTATACTGCCCCTCTTTGTCTCTCACTGTCTTTTTATGTTGAAGTCTGCTTCATCTGATATAAGTATGGCAACACCTGCTTTCTTGTTTGCCATTTGCTTAGAGTATTCTCTTCCATCCCTTCACTCTGAGCCTATGTTTGTGTTTAGTGCTGAGATGTTTTTCCTGGAAGCAGCATATTGTTGGGTCTTATTTTTCAATCCATTTAGCTACTCTGTGTCTTCTGATTGGAGAATTCAATCCATTTACATTTAGAATGATTAGTGATATATAAGGGGTTAATACTGCTATTTTATCTCTTGTTTTCCAGTTCTTCTGTTTCTATTGTTTCTTTTTCCTTGTATTTCTGTCTGTCATTTCAGTTTGGTGGTTTCCTGTCATGGTTTTCTCTTTTTTTAATGAATTGTGGCTCTACTCTGATTTTTTGTTTAGTGGTTACCTTGAGGTTTGTGTAAAAGATCTTGTAGATGAGATAGTCCCTTTTCTGATAGCCTCTTGTCTCCATTAGCCTAAGCAGGTTCCATCCCTTTCCTCTTCCCTTTCTGAGCTATTTTGTTAATAATTAGTCTGTTTTGTGTTTTGAGTTTGTGGCTAAGTTGAAGTGTTTATAGTTACTTTTGATGCTTTCCTTCCCTTTATCTTTTAAGTTATAATTAACTTTTTGCTTTCCTGTTCTGAAAGAGAGCTGCAATTTTCTGATTTTGTCTATTTATCTCTTTGCTCAAAGCTTTGTAGACTTTTTCCCTTTTGTTTCAAGTGTGAGGACATCCTTAATAATTTCTTGTAGGGGAGGTCTAGTGACAATGAACTCCTTCAGTTTTTCTTTATCTGGCAAAGATTTTATTTCTCCATGGTATCTGAAGGATAGTTTCACTTGATAGAGTATTCTAAGTTGAAAGTTTTGTCTGTCAGTATTTTGAATATATCATTCCATTCTCTCATGGTCTGTAGTGTTTCTGCTGAAATATATGCTGAAATCTTGATAAAGGTTTCTTTGTAGCTTATTTTCTTCTGCCTTACTGCTCTTAATAGTTTTTCTTTCTCATTGACTTTTGCAGATTTTGTGTTATGTGTCTTTGAGCAGGTCTTTTAGCAATGATGTAATTAGAGATCTATTGGCTTTGTGTATTTGTAAGTCTAGTTCTTTCCCCAGGTTTGGGAAATTCTCAGCTATTATTTCTTTGAACAAGTTCTCTCCTCCTTTCTTCCCCTCTTCTCCCTCTTGAATACCTATAATCCTTATGTTGCCTTTCCTAATTGAGTTGGATATTTCTCAAACAATTCCTCCATTTTTAAAAATCTTGGTACTCTTTCCTCCACCACCTGAAGCTTTTCTATATTTCTAGCCTCTGAATCACTAATTCTTTCCTCCATAACATCAGCTCTATTTTAAGGATTCCATATTATTTTTTAATTTCAATAATTATGTTCTTCATATCCAGAATTTCTGCTTGGCTTTTCTTTTTTTTTTTTCTTATAGTTTCAATCTATTTGGTGAAGTATTCCTTCTTCTCATTAATTTTATTCTGGAGCTCATTGAACTGTATGTCTGAGCTTTCTTGTAACTCATTGAATTTCTTAATGACAGCTATTTTGAATTCTTTGTCATTTAGATTGTAAATTTCTATGACTTCAAGGTTGGTTTCTGGAGAGTCAGCATTCTCCTTCTGCTCTGAATTGTTGCTGTAGTTTCTGATGGTGTTTGATTAACTAATCTTTTGCCAGAGCATTTATGCTTGCATATCAGGTTTCAGATTCTACCTGCTACCACCAGGGGAAAGTAGGAGCTGTGTTTCTGATCTCACCCCATCTGCTGCAAGTTGTTGGGTACTATGGGTCATTACACTAGCTAGGAAAGCATTCATGTGGGTGCATAGATCTGCCACCACCTCTTCTTACAGTGGCTCTGGCTGCTGTTCTTGGTGGACTCAGCCTTCCCACAGGGCCTGAGCCTGGGCCTCTCCTTGGGACTGCAGCAGCACTGTGGGCCCCCCAACTGCACAGGAAAGCAATCCCATGGGGGCTCAGGACTGCTGCCACCTGTTCCCACAGTTGTGCCAAGGTGCACTCCCACTTTCAGGGCCACAGAAGTAATATAGGTGCTATCACTGGCTGGGAGAGCTTTTGCATACATGTTCAGGACTGCTGTGGGGGAAGCAAGTACTCACTTATCTCCACCACTTCCCAGGGGGCCGTCCATCCATCCTCAGATGTATAGCTGCGTAGGTCTCTCTGTCATCATATTGTGCTGTGTGGGTATCCTCCATTGATCAATGAATGTCCATTTAGTTGTAGTTCAAAGGGGCAGAGACAAAGAGAACAGCTCACTCCACCATGTTGCTGATGTCACTCCTCAGCAATTTCATAAAATAAGATAATGAAGTTTGCCTCATAGTCTGACTCTGTTTTTCATGGACAATTTCTTTGTAGCATGTGATGCTGTTTGATAGCGTTTTACCCACAGTAGAACTTCTTTCAAAATTGGAGTCAATTCTCTCAAACCCTGCCACTGCTTTATCAACTAACTTTCTGTGATATTCTAAATCCTTTGTTGTCATTTTAACAATCTTCATAGCATGTTCACCAGGAATAGATTCCATCTCAAAAAACTACAGTCTTTGCTCATCAATAAGAAGCAACTCCTTATCCATTAAAAGTTTTAACCTGAGATTGAAGCAATTCAGCACATCTTCAGGCTCCACTTCTAATTCTAGTTTTCTTGTTATTTCCACCACATGTTCAGTGACTTCTTCCACTGAAGTCTTGAACCCCTCAAAGTCATCCATGAGTGTTGGAATCAACTTCTAACAAAATCCTGTTAATTTTGGTGTTTTGACCTCTTCCTATGAATCACAAATATTCTTAATGACATTTAGAATGGTGAATCCTTTCCAGAAGGTCCTCAATTTTACTTTGCCCAGATCCATCAGAGGAATCACTATCTATGGCACCTATAGCCTTATGAAATGTATTTCTTAAATAACAAGACTTGAAATTCGAAATTGCTACTTGATCCATGGCTACAGAATGGATGAATGGATGTTGGGTTAGCAGGCATGAAAACAACATTAATCTTCTTGTACATCTCCATCAGAGCTCTTGGGTGAGCAACTACATTGTCAGTGAGCAGTAATATTTTGAAAATAATCTTTTTTCTGAGCTGTGGGCTTAAAATATTCTGTAAACCATGTGGTAAACAGATATGATGTCATCCAGCCTTTGTTGTTCCCTTTATAGAGCAAAAGAGGACTAAATTTAGCATAATTATTAAGGGCCTTAGGATTTTTGGAATGGTCAATGAGCACTGAATTCAGTTTAAAGCCATGAGCTGCATTATCTCCTAACAAGAGTCAGCCTGTCCTTTGAAACTTTGAAGTCAGGCACTGACTTCTCCTTTCTAGCTATGAAAGTCCTAGATGACATCCTTTCCCAGTATAAAGCTGTGTCATCTACATTGAAAGTCTGTTGTTTAGTGTGGCCACCTTCATTAACTATCTTAGCTAGATCTTCTGGATAACTTGCTGCAGCTTCTACATCAACACTTGCTGCTTCACCTTGCACTTCTATGTTATGGAGATGGCTTCTTTCCGTAAACCTCATGAACCAACCTCTGCTAGCTTCAGACTATCCTTCTGTAGCTTCCTCATCTCTTTCAGCCTTCATAGAGTTGAAGACACTTAGGGTCTTGCTCTGGATTAGGGTTTGGCTTAAGGGAAACTTGTGGCTGGTTTGCTCATATATCCAGACCACTAAAACTTTCTCTTTATCAGCCATAAGGCTGTTTCACTTTCTTGTCATTTGTGTGTTCACTGGAGTAGTACTTTAATGTTTTTCAAGAACATTTTCTTTGCATTCATAATTTGACTGTTTGGTGCAAAAGGCCTAGCTTTTGACCTTTCTTGGCTTTTGATATGCCTTCCTCACTAAGCTTAATCATTCTTAGCTTTTGACTTAAAGCGAGAGAAATGTGACTCTGCCTTTCATTTGAACACTTAGAGGCCATTGTAGGATTATTAATTGGCCTAATTTCAATATTGTTATGTCTTGGGGCATGGAGAGGCCCTAGCAGAGAGAGAGAGATGGAGAAATGGCAGGTAACTGGAACAGTCAGAACATGCAACACTTATTAAGTTTGCCATCTTTTTGGGGAGCAGTTTGTGGCACAAGAAAACAATTACAATAGTGACATCAAAGATCACTGATTGAAAATCACCAAAACAAATATAATAATAATGAAAAAGTTTGAAATATTGTGAGAATTACTAAAATGTGACTCAGAGATGCAAAGTGAGTAAATGCAGTTGGAAAAATGGTTCTGATAGATTTGCTCAATGCAAGCTTGCCACAAATCTTCAATTTGCAAAAAGTACAGTATTTGTGAGGTGCAAGAAAGGGATGCATAATAAAATGAGGTATGTCTGTAAGATAATTTTTTAAAGGTAGCACAATCTTGACATTTTAATTTTTGAACTTGAAATCACATTGAAAGTATATTGATTGAGCTTCTTGCTTGTCTGTCTGCTCTCTCTTTCATTCTTCCTCCTTCTTTCTTTTTCTTGCTGAATAATTTAGTCTAAAAGCCAGAGGATGAGGCCGAGTTTTCCAGGTGGAACAGCAAGTGCCCCTCCTGTCAGAGTTTAGAATCTGAGCAAGGAAAGTAGCCAGGGGTTGAAGACTAAGTGAAAAAGTGGTCATCTGAGGTGGTGGCCTGGAGGGGTTAAGAGATTGGTTACATAGGGGATATTGATTAAATAGACAAATATATTCAGAAAAATGGGAGCTAGATTTCTCTTATAAGGATGGAAAGTAGAATAAACTCATTGTGGTGCATTGGAATTGGAGGTGTTGGGGGAATGTATAACTCTCAATAAGTACAAGTAGATACAGAAAAAAAAATATGTGTGTATTTTTTTCCTAGCTTGGTCCACTGAAAAGACCTGGTAGCAGTGACACCCCAGTCACAACGAGCACACATAGTGACAGATCTTGGCTTCTAAGTGCCATTTTCCACTAAAAGAAACCAGAGCTTCTTGGAGAAATGGTTTCTCAGAGAAATGCCAGATACAAAATGACCTTAGAATCCATTGTGCTGGAAAAGAAGATAGAGATCTAAGAATGATGGGTACATGTTAAAAAGGACACAAAACCAGCTTGAAGGGGCACCCACTGGCCAAATTGGAGAAAATTTGAGCACTAAAATTAATAACAATAGTAACTTTATAACCCATTGAATAGTTTAGGAATCTATGAGTCCATACTGCTGTAAATAAAACAAATAGATGAAATGTAAATAAAACAAATAGATGAGAAGACACCGCCCTCCTTACAGTAGAATGCCAACCAATAGATATAGAAACAATGGTAGAAATAGAAATGTACTATTTCAATGTCAGTCTTCACATTTTGATGGATGTGCTGGGTTTATGTAGGAGAATGTTCTTGTTTATAGGAAAACTGCACTAAGATATCCAGAGTTAATTGGTTATGACATTGGCAAATTACTCGCAAAGATTCAGGAAAAATTTCTTTGCACTTATCTTGCAAGCCACATTCTTGTAGGTTTGAAATTATTTCAAAACAAAATCTTCATAACACTATGTTGACCACCAAAAAATCATTTTTGCTTTAAAAAATTCTTTCAGGAGTTTTGGGTTTGGCAAACATAATTAACCATTTACATATCAACGGCTATACCTATTATAGATCATCCAAGTAAATAATCGTCTCTGAGAAAATCTTGAACTTGACGAAAATTAAAGCCAATTAACTTATTAAGTCAATCTAATAGGTCAAGTAGTAAGTGTGATTATCTGATTTTTATTTATTTATATGCACATGTGTAACTTTCACTTTGTTCCACGGTTTTCTAGTATTTACTCATTTAATGTACCTAACAAACCTATGAGTTAGATGTAACTATTTTCCTCATTTCACAGGTGAGGAATTGCATCATGGAGGTTAAAATAGGTTAAGTAACTTCCCCAGTATCACACAGCTGCTATACAACAGAACCAGGATTTCAATGTAAGCAGTCTAGTGCCTGAGTCCACGCTTTTAACCACTTCACTATGTTGTCAAGTACATCTTTCCACAGTTATGCATGTCTTAACTTGAATTGCTAAATAACAGAAATACTGCAGAGACTCAATACAACAAATTAATTCTGCCTAAGGCTTCATTTCTTCCTATAGGAACAATAGACTTTAAGAACAATACATTTAGTCCTTTCACTTTGCAACCTTTTAAGTGAGTTCAATTGCAGACTGAGCCTTTCTGTGTGTGAGGGGTTTTTAATGTTTCTCAAAAAGCTTCTTGACCATCCTCTCTCTTTAAACTTCAATCCTATTTGTCCCCTTCTTCAAAAGCAAATTTCTTGCAAGTTCATTTAACAGCCTCGACCTCACTTTTCATTCACTCAACAATTTGCTACATGATGGATTTAGCGTCCCTGACTCCCCTTACACTCATCTCTAAAACATTACCAAGATTTCTAAAAGGTCAAACCTCTTGGGTTCATCCCATTTAACCTCTCTTCAGCTTTTGACTTTGTTGAAAATACATTCTTTCTGAAGTTCTCTTTTCCCTTAGATTTTATCACACAACTTACTCCTGTTTCTCTTTCAAATTGCTTCTTGATGAATTAAAGATTCATGTACCACAGGCCTTTGTCCTCAGCCCTAGAGCTCCAGCTGTCACATATATACTAAGACTCCTACTCCACAACTCCGATGTCAGCATTTCTTCAGGTACAGCCCCATAGATCAAACTGCCGAATAAACACCTTTACCTGCATATCTCACAAGACCTCAGAGTTTGCATGTGAAAACCTAAATCAGTATCTCCCACCTTCAGTGATGGAATGTGTGCAGCTGCGGCCCACACACCCAGGGCCCCATGATCTCTGGCACGTTGTATGACAATATCCTCTTCTCATTGCCTTTAAAGGCACATCTTTCCTATGAAAACATGGAAAAATGCAAATTCACTACATTGAAAATGAAGAGTGACATTAAAGTTATTGTCAAAATGTGGTAGGGTTTTTTTTACTAATTACAACTTAGTTGAATAGGGAGGCAATTTCCACTCAGTTGTCCACCCATGTTTTATATCCAGAACAGAGAAAATGTGGCCATGTAAATGCATTTTGCATCATCCCTTTGCCACTGCCTAGCTCTTGGATAAGAAAAAGGACTGTTCTAAATAGGAAACTTGGCAGCCGTTCTTCTGTTGTACGATGGAGGTTTCTGTGGGCAGAGGGCTGTTCATCATTCTTGCATCTCTTTCTCTCTTTCCAGAAAACAACTGGGCAGGAAGCATGTGGTAATTGAAGTGGCACACTGCTGCGCAGAGGTTGCTCTGGAAGTGGTGTGTGCTGAGATCAGATTTTCATGTATTGTGCCTTTCACGGTATCACAGAACCAAGATACATGTACAGGGAATGATATTAAGTGTTAAATAAAAGCTGTATAGACATTGGGAATTAAACTAGAAGCTGCTTACATCCAGTGGAGCAAGGAAAATCGAAAAACTCAAAGAAAAAGGGCAAAAGAAATTGTTTCCAGACAAGGAAATGAAAACATCATCAAATATTAGAGAAAGAGCAATTCCCAGGAAATAATTATCCCAAAATGCAAAATAAAATTTAGGGAATGTGTTGATCCTCATTAATGAAGAACCAAGGAAAGTTTTTTATTAAACAAGAGCAGAAATCTCCAAGGCGAAGCTGAGATAAATGAGCAAGAGAATGAGTTATAAAGGTACGTAACAGGCGTAAGGAAGAATTACAAAGTAAATATAACCATAACTGCAGAATTTTAAAGCCTATATCAGAGCCTTACAGGTTAGAATTGACACTGTAAAGTGTAAGATCTAAGGAGCTCTCTTAGAATGCAGAGGGAAATGTCCAAAGATAAAACTAGTAAGAGAAAATATAACAGATGAGAAAAACAGAAAACAGAAATGCAACTTAAACATTATTGATAGGTATAAAGAAGACTTTTTGAGCAACAAGAAAGGAATAATAAAAAATACAATTCAAACACATTTTCCTGAAGTTAAAAAAATTGAATATCAAAGAGGTCAAGCATATTCTAGACAAATTCACCTAAAAGCATCCTGGCACATCTTATTGAAAATGTTCAACTACAAGGTAAAAAAAATTAGAATCATCTATCAAATGAGAAAGCATACTCTTCTCTTTTCCCAAAATACATGCCTTGTCAATGGAAATGCATCTATATACATCTACAAAGTTTGCATCTTAAGAATTTTATACATACCCAAGTTGTCTTTCATAAGTGAAAGAAACAGGTAATCTTTGATATGAAGAGGCTGTGAACGTACACCACCCACATGCTGTTTTTAAAAGGTTTGTGAAGGATTGTTCCAGTCATGTAACAGCAAAATGCAGATCTTAAAATGTGGATAATGTAATTAGAAGATTTCGCATTGAGACTATTGCTGAAAAAGATAATAGCAAAACTATCTACCTAGCCAGCTAGATAGATAATACACAAAGAGTAATAGACAGTAATAGGAATTCATAGAAAATGTAAACCATCAACAAAATGACAGAAGAGATATCAGATGTCATTTTCATGGTCTGTTCACTCTATTCCTTACTGCCCCCAAAAGGTCTGCATAGGAAACCCAATACATCCCATCTTCCCCCAATACTCTCAGGCCCACCATTGCAACTCACAGGAAGACCAACCCCATAAGTCTCTAATTGGTACTTATATCCACGTCCCCATAGAACCATCAGGACTAACTGTATCATGCCTATTTTCCTATTCACTTTAGCACCACGTGAAACTCAAACTTCCCAGATTAACCCATGTTAGCAAAGGAACACCTGAGCAGGCAAAACATTGACCTTACAAGCTCTGAGAGAGGCTCACCCCTGCCATTCCCATTGCATCTAGTGGTTCCCAACCTTATTAGATCCAATGTCCTGCTACTATAACAAATATTTTGTAGTGCTTGCTTTACTCTCCTGAAACAAAAAGTACAGGCAATATAACCTACAATGCATGCATAATTAAAAACAATCATACTAGGGGAAATACAAAGGGAAAAATATGTGCGCTGTTAATGTTCACACATGACAACACTAGAAGACACAATGAAGGGTTAGATGCTTTCAACGAGAGATGGGATCATCAGAATGTGATAGCGCTAAAGTAGACCGACGCTGGCTTGTTTTCTTGTGACGTAGATATAGAGCAGTAGCGTGGTTGGTAATGCGATTTACTGAAATGTTGAATAACGGCTGGTAAATTTCCAAATAAAATATGTATCATCTTCCTTCAAGTTAAATAGTAGTTCCCATTCCTAGAAAATTTAGCATTAACTAAAATTGTGCAGAAAATCTAGATTTACATGTTCTAGAAGGACACACTTATGAAATGGTTTTTCAGTAGGATGTTCCAAGTTTGTGTTGGTATGTGACAAAGAAGTTTTTTTTTATGGACTGTACCATTCATTACAGGATACCTAGCAACTTTAGCACCCTTCCATTAATTGTAAATGATGCCACCCTAATCATTATGACAACTAAAAAAAACACCCACTAATTTCCAAATACCCCCTAGGGGGCAGTACTACCTTTGCTGAGAAACGTTGATCTGAAATTAGCCTGAGAAGTTTATTACCACCAGGAGGACTATTGTAAGCTCTAACTTTGGCTCTACCCGCAAGCATACACAAACACATCAAGACTCATGGAAAGCAGTTTATGTTCCTAGAAGAAAAATTAACCATTTCAACTATTTGTATTCACAATTTTAGTATGTTTAAACTTGATTTTCAGAATTGGTTCTTTCTTATTTTAAAGCTGGAGAAGAACTTCTGCTTTAAAAATGACTATCCTTAAATTCTCTAAAAGCTGACCATCATTGAAATTTTGTAACTGTTATGGTAGAGTTTATTCTAACATTTCTAAGGGAAATAAAAAGTATTTTGCTTATGAATGCAGTGCCTTTATTTTTTAATACTCAATCATTGTAAATAACTATGTGTTTTAAATTATATTAAAAAATAGAAAAATTCTTTGATGATCCAAAAGATTCCCTAATTTTGTTAAGATCAAGTAAAAAATAATATTAGTATAAGTCAAATAATATGGAATGTAAATGCTCAATTAAGTGAATGGCCAGAATGAGGTAAAATTAATTGGTGAGATATTATTGTGTAGGAGATTATAGAACTAAACTGATAAATAATAGAATGTCAGAAAAGATAGGATTGAACTTGAAGAGAACTCATGGAACATGAAAAACATAAAGGCAGAAAACAGTGAGGAGACGCAAATTGTAGTATGACACAATGCTTTAACTACTAAAGTCTAAAGAGTAGGTGGAATTCAATTATATCTCCTTTTTAAAAAGTTGACTTTTCCTTAACCTTGAGTTTTTCATTTATTTTAGCAGGACATCAAAAGGCAGAGTCTTGAGGGCCAGCCCGGTGGTGTAGTGATTAAGTTTGCATGCTCTGCTTCAGCAACCCAGGGTTCATGGATTCAGATCCTGGGCATGGACCTACACACTGCTCATCAGGCCATGCTGTGGTGGCATCCCACATACAAAATAGAGGAAGATTGGTAGAGATATTAGCTTGGTGACAATCTACCTCAAGCAAACAGAGGAAGACTGGCAACAGATGTTAGCCCAGGGCAAATCTTCCTCAGCAAAAACAAAAAACAAAAAACAAAAAACAAAGTCTTGATCATACTAACTAGACTTTTGAGTGATTTGACTTCTTAACTGAGGGTGTTCATCCCATTCTTGACTTTTACCCTCTAGTTGCCTATTTACTGTAACATTTGGAGCATATCTGTTCCTCTAGGAATTTTTGAGAAGTTGCAGCTCATATCTGATTATTGAAGCGCAATTTAGGACACTATTCTAGACCACAGCAAAGCTGTGTTTGTTCCCAGAAACACCAAGGATTCAATTTTGGAGTTTTGCACAAGTAACGAACACTTAAACAGCTAACTGCTAAAATTCTTATTATAGGCTTTGCATAGTCAAAATCTGTGTTTCTGCTCATATGTACATATCTATATATGTGTATATATACATGTATGATACATAGACATGCACTATATATGTATATGTATGCATATATGGTGAATAAGACTTAAATTTACTAAGAAAAATAACTACATCTATATATTAGACTACTAAAGCATCTGCTACTGAAATTGTAAACTTTCTTTTAAAATATTTCAATTGATTACTCATTTGGAATAATGTAAACCAAAGGAATATTAAGAAGGGGCCACATTGTCAAAACATCATTAATGCCCCAATTTCACATCAATTATATCAACTAATGGAAAAGCTTTCTAAAACTATAAGTAAAATAACAAAGGGTGTCAGTTCAAGGACCCCTTAATTGTCTAAATTATTCCTGCAGGATTGGTGGTCTTTTCTTTGTATGGGCCAACTGCTTTCCCCATTCTTGTTACCCTGGCTCCTCCCATTCATACCCATAACCCTGCCATTGACCATGTTATTGTTTAGGAGCATTGTGATTTTAAAAGGATGTGTGTGGGGGTCATAGTTAAGCCATTGTCAGTTGCTATTATAATTATAGTGATTGTTATCTGGTGAAAGCTTTTTTGGCAGACTTCCACCAAAAGGCTAAAACTTACATCCACTTTATTTCCATTAAGCTATCCTGGTTTGTTGTTTAAAATGAGATTTAAATTCAGTTTTTTTTGTTTTAAATAATGTTAGCATTATTGAATTCCATAACTACCAAAAAAGGCTTCCAAATTCATTTAAAAATCAATTAACTGATTGTCTTAAAGACTGTCACAAACCAGGACATTAAACCATGTATGACGCAGGTTTGTGATGTCAGTTAATAAAATAGGTATGTATGTAAAATATGATGTTTTTTCTGAACTAAATTTTTTTAAGAAAGAGGAAATTTATAAAATTATGAATATTAGTTCTTTTTGAAAAAAATTCTTGTGATAAGTAAATAGCATGCCTCTAGGTATGCCTATGTGCTTAAGTAGTTCCAAATAGAAATATGAGAATAATTCCTCTGAGAAATTTTACTTTTGTTCACTATTAGTTACATATAAGGAAACATAAATAGATTTATAAGAAAGATATCTAGTAACAAGAATTTTAAAAGGCTATGCTATATTTAATGAGAAGATATAAAAAGTGATCTAGGGGCTGGCCTGGTTGTGTAGTGGTTGGATTCACATGCTCTGCTTTGGTGGCCCAGGGTTCACAGGATGAGATCCCGGGTGCAGACCTACACACCTCTCATCAAGCCATGCTGTGGCAGCTTCCCACATACAAAAAAATAGAGGAAGATTAACATAGATTTTAGCTCAGGGCCAATCTTCCTCACCAAAAAACACTGAAAAAATGATCTACTATATGAGAATTTTGGTTGATCCATTTTATTCTGCGTGAACCTATGTATACTGAAGGAAAGAGGAGATAAATAATATTAGCATCCTGGAAATAAAAGTCCTGCTTACCCTTATTCTTCATGGGTTACAAGATCATTGATTAGATAAATCCTTCCATCAGAATTAACTTCTAAGTAAAAGATCAGCAAATAACTTCTTTCAGCTATAAATGCACAAAAGTAAAGCTCAAAAGAAAACCACAGACCTCAGGCAACCTCATGGCAAGACAACACTTGAAAATTAAAAATACAAAGTTACTTTTTTCCCTATTCCTAGAGCCCACATATTCCAAAATCAGTCATTTGTCTGACTTTCAACATTTTAAAATATAAGTGAGTCCCATTGAATTGAAGCATATTTGTATAGACACAGACATATATACTTTCAAATATTTATTTAAGATGTATGCGATAGTCCAAAAAAGGAGGTGAGCTGCTTGACCTCCCTAGGCTCAGTTTCCTTGTCCGTAAAAGGCTACTGACATAAATTAAACTTTTGAGATTGTTGCGATGTTTTCACAAGCAAACACAAAGCTCCAAGAGTTAGGAGAACGAATAGTTATTAATAGTCTAGTAGGTACCAAAACTATTTAAGCACATATATCATGGCATTTAATCCATATAACAGTGCCCATGAAGTACTTATGATAGAAGCTGTCTTATCCACCTCTTCTTAACTCATAAACCAAATTAATGATGTTCTATGTTTCCTTAGTAAAACATACTGCCTAATGCCCCTGCCACCCTGCAGACTGCCCGGGCATTTCCTCTGCAGCACTGGAGTTACATGAGTATCAAGGGTCCATTGTTGTTCACCCCTAGTTCTAGAATGCTAAGCTCAGTGCTTTGAAAAGGCTCCTGTAAAGGTGAGTCATTAATAAAACAATTGCTGATACGTTGGAAGAGTACAGACTTATGAAAGCCATTGATGTTTAGGTTTTATAAAATTAAGAGCAATTTATTTCATATTCTATCTTTTACTTGTAAAATGAACAAAAGAAATCGAATCTTTATTAAACAAGTGCAAGGACAACACGGAAAGCTTTACGTTTAGCAACTGCACCAACTGGCTGGCATAGGGGTTATACAGGCAATATTTGAAACACGAGCTCATGTGTATATTTAATAAAATGCAAATATTTTACAGTACAGTGCATAATGTTACTGTATTTGGTTAGCTTGTGATGTAAACTCTATATATGTATTTGAAAAATAAATTTCCTAAATAAAAATACACAAAAGTATAAGCTCTATATAGCATCATGATGTTGCCGGTAGAATAATCTCTATTTATAAGTAATGTTTTTTGCCCACTTCAGAAAACAAAACTGCCATCTACACTGAGTCATGTCATCTGACTCGGTAGCGGTGAAGATGTGTGGAGTTTAGCATCTGAAGGTGCAATGGTAGATAGAAAACTTCCTTTCAGAATTTTACGGTTCATTTTTTTGGAATAAGGGTCTGTTATACTAATCAAACAAGGAGGTCATTGGACTGATGTGGCTCGAATACCACGGAAGCCTACAAGCAAACCAAAATCTAAGCTTGTAAATGTCGGTTACAAAATCAAAATGCTAAGGACAATCAGTCACAAACAGACAACAAGATGTAAGCTCTAGCCAATCAAATAATTTCCTTTCTCTGCTCCTGCATTTTCTCCTTTTAAGTCTTTCCCCTGGCTCCTGTCGGCGGAGCATTCCCAAACACTTCCGGTTTGTCTCTGCCGGGTTGAAATAAATTTTTGCTCAAATAAACTCAAACTTTTTAACAGGCCTCAGTTTACCTCTCAACAGGTCTACAAACCTTTATTGACAGACCCTTTTATGGATTATTAACACTCCATGTTTAGGTTTTCCTACTTCAGTGGATCTGAAATATTTGCTTGGTGGTAAAGAATAGATTTATGATGTTTCTTGTTCAATAATGAAAAGATATGAAAGAAAAATAGACAAACATCTTTTTTTTTTTAAGATTTTATTTTTTTCCTTTTTCTCTCCCAAACCCCCCAGTACATAGTTATATATTCTTCGTTGTGGGTCCTTCTAGTTGTGGCATGTAGGACGCTGCCTCAGCGTGGTTTGACGAGCAGCGCCATGTCCGCACTAGGATTTGAACCAACGAAACACTGGGCCGCCTGCAGCAGAGCGTGCGAACTTAACCACTCGGCCACCCCCAGACAAACATCTTTTTTTCAGTTGATGCCATTAGGTTGAATCTAAATTAGGTCACATTTTGAGAACGTTTATACTCAAATTTTTTAGAATTGCATGGTGTAAAGATTATCTTCTATTTAAATGGAAATGTTTGTGAATATGCTTCATAATTTCCAAGTGCTAGTGAATATAAGATATTATTACTATATTATTTTTCATTAAGTCATGGTCTTAAGAAAAGATCCTTAAAAGCAATGCATTTTGATGAATAATTTTAATTGTCTTTTAAATTATCTTTCTAAAAGTATTTATTGGCAACTTCAACATAAATTTAAAAAAATTTATGTGTGATTTTTTTTCATGGAAAAATACTGTTTGTAATATTCTAAAACATATTCCTATTGCTTTACCCATTTAGAAAAGATAGCTTTTCTTATACTTCCTTTTTCCAGTGTCAGACAGTTTGGTCTCATATATGCATACTTTGCAATTAAGAATAGTATTTGGTATGTACTTGATAAATTAGTTAAGTGGCAAAAGGTTTTGACGTGATTCTCGTTTCATCCTAGAACATGTATGCTTTAAATGCACACGGATAAGTAGATGGACAAAGAGAAGAAAATACTGGAAGACTCACAAGTTAGTTCTCTGCTTGTAATAATGCAACTAATTAAAGATGAAGGAAAGATAAAATGCTAACACTATGGGGCAAAGAAACAGAGAGAGAGAGAGAGGAAAAAAAATCTGCTCGTTTTTCAATATGTCATTGTTTCTTAAATAAGAACAATGAAACACTGACCACAAATGGCTTAATTAATCTCCAGGCACAGCCTCTAGAACTGCCCCAGATTCAAGCTGGCATTTGATGACAATATAAGACATTTGTCTCTTGGGAATTTATTGTTTAGTTTGGCCGTAAATTTGTTGTTATAGTTACAAACCACAAGAAATACAGGTTTTCAGAGAATCACAAATTGGAGTAAGAATGGAACTCCACGTTCTGGATCAGAAGCCATTTCTATGTATATGTATTCCTAATATAATGTTAGTAAAACTCATATAACTTCTTTACATGTGGGAAAGACCTTTCTAATTTCGGATAGAGATGATCATGCCAACTATGGTAAATATCAAGAGAAAAACACTAATAGTTTTTAAAGTACAATTTATGTAATGGATAGATGGTTCTAACTTCATGTTAATGGATATTTTTTTCAAAAATGATCTAATGCGATTTTAGCTTTCTATTTTACTCTCGTTAAAGTTTTAGATATGATCTCTAAATGTTTGCTCCTGTGAATGTATGAGTGTGATTCCATAAAATCAATCCTATTGTTGGTGATAGCGAAGGAAAAGAAATTTCGATTTTGTCAATTAAAGAAAAGGAAAAAATTTTGAACTAAAATAGGATTTTTATAAATATTAAACTTGGCATGCTTTGTGTTTCTACAGCATGGAATGATCATCAAGTTAAATGCCTTGAAAACTTGTACTAATAAGGGTGGTATTTACATTTCTTCACAGGAGAAGCATGAAAAATTTGCCACTGTGTGTATGTGTGTAAGTCACAGTGCAAAAATGATCTTGCACTGATTTTAAAATGAGATGAAGACATGCTGAAATAATTTGTCAATTAGGATGTTTCTTAAGTGCTTTACAATTTTCCTTTCTAACTATAAATCATGCCATTGAATACAAGATATGCCAGCTACATTGTGGACAAAGGATATTAAGAGATGTTTTTATTGGTATAATCAGCACCTGTTGGTACCTAGAAAATGACAGACATATAGTAAATACTTAAAAATGTTTGCTGATGGATGGATATGGAGCTTTAAGGAAGCTGCATAATAAATGATCTCATATCATGGAATATCTTTTCATTAGAGGTATTCTTATCTTATTCTCACACAGTTTTAGATGTTGAGACAGAATAATAAAATTCCTTTTTTTTTCTTTTTTTAAGGAAGATTAGGCCTGAGCTAACATCTGCTGCCAATCCTCCTCTTTTTGCTGAGGAAGACTGGCCCTGAGCTAACATCCAAGCCCATCTTCCTCTACTTTATATGTGGGATGCCTGCCACAACATGGCGTGCCAAGCGGTGAATAGGTCCACGCCCGGGATCTGAACCGGCAAACCCCTGGCTGCTGAGAAGCGGAACGTGCGAACTTAAACCTCTGCACCACCAGGCCGGACCGAGAATAATAAAATTCTAAGTGCAGATTTGTAAGGTGGTCAGAATAGGTGTTGCCCTTCCCCCTTACCCATCATTCCTTTTTAATATGCACACAGACATAATAATTCCCAGAAAGTGAGCAGGTAGCAACTGTGGGGTTAGGGTTGGGGGTGCCTAATGGTGTTCGCGTCATTCTAGGAGGAATAGTTCTAATAAAAAATGCTGAAGGCAAAACAAAAAGACACATTCCTAAGTGAAAGATAGAGGGCTGGACTGGGAATTGTGCACATCACTGCCTGAGAAGAGAAACTGATCAAGACCCAACTAAAAGAGACGCATACTAAAGGTAAGCCCACATATTTTGTTTATTGAAAAATATTGGGGGGATCAATTCTTGCTCTTTCAACATGAGCTGTAAGAAAAAGCATACTGTTGAAGAAGTAAAAGAAAAGGATCTCTAAAAGATTGGGGAACAGCACATATGCGACAGTGGTTTCTCACTGGAACCTGCGGTAGTTATAAGGGAGACCACAAGCATTAGCCATCTGGATTGTGGGCTTCCCTCACGGTGCAGTGAGATTATCTCGACAACCATGACTTCTTGAGCGAGTGGTAGCTTTCCTGAAAAGAGGGTGGATGGCTAAACAGAAGGACATACCACCCCAGCACTGGCTGGACCTTCATCTGTAATCTTGGGTTATTCGTCTTCCTGAGTAGAAAAGAAAAATAGCATAAACATGAACAGTTTCTTGAAGAGACAACTTTAGGATTTTCTTATAAGCAACAAACAAGGAAAAAAATAAGTGAAAAAGCTCCCTGTATGGTTCCATTAGTGTTATGGACTGAATTGTATCTTCCCTGGAATTCATGTGTTGAAACTCTAACCTCTAGTACCTCAGAATGTGTCTTGAAGACCTTAGAGTGGCCCATAATCCAATCTGGTTGTCCTTTATAAGAAGAGGAAATTTAGATGCACAGAGAGACACCACAGGTGCACAGTCACAGAAGGAAGACCATGTGAGGACACAGTGAGAATGTGCCCCCTCCAAACCAAGGAGAGTGACCTCAGAAGACTCAAACCTGCTGACATCTGGATCTTGCTCTTCCAGCCTCCAGAACTGTGAGAAAATGAAAGTCTCCTGTTTAAGCCACCCGTATGTGGTATTTTGTTATGGCGGCCCTAGAACACTTGTATAGTTAGTAACCAAAACGCACGCAAAATCTCTCAAAATGTAACAGCTTTCTTTTTCTTTTTTAACTCTATATTTTGAACCACTAAACTGTTCTCCATCTCTGCAACTGTATTATTTCAAGAATGTTACATAAATAGAAGCAAACATTATATAAACTTTTGAGATTGGCTGTTTTCACTCAGAACCATTCTCTTGAAACTCATCCAAGTATTGTGGGCAACAATAGTCCATTCTTTTTTATTGTTGAGTAAGATGCCGTGATATGGATGCACCACAGTTAGTTTAACCATTCACTATTGAAGGAAGTTTGAGCTGCTTCCAGTTTGGGGCTAGTACAAGTGAAGCTACTACTAACATTCATGTACAGGTTTTCATGCAGATATGTAAGTTTTCATTTCTCTGGAAAACATGTTGCAGTGTGTGATTACTGAGTCATATGGTAAGTAGTTTTACTTTTATAAGTGCTTTGCTGTTTTCCAGAGTGGCTGTACCACTTTACACCACCCCCAGAAATGCATGAGAGGTCCAGTTTCTCTGCACCAACAAATGAATAGTGCATGTGCTATATAAAAATTTTCAGAACATCAAAGTATGGAAATCGTCTTTTATTTTGTGAGGTTAGCATGCCTGGTGCACCAAAACCCGGTAGTGTGCTGGTAAGCTGACGC
This sequence comes from Equus przewalskii, assembly GCF_037783145.1. Classification (NCBI taxonomy): domain Eukaryota; kingdom Metazoa; phylum Chordata; class Mammalia; order Perissodactyla; family Equidae; genus Equus; species Equus przewalskii. The sequence goes on from NC_091834.1 coordinate 80,160,451, forward strand.
TCCGGAATTTAAGAGAAAAAAAAATGGCCTCGATTTATAGCACTTGCCTATTTGCAAGGTGTAGGTATCCCTGCCAAGGCTGGTGTCAAACTACCACATGACTTCACTGAGAGAAAAGTTGAGAAGATGTGCATACAAGTGGTTCTTGCATGGTGCAGTTCTGGTACACTGCTGCACAGAAGCGCATAGGCATTCGCGCACACACACACACACACACACGCAGATTTATCTCCTTCATGAATATAGATAGAAATTTAAATAAACCAGTGGTGTGAATTTAGTGACACAATGACATAATCAAATGTAGACAGACATAAAATAAAAAGTATATCATGGTATAACTTTGGAAATAAAAAGTGCATATTAGTGTATTTATGGAATAAAAGAAACCGAAAACAGAAAAATGTTAATAGCATTTATTTCTGGGTAGTTGGATGATGAATGATGTTAGCTTTCCCGATTATGTTTTCCTTGATATCCCAAATTCTTTTCAATGAACATGTTTTCTTTTAATCAAAATTAAATAATATATGTTATTATATTTTAAGGTTTAAAATTTGACAGGACAAAGTTATGAAAGAACATAGAGCAAAGCAAAACATGGATAAGTGGCAGTACTGTATAATGGACTACAGATTCAGCTCAGAAATAATGAAGTTTATTTTAAATGGAAACTAAACAAGATCACAAGGAGCAAATCAGAGATGTTTCCAGGAGAAAATAGATTTGAGCATGACTTTCCCCTCCTTCCCATCTAAGGAAAATTCTCGAAGAGATTCCATACGTACCTACGTTTGTATCTATGTCAGAGAAGGCGAGACAGACAAGTCCTGGGAGGCAGCTTGCTGTTGTGAAGGAAAAATGAAGTGCATCAGATGATCCTGAGTTTGGATCCTCTTCCTTCCTACGATATTTGGGGCAACTCACCCCCTCGAAGCCTTAGTTTCTTCCTCTCTAGCATGGGACTAATATTCTTGCTTGATTAGAAGGTTAAATGAAGCAATGTATGTTTTACAAAGACTTTCCTAGAAGTTCTGTCTTATTTTATTTGAAATCATAAACCACGAAAATCTCTGTGTAAGTTTTTACAACGATGACATTAAAGATTACTGGGACAGGAAATATTTCACTTAGATGAACTAGATGGGATTTTTAAAAAGATTAATTTTAAGTGAAAAGAGAGATTATATGATGTTTAAAACATGTGTATTATATTTTAAAAATCAGTTACAGGAAGTAAATTTTTACCTTTTATATGATCCACTCGTTTGTCCATTCATTCAACAGATACTTATAGAGCACCAACTCGGTGAAAATCAGCATTAGTTTAGGAGAAAGTTACTGGAAAATACAAGATAAATGACACCTGGGGTCAAGGAATTTTCAATAACTTCAACAGATGGCATTTTGCACATTTCAGAGCAGTGCAGACAGCAATGGCCAGTACTGTTGTCTCTGTGTCTATTTCTTCTGTGGGAATATGTACCTCTAGGTCTGTGCCAACTAATGCTTGAGGTTAGGACAAGCACTTATTCGCTTGATAATAAAATAGAATGTATAAAGTGTACAATGAATATCCTAACTTATAATCATCTATTCCAGAATTACTCAATCTTTCGTTTATTAGGATATGATAAAAGCAATACTCAAGTCTTATCTTCCTGACTGCCTCCCTCTCCTCTAAAAGAGGTAAGTCGTACTAGTGTTTCACAACACTTTCCCCACTAGTTAGCTATGACCATTGTATTAGTCAGCTCAGGCTGCGATAACAAAATACCATCGGCTGGGTGGCTTAAACCACAGACATTTATTTCTCACAATTCTGAAACCTGAGAAGTCCAAATGCTAAAACTCCAAGGGATGAAGGGGAAATGATCACTGGCATCTAAACAGCTGCAACAACGATGGTATGTAAGGATAATAGAGTATGATGCATGAGCTTCAAATATGCTCGGGATTTCCAAGAAGAAGGAGTAACTGACTAGAGGCAGAAATGAAAAGCAAGAAAGACCTACAGCACATGGCATGTGTGAGAGAGACATCCACCATCTGAAAAGGCTTCAGAGGACTGCATATTGTCGGGGTAAGGCTGGATTTCAACTAAAGAAAGAAGATGAAGGGAACTTTTGGAGGATCGCTAGAGGTTTTAGAGAAATTTGCCGATGGCTGCTTGTGAGTTCCAGAGGTCTTCTTCTAGAATGGATTTCAAGAGTTGGAGGGGATGGGAGATGGACTCAGAATAACTCATTCAGAGATATATGGGCCTGCATTTATGAGTATTAGAGACAAGCCAGGAAGTCTCAGCCTTCTCTCTTAGGCTTGTCAAGGTAACAAAGGTAAACAAGAATAAATGGTGTGATGAGAAAATTCTTACGGTCAGGCAGGCAGACAGAGTTAAAGAGGCTGTGGATGTTGGGGATGGGTAAGGATCTTGCCATGAGTGTGTGGAGCTCTCCAATAAGATGTGTAATCAAAAGGGGGTCAAAGTTACCAGAAACATGTAGAATTTAGAGGAAACACATTTCAGCTGGAAATTATTGGTATGGATTTAAACACATGATCAGTAAAGTGGCAGTTCTGTAACCTTTTAAAAATGAACAAATGATAGCACCACTAAATACTGTTATAAATACATGTGATTATAAACTTATGTGTAATATAATAATTCTTAAATTAAATTGTTTAATGAAAATACATAACTATAATTTCCTTTGTGAAGAAAATATTTAATGTGAAAAATTAACCTAATTGGAAAGTATATAGAGATACATGATAAACTTACATATGCTACCATCCGAAATTAATAAATTTTAACAATTTATAGCATTTGCTTCAGATTACTCTTTAAGCAAGAAAACTCAACAATACACGTATATACATTTTGCCAGACTCATTCCTCTTCCTTCTTTTCTAGAGGCAACTGCTATTGTGAAGTTTATTTGTTCTTTATTTGTCTGCTTTGCATACATTTTAACAGGTATATATTCACAAAAGCATGTAATATTATTTTGTGAGCTTTAAAATTTCATGTAAATTTTATCTTATTCTTATCAAAATCATAGTATCTATACCTGCCAACATAGAACTAGCTTATTTTCATTTAGTGTTATACTTCATTTAGTATTACACTGTTCATTTAGAATTATAATAGAGATCTATTCTATCACATGAATATACTATGATTTACTTGTCCATTCATCTGTTGATAACATTTTGGTAGCTTTCAGTTTTAACAGTGGCAACAACGTCACAATGTACATTTGTGAATACGCCTCTTTGAACACGTGTAAAAATTTCTCAAGGGCATATACTTAGAAGAAGAATTGCTGAGCTGTAAGGTATGTTCAACCTTACTAGCTGTTACAAAATTGCTCTTCAAAGAGGTGATACCAATTTCCATTCCAGCAAAGCTGGAGAGTACCCATTTACCTCTACCCTTTTCTACACTTAGGATTGTCAGACTAACACATTTGCCAGTTTGAAAGGGGAGATATTATATCTCACTCTTTTAATTTGCATTTCCCTGACTAGTAAAGTTGAACTTAGTTGTTTTTTTGACAATTCTTGCATCATCTTTTGTAAATTTCCAGTTCATAGCCTTCTTTTCCCATGAATATATATATATATATATGTGTATATATATACACATATATATATATATAGTTATGGATATTGGTTTTTGCCTGCTATGCATGCTTCAAGTTTTTAGTGCCTAGTTTTAGCTTTGTTTTACGGTGTCATTTGGAAGATTTTCAATGTGATATAAATGAATTGATCGAACTTTTCTGCTTAAAATCTTTGCTTTTGGTCTGAGGAAGGTCATTAGTAAAATATTTTAATCTTTATAGAATGCATGGAAATAGCTCACACTATTATTTCATTGATAGAGCTAGCTCAGCAATGAAGATAGAATGTTCAAAATTGTGTGACCAGATTCAGAATGATCATTTTGTAGATACAGTACTATCAATCATATGAGATGTATGTTACTGATTACAAAATACTAAGAAGGCAGGACTATAAATGGTGAAAAGAATAAGTATTTCCTATTCACTTTGCCTTGTACATGTTTTATGTATAGGATAAGCTTGATTGATCACCTTTAAAGACATTGCAGCAAATGTTTGGAGCCAATTCAGACAACAAAATCAATAGGGTCTAGATAGACTGAGTTCATATGAGCAGATTTATTATCTTGACCTTTCACTCCAAAGCCCTGTCTTATTTTGTTATAATAACAGTTAAATATGCTTGTTTATAAAGCAACAGGGAGCGGATAACTCTGATGTGAAAACATTGTTAAAATCTCAGGGCTTGTATATGATTTGGGAACCCAGGACTGTTTTTAGCTTCTTTTAGAAACGATTCTGTTCCCAGAAGAGTGTCACTCCATTGTTTCCTCAACCTCACTGCCTTGAGGACTCAGAATAACCAAACTCTGCTCTATTTTTACAGTATCACCTAAGTTATTTTCAGTTCCAAAAGAATTTAGGAGTAGATTAAGTTAAATTTGGGTGTCTTAGAGTGAGTTGAGCTTATCTGAGGTCTATGTATAGAGGGATTTGTTAAAAGGCAGAACAATATTACAAAGTTCTCCAACTCATATGATTTATTTTCAATGAACATAGATAACTCTGTTTATGTATGTACTTAAACACATTCTATTTTTTTTTTTTAAAGATTTTATTTTTTTCTTTTTCTCCCCAAAGCCCTCCGGTACATAGTTGTGTATTCTTCGTTGTGGGTTCTTCTAGTTGTGGCATGTGGGACGCTGCCTCAGCGTGGTCTGATGAGCAGTGCCATGTCCGCGCCCAGGATTCGAACCAACGAAACACTGGGCCGCCTGCAGCGGAGCGCGCGAACTTAACCACTCGGCCACGGGGCCAGCCCCTAAACACATTCTATTTTTAAACTTTTCTATTTGTCTTTACTCCTTTGGTGGTTTCATCAGTTTCATGACTTAGAAATGTCATCTATTTGGTATGATTATTTCTCCAGTCTTATCAAAGTTATTTCTCCAGGCTTAATATCTCCACTAAATATCAAACTTATGTTCAATGGCCCACCAATGTCTCCACTTGTATGTTGAATGGGCTTCTCAAAGTTAATATTTCTAAAACTGAGTTTCTGACTGCTTCTACCTCACCCTCAAACCTGCAGCTCCCATAATCCTTTTTACTTCAGAAATAGTAACTCCATTCTCTTGGTTGTCCAGGCCAAATGTGACACCATTCTTTACCTCACTCTTTCTTACACCACTTTGTCCTCTATAAGAAAAATGCTATCACCTCTGCTGTTAAATGTCCAGAACCAAATACTTTTCACCACCTTTGCTGGTACCATCCTGGCCCAAGCAATCATCAGAAAACCAATACACAACCTTGCTATAATTTCCTAAGTACAGTTGGAGCTTGGCAATGTTTTTGGAGGTGAGGACTTAAAGTAATGTGGAAAAGAGGTGCTAAAATATTTGGACGTCATGCCTGTCTCACATTCAGTAGAGAACGTTGGTCAAGGACGCAACATAAGTGTGATGGTTAATTTTACGTGTCAACTTGACTGGGCCATAGGGTACGAAGATGTTTGGTTAAACATTATTCTGGATGTATTTATGGGAATTTTTTTGGATGAGATTAACATTTGAATTGGTAGACTGAGTGAAGCAGATTGTCCTCTCTGATGTGGGTGGCCCTCCTCTAAGCTGTTGAAGGCCTGAATAGAACAAAAGGCTGAATGAGGGAGAATTCGCTCTCTCTCTGTCTGACTGTCTTTGAGCTGGAATGTCAGCTCTCTCCTGCCTTCGGACTTGGGCTCAGAGTAGAATTTACACCAATGACTCACCTGGTTCCCAGGCCTTCGGACTCCGACTGGAATTTACCATTGGCTCTCCTACGTCTCTAGCTTGCTGACTGCAGGTCTTGGGACGTCTCAGCCTCCACAACAGTATGAGCCAATTCCTTATAATAAATCTATCTCTCTCCATATATCAATATATGTTAAGGGGACATATTTCTGTTCAATGTGAGGAAAAGATTCCTTAGAATTAGAATATTTCCATTAAAAAAGGGGGCTGTTTAATGAGATTGTGGGCAGCTTGTAACCACAAAATTTTTCAAGTTAGAACAGGGTGTCTTTCTGTTTTAGAGGGCTATGGTTAATGGGAGCCTATGTATATCTAATAGATAGATAAATAAATGGAGATACTAAATTATATCCTTTCTCTCTTCAGAATATGTACTGAAAATAAAACACCCAAGTGAACAAACAAAAAAAGGCAGCATAGTGTTGTGCACATAGCAGATGGCCAATAAATCTATGTAGAATTAATAGATTAACAATTGTACTATGTTATAACACTCAAAGGATCATGGCGAAATCATTTTCTCTATCATCTATGGAGGATATAGTTGCTTGAGCTTACACAACTCTTTATTTAGAGATTATAAATTCTGTCCATATGCTATTGGTGCTAAATTATTTCTTTTTTTTGCTACATACTTCATGCAAACAATGGCCTGATAAGTCCCGAAGCTTTAGCATTGTATTCACAATGTGGTAGTATCTTCTATAAAATAGACATTGGTATACTTATACAAAATACACTGGAATGTTGATGTCTTTATGCTTAGGAAAATATTCCATGGAGCTCACTACTTGGTTTTTTATATTTTTTGGGGAAAAGAGTTTCACATAACAGCTGGTGAAATCCAATAAACTAGGTACATTAGGGCTTTCCATAGTCCCTTGAAAATATATGTAATGTAAATAAGCATTTTCTTTTGTACATCCCTGTCTACATAGTATTTGAAAGTCTTAAAATAATAAAAATTGAATCTTTATTTTTTAAACACTTTCTAATAAAGTGGCTAAAAAAATCCCTTAAGACCAGGAATTACCTGATTTTAAGCTTGTATCAATACAATTGCTCCTGAAAATTATTTATTAAATAATCAAACTTAGTTCTTTTTTTGCTCGTATTTGTATTTATAAGTAGGTTGAATGACTGATTGGAATACAAAAGTTGATTCAACCTATGTGCTCCAAACTACCTCTGTGACCCCACAACCAAATGCTTGATGCTTCCCAAACCCTGCTTAATTTGATGCCATAGAGACAGTTTCTGACAATTCATTTTTCCAAAATTACTACTGATGTGTTTTTATGAGTGTTCTCTTGTAGTGGACCAGTGATGTTTCACCTTTGTCTAATCATACCTGTTTATCTTTATTTGGTTTGGTCTTTTTTTCTTCCATTCTCTAGCTTTACCTCTTTTCACATCTTCTTTTTCTATAAACTTCAGAATACCATATAGTCTTTCAATTAAAACAAATTAACAACTCTCTTTCTTGGAAAATTTTACAGCAATTGTTGAAAGAATTATGGTATCATGGGGTATCATAAAATGGGGTTAATAATTAGCAGTGATTCTTAGAAGCTGGTGATTTTGTGTGATTATTACTCTCCAATACTTCCATCTTTTCCAGGTGTATCCAATTCAACTCAACAAGCCCTTGAACAAATTTGTTACTAAGTTTCTCCCAAGAGAATATATGATTGAGAGTATTAAAAACGTCATTGGACATTAGAAGATGAGAAGGACCACCTTCACTTCTAGACTTTGACAATTTTAATAAAGTCTAAAGAAACACATTGAAGAAGCACGATGTTTTAGAGCTAGCTCATCTCCCCTGTAATTTTACTGGTAAAGAAATTAAGGGCAGTCCTAAGTCATTCCAGTTATCATTAATCTTTTTCAGGGAAGCATCCCAGTCACTGAGTTCTCAAGAATTAAAAAAATATATATATCCCTGCTACCTTTTCTTTGCTATCCTATACTGTTATTTCTAGGTAAATTAAAAAAAAAAATCCAAAAATTGGTGAAGTGGAACAGACACACAGTAATACTGTGTCAAGATTTATTTATGGCCTGCCAGTTAAGATGGACAAAAAACAAAACAAAACTAGAGGATTTTAAAAACAGTACTTGCAAAGAATTCCATGGTGAGTGGTACATCTCACTTGTCAAACTGGAAATGGAGACAGTACAATCTATATCTGTGATTATTTGCTTGGGTACACCGTCTATTTTCCCAGATCTTACATTAATCATTTTATTTTCTGCTTGCCTGACGTGACATTCCAAGATAGAAATCACTCTGTTTTTATTTATCTCTTGTATTTCCTGGTTTCCACAGACCTTATTAGTTTTAACAGGTGGTATTTATTTTAAATATAACAACCCCTACCTCATGACTGGCATGTGTTGTAACAGTCTGTAGGATTACTCAATTATTTGGAATTCAGAATGAATTTGCCCATAAGGACAATGCTAGGAATGCACGTTAAATTTTTATGGCTAAAGGTGAAATTGCATCTACATCATGATGCACCAAAATTGTAGTTCTAGAGGTAACATTTCTCTGTGCTGATCATCATTTATAATCCTGCTCTCAAAGGTGTAGGACTTTCCCAGGCATCTATCCAACTATCTCTTCATTAATTCATCTAAAAATATTGTACCAGTGTATAATAAGAGCCATATATTAGGGATTTAAAAGTAGTGGAAACACTATTTCTGTTCCTCAAAAGCGTATAGTCCAGCACAAGTGACACAAAGTACTAGGCAAAAGCAATACAGTGTTACAACTGTTCAGCCCCTTCACTGAGATGTGATGCACACATTGGTCAAGGGCAAGGCAGGAGCAGGGAGATGATTCCAGGGGCTGATACAGGAATTCAGGGGAGAGATGGTGCTGACAGAGGAGATGAAAATCAACAAACACGGTTTCCTTCAAGGAAGGAAAGGAGCCCAAGATGACACCCAAGATGTTGGCTTGGGAAACTGCTGGACAGTGGCTTGGAGAGAGTTAGTTTCTAGTCCATCTACATTTTCATAAGAGAAATGATCTTTTCATGAGAGTAAATAACAAAGCCCAAGACAACCAATTCTCTGATTAGGGTGACCATTTAAAGTGAACTTTTGCTCAATATTACCAAGTTTTCCTAAATATTTTCTAATCCTTTGATCACTAATTAATTTATGTAGCCAAGTATTAAAATGATGATGATATTTATTCCTGATGGAACTCAGGGTTATTATCAGCTTGAGATCACTGCATTGGTTTTAATGTGTTATCTTTGCTCTAACATAGGACAAACCGAGCACTTACCATGCTCTTCATCTGCCCAAGGTGCTTAAAACCATCCATAGTCATTAGCCGCTAAGCAATCGAGTGGCTCAGCTCAGCCAATGAAGCAATGAGCAGCTTTTCTCCCCCTGAAATACCAAATGTTTCAGTAATTTGTGCAATGAATTACTTGATACTTAAGAAATATTTCATTGTCATGTGTTTGTTTGGTTGGTTTTTTTGATGAGGAAGATGAACCCTGAGCTAAAATCTGTTGCCAATCCTCCTCTATTTTGATTGAGGAAGATTAGCCCTGAGCTAACATCTGTGCCAATAGTCCTCTATTTTATATGTGGGTCACCACCACAGCATGGCTGACAAGTGGTATAGGTCTGCACCCAGGATCTGAACCTGCGAACCCAGGCCACTGAAGCGGAGTATGCCAAACTCAACCACTAGGCCATGGGGCCAGCCTCAATTGTTGTGTTTTTATGCATGGTTTCCTCCTTTTAATTTATTGCAAGTAGCTAACCTGAACATGTGACATTTTATACTAAATTATAATAACCTATTTACTTAATATATTTTCAAATAAATGGTTCACAACTCTCTTTGGGTTCAAACTTCCATTTATCTTTTCAGAAGATTTGGCAGGCCAGGGGATATTGTGAAATAAATAGCTATCCATTTTATTATGGTCATATTTATATAGGTTCAACAGCAAATTTTCCTATAAGATTGGGCTTTGTTGTTTACTTTTGCTTTACTTTCATACAGGTTGGGCACATGGTTTTTGGTGGACGTTATCCAACATCCTTTCCTGTAAAGCTGATTTTCAGTGAAATTCCATAGCTTTAGCTTATTTAATATTCCAGATGCCTAAATAAGTTTCATTTTGGGTGTTATTCTTTTGGTAATATGTTTCTATCTTTCTCTTTCAGAGTCTGAATGACATTCAGTCCCTTGCAGATTTGACACACGACTTGCTAGAACATACAACTCCTTCACTTCCTAGTACATTTCATCTCTCCAACTGTCACTCCAATCCTTGCAGCTCTTTGGAATTTACTCCTTTTGTTCATTTTCACGTTTTTTTTTTCCTTTGGTTAAGTACTTTGCCCGTCAGAAAATGATTCACTGAATTTGTTTATGCAATGCTGTGTAATTTGACACAGTATTGTGTGTTCCTAACATTCATCCTTTTACTAATGATGTTCCCTTGTTACCTTATTTGTCATTCATATCCTTGACAGTTCTCTAAAAGAAAACCACTTTTCCTGCACTTGTTATCACTTTCTTCAACCATTGTCAGTTTAAATTAGTGCATATGATTCTGCAAGAGAAACTTATCTTTTGTTAATAATAATGAACTAATGAACTGATTTTCTTTACTTCTGAGAAAAAATAATAGCAGTTTAGAAGAGATAACTATTCATTCTCTCTCTTTTAAGGAAAAGATTCAGTTTGAATGATGAATCTTTTTATGTAGGGAGTCCGTTAAAAGCACTTAGAGCTATCGCTTTTCAACAGCAATACAACAACAGTAACAACAACAAATATTTTTAACTGTCTGGGATTGCTGAGTTTAGAAGAAGGAATGATTTAAATCTAGTTAGGAATTTATGACAGTTGGGAAACGAGCCATCAACATTAACAGAAGCTTTTCTCTGATCCTCAGTGCTGGTTACTGCCCACGTTTAAACAAGCAAGCCTGTCTATTTTGATCTCAGGGGAAAAATACATGGGAGAAAATCTAAGTCCAATTAAGGATTTAATTTATGTATGGTTACATTTGTCAGTCCCTGTTTACCATATCCCAGATCAAAGACATTGTCTTGCTTTTACTAAAGTTAACTTGATTAGTGAGTCCGTCATAGTCATTAGGTCAGGGAGTACAATCTTTTTATGATCCACCTAGCTTACGTGAATAGTCGCAATTGCCACTACCTAAAACCAGTGAGAAGCCCATTTTATACTAACGGTTGCTTTCACCTTCATAAAGGAACGCAAGTGACAATATAATTACAGACATCAATCAGTAATATCTTTTTCTGCATCAAGAATGGTATTGAAACCGCAATGATGACATGAAGATAGCACACTGAACCTGCAATAAGAGGTTTTGAGTTCAAGTCTCTGCTTCACCATGCACAATGTGACCTGAGACAATACAGCTAACTTTTTGGAACCATTGTTTATCATCAATAAAGAAGAATAATTGCCTTTTCTACCACAAAGAATTTTTTTAAATAGTATATAAGAATGTATATGAAAAGCCTGTAAACTTCTACATTAATATTGTATTTATTCTAACAACTACCCCAAGACAATCCCCTACTCAAGTTTTCCTAATATGTTTACTTAATCCAATTCAAACACCAGTCTTGTTTTCTCTAGTCTCTGAAACTGGGGGATCATTATTCACCCATATTAATAATATAGATACAATCAGAGAATTGCCTTGACATCTTCTAGATGCTTACAAACTGTATGTGCGTACTCAGTTTTCATATTTTCTGTTTTAAAATAGGCAATTGCCATTCCAACCACCCATTCCCACCTTCTCCCCCATGTAAACTAAATACTTCAGACTGAACAATGTGGTGGAATTCTGGAACTGGGCTTAGAAATGGATATTCCTTTTCAATTACCTAAACATGATATCACCGATATTTTTTTAAAGAGCAACTATTGTTGATGTGTTCAAACCTTGTGATGAATCAAAGTCTATGTTAGTTGGAGAATATAGTCTTTCATAGGAATGGTGAGCTTGACTTTGACCAGATAAGATTTCCCTCAAGGGAACTGGTGAGAAGCTCTAAAATTGTGGTCTAGTTTTTAATTTCTCTCTTTATTTTATTTTCTTCTTCTTGCTTTTTCTTATTGCCTATCTTTAGTGATTTTTCTTAAAAGCTAATCAGCATATCTACAAGTAGGGAAAAATTTATGAAATTTAACTAAGATCATATGGTACCTAGCAGCAGTGGTTATATTAAACTATTTAGCAATTGCTTTAGCATGAGCACCGACCAATCAGATAGGACACTGGCAACAAGTTCATACATAGCAGTAGTACAACTGAATGTCAGCAGTGCTTTACTAGTAACTTTAATAAAAGTTTGTCAGTGAAAGAAGTCATAAGAAATAGATACAACCATAAAAACAGTTGTAGCATTCACTTTCTCGTTACAGGCATAAGCCACTTAAAAACTATTATTGGCCTTACTTTAAATTATGTGAACAGGAATCCTCAGGAATGTATGTTTTAGACCAGGTCTTCACATGTTTTCAAACAAGATTTTACAATATGTAAAGCAGACAAAAGTGCAGCTGTTCTGGTTAAAGCATAGTAGAAATCTCCGGTAGCTTCTCCATCAGCCCGTGAGGTACCTCCAGGGCATGCCAAGATTACATAACAGTTGGAGAGTCTCAAAGAGCAGGGGACACTTCCAAACCCTGAAAGCCCTACTCTGTATTAATTTCTTCCAGTAGGAAAAATAACCAACAACATTAGGAAACAAATTTTTTTGATACTTTGAGCAGAAGTTTTAGTACATAAATATGCTGATTGAAGTGGCCTTTCTAGCACAATTCTTCAAAATCCAAGAATCATGAAGTTTTAATTTACTACAGCCTGCAAAACATATGTTGGACACTTAACCAAATAAAGCATTCTGTTTGGGTTCCCAAAAGATCCGAAGATAAAGAAACATAAGCCCGCACTCAAGGAACTTAATTGTTCTAGTAGATCAGAGGAAACCAACAACAGTAATCAAGGCATAATATCTTTCTTGATTTCTTAACTAGAATTTCCCAATTATCATTGTCCTCTGTCAATATTAACATGCATTTTATTTTTCCTTGAGATAGTCATGCCACGGAAAATGCTACAAAAACCTCCATAACTCTGAAAAAATCTAGTCTTTCTGAAGGCACTCATTCGTTCATGAGCCTCCCAAGTGGTTGGAACCACTTGATCTGGCTATGCCTGTGCTGTATTCACAATGTATTTAATACAGAGAGGAAACCCACTCATAAGCTCAGCAGAAAGAATAAGAGATCCTGGTATATCACCCACAGCTGTTAGATCTTAAGAACATTCCTGAATTTTTATACTTTATGTCAAATTTATGCTTGTACTAAAAAATAAATTTTCTGTTGGTTTTTATTGGCGAGATAGCATAGTTCTTTAAAAACAGCTATTTTATGATTTTTTTTTGTTAAAGTCAAGCTTACAGATGCTTGTCTTTAGAGAAACTATAGCAACGTTGGTGTATGAAATCTGTTTCTTCTTTCTTTTTGTCTCACTCTATACTGATCCAGTAATGGCACACGGGCATTCAATTGGTCACGTTTTCTGCACAATTTAACCATAAGCGTTTATTGTTTGTTTTCTTAGCATATTAATATGAGTTTGCCGTCAGATTAAGAAATAGATGTTTTGCATATGTCCATCGGTAATGGAGTGAGGTGGACCTACACTTGACAAATACTGAAATAGGACAGAATGATAAATCTCTCTGTGGCTGGCCCATCTTTTATAGCAAGTTCAGTCTACCCTCTAATTCCCCTGTGTAATGGACAATTTGCATGTATTAAATGGTCCTTATCATATCCTATAATGGGGGTGTTGCCACACAGTTGAGGAGATTTTTGAAGTAACATATGGCTAGTTAATGTCTTCTTGGTAAGTTCCGCCCAGATAATAAAGAATTGAAAGATGTGAGTTGTGTGCTGTAGATTGAATTCACCTCATTTTTACTCTGCATTGTAAGTTTAACCTCCTGAACATCTTTTTTTCAGCATGTATGTACATCCTGCATGAACTAAAAGGATGAGTGTCCAAATATTTAACTCAATATAGAGATTCCAAGGGAATAGTAATCTTACGACATTATTCAAAGGAATAAAACAACCTCCCCTAGACATCAAACAAGAGCTACAAAATATTAAGAATCAATACATAGTCTTAGCCTATTAAAATTACCACAAATCTTGGAAAGGCAATTTTATATATTTTAAATGAAAAATAATTGGTAATACGTCAATGTGAATGCTGAAGAAAATAAATCATGCCTTGACTGATATGACGAATGTGCACAAGATTCCATTTTTTCCAAAAAGATTCCACACATTCTACTATAAGTCCTGAGTATTAATGAAGTGGACTGTGGACATTGGCTATAGACAATGGCCAATGAATGGAATATGGTCTCTTGGTCACCACTAACAACTACATACAACAGAACTCCAACGCATTGTGCCATCGTGGAAAAAGGAAAACAAATTATTTCTGTGTATGCTTTGCAGGAGACCTTTGGAAATGCTTTTGCATGACCCCTGCTACACACAGATACCACAGCATTCACCAAGGTCAAACAGTTTATATTATTAGCAAGCCACACTATCATCAATTCCTATGTATATAGTTATAAGTATATATGTGTATATGTGTATATATATATATATTCAAATAGTTTATCTATATCTACACATACTTATACCTTATATATCACAATTATTCCAAAAATGCCTGTATCTATAAAATAAAATAAAGATAATAGATGCAAGAATTTTTTAGTTACTCACTAAGGGCCAATTCAACCAGTGAAGCCAAACCTCTTTGAAAGAATAATTTATCACAGCATACAAACTTCAGCTTAAAGATTTACTGTTTCTTTCTAAAAGTTTTCTTTGACTAGTATAACTTCTATCTCCATAGAAAGGACAGTTTATTTCAGTCAAGGACATTACTTAACTGTGCAGAGAGCATTTTAGATATACAATATGGCAACATAGCGGCTTTTATAAAGAACACAGAGAGCAAGGCTTTATAAATGATACCCCTATAGCTTTGATGAATATACTTTTCATAACAAACAACCTAGCTGTAATGTAAAAGAAAATTCTTAAAAAGGTAATACTTTTTGTTTTTTTAGTATAGAGACTTGGCTTAAAGTCTTGCCTGCTTTCATTTTTGCATAAAAAGTCTCTAAAAAGGAGTGAAGCATGGGACTCCGGGACCACGCTGACTTGCCCACGGAGGCCCTGGTGCTGCAGCTCTGACCTCAGCCCTGCGAGGGACTGCCTCCCTTACTGCCTCCCAGGTTCAGTGATCCTACCAGCTGTCTCAGACTCTTTCTGAAACCAGCCGTCTGTCCTCTGTCACTCTCCAGCAGCCAATATGCTGCATGCATCCAGCAGCTATGCTACACAAAGGAAATCAAGGTCACAAGGAACAAGGATTCCAAAATTAAACTTTTCCAACCTCTGGATGAGCAACTCTTAGACTTTCCTGAATTGCTTCCTTTATTTCACTTCTCCATCATTCACCTTCAAGTCCACTTTTTCACTCAGGCAATTTTAGTATTAGTTTTTCAGGTCAACTTAGAATTCTACACAAGTCTTCCCATACGAGATTTCAAATATATGTATACACAATTCACTTTAATCACTTCACTTCTCTTCCTTCTTCCATTTTAAGACTGTGGCTAAGAATTCATCAAACATACCCTTAGGACATTGCTGATGCTGATGCATGTTCCTCTGTATTCATCCTACTTTGTGGCAATCTTAGCAAGCGAAATTTTTAGAAACTGTAAGTGCAGAATTCTAATCTTTTCCTTCCAAGCACTTGGACTACTTATAAGCTACTCTATCACAAAAAAAGCAGCTCTTGCCTATACTTCTTACTGGAGTTACTCCTTTCTCTTTTCAGCATTCTCAGGTTTCCTAGGTCTGAGGAAGCTACAACTCAGTGCTCCTGGTTCCTCTCACTATTTAGACCCTCTTAAGTATGAGTTTCTGTCTGCTTCTCACTTAGCCCACAACCTTCATGACCCCACTAACAGCTTCTCTCTGACTTCAGACAGTCTAGGTTTGGGGCATTACTCATCAAACTTAGCATATAAAATATTATTGTGTTTTCATTTGTTTTAATTTTATTAATCCCCTTTCCTTCTTTGAATAAAAGAAATGTGCCTGGGTTATCTTCATCTTTCTTAATTGTCCAGTTCAGGGATAATCCTTGGGAGTTTTCGCTGTAGCAGGTACTTAACGAGTATAGTTCACTTCCAGAGTCATTGACTAACTGGGCCTAATCTCCTTCCGTGAATGTACTGCAAGAACCTAACACGCTGTCTTTAAGCTTTAGTCAAAACTATAGTGCCCTTATGGTTAATATGAGCTTTGACAAAATATATTGGGGTAAATTAAGTGCTATAGCAAACAAAACCAAATCTAGTGGCATAAAATAATACAGATTTGTTGTTTGCTCATAGAATAGTCTCCTGTAGGTGTTTGGCAGGCAGCCAGCCTTCTCTGTGGCAATTCAAGGACTTGAGCTCCTTTCATTTTGTTGCCTCCTCATCGCCTAGGGCTCTGAGGTCCTCTGTTGAATGTTTGCAGCCAGCAATAGGTTGTTATGGGCTAGGGCACTTCTTCCCACACTGAATTAGCCAAACTCTGTCACGTGACACTACCTAGCTATAATAGACTCTTTCAAATATGGTCTTGTAGTGCACTCAGGAAAAATAGGAAACAGGTTTTGGTGATCCATAGCTGTCCCTGTCATACAAAGTGATCACCATGGGTCAGAACTATGAGATCCTTCTTGTGTTGTTGGCAGCCCTTGGGACTCAGGGAGGCAGAAAGAAGCTTATTCTTCAAACATCAGAATTATAAACATTAAGCTTTAAAGTTAGAGGGGACAGAAAATTGAAGATTGTTGATTATTATTGACACAGGTTATAAGAAGAATTAAATGCACTCTTTGTAATGAATATTCTCAGGGTAGAGAAAGGGCATGGTGAGTTTCGTCTTCACCATCCAATAAGAAAAAATTGAGCAGAATAATTCACTATGCCTTTCCATTAATTTTGTGGTGGCTGGATTTGGAATAAGGCCATCATGTTCCTTGTATGTTTGAGATCATCCAATCCATCACTATAAATACACTAGAGTTTCCACTAGCATCAGAAGGTACCTCTAGAATAAAGATCCCAAGTTCCCAGAAAACATTGTCTCATGTACTGTATTAACAATTTGAAAGTCTCCTCATTCAAAGTATCAATTTTCCATCAACAGGAATTATAAATTTCTCCCTTTGCGCTGGTATCTATATTCTGTTTTACTTTGTTTTTTTGCTGTCTTGCATAATTCTCCTTTACATTTAATTTTGATACTAAAAAGGAAACCTTAATTGTAGCTTACTGTTAACTTTACTTACCATGAAAAATCTTTTTTACCTACATTGTGTTACATGACCCTTTCCTAGAAATGTTCTAAGGTATTTGTTATTGTTTTTAGTCCTTAGATGATAAAACTGAGGCTTAAAGAATTAAATGGACTTATCTAAAATCCCACAGTGGCTCAGAACAGGTTTCAGACAGGTTTCAGAATCAAGACTCAGACTTAGCTTTCTAATTAGGATTTCTCACTCTAAATCCTATGCCTAAAAGACCTTTGATTAACAGGGTTATTAGATGTTATTAAATCTATCTAAAAAGTACTATTAATATAGAAAGAGCAGTGTAAATTCTCAGACAAAACAGTTGTCAATCTCATTGTTTAGATGATATTAAAGAGATCTACTCCAGCTCTGTGGAAAAAAAAAAAGACAAAAATATCTCATCATAGGAGCACAATGTATTGAGATGTACTGAAATATCCTGATTGAAAGAAGATATGGTGAAAGTGATAGACATGTATGAATTCTTCAATTGATAAAATGATTTTTCTGGTATATCAAAATTCCTGTGAAATATATACATATTAATTGATGAGGATTATTTTAGGCTAGTTACTTGTAAAAACTGCAGACGGGAAGAAGACTCTGAGGAGGAGAATTTACTTACCCTTTGTTAAGAGATATTTACATTGTAAAGGAAATCTCCATCTGTAAAGGTGTCTCTCTCCCTCTGTACCAGGAAGAAGGGAGGATGACCTTATTTCTAGAAACTCTTAATCAATGCTAAAGGCAAGGACTTAAATCTGCATCTTGTTTACTGAACTTGTGTGGTAATCTTCCATGATGGATTTCCCCTCCACCCCCAACATCCTCCTTTTTCTATAGCTAAAAATAATATTTAAGGTGGTGGCTTCAGCCATTTACTTAATCCGGTTTGATTCTTATCTAAAAAGTTATAGGACCACTCAATAACCAGACCCCACCTGAACTGATACCATTTTAACAACTTTTTTTAACATATTCTTTCCTTTGCCTTGTAAAGAGATAACTCACATACCTATGCCTTAAATTTAGCCCTACCCTCGACCCATGTTTGCAGCAGTTCTTCTTGCCCAAGGGTCCTGTCCCCATGCCTACAGCAGCTCTTTACTGCCCATGGGTCCTGTCCCCATGCCTGCAGCAGCTCCTTACTGCCCATGGGTCCTGTCCCCGTGCCTGCAGCAGCTCCTTACTGCCCATGGGTCCTGTCCCCGTGCCTGCAGCAGCTCCTTACTGCCCATGGGTCCTGTCCCCGTGCCTGCAGCAGCTCCTTACTGCCCATGGGTCCTGTCCCCGTGCCTGCAGCAGCTCCTTACTGCCCATGGGTCCTGTCCCCGTGCCTGCAGCAGCTCCTTACTGCCCATGGGTCCTGTCCCCGTGCCTGCAGCAGCTCCTTACTGCCCATGGGTCCTGTCCCCGTGCCTGCAGCAGCTCCTTACTGCCCATGGGTCCTGTCCCCGTGCCTGCAGCAGCTCCTTACTGCCCATGGGTCCTGTCCCCGTGCCTGCAGCAGCTCCTTACTGCCCATGGGTCCTGTCCCCGTGCCTGCAGCAGCTCCTTACTGCCCATGGGTCCTGTCCCCATGCCTGCAGCAGCTCCTTACTGCCCATGGGTCCTGTCCCCATGCTATTCCACACTATTCTCTGAATAAAAGAGCACTACTGCCAGACATTGAGAGTCCAAGAAATCTTTCTTTCGACTCTTCGGCCCGCCGACTCCGCATCATTAATCAGTATATTTTTGAGAATAGTAATCATTATAAATAGCTAGGAATAAAAATTATTAATTAAACAGGTGCTGTATAAGCACCAAATTTTCATGGTCCATATTATTTTCTTTACTTTATAGAAAAGTAAACTGAGGCTCAAAGAGGTTTATGAACTTGACTTAGTATCAAATTGAGATGAAAACCCAGATCTGTCTGATTCCAAAGCCAAAACAACTCCTATATTTTATAAATAAGAATTCTTTTCTACAGAGTAGAAGTAACATATATTATATATTAATATATCAATAATATCAATATATCAATACTATCAAACTTTACACATAATCTGCAAATACAGGCAGAAAACATTAACTTCAATTTCTGTCAGTATTTCATCTTTCCAAAATATAAAATACTAAATACAAAATACTAAATAAGGTAGTTTTTACATTTCAACATGATCAAGAATAGAATCCTACAGAGATATGCCATAGTGGGAGAAGCCAAAGCTGACCCACTCTTGTGGAGAGAAGAAACCAGCATCAGACTCAAGAGAGGGACCCAGCTGTCATCACTAGGGACTTCCTGTAATTATTTACAGGAGGAAAAAAAGGCAGGCAAAGCATGGAGACGGGGAATTAACAAGCATGCATTATTTGGCTGTCTGTGAGAGTGGTCAGCCATAGACAGCTCTATCTGCTATTTCTGAGAGGCCAGGCTCGGGTCTGAGGTTCAGGAGTGAGACTCCAACTCGGCAGAAGTTGCTAGTAAAACTGAAGTGGACTTTTGGTCCTGGAGGAAGAGGGCAGAGTATGAAACTGGAATTAGATACTGACACCAAATAAGGAAGGGTACACTTTTCAGAGCTGGGAAGGACTCAGGATGAAAGTAGATGCCAGAGTTGGGTCGAGGATTTGGGAGTGACTAGGTGCAAGGAGGATTCCTTCTGCATACTCCAGGGGTTGAGTTAGGGAGCCTGACATATCTCCTGATTAAGATTAGATTCACCTCCAGATCTGAATCGTGGGATTCAAATGGGATTCGTGGGGTCAAATTAGGTTGATCAGAAACTTGTAGTGGGTAAATATGATTTATTATACTTAAAATATTGCTGAGTATGAACGTGCAAACGAAATCTTGATTGCGTGAATCTAACTTAAATATTCTTAAGCAAAAACTACCATAAAACTGTTTCAAAATAAACTATACGATTCTTCCTCTGCTTCCAAAATGAAAAAGAGGAAACAGTGGAGGCCTCATCTAGAAGAATGCCCCGGAGTCATCCTCCAGAACTGTGGAGGCCTCAGGGAGGACAATTCGTTTTGAAATCATTGTTTTTAAATGTCAGTTTTACGATTTTTCAGGTATGGTGAGCCCAACAGATTGGGCTACAATTGCCATCGAAAAGACAGTTTTTTATACTCACAGATCCTAAGAGAAGAGGGCATGCCACACCATGGGTGGGTCATATGGGGAAGTACCAGGGTTGGCCAAGAGACAGAGGAAGTGAGGGGAAATGTGGGCAAGAGCCTTTATTGTGGTTTTTGCGGGAAGGAACAGGCAAGGCAGGGTAATCAGGCTTAGGATTGGCTAGTTTGAATAATTTCAGTGGGCTTTGGGGCATAAGACTGTCCCTAGTTGTCTGGTAGCTGGCTCTGGAGTGATTAGGGTAGGGAGACAGTGACCCAAAGTACAAGAGCTGGATAAAGGAGTTGGTTGGGGGTGTGGGCTCTGGATTGGTTGGTTTGCATATGAAAGGCACACTTGCAGGCAAGTCCTGTGCTAGGGCTAGGAACTGGCTAGTCCTGGGAGAGGCAGGCCCTGCAGGATCAGCAGGGAGCCAAGATGTCAAAGCATCAAAGAAATACAGAATAAAAACACACAATGAACACAGTCCCCTAGGGATCCTGCTGGCCTATATTTTCCTGATATCTCTTCTGAGCCGGTAGCCCTCTCTGTCTACATCACAGCTTGAAAAGTGCTTTGGATCACCCCCATCTCTTCTTCCTTTGGTTTAAATTTTCTCCACCTGGAGCTCTCTCCTGTGGTATTGACGAGTGGGATCCAGTTCTACCATTTCTTGCATCCCACTCCTTTCTCTAAACAACTGAACAGGCAGATTTTCTAAAACACTTTGCTTTTTCTGACCACTAGGAAGAGAAACAAAGTACTAAATAAGAGTAAGTTACATGTTCACTAGAAACCTTAAAAACATCTTTCTAACCACTATTGCTGGACTTCACTGGGTTAAAGTTAGAGGTAGATTTCATCTTCCTCAGCACCTTTTCCTGATCCATCTCTTACTGGTTATTCTATATATCAGCGCTGTTCAATTCCTCTAAATTCCATTTTATCCCAGAATGAACAGTCCAGATTTTTCTGCCTTTCCACTTCCACCCAGTTGGGTCTAATGAAGCTTTTTTAAGGGTGAGATAAATGTAAGCTGTCACTGTTGGGGGATTAATTGCCTTCATAAATGACTCAAAGATGATTGTTTCTTGTCCAGAAGTATCAGTAAATTCATCTTCTAACTCAAAATCTTACATAGTGTAAGAAAATTCTTAGAACTTGGGGACCACCGCCTTACGTTTCAATGTAGATGAACGTGACTTATTTCCAAGGTTAACCTTAGAGGACTCTGGATATGAAACATTTCTGGCAAGAGCTGTGACTCCACTGGAAGCTTCAAAGGCTCCAAACAGGGCTCCAGGAATGATTCCACTAGCTATAGGTAGAGGCTAGAGCTGCTCCCCAGGGGCACTGCGAGAACACTTCCTGATGGTGCAGCAGGAAAGCATTCTAGAAGCTGTGAACACGTGAATCAGATTTCAGGGATGTTTTTGGTGTGTAATGGGGATCAGCCAGCTGTCCAACAGGCTGGGATCTCTAAGCCTCAAGGAATGATCAAAAGGACATTGTCTAAAAGCCTAAGCTCAAGAAACTATTAATTTAGCAGACTTTAATTAAATATCTCCTATTCCTCTTTATATCCCCAGTGCTTAGATGATGTCTGATGCATCTGAACATAGCCAGGTTGAATTAAAATGCATCGGACTGGCAGAGCAGAGCGCTGAGCAAGCTGAGGTATTTCAAAAATGTTTAATCTGGGACAGTTCCATGGCCAAGTGGTTAAGTTCACACGCTCCGCTTCAGTGGCCCAACGTGGACATGGCACCGTTCATCAGGCTGTGCTGAGGTGGCGTCCCACAAAGCACAACCAGAGGTACTCACAACCAGAATATACAAATATGTACTGAGGGGCTTTGGGGAGAAGAAGAAGAAAAGAAGAAGAATATTGGGAACAGTTGTTAGCTCAGGCACCAATCTTTAAAAAAAAAAATGAGGAACTTTAAACCTGACTCCTAGCCAGGTTCATATTTATATTTCCTCCTTATAGTTTTTCTGGAAGTACCTATATGATGCTCCAAAATGTTACTGATATAAGAAAAATGGAAGATTCAAGCTTGGGGAGCCATCCCTGGTGGTCTAGTGGTTAAGATTCAGCGCTCTCACCGCTGCAGCCCAGGTTTGTTTTACTCAGGGAGCCATATCACCCATCTGTCGGTTGTCATATTGTAGCAGCTGCGTGTTGCTCTGATGCTGAAAGCTATGCCACCGGTATTTCAAATACCAGCAGAGTCACCCATGGTGGACAGGTTTCAGCAAAAGCTTCCAGACTATGACTAGGAAGAAGGACCGGGCCACTCTCTTCCAAAAAAATTGGCCACGAAAGCCCTGTGAATAGCAGCGGAGGCTTGTCTGATAAAGCAGTAGTGCGAGAAGATGAGAGGATACTGCAAAAAAATCAGCCGGGTTTCCGCTCTGCTGTACACAGGGTCACTACGAATTAGAGGCAACTAACTCCACAGCACTAATAGCAACATGTTTGGGGATCTGTGATGGAAAATAGGTACGGAGTGACCTGAAGAAATGATTCAACAGAATATTTCTCCTAAAGAGGGCAAGGCCATTGCTAGGGACAGAACTGCTGTCCCCACAAAATGCTTATTCCAAAAGATTTCTTGTTTGGACATTCAAAAATATAGCATAATCAACAGATGCCCAAGAATCAATATTTGAGCCATCAAGAGGTTGACTCTTTCAGGTAAACAATCGTTCTCCTGCGTTGGGGAACCTTGACTGTTTTCCATTCTACTGTGTCATTTGCTATTTAGATGTTTGAAATGGTGAGGAGTGAGCACTGGGATGGAGTTTGGGAACAAGTAATACAGTATAACAGTAATTCTTCAGGCTCTAGCTCAAATCCTATCATTTCTAGGAAACTTTTTATTTCTCTAATCCTTAGTTCACTCTCTATGCGCTGAAATACAAAAGAATATTTTCTACTTAGCACTTAATTATTTTATTTGTAAAAAAAATGCTATTTTTTAGATATCTATTTGGGTCAAAGATAGCGTTCTATTCTGTTTGGCACAGTGCTCTCTCCCATTGCCCCCCAAACACATAAACATGTCCTCAGTCCCCCCACCACAAAACATACAGGTGCATTACTATCTTCACCTTCTCTCCTCCTCCGCCCGCTCAACACACACCCCTCACATGCCTCACATAGCTCCCTGAATGGTACGCAATCACCTAGTGGAGACGTCAATGCTGATTGGTAGGGTTGCCTAAAGTTTCTATGAAATATGCAATTTTACTGCCATATTTTGTTGCAAAATTAATAATTCAGCTAACTTGAATGGTTCTTTTTTTTATAAACAACAATTAAGTAGTCATATCCTACAGTGTCTTGCTAGAATCAACTCTATCTCATTCTTATTTTCTATTCTCTTGGGGAAAAAGAAAAGAAAAAATTTTGCCACCCCTGTGTAGAAATAGCTTCTTTTAAAATTATGTCATCAAGTCTGCCTTGGTTTTTATTTTAAGATTACAGCTCAAATTGCTAACACTAATTATGGCAACACAGAAATAATACCCTGAGTTTTACTGAAGAATAGAAAACCTAAAACAGGTAATCCATTCAAGTCTGTAGGACTATAAGCTTCAGAGGTAGTGAGGTAACCTTACTGTATAAAGCAAAAACCAAGGTGGGATGCTACAGTAAGGCGATCCTAGGCAGTCAGGGGCCAATATATGTGAGCATGTATGTGGGGGATGGAGGATGGAGCTTGTAAGTGTGTGTGTGTGTGTGTGTGTATGTGTGTGTGTGTGTGTGTGTCAGAGGAGGTGCAGACTAAGGAAACTGAGTAAGACAATAGCCTACTTGGTTGGCACATGGACACTGGAATGACCTGACTGGGTTTAAATCATGGCTCAGTCGTTTACTATGTGACTTTGGGAAAAACAGAGACAAAATAATAATTTCATCCCAAGGCTGATATCAGGATTAAATGAATTAATACACAAAAAATGCTTAGAACAGTGCCTGGCAAATGGTGAACACTCAATAAATGTTAGCAACGGTCACAAGGAGACCAGTCAGAGGAATGCTGTGCATGGAACACAAACTTTCCCTTTTTCAAAGATAAGCCTACTTTCACCCACAGTTTGAAGTGTGAACTACAAAGGATAAGGAAACTGAGATTAAAAATAAGAGTTACAAGGGGGCCAGCCCCGTGGCCTGGTGGGTAAGTTTGGTGTACTCTGCTTTGGCTGCCCGGGTTCAGTTCCCGGGCATGGACCTACACTGCTTGTCGGTGGCTATGCTGTAGTGGTGACCCACGTACAAAATAGAGGAAGATTGGCATAGATGTTAGCTCGGGGAAAATCTCCCTCAAGCAAAAAGAGGAGGATTGGCAACAGATCTTAGCTTGTCGTGAATCTTCCTCAGCAAAAAAAAAAAAAAAAAAAGAGTGCTAAAATAAGAGTTTCTATGAACTATTGGAAAAGGCTGGCATTGTGTGGGCAGGTCTTTTAGATGAGCAGGGCAAATTGCCTGGCTTCCCCCAAACCTCCACCTATTCAAGTCTATACATCACTAGATGGCAGTGTAAAATTCCCAGAAATCTCTAAATAAATTAACTCTACCAGACATCCAAATACTTCAAAAAGAAAAAATATACAAAGACTCACATGAAAAATGTTTAGAAATTTTTATCATTAATGTCCCTAAGCAATTAATTATTAAAGAGAAAGAAATAGTGGTTATTTAAAGATATGCAATGTGTAGAAAAAATATTTATAAATTTTAAATGTACATCTATATGAACATTAGAAAATCTAAATGTGATTATGACAGACTATTTTAGTTTAATTTTTAAATTCTGTATGTGGTTTACTATATTTAGATAATAAAATTCTACCAGCATTTATACATGACTTATGAATTCAAAATAACTTTTTACTAGCAGTGTTTGAAACATGTGGGTAGGGCAATGCTGATGAATGGGCTCCCTAAGAAGAATAATAATAGACCTTGCACCCTTTTCATAAGAAATAATTCAAATTTATCACATAAAGTAGGCTCACACAAACATGACAACAATCCAGGAGAATAAAGGATTTACTCCCGACAATGAACAGAATTAAAATAGGATTAGAAAACATTCAGGCTTTAGAGAGTATATATTATATAATCAAATTCATGTTGATCAAATATTGAGAAAAAATGACTTCCAAAGTTTTACAAGGATGTTTCTACGCTCAAATATCACCGCATCACTAAGGTAAGTTGCATCATATGCTCAGCTGTAAGTCTCTGGACTTAGATAGGAAATGACCGTTTTGGTAATGGTAAATTTCCTTTGGGAGTGTGGATCTCATTTGCTTGCTGCTGGTTAGGCCTCCTGCACTTTACCCAAACTGGACAGCATGATTACAGCTGGGGCTGGGAACTGCCACCGTCCATCTCTATCACCACCAGATATGTATACAACAGGAGGGGAACCCAACATCATGTCAGACGACATGACACACACACTTCACCCTTTAATTACCAAAGTGGGATAAGAGGAGAGAAAAGGATTGCTTCCTTGGATTTAGAGTTATTCTCTCCTCTGAGTTTCTAGGTACTAATGAGGAAAAAAAACAATAGAGCTGTGAAAGATGTAAATGATTATTACAACTAGTCCTTTCATCCTGAAGGATACGCCACTATGTTTTTCTCCTTTTGAATTCATGGCAACTGAAAAAGGGTCTATAGTACAATGGCCCTCAATTGGGATCTGTCTGGCGTTTCTCTCTTGGTTAGACCAGGCCATGGGTTTTTGGGAGGGAGATCACAGAGGTAAAGTGTCATATTAATCCCATCATATCAGATGCAGGAATTATCAACATAATTTATGGCTGTTGATGTTGACCTTGATCCCCTGGCTGAGACTGTGTTTGTTAGGTTTCTCCACTGTGAAGTTACTCTTTCCCCCCGCTTTTCATAAGGTACTTTTTGGAAGGAAGTCACTATGTACAACACACACTTAAGAAGTGGGGAGGTATGCTCCACCTCCTTGAGAGTGGATTACCTGCAGAAATTACTTGGAGTTCTGTGTGGAACATTCATCTATTCTAC
Source organism: Equus przewalskii (assembly GCF_037783145.1). NCBI lineage: Eukaryota > Metazoa > Chordata > Mammalia > Perissodactyla > Equidae > Equus > Equus przewalskii. The sequence goes on from NC_091834.1 coordinate 80,186,982, forward strand.
CCCATTTATAATTAATTAATTATTCAACGAATCATTCATTTATATCATTGTGGACTCGTGGATATTTATTTTATAGTTTGGTTTATAATCCAATATTACTTTATTTTGTTGCCAAAAGTATTCTAGTTTGGTCATTTGGGGGTTCTTTCAGTTAGCTGACCACTACCCCTCAAAAAGTCAGAGTCATCGAAAACCAGGAAAGTCTGAAAAACTATCATAACCAAGAAAAGTCTAAGGAGATATGATGACTAAATGTAATGTGGTGTCCTGGATGGAACCTTGGACCAGAACATAAGACATTTAGGTAAAATTCGAGGGAATTAAAAAAAAAATCCTTGGAGAATCTGAATAAGGTACAGACTTTAGTTAATAATAGTGAGTTAATAATAAAGTAATTGCAACAAATGTGCCATACTAATGTAAGACATTAATAGTAGGAGAATAAATGGTGTTGAGAAGACTGGAGAGCTGTATACAAAAGAATGAAACTGGATCCCTATCTTGTACTACACAGAAAAATCAACTCAAAATAAATTAAAGACTGGAACATAAGACCTGAAGCCATAAAACTCCTAGAAGAAAACATAGGCAGTAAGTTTCTTGACGTTGGTCTTGGCAGTGAGTTTTTTGGATCTGACACTAAAAACAAAGGAAACAAAAGCAAAAGTAAACAAGTAGAACTACATCAAATTAAAATGCTTCTGCACAGCAGAGGAAACAACAAGAAAATGAAAAGGCAACCTATGGAATGGGAGAAGATATTTGCAAACCACATATCTGATATGGGGTTAATACCCAAAATATACAAGGGACTTATACAACTTAAAAGCAAAAAGACAAATAACTCAATTAAAGAATGGGCAAAGGACCTGAACAGATATTTTTCCAAAAAAGGCATACCTTTGCACAATGAGTACATGAAAAGATGCTCAATATCACTAATCATCAGGAAAATGCAAATCAAAACCACAATGAGACATCACCTCACATCTGCTAGAACATCTATTATCAAAAAGACAACAGTGAGAAAATACTGGCAAAGATGTGGAAAAAAGGGAACCCTGTACACTGCTGGTGGGAATATAAACTGTTCCAACCACTGCAGACAACAGTATAGTTTCCTCAAGAAATTAAAAATAAAACTACCATATGATCCAGCAATCTCACTTCTGAGTGTATACCCAAGGAAAACGAAATCATTATATCAAAGAGATACCTGTATTCCCATGTTGGTTGCAGCATTATTCACGATAGCCTAGGCATGGAAACAACCTAAATGTCCATCAAGGGATGAATGGATAAAGAAAATGTGGTGCACACGTACAACGGAATATTATTCATCCTTTAATAAAAAAGGAAATCTTGTCATTTGTGACAACGTGGATGAACCTGGAGGGCATTATGCTAAGTGAAATAAGCCAGACGAAGACAAATAGCTTGTGGTATCACTTACAGGGGGAACCTAAAAACAAAAGTGGAACTCATAGAAACAGAGAGCAGAAAAGTGGTTGCCAGAGGTTAGGGGTTGGGGAAATAGAGTTTGGTAAAAGTTTAAAAACTTTCAATTGTAAGATGAATAAGATCTGAGGATCTAAAGTACAACATGGTGACTGTAGTTGACAATGTTGTATTGTATAATTGAAGTTTGCTTAAATGTTCTCACCCTCCCCCCCAAAAAAGGTAAATATGTGAGGTGATGGATGTGTTAATTAACTCCATGGGACTAATCCTTTTACAATGTATACAGATAACAAATCATATACACTTATACTTCAAATATTTTAAACTTAAATATCGTACAGTTCTGTCAATTATACCTCAATAAAAGCTTTATTTTATTATATATTTTAAATATACTAAAAAATCTCTATGCTTATCTATGCTTTAAATATCAAGTATTTATATATACTTTAAATATATATACTCGAAAGTCGTATACTTTAAATATCTTAGTTTTATTTGTCAATTATATCTCAATAAAGCTGAGAAAGAAAAGAAACAAACAATTGCAAACATTTCTGCTTAGAACATGTTGAGGTTTATAGGAAATGAACTTCAAACTGGACTTTCTACCTATCAGTTTTTTTCTTTTTTTCAATGCATAATACGCTGTTTCTTTCTAGTCTCTTTTCCTTTCATCCTCTTCCCTCTCCTTAAGTTTTTTCCCTTTTAATTTTTTTATTTTTTTTTGACCCTCTCATCCATTCTCTCTGTCTCTCTCTCAATCTCTTTCTCTGTTAATTCATGTACAGCTTAGGAGAGTTCTAAATTACGTCCCTCTTCCTGTGTTAATTATCTCAGAAAATGATGACTTTGCTCTATGACTACTATTCTATACTTAGAAAATCTAAAGTGTTTCTGAATTTTAGTTCAAGTAGCAGCACTGGAAAGAGTCAGTGACTTTCTAGCTCTTTCTCTTTCTCATTCTCTATTGCTCTGTTCTATTTTAATTAATATAAACAGAATAATATCAAAGATCATTATAAATTTCCTAAAAGAGAAGAAAAACGACAGTACAGACCTTCTATTTCATAACAGCAGTTATTATTTCTGCTTCTAGGTCTAGTGGCCATTGTTCAGTTTGACTTCCATTAACTTGTTGAATAATTCTACTCAAAAGCTATGTTTTTTATTTCTTGACTGAAAATGAAACTAAACTACATGCTGTTTAGAATAAACCTCCATTTTTCATTGAGATTATACCAAATGGAAAATGTAGGATCTCCCTTTTCTCTCCGGATAGAATGAAAAAGAAACTTTTTTTTTTTTAAAGATTGGCACCTGAGCTAACATGTCTTGCCAATCTTCTTTTTCTTCTTCTTCTTCTCCCCAAAGCCCCCCAGTACCTAGTTGTATATTCTAGTTGTAGGTCCTTCTGGTTGTGCTATGTGGGACGCCACCTCAGCAGGAGACATGATGAGTGGTGCCATGTCCGTGGCCAGGATCCGAACCGGTGAAACTCTGGGCCGCTGAAGGGGGGAGCGGGAACTTAACCACTCGGCCACGGGGTGGGCCCCAGAAAGATTTTTTTTAAGTAAAATTGTTTTGAAAAAAAAGTGAAAAAGTAGATAACTGTCTAAATAAAAGTCATAATGCAACGTGTCAGAAACCAGTTTTCAGTGTTAGTTTTTGCCACAGGTTTTCCCAGGATTCTGTAGCCATCATCACAGCAGTTACGAAGAAGTGGGCTATGGTAGGGTCTATATGGTTGTAATTCTTACTGGTTGCTTCATATAATTACAGTATTTTATTTTATGTATACTGAGAAATTTATATACAGCGAGTGTCTTGTAATCTCCTCCCCAAGATAATAGAGGTAGTATATGGGGTATGTGGGGGCTCTCGGTACTATCTTTGCCACTTATCTTGTAAATCTAAATCTGTACTAAAATAAAAAGTTACAAAGAAACTGTGATGCTTTTGCTTCCTTTCAGCAGGATTTTGAAGGAGTCAGGAATCTGGTTTGAGCAGCACTCCTGCCTGCTGTGAAGATGTGAAGAGCAGCTTAGTTCTGGCCATAGGCTGAAATATACAAGATCTCCTCTACTAAACTGATTTGCAAGCCTCTCAGAGGAACTTTTTGTGCCTATTACAAAGTTAACTCAGTAAGAGTGATCTCAAACTTCTCATCTGCAGACAGGCAACTGACGAGTTAAACTAGGCCCACTGTGTAGGAACAAACTCTCTCAGAAGACCTAACGTCACTGGACTAGCGTATGGCAGCTCCATAGTTGTGAAAGCCCAGGGTAGTGTCACCTTTCATGTCTCTAATTACCTGTACTCAAGTCCGAAGGTGGCTTCATGTCTGTTTTCAAATTCACCTTGATAGCACTTAAATATTTTCTGGGTGAAGCCTGGTCCGTAGACAGACAGCATTATCACTCCACTGTGGGAAGTGATGACTCTGCAGAGCCAGCCCCAAATTACACTGACCTTTGTGATAGCCGTGTCACATCCTGTAGTGATCGTCAATTAGGCCGCCCAGCTCACCCTTAGGTTTTTTTAAGCTCTGGAGATTAACAAGATTTTTTCATCCTGTCTCACTAAATGTCTGTATTTCTGATTTGTGTCTCCAAGCATTGATCTCTATTTCTTGGCCCAATTATTTCTGGATTTGCAGCTTTTCCCTTTCTACATTCACTTTTCTCTTTGAAAATCCTTAATTTGTGTTAGGAAGAAATAAATCATTTACTGCTTTTAAGATGTGGAAGACCCCAAATATTCTGTTTTATGACATTTTCTGTTTTACGAGTGATTGAAAATCAAAGTTGTACTTAAGGTGTGATTAAGAGAGTGCCCCTAAAATATGAGACTTAGGGGCAGCTATGGTATACTTATCATGATGCTAAGATAATTGCTTCTTTTTTTCAGTATTTTTAGGAGGAGGCAGGAGTTTTTACTTCATTCGGAAATGCAGGGTAGATTTGCCACCAGAAAAGGGAAGTGCTTGTTTCTCCAGGGGAGTCTTTTTGGAAGGATATTTCATGACAAGGAATCTGAAGTGGCAGCAAACTTGAGGCATTACCTCCAAGTTCCTGTGACTCACCAGGAAACTGCTGAGATCCCCTTCTCCAGAAAATGCCGTGCTGACACTCCTTGACTAAGCAGACAGGGTAATTTGCTTTCCTGTTTAATTTGTCTTCATTGTCAAAATCATCACCGCCATGAAAAAGCATGCATTTGTCACCAACGGCTCAGGATCCTGTTCTGAGCAGCTCCCAAAGATAATTGCATACACCTGGGTGGATCCTTTTGCGATGAATGCTGCCCCAGGTATAAAATGAGATGGATGCTTCCAGGTAAACTTCCTGAATGGTAGGAGTCTACTTCCCAGTGTACTAAGCACAACACCCTGTTTGAAGGTCCTTAAGAAATATTTGTGGCATGGAGCTGAATTATAGTGAGAAGAGGCAGAAGCAGGCAAAGCGAGTATCATGCCAAATCCCTTAATTCCCCAAATCCACATACGGCCAACAACAAACTGTAAATTACAACTGCCACAGATAGGTTTGAACTCTGTTTAAATTCCGCACTAAGTTAGTGCTTCTAAATTTAACACTCTAGTCACATTCCTGGCAGGAGAATCAGCACCATGATGGAAAAATAGAGAAGTCTAGTCTAGTGCTCATCTTGGCATCACTGTTCGGTTGCAGAAGGCCCAGGGTGAGATGCAGCATGCTTCTCAGCCTCATTTTCCTTACTTGGGGACTAAGGGGGAAACGAGGAGCAAAAGCTTTTTTTTTAAACAACGTATCACTTTAAAGAAAATAGAAATTTTACAGATATCCATATTTAACTCTTTGATGACTTTCTCTCATTAGCATCATGCTAATAAATGACCAAACAGCTTTCAAAAGCAACAGAACAGTTAGGTCTCTTAAAGCATCACAAAGTCCGATCCTTGGAGAGGAGAGGATGTTTGCTAATTATCCATATTTTAGGTTGCATGTCTGGACCAGAACCAAATGAAAACAACACCAGGGCTCACTCCGGGTTGTCTGAACCACACACTAGCTGGTTACTGGGTGACTCTCATTTCCTCAGGCAGAAGAGCAGTACCCAATGTCAGCTTACTATGGAATTGGAGATATCCTCCCCAGGCAGGGTTCTGCAACCGGAGCAAGAGCACCAAAATTTTCTAGCTGCTCAAGATCGTTGACATCAGGCAGTTGGTAATCCCAGAACACACTTGTAAATATCTGACCCTGGAAATCCAGACCACCTGGGCCCAACATCCTATATATCCCATCATTGATGAAGTTATTTTCTCATAAGTGTAAAGAGATACCCACAGGTCCCTTTACTAGAATAAAATCCACACTATATGATACAGACTTCCTGACCTGGCATAGCTCTCCAGGAAGAGATGGGGAGACTGGAGGACTTCCCGAACCTCTGGCTTGTTGATCCTGGCCTTGTGAGTGTTTGCTTTAGTTATAAATGCTTATTCTTTAATCCATGCCGTGCCCTGACCTCTTATTCCACTGGTAGAAACCATTAAGGGATCACCCCACACAACAATATCATAGGAAGAAGAGTATGCCCTTTGAGTTCAAAATCTGTAACTTACCAGGATGGTATTTGTTATTTAATTAATTCTATTAGTTATTTAAGTTCTGTGAGTCTCAGTTTCCTCAATATTTGAGTTGTTTTCCATGACTTTTCTGAGGTCTTCCATCGTCTCCCACCACACCTACCTTTTAGTTCTAAAATTAAGAGAGAAATTATGAAAATAAGGGAGAAAGCATCGAAGGAGATTTATCAGATCTAGGACCAGGAGTGGAAAGGAGCGAGATGAGAAAGCAAACCAGGAAGAAGGATGGCTTTAAAAGAAGGATGGGAGATTTCTGGAAAACTTTTTTTGACTTCAGGTTTGCTTGGATATCACCATCTGCCTTAGGCCTAAGCAAATGGCAGTTGCAGATCATTTTTCTATTATTCTTTATTTATCCTTAAATAAAGATGAATCTTGATGGTTTCTTTACTTCTGGTGCCTATGAGGTCTGCCTGGTATTCAAGGGGCACGTTAACATGCACCAAAGGACACAATAGCATTTCACAACAGCATTGTCTTTGCTTTTGGAAAGCATCGCTGCTATGTCTTATAAACCTCCCTGCAAGCTATGTTAAGTGATAACAGTTCCCAAAGCCAGAGGCTCTGCTGTCCAGAGGCTGCCATGATATGGTTTCATTTATGACTGTATGATTTATGTTCGGCCAATGACAGCAGCATCATCATAATCACTCTGGAATTCAACTTAAGAAGACTCATAACTCTTTAAATGGGTACAATAGCTTTCAAGCTGTAAGGACAAAAGAGGAATCATTTATAATAGCAGGATATCCTTAACAGGATAAGGAAACAGAGTCCTGTGTATACCAGTATGAGACAATTAACCCACCTTTAATATGAACTGCCATGTTTTCTAAGAATGAAAAAAGGCTTTCCCAATCTTTCTCTTCTCCTTTTCTAAGTCAGTCTGATTGACATGGATTGACATGCTCAGGATTAGAAGTGTAGACAGATCAGACCAAAAACCAGTTCAAAAGGCAAGGAACTCTGTTATTATTGGTATTTGTTCTCAAAGCTGCACTGATTAAATTATATTAACTGCTTGTGTATGTCTTGGTCCATAAAGAATAAATTCCTGTCTAAGTTTTTCTGTCCCAGGGGATTTTTGTGATGAGTGCATCTGAACTCTAAAATCATATTCCAAAAGACAAGAGACGAAGTTGTTCCTTATCAAAGTTGGAGAAAAATGAACTGTCTGTGCCTCTTAGGGCTAGTCGCATATGAAGCGAGGTGATATTCAAAACTATGCCTTCAATTTATATGGATTTTGTAGTTTATAAAACCCTTCACATATTGCAAATGGGAGTTGCAGGTGCAACAGGTATATGTGCAAGTAAGGGCATTTTAGGAGCCTCTTTGCTCCCAGATCTCTCATTCATTGACTGTGTCAAGGTGCATGAAATTCCCATCTAATTCACTACAGCAAGTGGGAAAGGCACCAGATTTGGAATCAGAAGTCATGTATATAAGCCTCATGTTTGCTATTTACCAGCTGTAACTCACCACAAGGACAATCACTGAATCTCTTTGAAGCTATTTCTCACTTCTAAAATGGAATTATTTGCACTTGATGGTCCCAAGAATACCTTTCAGTTCTAACATTCTATGAGTGTGTATTCTCTCCTTTTTACTCACTTCTACGTCTTCTGTATTTAAACCCGGAATCGAGACAGTCAAACAGAATGCAGACTCAAGAGCAAAGTCAGACACTGTGGGAGGGTCTCCAAATCAAGAGAAGCGCAGCGAGGGTTCAGAGTTGAGAAACGAGTCCAGGTAGAGCTGACAGATACGGGCGACTTGAAGTGAGCAGACCTGGCTAGGAGTTCAGGCACTGCTCGCACTACTGTTTATCTAAAAGCGCTGCATGGTACTGCATGTCAGGAATGCCTAGACTTGCCCTATAACTAGAAGCCCAGGGAATCCAGCCTGTAAATACTTAACACTAGCCACACTATCCAAAAGGAGGGCTTCTGTAAAGGGGCTGGAAGTATCAGTGAAGACTATATTTGCCTACTTCTCAAACTTTATCCATCTCAGAGATGCGTAGGGGCTGGAAATCAGGATATTCATGGAGCTGGGGGAAAGATGATCTATATGTTCTTTTTTTTATTGCTGCATCACTCCATGGTGGCAAGCCTGTTGAAGATCCACAGTCAGATAAAGTGAAGGATTTAGTAGAAAACTGGAAGAACAAGGTAGGGAGGAATCCATGTTTTCATTGAGAATGCTCATTTGAGTGAAGAAGCGTTTCATGAAAATTACTTGCAAGAAAAAGCTTTTGCAGAATCACGGAATTGTGCCAATAGTGGTTAAAAACCGTAATTGAGGTGTCGTGTCTTAAGCATAAGGCTAGTTCTAGAAAGAGCAGTCAGTGGTTAATAGAATTTGAGTTCTTGGCCTTCTAGAAAAAACATCAGCATTCTTTCTATTGCTCAACGTGAACTTCCCCACAGTTCTCTTAACTCCAGTGAACATCAGAAACATCAAGCCTAGCCTTTGAGCTCAAAGAAAAGGAGATTAAAAGGAAAAAACCTCCTAATTCTGGTGGTCACAGAATATCAATAAAAAAGAGAACAGATAGAAAATGTCCCGAGTGTGTTAGACAGATTTGCCTTTGGCATAGTAACGTTTTAAAGGACATGGTTGTATAGACGGCAAAGTGGATTTCATGATATTACTTAGTACTTTATTAAAGAGACAATTCTTATCTTGAAAGATAAAGTCTGTTCTGATATTTAATCATTTACCTTTTCCATAAAAATATTAAAATTGGGGGAGAACTTAAAGATTATTATTTTTTTCAAAAGAATCATTTTGTGTCAGATTAGAGGAATCTGGACATCGGGAGAGGTGAATTGATGCCCCCAGATTTGACCAGGTGAGAATGGAGGAGATGCACCTGGGACCAGAGCTTTTACTGAGTCGAAATAGACTTCATTTTGCTCTTTTAAGCATTTCCCCAAGTCAATTTTAGTGCTTTTTCCCTCTATTTCTCCTCCCTGTTTTCTTTTTTTTCCTCTTTCCCCTCTCCTATCCATCTTCTGATTATCATTATTGTTTATAATTTTAAAGTTTCTAGTTAACAGAATTCTAATTTCAACAATTCACATTGTTTCATTAAGACCACACTCTCTTTTTGAGTCAGTTCTAGTCTATTGTCTTTCCACTTCCAATGATTCTGACATATGAATCAATGGCAGATTTTTTTTTCACTTCTCGGATTTTTGTTTCATTTTGAGGTCAAAAATGATCTCAGTGTGACTTTGAGGTCACATTGGTTTATAAGATTATATAAATTTCAAGTGTACATTGTATTTTGACTTCTATATAGACTGCATCGTGTTCACCACCAAAAGTCTAGTTTCCATTTGTCACCATATATATGTGCCCCTTATCCCTTTTGTCCTCTGCCCACATCCTTCCTCTCTTGTAATCACCAATCTGTTCTCTGTATATATGCATTTGTTTATTTATTTTCTACATTTGAGTGAAGTCATATGGTAATTGTCTTTCTCCATCTGACATATTTTGCTTAGCATTATACCCTCAAGGTCCATCCATGTTGTCACAAATGGCACAATTTTATCTTTCTTTATGGCTGAATACTATTCCACTGTATATATATATATATACATCATCTTTATCCACTCTTCTGTTGATAGGCATTTATGTTGCTTCCAAGACTTAGCTATTGTGAATAATACTGCAATGAACATAAGGGTGCATACATCTTTTAAAATTAGTGTTTTCATGTTATTTGGATAAATACCCAGAAATGGAATTGCTAGGTGATATTTCTATTTCAAACTTTTTTGAGGGGTGAGGAAGTTTCACCCTGAGCTAGCATCCATTGCCTATCTTCCTATTTTTTGCTTGAGGAAGATTGGCCCTGAGATAACATCCATCGCCAATCTTTCTCTTTTTTTGCTTGAGGAACATTAACCTTGAGCTAAGCTAACATCTGTTGCCAATCTTCTTCTTTTTTTTTCTCCCCAAAGCCTCAGTACATAGTTGTATATCCTAGTTGGAAGTCCTTCTGGTTCTTCTATGTGGGATGCCACCACAGCATGGCTTGATGAGTGGTGTGTAGGTCCACACCCAGGATCTGAACGAGTGAACTGTGGGCTGCCGAAGTGGAGCACGTGAACTTAACTGCTATGCCACTGGGCTGGCCCCAACCATACTATTTTGATTACTATAGCTTTATAGTATATTTTGAAATCAGAGAGTAAGATTACCTCAGCTTTATTCTTTTTTCTCAGGATTGCTTTGGCTATTTGGAGTCTTTTGTTGTTCCATATAAATTTTAAGATTCTTTCTTCTATTTGTATTAAATAGAAGATTTAATTTTGGGCTTCTGATTGAATATGTAGATTGCTTTAGGTAATACGGACATTTTAACTATGTTTATTCTTCCAATCCGTGAGTACAGAATATCTTTCCATTTCTTTTTGTCTTCTTCAATTTCTTTCAAAAATATCTAGTTTTCAGTTACAGGGTTTTTACCTCAGTTAAATTTATTCCTAGTTATTTTATTCTTTTTGTTGTGATTGTAAATGGAATTGTATTCTTGATTTCTATTTCTTCCAGTTCATTGTTAGTGTATAGAAATGTGACTGATTTTTGTATGTTGATTTTGTACCCTGAAATTGTACTGTATTTGTTAATTATTTCTAAAATTTTTTGGTAGGTTCTTTAGAGTTTTCTATGTACAGAATCATGTCATCCACAAATAGTGAGACTTTCACTGCTTCCTTTCCAATTTGAATCCATTTTGTTTCTTTTTCTTGTCTAATTGCTCTGGCTAGGACTTCTAATGCTATGTTGAATAAGAGTGACAAGAGTGGGCGTCTTTGTCTTGTACCTGTTCTTAGAAGAACAGTTTTCAGTTTTTCACTGTTTGTATGATGCTAGGTGTGGGTTTGTCATATATAGCCTTTATTATGTTGAGCTACTTGAGCTACTATCCCCATTTTATCAAGAGTTTTTATCATAAATGGATGTTGAATCTTGTCAAGTGATTTCTGTGTATCTATTGAGATGATCATGTGATTTTTGTTCTTCATTTTGTTAATGTGGTTTATGACATTGATTGATTTGCAGATGCTGAACCATCCCTACATCCCTAGTATAAATCCCACTTGATCATGGTGTATGATCCTTTTAATGTATTGTTGTACTTAACTTGCTAATATTTTGTTGAAGATGTTTGCATCTATGTTCATCAGTGATATTGGACTGTAATTTTCCTTTTGGTGTTATCCTTGTCTGGCTTTGATATCAGGGTAATGTTGGCCTCATAAAATGACTCAGAAAGCATCCACTTCTCTTCAATTTTTGGAAGAGTTTGAGAAGGATAAGTATTAAATCTTCTTTGAATGTTTGGTAGAATTCACCAGCGAAGCCATCTGGTCCTGTACTTTTGTCTTTTGGGAGATTTTTGATTGCTAATTCAATATGTTTACTTCTGATTTGTTTATTCAGATTCTCTATTTATTCTTCATTCAGTTTTGGGAAGTTGTATGAGTCTAAGAATTTATCCATTTCTTCTAGGTTATCCAATTTTTTGGCAGATAGTTTTCATAGTATTTTCTTCCAATCTTTCATATTTTTGTGGTATCTGTTGTAATTTCTCCTCTTTTCTTTCTTTTTTTTTTTTAAAAAGATTGGCTCTGAGCTAAAATCTGTTGCCAATCTGTTGATAGTTGCTTTACATACTTTGGTGCTCCTATGTTAGGTGCATGCATATTAATAAGTGTATGACTTCTTAGTGGAATGTCCCTTTTATCATTATGTAATATCCATCTTTGTCTCTTGTTTTCTTTTTTGGCTTGAAGTCTATTTTATCTAAGTATGGTTCCACCAGCTTTCTTTTGTTTGCCATTTGCTTAAAGTATCATCTTCTATCCCTTGACTCTGAGCCTATGTTTGTCTTTATAGCGAGATGGGTCTCCTGGCATGTTGTTGGGTCTTGTTTTTTAATCCACCTGGCCATTCTGTTTCTTTTGACTTATGAATTCCATCCATTTACATTTAGAGTGATTATTGATATATGAGGGCTTCATGCTACCATTTTATCTTTTGTTTTCTGGTTGTTCTATATTTCCATTATTTCTTTTTCCTTGTATTTCTGTCTGCCATTTCAGTTTGCTGGTTTCCTGTGATGTCTTCCTCAGTTTCCTCTTTTTGCATGTTTTGTGACTCTGCCCTGATTTTTTGCTTTATGGTTACCATGAGGTTGTATGAAAATTCTCATAGATGAGCTAGTCCTTTTTCGGCTGATAGCATCTTATCTCCATTAGCCTGTGCAGGTTCCATCCTTTTTCTCTTCCCTTTCTATGTTTTTGTTGTCACAAATTATCCTTTTTTTTTTTTTAGGAAGATTAGCCCTGAACTAACATCTGCTGCCAATCCTCCTCTTTTTGCTGAGGCAGACTGGCCTTGAGCTAACATCCATGCCCATCTTCCTCTACTTTATATGTGGGATGTCTACCATAGCATGGCTTACCAAGCGGTGCCATGTCTGCACCCGGGATCCGAACCAGTGAACCCTGGGCTGCTGAAGCAGAATGTGCAAACTTAACCACTGCACACCAGGCCAGCCCCACAAATTATCCTATTTTTATTGTGAGTTTTTTACCAAATTGAAGTGGTTATATGTATATTTGATGCTTTCTTTCCCTTTAGCCTTTATACTATAATTCAGTGTTTACCAACATATTCTGATATAGAGCTGCCTTGTCCACCTTCCGCTGCCTCCTGGAGGTGTAATTCACCCACCTTCAGATGTGGCAGTTTTCACCAAAAGAGTGTTATAAAGCCTTCTATATACAATAAAAATTATTTATGGTATTTTTCTCATCAAAGGATATTTTTGTATCTTGCTGTGACAGTTATCTAAGGCTATTTCTCTATGGATCTCTCAGGCATTCTGGTGTGCTGTGCAGGGAGTCCTTTGTTGGTCAATGGGTGTCTTACTGATTGTAAATTAGAGAGGAAAGATAAGAGGAACAACTCACTCTGTCATGATGCTGATGTCACTCTTGGATGGCAGATTTTTAAACTTTTTATGAGAAGTTGGAATTATTAAGAAAAAGATGGTATGGTACTTGTCATGAGGATCTAGAACTTTCCAGTTAAGAAGTCAATGAAGAGGTCAGCAAAAATAGACCTAAAGGGATTATAGCAACAGCAGCTCTTGGAATACTGTGAAATTAATCATCTGGGAAATAAAGCAAGAAGTATCCATGGAGAGAGTCTCCGCAGTGGGGACTCTAAAGCTTTAGATGTTGATTCCTGGATATCGCAGCCCTCATGTGCTACCAGGAATAATTCCTGGAGATAGTGTTAGCCCAAATCCCACTAATACGTGAAGAGTCCAGGGTGCAGGCTCTGGATTCTGAACAATAGTTTGTGTGACTAACATATTATATTATGGAAGACTCATGTCACCTACAAATTTCAGTTGTCTTAATTATAGTCTGCAGCTGTTATACAAAGCTAAAAATAATGTAACTGTCACCAACAAAATGTATTTTTTTAAAGGAATGTCTGTACAAATATCACTGTGCTGAATGCTTTACAGACTGGGTAAATTTAAAGGGTCTCAATTTAAAGTGGATGACTAGGTTCCACCATGTCTCTGGGGAAATCTGCTAAGGTCTTAATTCTTTTGAGACAAGGAGATATGCCTTCAAGGTGAACCAAGTTTTCTGTTTGAGCACTCACATACCTCTCTATTAGATGTACCTTCTCATATAATTTACAGCATATTTACTACGAATTTTTTGGCTTCAGTTGAAGCCTTCCCTCCTCTGGGGGTCTTGAAACATAATAAATTTCTTCATTTTTTCCTTTCAAAATGATAGCGCTATTTGGAAATAAATAAGAGGTAAAGAAAAAGAAATAGAGAAAAGTATAAATTATCATCTTAATAGTTATTTTAATTGTCAGTACTTAAATATAGCCTTAGATAACTGTCACAGCAAGATACAAAAATATCCTTTGATGAGAAAAATACCATAAATAATTTTTATTGTATATAGAAGGCTTTATAACACTCTTTTGGTGAAAACTGCCATATTAATTGGTGGTTTCAAAAATTAAAATAATTGTAATTCATTTTCCAGTATTTTGACTACCATATGCCATTTCTTCCCCCTAAAGCATAGGAATAGATCTATAACTACAGTATTAAAATAATTACTAGATAGTTAAAGATTCCACCAGCCAGGGAGTTTCTTTTTAATGATTGTTCACGGATGATTTGATTTGCTTTATGCTGAAATTTTTGCATCCATCAAGCTTTTGTTGTGTTGTGGACATTGCTAAAATATTAATATGTGGTTGATGCTTGTCAACATCATATCAAACAACCAGCCGTCAGAATAGTTGGACTATTTGGGAGCAATATCTGAAGAAATAAATTCCATCTTTTGTTGTTTGGGAACATAACCAAGTAGGACCTGAAAACAATAGAGAAATCCAAAAATATGAGATTGCACTTTATTTTATGATAAACTGAATTGTAAATTTAAAGAAAAGAAGCAGTTTATCTTTTAAATATTTTCAAAATGCTGTTTTTTCTTTTTATAATATTTGTACATGTTTTTGAGAACAACCAATGAAATACAGATAAGCAAGCAAAATAAAAGTATTTCCTCATATCTTATAATCCTGACCTATTGGTCTACAGCACAGGCATTAGGTCTGTCTTCCAGGAAATCATCTTCTTCTATGTCTCGCCAGCATCAGTGGTTAAGGAACTGTCACAAGAGAGCAGAAGAGGACAGACCAATTTTGAGATAATAAAAATAAATGTCTCTATAACAGTCATCATGATGAAGAAAGACTCACATTTCTCTTCAGCCAGCATTGGAGGAGACAGCTATTTTTAGCTACAGATTTACTTCGGAGTCCATTAACCAAGTAAAACCAGTGGCTACTTAGGAATAATCCTGAATACAGTCCGTTGTAAAAGATAAATGAGAGAGGGGTTATTAGAAAAGTGATTTAAAGGAGTGGGGCTTTCAAAATAGGTATACCAGGGTGGACGTTAGGGATGGGGAAAGAATTGTCTTGGGATTTATTGGAAATCGATGGCTTTAAAGGGCAGTCATCCCAGGAAGGTCAAGCAATCAAGTGTCCGGAATTGGAAGCTTTTGGATTTTTTGATGAAGTCACAGGTTCCGCCTACCCTAAGGCTCCCCAAATTTCTGTTCCCAGAGTCTAGTTCCTCTGACTCAGGTACGCCCTCCTCAGTCATCGCAAAACCTCCTGCTGAGAATCTGCATGAGGGACTGTTTTTCAGGCACCGGCTGGAAATCTCATTTGTGTTGTACTGCTCTGCCTGCCAAGAGTCTCAGGCTTCCACGGGCGCTGGGAATCTAGGAGCCTATTTCTTCCACGGGCGCTGGGAACCTAGGAGCCTATTTCTTCCACGGGCGCTGGGAACCTAGGAGCCTATTTCTTCCACGGGCGCTGGGAACCTAGGAGCCTATTTCTTCCACGGGCGCTGGGAACCTAGGAGCCTATTTCTTCCACGGGCGCTGGGAACCTAGGAGCCTATTTCTTTGCTTTCCATTAAAGGAAGCATCCACACCATCCCCACAGTCAACCAAGTTCAAAACCAATCACACAAGCTTCAACACTGCAAATTTCACAGGTTATACAATTTTAATCACAGTGAGCCCTAATACATAGGGGATGTCTAATCATTTAAGGTTTTTCCTGTATCTAATTCTTGAAGTTCAATTTATGATAAATGAAAAGCAGTTCTTGGAGGGAGCCAGAGATTCTCATGAGGAACCCAAGATGTCTGATTTATTTTATTCTTTTAAATTCACTTTTCTGTTTTTGTTTGGTTGTTTTTAGTTGCAGAATATACTGCCATTCTAGGTAATAATAAAAACCCAAACAAATTGCTATTTATTGCATGTCTTCTGTGCTCAAACACTATGCTGGACATTTTACGTACTACATTCAAAATACCAAATTCTTACATAAATCTTGTATGGCAGGAAGTGGTAATAGTAGAAGAAACTGAAAATCAAAACTGTCAAGAAGGACTTTGATGATATTTCTGCATCACTTTTCCTTTATATTATTTCCAACCTTTCACTAAAATAAGCAATTCTGCAACGAATATCCTGTGTCTCCTTGTAAACATACACAGGGTTTGAAATACCTAGTCACAGAATCAGTGGTCATAAACAGCTTCAGTTTACCAAGATATAGTTTACACTTTTAACCAACGGTAATTATATGTATTCTCTGTACCCATACGTGGATCTAAGAACCAAAGGCAGGCATAAGAGTGCCCCTGCTCTTTTGGGGAACTTTTGCTTCCTATCCCATCCCCATAAATTCAGACTCTACTAGGGGTCTTTGTTCCCGGAGGAGGAGGTCTTTGTCCTCTGTTTCTACCAGAAGACATAGTAAAGATTTCACTAAACCTCAATTTATAGCTCCTGCCTGTCATTTCAGTCTCTTCATCACACCAGACAAACACGAAAAGGAAGGAGCTGCTATGTTGACACAGGTGATCAACCCAGATTATCGTGAGGAGGCTGGGTGGCTGCCCATTATAGAGGTAGGAAGGCATATATGGGTCTGAAACTCAGATGATTCTCTCTGTGCTTCCCTTTCCAGTAATAATCATATACAGGTAATTACAGCAACTATGGCCTAACAGGAACAGATAACGAGGTCCTCAACCACTTGAGCATGAAGGTCTAGGTTACTCCATTGGGCTAGCAATGTTTACCAGCACAAGTGCTGGCCAAGGGTTAGGGGAATCTTGAATGAATGGAAGAAAAGGAAGATAACGTATATCCGTTGTGGCTTTAGGACCAACCATAACTTTCCCCACTACACCTGTTGTAAATTTTTTTGAGAAATTGTAACTGGATAGCACCTTGAAGAAGCAATAAATATGGAGTAAACTTATTGTTGGGTCAAGTGAAGCAGAGTGGTGCAAGGAGATTGTGTTAGTGTTCTATGCCTCTCCGTTCTTCTGCTCTAGCTGACTTCAGTGTCTGTATCTACCTCTCTGTGCCTATCATGCAGCTGGCCCTGAAATGCAGAAGAATTAACACTCCTGGGAGCAGCTCTCAATCATTGCTTCTTTGGAGTTTGTGTGGACATTTTCCAGTTCCTCTGCCCTTTGGGTGGGATCATTCTAACGTATTCTCTGCAGATTTAATGTCCAGTTGTTCACCACAATAGCTGGCTAAATAATGCATCCTGTAAAGCCTGCCTCTCACTTGTGTATCACTTTTCCTTTCTCCTACTGGTATTACTTACACTACTTGTAGTTAAATTTTTGTCTTACATCCTGCTTCTGGTAGAACTCAAACTAGGACACAGGTCTCAGCTGTGTGTAGAAATCTCTGTTCCAGCTTGTGAAACTCAAGGTCATATCCCCACACAGAAGTGGACCTATATATATATAGGCATCCAATTCATGATGGGACAACAGAATACCATCATTGACTCTGGGTTCCCCTTTTGTTTTTTGTACCGTCAGATTTCCTGTTTTTACTTGTTAAGTTTGGATACATTTAATTTGATTTTCAGAATGAAACTAAAACAGTGAGGTATCATCTTGCTTCTATTAGACTGACACAAATGAGAACATTGGATAATGTCAGGTGTGGGTAGGGATGTGGGGCCATAGAAAGAATCATGTGCTTCTGTTGAAGGTGAATGTTGGTGCAGCCATTCTGCAGAACCCAGCAGTACTTAGTTACAATAACTTTTCACCTACTCTATGAGACCCAGCAATTCTGCTCCTGTGTATATATTCCAAGGAAATGCTCAGTGGACTAACAAGAAGATATGTATTAGAAAGCTCAGCACAGTGTTATTTTTGTTGGTGGAAAATTGCCACCAATGCAGGCATCCATCACAACAGAAGTAGATGGTAAGACGCGTTGCTGCTCACCTTGGATATACATCAGTAAAAGCAACAGACTAATTATATACATAGAAACTTGGATAGATCATAAAAATATATTGCTAGATAAAGTAGAAATCACAAGAAGATATATAACATAGTTCTTTTGTGGATATTAAAATAGGCATACAAACAACATCTTCTATAAGAATACACCAACTATAGTCTATACAACAACCACATTGAGAAGGAAGAGGAAACGAAGGAAACAGGAATGAGGAGAAGGAAAACAAACAAACGAAACAAGAACTGTGCCTTATGAAGACTGATCACCGTAATGCGCCAAGTACTGACAAACAAGATTAACCCAACTCTTGGCACCTAAAGTAAAAGAGAAAAAAATTTGTTATGTATCTCGAGTATTTCTATAGATGTGCTGAAGATGGAAGTTTGGCACAGGCCCAGTTTAAGAGTTGGAAGTACCTATAATTCATTTAATAATTTTCCTGTTGTTGGCTATTAGTTTGGTTCTGATTTTCTTCTATTATAAATAGTGCTGCAATGAGTAACCTTCTGTGTCCACATAAAATACATGTAGCTCTGCTCAAAGGAGCAACGAGATACAGTGGATAAGAAGGCAGGGTCCAGTGCTGGAATCCTGGCTCCACTACTGGGTGGCTTTGAGCAATTTAGTTAATTGCTCTGGGTCTCAGTTTTTTGATAATAATAGTACTACCTCACAGAGTTATGGTGATAATAAAATGAATTAATATTTGTAAAGAACTTAGAACAATGCTGGCACGTACTGAACATTCAATCAATGCTAGCTATTATTAATCACTATTAATCCTATC
Source organism: Equus przewalskii (assembly GCF_037783145.1). Classification (NCBI taxonomy): domain Eukaryota; kingdom Metazoa; phylum Chordata; class Mammalia; order Perissodactyla; family Equidae; genus Equus; species Equus przewalskii. The sequence continues at coordinate 80,205,805 of NC_091834.1, forward strand.
GTTTTCGCACGTATTTCGGTAGGATAAAATTACAAATATGGAATTTCTTGCTTACAGGGAACATATTTTAAAGGTTTACACATTTTTTATTCCAAATCTACCGTGTCAATTTAGTCTCCCAAAAAGGTGTCTGAATATCGTTTTTCCACACTCTTGCCAAAATCAGATGTCTTCATTCTTTTTTGTCTCATTGGTGAATAAAACATTACATTTTATGATATTTATTCAAAAACTGGCATATTAACAAGATTAATCCTAAACGCTTTTAGACAAAAGAGGCTTCGGTCAGCTTTTGTATTTATTTGGCTTATGACCTGTAACGGATTCACCCAGTGCTAAGCCTAGGGTGGAACAGCCCTACACACCGCCTTTCAGGTTCTGCCATGATTTTCTCTCTGGCCAGATGGGCTATTGGGAGATATAAATGACCATGATTATATCAGAGTGCTGTTCTCATTGTATTTCTTTTCCTAACATTCGTAAACATCATCTTGATTAAAATTAAATCTCCAAAACTGCTAGAATTGAAAATAAATTGACATAGAATTATTAAACATGGGATTACTCTATAACCTTGCTTTTGTTTTAAAATTTTTTCATGACATGTAAGATTTTAACAGCATAATTTTAATTCAAATGCCTAAATTCTATTCTATGACCTTAAAGAAATTTAAATGTTTAATACGTATACCTCTGTCAGAATAAAATGCCAGTTCATGAGGATTTAGAAAATGTCAGCCAATGTAGCCAAAAGGGCTCTTTATTAAGAAGTTCATTTTGAAAAAATCAAAGTGCATGTAATCCTAGGGTAACTTATATGGGGGAAAAAACTAAAGGTGTAAAAGAAAAGTCACTTTCTGTCAACATTCTCTTTAGCCTATGATGATTTCTTCTATTGAGTTCCTAGAAAAGTTTCCCAAGAAAAACATTTTTAATTTAGTGTGATATATATTGGGACAATTATCCCTTTCTGTTCCAGACATATTCTTGATGCACAGAACTCCTGCTGATTCCATAGCAAGTTCATCAGTATAGAGAGTCTACGCTATGGGGAGAGAGGAGAAAAGTAAGAGTCAGAATATGTGTTATTTCGTCAATCTACTGTCGAAGGAACAGGAACGGTAGGAGAATCGCCAGATATTTGAACACTTATTTTGCTGCTCTGTATTCTCAGCTTTGGGATTTTGAAAAAAACTGTAATACTTCAGATTTTTGTAGGTTTTACTATTAAACAACGTTATTAATTACTGCTTGCATAATCCTTATATTAACTGTTTCTATATTCCAATGTTTGGGTTATATTTCAAGGAGCTCATGTGTCTATTGACTGAAAACCTTATCTAGGAAATAGGGTAAAACGTATTAATAATACAGAACCTTCACACTTGAAAACATGTTGATTACAAAAATCCCTCCAAATGAAGTTTTATGTCTACTGCCTCCTCCTGGATGTCAGGCTATGCTTTGTGGAGAAGGCTACTTTGACAAGAAGACTCATTTCTTGTTGTACGACTGGTACAGTCTTTACACAATTTCTGCAACACTGTGATGTAAAAATGCTTCAAGGATAAGCCTGTGAAGACTGATTCTCATCAATAGATCCTTTGCATGATTTCTCACCAACATCACCAGTGAAACATGGCAGAGAACTCTTTTCCAATGATTCTTGGTCTTTGAGTCTTTCATCTTATATTTTATGTATTTCCTTTTGGACTTACTACAATAGAGCAGACAAGGTCAGCATTGAAATGTACACTTCTCTTTTTTTTATTACAAAGCATATGGAGATTAAGACATTCTGATTATGAAATCCTAAACATAGTTCCAATTATTAACTCCATATTGGCTCAAGTCAGAGATCATTCATTCACTCAGTGAACATTTAATGAATCCCAACCATGAACAAGTTACTGTACATTATAGAGGATTCGCAGGTAAACAAATTTCCCTTTCCTCATTGTGCCCTGGTAGATAATTACATCCTTAATTACTAGTGATGCAATGTAGAAAGGGTCAATTTCTATAGATAGTTAGCAAGAACACACCACAAAAGGGAAAGCAGGAAGATTATGCTTTCTAAATGAGGGCATCATGGAGTCCTTCATGGAGATGTTATTTAGTCTGAGCCATGAAAGGTGGCTAACATTTCAACATGTGGATACAGGGTAAACCAATATTCAAAGGCCAAAAAAGAAAAGTGAGAAGAAAGCCTAGAGTAGGACTATGTGGAGAGCATGTAGGGAAGATCTAGGTGGCTGGTCTTTCTGGGGAATAAAGTACATGAAGAATACTGGGGAATAAAATTCTGGGAGAAAGCAGCAAAGCAGAGTCAGATAAGGCCAGATGGAAAGGGCCTGGGGTACTCATGCCAAAGAGCTGGGTTTTCCTTGGTCATTGCAGATTTTAAGTAGCAATTAAGTGACCAGAATTGTGTTTTACAGGGTGAATCTGTCTGAGGTGGTCACGCCGGATTGGAATGAGGAGAGTTTGGAAATAGCAAAAACAGAATCTCCATACAAAGGTCATAGGATTTGGCAACAAGGGCCCAACTGAGATAATGACAGTGAGGTAGAGAAGAGAGGCGAGGTGAGGAAGAGATGTGGAGAACGTGGTCACTGGATGCAGGCAGTGGAAAAGAAAAAGTACAGGGCAATGCTACCAACAGAAGAAAAGGACACACAGAGAAAAAAGGCTTCTGGAACAGAAGCTGAATATTTCATCTTAAGATATATTGAATTTTAGGTTTGGGGGAGCAGGTAAGTTTACTATTGGGTGTTAAATCAAAGGAAGAGTAAGCATCAAGAAAGAGGGGAGTGTTGGGGCTGACCTAGTGGCTAGTGGCGCAGCGGTTAAGTGCGCACGTTCTGCTTCAGCGGCGGGGGGTTCGCTGGTTTGGATCCCAGGTGCGGATATGGCACTGCTTGGCAAGCCATGCTGTGGTAGGCGTCACACACATAAAGTAGAGGAAGATGGGCACCGATGTTAGCTCACGGCCAGGCTTCCTCAGCAAAAAGAGGAGGATTGGCAGCAGTTAGCTCAGGGCTAATCTTCCTCAAAAAATAAATTAATTAATTAAATAAAAAGAATGAGGGGAGGGTTAATGTACAATGATTTTTAGAGAGAGGGTGGAAACAAGGAAAGATCCTTGAATTTAGTGACTAAGAAGTCACTGGTGAATCTCTGTTTTTGAAATACATGAGCAAGAGAGAGAAAGAATATATCCAAAATTGTTAATTTTATATACAGGTGGCAAGATTAAGAGACTGTCTTTCTGCATTATTTTTTTCTATAATGATGATGCTTTACTTGCGCAACAAAGGAAACAATGAAATGTCAACAGTCTTTGGTGGCATTTAGGTAGTGAGAACAGAAGCCATATGTGAAGGGATTGCAAAATCCAATTGCAAAAGCTCTGACTGTTTTGGCTCATAATTATTTCTTTCAGAAAAACTCTGAGCTCCATTTCTACATCCACTGTGAATTGTCTTGCCAGGCGTTTTTTCCAGTACAGCTCCCAATCTGACGAGCTTCCATCACCTGTAGATCTATTGATCACACCTAGTGCCCAGAGCATCAACATCTGAGTCCTGAATGCTGTCACATGAAGAAAATGAACCTTATTCTCTACAGCTGTGTTTCATGCCCATCGTCCTACAGAGGTCCCTGTAACTGACTCGTGCCCCAGGCAATTGTAATTAAAACAACTAACTTTAATTGAGCAGTTACCATACAATGTGTATTTTAATAGTTGATTTACAAGCATTATCTATGTGAATCCTCACAATGACTCTATGGCATCTCTGCTCTCATTTTCCCTATTGTACTCAGGAGGAAGCTAATGTTTAGGAAGTGTGACTTGTCCAAAGCAAACAGCCAGTAAGTAGTGAGGAATATATCCCTGCAATCTTCATCTTTTCAACTTCTCTAGAATGGGGCTGGACAATCTCTCCCCAACTGCATACAAGTTCTCCCTAAATTACTAACATAATTCTTTCTCAGTGATTGTTAGCAAAATGAAATAACGGAGAGTCAGGAGACCAGAGTTCCATTTCTAGGGCTTCCAGTATGTGTGTAGGAAAATCACTTACCCTCCTTAGGTCTTTGTGTTCTCTTACAAAAACATGGGTTAATACTTAGCTATCTACATCATAACGGTGTTTGCAAGTATTGATTAAGATAACTCCATGAAAGTTCTCCATAAACCATAAAGTGCCTGGAAAATTGTCCAGATGCTGTTGCAAACCTCCTTACTCTTTTGTTCTCCCCACCTCTACCCCAGGTAGAAGACAATCCAAGTCTGCTTCTAGGGGCATTGCTCACGGTCTAACTGAAGGATATTCATAAAAGCCAGGGCTCTGACTCTTACTCCCACTAAATAGGATTATACTTGTAAAATGCTCCTAAACCTTGGATTAAAAGAGAGATTATATATTAGTGGTTTTACTTTTCAGAATCCTACATTTCTGGTTGAACCTAAAGGTTGAAATGCTAAAAATCGTGCCAGAGCATTATGTTTCTAGTAAATTTTTCTTGGAAAAACAAAAATTAGCCTGTTTGTTTTCAGCCACCTCCAAACTCCTATATCCAGGTTTTATTTATTCAACATTTTTGAGACTGTACTGTGGGTCAGGCATCCAAGTGTCGCACAGCTCAGTGCTCAAATAGGGAAGAAAAGAATATTCAGCCTCGTCCCGAGAAGGGGAAAGGAGCTCTGGAGGGCTAGAACAGCGAGCTCAATAGCTTGGATGTAAAACAGAGCTTAATATGTTTAGAGAACTGAAAGTAGGTCTGGAGAATTAGGGTGAGATCAGCGGATTTTACAAAAATGACACCAAGCACTAAAGAGAAGAGCCAGGTAGTCAAGGGCCTTGTTTTCTATGTTAAAATGTTTGGACTTTATTCTGATGACAATGAGGAGTCATTGACGGATTCTAAACATAAAACAATTATTGTAGTTTTCAAAGATCCCTCTGGTTCATACAGAGAATAGATTGGATGGATGGGGTCAAGTTCATCCTTTTTCCTGTTGCAGCCCCATTTTTAAAAATCAACTTTACTGTGACATAATTTACATAAAATAAAATGTACATATTTCAAATATACAGTTAAACGCATTTACAATAATGTACATTCCTGTGTAACTACCACCACAATCAAGATACAGACTATTTCTATCATCTCAAAAGTTTTATCCTGCCCTCCTACTGTCAAACTCTTCCCTCTCTCCCAGCCCCCACACCACCTCTAGCCCTAGGACCACTCATGTGTCTTTTGTCACCATGCTTAGCCTTGACTTTTCTAGAATATCATAAGAATGACACCTTAGTGTTAGTATTCTTTTGAATCAAATTTCATTTTTGAAATTCATTCATATTGTTGTGTATATGTATCACTATTACATTCCCTTTGATGATATTTAGTATTCCATTTTATGGATATGTCACAATTTGTTTTTCCTAATCATGTGTCTAGGGAAATTTGCATTATTTCCAGTTTTCAGCTCTTATAAATAATGCTGCTAAGAACATTCATGTACAAGTATTTATGTAGGCATAAGATTTCATTTCTCTTGCATAAATGCCTAAGAGTGGAATGGCTGGGTCATATGGTAGTTGAATGTATATTTAACTACATAAATAACCGCAAAACTATTTTCCAAAGTGGTTGTCATATTTTACATTCCCATCAGTAATATGAGAGTTCCAATTGTTCTACGTCTTTACCAACACCGGGTATTTTCAGTCTTTCTAATTTTAGACATTCTTGTGGGTGTATAGTAGTATCTCATGGTTTTAATTTGCATTTCCTAATGATTAATGGTATTGAACAACTTTTTGTGTAGTTCCTTGACATCCACATATCTTCTCTAATAAGTGTCTATTAAAATTGGTTGCCTCTTTTCCGATTGGATTATTTACTTTATTATTGAATTGTCAGAGTTCTTTACATATTCTGAGAACAATTCATTTGTGAGATATATGTATTGCAAATATTTGCTCCCATTCTATGGCTTGCCTTTTGATTTTCTTAATAGTACCTTTGAAAGAGTAGAAAGGTACAAAATTTTGACAAATTGGATAGCACTGGCCTAAACACTGTAGTTAAAAGACAAAAACTGATAGATGAATAAAAAAAAGCAAGACCCTATATGCCAACTAGAAAGACACACATTAAATATAAAAACATAGATAGGCTGAAAGCATATAGATGGAAAAAAGATACACCATGCAAACAGAAATCATAAGAAGATTGGAGTGGACATTTTAATATGTGACAAAATGATTTTCAAGACAAATGGTATTATTGAGAGAAAGAGGGGCATTTTGTAATGATAAAAGGAACAATGAATCAAGAAGACAACAGTTGTAAGTGTATATGTGCCTATTTATAGAGCTTTGAAATATATGAAGCAAAAATTTATGGAGTTAAAGGAATAACTAGGTAATTTCAAGGTTATATAGTAAGAGATTTTAATAGTTGTCCTTTGGCAGCTGATAGAACAACTAAACATAAATCAGCACGTTGCTTAAACCTAATTAATTTGCATAGAACACTAGAGCCTGTTACTAAAGAATACATATTCTTTTTCAGGTTCACCTGGTACCAAGTTAGATCATAACACATTTCAATAAATTTAAAAGAATCAAAATCATATGAAGCATATTCTCTGACCATAACACAATCAAATTAAGAATTGATCAAAGTACAATTTCTAGGAAAACGTTCCATATTATCTAGAAACTAAACAACACACTTCTAAATAATTCATGGGTCAATTAGCAATTTTTGTCTCAAAACAAATTTTTTTAACAAAGAACAAATGATAAAACCTTCCTCAACTATCTCACAGAGTTATTGAGGATGAATAGAGATAAGACTGCTTTGACTACTTGGGAGTGGTATACAAATACAATAGTCTCTGGAAATAACGACATCAAAGCTTTCTCTGGATAATAGCAAAACTACCTCTAGTGTTATCTTTTGTAGTCAGTGAGGACAGTCATGTGCCAAAGAGGAAAATTCATAGCCACTTTTGCCATCAACTCTTCTGGTTTCATGACATAGAACTATTTATCCCATGCTTTATGGCTGCTTTCCAAATCTCACCATGGCCACCACAACATTCTCCCTTGATTGTTTGCATATCCTGTTTGTGACAGGGAAGGAAGTATTCTTCTTGAGAGAACTGCATGACATGTTTGTAAGTAGCAGTTGGTAAACTAGGGCAATTGATGGTGTCCTTCTAGGACTCCTCCTAGTGCAACCCTTTCTCCTTTATCTTTTTATGCTTTTCTATTCCTTCCTTTCATTTTCTCCTAAGCTTTCTCTTTCCTCTCCCTTTTTCTCTCATTACCTCCTCCTGCCACCTCCACTCTGTCTCACTTGTCAAAGCTGATCCCATGATGAAATTCAGAACTAAGGGTGATCCTCTCAGATTTTGGCAAAAATCCAATGTATTTTACTTTAAAGAGACGTTTGGTCTTGATACTGTAACTCAGAGTAGTTAAGTGACTTTAATCTGATACAAGCCCATTCCTTTTGACCCTAGTTACATCTTTGAATTTTAAGCCCTGGTGAAGCCCATGAAAACTTTGTTGAATGGCCTTTTCCCTTCTCTGTGAACGACCTGGTAGGCTGACTTGATCTCTATTGCTTCCCCACTTTTCCTTTTTCTAATGACTTGGGGCTTGACTCTAAAACTTTATGACGTTATCCAGGATCAGTTTATACCACAATTTGTATCACCTTTCTGGATCTCTCTCCCTTGGCTATATCCTTCAGCTTCCTCCCCTTTAATTTCTCTCACTGGCTTCTGATTCTCTTTTGCTCATCTGTCTTTTCTCCTTCTTCTTCTCCTTCTTCTTCTCCTCTTTCTCCTCCTCCTCCTCCTTCTTCTCCTCCTTCTCCTCTTTCTCCTCCTCCTCTTTCTCCTTCTCCTTCTCCTTCCATCTCCCAAATCTGAATATTGTGTAAGGACATCTTTGGCGTTATGCTTCCCCCTTGCCTGGTTTCCTATCCAGGCTCCGTCAATTCCTAAAGAATAGTATACTGTCCTTCACCCTTCTCAGGCTACTTCTGATGAAAAAGCCACTTATAAAACCTCATTGTGGGCCTGCCCAATGTGTCAGCAACTCCAAATACTTTGGGTCAGAAGAGCATAAGTGAATCGTGCTATCTTTTGCTTCTAAGTGAATTTGTTGTGGAGACTTCAGCTACTTGAGGCATTCTAAGTGTGTAGACAACACCAACATTAGTGCATGTCAAAATCAAAGGTTTTGAAAAAACAAAGAAATAAAAATAACCAAACATTTTGTGAGCAAGAAGCAGTATTGTATTTTCTGGAGTAACTCTTTCTTTGCCTACAAAATGGAGTGAACAATCCATGACTTGCATGAAGAATCCCTTTTCTTCACCCTTTTGTTGCTGTTCTATTTCAGGTTAAGTCATTGCACAGAAACAGTAGAGTTATGTATAGCTGGAATCTATTTTATTTAACTTACAATTTGCAAGACATTGTATTCAGAGTCTGTCTGAATGCAAATCCTCATGGCCATACTCTATATCAAGCATTGTTGCTACCTTCATTGTATAAATAATGAGCAAGTGCTAAGTCTATGGAATATGATAAACCAAAATTTGATTGTAGCTCACCAACTATCTAGATGTCTAATATTGGGCAAGTTAGTTGACTTGTCTTAGTATTAATGCTTTCATCAGGAAAATTGCTGTTTGATTGGCAAAAGAGGCTATTTTACAAACAAAGTAAATGAAGGTCTCCAAAGGTTATCTGGGTAAATCCTAGTCCTCAGAAGCATTTGTGTAGGCTGTAACTAGTCTTGAGGACAGGAAACAAGCTGTTCCCATCCTACATCTACAATTTCAGAAACACCAGAGAGAAGGCAGTGATCACACAGACTTGGTCCTCCCAAAGAAAACCAAGAGAATTTAAGTGTCAGAAGTTTGCGAAGGCAGGAAGGAAAATGTAACAATGGCTATAAGGTACATATGTGTTAGACACGCAGTAGTCATTAAATACACATGTCAATGCACCATAAATGGAGAAAAGCACCAGCTCTGCTAGAATTTCCACAAAAATTACATCAAATCCATGTATTTTCATTATTTTGGATTGGTTTATATTTGTTGACAGTGTGAAACTTGCTACCTGGTCAGCTGGTTTTGTTAAGCAAATACACAAATTAGAAGAGGCCCAAGATTAGTAGAAGACTTAAGATTTATTCATTTTAAATACATCTTATACAGACAAAATTTTGCTTTGTACTGAATTTATCATCTAACATAGACAGCACATGATGTCATTGTATTTGCAGTAGAGAAAACAAACATTGATTTCATATCCAAATAATAAATTAAAGATATGAAGAAGTAACAAAGTATGCTGTGAAATGTCAGAATAGGGGTGGACTAATTAATAGTTTCAGTGGAATTGAGGGAAATTTATTTGTTAATCAAATTTAAATTGGCCTGAAGAATGAGGATGATCTAAATAATAATTATTATTTATGTTCTAAGAGTTTTTGGTATACTATAAAGGAGACGGCAATTAGTTTTATTATGAGAAATAATGAAGTTCAAGCCTTGATTGCCAATTAGATCTATGACAAGTGAAAGTTATCAGAAAACTAAGCATTTTCCTAAATGGGCAAACAAGTCAATTCTTTGGATATCACATCCCAAGCATGCTTGGGACATCTAGACACCATATGAAGTCTGTCTCAATCACTAAATGCTATACGGCCTTAGATAGGATACTGGAAACTCTATTTCTTCCTTCTTGAAATAATAAAGAAATAACACCATTCCAATCTATTTGTAGGACGTAATGCAGCTGAATAAAAAAGTATTCAAATGTGAATATTTGGAAGTTGTATAATACTGGTAACAAAATTATTATCTTGATGGATAGCAATGTTAATCTTTAAAAAATTAAATGAAAACATTTTACATTGCCCTCGCAGCAAAATCCTTTGTGTAGGTAGTCAATGATGTTATTTCCCCTTCACTATCTGTTCTCTTTCTTGAGGAGTAAAATGTGCATTCAGACTGAAAATATCCATGTCAGAAAATGTGGAGAGTAGTCAAAAGTAAATTAGCAGCCTTCTTCATGAATATTTAAAATAGCCAGTATGAAAGCACACTTCCATTTGTGCTAATTTCTGTTATTTTAAAAGTCATCTGTGGTTTTGGCTCAAGGAAGATGAATCTTAAAGAATTTATTTTTCTGCACATCATAATCAGGTTGCAGACAGATAACCAATGAACGAGTATAGAGCGTTTTGCTGCTATCTGCACTAATAAGAGAAAAACCTGATTTTCAATTCAAAGTAGCCTACCCTGATTTTGAAATTAGGGTTTCCTAATCTCAGAAAATGAGTGAGCTATCCCCTCTCCATCTCTCTAGTTGTGTAGATAGGTAGGGAGCTGATAGATAGATAGATAGATAGATAGATAGATAGATAGATAGATAGAATGATAAATTTTCCTTCTTGTCCTACTTACCATAATGGCCAATGGCCATCTATGGTCAAGTTCCCAATGACTAAACAGTAAGAGAAAGAGATTATTGGTGCCTGAAAGAATCCTGTTGTGTTGTTTCTCTTAGGCCCTAATATATCTCTACTGCATAAGAATGAAATATTAGATCTGAGTGTAGTATTTCCATTTGAGAGTAGGGCACCAGCTGTCTTCTTAAATTTCCATGCCACTTAATCTAGCTCTAAGCTTGGTTAGCTTTCAATTCACAAAGAAAGGCAACAACAGCTACACAGGGTCACATTTTCAGCAAGGTCTCTGAGGTAATGAAGTGTAAAAATTATGCTAATAAGGAGAGCAGCTAAGTTAATTCCTTGAGGCAGTTGCAAATATATGGCTCTAAGAGCCACTTTTTGGTACAGTGCAAGAAATGACCTGTGAATAGGAGGAGTCAATGTTGGAAAGCAAGAATTTGAGAGTTTCTCAGCACTGTTGAGTGATTACCACTCAATTAGCTTTGTTGATGCTAATGCTGAATTTACTACCTTGCAGGTCCACTTCCATCCACACAAGCACCGAAAGACCTTAGGGTCAAAACCTCAAAGATGGTCATCAAGAGAGCCACTCACATAAAAATGGCCTACTGTATCAACCACCTAAATGCACAAAATAAACTGGCAAAAGGCATAATGTTAATATGTCCATTCTAATCAACACTAAGATTTTTCATAGAGTACTGGTATATTTGTTAAAATTTCTAAGTCCTTCATGCCTATGCTAGGTGAGAGGAGAAAAAAGGAGACGTTTAAATAGACTTTGCACCAGTCCTTTAAAAATGTCGAGTAATTTTGTCAGAACATGATGTAAAGTTGAGAGCATTCCCCTGAAAATAACTTCTCTGACTCTCTGACATGTGCTTGTCAGAGAAGATAGTTTATCAATATTAAATCACTGAATTTAACTTACACAACATAAACATATACAGAAAATTACATGGGAAACAAAAACTCTGAAAGTTACCAAGAAATCATATTATTATTGATGTACATACGTTATACCTTTTTTAAAGTGAATTCAAGTGGTTGATAGGCATAATCCAGACAAAATCATAGAATTAGAATCACAGAATATTAACGCTGTAAAAGCTATGCTGGTGTATTTCTTCCCATTGTCACTCTAAATGCCCTGTAACAAAACACCCAAAAACTCAGTGGCATAAAATGACAATCCTTTATTCTCGTGTTAACAGGTCACCGGGCATGGCTTTGCTTCAGTTTGCTGGCTATAAGTTTCCTGATCCTCTGTATCAGGCTATGGATCAACCCAAGTCTGCCGTAGGAGTCTCCCTCTTGGCCCACAGCTAGCTCAGGATGCTCTTCTAATGACAAAGTTTGGAAGTTCCCGGATATTTGAATAAAAACATGCAGTATTTCTTAACACTTACCTGAGAAGTCTCCCACTGACACCTACACGCAGTTATTTCTCCCACACTCCGTTGGCTGAAGCAAGTCACAAAGAGAAGAAACATACTCCTCCCGAAGAAGTAGGTGGGGAAGTGATTATTGTTGAACAATAAGTGATTCTACTCAAGCCATGAACAATAGCCCAACCCCCTTATTTTACAAAGAGGAACACAGGTGTGAGCACAAGCCCATGTGTTCGTGTATGTGGATATGTATATGACACGTCCCAGCACACACTGCAGGTTAACTTCAAAACTGGAATAATAATAATGTGTTCCATGTTTTAAAATGGAAAATTCCACTGTGTTTTAATACAGGGCTCTATACTATATACTGTAGCTTCTTGGAAACTGATATATTTTTACCAAGTGATATAATGAACTATTGCTTTTCAAATGCTCACTGGAGGCGGCAGGAGGGGCATGTTTTAGGGTGTTTCATATTAATGGCCCCTTCCTCCATCCCCAGTGGATTCACACACACACTTACATCTACAGGCATATAGTACAGGGAGGGAGGGAAGAAGGGAGAGAGAGAAAATACTAATGTAGAAAATGTAATTATTTACAGAATTTAAAGCTCAGCCAGCCCTAACTGAATTTGGAGCTGCAGTTTTTTTTTTTTTAGGAGTTTAGGAGTTTCGAGGACAACACAGAAACTGCTAGGTGATCCCCAGCATTTGTCATTTTGTTAACAGGAATGTGAAGCGTGGATTGATAACCAGGGCAATGAACCTAGAAGATCCAAGAGTTTGTATTCCTTTTCTTTTAGTTGGGATGGAAAACAAAAATTATTATTTTTTAAAATTTACAAGACTTTTTTTTTTATCTCAGGAAAGCAGGATGTGCTGACAAGATAGGTTAATCAGAAGCTATAGAAAGAACATTTTTCTTTCTTGACATAAATAAACCCTACGCATATCAAAAAAAAAAAGGAATTTCTATAACAGAAAAAAATACTATTACAGCTGTGACTGTGATATATACTGAACAGCCTGCTCATCTCACCCCAGAATCACTCCGGAATTCACTCACCACACATTTGCTGAGCTGCAGATGGTTTTCTTGCTTCTCCGACAGCAGATAGCTCTAAACTGTTGGAGTTACCCAACACTTAACTTTTTGAATAAGTTTTCGAAAACTTCACACAGATTTATTCTTTAATGCAATGAATGTAGAAAGAGTGCATGGTGAGCTTACTCACCACTTGACAATCCAATTTGTTGGGCACATGTTGTATGTGTTTGTTAAAGGAGACGCAGAGTCTGGAATTAATTCTACAAGGCAAAATTCACACTTTCTTGACAATGATTTTACTCTTCTTAGGATTTCATGTTGTGCTTGTATTCAATTTATGCTTTAGTTTTTCACAGATTTATAATGGCTATGACAGAATTTGTCTTCCAGATTTTTTCCTTACTCTGAATTCCAATAAATTAATGGGCGAATTGACATATTCCAATAGAAATCCTACATTCTCCCCATAGGCATAACTATTTATTTTTCCTCTGCAGGAATTCAAATTAATATTTTCAACTCATGAAGGGAGGGGTTCAGTGGCTTCTGTGTCTTTAAGACAAAATTAGCCATTCTGTAGTTAAACAAAAACTCTCTTATTTTGCCCTTCCATCAATAACCTGCCTTCATCTCCTGACATAAGCAGAAGAGTTAATCCTGGAGAACAAAAGACTGTTTTTTGATATGACCTTAGAAAGGATGCAAAAGGAAAGGATAGAAAGATCAGTGTTTTTCTTTTTCATGAACTTTAAATAATTTATGAAACTGTTTTGATGAAATTTGTTTTCCAAAGCAAGCAATCCTAACACCCTCCACTGCTTCCAGCACTCCTAGGCTGGGTAGAAGAAAATGAGTCAGTGGAACTGTATTAAAATTCCATCTCTGCAAATCACAACCTATACAAACTTGAGTAAGTTATCTAATCACTAGGAGTTTTAATTTCCTCTTCTGGAAAAAGAGAAATAATACCTATTTCATAGAGTTGTGATGAGGATAAAAATAATATATGCAAAGTGCTTGGCCTTTGGTGGGCATTCAGTAAATGATAATGCTTACTGTATCATTATATTTGGAAAATAGAAGTATGTTACAAGCAAGAAGAGCTCAGCCTTTGGAGTCAAGATGGATCTAGGTTCAAATTTAGACTCCTCCACTGGTAATATGAATAGCCACTTATGAGTTTAACCTGCATAAGACAATTTCCTAATTTTTACAAGGTTGTAGGGTTTGGGGGGAAATTCTTCGCCCTTGGCCCCTTGCTTGGTATACTGTTGTCACTCAGTAAGTGATAGCCAGTAGTAGTAGTGGCAGAAATAGTAGTAGCAGTACTTACAGTGAGCCAGTGAAAATCCTTATTTGATAAAATTCTTATAATTTAGTTTTCCTTATATGATATTTTAGTCCTCATTCCAGATAAAAATACAGCAAGATTTTCCTGAGAAGCCCTGCTGAGACCATATTTCTCTTCTGACATCCCATCGATCCCCAGACATATATGTGCCTCCAAGAGAAAACTGATTACTGTTGCTGTGACTTTCCCTAAGGACCCCTTCCATCCCAGTCCTAGGGGATGATGTCTCATTGGTGGGGAGGACTCACATGCACTAGAGGCCCCCAGGGCAACAGAGAGGAGGGTCCACTCTCTCATGCTTGCCTCCTTGGTTTTACCTCCATGTTTCCTTGACTTTTTGGGGAGTAGCATCAAGTGAAATGTCACCCTGGAGAACACTGGACATTTTAAATTTGAAAGGAAAGATTGTAATATAGAAGGAGTGCTCCTGACTCACAGGCAGTTGGCTGCCTCAGTCACCTGCTCACCCTCTGACAATCCGAGCCACCACTTCCAGAATATGCAAGGCTGTGACACTGCTCTTTCAACATCCTGCAAGTTTGGTGGGGAGGGCAGTTTGCTGTAAAGATTAATCTCACTGGACCACTAATCTTATATTGTGCTGCTTATCCAGGAAGGTAATCATCATGTTCCAGCAAGGCAGACATAAAGTAAATCTTCTTTCTATTGAGAGGTAATGGGTAGAAAGAAAGAACAGCGTGAATCATTTGTTTGGCTGACACAATTCTTACTACTTCTTCAAGTATTGTTGACATTTGTAATTCAATTGACCAAATTTGTCTTTTGAACTTGTTTTTATTAAGGAGAAAAACACCACTCCTTTTTGTTTACATGGTGCCAACAAAATTTAAGATTGAAAAAAGGAAATTCATTCGATCAATGTGTCTCTTTATGTACAAACTTCAATTAAACAACTGATTTGATTGATTTCTCCTGTCACCCTGAATTAACTATATCAATTTCAGACAGCGTCATTCCAAAACTTCAGTCAAAGAACATTTGTAGATCTGGCTGCATAAGAATCACCCTGGGAGGTTTGCAATAAATGTAGATTCTTCAGCCTCATTCTTGATAATTCAGATTCAGAATCTGCATTTCAACAAAAATCTCATCTATTATTGGCAGTCTTAAATTGACCGTATATAATCCCAAGCAGGTAATTCAGATGAAAAATAGAGATTTTGTGGTTACCTGAGGATCTCTTGCTCTGATTGCCCTGATGACTTATCAGCCACATTACTTGGTCAATGCCCATAATATAAGTAAGCCTATGTAACAGTGGTGCAATTTCAGAGCACAGGCTTCTAAGCCCACAGGGCAAGTGGGGGCTATAGAGAGAATATACATTTGGCGTTGCTCTCTCTCCTTCTTTCCTCATCAGTTATGATCCTTGACGTCTATTTCCATTTGTCTTCCCCAATATGATAAATAACTAAATGAGTCAACGAACAATGACATTGAATTCTAAATAGCAGCAGGGATACTGAGAAGAGGCTAGATTTGAGTGTCCTTGTGGACCATTCTGAGCCTTGGTAACTCTGGCCTCAGATGAGAAGATTGCTGTGGTGTTGCCATAGCTGAATTGGCAGGGTCTCCAAGTGGGTTGTTGACTAAGCCCTCTGCAAGACCTGGAGAAACTCTCGTTATAACCACCAGATATTATTGACTAGGGAAGTTGCGTGTCTGATTCCTGCTGATGTCAGTCATTTTACTGGCTCCAAAGCTGAAGGCCTCAGCCCCCAAATCCAGCCAGCTTTTTAGCCAATCCTTGTTATTCATCAGAAATGAGGATGAGAGATGCAGATCATTGTGAACCTCTCTCCCAACATTGGAGTATAGATGGGGCAAAACTCAAAGTACACGCCCAACTCAAAAGAGCCGTTTTATCACACGTAGGACAGCATCTATTTTGTAGGAACTGTCTGGGAGAACAGGGTGATGGGTGTCTAACAAACAGGCATGACAATTTCTAAAGTATTTAGAAAAATGATCATTTTTATGTAAGAATGTCAGCAATCTGGCAAAAGACTTTTTTAAAAGGCAGTCTATTCTGTTAAAATGTCCCAATATGGGACAAATGTGGTATTTTTCTGATATAGCCACTTGGAAAAAAAGCAGCTACAAACATTTTAAAAGATCTGCTGCAGCCCTGAGCCATCATAGCAGGACACTATTGGAAATCTTTGCAGCTAGGATTCTTGAGCAGCAGAAAGATTCACATAGCAACTAGTAAGCTGCAGAAGGATACAAGGTGGCCAAAAGGTGTAACGCTTGTTTATGAAAGAAAAAGAGCTTCTTTGATTGCTCTGCTACCAAGAGTCACAAAGCAGAAATGCCTTCGTAGAAATCATGTTAAGGATATAGGTACGTATCTACCTCTGATGTGGTCCATCATGCTTGTTACAGGACTCACAACATGAACTCATTTTTATCCTCCATTTATTTTGTATGATGTTGATACCAAATCCATTTAGGGTGATCAATACTGAAAGATGGATGGTATATGCTACCCACTGATTACCCTCCCAGTCCCTCGTCTTTGGAACGTCCCATCCTGCCTATAGAGGTGGCCCCTTCCCGTCTGTATTTATACTGTACACTCTCTACCTTCAGACCGTAACTGATTAGATCAAGACTAGACACCTGACCTTAATTGGATTAATCTCCTTCTCTCTCTTCAGAATTTGGTATTGGAATTTACACATGGTGAAGTCTACACACATCCACTGGAAGAGTGGTACTGGAGGAGGGATGGATTGGATTGCTTCATTTCCTTAAATGGCAAAGGAACTGAGAGTGTAAAGAGAATTCAGGGACAATTAAACATGATTCTGTGACACAGTCTTCTTTTCCTACTCGTTGATACTACGGAGAGAGCAATGAAACACTCTTATATCACTGATGTCAGAGTACATTTTATTAATGAGTGATGTTTTTTGTCATAAAAATGCAAAATGGTTTATTGTTAAATATACCCTTAATATAAAAAAGAATGCAAATGCAGCAAAGTCTCATTTTTACAATTGGCTCTGCCTCTGATGGCCAAAACTGTGAATCATTAACTCATCAGCCAACTGACATCTCCTCACCAGGGATCCCAGAGATGTCTGCGCAGAGGACAAGACCAATGGCCCACTGTGCTTTACTGAGTATTCTCTGAACTCCTATCTCTAGCGTCCAGGGATGGATAACTAGTTTCAAGAGATTCTTTACTTCCTCTGGCCTAAGATCCCACCTAATGTCAATCCCTTTCTTTAATTTTTAGCTCTGAAGCCAAATCAATCAATCAAACAAACCTTAAAAAATAAACTCAATAAACAGTAAAAAGAAGAAAATTTCTCTCTAAATAACACGCACTCCATGATCTTTCCTCTGGGTTCTACGTGGCATAGTATCACAGTGCTTCTCAAACTTTAATGTGCACACAAATCAACTGAGGATCTTTTTACAACTCAGATTCTGGTTTCATCTGTCTTGATTGGGGCAGAGAGTCTGTTTCCAACAAGCACCCAGGTGATGCCAATGGTCTCCACTTTAAGTATCAGCGTGAAGACAGTGGTAGACACCTCCCCCCAAATTAGGAAAATGCTCCAGACTGTACTAACCAAATGGGGAAAAAAGAGACTGCAAGGGGTGCTTAAAAGAAGGAACTCCAAGTGCTGTTCAAAGCAAACCCATCATACAGACTAGGAGTGGTCAACTTCTCTTGAACCCTGTGGCTGCATGGCGTTCTGGGCCTTGACAAATATCTCGACTCCAGCTCAAGAGTGAATTAAAAAGAAAAAGGACTTTTGATTCCCTTATGGTCATTCCTACTTGGGTTTCTCATCAGAATAGCTGGCGGAAGTTTTTTAAGGAGACAAATTCATATGATGCAGGAAAACCACTAAAAAGTATCTGATGTGGGGACCCAGATTTGTGTATGTTTACATAGCCCTTCCCCTTGTTAAGAACCCCTGAATAGTAACTGTAGTGTGCCCCTAACAAATATACGTCTGGTTTACTATAGTGAGGCCCTATTCATATCAGAACACGTTAGCACTTCTTTATTGCTGGGGCTGACAGTAACCTCATTGCATAAAAACATCTCTTTTAGTAGGTATGTCCCTGCCAATATACGGAAAAACTGTTTTCATATATTAGTGATATAATACTTTCATTGTATTTATAATATTAAGTATACAACACATAATTTAACACATTTTTTAAAAATGATATGAGTGATTATAACTGGTCTAGAGAATAGGATTCCTTCCCAGGTCCCTTATATCTGGATAGTTTCTCAGTAGTTTATAATTTATTTCTGTGTTTATTACCAAGTTTAATCCTGAACAACCTGATAATAGGTGCTATTATTTTCCCCTTTACAGACGAGGAACTTGAGACAGATAAGTTTAGTATTTGCTCAAAGTCACAAAAGTAGTTAAGTGGCAAAGCCAGGATTTCAGCAAGGTTTGTCAGATACATATTCTCAACCTCTGGATATACTGTTAGATTTTAAATCAGCGTAAGAATTTTAAACAAATGAATCTATTGTTCAAGTCTTATTGAAAATTCTTTTATTTTTAAACTTAAATGTTTGATTTATAATTTGCCATCTGAATCGGAAGGAAAATTTGATTAACACCCTTTGTCCTTCTGGCATTATATTTTGCATCCTCTGTTCTCCAAATAAAGGCCAGATTGAGAGTTAAGTAGCAGAAGGAAATGAGACCAGAAAAAAATAAATAGAAACCATTTCACTGGTAACAGTGTTCTTGTATTCCCTTTCAGAAGAGGAGATTTTAAAAGGGTTATTTTATTGCCATCTGTGAGAAATTCAGTTTCAATTACAGAAAATATAATTGAAAATAATTTATGGAGCAAGTTTTGCTCTAAACTGTGAAAAAGTTCAACAGAAGGATGTGGAAACTGGTAAAACAGGTCACCTTTTTCCTGTGAAGTAATCTTTATCTCGCTGGAGAAAGTTGAGGCTCCAAATAGACTGTGGGAGAGGAGAAAAACATACTTACATTTAACTCACGGCCCCAGAGATTTTACCTCTTAAAATTTATTTGAGTAGTTACAAAATTCTTTAGCAGCTGAATGTCATTCCTCTTAGCCCGACAGCTGTCTCTTGCATTTTCTTCTCCAAGGAGCCAACGTTTATTTCTATCAGAAGACTCTAAATCACAAGTCGCTTGACACTTCTAGTTTATCTTCTGTAGCTGAAAAGGTTAATTTAATGCTTTCTCCACTGCATATTAGGAATAGTTCTGAGAGCAGCAGTTTCATATAAGGAAAAAGATGCAGAACATGACATTCTACGCATCTGGATTCCTAGGCCATCACAAGTTTTGCCTTAATAAGCCAATTATAAGCTGCTGCCTCCTGTTGATATGTTAGCTCATCCCCTAGGTGCTGCATCCATCTATGCCCCAGATCCACTTGCAGGTTCAAGACTCTCATCCCTTAGCTGCTGGGAGTGTTGGAAATGGAAGGCTCATACCTGGGCCTTTTCTGGATATTGCCCTGATAGAAATGAGCTGCCTCATTCAAGGTTTCAGCTAATCCATGGAGTAGTAAATATTGGGATACAAAGACCCAGCCCCCTTGCCTCTATTTGGGCAACTAGAAGGTCCATCCCACATCCTGAGTGCCCCACAGGACCAGATGAGTCTACAGCTGCAAATTTATCACAGTTAAGCTTCTCTCTCTGCTTAGTCCTGTTTCCTTCTTTCCTCACAAGTGTTGTTTCTAAGAACACTCCCCAGTGAAGCTTCTTCATGGAGATCTCAGAGACTCAAGAGTCTTAGGTCCTGACCTGCACCACCAGCAGTGCCTTGGAACACTCGGTTTTATTGCAAAGACATTATTCATAAATTCCTTCATTCATTCCTCAAATATTTCTGAAGTTTCCACTATGTCAGGCATAGTATGAAATGTTGGGAATATGATGATAAATAAGACAGATGTGATACCTGACCATCCAGAGATTACATGCTGGTGGGGTTCATAAGAAAAGAAACAGGTATTTACAACAAGCCATAAAATATGCTACAATAGGAAACAACCCAGGAGAGAGGACCAAATCCATTTATTGTAGGATTAGGGAAGAGTCTTTGAAGGCAATGATCTCTTGCTGAGAACCAAAAGGTAAATAGGAGGACGTAGATCGTGGGCAGCAAGGTATACTCCAGGTAGAGAAAACACTGGGTTTTGATACCCTGAGGCAGAGATAGTGTATGAATCAGGGAAAGAGTTTCAATGTAGTTGGAATTTAGAGTGCAAGATGTAGGAGTGGCCAGCCTGAAAGCCATACTTAAGTGTTCCATTGAAGGATGTTTTTAAAAAATATATCTTAACAGCTTCACTGAGGTATAATAGATATATAATAAACTATATGTATTTAACATATAAAATTTGATAAATTTTAATACACACACACCCATGAAACCATCATCATAGTCAAGACACTGAACACATCTGACACATCTAAGCATATCTTCATGCCCCTTTGTAAACTTTTCTCCCAGCCTTCACCTATCTTAAGGTAAACACTGATATATTTTCATCACTATTGGTGGTTTATGTTTTCTAGTATATAATATAAATTAAATAACATAGAATATTTCATTCTTGTCCGACTTCTTTCACACAGCAGAATTATTTTGCAATTCATGTTGTTCAGATTGTTTATCCACTCGCTGTAAATGGATATTTCAGTTTTTAGCTATTACAAACAAAGCTATGAACATTCATGTACAATCTTTGTGTGGACATACACTTTATTTTTCTTAGGTAAATACCTAGGGGTGGGATACATCATACGGAATATGTATGTTTAACTTTGTATAAAACTGCCAAAATGTTTTTCAAAGTTTGTACCATTATACAACCTCACAAGCAACATACAAGGGTTTCTCTTTCAAATCCTCACCGACACTTGGTATGGTCAGCCTTTTTAATTTTAGCTCTTCTAACAGATTTGTTGTGATTTCTTATTGTAGTTCCAATTTGCATTTCCTGAAATATTTCATGTGCTTTTAAGATTTTGCATTTTTCTGTAGTTATAAGCAATTTCATCATGATGTGTCCTGGTGAAGTTTTCTTAAAGTGTCATTTGCTTGGCATTTATTGAGGTTTTTAGATCTATAGGTTTATAGTTTTGATCAAATTTGGAAAATTTTTCAGTGATTATTTCTTAAATATTTTTTCCATCCCACTTCCCCCTCTCTCCTTTTATTCAGAGTTCTATTGCACACATATTTGGTAACTTGAAGTTGTCCCACAGCTCTGTGAAGCTCTCGCTGTTCACTCTTTTTGGTTGTTTTTTTCTCTCTCTTTGATTTTGGATGGTTTCTATTGCTATGTCTTCAGGTTCACTAATTTTTTCTTCTGAAACATGTATTTTGCCATTAATCCATTCAGTATTTTTTTCTTCTCAGATGTAGTTTTCATCTCTAGAAGTTCTATTTGGGTCCTTTTCATCTTTCATGTCTGTGCTTAACATATTCAACCTTCCCTCTGGCTTCTTGGGCATATGAATGCAGTTCTCATTACCTTTCTAATGTCCTTTGTTAATTTAAATGTTGGTGTCAGTTCTGGTTCCATTTCAATTCATTGAATTTTCTCCTCGTTATGGATCACATTTTCCTGCTTCTTTGCATGCTTGGTAATTCTTTTATATGCAAGAAATTGTGACTTTAATCTTGTTAGTGCTGGATATTTTTATATTCCTATAAATATTCGTGAGGTTCATTTTGGGATGTGGTTAAATTACAGTTTTGTTCTTGCTGTCATCATTTGTTAGGCCAGTCCAGAATAGTGTTCTGTCTAGGTCTAATTATTCATCACAAGCAAGGAAGAACCTTCTGATTATCCTACCCAGTACTCCATGGATTATGAGTTTTTCCTCTCTGGCTGGCAGAAATAGGCACTACTCTGGTCCCATGTGAACTCCAACTGCTGTTCCCTCTGATCTTTTCATGTAGTTCTTTACTTGGCCTCAGAGAGTTTCTTCACTGATCACTAGTCAGCTGAATACTTGAGAGGGATTCTCTACATGTCTGGAATTGTCTCTTTGTACTGTCTGTCCTGTATACTCTAGCCACTGTGATCTCCCCAAACTCTCAACTGTGTCTCCTTAACTCAAGGAGTCTGCCAGCTGCACTTAGGTTCTCCATTTCTATGCTGAAACCTGCAAACACTTTCAAGGCAGTAAGCGGGGGCAATGGTAGGGCTCATCTCATTTGCTTCCCATCTCTTAGAGATTACTGCCTTTTTTTGCCTGATTTCCAGTGTCCCACAAAATATTTTTGGGGCAGGCCCCATGGTGTAGTGGTTAAGTTTGCAGCAGCCCAGTGTTCGCGGGTTTGGATCCCAGACACAGACCTACATGGTGCTCATCAAGCCATGCTGTGGTGGCACCCCACATCAAAATAGAGAAAGATTGGCAGAGATGTTAGCTCAGTGACGATCTTCCTTCAGCAAAAAGAGGAAGTTTGGCAACAATTGTTAGCTCAGGACCAATCTTCATCACCAAAATATATACATATGTGTGTGTGTATATATATATATAAACTATATATATAGTTTCATATATTTTTTCTATTTTTTTATGTTGTTACTTCAGACAGGAGTGTAAATTTGTTCCCTATTCCTCCCACTTGGCTGGGAACATTGCAAGACTTTAAACAGAGAATGATTTGATAGATTTTGGGAGACATCCAGTCTATAGTATGGAAAATGTTGGATTAAAGCAAGCCTGGATGCAGCCAGAGAGATCAATGAGAAAGCATTGCTGTAGGTCGGGTGAGAAATCCTAGTGTGCAGTAGATTTTATCATCCTGCTTTGCCAATTATTGTCAAAGACGAATCATGATAGTCACCACCATGTAGAGAGGAGAGAGAATGGTGTGTGTGAGCATGTGTGTGTGTGTGTGTGTGCATGTGTGTGAGCTCACAGGTGTAAGGACTGATAGGTGGTATATAGAAATAAAAAGAAAGGAGTCAGCTTGCCAGTCCATCTCCAGTGTAACATAACGTAGGAATTTCATAGTTCAATTTTATGTTTCAAAAATATATCAAAGTATTATTCTGCATGTTTTTGGTTTATTTCTTCCCTCCTCTGCTTGCTCACGTATATCTCTGAGTCGTCTTTCCCCATACCAAGCAATTGAAGAAAAGAACACTCATGGATTTGGATATATGTATAGAGAATGAGTTTTTCATGCTCCCAAGATTAGATCAGATGGGACTGGGAAAGGTGGAGCATAGAATGTATCTATATGGGGGAAGGGGTGTTGCTGTGTGTAACTCAGTCTGAGGAAGAAGCAGAGAAACATTCATGTTCCTGGAAGGGGGCTCAAGAATCAGAATCTTTTCTTGCAAGGAGGAGGAACAAAGTATAAGAGACTTAACACTTAAGGTGTCCTAGAGCATGGAGTTCCACTGAACCATCGCCTATGGTCAATATGCCAACTGTCACTTCTATAATCCCAGAACAGAAGGTCAGAAAAGTATGCAACTTCTGGGAAAACATAGTTGTGAAAAAAACCTCCTTGTCGTATCAGCGTTGGGATTTATGAGAACAAGATGGGCCTTCCTCCATAAGCCACACTACCACTAGGACTTTGATACTGCCTATCTGTTTCTCCTCCCTTGGTGATAACCTCTTTCCTCTCTCTGAGACATCCCATAGCTCCCTGACTTTCTCATCTTCCTTACTATCAAAAATTGTTCACAAGGAGAAACACAAATGGCCAATAACGTAGCTATCCTAAGTAGACCACTATGGCAATATAGAAAAAGAACAAACGATGAAAAAATGAAGATCATTATTATTGAAAGATAGAACTAGGAGAACAGAACAACCAGGTAATTTTCTTTCTGTAATTATCATATTTACATTTGACATTCCCTGGAAACAGATTCTGAGTTCTACATCTCTTGATCTATACCATCTTTCCACTGTAGTACAAGGTCATATACACTAAAGTGCTCGGTAAATGCGGACCAATTGACAGAGATTTATGGAGTAACTGAAGAGAGGCGAGTATAATCTTTAAACCCCACTTTCCTTTGTATAAAATGATTATTTTAACTGTTTCAATCCACTGTGTTTTGAGAATCACAATACACGCACAGTACCTTAACATATAAAAGCTTGGTACCAGGATCTGAAAAAGCAGTACAGCAGTTCTATGACATTTGCCTCCACCCCAATTCCCTGCCCCGAAAGGCAGAGCTTTTAACATTATTAAAGCTCACCTGGTTAGAGGAGGGAAAGCTACTTAAAAGTCTGACATCAGACTGGTAGCAGTTTGCACAGTCAATTGGCAGATTCTTCATCCAAGAAGAATACACATATGCATCATTTTAGGTACAAGAATAAAACCAAAGTTAGACAAACTCTTTGCCCATTTATCATTGAGGCCATTTTCATAGCTCGTAGTACCTCTGAGTAACTCCCTGAGGCCTGGCAATGCCCACCTTGGCCCAGCACCCTCGTGTCCCTGTCAAGCCAAGACTCTTGATATGCCCTCCACTGGGTCGGACCAGTGATACATCCATCCCAGTGTGCTGATGAACAGTAACACCAAAGGATGACATTTCTCCTGGTCTTAGTTTAAATGTCACAGGCAAGATGCCCAGTAGATTGGTATCTAAAGTTAATTTCTGAATCCTCTCTAGAAACAATAGAGGATAAGATGAATGCTCTGTTTAGGTATTGCATTAAGAACATCACAAATGTTACTTATTTCCACAAAAACACAGAGGTAGGTAGCTCAGAGAAACTGGAACTTAAAGTTGAAATAATATGCCCAGCAACACAGATCTAATAAGAGCAGAGTAGGTCTGGAGACTGAGCCTTCGACCTCTCTGCCTCTTCACAGCTGGCAGGAATTCCTGTCTGGGAAAACACCTTTGCTTATGACTCTGTGTTCCAGCCCCTTTCCATGCAAATCTCCTCACCTCTGGGTCAAACTTGAATCGAATAGTAGCTCTCTTCACTAAATATGGGACATTCCTTTTTTTTCAGTTGATGATCATTCTTCTACTGAATTAGAAGTTCAAGAAAAAGTTAGAGGGTAAAGAATAGGATGAGATCAGATGTCAAATTAATAACTTTTCTAACAATTAGCCAAATGAAAGAGGTCTAGTCAATTCAGTTTAAGAAAACATTGTTGAGTGCCTATTCTTTGTCAGGCCCTGTGCTGAACACCAAATGCAAAAATGCCTTTGGAAATTAATTCTCTTGCTTAGGCATTCTTTTACATTATAAAATAAAATACAGTTCTTTTACATTATAAAATCGTGACCAGGGATCACAATTTTTCTACTTATTTTGTTGTAGCTTAATGACTGATAATCTCAGTTAACTGACTTTACTGAGTTAACCCATTTTCAACGATTCCTTTACAGAAAATGATGCTGAAAATGAGCAGTTTTCCACAAGATTACAGAGGGATTTAGTTGGGAAGCATCCATTACTGTTGATAGAATTTATATAACTCAATTTTACTGCCATTAAAAGGTCAAATCTGAAAGGTTTCATAAATGTTATTTCCTTTCAAAGAAGTTGTTTCTGACAAAAATAGTAAGTTATAGAACTCAAAACTGATCATTAACTCCTCTTTTAATCTGTATTCATTATTTTAACATGAATATGAATATTTTAATATGAACCTTTGTCCCACTACTTATATATGTACACCTTTATGTATATATAAATATATGCTTTATTTTTTTTCCTTTTTCTCCCCAAATCCTCCCAGTACATAATTGTATATTGTAGTTGTGGGTCCTTCTAGTTGTGGCATGTGGGACGCCGCCTCAGCATGGCCTGATGAGCTGCTCCATGTCTGTGCCCAGGATCCGAACCAGTGAAACCCTGGGCCACGGAAGCCGAGTGCGAGAACTTAACCACACGGCCACAGGGCCAGCCCCTAAATATGTGCTTTTAATTACCTCATTTGGTAGGCATTCTCTACAGTTAAAAGGTATGTGTGTGTGTGTATATATATATATATTTGGTATATCTAAATATACATAAATATATATAAGGTATATATATGTTTTATATATATATATATAAGGTATTTACATGTATATAGTCTCCCAGTTTCGAACAATTGTAGATGAGGCTTTGTTGTTTTTGATTCCTATAAAAGCCTTTTAATCAACAATCAGTGGTAAGTGTCTTCTCTTTGAATGGCAGAAAGCAACCTCACAGAAGCTTTCCCACGGATTCTCTCAGTGACAGGTGCTCTCCGATGGTGTTTTGTCCAGCAAACCGGGGCACGATGAGAACAGAGTAGGAGCTTCAGCTTGAACATAGCCCCGTCTGCATGTTCTCTGCTAGGAAGGCATCTGTTAGCAACCCTTTCTCATGCCCACCCTCTGTTATCAGTCAAATTGACTCCTGGTGTCTGAGATGGTAAGTGGCTTCTCTGGTTAATTCAGATTCCTCATGAGTATCTCTGCCCCTTTTTGGAAACTACTTTTATAAACAGGACAGGATAATGAATAAAGAAGAAAACAACCAACCAAGCTTCAGTTACAGTTTGATTCTCATTCCTAAACACACAGCCATATCCTTACTCTTAGAAAAGATGAGCTGATCTTGATTGTGCCTCACTTAGGAAAACGACCACCTGACACTAGTTGGAGAACAGATAACTCTCCAAAATTTTGCAAACAGTAATTCAAGATTTTTTTTTTAAAGCATGGATTTTACCTCTCCTGGAGGCACACGGAAAAACAGTACCATGGGGTGCAGGGTTATTAACCAAGTGCATCTGACTGCCAGAAAGTTGAAATCGCACCTCGCTGTTTGCAGCCAGCCGGATTTCTCCTGGCAACCCGTGGCTGTGTTAACTACCGACGGAATGGCGTTGCACAGCCAGCTCTCTCCATCTGGGGTAAGGAAAGGGCTGTGCAGAGGTAGGTGCTTTAGGAAATGAGCTTAACTCTAGCTCCTCTTTGTTATATCAGCATCTAATTTACATGTAAAATCAAACACCTACGAATGAATTAGATGTCCACAGAACAAAAACATTAGAGATTAATGAGCAACGTCAATGATTAAGAGCTCTGAAGTATTACGAGGGGTAGTTTATAAGTTTGTTATTTTTGGAGGGAAATAAATTTATATGATGCATGATTATTAAAGGAGAGTTTAAATGCAGTAGGCATATATTGTGTTATTCAGTTTTACTATACCTCAAACCCAACCCCAAAATACAGCTAGCACGTCTTTCTTTCTGACATGTCTGTGAGTAGACTGGAGTATCTCTGCTTCTGGCTACAGTCTTTGGGTGGGCCCAAGCTAGACGGGTACTCCTCACTGAGGCATCTGCTCCTAGAAGAGGTCAGAAGCTTCTAGATGGGTGGGTACAAATGAGAGACGTCTTTTAAAGCCTTGGCTTGAGACTGGCACACGATTGTTTCTTCCCACATTCCTCTGGACAAAGCAATCTCCCTGGCCTAGCCCATTCCAGTGGAGGTGGGGGAAAGACAATGAATATTCGCTGAACAATGAGCTAATCTGGCACATCTTTTTTTCCCTCATGATTTAGACTATGTCAGTCATTAAGAAAGACAAAATTAAAATCACTGGTTAACCCATCATGCAGAGATCATTGGTGTTCATCTTTAGTATATATCCTTCTTGTCTTTTATTTGCTGGTACATTGTAGAGTGACTGGTGGCAAGGCATTAATAAAAGGTTCCTACGGAGAGGGGAAGGCTTACCAGGAAAGGGAAAAGAGGAGAGACTGGGGCAGTTCCAGTAGTGTAACAGGGTATTAAATCAGACCGCCTGTGTTTCTATGCCTATCTCACTCCAAGTAGCTGTATAATGGTGGGTATATTAATTAGCCTCTCTGAGCCCCAATTTTAATCTGTAAAATGGGGCTAACAATTGTGTTTACCTCATGTGGTAAGTGTGAAGATTAAATGAGTTATTGAATGTAGGTAGAATAGAACTTTCAAGATGATAAATGCTCAGTAAAAGATAGCCACTATCCATAAATATAATGTGGTAGAGTTTTCTCTTTAATTATTGGCCTGTTTGTTTTATATGCGTTATCCGTACTCTGTTCTCTCACTGGTAACCAAGGGTCTCTTTTGCTGCCTGAAGTAGAAATAAAAGGTTCAAACAGATACTGGCATAACGCAAGAGAGAAAGACCTGGATGCACGCTTGCAGAATGGCAGACCTCCCAAACACTCTCAGAGCCCAAAGCAGAAGTCATCTAGTACTTTGGAAAATAAGTTTTGAAAACCTATGCAATAGCTTCCTGTACACTTTAAACTTGATGTCTAAGATTCTTCATAATGAGTTGAAATAGATAAAATTTCTGGCATTTGATAAATATGAATGTTTTAAAGTAGAGTCACAGTACACTTTTAAATATCCAGTGAAATTTAAATATCATAATGATTTGAAACAGTACATCAACAATTTCTTCCTTGACATTCAGCAATTTTATATCTTTTGCTTTTAGTCACTCTTTCATTCCTTTTCTTACCATAAAATTTTATCTTAGAATAATCTATTTTTTATTCTGGAAAGACTTTCATTGATAATCTTACCATCATTCTTTGCAAAGAAAAAATACATATGAAAAATGGAAAATTTCTTTGACTGAAGAGTTATAAACATTAAATTTTTTTCTGGCCTGAATCATTAGTATTATTAGTGTGCATCACAAATATAGCACTAATATTGCTATATAATTATTTAACATTAAAAGTAAAATTTTATTAGAAATGTATATCTTTTTGAGATTATTGGTATTTTTTTCAATTAGTTCTTGTCTCTGTGAACGCATTAGAAATTGCTAAGGATAGAGTTCTGCATGAATTGTATTCTGAAATATTTTGTTTTTATAGATGTGAACACAGAGAAATTATTTTCACAAAAATCAGTAGAAAGGAAAGGAGGGAAGTTTTATTTCTTTTTCACAGACGTGTCACTCAATTCCTTAAATGCCAAAAATCACAGTGATCTATCAAAAATTATTTTTAATTATAGACGGGTTGACACATCTTTGAAGGCCAAAATCACAGTGATATATCACCAAAAATTACTTTTAGCCATTTTTAATTAAGTCCCACTTCAAATTGGCAAAAGCAAAGAATTGGAAAACTGACTTGAAAAATGACTTGTTGCCCAGTCATTATAGTCCACACTCCATCAATATCTGGAATGGAAACCAAAAGAACTTTCCAAACAGATACCAAATGGTTGTAAATTATACCTAGCACTCTTTTATTTAGAGGTGTCTTACATAACCCAATATGTCCAAAAAAGTTAGGAAAAAAACAAAATGCTATTTCACTACACTCTTCCTAGAACAATATTTTTGTATTAAATTCTTTTTATCTTACTATATATTATTGTATAATTATATATAATATAGTATATACAAATGTATAATATATTTATATATACATATGTATATATAGTAATATTATGTGTAATATATTATAAAACATACATTTCTTCTTCTTATATATTATTTTATCTTACTGCATCTTTTATATTATATTATTACAAATTATATTATGTATTAAATATATTTCATCAATACTTTGACATTGCAGAATTTACTTATTAAATTTATGGAGAATGCCACCCTTTGCCTAATCAGGAAAGCATCCCTAAGCTAATCAGACATATTCTGTCAGAAAAATGTTGCCTTCACATTTCAATTCAAACAAATGTATTACTGCACTTCTCAAGTGTTATTCTAAAAACTCCTGAGGAAATAAATTACATGTAAAGAGATGCTATAGGCAGTTTTTAGGATTAAAATAATGTCAATCAAGAATAATATGTTATAAAAACAATATAATAAATCAGTAAGCTGTTTCTTATTACTCAATTTGTAATAATTTAGTGAAATGTTTAGCTAAATCTCTAAGTTCTTTGTAAAGCAGGAGGAACAATACGCTTGGCGAGCCTTTAGCCCATGTGAGGCTTTCTCAGTTAGCTATCGATCCAATATTGCTGCGTAACAACATAACATCAGTGTCCTATGACAATAAACATTTATTTCTAACATCTATTTCTAGTGTCAGCAGATCCAGGCTAGCCTGGACCGGGTGGCTCTTCCATTCCTGGCTGGGCTCCTTAATTTGCTGGGGAGTCAGCTGACCTAGACTGGGCTCAGAGGGGTGGCTCAGAGTTTTTGCCCATGTCTCTCATTGTTTTTCTAGGATGAGCAGGTTAGCCTGGGCATGTCCTTCACAACGTGATGGCCAAATCAAAAAACAGCAAGTGTTTCCAAACACTTAAGCTTCTTGCAGCTTAAGCTAGAAACTGGCATAGTGTTTTTCATTTTATTGGCTGAAGCAGGCCACAAGGCTAAACCTAGGAATGGGAATCATGCTGGGCCACAGGGAGAACACATGGCTAGTTGTGTGGCTAAGGACAAGGATACAAGAAGGAATGGAGACTGGTAGGCAATAATTCGATCTACAACTGCCTGGGTAACGAACTTTGGCTTTTGAAAATAATTACAAGGGGAATCAAATATAAAAATCAGATATAATTCAATTGAGTTCATTAGCTCCCATGATCAAACTTTTCCTGTGTGTTGAAAAAGGAGGGAAGGAGAAAATCACATATTGCTAAAACCTAATCAGTCTGGCAACTGATGTGTAGTTTTATCTTTTGTTAATAGGAAATAGAAAATATTAAACATGAAACAAAATTAAGATCATGAAATAAAATTAGGATAAAAGTGGTGTAAATATTTCCTTTTACTTTACAAAATAGTTCCAAGTATCTTGTTGAATACTGTTTGCCACATTTGAAATAAATTATGTTCAAGTTTTACCTCTGAGTTTTAACCAATATACGTTGAAAGAATTGGGTGAACTAAAAAAAATTCCAGTAACAGTTAAAAGAATCAACAGCACTTACCTTTACTATGTAGGCTATTTGAAAGTTATTTTCTTTCCAACTAAATAACATGTCTTAGGGATGAAATTTGAAAAGAGTTAAAACATTGCTGACATCCAAGCAAGTGCTGTTTTTGTACTTATTTCTTACTGATGGCCACTTTGCTTTGCTTACAGCACTTTCTCTCCCAATAGCGATCCATCTTTTGATAATTGTGGGGGAATAGAAAGAAAATTCTTTACCTCACAAACCCCAGTCTATCACATATCTGAAGTTTGAACATCCCAACGTGGGTCAAATACCCATTTCGGACAGAAACACAATAAGATAGGGATCAACTGGACATATTGTGGCTTTAAATGCAGTTTATAAATGATCAGGCAAGTCTCTGCCCCTTGTATTTTCTGTTTCTTTATTCAAATTAATTCAGCATACTTTTTTTCTGCTAGCTGAATTTTGGGATCATTTTGACAAGTTCAAGCACTTTCTTTTAAGATTTTGATTGGATGTGTTTGAAAGTGTAAATTAACTTGAGGTAGCTATCACGACTTTGCCATAGTGTTTTCCTGTACAGGATTATGACATCCACATATTTATTTATTAGTTATTAATATTCATGAGCTAAATCTTGCTTCCTTACCATAAGTCCTTCACATTTCTTTCTTAAGTTATTATTTGTTATTCTTATTTCTACTCTTGAGAATGAAAATTGTTTTCAATTATCATTCCTGATTCCTTTTTTAATAGGAAAGAATCTCAGAACACATTATTTTCTGAGTTGTTAGTAATTAAATGGATGGCCTCAGGATTTTTACATTTAGGGAATTTTAATTAATGTTTAATAAAGTAAACATGAATTTAATTATACTTTTGAAATGTATGGAGAAGTTTTGTCTTTATTTAATAATTTAGGTACTTCAAAATGACATTCAAACTTTTTAAATCATCCACTAAATTCACAATATCTTTAGTTTGAAAGTTTTCTGCTTTCTACTTATCATTGTTGGTTATAGTAAACCACTCAGAATTTCAAAGATCTAATCCTATTTTCTAAATCAGGTAGATTGATACAATTAGATATGTTTGGCTGATTGCTGTCTTACTGAAGCATGATTCCCTTGTCCATCCTCGTAAAGATATTTTCAGCAATTCACAGTAAGAAAAACACTCTGAATAAGCTTTCATTAGAAATTTCCAAGGAATACAGAAAGAGTTTATGGTTCTGTTGTTTTCCTTTCAAGATTTCTCTTCTACAACCACAATAAAACATGTGTCATGGACATATGTTTTGATGTACCTGAAAAAGAAAGCTAGATTTACAACCTCCCATTAGTATAGGGAAAATTTATATATTCGATGTAGATCCAACTATAAGAATATATGGGCGATCTAAGTGACTGTTGTACAGAGATACAAAAGACAAAATTTTGCTTTAATTTTCTTGCAGAAAAATGTGCTATTTTAAATTATTTTTAGTTCAAAGATTGATGGAATCAGTAGTTGTTCAAAAAGTACTGTCAATCCTTCTCTGAAGTCAACCACGATAATACAACAAAAAGAAGTATAACCCATTACCAGTGTCATTAGCAGTCACCTTACTCAGTGTCTGCTGAAAATTGATGGCCAAAATAGAGAACGGCTCCTTTAATTTGCTCTCATTCATCTTGAAAGTCAAAAGAACAAATGGACTATTTTCAAAAGACAGGAATAGGCAATTTATCTTTGTTCATACTGGACAAAATATCTCTACCCATCAGCCCCTATACATAAAGTAAATAGAAATAAAGGGGGGGGGGGTTGGGGGGGAAATGACAATATGGGGGAGGGGAGAAAAGATAGTAAGTTTTTTATAAAGGATGACAGTATTAGAGACAGAATTTGAAGAAAGGAGTAATCATGGTAAGACTGAGCAGAAAAATCAAAGGAAACAATAAAAGAAGAATGGAATAAACAGACATGTTGCAATGAACCAGAGGCAAATATAGCCATGGTAGACAAGGGAATCTGCAGAACTCAAAAAAATTGAAATAGGATATTATTACAGTTTAAAATTCTGAGCACCTGATGGTATTGAATAACCATCATTCTAACCATAGAATAACACAAATATCTATGAGTCTATACTATATAAATTGAATAAACAAATCAATGAGAAGGGACAGCATTTCCTTATTGAAGAATTCCAATTAACAAATGTAGAAAGAATAAGGGAAAAACAAAATTACCATTGGGTAAACACCAGAATAATAATAATTGTTGCAGGCATGATCTACTGATGCTAATGAATGCTCAAATTAGTGGGTGAAACTTTGAGGGGGAATTGAACATTTGCATAACTTCATATATTTTCCCCAAGACATTTACTAATTACAAATAAGCAAAGAGCAACTTACAGTGGAGAAACTCCAGACCCACAGACAGAATCTCAGCCAGGTGATCACTAGTAATTTCACTAATAATAAGACATTGACATTTTGTACCCTGTGACATGCTCTGAGAAGGGCACAAAATCACTTCTGTTGTCTTTCTAAACATGTATAACCCGATGAAAATAACATCAGACAAAACCAAACAAGAGATTTTCTATAAATTAACTGACCAATACTCTTTAAAGTATCAAGATCCTAAAAGACAAAGACCAATGATGGGTCACAGATAGGAGGAGACTAAGGAGACAGTACAACTAAATGCAGTGTGGAATCCTGGACCAGATCTGGAAAAGAAAAAGGTCATTAGTGGGGAACCTGGTGAAATGTGAGTAAGGTCTCTATTTTAATTAATAATAGTGTATCAAAGTTAATTTCCTGGCTTTGATCGTTTTACTTTGGTTATGTAAGACGTTAACAATAGGGGGAGCTGGGTGAAAAGTATATGGAAATTACTATTTTGCAACTTCTCTGTAAATCTAAAATTATTTCAAAATAAAAGTTAAAGAATTCTGGGGGCCGCAAGCAAAAATCCTGGATAAGACTTTTGTTGTAGGAATAATGTACCGATATATTTATTTCTGTTTGGTTTTGGATATATCAAATGATGTGTTTTCCTTCAGTGTCTGCATCCATACGAGGAATGACTATGCCCCATTTCCTCAAGGCTGCTTGCAGGACACTGGAATGCTCAGCTCCAACCAAGATTCTGGATTCCAGGCTTGGCAATGTGACAAGGACACAGTAGAGCAACAACCTCCTGGTAAATGGGGACTTGGGTAATTATCAAACCAGTAACAATCATAATAGACTCATGTGGAGGGGATTTCCCTATTCTCCTGGTACCAGTTAATTCTGGATCCCTATGTTATGATGGGGGTTAGGAGAGGGGAATAATCCCTAAATTTACTTAAATTCCTAAGCTTAAATGGCTGGATATAGGTTTGAATCAGATTTAATTTGATTTAAAGTAAATAACAGGACCTTTACTGCATCTTCAAGATTGTGGATTAAGATTTATAGTCACTACCCCTCCTAAATCTTCTGTTAATTATTAAAGAAATAAAACCATGATGAAGAGATACCCTTTTTTTTGGAATAACAAAGAAAGCAGAAGTTCTCCGACTTGAAATGGTAATATATCTAAATCTTTCTGTTCCAGACATTGGAAAAATCCCTACTATTGATTATTTGGCTCAAGTATCTGTAAAATATGATTTCTTTATCCGTTTCTATTCTTCCTCAGAGATTTGGAAAAACGGACAATTTTCATGATGAGTTGCCATTTACATAACTTTG
This sequence comes from Equus przewalskii, assembly GCF_037783145.1. Taxonomy (NCBI): domain Eukaryota; kingdom Metazoa; phylum Chordata; class Mammalia; order Perissodactyla; family Equidae; genus Equus; species Equus przewalskii. The sequence goes on from NC_091834.1 coordinate 80,240,750, forward strand.
AGGTTTCAGTTGGTGAGCTTTAGGGCATTGGAGTCCAAGGTGGCACCTGGCAGGCTCATCACACGGCGCGAAACATTTCAGTAACCACTTTCTCTGCTTAGCGACCAGATGAATAGCTCCCTCTTGTTTGGTTTAGACAAGCAAGCAAACTGTTAATTTACAGAGCACTTTGATTTTCACTTGATTCTACTAAAGTTCAGAAAAGAAGTTCCCAGGGTTACACTCCATCACTACCAACTTCTTTTTCTCTATGGTGTGTGAGTGCATTTCAGCGAGGAAAGAAGAGTTTGATAGATGGCTTACCCAGAAAATAAATAATGCAGTGTTTGCCAACTGCTGCTGTCTTTTATGCCTGGGTAACCTGGATTTGCATTAGAATCCAGCCACAGTTTAACAGCATAATTTATGGTGCTTCTAAAAGATCTGCTTTTTTTTTTAATTCCTTGGACTGATCATCCAAGTTCATTCTTATTGCCACGTTAGCAATAGAGGTTTCTATTTTCCCCTTGAAATTGTCAGTTTAAGAATTTATGGTCGTACCCAAAGTAAATATTCTTTAATCCAGCACAAATAGTGTGTAATGACATTATTCCTGACTCACAAGGCTTTCAATGGGCTTTGGAGCCAGACAAACTTTGATTCTTTGATCAGTACTGAGAAGCTGCACTTAGGACTTAGAACTTAGAAAATTAGGGTTAAACGTTTGTCCTCTGAGGTTTACAATGTAACATCAACACTACGGGTTAGAACTAGGTTCTCAGCAACTTAAAAGGAAAAGATAGGAGACTTGCTCGCAAGACTTACTGGTAAGTTAAGTGTGTTAATATATATGTGATAGTCAATCAGAATGAAAGCACAGCTATCATATTTATACCATTTAAAATTGACTTATCTAACTCTTCTTCCTCAGATTCTATGGTCTCCAAGCACATCCATGATTCCGTTTTGGTTTCTCTTCAGTTCTTCATTTACTCATTCAACCTATAGGAGCAACAACCTAGCAAGTATAGCATATTGATTTTCCTCCTGTATTTCTACTCTTCATGACTCTGGCTTCTCTTGGTAAATAAATAAAATGACTACTAGCTATTTTTTCAAAAGTGCTTAAGAGTAGGGTGTTTTATTGTGACTATTTCCAGAATGTATAAGCAGTTATATATCTGATTGTTTATTAATAATTTGGCTTTCTGGAGTCTGCCTCAGAGAGAAGTGAATCTGATCTGGCCACCCCTGGGTACCGAAGGAGGAAGTCTTTGAGGTCTTCAAAGCAATGATTGAGTTCCAGCCACCTTTACCTTAAATCACAATGCTGTATCACTTCCAAGTTTATTCTTTTACTGATTTATGTGGAATAACGTCTCTGTGTTACTTGCTAACTGTGTGATTTTAGGCAAGTTATCTAGACTTCTTTAAGCCAATTTTCCATAATCCTAAATGAAGTTAATAGTTTATACCTCATAGAGATGCTGTTTGGATTGATTATCATACTCAAAAAGTGTATGGTACATTTGTTTGGCACATAATAAATATTCAATAGGTGGCAGTAAAATTAAAATATAATGAGTTCAATATAATAAATGTTCTTATAACGAGTCCATCACCTTTCACTGGCTTAGAGGTAGGACAAACGTAGGGTCACAACCTAGAAAATCTGTGTTGGGACATCAAGAATACATTTTATTTGCTTTATGTTATATTCCTCAAACCTGAACACTGAGGGCAGTATTCTTGGTCATCTGGTCCCATCTCATCACAAAGGAATCCCAACTAGAACTTCACCTAGATTCTTAAAAACCTTCTAGTGATTGCGAACTGACCTCTCTATGAGACTCATTTTTTATTCTAATTTCAGGTAAATCTACCCACTAAAACCCACGAAACTGAAATGTGTATCTTTGTAACATCTGTCTTTTGATTCTATTTGCCTCAAAGTAACAAATGCTACAAATAACTCCTCTTTAAAAACGCCTGTCATGTTTCTGTTCGTTTTCATTTTTTCCAGGTTGAAAATCCCAAAGTCCCTCAAACATTTCTCATCTTTCATAATTTCTAAGTTCTTTACCATCTTTTAAATGTAAAATGAGGCTTCTCCACCGGAATATAACAGCCCGTGAGTGGTCTGACAATAGCAGTGAACAGTGGGAGGATAACACCCTTGCCTTTTTGATCTAAATCCTGCTCCTCTACTATTGCCACTTAACGATAAATGAAGGTTTATTACCTTGTTTTAGCATCCAGTCACAATTTTTTGTTCACACTGAACCTTTGGATGACTAAGGTCTTTTTTTACAATAACCGCTATGGAAGTACATCTTCCCTGGGCTCAATATCTGAGTACGAGATTTTTAACCGTGTCTACAGGCCCCCATATTTAACTTAAATATCATCTCCTTGATTTGTTTTTACCTAACATAATATTTATTCCTTTCAGACTTATTCATATACAAGTGTGATTCTCATTATATTATCAAACAATTCACAATATATTAAACCAAGTAGGGAATCTGATAAACACGAAGCTATACAATGGGTTTCACTTTAAAGAATTTCTTGATGATCCTCCAGGTAGAAATTTGAAGAGAGGTAGAACATAAAATGTTCTTATACTGAGATGTATTTGTTAATTTCCTTTTACAGAGTTCACTTGATTACGAAAGACTCAATAGGACAAATAGAATAATGAATAAAAAAGCTTATACTTGATTCACTAACGATTCAGATCGAAATAGTTGAAGGCATCCATGCTCTACACTCAGTTTACCAAGAAATAGTGTCACTACAAAATTAACTGTAGAAGTCAAATGATAACTAATATTTTTAGATTAAGGTTTTACTCACTGCAGTTTATAAAATCTTACAATTCTATTAAAATTTGAGCCCATGAACTTAACTGACATCATACGAATTTTGCACAGTTCTTATCACTGTAAAATTTTTGGTTTTGAAGCAGAATTTTCTATAGAAGGAAGATAATACAGAGTTTAGTAAACAATTAGCAATGACCATTTGCAGTGAACTCGGGATTTCGAAGACAGTTCAATATTATTTCATTTTTAGAATTTAGTATTTATGCTTTCATAGACAAATTGTGATCATTAGGAACTTGATACATGTTCCTCACAGTGAGAAAAGCGCAATAAGAAAAAGATATTATTCCTCCCAATCTATGAAAACACACAACTACTGATAAGACAACCAGCAGGGTATCTGAGAATGTTTCCCATAATTTTACTATTTGCAAAGCATCTAATGCAATTAAATACTACTCACCAACTGTTTAAATAAATGAAGTAAATGGGCCATGTAACCTTTTACTTGCTCCACCTCAATAGCTTCCCAAAATATTGATTAGTCAATTCAGTTAAACAATATGTTCAAATACAGCATAGTAATGGAAATCTTTTTATTACTAAATTATTACTAAATGTTCTGTAAACGTCATTCCATGCAATAATTCAGGTGTAGTACGTTATGTTATAAAATGAATGCAAGTCCTGCTCCAAAACTTAAGGGCTCTTCATTTTAAGAAAATTAAATTTTAAGCTAATGGCACACCATCGTGGGCTCCTTCTCTGCCTTAATCTTTGCTATCATTCTTAATGATCAGACTTTACCATTCTTACACCAAAATCCAATGCACCTTCTCTGTACATTAGCTACTTACTCCAGAAAACATCTTGGGCTTGTCCTCATGCAGAACTGCTTCTCTCTAATCGCCTCTGGTTTAGTATGACTTTTTTTCCTGACCTTTACTTACTTAGCTAGATAACTCCCAAAAAAGAAGTGTTATTGAGAAAAATAAGTTGAAGAAGGAAAACAGCGTTATTTGCAGTGATGTTTCAAGATAGACATGGCTCCATCCACCCTTGGGGATGAGAGAAGTCCTACATGGCCTCTAGGCACAGCAGGCAGCACAGGTAACAATCCCTGGTAAGAGGTCCAGACTACACTTATGTACAGTGAATGCAACATAATGAAGTCCAAAACCCTAAGGGCAGGAACTAGGCTTTTCTCTCTATTTTATTTTGTGCCAAGTTCTCAGTCATGGCTCAAAAATTGTTAAATAAAATAAAAAAGTCCATGTGAATTGTGAGGCCATATTATATATGTTATGAGGTCAAATTCTAGAAAACAAAGGAACTATTCAAATATGAGCAATAAAATAGTAAAATAGCAGTTAAAAGCTGTTATCATTAAAACCAAAAAATGATATCAAACATATCAAAAAAAGAGGAAAAAAAGAAGATCAAAAATGAATTCTGTGCTTAAAAGGAAAATGTGTCGATTGTTGAATGATGTAAAAAGAAAAATGGCACAATGAAAAGTTTATGTGAGGCAATGAAATTCTAACTATGAAATAAAATGTCTTTTATTGAAGTCAAGTCAAAAACATGTAATACTGTGTGTATGGGACTGTGTTAGGTACAGTGAATGGACAAAAAAGATTAACATCCTCCTCCAGGAATATACAGACCAACAGACCAGCAATGAGGACATGCACAAGCAAACATCATGTATAATTCTTTGTGGCCCAGGCCTTTAGCAACTCCATTCTCTATTCTCACAATCTCTATAAAGTACCTCTTGTTCATGGCCAACCTCCACTTAAGATTTTGCAGTCTGGATCTCAGACTTCCTCTTTACCATAAGATTAACCAAACTTCTGAATGTCTTCAATTTCCTCTTGACACTCAGGCCATCACCCTTCCTTCATGTCCCTTGATTAATTTCAACGACCTTACGAGAAAATTCAGGTATTGTGGGATGTGAAACATGTTGCAGGCCCTCTTTAAGAAAAAGAGCACAATTTATGAATACAAAATAAGTACAAAAGCAAGCATTTCTTTAGATGAGAAATCACAAAAACCAACCCTAAAAAGCTATCCAAAAGCTAACCACATCATAAAATATATTAAAGAAACAATATTTTTATTAGCTATTTAATAAATTTTTTATAATTATTTTCTCTACATTTACAGCTGCATATTCTGATTACCTGTTCCTAATGCAATGACTTTTTCACTTCATTTTCTGTATATATAATAGAATAATTTACTCTTACCTCTGACAAATTTGGTGGAAATTTGTTTTTTTTATTACTGATAGTTTAGGAAAGTTTCTTTAATCTTCATAATTCATTATTGTTAGTGTCATTTAAAAAATGTAGGATTGTTTTCAAATTTGAGAAAACATTTCTCGACTTTCTTTTACGCACAGTCTGTTAGTTTTCTTGCATAATGACTCATCTGAAATACATTTTGAACTGAAGATGCTTAGCAAGGTAATTTGTTGTCAAGGTCACCATGCCAAGAGGGCAAACGGGTTCACGGTGTGTGACGGGAGTGTTCCTGGAACCCATCTCTGCACCAGGAAGCCTGTAACTCAATTCTACATGCGAATAACCGTAAGGCATATAAATACGTCCAGTAAACTCAAATTAAATGTGTCCCTAAATAAACTGTGTATTTCTGTGCCTACTACTCCAATACCACTCAGCAAAAGCAGAAGTATGAAAGGAAAGTGAGAGTTGAAAGCAACAACAATTTTAATCCATTACAGTTAGAATATCTCACCTTTACAAATTTTACAAAATGTATGATCGTGTGGTGACATCACAGGGGTCCTTCTCCAAGACCTTGGAGCAGGAAGTCTCTCATTGGTGTGTGGACCTCTGGATCATCTCTTTTTCATTTCTTTCATCCACTCTCATGACTGTCCAAGTTGTCTGCATTTCTCTCTCTCTCTCCATCCCCATCTTATGTGTTTGCCTAGCAAACTGCAGACCTACTATAAATTTCAAAACCTGGGAGTCAGCCTTGATTTCCCTCTTCTCCTTCACCCTCTGGTATAGCAAGTCAACAAGTCCTTCAGATTCTGAATGCTACATATCTCTCAAATCGTTCCCTCCGTTACTGTTCCAATGCCGTAATTTGAGCAATATTCCTCTATCACCAGAACTCTGCAACAACCTCCTAATTAGTCATTCTATCTACAGTTTTGTGTCCTCAAAGTCATTCTTTGCACAATTTCAAGAATAATTTATTTAAAATCCAAGTCTGACCATATCATTCTTTTGCTAAAAACAGTTCAATGATCCGCACTGCCAACAGACCATGCCCAAGCTCTTTACTGGCATTCAAAACCCTCCTGTATTTTTCAGTCTTATTTCATTGCACTCTCAGCTCACAGTCTATAACCCCCCCAAAAATCCAAAGTATATGTAATTCCCTGCACTCTATGGTCTATCGGGTTAAAACTAAGCATTCCTCACTAACTGAAATATTTCTACTCACCTTCTCCAACTGCACACTCATGGTTTAGAGTCAGCTTATTGGATAGACTCTTCTGCAGACTAAACTCGAAAAAAATTTCCCTCCTCTGGCCTCGTTTACTTTGTTGTGGTTAGTTCCGTTGCTAAACCCACCACATAATTTTTTGTCTCCCCTACCAGTTTGTAACATCTTTAAGGGAAGAGACTCTATCTCATTCATCTTTGTGTCTCTATGGCATAATACACTGCCCAACAAATGAAAGGTACTCGATAAATTTGAATGAGTGAAAAGCAAAATGTGGTGTTCAATGGTGCAGGTGAAATCAGAATGCTGAAGAAGTTCAAGAGGGAGGGAAATAAATTGTGAATAGTGTCATGAATTAAGTAGCATTTGAAATGGATCTTGAAAGATACACAAAGATTTGGGATGGCACTGTGATACAAGATGACGGGGTGGTGCATTTCAGGAGAGAGATTTAATAAACCATGACTAAAGATCAAAGTGATGCGCTGAGAAAATGCATCCAAAATTAAACTAATGAAGGAGAGCTTGGTAGAATAAATGAGAACAAAATAATGTTTAACTCCTGACATGGATGATAAGTCTCAAAAGATAATCAAGAGGACCTAATTAGCTGAGCAAAAGATGTCTTTGTGGTTAAAAAAGAAACATTATCTTTTGCATTCATATAGGATACAAGAATGCCAAAAGGCAAAAAAGCTGTCTAGAAGAAAGGAATTTTGTAATGCAAATAAGAACACTGTAAATATGAGTAGTATTGGTTATATTTCTGTGTTGGTAAATTGCTATATGAGTAGAAACAATTATGTGTAACTGACTAAAACAATAGTACTAAATATGGAGATATTAGATACTGGGAAATCTTGGTCAATCAACAATTTATTGAGCGACTTCTTTGATTTTTTGGGGGGGTTTTTGTTTGTTTTTGGTGATGAAGATAGGCCCTGGGCTAACATCTGTTGCCAATCTTCCTCTTTTTGCTTGAAGAATATTGTCCCTGAGCCAACACCTGTGCCAGTCTTCCTCTATTTTGTATGTGAGTTGCCACCACATCATGGCTTGATGAGCATTGTGTAGGTCCACACCTGGGATCCGAACCTGCAAACGGCAGACCCCTCAAAGCAGAGCATGCAAACTTAACCACTATGCCACCAGGCCAGCCCCAGGAGTTTTATTCTTGAGAAGAGGAGGAAGGGTGGAAAGTTACATTATGACTTTTTTAAAAGTCCTCAGCAGCACATCTGGAATAAACAAGGAATTAGAAATAGATGGCATGCTTTCGAGGAAATGACTTATGTTTCTGTTAAAAGGCTCTGCTGTATGAACAGGCTACAAATGCCCTGGAGAAACGCAGAAAGACCCCAGAGCAATCACCAGGCATAACAGCCCCCAAAGGTTAGTTCATGCAGAAGGGCTGGAAAACATCTTAGTTTTTAATGTCAGTTTCTATTATGTCATAAGCTGAATAATGTCAAAATACAGCAAAATCAAATAAAACCTCAAAGCTTAAAATTATTTAAATGGTTCCCCAACCCGAAATCATTCTAAAAGCTCTCAGCAGTCATGTTACTTACATGAGTTTTCTATTCTCTTTCTTTTAAAAGTCTCAGAATGTATTTGTTTCCAAGCCTTTTGTAAGAAAGCACAAAATGATCCTTTGACCCCACTTAATATATGGAGAATCTGAATCACAAGGAAATTAAGCACTTTTATCTGGCCACAACCAAAGGTCATCAGATGAAGCAAAGACAATTTCAGGGTCTGACTTCCTTCCACTGGATTATAAAAGTTGATGCAGTGGTAATAGGGCAGGAAATTTCCACAACAAGCATACTGGGAAGACAGATCCTGAATGAAGCTCCATTGTAGTCAAAACCTCATTCTTTGCCCAAATCTTCTTCCTCGTCCACTTTAAGACATACTTTTTTTTTTTTCTTTTGAGGAAGATTAGCCCTGAGCTAACATCTGCTGCCAATCCTCCTCTTTTTGCTGAGGAAGGCTGGCCCTGAGCTAACATCTGTGCCCATCTTCCTCTACTTTTTATGTGGGATGCCTACCACAGCATGGCTTGACAAGTGGTGCTATGTCTGTCCCTGGGATCCGAACCGGCGAACCCCAGGCCACCGAAGCAGAACGTGTGTACTTAACTGCTGTGCCACCAGGCCGGCCCCAAGACATAGTAACTTTTAAAGAAATATTGAGAAAATAAATATGTATTTCCCAAAAGTAAATAATTCCTAAACTTTAGGAGCTTTAATATCCTATCATTGATCTTTGTGATATTCTACATCTTCTTAAAGTCTTACATAGGTGAATTTTTTTAAGTTATGTGTTATATTTTTGCTATGATTCTAGGATTAAACAAAATTGTTCTATAGCTTAAGTTATTTTCCTCAGGACATGATAACATATTTATTAATTCATTCTCTCTCTTTTGTACCTTCTCCTAATACTTTTGACAGTTATTCTTCTTCCCAATTCCCTGAAACCACAATTGTAAACAGTTTATTTTTAGATTTGAAGCATATTGATGTTAGCTGTTATTTTGTGTGACAGGCAGCATTGCATTGTGGGTAACTGCACACACGCTGGAGTCAGACGGTCTGAGTTTGATTGCATGTTTCCCCACTTATTCGCTGGGTAATATAAGCAAGGCTTGCATAAGTGAGACCTTTCTCTGCCTCAGTTTCTTCATCTATAAAATGGATATAATAATAGTAGCAACCTCACAGGATTAAAGACTAAATCTGTTAAGCTATAGAGAGAACTTACAGCAGTCGCTGGGACGTGTTATTCTCTGTGTAAGTGTTAGCTATTACAGTTTTTGTTCTCCTAGTCATCATCTTGCTAAATGGTTAAGAGGTGACCAGAAATTCAAAGCAGCTTATAGTCATCATATATTTTTGTCATTCACAGAGTGATGTCCTACCAGATTCTAATCCAGAAAAGTTTGACACCTTAATACATGGACTGTCTGGCAACCAATGGCACGTGCATGGTCTTGGCTCATCTGAAGACCCCTTGTTGATTTTGCATCTGGACGTAGTGGGCCAAGATTGTATGATCTACAAGGTGTCACTAAAGCCTGCAGGGATCCTTCGATCATAAGAAAATGACAGATCTCATTGTTCCTGTGGGGGAGCAGATGCAGAGATCAAATGACTTAACTCTTTCAAGTGAGTAACATCCTAATTTGGAATCTACCTTGGGAGATGAGCTACATATAATCAAGTAAAACTGTATTATCAGTAAATGTTTACTTACTCTCCCCCTCACAGCCCCAGGACCCTCATCTCTTCTCTGTGATAACAAGCGTAGCTTTCTCCCTAAAGCACCAAAATCAGGATTAAGAGTCTTTGTTATCCCCACAAAGTGTGTGTGTTAGACGCTTTGAAGTTTCTTCTGAATCATTGCTTTAAAGCATTTACGTTCTCACACCACCTTACAAAGTTAAATTCTGAAAAGTTTTAACCCTCTGCCCGCTGGCATGCCATTTGTATACGTATAAACTGATCTGTAGTGGAACAACACTGTGGCCCTTGGTGAAATGCCAGAGAGGGATTACATGACGCTTCTATCACCCAGAGCCATGCAGAAACAGGGTTTTCAGGGTTTTTAATAAAAGGGAATATCTTTGTCATATTCAAAACAATCTGATAATTTCCTATACATGTGAAACACAATAACATATGAAACTTATACTCCGATTTTCAAGCATTTTAATATGCATAAAAACAAAATAACAAAAATCATTGTGTACAGACAATCTTATGAAGGAACCCTCTCTCCCATATCAGTTTGGTGAATTCTCACCAGGACGCAGTCTCTGGCACTGTTTTGTAACTTAAGGTAGAGACTCTGCCAGATTCAAACTTGTATCTCCAGGAGAAAGTGCCTGAAATAATGCAGATGCTTAATAAATGCATATGAAATAAACAAGTGAATAAATATTTACATATAATATGCAGCTGCATTAAGCATCGTTGTTCTAAAAAGTTAGCACCCTTTTAGAAATTGTAAGTCATGCCCCTATTAGAAGAATGTTAGTAAGTATATTTCTTCTGAAATTAAAATAAGTACTATTCTTCCTAGCTATATTTTCCGGTGATTATATACCAGGTTATACAGACCCTACTTCCTCAAGCAGATCATGGCAAAACAAAATCATTCTTTCTTAAGTCTATAATCAATTGTCATTTTGAAGAGATACAAAAATAATACACAGGATAAATTGTGGGGGGAAGGTAGGATAAAAATGTGCTACAAATCAGCTTGTGATGTTTTTAAAAAATTGCTTTGTCATGAGTCAGAAGCATTTTAGCTTCTTTTAAAAAATGATTTGAAACTTTTTGACTAATGTTGAGGTTTACAGTGAAGACCGATCTCATAAACGTGCTGGTTTAGATGAAAGATAGAAATAAATAAGAAGAATCACAGGATGACTAATTTGTATCTATTATGCATAATGATTTCTTTTTTTAAACTTGTACCAGTAGCAAGGGACCTCATTTGACCTAGAGGAGATACTGTTATTTCTAGCAACTAACTCTCTTTATCCTATTTGGAAGAACTGTTTTGTATTACATTGTTAAAATCAAATAAACATTTAAATGCTGTAACCAAAGCCCAAAATAATAATCACTGAAAGATAATTTATGAAAAACCGTTGTAAATTGACATCTCTCACCTCAAGAATATGTGTGAACAAAATGAGTAAAAAAAGGAGATGGAAGGAAAAGGAACCTGTAAATTGTAACTTCCATATGCTGATAAAGGTTTAATTAATTTGCAACACAATCTACTGGAATTTTTTTTTAAGTCTTTGTTTAATGTTATAGTACCAAGTGTTCTCCATTTTTGGACAACTGCCACCAGTGGCCTGGACCATTTTAACTTTTGGAAATTTAGTGGTTTATGTTCAGTGCCACATCAAAACGAACACAATTTGGGGCCAGCCCGGTGGCACAGCAGTTGAGTTCATGCACTCTGTTTTGGCAGCGCTGGGTTCACAGGTTCGGATCCGGGGCGTGGACCCATGCACTGCTTATCAAGCCATGCTGTGGCAGGCATCCCACATATAAAATAGAGGAAAATGGGCGCAGATGTTAGCTCAGGGCCGATCTTCCTGAGCAAAACAAGGAAGATTTGCAGTGGATATTAGCTCGGGGCTAATCTTCACTAAAAAGAAAAAAAAGAATACAATTCTAACCCACTTAAGCTATGAGGGGGTTGTATTTGCTTCAAGATATAAGGAAGAAAGATGGAGTAAGAATGATTGTCAAGTTACTCTTTACCTTCATCTAAAGCAGTGTTCTTGACATCGGCTGAATATTGGAATCACTTAAAGAGTTTTAAAAATTACTGATGATTGAGTACCATCCCAAAATTCTCATTTAATTGATCTGGGTGTGGCCTGGGCATTAAAATATTTAAAAGTTCCCCCAAGTAATTCTAATGTATAATCAATTTTGAGAACCACTGATCCAAAGGAAATAGGAAGAAAGATGTAATAAAAGTCTAATAGTTAAAAAATTCCTTTTATTAAAAACAAAAACAAAAACACCTAATTCAATTAGATTCTTTGTTCTCTCTTACATTGGCAGAGAACAGATTTTTTTCTTGTTATGCTCATTTTGGGCTTAACACAACAGACAGAATTGCACCAAAAGCAATGTCCCATGCCTTATTAAAATGATTTATTCAATTTTATGGAATGCAACTTAACAAATAGTCACTAAATAACCTATTATGTGCAAAGAACTGATCTCATGTTGTAGGACATTCACAGATGAATAAGATCTGATCCCCTTTCTCAAATAACTTGCGAACAGGTGAAATGTTTGCTAAGTCAACTAGACTCGATGCTGCCCATCAATCAGACTTGGTAAAGAAGCTAATGGCTTCTCCAATAGTAAATGAATATCCCCTAAAGTTCTGACACCAAAGTTACAAAATCAATTTCAAAAACAGCATTAGCCCATAGACAGACAGCACTGTGTCTGATTAGGCCTAAGAAAGTGGAGAAATGATGAGTTAGAACCATGTATTGTTTGCCAGACAGGGAGGCTGTGGGGGGTTTTGTTTCCAAGCATAAGATTTGAGATCTGGAACATTTAGGTAAAATCTTAACATTCTCCTAGGCTTATCTGTGAAAATGCTTCCTAGGTGCCAATTAGATTTTTTTAAATTCAAATTAAGAGCATAATCATGCATAATCAATTGAATGAGTTTTTACATTTGCCGTGAGCTTGTCAGATGAGTGCTACTCAGTGAAATTTGGCTCAGCATCTCAGTATGCGTGATTTTCTGATTTGTAATGCAGACATATACAGTGTGCATGTGCGTGTGCATGTGTGTTTACATATATGTTTATGTGCTACAAGTTAGCTTGTATAGTGACACCATATATACGGGGAATTAGTGCAGAAGCCTCCATAGCTTTGTCTCCACTCAGACCTACTTTACTTGGCATCAGCCTGCTTTCCTAGGGCATAGTCAGACAGGTCTGACCCTGGAGTTAGAACATCCCTATGTTCCCATCAAGACTTGCAAGTATGCAGTCACAGCCTCCTGTGCTCTCGAACAGAATCCGGGTTTTTTTCATTTCCGCCGAATAAAGCAAGTTTGTAAAAGCTGTTCGTTTGTTGAAAAGCTTACTCATTTAGACATGACAATTTTTAAATTACTTGTAAGGACCCTGGTTAAGTCTCGGTACTTCCTAGTTGTGGAGAGGGGATAGCACATTTGTATGTGGTCTGTTCAGAGCTAGAAATGTTTAAACTCCTTCAGGATGTCGACACAAATAATCAATAACCAATCTATAGATAAGAAAGATAGAGTGATATTTACCGAGCCCGATGTGAGAACGAGTCTGGAAGTGCTCTCTTCCCCAGGGAAAAAAAGCACTCTGGGGCAGAGTGGTTTGCAGCATGGTTATCCACCATTTCAGAACAAAGAACATACATCAAGCATGACAGGAATACAATTTTTTTCTTCCAAAGTCTCAAGATGTTTTGCTGAAGTTTAGCACATACACAGCAAGTCAACTTGACCTTGGTTCTCTGGGAAGCAAAGCTTATATTCAAAGAAGTACTGGTATCGGTGTCAGAGAGACATTCCATCCCTGTCTTTAAAGAGTGCACACTTTGCTTGGGAAAATGTTTGAAGCAGTTTGCTGGGCCAGAATCCAGGCTCCTCTGGGAAAGACAAGTTTTAGGCCTAATCATACTTAAACCATTTTGGCTTCTCCATATACCTCAATATGTGAAAACTTATTATTCTTCTCATTGTTTTCATCAATGGAATGAAAAGTTAATGGAGAAATAAGGCTGTGGGTTCTCAGAACTACTTCCCATGGCTCTGGACCAGCAGGTGGAGTGGTTTTCCAGACACAGATCATCATCTTTTCTTACCGTTCTGAACCACTTGGCAGGTCTCTTGTGAGACAAGAACAAATGGTGTGGAGCCAGATCCGATACCTCCTTTATGTGAGTGATTTCCTTAAAACTGGAAGAGCGATGGGTGTCAGGGGCCAAAGACTACAAAACTGGAAAAACTTTTCCTAGACAAAGGACAATCTCAATCAGCAAAATCATTTAATTTCATCTCTGACAGTTTCCAAAGCACACCTTTTGGAGGTGCACGTGAAATAAAATTTTCCATTGTTTTCCCACCTTTGACAAAGCGCAGGAGGTATTTTTTATTGTTGTTGTATCTTTCTGGTGCTTCTGCCACCGTGCTCTGCAATCCATAGGAACATCAATGAGCCATTTTTGTGTTTGGTTCACATGCAGGGACCTATTATGTATTGCAAAGAACTGGCAAGATTTTCAGTATTTCAAAACAAAGCAATTACTCCAAGTATTGAAGAGGCGGGCTCTCTCAAGATGCAGTGATGATTTCCAGTGGTATAGCCAACACAATTTCCCTAAAACTCAGCGTGAAAAGTGAATTTGTTTACACAAATTCTCAAATTCATGTAAAACAACAAAAGTTCAAGAACAACAAAGACAATATTCAAACAGAACAGTAAGAGGGAATTGTTCTAACAGATACAGAGACTTACTCTAAATCTATAATAAATCAGAGAGTGTGGGAGTGGTGCAAGGAGAGAGAAAAAGAGCAATGGAACAGAATTAAGAGCCCAGAAACAGACTCGCGGGTATATGGAACCTAGACATATGGTGGAGGAGACACGGCAAATCACCAGTTACTGTCGTCTCAGCTCCGGGAGGCCGCTCTCTGATTCTTGCCGCGTGGCACCCTCCACAGGCCCTCTCACGTCACAGTAATTTACTTCTTCAAGGACGGCAAAAGAATCTCTCTCATGCTTTGAATCTCCTTCTTCAGGAAGAGCTTAGTTCCTTTGAAAAACTCACCTAATTAGGTCCGGCCCACTCCTTTTTCTTTTTCTTTTTCTTTCTTTCTCTTCCTTTCTTTCTTTCTTTCTTTCTTCCTTCTTTCCTTCCCTTCTCTTTTTCTCTCTCTCCCTCTCTCTCTCTTTCTTTCTCTCTCTCTTTCTTTCTTTCACCTTTTTCCTTCTCCTTTTTTTTAGCTATAATGAGGTATAACTGATAAATAAAATTTTAATATAAAGTGCAAAACATGATTATTTGATACATGTATACATTGTGAAAGGATTCCCACTATGGAATCAATTAACATATCCATCACCTCAGATATTTACTTTTTTAAGAAATTTTTTTTTATTTTGGTGATAACACTTTTAGCAAATTTTCAGTTATACGTTACAGTATTATCAACTCTAGTCACCACGCTATTCATTAGATCCTCAGATCTTATTCATCTCATAACTGAAAGTTTGCAGCCTTTTACCAACATCTTCCTATTTTCCCCATCCCACAGTACCTGGCAACCACCATTCTACTCTGTTTCTGTGAGTTTGACTTTTGTTTTTTTGTTAGATTCCACATATAAGTGATTCCATGCAATATTTGTTGCTCTCTGCCTGGCTTATTTCACTCAGCATAATGCCCTCCAGGTTCATCCATGTTTTCACAAATGACAAGATTTCCTTCCTTTTTTAAGGCTGAATAATATTCCCTTGTATATATACAATATATTTTCTTTATCCATTTATCCATTGACAGACACTTGAGTTGTTTCCATACCTTGGCTCTTGTGAATAATGATGCAATGAACATGAGAGTACAGAAGGCTCTTTAAGAGAGTGATTTCATTTTCTTTGATATATGCCAGAAGTGGGATTGCTGGATCACATGGCAGTTCTTTTTTAATTTATTGAGGAAACTCCATACTGTTTTTGCACAAGGGTTCCCTTTTCTCCACATCTTCACCAGCATTTGTTATCTCTTGTCTTTTTGATGCTAGTCATCCTAACAGGTGTGAGGTGATATCTCATTGTGGTTTTAGTTTGCTTTTCCTTATGATTAGTGATGTTGACCATCTTTTCCTGTACCTGTTGCCCAGTAGATGTCTTCTTTGGAAAAATGTCTATTAAGAGCTTTGCCCATTTTTTAATTGCTTTATTTATTTATTTATTTTTGCTATTGAGTTGTATGAGTTCCTTGTATATTTTGGATATTAACACTTATCAGATATGTGGTTTGCAAATATTTCTCCCATTCCATAGGTTGCCTTTTCATTTTGCTGATGGTATCCTTTGCTGTGCAGAAGCTTTATTTTTTGATAGAGACTCACTTGTTTATTTTTGCTTTTGTCGCTTTTGCTTTTGGTATCGAATCCAAAAACATCATTGCCAAGACCAATGTCAAGAAGTTTACCCGCTATGTTTTTTTCCAGGAGTTTTATAGTTTCAGGCTTTACATTCAAGTCTAATCCACTTTGAGTTAATTTTTGTATATGATGTAAGATAGGGCCCAGTTTCATTCTTTTGCATGTGGCTGTCCAGTTTTTCCAACACCATTTATTAAAGAGACTATCCTTTCCCCATTGTATATTCTTTGCTCTTTTGTCGAAATTAATTTACCGTAGATGAATGGCTTTATTTCTGGAGTCTCTATTCTCTTTAATTGATCTATGCATCTATTATGCCAGTACCGTACTGTTTTGATAACTACAGCTTCATAGTACAGTTTGAAATCAGGAAGTGTGATGCCTCCAGATTTGTTCTTCTTTCTCAGGATTGTTTTGGCTCTTCAGGGTCTTTTGTGATCCCATATGAATCTTAGGATTGTTTTTTTCTATTTCTGTGAAAAACACCATTGGAATTTTGATAGAGATTGCGTTCAATCTGTAGATCGCCTAAAACGTTTGGACATTTTGACATTATTAGTTCTTCCAGTCTTGAGCATGGAATACCTTTGTGTGTGTGTGTATGTGTGTGTGTGTGTGTGTCTTCTTCAGTTTCTTTCATCATTGTTTTAGAGTTTTTGGTGTACAGATCTTTCACCTCGTTGGTTAAATTGACACCATTTGTAAATGTGATCGTTTTCCTAATTTCTCTTTCTGATAGTTAGTTGTTGGTTTATAGAAGCACAACTGATTTTTATATATTGGTTTTGCATCCTTCAACTCTAATGGATTTGTTTATCAGTACTAATAGTTTTTTGATGGAGTCTTTAGAGTTTTCTATATATAATAGGTCATCTGCAGATAGTGGCAGTTTTACATCTTGCTTTCCTGTTTGGATGCCTTTTATTTCCTTGTCTCGCCTAATTGCTCTGGCTAGGACTCCCAGTGCTATGTTGACTAAAAGGATAGAATGTGTATCCTCGTCTTTTTCCTGATCTTAGAGGGAAAAAATTCAGCTTTTCACTTTTGAATAGGATGTCAGCTGTGGGCTTGTCATATAAGGCCTTTATTATGTTGAGGTACAGTCCTCCTATACCTAATTTTTTGAAAGTTGTTTATTATCATGAAAGGATGTTGAATTTTGTCAAATGCTTTTTCTGGATGTATTAAGATGATCATATAAGTTTTATCCTTTATTTTGTTAATGTAATGTATCACATTTATTGATTTGCATATGTTGAACCATCCTTGCAGCCCAGAAATAAATCTCACTTGATCATGGTAGATGATCCTTTTAACGTATTGTTGAATTTGGTTTGCTAATATTCTGTTGAGGATTTTTGCATCTATGTTCATCGGGGATATTGGCCTATAATTTTCCTTTTTTGTCAGGTCCTTGTCTGGCCATGATATCAGGGTATTGTTGGCTTTGTAAAATGAGTTTGGAAGTATTCCCTCCTCTTCAACTTTTTTGGACGAGTTTGAGAAGTATTGGTATTAATTTTTATTTTAGTGTTTGGTAGGATTCACCAGTGAAGCCATTTTGTCTTGTTTGTTTTAGTTGTTGGGAGGTTTTTGATTACTGATTCAATCTCCTTTCTAGTAATTGGTCCGTTCAGATTTTCTATTTCTTTACCTTTCACTCTTGGTAGGTTGTATGTTTCTAGGAATGCATCCATTTTTCCTAGGTCATCTAATACATTGGTCTATAATTGTTCATAAAATTTTCTTATGATCCCCAGTATTTCTGTGTTTATCAGTTGTAATGTCTCCTCTTTGATTTCTGATTTTATTTGAATCTTCTCTCTTTTTTCTTAGCCTAGCTAAAAATTTGTCAATTTTGTTTATATTTTCAAAAAACAAGCTCTTAGTTTCATTGATCATTTCTAATGTCTTTTTAGTCTCTATTTCATCTATTTCCACTCTTATCTTTGTTATTTCCTTCCTTCTAGGATAATCTTTTTTTTATTATCTCAGAGTCAACTGATTGGGGGCCTTAATTATATCTTCAAATTTTTTCATCTTTATCACGTAACATAACCTATTAAAGGAGTGATTATTCCATCATATTCATAAGTCCTTCCCACATCCAAAGGGAGTGGAGCATATAGGGTGTGTATGTCAGAGGGTGGGAGACTTGGGAGCCATCTTGGAATTCTGCCTACCACATAGACTTTCTGCTTTTGTGGATTAATGGGCTGGTTTTCACCTCCATAAGGTGTTCTCCAAACACTTATTTAAGAGGCCTAAATAATTATTTTTCTTCTCCTCAATTCTTTTTCACGTATTTCCATCCATCATGCCAAATGGAATATGTGCCATGCTGAATTGATCCTACAGTAAATTTTGCTTTATTTTTTCAGTCAAGACTAACTATGTAACCCTGGGTATATATTACAAAAGTCATTTTCTAGTCATGCCAGGCATGGACTAATATATGTGTTTGAAATGATTTGCTGATTTAAAGCAAATTTAAAAGAAAACTCAAAAACTTCAAAAAACTCCTAACATGCTTAATGGATCAAACAGCTTTTAATTTCATCATTAGGTACATTTGTCATTTGTGCATGAAACATAAACATATAGATGAATTTTCCTAAGAATTGGGGGAAAAACTCAGTAAAACGTGCTTAAAGATTTATAAACTGAAGCTGTTTGGAAAGTTGCTTGAATCTTTGGCAGCATCTATTCTTGGCCAGATATAAGCCCAGGCACACAATATAGGCCAGGGCTAAGCTCTATTGTCCTGACATCAATGAGAATCTTGTGGAGACAGTTTCACCCAAAGGCAATGGAGCAAATGAAAATAATCAACTTCCTTGAGTCTTTCTCTGTGTCTTTCCTGTTGCTATTGAAGGAATCTATGATGTAGGGATAATTCAGTGTTCCAAGAGAACACAAGGCTTGGATGATGTGAGAGAACTTTACTGAACAAGGCAGGCAAATATGTTGGTGAGGCACTGCATAGTTTCTGTCAGCAGACTTTCTAATAGCTAGCCCTCAAAATGCTAAAGTGAAAGAAGAGAGAAAGAAAGAGATCATCATTTGTGGATTACTTCCAAGGAAGAGAGAAGAACTTTGGGGTTACAAATGTGTTCCATGTTTCATCCACTGGAAGTGGGGCTATTCTTTCCAAGCTGCCATCCCAGATGGTAATGACACCTGTGCACTTCTCCTTCAGTCAATGGATTGTATAGATATTTTTCTCTGGCTGTGCTTGCATGAATTTTATCAGGGAATCTGGCTTCATAGATTGTAAAGTAAATGATTAGCCTACCTGTAGTTTTTTGGGGGAATTTATAATTTTGGTGTTCTCTGAGTTTCCTACACCTGTGGTTATGTGTCTGACATTTGGGGGAAATTTTCAGTTGTTATGGCTTCAAATATTGCTTCTGTTCCTTTCTCTCTTTTTTCTCCTTCTGGGTATTCCCATTGCACATGTTTTGCACTTTTTGTAGTCATCCCATAGGTCTTAAATATTGTTTTGAGTTTTCAGTCTTTTGTTTCTCTTTCCTTCTCAGTCTTGGAGATTTCTACTGGGATATCATGAAGCTTACAGATTCGTTCCTCTGCCATGTCTAATATATTATTGAGCCCATCAGAGGCATTCTTCATTTCTGTTACAGTGTTTTTGATCTCTTGCATTTTCTTTTATTCTTTCTTAGGATTTCCATCTCTCTACTTACATTATCCATCTGTTTTTGCATGTTGTCTACTTCTTCTGTTAATGCCCTAAGCACATTAAACATAACTTTTTAAATTCTTGATCAGATAATTCCAGCATTCCTGACATATCAGACTCTGGTTCTGATGCTTGTTCTGTCTCTTCAAACCATAATCTTTGCTTTTTAGAATGCCTTGCAGTTTTTTGTTAAAAAGTGGACATTATGCACTGGGTAAAAGAATCTGTAGTAAATGGACCTTTTGTAATGTAGTGATCAGGTTTCGGGGAGAGGAAGCATTCTGTAGTCCTATGATTACCTCTTAGTCTTTTTGTAAGTCTGTGCCCCTGGACTGTGAATTTCATCAGCGCTTCTCAGACTTTTCCTCCTTTACACCGGACAGAATGGCTGGAGGAGGCTCCAGTTGGATATTTCCCTCACCCTAGGTAGGTTAGCTGCCCTAGTTGCTCAGACAGACATCGAAATGGCTTTTTCCCCTTTCCTCCTGACAGAAGCATGAGGCAATCTCTTTCCAGTACTCACTGTGAGGCTCCTGGAGGCAAAACTCACAAAAGTGTGCAGTTCCCCCAATGACTGGGTCTCCCTGGAGTTTTTAGCTCTCAGACTTGTCTACGCTGAGCCTCTAGCAATTCATCAATTACAGTTTCATGTTTTCCTGCCCACAAATGGTTGCTTCAAAAGCGTTTACTTGTGGTTTCTGCTCTGATAAGTTCTGATTCCCTGTATCTGCCTGACAGTCTCTCCAGCTTTGGGGTCAGCAGTTTGCCCTGTGACTTCACTTCCTGACATATCTCAGAAAAGTTATTGATTCTCTAGTTTTTTCAGCTTTTTATTTGTTCTTAGGATGAGGTGGTGACTTCTAAACCCCTAAGATGCTGGACCAGAGACTGGAAGTTCCCAACATATACTTTTTAACCTAAAATAGTAATTCTTGATCTAGTTTTGCCTTGATGTCCCGAGTTTCTTATAAATTTACATGAGACCTACAAGGAATTTAACAATAAGTCTGGTTCAAAATTTGTTTAACGTCCATAGACTTATTTATATGAACTTTTATTTTACATTTATCATACTCTGACCAAAATACTGCATGGAATGTTAATTTTTCTTTTCAAGAGTACAACTGCTAGATGCCCGTTTTTATTAATGAGCCTGCTGATGTATGTGAACATCAAAATCCTGCTTAGCTTTTAAACTACATTTTCAGAGAACTATTCATATTCTGCCGTCTTCCCTCTTGGAAGGAGACAACAGGAGTCAGTTTTCTGCCCTTAATACATTTTCTGCGATGTGTCATTTATGGTTAAAAATATTATGGAGCTATCATTTTCTTTTCTTATGGTAGCTATCTATCAATTGCTTTCAGCCTCTAATATTTATTCATGCAAAATTCATAGAGTAAAATGTTTTTTCAACTACAGATTTCTAATAGAGAGAAATTATAAATAAGGCCCAGGAATGAAATTTCATTTCCTTGCATAAATACTACAATGCAGTATGTAAATAGATAACTTCTAAAAATGATCAACTCTAGAAACTTAAAATTTAACTTGGAGGACATCTAGTCCAACCTCTTATACAATTTAAGAATCCTCTAAATAATACCTCTGGCAAACCATCGTATTATAGTTTCTTAGTAAGACTTTAAAAAGCCCTTTCATATACACAATAGATTTTACCTCATGACCTTCAGATGTGACTTTAACAGCTGTTTATGGTTGAACACCGTATAGGGAGTGATGGGTGGTGAGTGAAAGGAAGTAAAAGACACAAAGTCTACAACCCCTGTCTCCAGACTCCTCACCAGGTCTTCTTACCATGAATCCAGAGTGACACCATCCAGACCACCTAGAGAAAGCAGAATCCTGGCTCAGGGAACACCATGGGAGCATATTTTTGGCATTAGTTCATCATTCACTTGAAGAAAAAAATGCATTTCTCTTAAAAATAGATTATCTAAAATATATACCTAGATGACAGATTAAGTCTGATATTCTGCCTAGAAAATGGCTGCAATCAAGGCAGCACATTGCAAAGAAAACCATCCTCAGCATGGCATTTTTGTACCATTTGGAGTTTTCCAAATGTCTGCAAACAAAGCTCTTCAATAATTCTATTTTTCTGCCTAAGGGAGGGGATCCCCCAAAATTTGCATTCACTATCTCACCTATTGATTCAACTCAGTTATCTCATCATTCTTTATGTGATACATTTTTAAATCCTAGCCTGATGATTCTCACTTTGTTCATGTCTCCAACCACATCTCTTCACTTCCATTTAGATACACACAAAACTTTTACTAATCCAAGAAAATTTTATGGAGGATATTTTTGTGTAAGGTAATGGAAGTACAATGTAATAAACCTAAACTTGATATCTGCATATGTAAAATACTTTAGAAGAATGTCTGCTATCCAAAATAACATAATTCTCTCCAATAGAAGTATGCTACATTAGTCACAGTTTTGTTGCCCTCATTAATGTATTCTACAAATATTTATTATGTACCCAATATACTTCAGGCACCATTTTAGGTTCTATTGCTACAGTTCTGAACAAAAGAGTTAAAACGCAAACTAACATTTTTATTTTGGAGAGACAGACAATGAACAAGTTAAATTAAAAATAGACATAGAGTATGTAAGATGGTAAGATGGTGCTAAGTAGGGAAATGAATCAGGGAAATGGGATAGAGGGCATGTGGAGGTACAATTTTAAACAGAGATCCAGGGAAGGTGTCACTGGAACGTGACGTTTAAGACCTAAAAGATGTAAGAAAGCGAGGTTTATGGATACCTGGGAGAAGAGTGTTCCAGACAAAAGGAAAAGCAAGTGCAAAGGCTCTGAGGCAGGAATACACCTGGAATATTTAAGGAAAATCCAGGAAGCCAGTGTGTCTGCAGGAGAGTGAGATATACTATACTGAGAGAGATTAGAGAGGTCAGGGATACACATATCCTAGGGCCTTTGAGGTCATAATAAAAAGCCATAGAGAGTTCTCAGTGGAGGGGTAACATGGTTTTACTTATATTTTAGTGAGCTCACTGGATGCATTGTGGGAAATAAGGGAGCAAGGGAAGAAGAAGAAAGATCAATTGGAAGGTTATCATATAATGATCTAGCTGAAAGAGAATGGCAGCATGGGTCCTGTCAATAGCACTGGATGTGTCTGCAAGAGATAGATCCTACAGGATTTGCTGTTGAAGTGAAGGTGAAATAGGAGAGCATAAAGTTTGACTCCAAGCTTTTTTGGCTTCATCAACTGGAAGGATGAAGTGGCCATTAATTGAGATGGAGAAGACTATAGGAGGGGCAAGTTTAGACATTAAATGTGAGTTGCGTGTTAGAAGTCCAAGGAAGATTTAGACAAGGAAATGGGTTCTGTAAGTCTGACATTCCAAGGAGGTTCAGCCAAAATGTGTACATTTAGGCATTGCTGGCTTATCGGAGGGATTTGAGTCAGTGAGATCAGATGACATCTTAAAAGGAAAACATACAGCGAGGTAAAAGAAGAGATTCAAAGATTCAGTGTGGTCTGCTCCACTATTTAGTGGTTGGAGAAATGAGAAGATAGCAAAAGGAACTGAGAAGGAGTAAAACTCCTCAGAGCTAAAAAATGTTCTTAAGAAGGGAATCATCAGTTAGGTCCAAAGCTGCTGATAGGTGAACCATGTTAAGACTGAGAGATGGCATTAGATGTAACCATGTAGATGTCACTGGTGACCTTGATAAGAGTAGTTTTAGTGGAGTGATGGAAACAAAAGCTAGTTGGAATGGTTCGACAGAGAATAAGAGGAGAAAAATCAGAGACTATGAGTAGAAAAACTTGAAAAATTTTGATGTAAAAGAGAACAAAAAGAGAAAAGAGGGCTAGCAAGTTTTCTTTTTTTTAAATGGGCAAAATAAGATGTGGGCATTTGAGAGTTCATAAAAAAAGAAGGCTATTTGTTTAAGGATCTGTGTGCCAAAAAGAAACAGAAGGTAATATAGTGTTTGAAAGCTTATTTTTAGGCCAGGAAAGCATTAATGTTTAGGGTAATGGTTGGTGTAATTGGAAGAGTAGTGGTTTATGAGCTTCTTTCAAACCCAAGCTTCTTCTTCCCATGTTTACAAAATTCTAGAAGCAAAACCCAAATCCTTGAATGAAACTTAAGAGACAAGAAGGTTGAGACTAGATGCAGTGTTTAAAGTGCAGGAGAACATTCAAAGGTATTGAAATTCCCTCTTTTTTTTTTTTTTTGCTAAGGAAGATTTGCTCAGAGCCAACATCTGTGCCAATCTTCCGCTATTTTGTATGTGGGTCACCACTACAGCATGGCTGCCAAAGAGTGGTGTGGGTCTGCCCCCAGGATCCAAACCCAGGCCACCAAAGCAGAGCATGATGAATTTAACCACTAGTCCATAGTGAAATACCCACACTTTTATTTGTATTCTGTGTAAGCCACTCTAGGAAAAATGTAAAGCGAATCTCAGTTAAACAAATGTTTTCATTTCCAGAAACTTACAAGCTTAAAAGGGTAATCTATTTTTGGCATATTTTTTAACGAAATAAAATTCTCTTTGGGGAAAGAATCTGAATACTCTCATGGTATTGTTATGGAAACAGTATTAAATGATACTTTCGATAACAAGTAATGGAGAGAAAACTAATAACAAACTAACACCATTTATATTGTGACTAAGTCTTAGTGCCAAAAAATGTTAACTAGCAGAGTTCTTCTCCTGGAAGTTAAAAAACACTGACAGTGTGAGGGAATATAGAACAACTTAATGTTACCGACTAAAGAAGAAATCTTTTAAAAATATCGATTTCTCACTCTATTGGAAATATTAAAATAATTAGAAATAACAACATTTTTACGTTCAAATTCTTCAGTCCTCTTTTTTCTCATACACATACACAGTCACATGCATACACACACATTGCTAATAAAACAAAGTCTCTAAAAAGCAATAATTTAGCTATGAATGTAAACTAGACAAGAAAAGGAAGAAAGCACATTTATCCCCACACTAAAGAAAATATTTTTTATTGTGAAGAAAAGATTAAGACCAAGAAAAAGAAATTACCAAGTGTTCGATGATCTGGAGGCTGTGCTCAAATAGCACTCATTTTGCTGAGGAGAAAAAGTCACTCATAACTCAACACGAGCAATTACAATCCATCGCTTGTTTTTATCTCCTTTGAAATAAAATACACTCTATATGTTCTCAACATGTGGAGAATGATACTAACATCAATAGAGAGTAATGTGAAAAGGGAATCGGCGTAATTATGCGCGGAGGAAAATGGCAGCATTCTAATCATGATATAGCTTGCACACCAGATATTCCACCCTACCCTTTTCAGAATATAAAAGCTATTGAAGTGGAGTAAAAATGTGAAATTAAACAGTGGAAAAGTTCAACTCCTTTAGTGCTGGCATGTTGGAGAAAAGGTCTGGTTTACACAAGACAAAGAGTTTATATCACTGAAATTTCTGTCACCTTTACTTATTTCACAAGTTGTAGAAAATTCTTGGGCCCAAGTGATAATTTGGGAAAGCTACGCATACGACTTTGACACTTCAGATTTTCACCTGTATGATTAAAAGAATTCACCCCAATCATTACGGCAAAAAGAGTACCATCTCTGGATAAGGTTGGAAGAAAAACACAATTTCTCCAGGAGTTAAGGTTTTAGTGTCGTTGGGTAACAAGACATGGGTGGGAGTAGGATTTAGGTCAACATTTTAGATTAACAAAATAATACCAATATCTCTCTCAATAAAATACATTTTAAGATTATGGTAATAAACTGAAAATTAAAAGGCGACTTAAAATAGTGTATGTTTCTGTTAATAAAAGTAGTAGATATTCATTGTAGAATGCATGAACACTAGGGACACAAGCCAAAATACAAATCATCTGTAATCACGACCCTCATGAGTAACATTTAATGTTTGATATATTTACTTGAAGACGTTTTCTGGGTATGTGATAGCAACTAAATTAAGATCATATTGTAATAGAGTTTTGCATCCCATTATTTTAATTACGTTATGTCATAAGCGTTGGCCCTTATCATTTAATATTACTTGGGAGAAGTCATATACATAAACAACAATACACTTAACAATTCCTTTGTTGTTGTATATTATTACGTTTTCTTTTTTGGTACCCTAAATGGAGCTAAGATTAATACACATATGCTTATTTTGCTCTGAGTAAAGTGACTTTATAATTTTATTCATTCAGTTAATGAAATTTTAAATATAGTGCATCAGTGACGGAATGAATGGTTAAATATTTAACTTATTTATTATGCTTAACCTAACTCCAAATATTTTATGAGTATTAGAGCCTTCAAATGAAAAATTAAGTAAATTAAAACAGGAAAAATGAGAATTTGGAAAGGAAATGAAGTCAGAGGAAGATTGATACCCAAAACACATGGCACAAGATCCCATACGGTTAATAGAAGTGTCACAATGTTGCCTGGAGTTTCTAAATAACCAAACCGGAAAGGGAAACACTGTGAGTCCCAACACCTGTGGGTTTCAATTGCTATGCTTTAAAATAATGCTATTCTCAGGGGTAGCCTTGCTTTTTCTAGATGCTATGACTTGAGCAAAATTTCTCCCTTGGATTTTCATGAAGACAAATCAGGTTGATAGAGAGAAATTCATCTCCAGTGACATCTTCCTAACTGATTTTGACACAGCTGTTTCTTGTACCATCTCTCCATGTACATCAAGGGCATAACGGGGAGATCAAATAACCTTAAAATACACATTAATGGGTCTCTACTTGTGAGTTAAATTTCTGTTTGAAAGATTCTATAAAACAGTGACCACTTGGCTAAATAAAAACTAATGTGTGTACATCTCTCAGTTTTTCATTTAGTCACATTTGGATTTTAAAAGCCACAAAGTTAAAATATTTGGAGCCCCTTTATGATGATTGGGGAAAATATTTTGACAGTTGGCATAGAAGCTGTTGTTATAATAGGGATCTGCAGTGTATTGTCTTGTTTCCAAGCAAGTGATTTTGGTTTTAAATTACATATTTTACCTAATTCTGAACAGAATTTGAGTTAGCTTACAGTCAAAAGCAAAAATGAATGGAGCCACTGACAAATAAAATAACAAGAGCCATGAAATCATGTCATACAAGTTGGGAATAGATGCTTATACCAAAAAATCAGGCTGAGGAGAGCTATTGCATTACACTCCTTGGCAATGAAGGCAACATAAATCTAATTAACTAATAATGGGAAATATTTCAGTTCATCAGGAAAAATAGACATTTTGTTACCATAGAATCCAATCTTAACTCAATTAAAAATCGGCACCAGGGGGCCAACCCCATGGCCTAGTGGATAAAGCTCTGCATGCTCTGCTATGGTGGCCTGGGTTCATGGGTTCGGATCCTGGGTGGAGACCTACATCACTTGTCAGCCATGTTGTGGCAGCAACCCACATACAAAATAGAGGAAGATTAACAGATGTTAGCTTAGGGCTAATCTTCCACAAGCCAAAAAAAAAAGGAAGAATCAGCACCAGACTTCCAGGTAAAAATGATAGACTTCCTTCAATATTAACCAGAAGAAAAAATTTCACCAATCCACAAGCAAATAAGGAAAGGGCACAATACAATGTGGACCTTAACTACAAGCCCACTTTATATAAATGGTACTGGGAGTTGATGAAATACTGACAATTCTCACAAATACCATCAATTTGATTTTTTTTTTTTTAATTTTGAATGTAGGAACATGGTGAAGTGGGGGTGGAGTGAAGAAGTAGAGATGGCTCTTTTTCAACAACACATACACTCGAAGCATCCTCCACAAACTGAAAGAATCATCCAAAATTCTGGCGTATATATACCTCCCCGCAAACTCCTACCGCAACCTCCATGGAAGTAGGACTCCTGGTCTTTACCGGATACAGAAAACACTTGCACAAGAGTATCAAAAATCTCAACAGAGCCCTATCTCTCCAACAAAGACTGCACTAAGCTCAAGCTGATGTCTCCTAAACAGGTAACAGAAAGGTAAACAGAGCATAATACCTGAGCCCCACGAGGCAGCTCAGCTAGAAACACACAGGTGTCAGAGTCAGGGGTGGAGAGGGAGTCAAGGAGAAGTCATCCACAATATATTAGCAGAAATAAACTCTCTAGATCCTGTAAGATTCAAAGAAATGATCTCATAGGCATGCAGAAATAAACAAGTCTTCCAAGGAAGAAATATAATATATAAAAGAAAGGCAAGTTTGAAAAAAAAAAATTTAGGAGAGGAGCCGAGGAAATGGTCCACTAGTGTTTGCAGTAGGGGAGAAATTAATGAGAACAAGGATTTAATACATAAAAACTCAAGACACAAGGTGATCAAACAACAGAGTGAGATAAAGAAAGAGATTACAGAACCAAAGAAATGAATTGAGGATCAAAATAATACTATTACAGAAGTAAAAAACCTACAAATAAGGTATAGAAGAGATATGTTTTAAAGTTGAGATAATAACAGAGAAGAACGACTTGAGATAATTACAGCGAATGCAGACAAAAAGACTATTCAAAGTAATGTGAGAGGAAAATAATAGATATTGAGCACAGACAACATTAATCAACATAAAGATAACTGGGGCTCTTAGAATCCAACAATTGAGCAGAAAAGGAATTTGAATATACAATATTAACAAAATTCCCTAAGATAAAGGAATATCTAAATTGACAGATGACCAGAGAAATTAACACCTCAGAGAAAGATTATAGAGTTGGTATAAATTTTGATGACCTGAGATTCAAAATTAAAGAGAGAAGAAAGATAAATTGTAAATTGCAGTACAATGAAGGCACTTTAATAGGCAGATACAGAAGGACTGCCCTCAAATCATCCTATGTATAAGATCTGGACTGAGATTCCCTGAACCTGGAATGATGGTGAGACCGTCCCAAAGGCTGTGGCACATTTAGACAATGGTGATCCAAAAGACAGCTTTCAAAGACACAATCAGAATGGGAAGGTAAGGTACATACTGTGGATTGGGCCTTTCAAATTCCTTCTAGTTGGAAAAGTTGGACAGTGAAGACAAGCCTTCAGATGAGTTCTGCTTCTATCATGCCTGAGTAACTGGTGCTAGATTTCTTTTCTTGTAATAAACAAATAGAAAACTGGAAAGAATATATAAAACAACCATTTCCATTGGAAAAAGAGGTAGTGTAAGACTGTGATATCTGAAAGAAGTGTGACAAACGAGATGAGTCCCACTGTCTTCCCAGTTTTCTGCCTGGAGGCAATTTCCAGACTACAGTGCAGGAAGGGTTGCCAAAATGCTCACAATCACTTCTTTTCTTTCAGCTCTGAAAAGTGATCTCTTACAAACCTGTTTGCTCTGAGCTTCAATTTCCTGACAAATACCCATGCTTAGAATTGTTGCAAAAATTAAACTACATATAGATATAGATAGGTATATACAAATACACCCCCAAGTCATGATTAACGCCAGATAAATTTTAGCTATTATTACTATTATATATTGTAATATATGTACTAGACATATTACAATGTTTTCATTTATAGGGAAATTACCAGATCTAATTGGAGAAAATTTAGAATTTTATGAAACACAAGAACTATAAAACTGGGTGAAACACGTCAAAACTCATATAATGGCAAATCATACTAAATGGAATTTTTTAACAATTAGACTTTTGTGAGACAGAAGAAAATAGAAATAGTAAAAAAATGTTTGCAGATGTGTTGTACAATTTATGAGCTGAATAGCGAGGGTGCTTGCTTGGCAATGGAGCCCGACAAGAAAAATTCATACTACATCTTGAAAATAACCATATGATCTTGAACAAAACCCAGCCGCTGTGTCACGACTTGTTACTGAGAACAGCAGAGTGAGGCATTTGGGGAAGATCTGTGTCTGCAGTCTCTGTAGAGGCACCATTCCTCTTAATTAGCCCAAGGAAGTGAAGGAAGGTCTCACACCCGACTCTCAGGCGTTTGAGAATGCTTCATGGACTGAAGAACCTAATTACAGGAAAACTTTTATCTTCTGGGTGAGATCATTATCTTTCACAAATGGGTTGCTCGAGAGCAATAATTCAACATTTAATTGTGTTTTCTTTATTTCTCCTAAGAGATAAATCTAGCAAAATCTGAATAGTATTGTTGTTAAAGTTTCAGTAGACCTTACTACAAGAATAATATTCCCAAATAGCATCTTTCCTATTATTAGTCAACAATATGAGCTTTGAGTATTTGAATGCAGTGTTTACGGAATATGTGCCATAGGGTATTACAATTTTAACTCTGCACTCCCCCGTGAGGTTTTAACAGCTCTGAAGTAGTTCTGCTCTGTGGAAGGAGTAGAGCATACATATGTTTACATACTCTGCTGTAGTGAATATGATCCTAGGACGATCACAGTGGTAGAATGCAAAATGGCTCTCATTTTTCACCCCTTTCTGTATCCATGCCCTTTGCCATACAGTCTTGTAGAGCCCTCTCACTCTGCCCCGGGGGTCAGCCATATGACTTGCTCAGACAAACACAGACTTGAAAATCACTCGCATTATTGGGCTTGCTTTCTTACTGTCCATCATCCATGAGAAGGACACGCTAAGGAGAGTTTGCTGAAAGGGGAGACGCATGGAAAAGAGATGAGATATCCCAGTCAAGGCCATTCAAGATCAACCCCAATCCAGCCCATCCTAGACATATTGGAGAGCCTAGTCAAGCCCAGAAGAGCCTCCCAGCTAACCTAGAGATTTGTGACCTCAATAGATGCTTTTTGTCTTAAGCCACTGGGTTTCAGAGAGTTTTGAATCCAACATTTATAGTGGCTAACTTCCATCAAACTCAGTTCCTGTAAACTGAATTCAATGAGAAGTACAAATCAGTTTCTTGGGGTCTTTTCCACCTTCAGAAACGAAATTCCTGCATGCGAGCCTGGCTTGCTTAGGTGCTGGTTATGACTCAGGTACTCTGCAATAAATGATTTGGTACAACAAATACAGACTTCTTTTTTGCTTCTGTGTATCTCCAGCTTGATTTAAAAATGTCTCTATTGGGGGCCAGCTCTGTGGCTGAGTGGTTAAGTTTGCACGCTCCTCTGCAGCGACCCAGGGTTCAGATCCTGGGTGCGGACATGGCACCGCTTGTCAGGCCACGTTGAGGCGGTGTCCCACATCCCACAACTAGAAGGACATGCAACTAAGATATACAACTGTGTACAGGGGGGGTTCGGGGAGATAAAACAGAAAAAAAAAAGATTGGCAACAGTTGTTAGCCCAGGTGCCAACCCTTAAAAAAAAAAAAAAAGAAGATTGGCAACAGTTGTTAGCCCAGGTGCCAATCTTTGATGAAAAATAAAAATGTCTCTATTGACATAAGGAAATCTTTTCAAGTGGGCTTAAAAAATAAGCTGCGTTATATTTGGAGAGAGCAGGGTAAATTAAGCTGAGCGATCTCAATAAATAACCATCAAAAAACTGTAAAGAGTAAATTGGATATCAAAACCATTGTGTGGGTTTGCACACTGACTGAAAGACTTGTGTATCTATGAAAGAAGAATTTCTCATTTATGCTATGACGTTAACTCTCCATTTCCAAAAATCTTGGGTAGTTAATGAATATGCCTAAACAACCTGTAGAAATTTTTTGAATTTTAAAAATAATATCTCGAAATTGAAAGCTGTAGTTGAAGCATGTTGAGTGTGTACCGGCCCACCATTTATATAATTTTAATACTTGATATTACAGTGCTGAGTTTATTTTTAATATCTTTGGGTATTTATCTTTCAAAGATAAGTATGGATGATATGTTCAGTGTTAAAGTTAGAACACATGTCTTTGGGGCCAGCCCGTTGGCGCAGCGGTTACGTTCGCACGTTCCGCTTCAGTGACCCGGGGTTCTCTGGCTTGGATCCTGGGTGCAGACACAGCAACACTTGGCAAGCTATGCTGTGGTAGGTGTCCCACATATAAAGTAGAGGAAGATGGGCACGGATGTTAGCTCAGGGCCAGGCTTCCTCATCAAAAAGAGGAGGACTGGCAGTAGTTAGCTCAGGGCTAATCTTCCTCCAAAAAAAAAAAAAAGAACACATGTCTTTAGCAAGTACAAAATACAAAAGTATTTTTTAGAATTTGCATTCATGTCTTATATAAAAGTTAATCTTACTTTAATAGGTAGTTGTTTCTCAAATTATTAGAAGTGTTATTAATTTTAATTCTCTTATAATTACTTCCTTTCATTTCTAATATGGAAGTACCAAAATTTTATCATCTTGATTTAGAAATAATATGACAATACAGCCAAAGCACATCTAATGTCACTGAAAATTCATACAAGACAAAAAATGCTTTCCTTGGGAGGTCTATTCACAAGTTAATTAATAAAAGCATTTACTGAAACTCATAATCTACGTTACAGGTCTTGAAGTTTATTTGTTCCTTTATAATATACTTATCTTTGCCTTTTTCCCCTTTTATTGGTTAAAAAAATACTCCTAATATATGCTTCAACACTACAAACACACAAATTCTCTGATTACCCTCCATTAGTTTTCATAATCCTGCATTTTCCAGTAAATCTCCTTAAATGTAATAGAACTACATGCCAAATAAAAGTATATAACTAATATTTTAGAAAATATACCACTTTCTTGAGTAAATATATTGAAATAATTTGAAGTCACAGAAAAATATATATAAGAACATTGATCTAAGAGTCAAATTTTAATTTTAGTGTCATTATTTGCCAAATGATAATAAAATGTAAATGTACCCTTCCTCCTAGAAAAAGTATATGTTAAGAAAAGCAATGCTGGGGCTAGCCTGGTGGTATCGCGGTTAAGTTTGTGTGCTCCACTCAGGCGGCCCAGGTTCATGGGTTTGGATCCTGGGCATGGACCTACACTGCTCATCAAGCCATGCTGAGGCAGTGTCCCACATACACAATAGAGGAATATTGGCACAGATGTTAGCTCAGGGCCACTCTTCCTCAACCAAAAAATGAAGATTGGCAACAGATGTTAGCTTAGGGCCAATCTTCCTCACCAAAAAACAAAAAAAGAAATAAAAGCAATGCTTATTAAACTTAGTTCTCCTGTAGAAATTAATTATATCTAGCTACCAGATAATACAATTAAAATCATTAGAATAAGTTTGTTGGGTATATTATATTGAAAATTCCTCAGAAATCTTGCCTTTTTTTATTGAGATGAAGGTAGCCATTTTTTTTTTTCATTCTTTAGACAAAAACTTTTCTCATCTAACTGTAAATTTGTTGTTAGTGTCACTGAGTCCGTTCTGATTCCTAGAGTCCCTGTGTACAGCAGAGCAGAACTCTGCCTGGTCTTTTTGCACCATCCTCTCACCTTGCAAACCACATGACTAAATGTAAATTACAAAGGCTAAATCCCTGAATAGAGACCTACAATATTCCAGAATTCAGGTTTCTTACAGACAGATAACGTTAACCACACCTACCCAGAACAACATTCCATATTGGGTAACTTACCTTTATAGTTCAAAGTGTAACTTAGAGCAGATATATAGTGGAACATGTGCCAGAGAGTCTCTAATACCCAAGAGAATGTACGCATTGATACGCCTGGTCACTCGTGCCAGGATGTGACATACTCAGGAACTATCTCTACCGTCTCATATTGGTTGATGTAGAACGTACAAAACTGGAACTAATTATAGGTAAGTCTTCAATATTTTTGAACCAATTTTCTACATTCTATTGGGGCTGCCATAAAAGGTTATCAGAGATTATTAATGAGAAAATTAAAGTCGAACAGGAGGATGAAGGTCCACAAACCCTCTGCTAATATATAGGAGGGAGTCTCAGTTTTGGGAACTGATAGGGCAGAATCCTTTAAGAGAAAATTTCGATACATATCCAAATACATACAGGAATTAAGTGTATTATAAATTTGATGCTTCAATCAGTGTTGGGTGGAGCAGGTAGGTCGGGGGAGACATGGATTATTCAGTAAGGGGTATGGGCTTACTAGTTCCAGGGGTACCTCATTTGGAAAAATTAATGTTGGAGCCAAATCTCCCATTGTGTGCCGGTCTCAGCCTATCAATAACCAACGTGTGGCTGAACAGGCGCTTGTGGTTCTTATCATGATTGCAAGACACCCTGAGCAAGAACCATCAGGAAACTTTGAAAGAGACAAGGTTTATTACTTACAGGACCTGGAAATTACACAATATACAGCAAGGTCGGTACAGCAAGGTGGTGGAGAAAGGGAGAGAGAGAAAGGAGAGAGAGAGAGAGAGCAGGCCTGTGATTTTGCTTTTATTGGGGTCCAAGGTGGTGGCCTAGGGTTTCACAGGTTCACTTTTTATTGGTTAATTTAAAATGTAAGAGTGTGAATTTAAAGCACGGGAAAAAGAAAAGAAAAAAGTGGCCCAAATGGCCAGTTATTGAAATCAACCAAGATCTCCAGAACAAAGGAGCCTTGCAGGGGTGGCATGGTCTGGCTCTTTATCTGGTCATGTGGTTGGCAGTGTGTTTACTTGAGATAGCTGTCTTTGAAGCAGATGCCTCAACAATCAAAGCTTAAGTCAATTACTTGCATTACAAAACAAGAAAAAACAACTGCCAGGTCTTACACTACATTTCCCATACTCTGATAAGAAATATCCCAATTAGATATTTAAATTTAGCAAATGAAACCTAAAAAACTAGAAGAAATCATGCCTGAATTTTCTATAATCTCCTAGTTTTCAAAACTTTTCTGTGATAAAAAGCCCAGGAAACATTTTTAAATGATTGATATATTTGAACATATAATAGATATTTTCTAATCTGTATTGGCAAAATCAACAAGTACAAAGTAAAAGAGAAAAATGACAAACAGTAATAATGTTTACAGAAATATGATCAGTGTTCTCCCAATATAAAAATTTCCCACAAATCAATAAGAAAATGGCCATTAAAATATGAGCAATGAATAAACAAAGGATTCACATAGATGAAAATAAGAGGGGGTCTCAAATTTATTAAAGATGCTCAACCTCATTAATAACTAGAAAAATGCTAATAAAAACTATATGCATCAAATCAGAAAAGATGAAAAAATTTGGTGAAGCATTGTGTTGGAGAGCCTATAGTTATCGTGAATTCCCATACATTGTTAGTCAATGTGTAAACTGACAAGAGGCATATATAACATAATTTGGCAATATTTTCAAAATTACAAACTCACGTATCTATTGGCACACCAATGCATTTGGTATTTATTATAGAAATGTGCATGCAGAGACGTGAAATAACTTATGTATAAGGCAATTCATTACATACCACCTGTAATAGCAAAAGGTTGGTAACAAGCTAAGCGTACAGCAATAGGAGATTCATTAAATAATAATAGATCTATACAGTGGAACCCTGTACGGCTATAAAAAGAAAAATGAGAAAACTTTTTTGTATTTATGTGGGAGAACACTCAGACATGCATTTCTAAGTAAAAAATATAAGTTGAGAGTAACATCAGTGAAAATGACAGAGTAGGGACCTCTGGGGCCCCATCTCTCCCCAGAAACACTGAAAAATCTGGCAAAACCAAAAAGGTCAGAATCAACCTCATTGGAACTGTAGAATATCATAAGTCAGAGGTTTGCAGCAACCACATGAATGCTTCATCAGGAGAACAGTGACTGAAACACAATAGGGGACTTTTATGGTGTTTTGACGTACCCTTGGCCCATCCTCCATCCCAATTGCAGCTTAGCTACCCACATTCCTGTTACTGGTTCTGGTTCTGGAGGGAACAGAGAGGACCTTGTTTTCCCAGAATTGTGTTTGTCTGTTTTGACCCCTCCGGGAGCTCCCTGAAGGACCAGTGCAGAGGGCTTGCTTTTATTTTACCTAACTCAGAACTCTCTAGGGTAGAGAGGCCACTACGCAAAGGAATTCTTCAAAAACGCTGAAAGGAAAATCAACCAGCTACTGCCACCTGAGGCAAAGGATACCAGTTGGGACAAACAACAAACATGCTAAAAAGTCTGGTTAGAAAAGCTATGAAGTGAGATTCTTTGGGGAATAAGGGCTTTGAAAGGCTCCCATATATATTGGGGAATCTAGAAAGCCACATGCACGCAACACAGAGACACCAAAAACTGATTGGAGCTTCTGTGTGGTGGGCAACAGTTTAGAGTCATTAGGCTGTTTCATTAAAGATTAGTAAAATGTCAGTGTAAGAGGATTTTTTTTTTCCTGCTTAGACTTTCTTCAAATAAGAACCTTCCAGTCCTACCTAAATCTTTAATATCTGTGTTCTCCATTAGAGTACAAACTCTGGCCGTAGCTCAGCTATAGAGCCAGTGTCTAGCATAGTAATTAAGTCATAGTTTACACACACATTTATACAAAACAGACAAAATCAGAAGTATCAAAGAATGAATAAAAAAGAATGTGTGTCTTTTTCCCAGGTAAACTGTTTCATGTAAAAGTCATGGTGAAGAGTCAAAGGGAGAGGAATTCATTTGTTACACGGCACCTAGCTCTTCAATAAAAACCCAAGGGACATTCAGCTGCCTGTGAAAGCAAGCACGGGATGAGAGCCACAGATACGGACAAATTAAACTGGACCACATAAAACCACACAAACCTGACAGCGGAAGTGGAGGCACTTGTGATAAGTAAAGGAGAAAAAATCATAGAGTTAATTTTGTTGTTATCAAAATAAAACTAAAGATGAACATCTAAACATTAAATAGAAGTTAGCCCAAAAAAAAGGGCATATAGAAATTTGTGTTTTCTCCAAATACTAATATATTGAAGAAAAATTTAAAGCTGAAATTATAGCTCTTTGAATGCACTCACAACTAAGACATTCAAAGAAGAGGAAGAATTAAGAAGAGCTTTGAGGAAATGTAGGTTAAGAATTACACGTTTTTTGTGTAGTCTATTAGTTCAGAGTCGCAGAAAACCAGGTTGTGGGGGTAAAAGAGAGTTTAAAATCGGGAGATGAGGGGGCTTGCCCTGATGGCCAAGTGGTTAATTTCTGGGGTTCCGCATCAGCGGCCCCAGGTTCACCGGTTCAGATCCTGAGTGCAGACCTGTGCATCACTCATCAGGCCATGCTGTGGTGGCATCCCACGCAGGAGAACTAGAAGGACTTACAACTAGGATACACAACTGTGTACTGGGGCTTTGGGGAGAAAAGAATAGGAATATGGGCAACAGATGTTAGCTCAGGGCCAAGCTTCCTCACCAAAAAAAAAATAGCATTAAAAACAAAAAGTTAATAGATGAGAGCTTATCAGATGGGGGACTGGACTGGAATGTGTCTCTTCCTAGGCCCCAGCCCTGGATCTGAGAAAGAGATTCAAGCATCCATCCCAAAAAGACAGAACACCGAGCTAAGTGACTGTGGAAAAATCTGCACAGTGAGTTGAAAAAAAGAAAAGAGTCAAATAACAGGGGCCTAAGAAAAATCCTGAAGAAACTAGGAAAGTAAACATCATCCTGTAGATTCAGAGGAAATAAAAAGTTGACGCTCAAGAAATGTGAAAAAATCCATGGAGTCTTTAATGGATGAAAGAGAGAGAGCCATTCACAGACATAAAAAGATTTCAAAAAATATACTGCTGACACGTTCCTCTTGGAGAAAAACAACATTAAAACTGTATCCCAAATACCTGAGAAGGGAAGATATCAAAACTGCGGCAAGCTTTGCATCTGGTATAGGAAAAGGTATAAAAAATTGATGGAAATAATCACAAAATTGAATTCAGAGATTTAATATTATAGAGGCCAAACACCAAATCACATAAATACTCACTGTAAATAATATACACATATAAGTATTTATATAAATGTAAACAAAATTTGCAAATTAAAAACGGAAAATAGTAAAATTGGTAGAGAATGGAATAAAAAGTCTTTCGATGTATCTTAATTAATGATATTCTGTTTGCATTATTTCAAATCAGTAGAAACATGAACCATTTTTTTTAAATAGTGCTGGGAGCATTGATTAAAAATTTTGAAAAAAGAAAATCAGTCAGATTCTTACTTCACAACTTACACAGGAATATATTCCAGGAGAAAATACTGAAATGCTAAGAAAACATAACAGTACTAATAATAATGTGGTTGAATATTTTACTTTATTGGAGAATAGGAAAAAACATTTCTAAAGACAAGTTGTAAAAGTGTTTGTTAGTTATTCAAAGACAAATGTTTAATTTCATTAATATGAAATATATTTTCTAAATCAATGAAAACAGACAAATCTATAGAAAATGACAGAGGAAGACTGAAGAGGAAATTCAAATGCACAAATTCTCCATCTCTTTCTTTCACACACACACAGTCCCAAACGTGAGATTTCAGAGGCAATCGAAGAAGGAAATGCCAAAAATGAATAGCAATACAATATAGTTTTCACTTAAAACAAAGCCAAAATGTGCAAGTGGTGTTGGTAAGAATCTGAGGAAATGTGATTTTATACTGCTGGAGGGAAAATGTGTGGACATTTTCCAGAAACAACTGAACAATCTCCTTAAAAAGCTTTAGAATTGTGTATACCCTTCGACAAGCAATTTTACTTTTAAGATTTTATCCTGAGAAAATCGTGGTGAATATAAGCAAAGATTCATTATCAAGATTATTTATGATAGTCTACACAACAAAGAATATAGA
The DNA here is from genome assembly GCF_037783145.1 of Equus przewalskii. Lineage (NCBI taxonomy): Eukaryota > Metazoa > Chordata > Mammalia > Perissodactyla > Equidae > Equus > Equus przewalskii. The sequence continues at coordinate 80,279,129 of NC_091834.1, forward strand.
GTGACACAACTAACCAATAATAGGAATTTTTTAAATTCTTAAAAAATTTAAATTTTTAGAATTCTTAAAATTAAAAAAATATGGCTTTTTAAAAATTAAAGCCATATGAAAGAACACTGCATAGTTATGAAATTATATTGTAGAAAACTAATAGATAATATGGAATAATGATTATGACCTATTTTTAATTTAAAAAACTCTAAAATTAGCATGTGCAGTATAACCTCCTTATATTTTAAATAGCGAATGGATAAAAAAATACAAGAAATATATGCACACATACTAAATAATAACAATGTTTTTTCTGGATTGTGAGTAACAATTTTTTTAACTTTTTTCAATCTTTACATTTTATGTATTTCTAAAATAAAAATATACCTCTTGTGAAAAGAATTATAAATATGGATATATCTGTATTTTTGTGCAAATTTATAACTAATTAATCTCTTCTAGGCATTTATCCAGAAGAAATTACCAGAGATACTGAGAATTATTTGGCTATAATTATTCTTGTCATGAGATTATTCATAATAGCCAAAATTTGGATGTATACTTAACCTAAGAATTTGTTATATAAATTATGCTGAATCTATTTTATGGAATACCATGCAGCCATTAAAGTTTATATTCTCCTATATCATTCCATGATTTTACAAAATGTTGGAAGACGGTAATAAGAATAAGATAACAAATTATTATATATCATATGATCCCAATCTTATATAAACAAGAGGGGTGTGTATGGCAGGGGGTTTGAGGGGGCGCTGTTTAAAGAGAGAGAAGGGACCTGTAGCTCTTAGCTAGGGGTGAGCCAGGAGAAACAGTTAGACAACTGTGTCTCACCTTTGAATGATAGAATTGCGTGTGCTTTCTAAATTTTCCAAATGAAAAGAAGTGTCTAAATTTTTTGCAAGGAATGTGTGTGTGTGTGTGTTCGTGTGTGTGTGTGTGTGTTCAGAGCAAAACTTTGAAGCTAAGGAGAGATGCAGAAATAATAATAGAACACACACCTGCTTTAAATGAGTCCAGCATTCCAGTCCTAATGATTTACATCATAGAATGATGAAATACTCACCAGATTCATTCAGTAAATCACCTAAGTAGAATAATTATCAATGATGAGAGTGGTAAAATGATGCTGGAGACTAAATGGTATTGATTATTGTTCATTTCCAGGCTGAATAGAGGTGTCCAGCAAGTCAACCACTTGTATATTAAGCTTTGTCTTGATCTACTTTTTTATGAGTAAAGTTTCTATTATATATTGTATATTAAGGCATACTCACCAAATTATCAGATGCCTCAATGCCAAGATCAAATACTAATACATCATGTAATATAATATAATTTATAATTATATATTATTGATAATTAATTTATAATAATTTTTATAAATATATAAAATGATTTACAATTTTCAATATACTGGAGCAATAAGATATAACTAATAACATAAAATTTGACAGATAAAAATATGAAATCCTAGAATTAAATTTAAAATATATCAGCACAATTACATGATGAGGAAAGCTGTTTAACAGCAAGTTGTTTCAATTAAAAAACTCAGATATTGTCATTGAGTTCAAACCCAATAGCCAACAGGATAGCAAGGCTTTTCCAAAATAAATACAATCATTTGCAGCATTAATGGAAACAGTGTCCACAAAAAGGGAAATCCCATAATTCTTTGCAATATCTAGAATAGCATGTCCTGCTCCACTGGCACTTTAGGGCACTGAGAACAAAGGAGAGGGACCAGGATAAACGTTTACGAAAGCAGCTATCAGGAAAGCTTGTAAGAACTGAGGGTGTTGAACTGGAAAAGAGAAGCTTTATGTGAAACATAATTGCTATTTTTAAATATTGGAAGCCTTGTCCAATGACCAGAATGATCACACATTCTATGCAGCCCAGGGAGCAGGAGTAGGAAAATTAAAAGGAAGACATAGAAAAGCTGACTTCACTTCAAAACAAGAGAGAACTGTCAGACTGAGACCAGGACAATAGTGAATCCTCCCGCCACCTCCACAATATTTCATCATACCCTCAGCTGCCAGAGGCCACGTCCACGATGACATTGGCGATAAGTGCCCATTACAGGCATTAGGCCTCTTCCATCAGGAAAAACAACCATTAGAAGGTGATACAGCCCATTTCAAGTAGGCAAAGGCGTGTTCACTAAATCTCAAAACAGTAGGACTTCACCTGATTGTGTTAAAAGAAAGCATTTGCTGAGCATAGAGTATATTCCAGAACAATTCTAAATGCTTTACCTAAATTGTCTCTGTAGGGGAGGAAGACATTTCCTCTATCCTCTCGGGGTTCATCTGGCCAGAGAATGAATTAAATTCACATGAGACAGAATAGCAGGAGAAAATTAAACAAACCTTTATCTAAAATCTGAGGACCATGGTCCGGGGCCTTTCTTCCCAAAGGAAGAAAGGGCACCGAAGAAGTGGGGTGCACAGAGTGGTTATATACCCCCAGAGAGGATGTTTCACATAGGATTGAAATGTCCCTTTTACAATAGTCACAAGAGTGCTCTGTCGGCACAGCGATTGATGGAAACAGCAGATAGGTCTGCTGTCTCGGTGAACACAGCAGGGTGGCAGGTCTGTTGTCTCGAGCTGGGTGGTCACAGGTGAGCTGGATGGCCAAAGGTGAGTGCAGCAATCAGTTCCTAGCCTAAGGAAAGATGCTTATCCTTGAGGAAATGCCAATGTGGGGGGAAGTTGCACCTTTATCTTAAGGCCATTTGTTCTTGCCATAGGAAATGTTTTAAAGCAGATATACAGTGTGTGCTCAATGGACACAGTCAGGCCCTTTTGGAAAAAAGCAAAGTCAGGCCGAATTAGGTTTACACCAAATGGCTTCCTCATGTACTCCAATATATCCTATTGCTTGCCATTTCTATTTGTCAATGTATACATGGGAGTGGCTTGGGCAAGCCGAGCAAGTCGCCAAAATGACTGAAACCACCACCCCAAACATCATATCCAGCTAAAGACAAAGGAGGATGTTGGGGGTGGGGGGAGTCAGTTGCAGGAGGTCACCAGACAAGCACAATAAACAAATGCAGATTTCAGTCCTTGCCTTCCCCATTGATTAAGAGTTTCTAGAGATAAGGTCAAAGAGACACATCTTGGGGTGGCCAATTCCAGGCCCCTACATCTCATTTACTTCTCACAAGAACTCAATGTGCTGAAAAAAAAATCTCCATTTTAAAGATTAAAACTAAAACTGAGAAATGTTAAGAAAAAAAGTTTTTTTTTAAGTTATCCTTGGTCACAAGGCTAGCAAGAGGATTTCATTCCCAGGTTTGTGACTTCAATGCTCATGTTCCTTTTACTTCCATGTTGTGTCTTGTTGGCGCGTAGGAGGTAGAATTAGAAAATCAATGACTGGCATAGGCAAAAGCATGAATATTATTTTTGAGAGAAGATAATGAAATCTAGAGAATAGATAGATGATTTATTCTCTGTAAACAGTTTCTGGAGTTCAAGAAAGTGACCTTGAGACTTTCACTTTTATTATTTTCTGTCTCTATTTTTTTAAAAGATTGGCACCTGAGCTAACAACTGTTGCCAATCTTTTTTTTTTTCTGCTCTTTCTCCCCAAATCCCCCCAGTACATAGTTGTATATTCTAGTTGTGGGTCCTTCTAGTTGGGGCATGTGGGATGCCACCTCAATGTGGCCTAACAAGTGGTGCCATGTCCACGCCCAGGATCCGAACCAGCAAAACCCTGGGCCGCCGAAGCCAAGCGTGCAAACTTAACCACTTGGCCATGGGGCCAGCCCCAACTTTTATTATTTTCTCAGGAACAGCACATACAATTTTATTTATAAAGCATTTTACATTAACATACTTTTTAAACATTTAAACATAAAGCATATTTTTCAGAAAATCTAAAAACTCTGACACTTCTGCATATTTACCACAATAAACCTTGTTGTCCCTGAGGTTTCTGCATGATCTTGAATTGCTTTCTGAGTCATCCAACGAAAGTATAAATTAGGCTTAGAACAGGATTATTAGGTCAATTCTATTACGCCCTTATTTCTTGAATGTGTGTGGCTTGACTTTTTTTTCTGGTAGCTAGAATACTTACTACTCAATTATACAGAATAACACAGAATTTCTTACGGCACTTTATCCAGCAGGAAGCAAACATACCAAACCCTTTACTTCAAGACCTAGTAGAAGTGATAAAGAAATAATAAAGAAAAAAATAATTAAGTTGAAAAATATAGAAAAGTTCACAGACCAAAGAAAACAGGTGGTGGTGGGAGACCAGGCAACTTGAAATACGTTCTTTAAAATTGAGGTGATTATAAGGCAGAATAGACACACACTTGGTCAGAGAAAGAAAACTTGATTGCATAGAACAGCTTCAACCTAAGTGGTTTATTTTATGTTCTTACTTTTACAGGTACTCTGATACTTGATCCAACCAAGTGTTAGACACTTACTGTTGATAGCCTTCAAGATCATGGGAACACATCTGAGGAACTCTCCCCTGATGGCTTCTAAAAGCAACACCAAAACAAATAACAACTATTTTTGACAATTCTTGTAGAAAACCCATAAATACACAGAAAATCTTGTGACAACTTCCTTCATCATATTAGATTTTCCAACTTAAATGGGAGAAGGGTTGCCATAAGTAAGGACACGACTTCAAGTAAGGCCACCTGTTGCAAGATACATAGGAAAGCTTGTTAACTATGATCAGGGAGTTTCAAAAAGGAGAACACAGAGATCAGCACAGGGGGCAGTGCCAAGAGGAGTAGCACCACGGCAGATCAGGGGTAGGAAGCCTAAAGTTTCTAAGGTGAGACTGCAGGAAGGAGCAGATGAGAGAGGGACTCACACACTGTGTGGTGACCAGAGAGAATAATATGAGTCCTCATGGCTTAAATTTACCATAGGGTGGCCAAGTGATTTAATCCCTGTAGCGTGTTGGTGGGTGGAAGGTAGACATAGGAAGTACCAAGGCCTTTCCAGCATCAGCTGTGGCTTAGCTCACCAGAGGAAATCTCTGTTTCTAGGGGACGGAGAGACTCCAGTTTCCTTGGAAGGAATCAGCAATGATCTGGACTGACATAACTATTAAAATACTTATCTCTCTGTTTTAGAAATGACATTAATATCTCTCTCAGTCAATGGTGAGTTCATGGAACATTTTCATTCACCTTTGTGGCTCTAGTTCATCGTATATGTTCAAAAGTATTTATTGAATACATCACTGAGGGTGAAAGATAAGATGTGAAGAATTCAGAGAACCACAACTGCTCATGTCAAGACTTCAGAAAATAATGACCCGCAAAAATAGTAGAGAGCTTGAGAGTCAGTCCCTATAAAGATTAAAAACACAATGGTAGGGGCTGGCCCCGTGGCCGAGTGGTTAGGTTCGCGCGCTCCGCTGCAGGCGGCCCAGTGTTTCGTTGGTTCGAATCCTGGGCGCAGACATGGCACTGCTCACCAGACCACGCTGAGGCAGCGTTCCACATGCCACAACTAGAAGGACCCACAACGAAGAATATACAACTATGTACGGGGGGCTTTGGGGAGAAAAAGGAAAAAATAAAATCTTTAAAAAAAAAAAACCACAATGGTAGAAGACATAGGTCAAAAAGGTAGAAATAATGTTAAGTATTTTAAGGCATTACTAATTAAGATATGACATGATTTTGAAGTGAAGTGAGGTTTGCTCTGGAAGACCCTTCTTGTTTGGATGAGAACTGATGTCAGAGCATGTTGATTCCAGGGCAAGCTCAGAAGTCTCACTAACAAATCGGTGAATGCTGTGGCCGTGGCAGGTAAGTTAAAATGATGGTTGAAACAAGAGTAAGAGAAAGTTTTTATGGTAGTTACTTTCCTCCATCTAATTTTCTTGCCCCTGCCTTCTCCAGGTAACAACTGTTTAGACCAACTCCATCACTCTGTAGTACATAATTGCCTAAATTTATAGTGAAGCATAATCTGCCACATTTCTGCCCTCCCAATTTTACTAAATTGTTCTTGCCTCTTCACTTTATAAATTCATTATAATATCAACCTCCAAAATGATTTGAAGGTGAACAAGGAAGTGTATGTGAGTCACTGTAAATGACTCTAACAATGCCACCTACTAAGAAGTGAATTTGAGCAATGAACTGATACTCTATTATCCTGAATTTTCCTCAATTGTAAAAGGTTAATAAAAATACCTCCCCTCCCCATGTGAGATCAGATATGGGAAAACTACCCAAATGAGATCATATGGGAATTGTGGGGACCTGGAATTGGCCACCCCAAGATATGTCTCTTTGGCATCAGGATTATTTGAGGCTGATTGCTTTTGATAAACTGGGACAGGGAAGGAGGCTCTGAGGAATGGAACTTGCCCTTCCTTAGGACACATTTACATTTGTAAGGTAAATCTCTATCTGTAAAAGGTGCCTCCCTCTCTGTACCAGGAAAAAGAAAGGAGATGACCTTCTCTCTAGAAACTCTTAATCAATACCAAAGGCAAGGACTTAAATCTGCATTTTATTGTGCTTCTCTGGTAACCTCCTGTAACTGACTTCCCTCCCCCTCCCATGGCATTTCTTTAAGGACTAAGCATCTTTCCTTAGGCTAGGAACTGGTTGCTGAGCTCACCTGTGACCGCCCAGCTCCAGACAATCGACTAGCCTCCTGCTACGTCCACCGAGATAGCAGACCACTACCTGCTGTGTCCATCAAGCACTGTGCCGACAGGGCAATCTTGTGACTATTGTGGGAGGGACATTTCAATCACGTGTGAAACACCCTGTTTGGGGGTATATAACCACTATGTGCACCCCACTTCTTCGGTGCCCTTTATTCCTTCGGGAAGAAAGGCCCCGGGCTATGGTTCCTCATAAAGCTTTGTTTAATTTTCTCTTGCTATTCTGTCTCATGTGAATTTAATTTGTTCTCTGGCCAGACGAACCCACATTTGGGGAGAGGAAACGTCCTCCTCCCCTACAGAATCACGGGGTATATTATATGAAGTTTAAATATGTTGCTACTATCATCTTGCTGGTTACACTTTACCACCTAGAAATATGCCTGTTAATACCTGTCATCCCATCCCTAAGGACTCCAGATAGATACTATAGACACTGAGTCTTGACCAAGGGTTTTAAGTGAAAAGCTTTTCACAAAAAGAATAACTTATTAAACAGTGGTTTTTATAGAACTGCGAAGGACAATAAAAATTTTGTTCCCAATCAATTACTTGAAGTTTGCCATCTTTGCCACCGGCAAGCACACAAACATTTAAAAAGTGTCTAATGAGAGCAAGTGATTGCAGAGAGTCTGCACACTGCTCAATTGTTCTCTGATGCGCCCTAAATGTGCTGACCCCAGCTTTCCTCCATCCGTGCCCCTCCAGGCCAGGAACCTCAGAAGGCTCTGCCAATAGAACGTGCATTGTGCTTCTTCTGATTCAGTAAAGATGCACAAAGACGACAATCTTGGAAGTACTAAAAAGTACCTCTCAAGTGGCAAGAACATGACAGTGGAAATATAAAATGAAACCCTGACCAAAAACAAGCTTTCCATTGTTCCTTTTGTATTAAAATAATATTAACTATGAAACAAAGTTTAAGGCAGAAAATTGACAAATCTGAAATGTTGCTTATTTACTTGACCTTGTCCTGAACCTCTCCATCACTGACCTGCAGCTTTTATCTCTTCAGGGATTTAATTCCATACACCCTGTTCATTCATTCATTCATTTTTTAATTCATTTTTAAATTTCATTATTATTTCACTCGATCACTTCTATGCATTGCATTAGTTGTAGTATCAATATTCATTAAGCAATTACTGCTCTCTGGGCATCATAGTAAGAGCTTTACAGCATTTGTCTTATTTAATCCTCCTAACAACTCTGTGAGATAGGCCCTTTATTATGCCTGTTTTACAGATGAGGAAACTAGGACTCAGGAAGGTCACATTACTTGCCAGGTTCACCCAAATAAGCTAGTAACTGTTGGATTAGCAATTCAAACCAGGTCAGAGTAGCTTCAAAGTCTGAGTTCTTTAGTATTGGGTTAAACTGCCTAGGTGTTGAGGATCTAAGCATTGTGAAAACATGGTCCTACTTGTTAATTTTAGTGGAGGAATGCAGAGGAGAGGCTGGAAGCCTTGGGGAGGGTGGCTGAATCTCCCCTAAGCGAAAGAGTGTCAGGAGAAAAGATGGAAGAGGTAGAGAGGGAGGTCAGGAGAAGTCTTAGAAGTTACGACAAAGAGTTGAGATTTTATGCTGCAAATGATGGGGAAAACTGAAAGTTTAATCTATTTTGAAGATCATTGTGCCAGATTGACGCTGGATGAACTGGAATAGGGCATGGCAGGAGATACAGGGAGCAGGTAAGAAGGCTATTATGATAATCCAGACAAGAAATGATAAGGATTTAGGGCAATGACTATGAGAATGGAGAAGAAGAATGAGATCTGAGAGACATGGAAGAAGCCAAAATGGCAGTTAGCAGAGACCGGGTGCAGATGATGAGGGAGAGACAGCGATTTAGACTCCTCCAAAGATTTTGCTTGAAGTGACTAGATGGTACATTTACCTGTAAGAGCATACAGGGGCACTGCAAATTTGGAAGAAATAAGACGTTTGCTGAGGAGCTTATGCTACAGCACAGATGCTCAGAAGAGCAATCAGGGCCTTGAAATCTAGTTGGGAGCCACCGCTATATACACGTGATTATGCGACAGATTCTTCCCAGACATCAACTCCAATCAATGGATGCAATGGGTACCAGGAGCACTGTATCATTTGGAGCCTAGATAAGGGAGATGTGAGAAAAGCATTCAGGATGGGGGACAAGATGTAAAGACTTGTAGTCAGGAATGAGCACATAGGACTCTGGAAACAAAATCAACCTGCCTAGAAAAAGAACTAGTTGCAAAGATATGAAGAGTAGTGTGAAATCAGCAATGCTGGAGGGTAATATAGTGAAGTGGTTAAGAAAATCGGCCCCAGGGACCTACCCTGTGGCCAAATGGTGAAGTTCGCACGCTCCGCTTCAGCAGCCCGGGATTTCGCCTGTTCGGATCCTGGGGGTGGACATGGCATCGCTCATCAAGCCACGCTGAGGCGGTGTCCCACACGCCGCAACTAGAAGGGCCCACAACTAAAAAATTATATATATACACAACTATATACCGGGGGTGGGGTGGGGTTGTGGAGTAAAAGGAAAAAATAAAATCTTAAAAAAAAAAAAAACGACAGAGAAAACGGGCCCCAGAGTCAGACTGTCTGGCTTGAATCTCGGCTCCCGGTTTACTGTCAATGTGACCCTGGGTTAGCTACTGAATCTCACTATGTCTCCAAGTCTTTACCTGGAAAATGAGCATAATTATAATACCTCAGAGAGCACTGTGAGAATTAGATATCCATGAAAAGTGCTTAACCATGTGGAAAAAAATCAATTGCTCATTTTGTAAACAAACAAATATATATATGTATATCTTAAGCACCAGACAGGTATTCAAAAGATTGATAGCAAACAAGTCATTAAATGTCTTAACAGGGCTTAAAAGGACATTTTTCTCATCTGAAGTAATGCAGAATAATGGCTATGAATTAGAGATGGCTCAATCAATTTTGTTTTCTTTCGACAATAAATTTGAGGCCCAGAGATGTTCAATGACATAACAAGGTCACACGCAATCAAGCCAGGCCACAATCAGCATAGTTTCCTAATCCTCAGCATGATGAAAGCTTCACTACATGATGCTAGATGATCATCTTTTTAAAGAAAAGCTATCAGGTGAATAAAAATCTTTCTAACATTTGTGCCTCTTTTTTTTTTTTTCATTTATTTATCAAAAATATCTTGTGTAAACTCTCAGAAGCAGAGATTTTTACCTTTCCAGAATTAACTTTTCCTGATCTGGACAACATGCCCTGTATGCAGTAGGCAACTTAAAATATACCAGCTAGTATTTGGTTCATCTGTCTGAAAGAGAGTGAAGGGATGTTTGTCCTCTGGTGAAAATCACAGACTGGCAAATTTCAACCTCTTTTTCTTTTTGAGGAAGATTAGCCCTGAGGTAACTGCTGCCAATCCTCCTCTTTTTGCTGAGGAAGACTGGACGTGAGCTAACATCCGTGCCCATCTCCCTCTACTTTATATGTGGGACGCCTACCACAGCATGGCTTTTACCGAGCGGTGCCATGTCCACACCCAGGATCCAAACTGGCGAACCCCGGGCCGCCGAAGCAGAATGTGTGCACTTAAATGCTGCGCCACTAGGCCTGCCCCTCAACCTTTTTTATTGCCTGTCTCTAGAAAGTTTGCATTTCCTCTGAGATAGTTTTTTCAAAGTATGTTTACAGATAAGTTGGAAAGATAGAAACAAAGAAGACGGTGGACTGAGGATGAAGAGGGCAAGGGAAAGAGCTGGGAAAACCGGTTCTCTCATACAGTCAGCCCTCTTTTCCCTTCCTCTGCTGACATATTTCTATAATTTGTGACTAAATCAGGTTAGAGTCTGTACCAACTATAGAATACGAATTTCACCTCGGTAAAACTAAAATTCCAGACACTAACACTTCTTATGCAAAGATTTAACTATGTCTAATCAACTGCCATAAGCGTTGAAGATAGCCTCATTTACCCAGGACACACAACAAGCATTTTTATAAATCTGGAGAATGAAAAAAGGCACTTTTCAAAATGTTGTTTCAGGACTTAGTATTTGAACTGACTTTTATTCTTACTATATTTTTCCGTATTTCATATATTCACCAGTGGGGCTTGCTCTCTTTATTTTTCACAAATTTGATTTATATAGTTCTTTGTAGGTTAAAAAAATTTCAAGGATGTGGGTACACAAGCATTGATTGGGCAGCTTAAAGACATAATATTATATATTCCTCCATTGTTCGACAAAGAGTTTCAGACATTAATAGGGAAAGAAAAACATAATCTGGAAATCTAGGACAATCATTTCCAAGAAATTCTAACAGTCGCTCTTAAGAAATGACCTCTTAACACTTAGTGATTTTTAGAGACTTCAAGCAATCATTATAAGAAAATGAAAAATAATCCAATTATGAGGTAATTCACAATAAATGGTAATGAACTAATAGAACCCATAAAAATTGTCCTCAAATGCACGCTTAAATAATGAAGCATTTACATCTATGGGAAAGGGTAGATGACTTGATTTCAATAAAATTGTTGTTAGTAGATAACATTATTTGGTACTTTCCATTTTAAAAGTGTACTGCTGTTACTGAATTAAGAAAAAGAGTTTCCAACACTTTATATGAATTACTCTCACCCACAGATTATGCATGACAAGAAAGTACATGAGAAAGTTGGAAAAAAATTTTATTGGTAAGTTTCATTCCTTTGCTAAGAAAAAGAAAGATTGTGAATTTAAGGAATTGGATGTTGATTTTAGAGAACTGTGGAATGGGGGCCAGGAGAAGCAAAAACAGATCTTTCAATCAGATTACAAATAATGACACAAGGACCCATCTGCCTATGTTTTATGGCGAAGAATGCTGTGATTATTTGATGAGTAGGAGGAAAAGTTTGGTGGGATGAAATGATGGAATAAAGCCAGGGAAGCTGGCTGCCTCAAGTTCAACAAGAAAATGTCAAATTAAATATGTGTTCTCTCCCTGAAAAATACCCTCCCTCATTATGCATCCATGTGTTGATGACTGATGCGAATGAAGTTTTCAAGTGTTATACAAATGAGTTGCCTACTGATTTTAGCCTAGCCAGAGCCAATCCCTAGTAATACACAGAATTATGTTTTCAGCCTTAGAAAAAAACATATAGACGTTAAATGTTTATACGCTTTATTTTCCTTTCCTCCCCACTATATTCCAATTTAATCACAGAACTACTAGGATTTGGACAGTTGTGGCTTTGGGTTGGAAATCATTTGAATTCTGGCCACCATCTTTACAGGGGAAACTGGGCTACTGTCCTTCCCGAGGCAAACACATCTGTGATGTAAGCTAATCAGTCCTGGCCTGTCACTGTTGCTGCATACAAACGGGGTGAAAATAGCATGTCTTTGCAATGAGGAGCTGTAATCTTAAGGAGAAATCATATCATTTTCAGTAAAGCTCACTTTATCAGATGAAATATTTGCATGGCAATTAATTTCCACCTGAATAAGTGTCTCCGTCAAGGAACATATGCGAACACTTTGAATATATTGTCTGTCAGATAGAAACTCTGATGTACTATATTAATTCTACATTTTTATTTTATAAAACTGAAGGTGATCTTTTGAAGCAAAACTGAGAAAAACTTCAATTACTTTGTTTTAGTGGCTCAAGTCAAAATTAACCTTTATCAAAAAGTGATTTTAAAAGTGTACTGCTTTTAAAAAAGTGAAAGTTATTTTAGTGAGTTTAGGGTAAACATCGAAATACCAGTACCATGAAACATTTAACAAAAAACAGCACTTAAAGTGGATAGTTCAGTAAGTTAATTGATTTGCTGTCAAATTAATACATACTTAGTAACTGGAGAAAGTAATGATGACAACAAAAGTAAATATAAAACATCAAAGAAAAAAGTCTAGAATGTTTAATCTGAATATTTTCTTTACAATTGCAGTTTGAAATATTTTAAATTTTTAGTTCCAAGTTCACTCATAACTATCATCATATATTTACTTTAATAATTTAACTATTGCCCTTCTTAGCCATATCTTTATTCCAATTGTTAAATGAAAATTACACAATGATAAAAATATTTAGTAGCAACTCTAATACCATATACTAATATAGCAGGTTATTTAGTCTTCAAGTGAAAAAAAGCCTGAGGTTAATTTGACTTGGTCCTGTTGTTGTTTTCTTCACAAGTATGCAGCAAAGTATAGTCCTGTAAATGTAAATGCCAATAAAATAGTATCTCATTGTTCTTCATGGAAATTAGTGATGTATAATAGTGCATGCCACAACTGGTAGTGAAAACAACTTAAGAAATCATTATTGCATTTTAATGAATAAGTTAAATGCCTAGGATTGTCAACTATGCTAGAGGAATAATTATCTGAGAAAAATTAATTCTGGCATTTGGTAATTACTGGTAGAAAAATTATAAATCTCACTGAAAGGGCATTTTGTCTAAAAGATTTTATACTATACCAAATGCTGGAGCCACAAATTACATTGTATATAGAAAATATTTTATTACACAATCATAGACTATTCTGGGTCAAGGAAGTATTTTAAAAGCCTTAAAAGCATCATTGTCCAAGTAATAGTAGCATTCATAATAACAACTATATTTTCTATCAGAGGTAAATATTCATAACCATGACAAGATTACTTGGACCATTATTTTTACTGTACATAGCTTAAAAACTATGTGATAAAACATGAATTAAAACTTTACTAATATTTTTTCTGAAGTTACGAGGCCAGTAAAATGACATTTTAAAAGTTTATCCATCAAAGACTTTTTTTTAACCAGATTTGATATTACCAAATATAGGAGGAAAAGATGTTTTACTTCTTTATGCTGTTGACAGTTGCACTAATGGTGCAAAATCAATACTGAGCAAAGCTGCTGGTGCCCTAGCAGGAATCAAGCTGTGGTACCAAATGCACTAGTAGTCATTGTATTCTTCATTGACACACACTTAAAAAAAAAGAAAAGAAACAGAGCCCATTTCTCTAAAGAATGTCTTAATACAGCAGTACAATTTACTAATTTCAGTAAATCTTGACCCTTGAGTACACATACTCTGACCTTCTGTATGATAAAATGAGAAGTAAGCATAAAGTACTTCTGCTACAAACTCAGTGCAATGGTTGTCTTGAGAAAAGCACTTGTATGATTGAGTTGAGAATGGAACCAGCTATCTTTATCACAAAACATAAATTTTACTTAAAAGAACAACCAACAAACAAACTATGGTTATTCAGAAGTGGGTATTTGAAGAACCAAAACAATTTTGAAAGAGAACAAAGTTGGAGGACTCATACTTCCCAATTTCTAAACTTACAACAAAGTTACAGTAATCAAGGCAGCACGGGACTGGCATAGAGATAGGCATATAGATCGATGAAATAGAACTGAGAAGCCAGATAGCCATAGCATTATGGACACTTGATTTTTGACAAGGGTGCCATGGAGAAAGAAGAATCTTTTCAACAAGTGATGCTGGGGGAAGAGAGTATCCAGGCAAAAAAAAAAAAAAAAAAAAAGAAAAATGAATTTGGAGCTCTGCCTCATCTCATGTACGAAAATTAGCTTGAAATGGCTCATATGCCCAACTGTAAAAGCTAAAACTGGAATATACTTAGAATAAAATAAAAAGTATGTTATTTATGTTAATATGTAATGGGTTTAATATTATTTTTAAATGAACTAATAAATATTTAAGATTTTTCTCAATTTGATTTTGAATATGGTAAATATTGATAGCTATGACCAACCTAAACAAAAACTCTTTGAGATACTCGGTAATTCGTAAGAGGGTAAAGGGGTCCTGAAACTGAAAAGTTTGACAACTGTTCCAACCCGTCCCTTCACTTTCTAGAAAGGGCAATGTCGCTCCAGGAATTGTTCTGAGAGGTTTAATATGGAGATAGTGAGCTGGATAAACAGATCACATGATGGGATCCCTGGAAGTATGAAGTTTTTAAACAAGTTTTTAAGTCAAGTTTTTGTTTTAAAAAGCCACATGTTTTCATTGACTGATAATGAATCACAAGAACAGAGAAAACTCTGTCTGGTCTTGCAGACAGCTGGACATGTGCTTATAAAAGCCCAGCCTAGGAGCCTAGCAAAAAGGTGGCTAAAAGAATTGTTACAGTGACATTTCAAAAAGAGTTCTGGTAGTATGTTAGCAGGAATTGCAAATTGACTACATGTGGGGAAAGAGACAGATCCTGGTATACGGGAAAAACTTTTGTACCATTGACAAATACCTTATAAAGAGAAATGATTTTTTCGTAATCATGAGTTTCAATTTGGAAGAAATTCTAATTGAAAATGGGATAATCACTCAAAAGAGTAGGAGTAGATAAATGAGCTGCTTGGACTGGTAACATAGACTGGGTTGATGGAGGCTTATATACATATAGATATACACGCATATGTGTGTATAAACTTGAAAACTTTTATTATAAAACAACAGATTTATTAAAAATTTACTATTTAATAGGAGCTAAAAGGAGAATGGGTTACATACAATGGTAAAAGTAGAAAAGTTATAGTATGATTCTGAAAATAACATTTGATGAGTTGATATAAAACTTGTGGAAAATTTCCAGACATATTCTATCAATATTTGGGCTTTTGGTATTTCAGGAGGACAAGACTGAATCTCAAGTTTCTTCATACTGAGAACTGGCCTATTGATGTGGCCAAATGGGTGTTTGCAAAGGTGTGAGGTGAGTAACTTAATCTTTTGGTAACCTAATCCTGGAAGTGACATCCTCTCACTTTAGTCATATTCTGTTTGTCAAAAGTGAGTCACCAAGTCCAGGCCACACATTTAGTGTCAGCCACAAGTGTAGAGCCGGGAAGACTAGGAGGCAGGAATCTTTGGGAGCCATCTTAGAACCTGCCCATCACAGAGTGCAAGTCTGGGTTCAAATAATTATAAACAGGTTTTTTACCTACATTAACGTATGGAAAAGGACAAAAGACTGAGGAAGATTATCAGCTTAAATGAGGCATGATATCTAAATGCAATAGGTGAGTTTGAATTAGATCCTGTGCCAAAAGGAGAAAAGTACTATAAAGGATATAATTGGGTCAATTGACAGAACTGGAGTATAGACTATATATTACATAAATGTGCTGTATCAATATCAAGTTTTCTGAGGCTAATAAACTGTTCTGTGATTATGTCGAAGAATGTCATTCTTTGGAAATATGCACTGAAGTATTTAGGAATAAAGAGGTATGATGTATGCAATTTTCACTCAAATGGTTCAACAATACTGATGCACATAGAGACATATACACACATATATGTGTGACATATGGAGAAAGTGCATACAGTAAGGCAAATGGAATAAATATTTAAAAATTGTTGAACCTGGGTAAACGGCATATGGAATTTTTGTACCAACATTGCACCTTTTTGGTAAGCTGGAAATTATTTCCAAATAAAAGATTTAAAAAATAGTATAGTCAAGGTTACATGGAGGGTTATAAATAGCCCAGTCAAAGAAGAAACTTTCTTCAGTAACTTACAGTATTTATTTTAGTACAAACCACATAGGGAAGGAAGTCAAATATACTGAGTGTCTTTATGTGCCAAGTACTGTACTGTGCAAAGTGATTTATTCACTTTAAGTCATTCGATTCAAATTTAACCACATTCTTGGAAAGTGAAAATTATCATTATTGTACAACTTATTTCATAAAGGAGGAAACAGGCTCAGAGAAGTTAAGTAATTTGTGGAAGATTGTAAAGTTTTTAAGTGTCCCAGCTTAGGTTCAAACCTGGAAGAAGGTGACTCTATTAGATAAGAATATTATTAGCATAGCAAGTAAATAGCACACCAGAATTCAAATCCAGATGATTTCTATCTTATTATTTCATTAAAGCAGATCAGCTACTATCACTAGCTAAGGGTAGGTTAGAAGTTAGTTCAAGGGATTTTTGCAGATAAAAATACAGGGATATCCTTTTTGCTATTGTGCTTCACTTTATTGCACTTCACAGATATTACAATTTTACAAACTAAAGGTTTGTGACAATCCTGCACCAAGCATGTCTATTGGCGCCATTTTTCCAACAGCATTTGCTCACTTTGTGTCTCTGGGTCACATTTTGGTAATTCTCTCAATATTTCAAACTTTTTCATTATTATTATATTTGTTATGGTGATCTGTATTCAGTGACTGTTAATGTTACTATTGCAATTGTTTTAGGTCACCATGAACCATGTCCATATAAGATGGAGAACTTAATTGAAAAATGTTGTAGGTGTTCTGACTCCTCCACCAACTGGTTGTTCCTCCATCTCTCTCCTTCTCCTCAGGCTTCTCTATTCCCTGAGACACAAGAATATTGAAATCAGGCCAATTAATAATCCTACAATGGCCCTAAGTGTTCAAGTGAAAAGAAGAGTCACACATCTCCCACTTTAAATCAAAAGCTAGAAATGATTAAGCTTAGTGAGGAAGGCAAGTTCAAAGTCAAGACAGGCTGAAAGCTAGGCCTCTTGTACCAGTTAGCCAATTTGTGAATGGAAAGAAAAAGTTCTGGAAGGAAATTAAAAGTGCTACTCTGGTGAACACACAAATGATAAGAAAGTTAAACAGCCTTATTGCTGACATGGAGAAAGTTTTAGTGGTATAGACAGAAGATCAAAGCAGCTACAACATTCTCTTAAGCCAAAGCCTAATCCACAGCAAGGCCCAAACTCTTTTCAATTCCATGAAGGCTGAGAGAGGTGAGGAAGCTACAGAAGAAAAATTTGAAGCTAGCAGAGGTTGGCTCATGAGGTTTAAGGAAAGAAGCATCTCCATAACATCAAAGTGCAAGGTGAAGCTGCAAGTACAGATGTAGAAGCTGCAGCAAGTTATCCAGAAGATCCAGCTAAGGTGGTTAATGAAGATGGCTACACTAAACAACGGATTTTCAATGTAGATGACACAGCCTTATATTAGAAGAAGATGCCATCTAGGATTATCACAGCTAGAGAGGGAAGTCAATTGGCTTCAAAGCTTCAAACAACAAGCTGACTGTTGTTAGGAGATAATGCAGTTCATGGCTTTAAGTTGAAGCCAGTGCTCATTGGCCATTCTGAAAATCCTAGGGCACTTAAGATTTATGATAAATCTACTCTGCCTGTGCTCTAGAAATGGAACAACAAAGTCTGGATGACAGCATATCTGTTTACATGGTTTACTGAATATTTTAAGCCCACTGTTGAGAATTACTGCTGAGAAAATAAGATTCCTTTCAAAATAGTACTGCTCATTGACAATGTACCTTTTCACCCAAGAGCTCTGATGGAGATATACAAGATTAATGTTTATTTCATGCCTGCTAACACAACATCCATTCACCCATTCTGCAGCCCATGGATCAAGGAGTAATTTCAACTTTCAAGTCTTATTATTTAAAAAATACATTTTGTAAGGCTATAGCTCTCATAGATAGTGATTATTCTGATGGATCTGGGCAGAGTGAAAAAAACCTTCTGGAAAGGATTCTCCATTCTAGATTCTACTAAGAACATTTGTGATTCACAGGAAGAGGTCAAAACATCAGTATTAAAAGAGTTTTGAAGAAGTTAGTTTCAACCCTCATGGATGACTTTGAGAGGTTCAAGACTTCAGTGGAGGAAGTCACTGGAGATGTGGTAGAAATAGCAAGAGAACTAGAATTAGAAGTGGAGCCTGAAGATGGGACTGAAATGCTTCAATCTCATGAAAAAACTTTAACAGATAAGGAGTTGTTTCTTGTGGATGAGCAAAGAGAGTGGTTTCTTGAGGTGGAATCTACTCCTGGTAAAGATGCTGTGAAGATTGTTGAAATGACAACAAAGGATTTAGAATATCGCATAAACTTAATTGATAAAGCAGTGGTAGGGTTTTAGAGAATTGACTCCAATTTTGAAAGAAGTTCTACAATGGGTAAAATGCTGTCAAACAGCATTGCATGCTACAGAGAAACTGTTCGTGAAAAGAAGAGTTAACTGATGAAGGAAACTTCATTGTTGTCTTACTTTAATAAATTGCCACAGCCACCCCAACCTTCAACAGCCAACACCCTGACTGGTCAGTAGCCATCAACATCAAGGCAACACCCCCTACCAGCAAAGAAGATTATGACTCGCTGAAGGCTCAGATGAGGGTTAGTATTTTTTAGCAATAAAATATTTTTAATTAAGATATGCATTTTTTTTAGACATAATGCTATTGCACACTTAATAGACTACAGTATACTATAAACATAACTTTTATATGCACTGGAAAACCAAAAAATTCATGTGACTGGCTTTAGTGCAATATTCACTTGATTGTGGTGGTCTGGAACCAGACCTGTAATATCTCCAAGGTATGCCTATAATTACATTTCCTCAGAAATATTTTTGAATAAAAAATTTGGTAATTTAAACGTAATCACCAATATTTTATTAGAATTTTATCTCCTTGAGCAAAATCTTTAAAATTCGCTACTGTAAAGTTTTGCAAGAATTTGATTTCAGCCATTGTGAAAAAGTCAGCCTAAATAATCAACCTAAAGACTAGTGTCCAAAAGCAGAGAACAAAGAATCTCTCAATGCTGAGAAGGGCAGCTCTCCTTTAAATCTGTGCTCTTTCATTTTTCCCTCCGTATCTTTATAATTCCTTTCAAGCCCAAGACCAGAGAAAACAAGCCATTCAACCCTGTTCTGCAAACAGTGGGTTTTGGCATGGGAACACAGTGGCTGGCAGGAGGGCAGGAAGCCACATGCTTTACTGGATGTGGGGCTGCCTTTACCAAGGAATAGCTTTCAGGATGACCTGCTGTTGGTCCTGCCCTCGAGCTAAGTTTCAAGTCTTCTTTCTTGACATTTTGCCCCAAACTTCACTTTTCTGTGATGGAGAGAGAGTTGAACATAGATCAAAAATTCCTGCTGTGAGAGAGAACAAGCTTCTTTCTATAACACTGGGTCTTGCAGAATATGATATCGGCTGATCTTGCTATTCTTTCAACGAAAGAATACGGCCTTTGCTTGTGCATCAAAAGGAATTATGACAGTCTGCCCATGAAAAATCCTGAACTTACGTCTTTAGCTCTTACAAATGAGTGAGCATTTCCTGAGCACGGGCCGCGTGCCTTGCAGTGTGCTGATCAATCACAGGGAGTAATTCAAGTAATTGGGATTTAAACCCAAAGTATTGACTTTTGCTTAATGATTAATTTATATTTCTTCTTTGTTAAAAAAGCTAGGAAGGATAAAAAGTTAAATCAGACATAGATAACTGTCCTAGGAAGATGACAATCAACCAGTGAACTTAACATTATACATAAATAGTTATACATAAAGGGTTATAGGATTTCATGAGCATGAGATATATCAATGGATATGAATGAGATAAGATCTTTTATAAGTGGGGAAAACTCAATTGAGCTATTTCAATATCAAATATAATTAAAGAAAGGAACAAAATGTCATTCTCATCAAAAATAACACCATAAGGAAAATGTGGCCGCTGAAAAACTGGAGATAGGTTTGAGAACAGCAAATATTTCACTTTGAATGACATACTGACTGCATAAAAAGCAGTTTCAGAAGACTTTATGGAATTTCTTGAACGCCAGCTTAAGATATTCTAACGGTACATTTTAGGCAGAGCAAAGCGATATAAAGTTTTGAGTAGAGGAGGGCCATGGTCAAGGCTGTGCTTGAGAACTGTAATGTTCAGTGCAGAAGCCACCAGCACATGGTTAAATTTAAATTAATCAAAATTAAATAAAATGAAAAATTCAGCTCCTCAATTGCATTAACCATACTTCAAATGCTCAATAGTGCTCCATAGCTAGTAGCTCCTGTATGGGACAGGAGAGACGCAGAAGGTTTCTATCATCACAGAATGTTCTATTGGACAGAGCTGCTTTAAAAGGTTAATCTGGCAGAGCAGTATGAATGGATTGGACAGGGGAGGAAATACAAACAGGAAGTCGATTTTAACAATCAGGGTTAGAAGTCCTGAGTAGCTGTAGTAGGAAATACAATTCAATTCATAAAATTCGTAATACTACCTTATACTCTTCTGAGTTCTCTATAGATATTCAGGATAAGGAACATTTATTGCGCACTCCAGGGACACCAGTCAGAATTTAGATTCCTTATATTCCTCTGGAGAAATTTTCTTTGGCACGCATGAGAAATGAGAGAAGACGAAATGACTCACCAGATTATGACTATCTAGAGATCCTAATTTCCATGTGGAAACTGGGGGAATTCAAGCAGATGGGCTTCCTGAGATTCATCTCTTGTAGGGTTTATGGGTAACAACCATCTGCCTTTCCAATTTGCTTTGAATTTCAAGGGAGGTCCAAAATCATCTAGCTGCTCTCTAAAGTCTGTTTATATGCGGAAAAATACTATCAAAAATTTACAGTTTTTCTTTCCTTTTCTATGTTTAATTTTTACTCTGAGTTTTTGTGTAATCATTACTATCTAGACTAAGGACTTTCTCATTTTACAAATAAGGAAACTGAGGCCAAAGTTAAGTAACTTGGCCAAGATCACACAGCTAATTAGTTGCAAAGCTAACACACTAAGTGGTTCCGGGTTCGTTCACCTGTACCATGGTACTTTCAGAGTAACTTAGAACAATATACGTTAATTTCCTTTTTATATACTCACAAATTAGGGCGGTAGCTATGGCTCTGTAATTTAATTTATGGTCCAAACAACATCACATTTAATTATACATTTAATAAATATTTTGTTGAGCATTTGCTTGAAATTAGAAGCACTGAGACAATCTCGCTAACTGCCAAATGGATCCATAGGAAAAAAAAGTGTAAAGACCCATATTGTAGGTAGACATGACCACTCTCTCCCTCCACCACTTTCTCAGAGTCCCCACAAAGCTTCAGGACCCTTACTTGTTTTCTTGCCTGTCGTCCTCCACTAGACAGAAGCTCCTTCAGAACAAGGGCTGTGTCATACTTGCCTTTGTTCCCCTGTGCTTATCCCAGTTCTCAGCTGGGACATTTCCATCTTAGTCCCATCAGATGACCAAAAAAAGCTTATAAAATAGCTACACAGAAGAGTTGAAGAATAAAGTATGAATGATATATGGGTGAAGAGGTAACTTGGAAACTCAGCTTATGTCTACCTTTATTAATCTCACTTCTGACCTTTCGAAGTGCACAGGCTTGCCAGGGGCGCAGAGGAAAATCAGGCTTGTCTTTCTGCTAGCACACCTCGGCAGGCAATTCAAAATGTGCAGCAGGAGGAGACCGTGCAGGACCTCATTCTCTCATCCACACAGAAGTTTACCAAAGAAGTCTTTCAGCATTCCTGGGTCTCTTTAACATGGGGCTAATTTTGTTCAAAGTCCAATTAACTGACTCTTTCCCTGGGAATGAAAGCCAGCCTGCCAAAGGTTGGCAAAGGTGAGTCCGAGAGGCTTTATGGGATCCTTGAGGGTCCTAGAACCTGCTAGCTCCCAGGCAAAGGGAGGCTGTCTGTGCTCTCCATAGCTGATGGCTGCATTCCTCTTGCATTGGCCAGAACTGAGTCACAAAAACAACTTAGTCCTACCATTCCTATTTGTAACCCAAAACAACAGGTAGAGATTTCATCAAGTTAAATCAAATGGTTTGAAATTTAAAATATTTTCTGTGAACACTAAAATTGGAATCAAAACAAAACAGGATAAATACCATTTGCCATATTCATATCAAGCATCAAGCGACAATGACTAATTTAGCAGCGCCACTGGCCTCTTGGCACCAACCTGGCAAAGGGTTAATGTGCACTGCAGATCCCCTCATGATCCATAGAACAGTGATCCAGATGCAAAGAGACAATGTTACCCTTTGTTTTAGGCACTGCCGTCTCATCACCGCCCTCCACCTCCCTCCCTCCAACACAATCGGATTTCTGGTGACATCTCAGTAATTAGATGCACAAGCTGTCAGACGCTAGGGCTCCCCAAGCTCCTTTTCAACGTTGTGTCTAGTTATTATTGTTGTTCATGTCACGACAAAGTTGGGGTGCAGACATTATGTTTTTTACAAGACAGGCCTTTTGTGGCAATCAATGTTATATAAAGCTTGCCCTCAAAAATATGCTCTTCATCATATTCCCATCAGACGACACAAAACAGCTCACATCATGGAGAACTGATTCTTCACGAATGAAAGCTTTTTCAATTATCTCATTAAAAACATATATCTACCCATCCCAAAGCACTCAAGTTTTGCACCACTGCCTTAAAACTACCATTTTGCTCCTATGAGATTATATTCTTTATTTGTATCACTGCGTTCTAGGCAGTTCTAAATCCCACGTTACTAACATGCATGTTAACACTTCAGTGCAGGCTGGGAGATTGTGTCATCACCAAAGGGAAGGGGGAGGCTCTTGTTAGAAGTGGTGTGAAATGACTAGTTTAGGCTCAATGCATTTAACACAATTCTATGTCTATTGGATAAGTACATAGAAAGTCAATCACTGTTTTAACCGTTATGTTTCATACAAAGATCAGAGCTACACCATAGCAAAAGTGTAATTTGAGAGTTAAAGAACCCCTAAATACATGTGCATATGAGTACGGGTCACACACCTAATAACTTCTAGTTTCTAATTTTATTTCTAATAGGAGTCCAAAGCCACACTTTGTTTCAATTGCCTTGAGACAAATTTTACACACAAAAGCCCTGACTGACTTTCCATGAATTTTATGTGCAGTCAGTTTTGCTTTAATACAACATATATATTCCTGAAAATCACAAAACTATGCAAAAATCTCACGATAAAAACCACAGAGCTTGTGTGGGGAAAATGGGTTAGGGTACAACATTTATAAATGTCATCAGTGACACATACATAAAAAAATAGGAATCTTATAGAAGTGGTAACTTTTATAGAAGTTAAATGGTTAAGAAATTCACAAGTAGCATAATAAATATGGCACTTTACTTGGAAAGTGATCTGAAATTTGCTTATCGGCATTGGAAGGTCCCAGCTTGTGAGGACAAGTAGTGTTTTCTGAAATTGGAAAGTTGTAGCATGAGATGTGGATGGGTGTGACTCAGTGCAAAGAGAACTGTAGATATTTGATGTGTGTGCATGTGTGAGCGTTCTACGTTTCTACGTAGCTTGCTCCAGCTGCGTGTAGTTTTCTTCACTTCCCTAGTGTGTCTCCCAGAAGAACTGTGCATAAGCCAACATAAAATTTAAAATTTGCATCATGTTCCAACTGGTCCCTAATTTATCAATTGCATTAGAATAAATTTGTGTTTTCAAAGCAAGTGTTGTAGCAGAACCAACTGTACTAAAGCTTCTGGAGTCGTTAGCGTTTCCTGGGAGTTCTTTGATAGTACAGTACCGCTCTCCAGGTCGCCATGGACAAACAATAAAGTGTGTGTTGGAGGCAGAAGGGAAAAATCACATTCCGGGCCAATGGTTTAGGGACTCTTACCTTGAAGAACCGCACTTGGAGTGCTCACTTCTCCCCATTTGTCACCCAGACGTATTCACTCAGCAGTTGAACTATCAGATACTACAGCCCATTTTGTTTCCCTCGGGCACAATATTTCACAGATTTCAAAGATAGACATTGGAAGATGAGTCTGGCTAAATGGAACTGGAAACAATAAAAATCTTTTGAAGTTTTGAAAAGACCTCAACCCCCTCGGGTGTTCACGGTAGATAGGACTGCTTCCTTTTAGTGATTAAGACTTAATTTTCTAATTCCATTATATAAGAACAATACACTAATAGTAATTTTCATATTTTTTTGCATCTGCTTTTGACTTAAATTTTAAACTTTTTGTTGAAGTAAAATAAATATACCGAAAAGTACAAATCATAATTGCATCACTCAAAATATTTTCACAAACTGATCAGATCTGTACAATCAGCATTCAGGTGAAGAATCAACTCATTATTAGAACTCCATAACCCCAAAAACCTAATTCACGTTTCCTTCCATTACCTGTCCCCAGCAAGGATGACATAGCTACTATCCTTACTTCTAACAGCATAGTTTAGTTTTAACATTTTTTTCCTTATTTTATTTAAATGGGATCATTCAATGTATACTCTTTCATGTCTGGAATTTTTCTTTTTTTGGCTAACCCTCATGTTCATAAGTTTCATCTATTCTGTGCGGTTGTGAATCTTTATTCTCATTGCTGTATAGTAGTCATTGTGTTGATATATCACAATATATAGATTGAAAAAATCTGACTGGCAAAATTTGAACTATTAGACTTATAAAACCAACAATTTCATATAGTTCATATTAATATTAATCCACCCCACTGTTAATAAGCATTTCAGTTTCCAGTTCTTGGTTAATATGAATAGTGCTGCTGTGAAAACTTTAACACATGTCTTTAAATGAACGTACATAGAATTGCTAGATCAGAGTGTACATGTGTGTTCAGCTTTAGGAAGTACTGCCAACAGATTTCCAAAGTGATTGTATCAATTTGCTCTCTCAACCACACCATATGAGGATTCCAGTCAATCCACACCATCACCAGCCCTGAGCATTTTCCCTCATTAGATTTTAGCCTTTCTGGTGTATATGTGGAATTACTGCATTATGCTTTCAGTTTATATTTCTCTAGTGAATAATAAAGTTGAGCCTGTCCTCATATGTTTATTTGGATTTCTCTTTTTGTGGAAGGTCTGTTCAAATTTTCTCTCATTTTTACTAGTGTGGGATCTTTTTCTTACTGATTTGTAGGATATCTTTACATATTCTGGATGTCAGTTTTTGCCAGATATATTTTATATCTTTTGAATATCTTACTGCATTAAATTGAACCCCTGGTATAATGTTGAATAAAAAATCAGAGTAGGCATACTTCTTTATCCCCTGATCTTAAAGGGAAAGTTTTCAATGTCTTACCACTGAGTATCATATTTCTGTAGGTGTTTTATAAATATTTCTTTATCAGATTAAGGAAGTTCCCTTCTATAACTAGTTTGCCAGAAGTTTTATAAAAAGTGGAAGTTGAATCTAAAGTATACTCTGCATCTACTGAGAAAATCATATATTTTTTCTCTTTTTCTCTCTTAATACAGTGAACTACATTGATTTTGAAATGTGAAATCACTTACCATGAGTGGCATAAACTCCACTTTGCCATGCTGTATTTTCCTTTTTGACTATCACTTGATTTAATTAAAATGTTTTGTTAATAATTTTTACATCTATGTTTATGAGAAAGATTGTTCTCTAATTTTCCTTTTTCATAATTTCTTTGTCAGGTTTGGGTTATGTTGGCATCACTGAAAAAAAAAAACAGCTGGTAAATGTTTTTTTTGTGTTTTTATTATCTGGGAGAGGTTTCATAAACTGGGTGTTAATTTCTTCCTTAAATATTTGGAACAATTCTTTGATGAAGCACTTTCTTTGTGGGAAGGTTTTTAATAATGGATTGAAAATTTCTGGTGGTGATAATTTATGTTTTCCTTTATTTTGTGAAACATTCTTCTAGAGCTTTATTAATTTTATTAATCTTCTTAAAAATATTTTTAACTTGACTTTCTCATTCTCCTCCAAGGGTTTCTGTTTTTGCCTTAATTTTTATTTTCTTTTTTCCATAGGATTGATATGTTGTGCTTTGTCCAGTTTCTTGAGATGAAATTTTAAATTATTACTTTTTAGCCTTTCTTTTTTTTCTAATATATATATTTACAGGTATACATGTCCCTGTAAACATTGATTTTACCATGCTTTAGCTGTATCCCACAAGTTTAAATATATTGTATCTTCTTTATGATTCATTTCAAACTAGTTCTCATTTTAATTTCTTAATTATCCATGTATGACTTAGAGATGTGTTACTTAATTTCCAGATGGGTTTTTCTTGTTATCTTATGATTGACTTCTAAGTTAACTGCACTGTGATCAGAGAATATGCTTTAAGCTATTCCAATCTTTTGAAATTTCTGGAGATTCTTTATGGCCCATGAGACTGTTGATTTTGGTAAATATTCCATGTGAACTTAAATTTTGTTATTGCTGATTGTGCATGTTTATGGTTCCTCAAGATACTGACTTGCTTCCCCAGACCCACACAATGACAATAGGCTTCCTGATTCTCTCTCCCCAGCAGAAGCTCTGCACATGGGTCAACCCTGGCCCTCAGCTCAAACCAGAACTGGCAATTCCTTGCAAGAAAAAGTATCTGGGGATCCAAAGCTCATTTGTTTAGCTTCCCTCTCTGTAATTTTATTCTATCTAGTCCTTGTTGATTCCATAGACTTCTGAAAACTTTAACACTATAATTTTTGTAATTTATCCACCTTTTTCACATTGCTACAGTGGGAGTATTGGCCTACTGTGACCTACGATGTCGTATCTAGAACATGAAATCAAGACTCTTGTAAAATTTGAAAAAATAAGTAAAGGTTCTTTTAAAAAAAGGAATCAATCCAAGCAATTTTTGCAGTGTAAATAACAGAGCTCCTGGAGCTTTGGTATACTTTGGCAAACATTGATTGATCATATGCTGGTCACAAGCACAAGCACAACATGCTAGACTGTCCTGGTATCATATGAACTGACAGTCCATGGAGGAGTCGGATATGGAAAGAGATAAATTGCAGTGCAATGCAACACATGTTGTCATGGGAAGATAAGACTATCTCCTGGAACCCAGAGGAAGCTTAGACTGCCTGTAGATAGGATTCAGGAGAGAGTTCACATACAAATGATGTTACCCTTGACCCTGAAACTTGAGCAGAATTTGCCAGGTGGCAACAATATTCTAAGCAAAGGGATAGAATTTGCAATGACTTGGTATCATGACAGGGTATGAAATACTTATTGAAGAGTGAGACACGAATGTACTGGAAAAGAATCACGAGAGTGAGTGTGTGGAGTTGGGGTGCATGTGTGAAAATAAGGTCAGAAAGGTAAGTTTAGGTCACATTGGGAGGGACATTGAATGCCACGCCGGAGGCTTTAGTATTTTTCCTGAAGGTTATATGGAGTTAATAAAGATGTTCAAACAACAACAAAAAATGACATAATTAGATAAGCTGTTTAAGAAAAAGAGTTCTGACACCAGTGGAGACACAGAATCAAAGGTTAAGGATCTGAGGAGAAGGATTGTTTGCAGGGAAATCAATAAGGAATTCTTCAGGAATGTTATCTATAGACTAGTTATGGATTTTGATATTCTAAACCATATAAATGACTGATAAAATTATGCTCTAAAATCTATTAATGGAGACTACTGTTGGTCAAAACACAAAGTTTTCCTCACTCCTTTTTCATTAATGCACGTTTTGATGCCATTAAGTGAATAGGTTTTGCTCCAAGTGGAGTTGTTTGTTTTTAGAGCGTGACTCTAATTTTCTTGAAGATCCTGAGAGAAATCTGAAAAGCATCCTCTGAGACCTCTGTCTGTTTCGTATGCAATGTTTCTTAGTATCGTTGTATCTTATTTAGCCAAAACACTTTTGCTTACCTTTTAGATATATAAATTAAAAAATGAGAGAGAGAGAGAGAGATCAGTATGAAGGAACAAAAACATGAGAAGATTGTGACGTCATGCAATGGAGCCTCATTCCTAGTAACTAGCTCCGCCACTTATCCCGGCCTTTCATCTTGCGCATTAGAAACATCTTGCCAGCGATGCTTCTGAAGGACAGCTCCTTCCTTGGTATAACTGGGATAAGATCTACCCTGCCTGGCTTTAAAGTACTGTTTAGTGTAAGACATTAGTACACAAAGTAATAACTAGAGATTCTTGCCCAGACTTTAGCCTTCTTGTCATTTCATTTTATATTTTTTTCATGTAGAACAAAGATTTTAAGCTGATTAAGTGATTTCCTATAGACAGGTACCTCCTGTGACTGAAAGAGTGTGGCTGAAGTGAGAATTGAAATGCAGGATCTTCTGGAGCTTCAGAGGTCCCAGATTGCATTTGATAGATACCCTTTCTTTGTTACACACCTATTACCATATCTCATACTGTGATGTGGCTTTTGGAGCCATTTTTAACCTGCCTCTTCCCTATGAAGTGAACACTTGGATGGCAGCTGGCTGGAACCACTGGAAAATAATAATTCAAGTTATTAAGGTAATTTATAATTTGCAAGCCCCTTGAATATTCATTTTTCATCCTGTGAGGCTGTCCTCATTTTACTGAAGAGAAAACTGAAGGCCTAAAATGTTAGAAAACAAAACAAAACAAAACAAAACAACAAAAACATCCAACGCCACACAAGTCACACAGATGGAACTGGAAGAAAGAACTTTTGGTTCAAATCCAGGGTTCCTTCCACATCCTGCTTCTCCTTATTGTTTCTCTTAGCCACGTCCCTGATAATCAACCAACCTGAGAACCAAGTTAAACACCAAAATGTTTCCTAATTTTGATAAACTGAACTCTCATTGTACAATTCCAATCCTCTCACAAAGCAAAGGAATCTTATGCTGACTTTGTGTAAATTCATATTCAGCAGGTGTTGAATGCTGTAAATAGCATTAATATTTCACATCCTCTAATCTCTGAGTCAAACTCATATATACACATGTCATTTCTTTTGTACTTGGGCCCTGAGCTGATTTTATCTTGAGAAGCGCAATTTTAAAAATCTAATAAACAGTCACCTGTCTGAAGGGCAGCATTTTGCTGACATAAGCAATATCTACAATCGTGCTATCAGGTTGCAAAGGCCATAAGACAGCAACCACTTGCAAACACAATGAAAATGTTACTAAGTTCCTCTTTCCAAAGGCTTAAGTATTTGTTTGTTTGTTTTATGACCCAGAAGTTTACTTCTTTGCCCTCTTTTCAGAATGAACCATATTCTCTTGGCCTATGGTGTAGGTTTGGCTATATATTTTAGGACAATTTCTAATTATTCTCCTTTCAGACAGAAACATATGTAACCCATAAATTAAGTTTTTAAATATTCCCAAGACTTCCAGCGTGCTGGGATCACCTTCTTCTCTCATATCTAAGAAAAATGGATTCAAATCATGACTTCATATATGGTAGAAAACCCACAGTGTATCCAAGGAGTCATAGTTATCTACAGCTCCAAGTTTATATTTTCACTCAAGTCTCAGTTTTTATCCGTAACTTCTATACTACAAACTTTTCTAAGATTCTGGGACACTGTGGGGGCTTATATTCCAAAACACATAGCAAATAATTTTTTTATTGAGGCATAATTGACATATAACATTATAGTAGTTTTAGAAGTCAAATCACACATAATGATTCAATATTTGTATATATTGCAAGATGAACACCAGAATAAGTCTAGTTAACATTCATAACCATACATAGTTACAAAATTTTTTTCTTGTGATGAAAACTTTTAAGATCTACTCTCTTAGCAACTGTCAAATGTGCAATACGGTATTATTAACTATAGTCATCACGTTGTACATTACATCCCCAGGGCTTAGTTATTTCATAGCTGGAAATTTGAATTTTTGACCCTCTTTACCCATTTTGCCCAGCCCCACCCTCCACTGCTTGCAATGCTTCTCTGGAGCTATGAGCTTGGTTGTTTTTTTTTTAGATTCCACACAGAAAGGAGCAAATAACTTCACATATAAGCGAGAAAATAATTCCACATAGAAGCGAATAATTTTGCATTGAACTTTAGGTAGTAGTCATCATAAAATGTATTAAACATTCCAGCCTCTGAATTTTCACTGATAATCTTTTTTATTGGAATCATAATGTTGGGCCTCCCTTTTCTATCGCTTTTGACCTCCTTTTCTCTTTCGCTCACTCGTTCTCCAAATACATATTTATATCTCATGGAGGAAAGTTTAATTATCTTTCTATCTCACTTCTTTCCCAAATTGGCTGAGACCTGAATGCTAATTTTATAAGCAAAAGAGTAGGTAGATTTCTGGGATAACCCCAATGACCCAGGCCCTTGTAGAATCCCCTCCCATGGGTGCAGTCTCCACTCTTGCTTCTAACCATTAGAATGTGGTGACGGGATATAATTCCTGTGATAATATTACATTATATGACAAAGGTAAAGGGATTCTGCAGATGTAGTTAAGCTCCCCAATCAGTGCACTTTTAGTTAATTGAAAAGGAAATGATCCTAGGTGGGTCTGACCTAATCATGTGAGCCTTTTAAAAGAGGGTCTAGAGGTCAGAGACAGTAGAAGTCAGAAACTCTCTGTTTTCTGGACTTACAGATGCAAGCCACCCCAAATTTTACAGATTCAATGAAATGAATTCTGCCAACACACATGTGAGTTTAGAAGAGGATGCTGAGCCTCCGGTGAGACTCCAGCCCCGGCTAACCCCTTGACAGCAGCCTGTGCGTCCCTAGGCAGGGGGCTCAGTTGAGTTGTACCTGTACTCTTGACCCACAGAGAATGAAAGATAATAAATGGATGTTGTTTCAAGCTGCCTAATTTGTGGTGATTTGTTATACAACTATAGAAAACTAATGCAAGATCTTTTTCTAATTCTATGAGAATCTTAAACTAACTATTTCCTTTTCTTATCACAATAACCACAACTTTTTAAGTCTCATTTATTTGGAATTCCTGATGGCGGAGCAGAATCAATGAAAATCAGTCAGACTGAGCATACAATGAAACAAGTGAGCATACCTGAGGAATGAAAATAATTGGCCAGTCTGCAGAAAATTCTATGATAACTTCAATATGAGAATTGTTAAGAACTGAAGAGTGGTTGGAGCATTAATATCCATTCAAATAAATTATCTTTTGTATCTTCCATTGAAACACAAACACACACAAGCTGAAGTAACTAGATTTTCCCTTCCTTTATCATGACATAATCTTCATACACGAAAAATGAAGCTGCAATAATGTCATCAGGATATTTGATTTAAGAAGTTTCTTAATAATGGTAATGGATTGTGTTTATTTAGTCACCTACTGAATCCCTCGACGTGACTAATCACGGTTACTTCCAACCCGAGAAACCAGGGTTAATTTCTAGCCCCAGAACAGAAGGTACCTACACCTGGGCCAGGTAAGAAAAGTTCATCTGTTTAGAACCATAGAAAATTGAATTAATTCGCGGAACCTTGTTACCTAGATTATCTTATAGCTACCAAATGCTTATCTTTTTTTTTTCATTTTTTCAAATTGCAGTAACATTGGATTATAAGATTATATAGCTTTCAGATATACATAGTAATATATTTCAAGTTTTGTGTAGATTACATCATGTTCACCACACATGTGAGCCTAATCATCCCTTTTGCCTTCCTCCCTCCCTCCTTCCCCTATGGTAACCAGCAATCCAATCTCTGTTGCTGGGTGTTTGTTTGTTGTTGTTTTTATCTTCTACTTATGAGTGAGATCATATGGTATTTGACTTTCTCCCTCTGACTTATTTTACTTAGCATAATACCCTCAAGGTCCATCCATATTGTCATAAATGGCTGGATTTCATAATTCTTATGGCAGAGTAGTATTCTATCATGTATATACACCACATCTCCTTTATCCATTCATCCCTTGATGAGCACCTAGGTTGCTTCCAAGTCTTGGCTATTGTGAATAATGCTGCAGTGAACACAGGGGTGCATGTATCTTTATGCATGAAAATGCTTCTCTTATAGCTACGAAATCTGTCC
Organism: Equus przewalskii; assembly: GCF_037783145.1. NCBI lineage: Eukaryota > Metazoa > Chordata > Mammalia > Perissodactyla > Equidae > Equus > Equus przewalskii. Next base: position 80,311,403 of record NC_091834.1, read on the forward strand.
TTATGTGCGGGATACCCATTCTTAACTTTAATCATGTCTTAGGGTTTCCAGATTTAAATTTGAAGTTCATAAACAACACATATTTTGTTACTATAAGTTAGTATAAGTTATTCCATACAATGGACCTGAAGATTATATATTTTTAGTTAGTATCCTGGGCAATTCTCTGGGACTTTAGCATCTGAGAACAAATGCACTTAATGTTAGGTCCTGTGCTCAGCTCTGGGGATGCAGAAATAATCTAAGATAGTCTCTCCCCTGGAGCTTCTCACTGACAAGTATGGGGTGTGGGGAATTAAAAAATAATTACCTAATCTTCTTTCCTCTTTTTATTGCCCTGTAAAATATCACTAGTTTCCAATTTCCTCAGTTTTATCATCAGAGTTTTACAGGATGGTATTGTTAACCTGTGACCTTACTCAAATTTTAGAAATACGACTGATGCTTTTTAAATACTCAGAGTTTACAGAGTGCCAAACAACTACCAATGAAGCATCTATTTCTTTGTTGTTTTCAAAATGTCCTATTTGCTCTGTCCTAGTTTCTCTAAGTTGGTTATTATTAAAGATGAAAACGTCCCCAAGAAAGGAACATGCTCAAAATGTTCTTAACAAGAGATTTTGAAATATCTGACCTGTCAGAAACAAGAATTTCAAAGGGTGACAGTTAAGTTCACCCAATTCTCACGCAACTGTGTGCCATCAGAATTCAGTACCATTGTCTTTAGACTAAAAGCAGAAAACATTATACATAAGACATAAGAAAATTCTGCTGAGTTAGAGGTCATTCTCTGCCTTTAAAATATTCGTGTCCTTATTAGGAGTGTTAGCATCAAAGAGAAGATTTATAACTAATATAATTCTTCCTATATTCAATTCCTTAGCCTGATGTATTTTTTCATAGCATTTATTGGCTTGTAACATATTATATCATTTACTTATCAATTATTTTTAATGACTATTGTCTATCTGTCTCCACTAGAATACAAACTCCAAAAAAGCAGAGCTTTTTTTTAACAGTTTTGTGCACTGGTGCCTCTTCAGTGGAGGAGAGGTGAGTCGCACATAGCAGGTGCTCATTAAATATGCTGAATGAGTAAGTCAACCAATAAAGTAATACTCAACCACTCTTGGTCTAATCTATCTCCAAGGGTTGAGGCTGTTCAAGCACTACTGTGCTGGTTTTTGTCCAATGTGCTAGAAAGCACTTTAGAAGGATAAAAATCATGCTTACCTTTGTATTTGGAAAGGAGCTGCTACTCAACCAACAATGGGTCCAGCCTCTTTGATGGTTGTAGGGCTGAGTTTATGTGCATTCACTCCAATCCTCTCACCAGGAGCTCATCTGACCATTGACCAAACTCTAAAAATATTGTTGGCATGGGTTAAAAATCAATAGTGAAGAAGGATCCCAACAAATCTCAGTGGCCCACATAGGGAGTATGGTCCTAATATTGTCCTCATTAAAATCGACCTGCCAGAATATCACGTTTTATGTAATTTCTTTTCATTCTACATGCTTATGAAGCTTAACATATAGTCAAAATAGAACCCATTTTCAAATATCTCTTTTGTATTAGAGAATTCATTAGATCCATTGGTAAAGTCTAAAAACTTTTTAGGAAAAGAAAACTATAATTTGGATCTCTTCTCACAGTAGATCTTTTTTTAGAAATATATTTCATGTCATGCTTCTGTCCATTCAAATGTATTTTGGAGGCCAAGGGATAGAGAGCAGAAACAAGAAAAATATGGAGAACATGGACAGTGTACAAAATGAGCCCCAGATAATTAGTAAGCAGTACATTTACCCAACTTAGAACATTTCCTTTACTTTCTCTCCAGTCACATGCATAAAACTAAATATCACATTAAAGCTCCATTTTAATGGTTCTCCAGCTATGAGAAAGTGGAAAAAGCACTGGATTTAGAGTAGAATATAACTTGAATTTCAGCTCTGCTGCTTACTAGCTATGTTACATTTGCAAATTACTTAAATTCTCTGAGTCTAAATTTTCTCTTTTGTAAAACTCTTAGAGCAACATTTACTAGGCAGGGTTCCAGGGAAAGCTCCATGCATGGTAGGTGGAACGTACTGGATCCCTCCACTTGTACACTGGATCACAAGCTTAGTTGTCTCTCAAGGATTTTGCTCCAGCAAGTCTTTCTCTTGACAATCATTCTTTTGTAACTTGTAATCATACTCCTATTTCACCTTCTTAAAACACACATGCTCACACACCCACAAACTTTTGATTCCAGGTCCCTCCAACTACCACTCTATTTTCTCACTTCTTTGAGAGTATAACTGCTTCAAAGTGTATAGTCTCTTCCCATTCTTTCCTTTATATATAATCAGGCTCTTTCTCCATCACTCCTTCAACCCCACTTTTATTGACGTCACCCCTCCACATGTATAAATCCAATGGTTACTGTCAAGCCTCATCTCACTTGACTTAGCAGCAGCATTTAACACAATAAGGCTGTCTGCTCCCTCCGCCCTGAAATACTTTTTTAACTTGGCTCCCAGGACACCACAGTCTCCTGGTTTTCCTCCTAGCTCACAGCCACTCAGCCTCCTTTTCTTTTCCGCTTTTCTCATTTTTCAAATCTTTTAATCACAGTTGTTAAACCTCTCATTTTTTCCAACTATATTCATTCCCTGGGTGCACTCCTCCATTCCAGGTCTATAAACACCATCCACACACTGATGACTCCCAAATTCACACCTCTAATCAAGACTGCCCTGCTAACCTCGTGACTCATAGACCCAACTTCCTACCTGATTTCTCCTCTTAGATGTTTAGCTGGTTTCTCTGACTCAATCTTTCCAAAATGAGGTTCTAATCTACACAAACCTACTCCCCAAACAGTCTTCCCCTCTCAACGGCAATTCAATCCTCCCATGTAGCCAGTTCAAAAAACCTTGTTATTATCCTTGGTTCCTCTCTTTGGCTCATTCTCCATCAACAAAACAAATATTGGCTTCAATTCAAAGTATCTCCAGATACTGACCACTTTTCATTAGCACCACTGCGACCCACCTAGTCCAAATCATCATCATCTCTGCCCTAGCTGGTCTCCCTGCCTCCGCCTTGCCCCACTACAGTCCATTCTCCACGTTACAGCAAAGGGATCCTGTTTTGGCTCAAACCCTCCAGTGCTTCCCATCTCAAAGTAAAAGTCAAAATTCTTAGAACGGCCTACAAGGCCTTAGATGATCCAGCTTCTCATTACCCCTCTGACTTCATCTGCTACTCTGACACTGGCTGACTCACTCCAGCTAAGCTGCTCCCTTGCTGCTCTGGGAAGACTCCAGGCACAGTCCTACTTCAGGGCCTTTGCCCTTCTTGTCCCCTCAGCCTCGAATGCTCCCCTCCTGGATATGCATGTGGCTCACTCTCTCACTCTCTTGTAGTCTTTATTCAAATGTCTCCTTCTTAGTGAGCTCCCATGGCTCAACTATTTGAAATTGCAAACCCCAATGCCTGGCATTCCCTCTCCTATTCCCCTGGTTATTTTCTCCAGAACACTTATTAATTCCTAACACACTGTTCCATTTACTTGTTTACTTTTTAATTGTCTCTCTCTGCCCACAGGTGTGGAGGCTCCATGTGTGCTGATATTTTTGGCTGTTTTATTTTCTCATCTATTTCCAGTATCCAGAGTAGCGCCTGGCATATAGTGTGTGCTTAATAAATGTTTGTTAAAAGAATAGTAGACATTAAGAAAATTTGTTATGTAAATTGACAAAGATCATATATTCACCTCCACAATTCAATCTTGCTTATGATTTGAACAAGTGAAATGTATAAATCCTTATATAGTTTTGTTCACACATTTATTCAGTAAACATTAAAACCCAAACTCTAGGGAGTGTAAAGATAAATAGGAAAGAGCGTGCCAACTGAAAGAGCTTATAACTTAGGAGAAGAGTAAGGGCATATGCACGAATAATGATAATAAGATTCTTATATATTAAAATATAACAGAGAAGAAATAACAATATGAGATATTAGATATATAAATGATTGCCATCTATTGAGTACTTTAAATTTTAATAATGTTATCGCATAGACTAGAATACCCAAGATATATTTAGCAAAATATTTATAAGCAAAGTGAGAGACCAAAGAAATTTGGGAAACTCTAGATTATATTTGAAAAATTTCTTTGCTGTAGAATTAATGAGAGACTGTGTTAAGGTACATTGTGACTCTATAAGAGGAGAAATATCCAGATTTAATTTGGTCAAGGAGCTAAGATTATTTTTTTTTTTCCATTTAGAACTAGTGTTGTGAGGACCATTGGAGCACATGGACATAGACTTTTTCATTTTATTCTCAAAAATGACTCTTGGAATTAGTGTTCAGTTATATTCATTTAACAGTTGAGGAAACTAAGGCTCAGAGAGAATTAATACACCCTCCAAGGTCGCTTAGCAAACCCACAAGTTTCCTCAGTGGAAAACCTGGGAATAGAATAGGGTGTTTTGACTCCTAACTGAGGAATCTTTGCCAACCTACATTAGGTACACTTTTCTTGGTATAAAAATGCATATCCTTCTCACTGCCCTTGCCACAATGTTCAGTAATTCCCTGCTTATAAGACTTTCTTATCCACTGCTTTGATCCTTATGATCAGTAGCTGGGAGTAATTCAGTTTTACATCCTTGGTGTCTAGCATAGTATCAGGCATGGAGGAAATGTTCAATAAGTACATGTTGAATGAATGAATCAATGCTGAGTACATGTATGTAAGCATGATGGAATGATTATTATATGATTAAACAAATTTCTTGATTACAAAACTCTGCCTCTTTGTAAGCTCATGAAGACTTGTTTTTAAAAAGTAACATAGCTGTTGAAAAAATAAGTAAGACCAAAAACTGGTAAGCAACTGCTTTATCTTTTTCATTTCAAGTAGAAAACTTCCATGTTTAGAGCCATTATGTGTCATTATAGCCTAAAAAGAAAATGAACAACAATAAAGAAAAATACTCTGAATTCTTCTCTGGCAGCTTAGATCACAATGACCTTTAGTTAGATCACTAAGCACTTGGTTAGATCACCAAGACCTGAGCGTTTTTTCCTCCCTCATCTCCATATTTTGCTGACCTCAATTTCTGCTTTGCTTTTTGGGAATAGGTGAAAATCTGACATAAAATGAAGCAAGAAGTAAGTACTGAAGTAACTCTAAATATATGACAACCTGCATTGCAAGATATTTCATATAAATGTTTACTACTTTTTTAGTTGGGAAGATTGTAAAACATTTTTATATTTTTATATGCACTTAGGTTCAGAAAGCTGAAGAAATCAGGTATTCATGTTAAATATCACAAATTGGAAATATTGCAATATCTTTCCTTTTATAAAGGAGCTTGAATTTATCTCATAAATTACTTTGAAAGTAGTATGAAATATATATGCCCATATAAAACATGTTCTAGAAAACTTCTATATTAATGCCATCTATATTTAGAAAATGTGAGGCTTTCTAGTGCACCTTATTTTTTAGGGCAGTTTTACGTTCACAGCAAAATTGAGTGAAAGGTACCGAGATTTCCCATACACCCCCTGCCCTCAGACATGTATAGCCTCTCCCATTATCAACACCTCCCACCAGAGTGGTACATTTGTTACAATTGATGAATCTACATCAACACATTATTATCATCCAAAGTCCGTAGTTGACATTACAGTTCACTCTTGGTGTTGTATATTCTATGAGTTTTGACAAATTGTGCCATATATCCACCTCATTATCGTATCATACAGACTAGTTTCACTGCCCTAAGAATCCTCCGTGCTCCACCTATTCATCCTTCCCTCTCCCCTAACCCTTGGAAACCACTGATCCCTTTACTTGCTCCAGTTTTGCCTTTTCCAGATTGTCATATATTGTAATCAGTCTGTAGCCTTTTCAGATTGGCTTCTTTCACTTAGTAATATGCATTTAAGTTTCCTCCATGTCTTTTCATGGCTCGATCGTTCATTTCTTTTTAGCACTGAATAATAGTCCGTAGTCTGGATGTACCATAGTTTATTTTGCCATTCACATACTGAATGACATCTTGGTTGCTTCTAAGTTTTGGCAATTATGAATAAGCGGCTATAACATCCTTGTGCAAGTTTTTATGGGGACATAAGTTTTCAATTCCTTTGGGTAAATACTGAGGAGTGTGATTACTGGATCATATGGCAAGAGTATGTTTAGCTTTGTAAAAAACTGCCAATATGAGTTAGGAAGTATTCCCTCAGCTTCAATCTTCTGGAAGAGATTGTAGAAAATTGGTATAATTTCTTCCTTAAGTATTTGGTAGAATTTACCAATGAATTGATCTGGGCCTAGTGTTTTCTGTTTTGAAAAGTTATTAATATCAGGTTCAATTTCTTTAATAGATATAGGCCTATTCAGATTATCTATTTCTTCCTGTGTGAGTCTTGGCAGATTGAGTCTTTCAAGGAATTGGTCCATTTCATCTAGGTCATCAATTTTATGGGCATGGAGTTGCTCAAAGTATTTTTTTATTATGCTTTTAATGTCCATGGGATCTATAGTGATGCCTCCTCTTTCATTGCTGATAATATTTATTTTTGTCCTCTTTTTTCCTTAGTTAGCCTGGCTAGGGGCTTATCAATCTTATTAATCTTTCCAAAGAGCCAGCTTTCAATTTCATTGATTTTCTCTATTAATTTGCTTTTTAAAATATCACTGATTTCTGCTTTACTTTTTATTATTTCTTTTCTTCTGCTGACTTTGGATTTAATTTGCTCTTCTTTTTTTAGTTTCCTAAGGTGAAAGCTTAAATGATTGATTTTAGATCTTTCTTCTTTTCTAAAACATACATTCGATGCTATAAATTTTACTCTAAACACTGCTTTTGCTGCATCCCACAAATTTCAATAAATTGTATATTTATTTTTATTTAGTTCAAAATATTTTTTAAATTTTCTAGATATTATTTCTTTGACCCATGTGTTATTTAGAAGTGTGGTGTTTAATCTCCGAGTATCTTGTGATTTTCCAACTGTCTTTCTGTTACTGTTTTAAGTTTAATTATTCATGGTCTGAAATCAGACTTTGTGTGATTTCTATTCTTTTAAATTTGTTAACGTGTGTTTTATGGCCCAGAATATGATTTATTGGTAAATCTTCCATGCGAGCTTGAGAAGAATGTGTATTCTCCTGTTGTTGAATGAATAGTCTATTGATGTTCATTACATACAGTTGATTGATAGAATTATTGAGTTTAACTATGTGTTTACTGATTTTCTGCCTGCTGGATATGTCAATTTCTAATAGAGAGGTGTTGGAATCTCCAATTATAATGATGGATTCATCTATTTCTCCTTGCAGTTCTGTCAGTTTTTGCCTCATGTTTTGTGACTCTTGTTGTTAGGCACATACATGTCAAGGATTATTATGTCTCCTAGAGTATTGAGCCCTTTGTCATTATGTAATGCCCCTCTTTATCCTGGATAACTTCCCTTGCTCTGAAGTTTACCTAAAATTAATATAGCTACTCCTGCTTTCTTTTGATTAATGTTAGCATGATGCAACTTTCTCCATTCGTTTACTTTTAATTTATATGTGTCTTTATAATTAATATGGGTTTCCAGTAGACAACACATAGTTAAGTCTCATTTTTTGACCCACTCTGACCATCTTTCTCTTTTAATTGGTGCATTTAGATCTTTGATGTTCAAAATGATTGTTGATACAGCCAGATTAATATCTACCATATTTGTTACTGTTTTCTATTTGTTGCCGTTGTTCTTTGTTCCTATTTTTTGTTTCTACTCTTTTTCTGCCTTTTGTGGTTTTATTTTTTTTTTCAATTATTTTATTGAGGTCATATTGGTTTAAAACATGGTGTAATTTCAGGAATACATCACTATATATCAGTTTCTGTATACACTGCATTGTGTTCACCACCAATTGTCTAATTTTTATTGGTCACCATACATATGTGACTCTCTACCCCTTTTGCTCACCTCCCCACCCCCTTTCTTCTGGTAACCACTAATCTGTTCTCTTTAACCATGTGTTTGTTTATCTTCCACATATGAGTGAAATCATGCAGTGTTTGCCTTTCTCTGTCTGGCTTATTTTCCTTAGCAACATCCATGTTGTTGCACAATTGGATGATTTTGTCTTTTTTATGGGTGAATAGTATTCCATTGTATATATATAGCACATCTTCTTTATCCATTCCTCAGTCAATGGGCACTTGGGTTGCTTCCATGTCTCGGCTATTGTGAATAATGCTGCAATGAACATAGAAGTACATGAATATCTTTGAATTGTTGATTTCAAGTTCTTTGGAATATAACCAGTAGTGGCATACCTGGATCACATGATTTTTCTGTTTTTAATTGTTTGAGAAATCACTGTACTCTTTCCCATAATGGCTGCACGAGTTTGCATTCCCACCAGCAGTGTATGAGTGTTCTCTTTTCTCCACATCCTCTCCAACATTTGCTATTTTTTGTCTTGTTAATTATAGCCATTCTGACAGGTGTAAGGTGATATCTCATTGTAGTTTTGATTACATTTCCCTAATAATTAGTGATGTTGAACATCTTTTCATGTGCCTGCCGGCCATCTGTATGTCTTCTTTGGAAAAATGTCTGTTCATATCCTCTACCCATTTTTTGATTGGGTTGTTTGCTTTTTCTTGTTGAGTTGTATGAGTTCTTTATATATTTTTGAGATTAACCCCTTGTTGGATATGTGATTTGCAAATATCTTCTCCCAGTTGGTGGGTTGTCTTTCATTTTGTGCATCATTTCCTTGGCCTTGCAGAAGCTTTTTAGTCTGATGTAGTCCCATTTGTTTACTTTTTATTTTGGTTCCCTTGCCTGAGTAGACATTGCCTTCAAAAAGATCGTGCTAAGACCGCTAATATTTTCTTCTACGAGTTACGGTTTCAGTTCTTACATTCAAGTCTTTAACCCATTTTGAGTTGATTTTTGTGTATAGTGCAAGATAACGATCTATATTCATTCTTTTGCAAGTGGCTGTCCAGTTTTCCAAACACCATTTATTGAAGAGACTTTACTTTTTCCATTGTATGTTCATGGCTCCTTTGTTGAAGATCAACTGTCCATAGAGGTGACGTTTTATTTCCAGGATTTCAATTCTGTTCCATTGATCTGTGTGTCTGTTTTGTGTCTGTACCATGCTGTTTTTATTACTATAGCTTTGTAGTATATTTTGTACAGTTCTTTTTTTGCGTATATCCTGGTTGGTATTCTCTGAGCTTCCTGGGCCTGTGGCTTGGTGTCTGACATTAATTTGGGGAAGTTCTCAGTCCTTGTTTCTTCAAATATTTATTCTGTTCCTTTCTCTCTTTCTTTTTCTTCTGATATTCCAATTACAGGTATATTACACCTTTTGTAGTTGTCCCACAGTTCTTCAATAATTCTGTTCTGGTTTTTTTTTTCTGTTGCTTTTTAGTTTTAGAGTTGTCGATTGAGATCCTCAGGCTCAGCAATTGTTTCCTCAGCTGTGTCTAATCTACTAATAAGCCCATCAAAGGCATTCTTCATTTGCCTTATGGTGTTTTTGATCCCTAGCATTTCTTTTCATTTTTTTTTTAGAATTTCCATCTCTCTGCTTACATAGCCCATTTGTTATTTCATGCTGTCTACTTTATCTTTTAGACTTTTTAGCATTATTAATCATAGTTGTTTTAAATTCCTGGTCTGATAATTCCAACATCCCTCCCACATCTCAGTCTAGTTCTGATGCTTGCTCTGTCTCTTCATATTATGTGTTTGCCTTTACTTTGTCTTGTAATTTTTTCTTGCTAGCCAGACATGATGTACTGGGTAAAAAGAACAGCTATAAATAGTCCTTTATTATTGTGGTGGTAATGTGTGGGGGGAGGGAAGTGTTCTACAGTCCTATGATTAGTTCTCCGTCTTTTAGTGAGTCTATGACTCTGGACTGTGAACTTCACAAGCGTTTCTCAGTTTTTATCTCCCCACTTAGATGGGATAGGATGGCTAAATAGTCTTCCCCGACGTGGAAGGCTAGAGTCAGCTTGAGTTGGATATTTCCCTTCCCCCAGGTCAGTAAGGCTCAAATAAAACCTCAGCACATTAAGCTCTAGTTAATAAGTTTCTTCTGAGGGCAGACATTTTCAAGAAGAACAGAATGCTTTGGCATATTTCAAAATGGTTCCTTTCCCCTCCCCCTGTAGGAAGTACAAGGGGATTTTTCTCTGATATTTACTGTGAGAACTAGGGGGAATTCCTGGAGATAAAACTCACAATAGTGTGGGATCTCCTCTGACTCAGTCCCCGGGTGTTTTTAATTCTGAGACTTGTCCACGCTCAGCCTCCAGCAATTTGTCAATTGCAGTTCAGTGTTTCCTAGCCAGCACTGATTCCTGCAGAGATTTCAGCTTGTGGGTTCTGCTCCAGGAAGCTGTGATTCTCTGTGTTCATCTGTAGGTCTGTCCAGTTTTTGGGGCAGCAGTTTCCCTGTTGACCTTACTTTTATCATGAATCTAAAAGTTGTTGCTTTTTTAGTTTCTTCAGTCTTTTACTGTCGTTAGGACACAATGGTGACCTCCAAACTTCTGTTTTGTTGTTTTTTTGTAAAGATTGGCACCAGAACTAACATCTATTGCCAATCTTTTTCTTCTTCTTCTTCTTCTTCTCCTCCTCCTCCTTCTCCCCTCCTCCTCCTCCCCTCCTCCTCCTCCTCCCCTCCTCCTCCTCCTCCCCCTCCTCCTCCTCCTCCTCCTCCTCCTCCTCCTCCTTCTTCTCCCCAAAGCCCCCGTTGTAAGTGTCTCTGATTGTGCTATGTGGGACATCACCTCAGCATGGCCTGATGAGCAGTGCTATGTCTATGCCCAGGATCCAAACTGGAGAAACCCTGGGCCACCAAAGTGGAATGCACAAACTTAACCACTCAGCCATAGGGCTGGCCCTCCAAACTTCTTACATGCCAGACTAGTTGAGGGAGGAGGTGTATTTACTTCATAAAAAATGACATCGGAAAGATGATGTACTGTCGACCTCTGAAAACCTTGATTTTTTTTAAAGGCAAATATCTCAGAAATGATTGGAAAGGTAACTTACAGATATGATTTCAAATTGGCTAAATAAAACTCATGCTAGGATTAACATAAAAGATAAAAGTTAACTGTATTATTAACTAAATACAACTGCAAATTTAAATGATCCTGATTTTTTCAAATACATGTTCTACTTGTAAAGAAATCACTGAGCAAATTTAATTCACCCTAAAAGTTCTGTGCTCTTTTTTCTCTCAAATACAAAGACTTTGTGTTCCTGAGTTAGTAAGCAACTTGATAATAATAGTTCAGATTTCTTTAGAAAATTTAGGCATTGTCCCTTCATAAATTAGGAAATGCAGATTTCATTTAGAAAAAAAACCCTAAACATTGACAAATGAGTTGAATAAATCTTATTTAAACACTTCAATAGAGAGGTACTACCTATTTATTAGTTCTTTCTTCTGTTAAATTGAACAAAAATGCAGAGGGAATAACAATTCTATTAAATACTTATAAGGTACTTATTTGTCAGCTGATATTACTGAGATCAGGGACCTCAAGTTGAATCCACATCTTACCCTGTTGAAGAAAGGTCCTGAGTCCTTCCAAGCATGTCCAGGGCTGACTGCTTGGAATTTTAATGCTTCTTAGTCGATATGGTCCCTGAACTCAAGGCACCATTGGTTGTAAACATTGCTAATGCCAAGAGCAGTAAGCAATTTCCCTTGAGTTTCTGTTGCTGTTCTTGAACAAATTTGTTTGTTTTTCTCTAACTGGTATTCAGATTTACATAGCACCCAATGTCCGGCATATTATCTTCATCCAATTGTGAATGGCTGTTCCCAAAGATGTCTTGGGATAGTTTTGATTAAAGATTGTTTTCAAACATCCAAGAAAACAGCACAATTAACTGTGGAGACATAGAGTGTGGCCCAGAGGATTAATGAAGACCAGTGAGCACTGACAAATGAAGCTTATTTGTTCTCTTCCCTATTATTTAGTCTTATTCTTCAGGCAGAGGGCTGCCTAGCATCAGCAGACGCTGAAGTCTAGTGGGATTTAAGTGTTAACTAGACACTGAGCAAAGAAGCAAGAAATAGGAAAGAAAGCAGGAATAATAAAATTGTCATGTAGCGCAAATACAACTGTTACGAAAGCATTAAAAATGGGTACTTTACCTAAATGAAGATTTCACATACATCTGCTTAAGAATTCAGAATGATAAAATTTCTAATGCAAATGTACTGTATTTTATCACTAAACAAAATATTTTGCATCTGTCCTTAAGCAATAGCAACTACATTAAATCTTTTCTTGTCATCCTTTATAACCACTTTAAACCTCTTGCATTATGTGCTTCCATCAGTAAGGAATAATTCGCAACAATTCATACTAATTTTTAAAACTCTTTATTTTCTGTGAAATGAATCCATGATTTCTTTTAAAACTGTTAAATACTTGAGATATGACTTAGATCTTATCTCAATCCCCTTACCACAATCCTCTAGATTCGAGATTTTTAAAAAGGATAGGATTCAGAGGATATCCAACCACAATATTTTTGGCAAATGAGCATTTTCTCAGGAGTGTCCATATCATTTTCTAGGTCCTCAAAGGTGTCTAATGGAAAAACAAACAAAAATGTGAAGAATATGTTTAAAACATTATACTTGACTTACATGTATTTAAACACTTGGTCTCATGCTCAAGGCAGTGAACCAGAATGACCCTACTTGTATGAGAAAAAAGTTTGTAACAGTAAACATACTCAATTCTGGTCAGTTTAAATCATCATTGCTAATTTGAAAGTAAAACAGATCACAATCTTCTCTTATTCATTTCTTTTCAATATTTGAAAATGTCTTGGAAGACCAGAGGCAGAGCAGGGGTGGAGGCAAAGTGGAAGCTTTAGGTTTGCCCTGGGCCAGCCTCAAACCACGCAGAACAACGTGATCCATCCTTGGACCAGTTACTCGACCAGACAAGCTTTCAGCTTCCCAATCCAAAACAGCAACTATGATAGGGTAGGTGTGGTCTCTTACACATGACAACTGTCCAATGTATGTTAGCTTCAATCTCTTCTTGTTTTCTTTCAATTGCCATAAAAGTATATAAACCATATCATATTCTCATTTCTGTTTTTCTCAGAAGTGACTTTTCTGTTATTGGTAACAAAGCCTAGTGACTGCCTCTATTTTTCTCATACTCTTTAGAAAAACACAAGTGACAAGTAAAAAGGTCAATGCTTCAGGAACACACCAAACCTATTTGTATCTTGGCCAAATTAGTTTTTACAGAATACTGAAAGCAAATCAATTGGGCTTACCTAAATTTTATTGCTACTTAATTGGGTCAGAGTTTTGCATACATTTAATAGGCTATCACTGAATGAAACAATTTGAAGGATGCTGGGTAAGTTGTCCCCTCAAATTGTTTTTCTATCCCATTTAAATAAGTAGTTTGAATTTCTCTGAAATTTCTATTTAAGAAATGACATTCTAGGATCTGCCTGTTAATTCTAACTCTATAATTTACTATGTGGTTTCCAATCATTATACCTAAGGAAGAATTTGTTTGTGGGATTACATTCCAGATAGACTGTATGTGGAAAGAGTAGTTCAATTTAGAGGGGCCCTGGAGGTATGGCTCAACAATCTCTGGCAAAGGAATTGTGGTAATTCTACAATATACGACACTTCCCCAGGGGCACAGGCTCAGGGACACCAGGTCACTGGGGGTCCTGAGAAGAGAAAGTTGGATGGCAAGGACAAACTTCTAGTTTCTCACTATTGCCCAGGACAGTTTCAGCCAGGTCTAGGCCTGGGATGACTATCGAGGAGGCTGATTCTGATTTTCATGAAGTTCTGGGAACATTGTTCATGCTTAAATGTTAGTACTATGTGATTCTCTCACTGCTAGTGATATTCTCATAATTCTTACAAAGATTCAGTAACATGATAGAATTTCGTGGGAATATCAAACAATAGAAATATCTTAGAGATAGTTTCTTTAAACATAGAAATGAGTATTAACAATGAGTTATTGAAATGGGGACTATTTGACCTGCTGAGGAAATGATCGGAGATTGTGACTGTTTATAGGTCTCCCAACTAACCCACTGCAGGTCACAAAATGTGCATCTTCTTATTTATAGTTAGAATGCAATCCAATGATGAATTTTAATCCTAAGTACTTCATATTGTCTGTGATTCACCCCAACATTTTGAATAATCGTTACTCTGAATTTCTTCTACTTAATCTTCATTAATTACATTTCTTTACATGGAAGTTATAATGTTCAAAGAATATAAATACTTCATTATAGGGAAAATTTTACATAGATAAAATTGTTTCTTCAAAACATCGCCTTCTGTATATCAAGTATTTAATGTCATTTTTTAATTACATTTTTATTTTCGTAATATGAAGTATTTATAAAGATGCAACTTGTCCCATTACTAAAGAACACAAAAAGTACAGTAAATCACTGACACGTAAAGCTACATATAGTGCCTAGCCCTCCGCACAGGAAGAGAAGTGAAACTATCCTTTGTCTTGAATATTTCCAGCAGATGATCCACTACAATTACTATACTAACTTGATCGACAGGACTTCAACTTAGAAAGGTATTAGACTAACAGCGAATTATTTCAGAATTGGAGACTTTTAGAAGTGCAAAAATCTATTACATTAAAGTAGGCTAGGAGACTCCCTAATATATGTTTAAAATTTTATTATAATACCCAAGAATCACTTTTCCAATATTTTCTAATTTCAGCATAAAACAACTAACCTCAGAACAAGGTGTATAAGGAAGAGCAGAGATAAAAAGAGAGAGGTAAGAAAGCTTTCATTCTCTCCTCTCTTTTCATTTCTGTTTGTTACTGAAAAAGGAGGAAAGAATGAGAGGGAAGGGAAAAGCCCGAGTAGATTTCCAGAAGCCAAGAAACTTTGTAGGATGACACTGTCAATGGAAAAAAGCCGTGGGGTTTGGGTGAACGAAAGAACTTTTAAGACTAGGGAGATTCAATTTTAAAATATTTGGTATTGGCTATGTAATTTCCACCATTAAAGCCATCATCTCAATTTTACCCAATGTTCAGTACAGTCTCCTTACCCATAAGCTTTGTGAGACTGACATTTTTATATAATTTTATCCCCCACCCCTCCCCTGCACTCCCACCACTAATGCCAGAAATCACATTTCCCATTTTGATCTGGCGTGGTGCAGAATAGAAACAGTAAGAGTGGGATCAAGATGTGTTTTAGTAGAAATATGACTTAGTACTAGAAATAACCATAAAAATACAAACTCAACAAAAATTTGCAGGGATCTCAGAGAGTACATTAGAATGTCTACATGTTGTGGAACAGTATTTTTATTCAATCTTACAAGATCTTAAGTAGCAGCGTGATCTTGCCTAGTAGTCATGCTATGATAGTGTGATAGGAAAATATGGGCCCCCAGTGATGTCCACACCCTCAATTATCGGAACCTGTGAATATGTTACCTTACATGGCAGAAGAGAATGCAGGTTAAAGATGCAATTGCCTTTGCTTATCAGCTGACCTGGAGGTGTAAAGATTATTCTGGATTACCCAGTCCCTAGATAAGTTCCCTCTGGGCCAGATATCTTTTTCTTTTGGCTGAAAAGAATTGGCTGAGGCCAGGAAAAGGCCAAGTTACACTCCATAAGCATGGCTATAGAGGTAAATTTGCTGCTGGTTCAGAGATGGGTGTTAAGGTCTGATCAGATACCCAGAATGGTGTCTGCTGTATCATGGAATCTAAGTTAATAATAGGTAACATATTAACTCTCATATTCTGCTCCACATGCCTATACACCTCAATTATCCTTAAAATCCTTATCCACAGGAAAATCCCCCCCATCAGCTTTTCTATTCTTATTCCCAGCCTGTGAATCCTGCTAAAAATGGTCACACAGTCATATAGACTGGTATCATTATGATGCAGGCTCAGTGAGCCGAGGAGTTGAAAGAAAGATTTCTCGGAATCTCAAGGTCTGGTAGTAGAGCTCCTTTATTCAGAGAGTAGCCTGGGGACAGGGCAGTGAAGAGCTGCAAACATGGGTTGAAGGTAGGGCTAAATTTATAAGGCATAGGTATGTGACTTATCTCTTTACAAGACAAAGGAAAGATTATGTAAAAAAGTCTTTAAAATGGTATCAGTACAGGTGGGGTCTGGTTATTGGGTGGTCCGATAACTTTAGATAAGAATCCGATTGGATCAGGTCAGGACGTCCTATGCTTCCCAGAGGATGATATAGGTCAGTATGTAGGGCAGGAAGCCTTGGGCTTCTCTCCCTGGGGGCAGCCTTGATCCTCATCAATTAGAAATATAGTCTCTGATATCTACCTGGCTTGCTCCTTCTACCACTTCCCAGAGACTACACCAAGCACTTAACCACCTCCCACTCCTCAGGATGTCTTTGTCTCACTCTCGCTGGTCCATGATAAACAAAGAGTAGAAACTCCAAGTCAGGAACTACCTTCTTTTCTTAGAAGGCATTTACTTAGAAGGCCCTTACTTTTCTCTTCATTAACATATATGTGTATCTATGCCTCCCAAACTCTTAAGAATGTCAACACAAAATAACCAATAACCTTTCAAAGATAAGACAGATAAGGTGAGTTTTACTTGAGCCAAACTGAGAATTATAACCCAGGAAGGCAGAGCAAAAGGAAGAAAGCATCCAGAGAAGCATGGTTTTCAGTACAGTCTTATACCTTTTTAGAACAAAGAACACATTAACACACCCAGAATACATACTCACCAAAGTTTCAAAGAGGTATTCAGCTGCAAATAAGCAGGTCAACAGGACCCTGATGTCCAGCAAAGGGAATTTATCTTCAGGAGTAGATACTGGCGTAGTAGGAGGGGAAGTATGTACTCTTATCTTGAGAGTGCATTCTTTAACAGTTAAAGCAGATACGTTCAATGTATACTTGATAGGCCATAAGCCAGGCTTCTTTAGTTCAAGCTGAATCTCTTTTGAATCAGAAGAGCTACCCCATATATCCCAATATGTAAAAATCTCTTGTCAACAACCCTAGAAGGAAGTGCCTCCTTCCCTCTAGTGAATATCTTCCATCCAACTGGGCTCTCAAACTAGGCTTTTAAAAGATTTTGCCCTCTCTCTACCCTATTATCCACTCCCCTACCTTGAACCTTGTTCTTTCAATGGACTCATGGTTCTGAATTCAACATTCATAAGAAAGTCTCACATTAAGAAATATTTAATCTATTCCCCATAGGTCCATCTTAGTTAATTATCTTCTATAATTAATGACTGAGAAATCTTTACCTTTTGGTCAGATTAGGCTAACTGAACTGGAATTTACTTGATGATCAATATATTGGATAGTTTTAGGAGATTTCTCTCTCACGCTCCACTTCAAAATAAGTACTAAGTCCTGTCCATTCTTTCTAAGTATTTTCTGAATTTCTACATTTCTTTCTCTATCCCTGAATAACTTGATATAGACCATGATCATCTCTCACCCGGACTATTGCAATTATCCAACTATACCAAATACTTGTACCCGTATACATCCTCCCTCTTGTTACAATGGATAACTTTGTCTGTGCTTCTATCTAACTCTAAATTCCATTTATAGTGGATCCCATATCCTCTATCAAGGTCTTTGATCATTTTTATCTCCTGCATACCATTTCCATCAATATATAAACAATCTCTATTATCTTTCATCTTAAAAACTAAAAACTCTCCATTGATCCCCCATAACCCTGTAGCCATTGTCCCGATCCTCTCTTACCTTTGTAGCAAAACTTTCCTATCTCCACTTCTTTATCCGTTTCCTGTTCTCTCTTCTTCCTCTTTTTCCAGTTCTACCTTGGACCTGCTTCAGTCAATCTTTTGTTCCCACCACATCATCAAACTGCTGTGGTCAAGGTCACAAATAATTTACAAGTTTAAAACCAAGTAGCTTCTTCTCAGTCCTTCTCTTCTTCCCTCTATCAATAGCATTTAATACAATAGTTTACTCTTTCCTTCTGAAACATTTTTTTTCATTTGATTTGTGGAACAAGTGGTTCTCCTGCCAATAACACTAGCTACTCCTTCTCATCCTTCTTTGCCAGGTCCTCTTTTTATTTCCAACCACCAAATGTTGGGGTGTCATAGCACTTATTTCTCTGCTTCATCTTTTTAGTATATACTCATTCCATAGGGAAATGGTCCACCTCCATGATTTAAAGTAACATTTATATGCTGACAATTCCCAAGTCTATATTTCCCACCTAGATCTCTCCTTCAAAGACCGTCTCATAAATATAATTTCTCACTCACGATCTCCACTTGAGTGCTTATAGGCATCTCAAATTTAACACAGCCACAGCAGAACACATGATATCACCACCCTCCTTCCCCAAAGGGTCGCTGCAGCATCTCAGAGAATGGCAACTCCATCTTTCCAATTCCTCGGGCCAAAAACCTTGGAGTTTTTCTTTATGTACGTCTTTTGGTCATATTAAAGTCAGCAGCAAATCCACTCAGGTCTTCGTTCTAAGTTTATCCTGAAATGAACACTCCTCGCATCTCTACCATCACTACTACCCTTGTCCAAGCCACCAACACCGCTGTCCTGGATAAGTACTTTCATCTCCTACCTGGTCCTCCTGCTTTCCTTACCCACATAGCTTATTCTCTACAGAGAGATAGAATTATCCCTGGAAGATGATATAGATTATGTCATTCCTCTGCTCAAACTCTCCATCTCAGTCAGAATAAAAGCCAAAAGCACTTACAATGGCTGAGAGGACAACGCGATCCAGCTCCAAGCCACTCCTCTTGTTTCTGTATATCTGCTTGAGCAATCTTCCTGAATGAAAATCTGTGGGAGTCACTCCACTGCTCTGAATCTGCCAATGACCCCTCACCCCTCTGCCTTCAGAATAAGCCCAGATTCCTTAGAAAAACATTCAACACTCTTCATTATCAAGCCCCTGCTTACCTCTCTTGTCTTAATTCTTGCCATTTCCTTTTCCAAGTGCTCCCTACACCCTAGCCAAACTGAACTTTTTGTTTCTTCCTCATTAAACTGTATATTTGTGCCTCCACTTTGTTGTACAAGCTGTTCCTTCAACCTTCAACCCCCCCTTGAATCCCCCTTTACAATCCACCCAGGCTGCCCCTTCTTTGACTGGATAACCATTTTCTTTGACTCCCTTTAAATTTCTAAAGAATAACAACTTATTTTTTTCATTTAGATTGTGCTCCACTAGAATTTTGTATATAGAGCTTACATTTGTTACATCGCTTCTTATCACATTGTATTAAAATTGTTAGTCTAGTTGTCTCTCTCTCTCTCTCTGAGAAATGAGCATTTCAGTGAGAGGAGGCATATCTGACTATAGATGCAAAATAAACAATAACCACTCCACAGGTAAGAGATATAAAGTGAGTTTTACTTGAGCCAAACTGAGGATTATAACCTGGGAAGGCTTCTACCAGAAAGGAAGAAAGCTTTCTGGAGAAACATGGTTTTTCCTTACACTCTCATATCTTTTTAGAACAAAGAGTGTACATTAAACACACCCAGAATATATTTTCATCGAAGTTTCAAAGAGGTATTTAGCTTCAAATTAGCAGGTCAACATGACCCTGATGTTAGGAAAGTGAACTTATTTTAGAAGAACTAATATGGGCAGGTGTTACCAATAAGGCATAGGATGGCAAGTATGCATTCTTATCTTAAGACAGTGCGTTCTTTATTGTAACGGTTAAAGCAGATGTACAATGTACGTTTGATAAGCTAAAGTCAGGCAGTTTTTAGGTCAAGCTGAATCAGTTTTGAATCAGAATAGTTACCCCATATACACCAATATGTGAAAATCTCTCATCATTACTTATCCTTAAGTCCTCAGCATTTACCACAGTGGTTGGCATATGGAAAGTTTTCAAAAACATTGAACAATATCATCAATTAATATCAAATGCAAGTATGACTATGTAAGATGAGTGGCATTCTTTGAAAGTTTAACCATTTAACTATTTGACCATTTAATTTTTAACCATTTAATCTAATTTAACCAAATTCAAATGAAAAAATGGTAGTCTAGAGAAAATAAAGGGTAAGAGAATAATTTATGTTTTGTTTTGTTTTAATTTTTAATTCAGAACAACCACAAGACAATATATTTATAAACTGGATTATTCTGATCTTTACAAAAGTATTCCATTTAATCTTTGAGGAGCTAAAATGTCTAAATAAAATTCTCCAGGAAACTATACAACTCTGCTCGCTTTTTAAGAGTTTGTGCCCACCAAACTATTGCATAATCTCCAATTTTATTTTCCTTTACTTCAATACAATTCTAAAGCTATACAAGCTAGCACACACAATAAAAATGAAACGAACAGATGCCAATGACCAATAATAGGTTACTAGCCTATTTTACAATTCTTCTTAGCATCAGAAAAACTTTCTTGACTTCAACCGTCATAAGAACATCTCAGATTCACTTGTCCTAGTGCTTCTCTTCTACTGTGATGGACATTAGGCTAATTACGAAGGAGAAAAAAAGGGACAAAATTCAGGGAAAGGTCATCAGCTGATAACACAGCATGTGCTGCCTTTACATTGCTGTCACGATGCTTTGAACCACTATTGCTGCCACTTTTGACATTACTGGAGCTGTACTGTTTGTTAAGATGATTAAACTGTGTGGATTGGGTGAAAAGTTATCCCAGCAGCAGGTGTCACAATTTTCCTTTGTCACCTCTCCAGGCTGACTAAGTGCTGGTGCCATCCAGGTTATGTCCGCTTCATTTCATTCTTCTTTAGCCCCTATCTGATGCACTACTTCCATAACAATGTTTTCCTTCATTTGTACAACACTGTTGGGATGGAGGAAAATCCCCTTTCTACCTTTCTTGTGTTCTCATGGCTGGACTAATAATAAAATTGACACAAGACCAGATTAACAGGACACAAGCCCAGTTTACTATGTACACATTGGAGATCATAGAGAAACAATGCATGATGCTCAGAGACTTAACGAAACAGCCAGTATGTATATACATCTTTTACACAGAGAAACAATAAATTTGTGAGGAATGACAGGACAAGGAAACTTAGATTTGAGGTACATAATTAGTGAGGAATTTAAGCAGAGTTTAGGCTGGAGGTAGTAAATTAGCAAGGCAGGCTTCTCAGCCCTGAATCCCCAGCTCTGAGGTTAAGGATACAGGGAGAGCACATTTCACAAGGGAGATTTATTTCCTGCATTCAAAGCGAGCAGAGCAGGAAGGTCAGATGGCCCTTTTTGCTTCTCAAGTAACTTTAATTCAAAATAATCAATACGCTATTGTGAGATATTTTGGGGTAGCCTGCCCTGGGTCCCAACAACCCTTTCCTGTATATAAAGTACTTTCACACAAATTATCTCACATGGGCCTCATGATGACCCTGGGCCATCGGCAGGGCAGGAATTGTTGCTTAAATTTAATAAAACACAAAAGTACCATTAGTAGCTACCATTTATTGCAAATCTTCTTGACACTAGACACTTAAATAGGCACCTTATATCTTATTTAGTCTTGTAAACACGTGTTTTATAGTTGAAGGCCCAGAGGCTAAGCAACATGTCCAAGGTCAAACAGTAAAATAGTGGCAAAACAGAGTTTTTTAAGGTAATATATAATATAGATGAAGATATATACATACAAGTATGTATATTGTGTATGCACATGTGTGTATGTGTGTTTTGTGTGAATGTATAATTACTCCGGCGCCCATGGAAAGCATGTACTAATTTCCAGGGCTTTTTTTATTCCTGGCTTGGTACTTTTTCCACTCTGTCAGAGCCAGAAGGCAGTTAGCTTTGACTTCTAATAAAATACCTTTCATTAGGTGAGATTCAGGGCAAGGCAAGGCATTTCCTCTCAGAGGGTCACAAGTCAGGAGGAAGTTTTATGGTGAAGATATAAAAAGAGTATACTGTGCTTTTTTCATCTGCAATAGTGGCATTTCTGGTAACTCCAGGAAGTGACTTGCTCTCAGGTGAGGAAACCTTGGCTTCTTCATGTAAAATTACAGACAGCTTGAGCTCAGGAATAGAATTGCTAAATTTAGTAAAATTGGCTAGAAGGTTTCCAGAGTCTTCCAAGACATATCTGTTTACTTTGCCCAGATTTTTTCCTGCCATGATGCCAATAGGCAAGACTACCAAGAAGAATGAGCCAGGATGCTAGAGAACAGAGGGAAAGGAAGAGCGAGCATAGATTTCTTCTGATTGGGACATAAGAAGTTAGCAAGTGACATAAAAGAGTCTTCCTTTGCTTTGGAACTCAGAAAATACCCACAGTGTCTAGTGAAGCTAAGAGTGCTTGGTACTGAGGGGTTTTTGATATTTGTGGAAAGAGTTAAAGAGAGTATTCTGACATCATAGTTAATAGTAGTCATAGTGAAACCTGTATGTCTATCCAAGTGTGGCTTCAGGTGACTGGGCTGTCCCTGTTAAAGCATCAGCTTCCCCCAGAGCTCTTCTCCCAACAGGACGAAATGAGAAATCCCCTAGGAACCCAGGATCAATTTACCCCACAGAAAAATCTATTCAGATTGGACATTTTCAACAACCACGTCTGCAAAAAGACATTTCAAAAGTTAGGAAAATTAGCTCACTTTGTTTTATTGTATTAAACATTCATTTTGATATTCATTAGTACTAGTATTGTTTGCCTTTTGGTTATTATCATCCACATTCGCCTTTTAGGTTGTGTAGTGTTAGATATTCTATGAAAAAATTCAGAGCTCTTGATACTTGAGAATAGTACTTAAAATGTTTTAGGTAGCATATCAAAAATCATTTCATTTCATTATTACAATTTTCCATTCTGATTTTTCCCCAACATTTTTGGTGTCCTGGAATACTAGATTTCCACAGTTGCAGGTGCAGATGAATTTCAAATTGAATAACAGGGATACGGACAATTGCCTAAACTTTTGATAAATTGGCATTTTTTTTCATTGAATCTGATTTAACATCAAACTTCTATTGCCTAAGAGAAATGGCATAATTTTGACACATTCTGTTGCTTTATTTTTATAAAAGAATTTTAATTCTTTATTCGTGCAGATATTCAACATTTCCTCTCAGTTCTGCATAAATCCTGGATCATAGGGTTCTGTACAAAACCCACCCGTGTTAAAGACAATCTGCCTTTTAAGTAGTTCAAACAAGGATGCTAAATTTATTCCACAAGTGACTTTAATATGTTCTGAAAAGAAGTTGATTGCACTGAGCTATAATTTTTGTCTTTTGGAGGAATGATTGAGATAAAATAAATGTATAGCCATTTAATCACCAACAAAAATAGTTACCCATATTTTGAGTTCACTGTCCTTCTCAAATATCCAAGTGGATTAACAAGTTAAATAATACTGGAAACTCAGTGTTAAGCAGTTTTGAAAATTCAATGTTTTGGCTAATAACCCAGGCCTACAGACAGGTAGGTTGTAAGGCATCTATGGTTTCTCCACCCAAGATATTGGCCCTATTGACCTGTTAAGAATCTGGAAGTTATCCCCATTATCTCTTACAATATAATGGGCTTTCCCCATCAAATACTACTTAAAGTACAAGTACCTTACTCAGTGAGGAGCTAAGTCACTTAACACCAAGTCTATTACCAAATTACGGTTTATCAAATGTGGTTTTGAAGGCATGTATTAGGGTCACGCATCAGACCGTGTCCTGGAGAAGCATATCATCTAGACGAAAACAGGACTAAAAGATGACTGGTGGAGGAGAAGCAGGAAAATGAGGGCAAACCCAGATTTGACACACAGCCCTGGAAAGCCAAGAGCTCAGAATTTAAGCTAACAATTGATTCTGGAACATGGAACGAAGAGCAGAGCAGAGGTAGGGGTGAAGGCAAAGGAGATGAATAGCAATCAGCAATTTGATTACTTAATGAAATCTGTATTAGGAGTCTGTCAATGCAGCACACTTGGTCTTGGATATCTATAACATTTGAACAAATATGAGGCTGCATCTACAGAGTTCGGTTTACAACATAGACAGGCTCGCTACATACAGGTGAGGCAAGGTTGTAATGAGCTCCTTGTCATACGTTCGATAATAAAATTCTTTGGATGGAATCCAGGGGAGATGTGCCCTTGCTGAATCACAGTTTCTCATTTGTTAGAGAGATGCTCCAGTGTATTGAAAACGCACTGCTTAGCCACTCAAAATTTAAACAGGAAAGTACCGACAAATTCATGAACCACTAAACATGAACATTAATTTTAATATTAGTGTTTCTCGTATATTAATGTCAAAAATTTTGTACATTGCGGAATTGTTTTACGACAATGCAATTTTATATTTTGCCAACAGTTCTCATGGTGCAAGCAAGAAACTAATGCTTGAAATTTGCTAATCTATTTATTTTCAAAAGCTCTAACTTAAAACATCCTTCACTACAGTATATTTCATTCACGAGGGTTTGTAAGAGAAATGTTTTCAGTCTTATCCAGAATAACTGTTTGCTTCTGCTTTATTAATGTTATGAAACATATTATTGATTTTGCTCCCTTCTTTGTTCTCAGAAACAAATTCCCTTCACACTTGTCGTTGTACAGGACTGTATGGCATGGATTTTTGTGCATTCATCATGTCCGTAACTTTCTTTCTTTTTTTTCATTTTGAGGAAGATTAGCTCTGAGCTAATACCTGCCACCAATCCTCCTCTTTTTGCTGAGGAAGACTGGCCCTGAGCTAACATCCACACCCATCTTCCTCTCCTTTATATGTGGGATGCCTGTCACAGCATAGCTTGACAAGCGGTGCCTAGGTCTGCACCCAGGAGCTGAACTGGCAAACCCTGGGCTACCAAAGCAGAACATGGGAACTTAGCCACTGCGCCACCAGGCTGGCCCCCATAACTTTGTTTTTTATGCCTAGTTTTTTTTCTTTTTGTTGCAATTATTTTCTCTTCCATTTTTTATTCTGATATACACTTTTTGTCCTAATATATCCATTTTTATCCTTATATATATAACACTTATAAATAAATGTACACATACTATGTACACATAATGTATACAATAGTTGATATTAATATAAGAAAAACATACATACTAAGATTTACATTCAAGATCAGTGGCTTGTGAACTTGCTAGTAACTATCAGTTCAGCTTTTGAGTGACTAAATATTTATACACATAAATACACACATACAAACATGTACATACACACACGATAGATTAGATAGATAGATGATAGAAAATATATATTTAAAATTACATATGTGGCTCACATCATATATCATTTGGATAGTGCTTATTTAGACACAGTTATCATGATTGCCACATCAGGATAAAGAGAATGCAGTAAATCATGGCAGGTGTTAAAGTTTTCACGTAGAAACAACTCTCATCATTTCCACTAACACTGCATTGGCCAAGGAAACTCATAAGGCCATGCATAATCTCAAGGAGCTGTAGGGATAGAGAATTACAGACCTGCTATGTGCTTAATAGGAGAATAACTTTGAACATGACTACTATTTATACCCTGACTGCAATATATACTCTCAATCCGTGCTCACAATTTGTATGCATATTAATAAAAAATATTTTTAAAATTCCATTTTAACCGCTCCAGTGCTTACCGCAATATTTCTATCCTTGATTGCCAAGCTTTGATTCATATATAACTAGTAAGCTGGACTACTTACTCAGTTAATTTTATGAACAGCATACAGATGGTCCTTATAAGGGGAAGAGGACACCAGCAAAGGAATTTTGTCAATGTTCCTGAAAAATGAGAGGGAGAGGAAGAGAAGAGTGAGAGAGAATAAGAGAAGAAAAGAGAAAATGTTAGGATCCATTAAGGACGAAAGAAAGGAACTTTGGGGTAGGGGTTTCTCACCAAAGCTTTCTTCAAAAGAGAAGGAGAAAACCACCCTATGAATTCTGATGAGCAAGTTTTCTACCACATTACATTAGTAGCCCGATTTTCTCTTTAGATCCTGTAGGAATTTTAAATTGTTCTTTTAATTCTTAAGCTTTGCCAGTTGTGTCACAGGGTAAATCTATTGCCATTTATCTTGCCTCATACGTGGTAAAACCTCTCAACTCCAAAAAACTTACCTTCCAATTTGTCTTCTCTCCTCTTTTTTTTTTTTAAAGATTGGCACCTGAGCTAACATCTGTTGCCAATCTTCTTTTCTTCTTTATTCTTCTTCTTCTCCCCAAAGCCCCCCAGTACATAGTAGTATATTCTAGTTGTAAGTCCTTCTGGTTGTGCCATGTGGGATGCCACCTCAGCGTGGCCTGATGAGTGGTGCCATGTCCGTGCCCAGGCAAAATATCTGATTTTGGGGGGTTCTTTTTTACCTTAAGATATCCTACTAGGACTGAATAGTCACATTACTCCATTTTCAAGTCACTCAGAATAGTCCCTATCTGTGAGGCTGTTACCACTGGGTACAAATCTCAGTCCACGTGTTTCATTGATTTTCTATTTTTAGTTATTTTAAATTTTGATTTTACTTTATAATTATTTAAAATGTAGCACCTTAAGAAAAATAGAAATCTTTAAGTCCACACTGACATAAATGAATAAAAGAATAAATGAATGGCAAGAGAAAGCCCTTCCTTACAGTAGAATGCCAACTAATAACGTAGAAATAATGACGAAACCAGAAAACCGCCATTTGGCACCATCACAGTAGTACTTAATTCATGCATAAAATGTCAGTGGATGCTAAAACCAGTAGGTGAAAGTAAGACGAGAAACAGGGCTTTTGCATAGTCTCAACATAGTTTTCCTTCCCAAAACCTTAATAATTACCAAGGTGAAAAGAAGTAGCTTTACGTGGAAAGATCTGGCAGATAAACCACCTTAATCAAGTGATCAAAATTACAACTACCAGTAATGACAATCAGCGTTGTGTGTCGCCTGGTAAAGATGCAGTAGAAAGAACACAGCATCACTTCTGCGACATTCCAGCCAAAACTACGTAATCTATGTTTAATTATGAGGAAACATTAGACAAACCCAAACTGAAGGATAACAAAGAGAGTAACTGATCTATAATCTTGAAAAATATGTCAAGGTAATGAAAATAAGGGCAAGACTGAGGAATTGTTCCTCCCAAAAAGAGACTAAAAAGACATAACAACCAGGTGCAGCATTTGATCCTAGATTATCCCTTTTGCTATAATGGGTAAGATTGAAACAATTGAAGTTGAATTGGGTCTCTCGGCAAAGGACAGATAAGTGTTGTTTGTATTACTTTTATAACATTCTTGTAAGTTTGAAACTGTTGCTTGCTTGTTTTAAACTACATAGCTCCAAA
Source organism: Equus przewalskii (assembly GCF_037783145.1). Lineage (NCBI taxonomy): Eukaryota > Metazoa > Chordata > Mammalia > Perissodactyla > Equidae > Equus > Equus przewalskii. The sequence continues at coordinate 80,338,793 of NC_091834.1, forward strand.
ATCAAATCTACAAAGCTTTATTGTCTTCTAACTTTTTCTTTGATTTCATAAGTATTTTGGTGGAAATTTGACAGTGTACTAGCCAAGAAGCCATTTTAAGCCAGAAATTGAGTTCATGTACATCCTTTCAAGAATTTGTTTTTTAGACCAAGAAAGGTATATCTCTATTTTATAAACTACATTTCTGATGTTTCTTTTTTTTTTTTTAAATATTTTATCTTTTCCTTTTTCTCCCAAAAGCCCCCAGGTACATAGTTGTATAATCTTCGTTGTGGGTCCTGCTAGTTGTGGCACGTGGGACACTGCCTCAGCGTGGTTTTATGAGCAGTGCCATGTCCGTGCCTAGGATTCGAACCAACGAAACACTGGGCCGCCTGCAGCAGAGCGCGCGAACTTAACCACTCGGCCTCGGGGCCAGCCCCTGATGTTTCTTTAAAATAAGCTATCTCACATAAGAAATTGGAATCTGTGGCAAAAACATTATTAGCAAATGTGAAAACCATCCTTTAGCTATTATTCACAAGACACTGACAAAGAAAATTTAAAACAATATTGCATAAGTCCCACAACTTAAATTATGCTGAAAATTAAATTAAAGTATATATAGCTTGAGAATCTAAAAAGAATCAGAATCAAGATTTTTCCATCCATTGACTGAGTGACTTGATGAGTTTCTGGCAACATCTTTAATTTTGAATGATTTGAAAAAGTAAAAATTAATATATTTCCAGCTACCCAGTTTCCCCCAAAGTGTTATTTCCAAGCAGATGAATATGATTTGAATCAGTAATATTCCCCAGTGAGTCAGTTAAGCCACTCTCCTGCATTATAGGATTGATGTCATCAATATTCATCCATCCATTAACCTGACTTCAAGGATTTTACATTATAGGATTCCCTTCTCTTCTCTAAGAGCTTGTTCTGTTACCCAAGCCTTCTTAAAATAAGATGTTCATATCAAAACATGAAGAAATTATTTTTCTGTCTAAAATTTTAACGTGATTAATATTTTATTTTAAGGTTGAATAATCATAAAATTGATCCATGATCTCCCTAGGATCTACCTTTATTTACTCATTGACATTTGGTATCACTCTTTTCTGCTGTCTCAAGTTTAACTCATTTTTCTCATTTATTCATCATAAAAAGCTTCCATTAATTTACATTTATTTTCTCCTAATTGCTTCCCCAGATTTAACTGTAATTTATTTGTAGTTCAATATAGTAGTCAAAAAATCAAAGACACATCCAGGAAAATAATATAATAATTTAACCATTCATGTTGAACTAAATTGCCAAACTCCTGGAGGGATTTATTATATGGGCTTATGCTTCCTGAGCTGGAGACCTTCAGGTAAAGTAATTGGGCTGATTTTATTTCATTTATCATTTTAATAGATTTGAAATAGAGTTTCCAGCTTACAGATTTGCTTATATTGAACTAACTCCAATTATAGAATATTAAATTAAAAACCCAGAAATGTTTAAAATTGGAAGTACTTCTTTTAAGTCTTAGGCACTAACTCCAAAAATTTATTTATTGCAATAAAACTGTACAATTTGGAGGAAATGTGGGTAAAAGTTGGATTCAGATCTTCTGAGTTGGGTCTTAGGTCTGTAAATATTGCTAAATAACTGTAGGGGAATCACTTAATCTCTCAGAGAAGTTCCTCGTCTAAAAATGAAGATAAAAGTTCATACATAGATTTTTTTCCAAAGCCACAATTGAAGGAACATTTGACTGTGTCCAATCTCTGTCCTCAAGATTTTCATTTTTGAAGAAGACTGTTCCAACTCCTAAAATAGTAGGACACTCTCCTAAAGTCAGAGATAATTCAGCGGAAAAATACTCCACGCTGGATCAATCCTAAAGAGTGATACAGAGCTCTCTCTCTCATATTTGTCCTCCACTGGGAATAATCCCTAGACTATTTGAAAAGAGTGTAGGTGTTTACTGAACAGCCATGAGGTGCAGGTCCCATCCAAGACATTGTAATCATGAAAGAACGATTTTGCTCTTTGGGGGTTAAATGAGCTATCATCATACAGAGACGAATCCTCCAGTGTTGACTGAATTGGGGTGTCACATTTTCAAGAGAAATCTCCTGCTTTGGGTGAGAAGGACAAGTCTTTAAGCAGAGCACTGGTACTGGAAAGATAGCAGTACCACTAGCAGATGGAGCAAGTACCACTAGCAGAGGAGGAGAGTGGTGGATTGGGCATGGCATCCTCACAAAAGGGCACACCTGACTCCTCCATCTTTGTTGTATCAACATCCACATAGGAAGCAAGAAAATGAGGGCCAAAAGTGTTAAATTGTCCAAATTGGTCATTAAGCATTACTGCAGAACCAGGATTCAATGGTTCCTTGAAAGAACAAGACTTTCCAGCATACTTGCAGATCTCACAGTGTAGTCCTGGGACCCATGGGAATCTCCCAGGTATTTTCAGGCAGTTAGAGAGATCAAAGCTATTTTCCTTTTAATATTAAGGCACTATTTCCCTTTTTTGCTCTCTTCTCGTAAGTGTACAGTTGAATTTTCCAGAGGCTACATGACATGTGATATTGCAACAGCTTGAATGTAGAAGGAGATATGAGAATCCAATGTCTTCTATTAAATCAGACATTAAGATGTTTGCAAAAAAGTATAATACACCACTCTTCTCATTAATTTTTTTGAAAGAAATATATTTTTGCATAACAACATACTCATGTAATATATAGCACATTTATTATTTTTCAGTGAAGTAAACGTGTTTGAAAAATGTCTTTGGTTCAATTTCTTATATAGTAAATATCAAGAGATGTAACTCATTTGAGCAAAAGTTTATTGAGGTCTTCAATAATTCTCAAGAGTGTAAAGGGTTCCTAAGAGCGAAAATTTGAAAATCAATGCTCTTTAGAAAACTTTATTATATGTTACCTGACAGAGTAATGCAGTGAGAAACGAGATGAAACTGAATTTGGATTATCCAAGTTATTGTCCATCTGTTTTACCTGGATAAGTCATTTGGCTTTTTGTCCTTAGCTTCCTTACCTGATCAAGGTGTCCGAGGATCTAATATCTATGGCTTTTCCAGATAATTTTGAAATCTTATATTGCAAAAGCATTGAAAATGGTTGACTTTTATAGTTTTCATTTTTATCATGGCATTTAATTACCTACTTGATAATAAAATACTTTTGCATTTTTTTAAATGTAACATTAGGTAGAGATCAATAGCCTGATTTATGTTCTTTTGATTTTCAGTTTCCAGTATTTCTAACTCTGAGTTTGTTTCTCTTTGCACTGAGTTAGAGGATATAGGAAGAGCAAGGTTTGGGAAATAATATGACGAATTCAGTATGAGACATGTAGAGCGGCAGGTGCCTGTGGACATTCATACAGAGATATCCTGAAGGCAGCTAGAGAAATAAAGCTAAACCTCAAAGAGATATCCCACTGCTAAAGATTTGGGAGTAATCAACTTATAGGTGGAAATTTAATCCATGAGAATAAAGGACTTAAGAAGAGAGCACATAAAGATTGAAAGGAGAAGCATAACACGAATAGAGTTGCATGGAATGTCATTAGATGGAATGGGCAGAAAAAGAGGAATCCTTGAAGGAAATAAGATCTAGTCACAGAGAACTAGGAAAAGGTGGTATCAGGACAAGTAGGAAGTACAGAATTTCAAGGATAAAATTAGCCCAAAGTCAAATGCAAAAAGGAAGTCCAATACATGACAAGCTCTCACTGACTTGTGAGAACAGTTTCAGACTATCTGTACAGTAGTGGGCACAAGGCCACATCGTAGTGGGTTGGATAGAAAATGGGAAATGAGGAAGTGGAAGAGTATGGATAAACCACTCTCTCTTGATCTTGAGGAGAAATTAGGGAAGACCCGGGACAAGAGAATTTGAGTCTTTTTTAGAAAAAATAATCTCACCTATTTTTCATGAAAACATTGATTGTAGAACTCAAATATTCTATTTAGCACTTAACCATGCACAAAATTTTAATAAATTCCTTCCAAATTAGTTCCACTTACTAATCAGCTTTCATTCTCTAATTACAGAAATGATCACAATGAACCACATTCACTGCATTATGAAACACCCAAATGATCGAGTGATTCCCATATGCCTCTGCTGTCAGTATCTCCACATGGAAACTGTGTGCCAGTTGAATATTTTACTCACTTTCACGAGAAAGGCCTTAACATCTCCTTGAACATGGACTTCACACTGAATAGTAAAAGAAGTGATAAACTAATTTCAACTCTCAAATTCAAATCCCCATGAATGTTTTATTTTCCTATCTACTTTTAAGCCTAAAGAATTATCCTTTTCAAGATCCGTCTGAGTGATAACTGTGTTTTTGGCATTAATAGCCCTTGAATAAAGAACATCTTGCATATAATAAAGGGCCACATTCTATTATTAACTTAACCGTTTCTTATTCATCTCAATTAAGGATTCATTTATGGCCTGTGCTACATTTTATTTGACCCTAAGCTTCCATTAAACCTTTTAAAATTACCGGGCATGTCAGTGTTTCTTGATATCAATGAGTTCAGGTTCAAGACAGTGACACAGGAGGATCCTGGGCTCACCACCTCCCACGGATACAAGGAATCGGCAGCTAAATATGGAACAACCTTCTCTGGGAAAAAAAAAAAAAACCTAAAAACTGTCTGAGCGATTCCTACGCACCCAGCCAAGAAGAGAAAGGCCACCTCAAGGCAGGTAGGAGAGGCTGGGGCGCAATCTCACCATACATCGCACCCGCACATGAGGGGCAGTGACCCACGACAGGAGGGAACTCAGAACCCGGAGCTTCTCCCTGAGGGGGGAAGGATTGGAACCCCACATCTGGCACCCCAACTTTTAAGACCTGCACTTGAGAGAGGAACCCCCAAAACACCTAGCTTTGAACACCAACTGGGCTTATCTCCACAAGCCCCACTAGGCTATAATGATCTGAGAAATTCCCTTAAAGGGCTCCCGCCCTCGAACTTACCTGCTCCAGGGCTCAGCGCGGAGGAGCGCATCAGAGGCGCCCAGACTAACAGGAACGGGAAACGAAGCTCATTTGCTAATCTTTAAGCTTTGGCCTGAGGGTGAGGCACACTTATTTGGCGGCCTGTTGGCTGGCATACCATCTTCACCTCTCCTTTTGCCTTGCTTTAGCTACAGGCCCATCTTTTTTTAAAAAACAACGCTAGACTTTTTTTTCTTTTCTTCCTCTTTTTTCCTGTGGGCGCCATCTCTACATTTTCCCTCTGTCTGGTTCCAGCCAGCAGGCACCATCTTTCTTTGTTTTTATTCTTTTTCTTTCTTCCCCCCAGGCTGGCACTGTCCATATACTCAGCCTCTGCCTCCTTCTAGCGGGTGGGTGCCATCTTCACGCTCTCCCACTGCCCCGCTCCAGAGCACCAGTATCTCCTGGAGGGGAGCTTTTATGTGTGTCTGGTTCCCTGGTTTTTGCAGCTGCTGCCCAGGGTACACCTCCAGATCGCCTGGTGCTGGTGGCCCACCGGGCTTGCGCCTGCGGTCCCCCAGGACTGTGTGTATTTGCTTCCTTTAAAAGCTGGTGCCTGAGGGTAAGGCTTCTAACCAGCCTGAATCTGGGTGCTGACTGAGATCCTCCCCTTTGTGACACTGACAAGACTTGACACATCCTAGACACTGGGAGCCATTAAAAATAAAATAGGCTGTTTGGACAATCACAAGGGTTGAGAGATAATCAAGAGCTAGGGCAGGGTTGAAGATATGGTTTATCTCCTACTGGAGGCCACCCCTTCAAGACTAGAAGAGGTGGCTGTTTCATCTAATGCATAGAAACCAACACAGTCAAGCAAAAGGAAGAAACAACCGAATATATTCCAAATGAAAGTATAAGATAAAATCTCAGGAAAAAAATCTTAATGAAATGGAGATAAGTAATTTATCTTTATATCAGTTTTCTTAACTTCACTCTCATAGTCTGTGGCTCTTTGATGTCCTGAATACTTAAGAACCAAGTTTCTCCATCAAAGTTTTTTTCTTTAAATTCTCCAAGAATGTAGCATCTCATACCTTCCCACACGATTTGCTATCTCCCAAAGAAGGCATGATCAAACAAATCTTCCTTTGCTATGTGGATTTTAACAGGCTCTGTAGGTACAAAACAGAAAGTAATAATCCACAAAGGGTTAAATTGCTAATACCTTCTCACACTGGGCCTTAGTTAGAGTGACCATAAACTTTATCATCCAAACTAGGACATTCAGGAGAGTGAAAAGGGTGTTATTCATAACTATACAAAAAGGTAGGGAAACCTGGGTGTATGGTCACTCTTAATTTTTTAGCCATCCTGTACCAAGAAAAAATAAATACTGAAGGAACTACAGCAATTATGGGTGAGGAGTGGGGATGGTGCAGGTTTGTGGATTGCTTTTATAATCCTCACTGTCACCATGATGTGCCACTAGCAGTACAGGAAAATGCTGGCACTATCTGAGAATGAGTGACCTTAGTTTTCAACCACTGTACCAGACCAATTCCTTAAACTACATTCCCACTTTCTCTTTTTCTCCAGCTTTCTGACTTTATTGGGGTTTTTTCCCCCCATTCTTGGCCTTGCTTCATGCTTTGAACTTGCTGTAGGTGGCACTGTTTTTTCTTTTTACTCCAAACTTGGTTTTCTCTCAGCCATGATTTGGGTTCTCCCCCAGGCTAAACTGGGTTCAATTCCAACATGAGATGACAGAAAATGCTGAAATTACCTACCCAACTTTTCCATTACTCTTTCATCATACAAAGATATATGGAAGTTGTGAATTAATTCATTCTCAACGACTTTGAATGCCATAATTCTGGATCAAAAAATAGTCTTCTCTCAGAATATAACAAAACAAGTATAGTATTAAATATTAACATATTCTTACACTTCCAATTTTAATTGTTTCAACAGAAAACAAATGCAAACAGATCATTTTATGAACAGTCATCAAACTCATGGAATTGACATTGGTCGCTAGTTTAGAAAGCAAGTCTTTAAACCTTCCTCCATTATTATCTAAATAGCTCTTTAAATAAATGTGTCATTTGCAGTCTGGAAGAGTTGTTTGGCGAGTCTGAGTGTCCAAGTTTATTCCAGTTTTAGAGTTTTTGTGCAATGATTCATCTATGACTACTACTTTTTTGCTTGTGCCAATGGGAATGGAAAGAAGTTTTGTGTGTATCTTTATTTTAATGCATCTGGGAGACATACTACAAATTAAGATGACAGATGGGAAGAAGCACTATTGACTTTGGGCAATTCAGAGAGGGTTTCCAAGAGCTCATTAATTTTGTGTTTCAGAAGTTTAGGCGCCAGCTTGAAAATAATAAATTAACTATGCTAAAGTAATGAAAAATCCTTTGCTTTTCTATAATGAGGAAAAGCACAAATAATATACGTTTATTTACAAACACCCAACCTAATAGGGGTTTAGTCTCTCTTTTTCCCCAGCACTTTATAAGTTAGGATACCTCCACTCTCAGGTGGGAATGAATTGTAATTAAGGACATTTGGGAATTCTAAAGGAGACTTCTGAGGCTGGAATTATCCCAATTCCCATTATGACATAACATTTCTCAAATCTGAGGGAAGGAATATAACATACGTTTGCTGCATAAAATTCTGTAGGTGGATCCAACCAATTGTTTCCAGGACCAGTGTTCATTTTGGAGCAGATTAAATGTAGTAGATGATCAAGGAATGGTCAATAGGGGAGAGATCCTAGTTGCTAAGATGCCAGGAAAATACGGCTTAAATTGTGTTTAATATAGACAATGTCCCCTATAAATAATCAGAGACTTCTCGAACATCATTTATTTTATTCCCCAAGAAAGTATTTATTTTTAAAATCCAGATTTACATGAATTTATCATTGAGGAAGCTGATCTGTGTGCCTTTAGGATATCTTGAGATCTGAATCACATTCTATAGAACTGATGTTTTATACCATTTATATTGAATAGATGTTAAATCTTATTTCTGAAATCTGAAAAAGGCAGTTACACTTATCAAAAGGGAGATATATTTTAGTGTTGCTTATTGAAATTTTACTATGCAATTTCTTCTAAGATAGAAAAGACTCAGAATTACCAGAGGAGTTTTTAATTATTTTTCCAAAATAAAACTTGTGAACAAATCAAATATACAAAGACTTCCCCTGGAATGTGTTCAACTCTAGTCTCCCTAGTGGGATAGATGTAAAGAATGAAAGACTCCAGTTCACCTTTGGGAAGAAGCCGGAGGTTAATGCTGATGAGGCATGAATAGGACATTTCAAAATAAAAGTGCCGGCTCCCTGGGGCTCTCAATCAACATCCAATTTTTATGATTTCTGTATATTTTTTATGAATGTGTGTTCTCATACACAATAAATTCAAATATAAATTGTGCCATCTTTCACCTGTATGTGTTTATGTGTGTGCGTACACATATGTACCTATCCATTCTTAGAAAAAGAACAATTGTAAAATGTAAAATGCTAAGAGAGTTCTCTGATATCTCCCAAGAAAGTTAATCAGAAAGATAATGAGAGGAGACCAAAGCCTAGCTCCAGTCCAGTTTGCATAGGGCGAAAGCAAATGAAAACTGTAAATTAGTCTGCAGAAAAGCTCAGCTCTTTCCAACGCTTATGGCCATCTGCTTGAAATCTGAGAATGCCAAACCTGTCTCATGCCTTTAAGACATACCTTGAGTCCAGATCTTCTCTAATGCCTGAGTGCCTTGCATCAAGACTGGTCATCTAATTTGGCTAAAGCAGAGCACAGTCACAATTTCAAAACTATTAAATTTCCGTGATCAAAAACTTGGATTTCACTCTAGTCACAATTAAACTTGCCCTCCAAAAATGCATGCTCCTGACAAATGTCCACAGAAGCAATCAGAAATAAGAACTACCCCAATTTCCACGCACCCAATCTACCAAATTTACTCCCACTTCCTCCTGTTAAAGTGAATGAACTCTGCTGCTTCCTATCTGAGGTCACTCATTCTACTTGTGGACCAGACCCCAACCTCTCTTTTCTTCTTGAAGATTTGATTGTAACAATTATTCTCTCTCCTTCATAAATCAGTATTGTCTTCATTTTTACTGTTTATTCTCTTATACAAACATGGTTTTACATTTCCCGTTAGAAAAAAAAAAAGACCCCTATATTCCCTTCTAACTACTGCCCATTTCTTTGCCTCGTCTCCTAAAGAAACATTTTCACAAATACCTGCTCTTTTCACTTCCTCACATTTCTCATCTTGCATTGTCTCCTTGACTTTATCCAATCATCTTTCTTTCCTTCTAGACCCCTCATCCACTCTGGTGGGTGTCTCCTCATCTTGCCAATGATATTTAACACAGTTGATCACTCTGTCCATCTTAAAATACTTCTTTATATGACTGGCTTAACACCGTATTTCCCTAGTTTTCCTCCTACGCAACTGACCACGACCTCCTCGTCTCCTTTGCTGGATCTTCCTAATTTACCTGATCTCTAAGTATCAGAATAACACAGAGTCTTCATGTATCGTCTCTATCTGGACTCACTTTCTAGGTAACCTCATCTGGACCCATGATTTTAAATAACATCTATATACCAATGACTTCCAAATGTGTACCCCATGTCTCTTTTTAAGCTATAGATTGACATATTCAGTGGCCTTTTTGACACTCTATGCAATATGTCCAAATTAAAATTTTGCATTTCCCACCTACCTTCCAAATTTGCCCCTTTCCTAGTGTCTTCCACTTCATTAAACTACAATTCAGAAAAACAGAAGAATCATCCTTAACATCTGTCTTTCCTCAGTAGCTATACCGAATCCATCAGCAATTCCTATTGGTTCTACCTTTAAATATACCCAAATCCACCATTCACTACCACTTCCACTCCCACCTCTCTAGTCCAAGCCATCATAATCACTCATCTAGACGAGTTAACAGCCTCATTAAGTCTCTTTTACCAAGTCTTTACTCCTCTTGTTGTTTTTCATTCCATTCTCCACAAATATAAAAAGTGCATCAGATCATATCACCTACCTTAATGTCTTCCACTTGAATTAGAACAAAATCCAAAGTCCTTACCATGGCTAGGACCCTCTGCATGATCTGGCCTCTGCCTGTCTCTTTGACCTCATCCCATATGTCTTTCTCTAGTTTGTTCTTCTCTATCCACGTTGGTCTTGTTGTTGTTCCAGTGTTCTCATGATGGGGCATTTGCCTGTCTCTCTGCCTGAATACTTATTCCCCAGATGTTCACGTGGCTCACTTCATTTAGATAACTGTTTAGTACCACCTGCTCAAAGACCCTTTCTCTAAACAAATAGTCATAAAACACTGAGGTTTCAATTCTTTACATATGATACCTTATTTAAATCATATGACGTTGCTGAGATCCAATTTTCTCATTGTGTTATCTATTGCTGTGGAACAAATGTTATAGACTAAATGTTTGTGCCTCCCCAAAATTCCTGTGTTGAAGTCTTAACACCCAAGGTGATGGTATTAGGAGATAGGGACTTTGGGAGGTGATTAGGTCATGAGAGCACAGCCTTCAGGACTGTGATTACTGCCCTTGTGAAAGAGGCCCAGAGACATGCCTTGCCATCCATGAACCAGGAAGTGGGCTCTCACCAGACGATAGATTTTCTGGCACCTCGATCTTGGACTTCCCAGCCTCCAGAACTGTTAAAAATAAATTTTTGTTATTTATAAGCTACCTAGTTTAAGGTATTGTGTTCTAGCATCCCAGATTACTAAGACAAAAAATTAAGCCAAAATGTAGCAGATTAAAAAAATAAATATTTATTTCTATGAGTCACGAATCCAAGTGCAACTTAGGTGGGTGCCTCTGGCTCAGGATATTGCACAAGGCTATAATCAAAGTTAGGCCAGGGTGTAGACATATCAAGGCTCCACTGGGTGTACTTCCAAACCACTTACACGGCTGTTGGCAGGCCTTGGGTCCTCATTAGCCATTGATTGGAGATATTAGTTCCTGTTACATGGACCTCTCCATAGGGCAGCTGATAACATGCCAACCGGCTTCCATCAGAGCAAGCTAATGAGAGAGGAAAAAAGGGCATGCAAAATGGCAGCCATGTTCTCTTTGCCACCTAATCTTGAAAAGTGACAGTCCATCACTTTTGCCATATTCTGTCCTTTAGAAGTGAGTCATTAGGTCCAGCCCACACTCACGTAAGTCAAGAGGGAAGTGTGGATCATTGGAGGCCATCTTAACAGCTGCCTACCACACTCATGCATAAAGTGGAAATAATATTGCCTGCTACACAAGATGGTTGGTTATAAAAACATAGCATAAATATGTTCTCACTGACTTGTTTGCATATAACGTTTTAAATCTTTGTTGTAAATCATGGAAGTAATATATGTAAGACCAGCAGAATAGCTCTCTTGCAGATGAAAAAGATTTAAAGGGAATTTCTCAGGGCACAGACATTATAGTTAGAGTTATGAGCAGAATTCCAAAGATGAAATGCCATTCTGTGTCTTACCCACTTAGTTATGCTTTGATTTCTTACCCATAAGTGGTGCCAAGTAGTATTTTTTAATGCATCCTCCAACAAAATTCTAGATGCCAAGTATAATTACTCTAAATATTTAGAATCCTCATAGGGAAATAAATGTACTTCCAGTATTAAAAATATAATGAGTTTAGCTAGAGATTTTAATTCACAAAGTTAAAATAATCATAGGCTTTAGAACACATCTGAGGCCCAAAACACTTGCTGGGAGATTAAACTAACTTTAGGAAATTAATTAATCATATATTTTTATATAGAAAAATAGTTTATAGATGTTATTTTAAAAGAATGACCATTTCACTCCATAGAAATATTAAATATTAAATAACCATGACATTCTGGAAATAGAGGCATGGGCAAAGTTACTTTCCAAAAGTGCCTATAAGACTTAAGGGGCCAGAACTTAAAAGACTCACAAAACAATAACCTAAAGATCACAAATCTAGGACACGTTTTATTTACAATCCGCCACACTTTTCACTCTAGCACAAAATATTTCAATGAATATGTGGCAGCCTACAGTGTGCAAAATATATAAAATCATGCAGCAAAATGAATAGTAATAAAAAAGACAGGAGTATCCTGCTAACTAGAAACGCAAAATCTCATCAAACAGATAAGTTGTAAGCACATAAAATGGTATCTAAACGTAAGGCCAAATGTTCACTTGGGTAAGTCTTCCTACCCCTCAAGATCTATAAAAGATTAGCTTGAACCCTCCCCCCTATTCCTCATTCAGCGGGATTAATGTCTTCCTCTGAATTTCTGAAAATTCCCAGCCATTTTTCCCAGCTCTCTCTAGCTCTGATTTCTCCCCTCTTCTTAATCCTTTATCTTCTGTTCAGCTTCTGATGGCTAGTTGCTCCTTCATCGTCTCTGCTCAACTTTAACCTCAACACAGACCTCCATTGATTAAATTTGATTGCCGTGAAAACCACTGCCCTTGTGTGTGTAAGCAGGTGTCACTGAATATTTTGGAAGAAGAAATAAGTTTATATCACAACCACACAAATGACTAAAAACTCAGTCGTAGACATCTGCTGGGCCATTTCCATTGGTGGCCAGTCTCCCTAACCCATGTTGTGTGACTCTCTGCTTCTCTCTTCAGTATCCCCTTTCCAACACCCCCAATTTTGTTTCATTTTGTGTTTTTTTTGTCCATTAGTGACATTTATTCTCACAGTCTTGTATTCTCTTCCCAAGACATCAAAGCATTTCCTTAACTGTTTCCCTGAGCCAGAAATTCTGGTGCCAGTTGCTCAGATTTTTGCCCTTTCACATCATTTTCTGTATTGAGAATACTTTTATGCTTCAAAAGAAGAGAAGATCAAGAGGTTAGCCAGAGTAAGGTGATAAAGAAAAGCTTTAAATAGGTGGTAGCTCTTAAATTAAGTATTAAATAATTTGATAGGCTAAGAAAATGGTGGAAAGAGGGTGCGTTGGAACATTCCAAATGAAAATAGGGTGAGCATAATCCACACTGACATTTATCATTAAATCATTCATTATCATTAATCTTTCATTGTGGGTTTGTCTTCCCTGGCATGATCCCTGAGAACATTCTAGAAATGTCTTACTGTGTGATATTATTTGACTTTAATTCTTTCTTTATAACTAGTTTAGAAGATATTGGTCAGGGCCAGCTTGGTGGCACAGTGGTTAAGTACGCACGTTCTGCTTTAGCGGCCCGGGGTTTGCTGGTTTGGATCCTGGGTGCCGACCTACATACCACTTGTCAAGCCATGCTGTGGCAGGCATCCCACATACAAAGTAGAGGAAGATGGGCGTGGATGTTAGCTCAGGGCCAGTCTTCCTCAGCAAAAAGAGGAGAATTGGTGGCGGATGTTAGCTCAGGGCAAATCTTCCTCCAAAAAAATTTTAAAAGATATTGGTCAAAATCTATAGGGAGAAGAGGTCATCTCGCAGACTTCACCTTGAATATTGGATTGATTTAGATGCAGATCTTAAGCAATTTGTACGCAGAAGTAAGTCATTAAGATGGAATATGGATCTACTTTAGCTTAGTGGGTGTTTTAGACCATTAACTCTTCCTTGTCTAGGACCAATTGCAATACAGCCCTGAATCGTGTAAGGGGATACTCACCTCAGGTAGATATGTGTTTGTTCCGTTTTTCCTATTCTTCAGCTAATTCAGATTGGTGAAGCAGCGTGTCATAAACACACTGCATGTTAAGTTGGGGTAAATCTCCTTCATTGCTGTCCAGTTCATTCATAGAGCCGTACACGGGCTCCGAGATGATCCTTCCTTCTCTTTAGTGACAGTAGTGGGTCAGAGCATAGACTTTGGAGCTAAACTTCCAGGGTTTGTAAACCTGGTTCCAGTTTTTACTACCTGTATTACTTTGGGAAAGTTACCCTTTCTGTGCTTCAGGTTTTTCATCTGTAAAATGAATACAGTAATAGCGGGACACAGGAGAGAAGAGTCTAAGCGGGCAGTTGGGAAACACCTTAAATCTGCGACCTTCGTGCTCGTTATACATTCCACTCCAGACATACGCTTTGAGTAATATGTAACCCCATGATCAATTTTTTGCCTTGACATCAATTTTTACAAATATGTTTTTCCATTTTGTCCTAAAATAATGAAATATTAGATTTAAATTTATTGTTTTCTGTTAATTCTAAACTCCAAATGCATACTTTTTGTCCAATTGCTTATGGTCATTTTCTAATTTAAGATTCACTTTCTTCAGCTATTTGTATAAATTAGTAATTAATTCTTAGACTTCAGCATGTGTAAGGATCACTTAGATTACTAACTAAAAATGCAGATTCCTGATCCTCACCCTGGTATTCTGAATCAAGAGCTGTGAAGTGCATCTCAGGGACTGTAATCACCACCGCGGGGGCTTCAGACCTAGGTGGTCCGTAAGACACCCTTTAAGCAGCACCGATCTTGTCCATTGATAAAAATGTTCAATAACAGTGATTTAGTTCTCACCCCCAAAGAGTACCATGAACACTGTCTCCTCAGACTGAAAATAATTCATAATTATGTCTAAAAATTTATTCAACCTTTAAAATGATAAGATTGGTGAAAAAATTTTGGAATTTTTGCTGGAGTTTTGGGGTGGTAAGACAAACTTAAGTATAGAGGTAAATACAAGAACGGAAGGCCTATATAGGCAGAGATTTTTATCTGTTTAATTGACTGCTGAATTCTTAGCACCAAGACCAGAGTTTGGCATCTGGTAGGTCTTGATATATAAGAATGTTAAATACAGTAGTAATCAATTACAGAAAAGAAAAGGTAAATTCTGAGGTTACTTTATTACAATTTTTTGAGATACTCAAGAGCCAAAGAAAACAAAAGTAAGTATAGAGTGTGTAAAATCAAGTAGCAAGGTGTTTAAAATTATGCTATCCTCTTAATATGTTAGTGAAGGAAAATATTAACGTCTAAGTTCTAATTAGCAGAAAGCTCCCACTGATTCTTCTATAGTATATCATCACACACACGGGAAAACAGTCTCCTTATTACTAGCAGAAACAGATTACTGGAATGTGCCTGAGAAAACTGAATTGCAAGCTAGATCAGACTCTTCTGGGAAAACTGAGTTTTAAGTTAGTTTGTACACTGAATGTATTCTTTGTCAAAATCTGATGTCATCCTTCAAGGGCAACTTTCCAGGGCCAAAGTCATTGTGTTCCCTCTTCACCTCCTGAAAATCTTTAAAGCGTGTAGTAGAGCGGAGACCTTAGGAAGAAGAATGCCTATCTCTTAAGAAAGTTTAAACCCATGGGGATAGAGATTTCATTTTATGGCAAAAATATCTGACTCTGACAATACCCTCTGTTCAGAAATTAGTTTATGAAGCAGACAATTGGCAATCTAAAATATTTCTCCACTAGTAACAACACTGTCGACATTTGGCAGGATAAATGTAAGCATTTAGACACATCAGCTACCCACAGAAAGAGGACTCTGCGTTACACAAATATCCTGGTAGAAACACATCATGTATGTGGCTGATTTCTACATTTTGACTGTGCTGTGTGTATTGTAAATGAATGTATTTTGCTCCAGTCCTTGTTCCTTTGACCTTTTAGAGTCTTAATGAGACTCCAAAAGCGGCAATCAAAAGCACAGTGTTCCATTTTGGAAGCACTCAGAAAGCAACGCACTTTGGCTAAATTTAGTTGTAGCATTCAGAATTTAAAAACATGCCCAGCCATCTTTCTAGGGGACATATAGTCACTCATTTTTTATTTAAATAAATTGGTCAAATAATAGTTGCTTCTTCTTAGTTCACTCATGTAAAAAAAAAAGGGACAGGGGGTGGTTTGAGGGGAACAATAATGAAAACTTCCCCCTGTAAGGCTTTTTAATGGGTGCCGCTCAGGCGTACTCATTTGGTAGGACACCGAACAATGGAAAGTTTTGTGTTCATTTAAAACAATTCTGGCACAGAAAACACAAATTACAATTAAAATTGAGGCAACAAAATTAGAAACTGAAAACACTGAGACTTGTTCATGTTGAAGAAATATTGTCTGCTTTATCAAGAGTTATTTTGGCACAAACTTCAGAAAATAATTGAAAGTTAGAAAAAAAAAAAAAAGGAGAATCAACCTTCAGAGATTGCATTTCCCAAACGATAATGGGAAATATTACATAGCTTTAGAATTCAAAAATTTGTTCATTTAAGCAAGAGCTCTGATTTTAAGGCATATGCTGTTTATGGTACTTCGGCAGAAATCTTTTTTCTGGGTAACATAATCGAAAAGAGCACACCAACCACAGAATTCAGCTCTTTGGCACTGCAAAGTTAAATTAAGTTCTAACTATGAAAAATAGCCAGATTAAGAGAGAGCAGATGCCTGTTGGGAGTTTGAGTATAACTCAAACTAGTATAATCTAGCTTTCTGCACTGGAAAGTCAGATTTAATGAGCAGCCTATTTTTGTTTTAATTTTATTTTATTGTGGCAAGAACACTTAACATGGATCGAGCCTCCAGCCTCTTAACAAATTTTTAATTGTACCATACCGTACTGTCGATTAGAGGCGCAATGTTGGACAGCAGGTCTCTAGAACCTGTTCATCTTGCTTAATTGAACTTTTATGTCCATTGATTAGTAACTCCTCATTTCTTCCTCCCTCCAGTCCCTGGAAACCACCATTCCATGCTTTAATTCTATGAATTTGACTATTTTAGATACCACATATACGTGGAATGATGCAGTATTTGTGTTTCTGTGACTGACTTATTTCACTTAGCATAACAGCCTCAAGGTTCATTCACGTTCCAGCATATTGCAAAATTTCCTTCTTTTTTAAGGCCAAATACTATTCTATTGTATGTATATATCACATTTTCTTAAATAGATGAAAAGCAGTTCTCTCAGAATTTACAAAATTGTAAATGAAGAGACAAGCCAAGCTGGTGTGTCAGACAATGAGATTATCTGGACTTCAGTGCTGAGACACACTAGCCAGTAGTGTCCGAATCCAGTGGTAAGGAGGGAGTGAAAGGAAAGAGATGAGGAGGGTCATTCTCTGCTTCTCTCCTTCTGCCCATCTGCCCTCGTGGATCCAACCTTATCCATGGGGTAGTGTCTGTGGTTGGTCTGGCCTGCTGGGGAAGAAGCTCAGGGAAGAGAAGGGAAGGAGTGTGGGAAGGAAGGGAGCAAGAGAGGAACATGGAGAAGTCACTCAACCAGCTTCTTTGTTACCTGAGCAGATTGGTTGAGCTGAGATTAAAGCCACTTGCCAATACCCTCTGGCACTCCCCCCAACAAACATAAAATACATTGCCACTCGACCTCACATAACTCTACTTCTTCGTGTGTAAATCTAAAATTCCAACTGTCTGTAAACTTAGAAATTAAAAACAAAGTGGACCATACTCATGCATTATGTGCAATAAGTACAAGAGCCGAAATCTAACCAGCATCAGATGTCTTCCAAAACTACGTTCTTCCCACCTAACTACAGCAGAGAGTTCCTGATAAACAACAGCAGTGGGAGCGTTGTCTGAGGAAAGCCCACAAAATAAAGTCTAAATAAAACAAACAGAAGCCTCACCAATGACTTACAAATAATTAAGGGCTTCCTGAATTAGATAGCGTCTGATAATAAAGCTCCACTAGGGCAAATTCTGGAAATAGATGTATCTCTGAGGACATAACAGGTGTTAGGGTCAGAATGTAGAGGCAGGAATATTTGTAGATAAGAGTAGAAACTGAGCCTTGAACAGTGTCTTCTGGCACAGCAGTTTTATTTCAAGAAACGTTCTAATTTCAAAGGCGTCATTTCAGAAGTCAGCAAATTGTGAACATGAATACAGGAAACTGCACCAAAGAACACTGATGAAATTTTTCCCCATCCCCACCAACCATAAATCTTGATTGCAACTATAGAGGAAATATTTGCTTGTAAAACACTTAGAGATAGTTGTGAGTCCAACTGAAAACCTTGATGAGGTAAGCCTCATGGTTCAGCATATTAATATTTACACAAGCAAAAATGATGCTCTAATAAGAGAAGGATGAGTTTGGGGAGACTGTGTAGGGCGATAAATTTAAAAAATTAAGGGCAGATGTGGACTGCCATCACTTCAAAATAGACTCAAGTGAGCACAGAGGTTAAGAACAAGGACTGTGGAGTCGGGCCGACCCAGGGCTGCCTCTTTCACCCACAGTTTACTGGTTACAAGACCTTAGTTAATTATACCTTTTCAAGTCTCACTTTTAAGTTTTATTATCTTTAAAATGAAAATAAGAGAATTACCTCATCACATTCTTAGATTAAGCTGGACAATACATGTACATGATTTAGCACAGTTCCTTGCATATGGTAAGAACACAATTAGTCTGGGTTTGAAGCATTTTTCAGTTGTTTCACAGAAAATTTAAAAAATATAGCAATAATCATTTTGGATCAGATAAGATGTTCTTATATTCTGCCTCTGAGTATAGAATGGAAAGGTATTTTATGGAAGAACATCATTCTCCATGCCTCAATATCCTGGTATGGAGCATTAGAGAACTGATCTAAAGCTGTTTTGTTTTGTTTTTGCTTTTGTTTTTGTTTTTTGCTGAGGAAGATTAGCCCTGAGCTAACATTTGTGCCAATCTTCCTCCATTTTATATGTGGGTCACTGCCATAGCATGGCTGATAAGTGGCATAGGTCCCTGCCTAGGGTCTAAACCCATGAACGTGGGCCACAGAAGCAGATAGTGCCGAACTTAACCATCACACCACGGAGCTGGCCCCTTAAGCCTCTGTTTCAATTGTAATAATCAAATGGTTCTTCCTTGTCTTTCAGGGTCACAGTTTCTGTAATTTTTTCTTCTTTCTATAAATAAATGTTTTCTTTAAAATGTGTATTAGTGCTCACTTCAGCATCACACATACTAAAATTGGAACAATACAGAGAAAATTACCCTAACACCTGCTCAACAATGACATACAAATTCATGAAGC
Organism: Equus przewalskii; assembly: GCF_037783145.1. Lineage (NCBI taxonomy): Eukaryota > Metazoa > Chordata > Mammalia > Perissodactyla > Equidae > Equus > Equus przewalskii. The sequence continues at coordinate 80,357,799 of NC_091834.1, forward strand.
ATTTCATATCTTTATGAAAAGAGTTCTGGTTATGGATGGTGATGATGGTTGGAAGACAATACGAACATACTTAATACCACTGAACTGTGCGTTTAAAAGTGGCCAACATGGTAAATTTTATGTTGTATGTATTTTACTACAATACAAAAATTGGAAAAAAATCTGTGGATTAATACTGCTTCATTAAGGATCCTGAGCTCTTAAAATACTGGTCCTTTGTCAACAATTTTATATATTTGAATGATCACAGAATAGCTAAATTGCTGGCCCACTGTCACTCAGCCAAGCAGAGGCAAACACAGCATTAAAATTCTGAATATTGCAATCTGAAGACACTGGCTAGAGCAAGCTGGGTTTTGTTTATGTATTTATGCTGACTACATAACAGCTCAGAAGAATAACTATTTGTAGAATCACCTGCTATTACTGAATTTTCCACTATTGTGTTTTTTATACCTATAGAGAGACATGCAGGACGGAAGACAGTAATCAAAGCATAATTACGTTTCAGGTTGATACTCGAACAGCAATTTAAAACATTTTAAATGTTCTTATGTTATTTATTTTTCTGCACGGAATTGACTAGAAGGCTTTCCTAAGGACTAAAATGACTGGTTTAAACAAGTTGTTTATGAACGTGAAACACAAAAATGAATTTGCACCAGGTGAGTATTCGCAAGCCCTGTTGCAGTTTTCACTCTTCTGTGATTTAACATTTCACCAAGCAACAAATAGGGTGATGGAAGCTTTTGAAAAAAGTACACTTGTTTTCCATTTTTCTCTTGCAATCTGAAGATAACAGACTCCTTTTCAATATCAAGCCATCTCTACTTCCACCTATACCTTTAAATTCTACCTTCCCTCCTGTTAGAATGGATGAATTCTCCCTGTTTCTACCCACAGCCCCATTGCTCTTCTTCCCTTTATAGCAAAAACTGGTTGAAATAGTTCTTTCAACTTCCTCACCTCCTGCTATCTACTCAACACACTTCAGTCAATTAATCAGCACCTCCATCTTGCCCTGCCCAGTGGTCACCTCTCAAACTTCATCCTTCTCAACCTGCCAGCAGCGTTTGACACAGTTACCCCTTACTGACATGTTTTTATGACACCTACCATCCTAATTTCCCTGCTTCTTCAGCAGCCTCTCCTCAGTCACCTTTGCTTGCTCCTCTTTCTCTTCTTAACCTCTACATACTAGAGTGCCCAAGACTGAGTCCAGGGCTCCATTTTCTCGTCTATCAACACTCTTCCACATGGCCTTATCTAGTCCCCTATCTCTCTGCTAATGACTACCAAATGTATCTATCCAGCCCTGGACTCCCCTGAATCCCAGACTCCTATATCCAAAAGCTTACTCATCACCTCCATTGTGGGTCCAGTAGGCATCTGCCCAAAGCAGCAGCCTTAATCTCCCCTCCAGAGCCTGCTCCTTCCAGTCTTCGCTCAGTTACTAAATCCAAAAGCCCAGGAGTTATCTTTGAGTTCTCTCTCTATCTCCCCTACAATAAATCTATCAGCAAGTCTTGGCAATTTATATATATCAAAACTTTTCCTAAATCCGGTCACTTTTGCTGCCTCACCTGCTGCCATCCTTCAATGTTATCATTAACTCTTATCTCAACTAGTGCAACAGCCTCCCCACCAGTCAACTTGCTTCCATTCCTGCCCTCCCCCACTTCATTCTCCGTGGAGCAGCCACACAGAGCTTTAGAAAACTAAAGCAGGTTGTGTTACTCCTCTCCTCCAAAGCTGCCAGGGTCTAGGCGCTGCACTTAGAATAAAATCCAAACTGCTTATTGCCTCTTGATCTGGCCCTGGCTACCTTTCAGATCTTATCTCCTACCGTCCCCTTCTCCCATTTCTCACTGCTCTAAGCCAAATTGCCCTTCATATTCCCCAAACATACCAAAGTGTTTCCCACCCGAGGGCTGTTGGTTATTCATAGATATCTACTGAACAAATGATTGTAAGCTGGGTTCTTTGCCTTCTCCACTGTCACTATAATTTTCTGTTAATTAGTATAACTTCCTGTACCACTTTTGTACCCATTCTGCATTACACCCAGAGCAAAAGAACACAATCAGTATTATTTTAGGGTTACTCACTATAGATTATTCAGAGTGTTTCTTTTTCTTTTTTTTTTTAATTGAGTTAATGATAGGTTACAATCTTGTGAAATTTCAGTTGTACATTAATATTTGTCACTCATGTTGTAGGTGCACCACTTCACCCTTTGTGCCCACCCGCTCCCCACCTTTCCCCTGGTATCCACTAATCTGTTCTTGGTCCATAGTTTTAAATTCCTTATGAGTGGAGTCATACACAGATTATCCTTCTCTAGCCGGCTTATTTCACTTAACATAATTCTCTGAAGGTCCATCCGTGTTATTGCAAATGGAATGATTTTGTTCTGTTTTGCAGCTGAGTAGTATTCCATTGTATATACGTACCATATCTTCTTTATCCATTCATCTGTTGATGGGCACTTAGGTTGCTTCCATGTCCTGGCTATTGTAAATAATGCTGCAATGAACATTGGGGTACATAGGACTTTTGGAATTGCTGACTTCAAGCCCTTTGGATAGATACCCAGTAGTGGAATGGCTGGATCCTATGGTAGTTCTATTTTTAATCTTTTGAGGAATCTCCATACTGTTTTCCATAGTGCCTGCACCAGTTTGCATTCCCACCAGCAGTGTATGAGGGTTCCTTTTTCTCCACAAGCTCTCCAACATTTGTTACTATTAGTTTTAGATATTTTTGTCATTCTAACGGGTGTAAGGTGATATCTTAGTGTAGTTTTGATTTTCATTTCCCTGATGATCAGCGATGAGGAGCATCTTTTCATGTGCCTATTGGCCACCGTATATCTTCTTTGCAGAAATGTCTGTTCATGTCTCCAGCCCATTTTTTGATCGGGTTGTTTGATTTTTTTGTTGATGAGTTGTGAGAGTTCTTTATATATTATGGATATTAAGCCTTTGTCAGATATATGACTTGCAAATATTTTTTCCCAGTTAGTGAGTTGTGTTTTAGTTTCAATCCTGTTTTCATTTGCCTTGAAGAAGCTCTTTAGTCTGATGAAGTCCCATTTGTTTATTCTTTCTATTGTTTCCCTTCTCTGAGAAGACATGGTGTCCAAAAAGATCCTTTTAATACTGATGTCAAAGAGTGTACTGCCTACGTTTTCTTCTAGAAACCTTATGGTTTCAGGTCTCACCTTAAGGTCTTTGATCCATTTTGAGTTCATTTTGGTGAATGGTGAAAAAGAATGGTCAATTTTCATTCTTTTACATGTGGCTTTCCAGTTTTCCCAGCACCATTTGTTGAAAAGACTTTCTTTTCTCCATTGTATGCCCTCAGCTCCTTTGTCAAAGATTAACTGTCCATAGATGTGTGGTTTTATTTCTGGGCTTTCAATTCTGTTCCATTGATCTGTGCACCTGTTTTTGTACCAGTACCATGCTGTTTTGATTACTGTAGCTTTGTAGTATGTTTTGAAGTCAGTGATTGTGATGCCTCCCGTTTTGTTCTTTTTTCTCAGGATTGCTTTAGCAATTCGGGGTCTTTTGTTGCCCCGTATGAATTTTAGGATTCTTTGTTCTAATTCTGTAAAGAATGTCATTGGGATTCTGATTGGGATAGCTTTGAATCTGTAGATTGCTTTAGGTAGAATGGACAGTTTAACTATGTTTATTCTTCTAATCCATGTACATGGAATGTCTTTCCATCTCCTTATGTTGTCATCCAATTCTCTCAGAAAGGCCTTGTAATTTTCATTATATAGGTCCTTCACTTCCTTAGTTAAATTTACCCTGAGGTATTTTATTCTTTTTGTTGTGATTGTGAATGGTATTGTGTTCTTGAGTTCTTTTTCTGTTAGATCATTATTAGAATATAGAAATGCTACTGGCTTATGCAAATTGATTTTATACCCTGCAACTTGCTGTAGTTGTTGATTACTTCCAATGGATTCTTTGGGGTTTTCTATATATAAGATCATGTCGTCTGCAAACAGCGAGAGTTTCACTTCTTCCCTCCCTATTTGGATTCATTTTATTCCTTTTTCTTGCCTGATTACTCTGGCCAGGACCTCCAGTACTATGTTAAATAAGAGTGGTGATAGAGGGCATCATTGTCTCATTCCTGTTTTCAGGGGGATGGCGCTCAGTTTTTGCCCATTGAGTATGATGTTTGCTGTGGGTTTGTCATATATGGCCTTTATTATGTTGAGGTAGTTCCCTTTTATGCCCATTTTGTTCAGAGTTTTTTATCATAAATGGCTGTTGGATCTTGTCAAATGCCTTCTCTGCATCTATTGAGATAATCATGTGGTTTTTATTCCTCAGTTTGTTGATGTGGTGTACCATGTTTATTGATTTGCGGATGTTGAACCATCCCTGTGTCCCTGGTATGAATCCCACCTGATCATGATGTATGATCCTTTTGATGAATTGCTGAATTCTGGTTGCCAAAATTTTGTTTAGAATTTTTGCATCTATGTTCATCAGTGATATTGGCCTGTAGTTCTCTTTTTTCGTGGTGTCCTTCTCAGACTTTGGTATCAGCGTGATGTTGGCCTCATAGAATGTGTTAGGAAGTGTTCCATCCTCCCTAATTTTTTGGAATAGCTTGAAAAGGATAGGCATTAAATCCTCTCTGAAAGTTTGGTAGAATTCCCCAGGAAAGCCATCTGGTCCTGGGGTTTTATTCTTTGGGATGTTTTTGATTGCTGTTTCAATCTCTTCCTTGTGATTGGTCTGTACAAATTGTCTGCTTCTTCTTGAGTGAGCTTTGGGAGATTGTTGGCGTCCAAGAATTTATCCATTTCCTCTAGGTTATTCATTCTGTTGGCACATAGTTTTTCGTAGTATTCTCTTATAATCCGTTGTATTTCTGCAGAGTCTGTTGTTATTTCTCCTCTTTCATTTCTACTTTTGTTTATTTGAGCTTTCTCCCTTCTTTTCTTTGTAAGTTTGGCTAGGGGTTTGTCAATTTTATTTATCTTCTCAAAGAACCAGCTCTTTGTTTCATTGATCCTTTCTACTGTCTTTTCGTTTCAACAGTATGTGTTTCTGCTCTGATTTTTATTATTTCTCTCCTTCTGCTTACTTTGGGCTTTATTTATTCTTTTTTTCTCTAGTTCAGTTAGGTGTAGTTTAAGATTGCTTATTTGGGATTTTTCTTTTTTGTTGAGATGTTCCTGTATTGCGATGAATTTTTCTCTTAATACAGCTTTTGCTGTATCCCATATGAGTTGGTATGGCATGTTATCATTTTCATTTGTTTCCAGGTATTTTTTCATTTCTTCTTTAATTTCTTCAATGAGTCATTGTTTGTTCAGTAGTGTATTGTTTAGTCTCCACATTTTTGTGCCTTTCTCAGCTTTTTTCTTGTAATTAATTTCTAGCCTTATAGCATTATGGTCAGAGAAGATGCTTGTTATTATTTCAATTTTTTTAAATTTGTAGAGGCTTGCCTTGTTTCCCAACATATGGTCTATCCTTGAGAATGTTCCATGTGCACTTGAGAACAATGTGTATTCTGCTGTTTGAGGATGAAGTGATCTATATATGTCTATTAAGTCCAATTGTTTTAGTTTTTCGTTTAGCTCCACTATTTCCTTGTTGATTTTCCGTCTGTATGATCTGTCCATTGATGTGAGTGGGGTGTTGAGGTCCCCTACTATTATTGTGTTGTTTTTAACATCTTCCTTTAGGTCTGTTAATAGTTGCTTTATGAATCTTGGTGCTCCTATGTTGGGTGCATAGATATTTATAAGCGTTATTTCTTCTTGATGAAATGTCCCTTTGATCATTATGTATTGTCCCTCTGTGTCTCTCTTTACCTGTCTTATTTTGAAATCTGCTTTGTCTGATATAAGAATTGCAACACCTGCCTTTTTTTGCTTGCTATTAGCTTGAAGTATTGTCCTCCACCCCTTTGCTCTGAGCCTGTGTTTGTCCTTGGGGCTGAGGTGTGTTTCCTGGAGGCAACAAATTGTTGGATCTTGTTCTTTAACCCATTTTGCCACTCTGTGTCTTTTTATTGGAGAGTTCAGTCTGTTTACATTGAGAGTGATTATTGATGCATGTGGACTTAATGCTGTCAATCTGTCGCTCATTATCTGGTTTTCCTGCATTTCTTTTCCTGTGTGCTTTAGCCTACCCTTTTAATACTGCAATTTCTTATGCTGGGTTTCTTAGATTTTTCCTTATTTATGTTTTGTGGCTTTGTTCTGTTTTTTAGTTTAGCGGCTACCCTGAAGTTTGTATTTAGAATCTTGTGTATAATATAGTCTATTCTCTGGTGGTCTCTTACTTGGCCTAGACTGATTTAGACCCTTTGCTCTTCCCCTCCTAAATATTTTCATTTCTTATTCCAACTTGTGTTATGAATTTGTAGTTAGAGTGATAAGATCATCTTTGCTTTGGTAGTTTCCTTACCTTTATCCTAAGGCTATAGTTGAATATTTGCTATCCTGTTCTGGTTCTATCCATCTGTCTCCCTACTCTGTGGTTTGTGACCCCTTTCTCCCTTTTTTCTTTTTCCAGCTATGAGAGCCTTCTTGAGGATTTCTTGTAGTGGAGGACTTTTAGTTACAAATTCCCTTAACTTTTATTTGTCTGGAAAAGATTTAATTTCTCCCTCATATCTGAAGGATATTCTTACTGGATAGAGTATTCTTGGCTGAAGATTTTTATCTTTTAAAGCTTTGAATATGTCACTCCATTCTCTCTTAGCTTGTAAGGTTTCTGTAGAGAAATCCACTGAAAGTCTGATAGAAGTTCCTTTGTAGGTTATTTTCTTCTGTCTTGCTGCCCTGAGTATTCTTTCTTTGTCTTTCATTTTTGCCATTTGTACTACTATGTGCCTTGCAGTAGGTCTTTTTACATTGACAAATATAGGAGATCTGAAAGCTTCCTCTACACACATTTCTCCCTCAGTCCCTAGATTTGGGAAGTTCTCTTCTATAATTTCATTAAGCACACTTTCTGCTCCATTTTCCTTTTCCACGTTCTCGGGAATTCCTATAATCCTTAAGTTCTTTCTCCTCATTGAATCCACTATCTCTTGAAGATTTTCCTCATTTTTTTAAGTTCTTAGTTCTCTTTCTTCCTCTGTGTGGAGCCATTCAGCCTGTCTATCTTCGATTATGTTAATTTGCTCTTCTATGGTGTCTACACGGGCATTCAGGGAATCCGTATTCTGCTTTATCTGGTCCATTGTGTTTTTTGTCTCTAGTAATTCTGTTTGATTCTTCTTTATAGTTCCAATCTCTTTTGTGAAGTAACTCCAGAACTCGTTGACTTGTTTCTCTATCTTTCTCATTGAGTTTGTTGATGATAGCTACTCTGAACTCATTTTCACTTAGTTTACTTATTTCCAAGTCCTCGGGACTTAATTCTGTGTTTTTATTGTTTTCTTTCTGGTCTGGGCTTTTATAAATTGCTGGTTGGTAGAGGAGCAGTTTTTTCACATGGTGGTAGAATTCGGTTGCAGTTACAGCCTGTCGCCACTAGATGGGGGTCGAGAGTCATGTGTTCTGAGCTCTCCACCTTGGGACAAGATGGTGGCGCCCAGTGCACTTTGCGGGGAGGGAAGGGCTGTTTTTCTCGCACTCTGATCTGGATTCAGATCAGTTCTGTTCTCTGGTCTCCTGGGGCCCTGGGTTTATGGGGTCCCTGTGCATGGAAGCTTTCCTCCATCTGTGGGTTTCCACTGTACCAGCAGCGGGAGCCCTGGATGATCCCCTGGTCACACGGCCCCTTCCACGCTCCTTCCTGCACTCCCAACAGTGATCCCCGTCTCTAGGTGAGGGAGAAAAGTTCTCTCCTACCCCGTTCCAGCTCCTCAGAGGCCTGCTGCAAGGTCTCCGTCCTCCATCGTCTTAGTACTGTAGGTTTCTGATGTATTGGCATTAGCTTTATTATCTGAAACTCAGTTTTTCCAATGCTTTGTTGTAGTTTGGAGGGGAGAGAGTCCCGGGTCAGTTCACCCCGCCATTTTCCTCCGCCCCTTCTCTCCTGAGTGCTTCTTTTTCAAATGAGAGACCTAACAGAAGGAGTGGCTATCTTGATCTAAGGCAGCCTGGGAATGTGTCTTAAAAAGAAATTATGCAAAATGATTAAGTTCTATAGATAAGCTGTCCCATTGTGGCTATGGTTAACAGCACTGTATCATACACTTAAACATTAGTTAAGAGGGTATATCTCACATTAAGTGTTCTTACCACAATAAAAAATTTCCCAGATTCCTTATGAGGTATATTAGATAAGCTTGCTGAGATATAGCATACCTAAACTTCAAGGTTTTTTTTGGCAGGGGGACCTGCTGCTTGTGCAGCTGAGCAGATTAGAGTGAGGGGCTAATAACTTGCATTTGCACTGACATCATATCCATCTTTTTGCCAGGAAGATTCATGATCTGATCAGCTCTCACCACTGTTTTCCACCCACCTCTCCCCCAAATATGTCTTCCTTAAATTGAGTAAGGCTAAAATCTAGAAACCAGTCTTGGTTTTCTCTATCATTCTTCCACAATCTGGTGGTCTTTAATCAACCATCTTTATTCCAAAATACCAAGTACTTACATATTCATCCTACAGATGTTAACTGAATTAGTACTTGATTCCAGGCCTTATGTTGTCTCTGGTGATATAAAATATACAGCCATCGATTGACCAGTGTCTGTATTACTGTAATTCCCCTAAGTTCCTTGAAAGAAAGTTGCTATATTAATCTAAATATTTTACAACCTTTAACTTATACCAAGTGTTTGCCATAGTTCCATCTCAGCTTGCTCCCCTACTCTCTATTTTCCTGATCTTTGAACTTCCCACTGTGTTTTCACTGCATACTGTAAGATCTCAAAAGTGATATTGACTGGCATCTCCTCTTATGTCCCTTTGCCTACATTCTTCAATTTTACACCTGCCAAACTACTTTCTATCTCAAATTCAAAAGCCAACACAAATTCTGGAATCTACAAGAATAAGTGGCCGTGTATTAAAAGGCTTCAGGAAAGGAAAAATCTAATGCACCCAAGGCCAGGAGTTATTCTCAGGACCTTACGATCTAATGAGTGAGCTTAACATAAATGCTCTATGAGTAGAATACTGTGGCCTAAGGAAAATCATAAAATGTTGAAATTTCATATAGTTGAGAGATCTACAACGGCTTCCTGGAGGTGGCATGTGTATTAGGTGGTAACAAATGAGAAGGATTTTGATAGGCACAAATATTTAGCATTGCAGACAGAGGGCCAGTATGAGGGAAGAGCAGCATGAGAGGAAGGATCCTAAATGATGATCCCTCTATCCTGTGGCAGCAAACGTCAGGAGCAACTGGGCTTTCTGAAATCTCCTTCAGTTGACAGACCAGATTATCTGCCAGACTGTCTTTAGTGTTTGTTTGACAATAATAATGACAACTGAACAATATAGACTCACACTTATGGGTCAATAGATGAGGGACACTGACAATATCAAGACAAGGCATCTCTTTCTCAAAGCGAATGAGAGAGAAAAATCATACAGACACAGGTGGAAGGTATTCTTCAAGGATCCGTCAAGCCATGGCAAGGGCAATTTCCAGCTGTGGCTGGAAAATGACAACAGGAGACCAAGTGAATTTCACAGAGTTTCAAACACAATAACAGCATATGCCTTCCTGAGCAGGAGGAGAAAGCCACTTCTAGACAGCAAGACTTAGCTACAAACACACATGGAGAACCAGGTAGGCAGATGGTTCTTCTGTTTCTCTTTATAATGCCTTTCAGCCTCGTGCATATATAAAATAGTAGGTGAGATCCAGAATATGTGTAAACATTCGCAGTGCTAGGCAGAGTGCGATGGAAGCCAAGGGAGTTTTGGCTTCTTCCCATTTCCTCTACGAGAGCCCTTCTGTCCTTTTGGGAGCCACTTTCTCAGCTCTTTGCTCTCCTTTCTACTCCACAAAATTATATTTTGAGTTTTAAATATAGGTAGAAGTAATCACTTTGAGTTCAAATTCTTTCCCTAATGCACACCCAAAGAGTAACAGCTTACTCTACCTATCTCTAGCCTCAGTAGTATAAATTACACGTAGCAATTACAAGAGAAAGATTGTTTTAATTTAAAAAAAGAAGAAAAAGGATAAAGAAAAGTAGCTGTATGCTTTAGCAGGGGACTGTCGTAGGGCCCACAGTTTTTCTAGGCAGTTGACTGCTGTGATATGAATCACAGCTCATGGGACCAACTCTTTAGAGTGGTAATTCCTGCTCTTGCAGTAAGATGCTGTCACACAGTAAAGGGTGCTTCTTTTAATGGGAACTGCGAGGGGTAGGGCCACGTGTACATGAGACATCACCTAAGAAAGGGATGGGGTGAAGTCACATTGACTCTAGGACAAAGGTTCTCAGTCTGGCTTAGGGTGGGGGTGAGGTCTGTGGATGGACTGCAAAACATCTGTGAACTCTTAAAATTGTATGCAAAATTGAAGCTATTTTCATTTTTCTGGAGAGAGCTTCCATTGTTCTATTTGTGTTTTCAAAACAATATATAACTTCCAAAATTATAAAGGTCAGTGCTCCAGACAAAGTGTATTAGTTTGCTAAGGATACCATAACAAAGTGCCACAAACTGGGCTTAACCAACAGAAATTTACTGTCTTCACAGTTCTGGAGGCGAGAACTCTGAAATCAACATGTTGACAGGGTTGGTTCCTTCTGAGAGTTGTTAAAGGAAAGATTTGTTCCAGGCCTCCCTTCTAGGCTTGTAGATGACCATCTTCATGTTCACATGGTGTGCTCTCTGTGTGTGCGTCTGGGTCTAATTCTCTCCTATTTGTAAGGACACCAGTCATTTTGGATTGGAACCCACCTACTCTGGTGTGACCTCATCTTTAATTACATCTACAATGAACCTTTTTCCAAATAAGGACACAATCTGAGGGAGTAGGTGTTAAGACTTCAACATATGAATTTGGGGGAGACACAGTTCTGCCCACAACAGAAAGCATAGCAGGGTGGTGTACGGTATTTCTTCTCCCATCCCAAACATTCATCTCCCCACTTCCAACCCAGGAAGAGATACTATCAATATACCCACGAGAATGTTGCAGCTTCTCTATCCCAACATAGGTATCATGATATGAACATTAGTCATAATAAGTTAAAAGATTTCACACATGTAAAGCTCGTAAAGAAGTGCCCAACACATAGTATATGTTAGATGAATATTTACCATCATTTATACACATTCACTGGTAGTCTCCTGACTCACAATTATCCCCTTTTTGCTCCATCTGAACCAGAGATGTTCTGGATTTCCCCGTGATTTTTCTTCCTTTCTCACAACCACAAATTACGTTTTTCTCAGGAGATGGAAGCATCTGGTATCCTGTGTACATCATGCTGCCCAAAATTCAATAGGCACCTTTAACCCCAAGCATAACCCATTCATAGTCACCCAAGGGCAGTGCCACAAAGCCCATGACACAGACCTGATCTGCTAAAGAAAAGTTCAGTAAAAAGCTGTAAACTCATTCTCCTGCAGTTCTTTCTTTCCCATGACCAATGTCAAGCACATATTTTAAAGACTACCTTTCTTTGTTCCCTTTTCCTGACTCAGTAAAAGATAAAAAGTGATTCCACGTGACAAAATTTCTATCTACTTTTTCAGAGGACTTTTGGCCTCTAAACACAGCTCACATTCTTTTCATGTTTCCAAATGTACTTGTTCTTGTAACTTTCTATGGTGTTACTGCAGAGTGAACATTTGTGCTTTTTCCTTGAAATGGATTTACTGTTTTCAATCTGCTGTTCTAGTTTGAGGGAGAACCACTGAAAAAACAGCTTTTTTGTTTTCTAAACAAAACTCTTCCCCCCTCCAAATTTTGATTCTTTCATTTACATTTTCCTAGGTATGTAATGTTACATCAGAAACCTCATGTAAGTCCCATTAAATAATAATAAATATATGGATTTAATTCCATTCAATAATTATTGAATTTCCACCATGTCCTGGGCACTGTGCTTGTCACCAAAGATAGGAAAAAAAGGTTAAATAAAGCAAGACTGTAGAAAAGAGAGAAAAGCAGAACGAGGACTATAATAGCTATTGGAGATTGGAAGTCATTGTGCCCCACAATGAAGAATTGAGTGAAGAAGTTTATGTGTTACATCACTGAATATCAACATGTGAGAAAATAGAGAGTAAAGGACAAAAAGACTTATAAAGATTACACTTCCAGTAAAGTGGCAAAATATAGCTGCAAAATTGGAGCCCATTCTATTTTGTTGCACTAACTTATTCATTCTACAAATATTTTTGAGAATCTACTGCTAATGCCAGTCAGATTGCTAGGCACTGTGAATAAAATAATAATTAAAACACAGCCATAATCACTACACATATGACCCTTAGTGTCTAATTAAGGAGGCACATTAATCAAATAATCAGTCAAATTCATTTAAAATTTTTTAAAATAAATGCCTGGGGCCAGCCTGGTGTTGCAATGGTTAAATTCGCACGTTCCGCTTCAGCAGCTGGGGATTCACTGATTTGGATCCCGGGTGCGGACATGGCGCCACTTGGCAAGCCATGCTGTGGCAGGCATCCCACATATAGAGGAAGATGGGCACAGACGTTAGCCCACAGCCATTCTTCCTCAGCAAAAAGAGGAGGACTGGCAGCAGATGTTAGAGGAAGATCTCAAACTAAATGAAAAAGATGGTTGATGCAAACAACAAAAAGACAAAGATGCTAGAATTATGTGAGAATAATTTTCAAACATCCATTATAAAAATGCTTCAGTGTGCAATTCCCAGCATGCTTGGAGCAAAGGAAAACTGGTTTCCTCAAAGAAATAGAAATGTTCAACAAAGAAATAGAACATATAAAGAAGTACCAAATGGACATTTTAGAACTGAAAAATAAAATAAAAACCTCAGTAACTGGCTCAACAGCAGAACACAGGGGACAGAAGAAAGATTAGTGAACTGTAAATTAGAAAAACAGATATTATAAAATCTGAAAGACAGAAAAAATATATACTGGAAAAAACTGAACTGAGCCTTGAAGACCCGTGGAACTATAACAAAATATCAAATATTCACATCTTTAGAACCCAAGAAGAAGGACAAGAGGTCAGGGCTGAAAAAGTACTAGAAAAAATAAAGGAGTAAAACTGTACAAATTTGGCAAGCGATATAAACCTACAGATTCAAGAAGGTTCATGAATCCCAAAGAAGAGAAACCCAAAGAAATCCACACCACGAAGCATCACAATTGAACTTCTGAAAACTAAAGACAAAGAAAAGTTTCGAATGTAGCCAGAGAAAAATGGCACCTTACCTATAGAGGAAAAACAATTCAGGTAACAGCAGATTTCCCATCAGCTGCCGTAGAAGCCAGAAGAAGTGGCACAATATTTCTCAGGTGCTGAAAGAAAAGATATGTCAAGTCAGAATTTTATGTCCAGTGAAAATAACCTTGAGGAATGAAGAAGAAATCAACACATTCTCATAAGAAAGAAAACTGAAAGAATTTGTCACTAGAAGACCTACCCTAAAAACATGCAGAAGGGCACTTGCATTTCTACATGCTAGCAATTGAAGATGTGGACAACAAAATTAAACATATGATACTATTTATAATTGTTTCAAAAAACAAAATATTTAGATGTAAATCTAACAAAACATGCAAGACTTGTGTGCTTAAACTACGCACATTGATGAAAGAGATCAAAAATCTAAATAAATGAAGAGACATATCGTGTTGATGGATTGGAAGGCTCAACATTACTATGTTAATTTCAATTTCCCCCAAATTGACATACAGTTGTAACGCAATTCCTATCAAAACCTAAGCCAGATTTTTTTGTAGATCTAGACAAGATTATTCTGAAATGTATATGAAAAGGCAAAGGACCTAGAATAGCTAAAACAGTTTTGAAAAAGAAAAATAAAGTGGGAGGAATCCACCTACTCAGCTTCCAGACTTCTTATACTGCTACAGTAATCAAGACTGTAGCTTGTGGTATTGCTAGACAAATGGACACATAGATCAACGGACAAGAACAGAACACAGAAATAGATGCACATAAATATGCCCAACTGATTTTTTGACAGAGGTTTGAAAGCAATTCAATGGAGGATAGATGATCTTTCAACTTATTGCTGGAGCCATAAGACATCCATAGTCAATAAAATAAACCTTGTCCTGGCTCTCACAGCTAACACAAAATTAACTCGGAATAAATCAAAAGCTGAAAAGTAAAATGCGAAGTTATAAAACTTTTAGAAAAAATAGAAAATCTTCAGGATCTAAGACTATGCTGAGAAGTTAGACTTGACACCAAAAGCATGGCCCACAAAAGGAAAACTCGATAAATTTCATTAAAAATAAAACCTTTTATTGTGCATTAGACCCTGTTAAGAAGATGAAAAGACAAGCTACAGAGTGGGAGAATCAAACCACATATTCAACAAAGTATCTAGAATATATAAAGAACTCTCAAAACTCACCAATACAGGGCCATCCCCGCGGCCCAGTGATTAAGTTCTTGCGCTCCACTTTGGTGGCCCAGGGTTTCGCCAGTTCGGATCCTGGGCGCAGACACGGCACCGCTCGTCAGGTCACACTGAGGTGACATCCCACATGCCACAACTGGAAGGACCCACAACTAAAAAAACAATATACAACTATGTACTGGGGGGATTGGGGGAGAAAAAAAGCAGAAAAAAAAAAAAACCCAGGAATACAAAATCAAATAATCCAATTAAAACATAGGCAGAAGACATGAAGAAACACTTCACAGAAGACATACAGATGGCAAATAAACACATGAAAAGTTATTTAACATGGTTAGCCATTAGGAAAATGCAAATTGGAACCACAATGAGATAGTACTACACACCTATTGGAGTAACTAAAATAAAAATTAGTGACAAGACCAAATGCTGGTGAAGATGCAGAGAAACTGGATCACTGATACATTACGAGTAGTCATGAAGAATAGTCTAGGCACTCTGGAAACAGTTTGGGAGGCTGTTTTTAGAAAAACTTAATACACAACTACCATGCATCCAAACTATTATACTTCTGGGCAATTATCCCAGAGAAATCAAGATTTATGTTCACACAAAAACGTATACCCAGATGTTTATAGCAGCTCTATTCATAATAGTACAAAGTGGAAACATCCAGATGTCCTTCATCGGATGAATGGTTACACAAACTGAGGTACGTCACCATAAAAAACATCAAACTATTGATTCATACAACAATCTGGATGGATCTCCAGAGAATTATACTGAGTGAAAAAGCCAACTCCAATAGGTTACATAGTTGATGATTTCATTTGCATAACATTCTTGAAATGGCAAATTTTAGAAATGGAGAACAGATTAGTGGTTGCCGGAAGTTATTAGGGGGAGGGGCCCCAGAAAGAAGAGAGTATGGTTATAGAAGGGCAACTTAGGGATCTTCGTGGTGATGAAAATGTTCTGTATCTTGCCTGTATCCATGTCACTATCCTGGTTGCGATATTCAACTATAGGTTTGTAAGATCTTACCATTGGGGAACTGGATAAAGGATATGCAGAACATGTCTGTACCATTTCCTAAACCTGCCTGTGAAACTAAAGTGATCTCGAAATGAAAGGTTTAATTTAATAAAAGGCAAAGGGTGATGGGTAAAAATAGATTATTCCAAACATAGGAAACAGTTTATGAAAAGACTCTGGCAGGCGGGACTATTGCATAACTGATGAACCACAGAAGGTCACTGGGGCTGAAATGCTGAGAGCAAGGAGTGTGGATGCAGGCTCTGGGGCAGATATGTAGGGGACAAGGAGTAAGATGAATATGGAGACGTAGGTGTACTGTGCAAAGTCACGTGGGCCACCTTAAAAACTGTGGTCTTGATCTACAAGCATGCGGAGTCTTTTGCAGTGTGTTAAGCAGAGAAATGGCTTAACTGGAGCTGCGTTTTGAAAAAAATAGATTAGTGGAAAATACATTAGCAGGGCAAAAGTGGATATCTCCCCAACATGCTGCTCACAGTTGAGTTACGCTGCTCCTGCTACAGAGCTTCAGTCTGTGATAGAGAAGCTGCCTAGAGAATCATGTGATTGATTAATCAGTTGCCTTGAGCGAAATTCTCTTCTCATGTGTCCCCGGGAAAATTCCCATAGAGTTAAAAAGGAGAAAACATTTGAAAATTCGTTTGATGTGTTGACCATTTTAATTCATCAGCCAGGTAGGCATGATCAAAAGCAACCTGAGCATTCTTTGTGACCTCTACCAAAAGAAAGGAAAATCTTATTTAGGCTTCTAAAATAAATCATTTCACAGAGACATTACAAATATCAGTGGTAACAGGTTTCTCTTGTGTTTGCTAGAGATTTAATGCATTCAGACACATTTAAAGGGCTGTTCATGAAAACTGATAGAACTTGAAAAATGATGCTATGTCACAATTTATTGTGCCCCAATAAGTCACCTTTTTCTGAAACAAAAATATTAGTGCCTTTAGACATGGTTTTAGGATTCGCCACCCTACTCATTTATTGCCTACCTTTTATCTAACTATACAATCCATGCTAATGGTTCTAAATTATAATTTATCCGTGGTAAGCAACCAACTGCTTTTGTTTTGTACTTTATAAAAAATTAAATTGATCTAAATATTTTTCCTCACTGAATTGAATAAATTGTCCCTTATTTTAGCATCATAAAGACAATGGCTAAATGGACAACTACCAGTTTTTCATGTTAAACAATCCTTTATTGAACATCATTTATTTTCACGTACATTATTTCACTTAATTATTACAATGATTCAGTAAAGTGTTCAAAGTAGACTGTCAGTTTATGAAAGATTATAAAAGCTACCAAGACAAGCATCAGAGTCAGGGTCTGAACCCGAAGCTCCTCCAAACATTTAGCCACTAACCATACATGGCTGTAGAATTCTTGAAATGTGCTAGTCCAAATTGAGATGTATTATAAGCGTAAATTATACTCTGGATTTTGAAGATTATAAAATATCTCATATATATTTTTAAATATTGATTGTATGCAGAAATGATAACATTTGGATGTATGGGGTTAAATTAAATATCTTATTAAAACTAATCTCACTTCTTTTTCCCTTTAAACTTAAAATCACATATGTGGCTCACCTTATGTTACTACTGGACAGCACTGCCCCAAATCTTGTCAGCTGTATCTCTTAGATTTGTCTGAAATCCATGAACTTTTCTCCATTCCCACGGACAACACCCCAATCTAGGCCACTTGTCTTATCTTTCTCCTAGAGAATGACCACACTCTTCTCACATCAGCCTTCCCCACCACTGCCCATCCACACTCGGCCCTTCACTGCAGCCAGAACGATGTTCTTAAAACTATAATCTGATCGTACTACTTCCCAACTTCAACCATTCCAGGGAACTCCTATTGCCTTTCCGGTTAAATGCAGCATTCTTACTGTAGTGTATGAGACTTTAGATTCATTTTGGCCTATATCTAGCCTCATCTCTCCACTCCCAACCTGATGAAATTCTCTCAGTGAGATCATACTTTGGGGTTTCCTCCTGCCTTGGGCCCTTTGTATATTTGGTTCACTCTGACAGTCTTCTGCCATCTTGGTCCATTGACTTCTACTCATTCTTCGTACCCCAGCTTCAATATCACTTCCTTATGATTCCCCACAGCAGAGTGCACCTCCATTATAGAACCCTATATTCCTCAACACACTTACACTTATTTGCTTAATATTCATCTTCCCAATAGGCTGCCAACTTCATTAAAACAAGGACCCTTGGCCTCATCTACCAGTGCATTTCCAGCACATAGCTGGAACTATGCTTGTAAATAGAGAACTTTGTATCTGGTGACTGACTGACTTTCCAAAACATTGCAGCTACATTTTTTGAGAAAGCCAACCTTCTCACAAGATGGTTTATCAGTCAAGTTATGAAACCTGCACTTTGGCAATATGCAAGAAATTGGTGATGCAAAAGCTATTAGTATACATTGAAAAGTTGCAGGTCTCATTTATTTGTTTTTTTATTCTCAGCTCTGTCAAAGAAAAACAAAAAGAGATCATTTATGATCTAAAGACAAAACAGTCCACGCCTGAAATTTTGGAGTAAAAAGTCAAACTTTTAAAAAAGGAAATGTGCCTAATTCATAAATGCGTGTAATTTAGGAACTCTGCTAAACAACTGACTGAATTCGGTAAATACAATTAGTAAAATAATATTTGAGAACACACAAGAGGGTTTTATTATCACCAGCTGCTGCATTGCTTTTTCTTCTAGGACTTTGCTCCAGCATCGTGTAACACACCTTATTAAATGTCTTTTATTAAAAAAAAAAAAAATTTTGTTGAACCCTGCTTTCTCCTCCAGGTCCCATTCTATCTGCAACCCTTCGTTTGCCATCAACTTTACTACTTACGTGTACAGGGCTTGTGGTGTGTAGAGCACCTCCACTGTCGGTGTTAACTCCCTCCAACCCATCTCCTTTGCATTTCTTCCAGTACGTGGCTCTCCTTTCAAATCCAGGACTGTTCGCACTCTCACCTGAAGGGCGCCAATGACGTTCTCCTCGGCCAGTCTGCCCTTCTTGCTCTCTCCAGGATTTGACATCTTTGGCAAATGCCTTTCTACAATTTTTACGTGTTTTCTGACCTAAAAACAGTACATGATTTTTCAAGAAACTTTGGAAAGTACTGTCAAGTCTGAACACACAGAAACAGTCACCTGCAATCTCATCTCCTCATAACCATCTGGACCTTTGACATCTTTTGTCTTCATCTTTTTCCGTGCTTCTTTAAGACTTTCTTTTTTATTTAAAAAGATCTTACTAAATATAGGCATATCAATTTTTCTGTTGTCATTAAGAACATTTCAAAAACATAATTTTAATGTCTTATGTGATATTTCACTTTACCATTCCTTATTATTGATTTACATTATTTTAAATTTTTCAATATTATGAGTTAAGCTGTTTTAAACATTTTTTATACGTGAATATTTTTTATTATTTTAAATTATTAACACTGGATCATTTCCTAGAAGTGGAATTAATAGATCAAACACAATAAATACTTTTGGCTTTCGATATAAGGTATAAATTTCACCAATACATTCCCATTAGTAATGTATGAATGGACCCATTTCTCTACATGTTTGTCATCATTAAACAGTATGTATTTTTTAATTACTGATTTTGAAGGCAAAATATTTATTTTAATTAAGATCATACTAATATTGTTAAAATATCACTACTAAACATTGTTTTTTCTCTTTTTAAATTGGCAACTCATATCTCTTGTGTGATTATTTCTGAGGCCTTCAAAATTTTTCGTATTGATTTTCAGAAGCTATTTATAGTTTAGACTAATTGTTTCTTTTCTTTTAAGATTAATTTTTTAGAGCAGTTTTAGGTTTACAAAAAAATTGAGAGGGAGGTACAGAGATTTCCGATATACCACCTTCCCCTACGTGTGCTTAGGCTCCCCCCTTATCAACATCACTCACCAGGATGGTATGTGTCTTACTGAGGATAAACATACATTGACGCGTCATAAGCACCCAAATTCTGTAGTTTACCTTAGCGTTCACTCTTGGTGTTGTACATCCTGTGGGTTTGGAGAAATGTATAATGACATATATACATCATTATAAAATCATACAGAGTATTTTCACTGCTCTAAAAATCCTCTGCACTCCAACTATTCATCCTCCCTGACCCCTCCCCCACCAGCAACCACTGGTGTTTTTATTGTCTCCATAGTTTTGCCTTTTCCAGAATGTCACATAGCTGGAATTATATAGTATGCAGCCTTTTCAGATTGGCTTCTTCCACCTAGTAATACGCATTTAAATTTCCTCCATGTCTTGGCATGGCTTAATAGCTCGGTCCGTTTTAGCACTGAATAATATTCCATTGTCTGGAGGTACTACAGTTTATTTATCCACTTACCTACTGAAAGACATCTTGGTTGCTTCCAAGTTTTAGCAATTATAAATAAAGCTGCTATAAACATCCATGCTCAGGTTTTTGTGTGGACATACGTTTTCTATTCCTTTGGGTAAACACCAAGGATTGCGATTGCTGGATCAGATAGTAAGAGTATGTTTAGTTTTCTAAGAAACTGCCAAACTGTCTTCTAAAGTGGCTGTACCATTTGCATTTCCACCAGCAATGTATGAGAGTTCCTGTTGTTCCACATCTTTACCCGACTGTGGTCTTGTCAGCGTTCCAGATTTGGGCAATTCTAATAAGTACGTAGCGGGATCTCATTGTTTTAATTTGCATTTCTCGATGACGTATGATGTACAGCATATTTCATTTTCTTATGTGCTCTCTGTATATCTTCTTTAGTGAAGTGTCTGTTAAGGGTCTTTGGCCCATTTCTTAATAGGGTTGTTTGTTTTCTTATTGTTGAGTTTTAAAAATTCTTTGTAGACTTTGGATGACAACCCTTTATCAGATGTATCTTTTGCAAATATTTTCTCCCAGTCTGTGGCTTGTCTTCTAGTCCTCTTGATATTGCCTTTGCAGAGCAGATGTTTTCAATTAAGCAGAAGTCCAGCTTATCAATTATTTCTTTCACGTATCATGTCTTTGATGTTGTATCTAAAATGTCATCATCATACCCAAGGTCATCTAGGTTTTCTTCTATATTATCTTCTAGAAGTTTAATAATTTTGCATGCTTACATTTAGGACCATGGTCCATTTTGACTTAATTTTTGTCACAAGTGTAAGGTCTATGTCTAGATTCATCTTTTTGCACGTGGATGTCCTATTGTTACAGCAACATTTGTTGAAGAGACTATTTTTGCTCCATTGTATTGCCTTTGTTCCTTTGTCAAAGATAAGTTGATAACTAATTATTTCTTTGTTGTGTATATTGTCTCCCTTTCCATCATCCCTGCCATTCTATCAGCCACAAACCCTCTACTGTGTTCACTTCTGAAATATTTTATGTGTTCTTCCATTCTCTTCTTTTCTCATTGACTCAGCTTCAGGTCTTTACCATCATTATCTCTTTTTTGAATTAATATTCTCGGAACTATTCCTATCTCAAATTACTCAACTCTTTCAATCTATTCCTCATATTATTTCTAGTTTTCCTAAAATTCAATTGTGAACATACTCAAACCTTCAATAATTCAAACTCGTCATTTACGCATTTAGACTTCTTTACAATTTGACTCCTAAATATGCTATGCTTCATCTCTCATAAGCATGTGCCTGAAACTCCAGTCCCTTCAGTCCAGTTGCCACTTGCTAGATTGGAATGCAGTTTTTTCATAAGTTCTACATGATCTTCAATATCCAGTTTATAATCCATGTCATCCATGAGGCTTTCAAAGATTCCCCATCTCTATAATTCCATAGTACTTTGTGTATTTCTCATAATACTTGATATAATTTTCTTATATGAGAGCAATTTTAATATAATATGAATAAACATATATTTATATATAATAATGTTTAATTGTATGTAAATTACATATGATATTTATATATTTTGCATAAATATATATTGCTCTCTATCCTTGGGATACTGTATTCTGTACTTGTAGAAAAGGGATTTTTCAATTGGTCCCAGTACACAGTAGTTGCCACTGGTAAAGTGAACTAGCAAAGCGATTGGGGTTATTAATTCTGAAGAAGAGATTCTGATGGATTGTTCAATAGTTCTCAAATAAGTGAAAGAATTTGAAGCTGATGGCAATGAACGGTTGTTCTCCATTTTTGTTATGGACCAAACAAGAGGTAATTGAATGGAATTAGATTGCTGGTAAAGTTAAGTTAAACACATTAAAATCTTTGTTATCCAGAACTTTGCCAACCAGGATACTTTGGAAGCCAATATTTCTGTTATCTCACAATAGATGTATTCCATTTAAATGTAGGCAAACTGGAATAAAGTTATAGAAATAAAATGGAAGGAGCGTAGTGCTGCTTGTTTGCTGACGCTAATTTGGAGTCACAAATCCGTTTTGATCTATGGTTCACAAAACTTTTTCTTTGTGATTCATATGTGATAATTGATGTCTTTTAGTTTCTTATCTACTTCATATAAGAAAGCTAAGGAAATTTGAAGGCAAATCAACAAATTAGAGTTGTTTATAAATACCTCAATTTATAAGCTAATCATAAAGTTTTTGCTGTTTAAAAATATCTGTTTTTAGGAGCCAGCCCAGCGGTGTAGTGGTTAAGTTAGCACGCTCCGTTTCAGTGGCTGGGGTTTGTTGGTTCAGATCCCAGGCACGGACCTATTCACTGCTCATCAAGCCATGCTGTGGCAGGCATTCCACATATAAAAAGTAGAGGAAGATGAGCACAGATGTTAGCTCAGGGCTAATCTTCCTCAAAAATAATCTATTTTTATCTATTTGGAAACAGAAAAAAAATAGGTATAAGGTAAGTGGTTAGTACACATTAGCTTAAGATATTTAATAAAAAAGCGTATCTTTCATTTTAATTTCTTTCATTTACTTAACAGATGCTTATTGAGAACTAACTATATGCCCTGTGCTAGCTGCTAGAAAGAGGCACTACCCCTTCCTCATGGCATAACATTGTAGCCTAATTGTGCTTCCTCAGGTAAAGTTCCAACTATCATTGGAAAGTATGTTGACAACGACTAAAAACTACACAAAGTGTTATGATATCAGTATTTTCCTAAGGGCTTTCCATAGAAAATTATTTCTGTGGACTGTGAATAGATATTATTTGGGGGGGAAAATAGAATTCTATGGTCAGACAGAACTGGGGAATTCTAAGATGAAGTTCAACAGACTACTTTGCAGCAGGTTTTCTCAGAACCTTTGCTTTTATTTTATTTTATTTTATAAATCTTTATACAACAGTATACAATATTTGTCACTCAAAAGACTTCACAAATGCTAACTCATTCGGTCCTCATAACAACCCCAGGAGATAGGGATTTTTTTCTCCCTCTATTTTACAGATGAGGAAATTGAGCTGCAGAGAGATTAGGTAACTTGCCCAAGCTCACACAACTCTAGAATCTGTCCTCTTAACAACTGTCATGTACTGCCTTCCTCCCTCCTAATGTGCAATATGAATCTCTAAGGTAAAGATACAGTATCTCGGATCACTGGAACTTATTTGCTTATGAAGCACATCCCCTACGCACACACGGCGTTTTATTTGACAAAATATTTTGTAGTAATAGTGGTATAAGGAAATGATCTATGTCTGTTAGTTAATCGCTCCAGCTCCCCCTCAAACTGGCTTTTCTCCTCTATGATTTTGTAAACATAAAGCCCTGTAGTGAAAGTGTCACTGTCAAAGATGACTCATGTGTCCAATGGACTAACAATAGAATTGTAGTGTGATCAACACCATTGAGAAGTGTCCTCAGGGACATATGTCTGGACCATTACTAGAAAAGGGTGGAAAACAAGAACTAAAGCAAGAAGAACAACGAGGAAAGTGATACCCTCTGTTTCAACCCAGCACTTCCAGCTCAGTATGGCCTGGTCCATTGTGATTTTAAGGGTCCATAACCAAGAAGAGACACCAGAGATGGGGGTTGAGACTGTAGGAGGTGCAGCAGTGAAACAGCATCAAATAGCCTTATGGGTAACATTCCTGCAGTAGGCAGAATGGTGGCCCCTCTAAAGAGGTCCATGTTCTAGTCCCTGAAACCTGTGAATAGGTTACTTTACATGGCAAAAGGGGCTTTGCAGACATGATTAGGTTAAGAACACTGAAATGACGAGACTATTCTGGATCATCTGAGTGGGCCCAGTTAATCACATGGGTCTTTAAATGTCTAAGAGGGAAGCAAAAAAAGAAAGTGAGGAGGAAATGTGACTATGAAAGAATGGTCAAAGGGATGCAACATCACTGGCTTTGAAGACAGAGGAAGGGAATCAAGGAAGGCAGGGGGCCTGTAGAAGCCGGAAAAGCCGAGGAAATGGATTGTCCTCTGGAGCCTCCAGAAAGGAACACAGCTTTGCTGACACGTGATTTTAACCCAGTGAAATTTGTGCTGTACTTCTCATCTAAAGAACTGGAAGATTTGTAGTGAAACAATAAAATTTTATCAGATAAAATTTATGTTAAGACACTAAGTTTGTGGTAATTCGTTACAGCAGCAATAGGAAAATAATAAATTCCCCTAAAGGAGCTCAAGCCATAGAGGAAAAATAATAGTTGATGCTGTTTGGTGACATTTCTGCAGGCAAACAAATTATACAATAGAAAGAATCAGGAGCAAGAAGTCTACTAGATAGCAAGTAAGGTAGACCAGAATAAAGGATGAGTTACAATCCCCTGAAATGCATTGCTCCACAGCAAAGATATTTCAAAGGTTCACTGGTGGCCAAATTATTTTTAGTAAAATCTGGTGAAAAGAAAATGCAATAAAGCCAAGGACTTTGTGATAAATAATAAGCCAAGTTAAAGTAGAGAACATGAGATTGAGGGTCACCAGAAACCTTTCCTGTCTTCTCACCTGAAGCTCTATGGCTGGATTTGGTAAATACCACACTCCTGCATACAGGATTTCAAGTTAAATAGTAAACTCAGTTAGAAATACTCAACACCTTCTTCCCCCATAATAATTCCATGTTCTTCCTAAAATGCTTTCAGAATTTCCTTAAAAATTTCCTCAGGATGTCTCCTGAAATCATTTACCTCAAAAGGATGATTTCAAAGATTCATGATGTGTAAAAAAGAGCTTTATTCTTTAGTGGGTTCACTTTTAAAGGCTCTTTTAAATACCCAACTAAATGCTATCTGCTCATTATGAAACACCACATGGTCCCAGGCTCCTGACCCAGACGTACCCTTTTTTTCATCTCATTAGGAAGCAGAACAGTTCTCAAACATTGATTAGGAAACCAGAGGACTGTTTCCAGAATTATCACTGATGGTGTAACCTCGGCAACTCCTCTATCCATTCAAAATCTTAATTTCCATTTTAGTATAATTCTTTTCATTTTCTACTAAGAGGTCAAACAAAGGTTTTTGCACTTTCAGCAGCAGGCAATGTGGTAAACTAGGGAAATGCGTGATTTCAATACAGTTTCTTCAATTATTGCTTCTTAACAAACACCCCCCCGCAGCCTGCATATTAAAGCACGGTTTCAAACACATTTGTCCTTATGAATCAGGAACTCAGAACTAAGGTTCAGGATGGGTTCTGAAGTATGTGGTAAAGCTTTATTTATCCTCCAAATAAGCATGCACCTGTTACCAAAAATCCATGTTCTTACAGCCATAATTTTAAGAAGAGATTAAAGACTGAATCCCTTTTGTCAGTAGAAGGTATTGACAACAATAACAAACACTGAGTAAGATGATACTGTACTAAATTATAAATTGCAGTCATTTTAAGAGAAAGCAAGCTTAACAACAGGTTGCTTCAGGAGTGCTTCTCCTTGGGTAAAATAGATATAAAAAGTTTCTTCCTTTTTGGTCAAAAAGCGATCTTTCTACCTCTAATAACATTATAATCATCCTTTCCAAGAAGGCTGCTAATTCCAGAATGTAGGTGGGAACATATGCTTTGCTTTTATCTTTTACCTCAAGGAAACCTACATTTTATTTTCTCTGATGCTATATTTTTCTATCATAAGAATTGTCTATAATATAATATAATTTTCTACCATAAAATTCCCCCAAAATGTATATCAGATGTTTCTCAAGTGAGGAAAAAAATGCATACAAGAAAAAAAAATCAGAAAACTCAATGTTTTTGAGTTGCTGAGACCGATTCTAATTACCTGGGCAGTGGAAGAATTTATATGGGAAATAAAAACTGAAGAAGTCAACTTACTCAGTTCCGTCAATCTCTAATACTAATGGTCATAGACCATTTGAACATTTACATATAATATATTTTAATATACATTTTTGTCATACACTGTCTTGTCTTGTGAAAACTGTTGTATCTTAAGCCCCTAGTAGATTTTAAGCCTCATAAAGTCATTCCTATATCTTTTGTTTTTATTCCCCCAGTACCAGGACTGAGAGACTTTACACATTGCTGGTGTTTGGTGCCTAAATACTGAGATATTGAACACTTTGCAAAGCTTCAGCCTAAAAGATGTCTAATCAAAAATATGGACGGGGCTATGCCAGTGGCACAGTGGGTAAGTTTTCATGTTCTTCTTCAGCAACCTGGGGTTCACTGGTTTGGATCCCAGGTGCGGACCTACACACCACTTGTTAAGCCATGCTGTGGCAGGTGTGCCACATATAAAGTAGAGGAAGATGGGCACAGATGTTAGCTCAGGGCCAGTCTTCTTTAGCAAAAAGAGGAGGATTGGCGGCAGATGTTAGCTCAGGGCTAATCTTCCTCAAAAAAAAAAAAAGGACAGACTGGCAGATACATTGGCTGTCTACACAATATCCACTTTCCACTTCATTGTAATTTACAGAACCCTCTGTTTTTCAGGTTGGCTTTGAAGTAGAGCAGCCATATTGCACCAATAAGGCCAACCTCGATTCTGAGAGCCAGATGGTAAAGCTCACCAAACGCTAGAACAGCAGGCCTGGACATCCCTGACAGGAAAGGGGCTAGCTCTGCCTTGGACTAACTCCCTACTTCCTGTTATATTAGAAAATTAATTGCCATTTGGTTAGACCACCATGTAGGATATTCATTACGTGCAGTCAAGATCAGTCTTTGATGTCACACAGTTTACCACAGCGTTTGGGTTCAAGTTTCATGGTGGATTGTGCTGTGGAAGCATGTAACATTTTCTTAGCTGAAAGCATAAGCTTGTGTTCTCTAATTCAGCCTGATTCAGTGAATTTAGTCCAACATTCCATTGAGTCTGCAGTTTTCATAGTATCCTGCTCCTTCCTCAATCCAAAATAAAAAATAAAATTGGCTGCTTGAGTCATATTTTCATATTCAGCCAGCAGTGTTGACGTCATTCCTACACTTCCTCTGCATGATAATTTGAGTCACCAAAGGTCTACCTATGCCTTTTGGCATCAGCCGAAACTGCAGCAGCCAGTTCCATGATATAGGGCCTAGGCCTTCCCCAGTCTGTGGACAGAACCTATTTTTAAACATCCATCAATGTCCACCATGTGAGTGAACATCCCACAGGCGGTAATAACATGCTAGTAGTAATAACAAATAAAAAAGCCGATATGATGCCAGCGTAATGGTTTCCATCTCTGCTACCCGTGTGCTAGCTGCACTGTCCATGTACAAGTTCTTGGGCAAGTACGTAATCTCTCTGTACCTCACACCTGTCTGTATAGGGTTGCTGTGAGGTTTAAATTAGTTGATACATGCAAAACATATCACAATTCAGGTTTGGAAACCTAAAATAATACAGAATTGTTTTTATGGTAAAAATTCAGTTACTTCGATGTATTATTCATGGAGAACTTGTTTGTGTTTCAGTTAAAAAAGAAAACTAAAGCATGATCATTTTTAGGAAAAGATAAGCTAGAAGATAAAGACTATATTATGGTATTGTGATGATAATGTATTTGTAAGCGTATGCTCTCGTTTACTTGCTGCCTATGGTCATTCGAAAAGCATCTGTGGAATGCCTACCCTGCCCAGGAGTGGGAAAGGAGTCATCCTCACCATAGATTGGGTTATTCTGCCTGGAGACACAGAGAAGAGGGATATTTTTAAACCTAGTCAACTTTTTGAAATTGAATTTACATCAAAGATATCGAGGAACTTTGACAAAATTTTCTGTAAAGCATTAGAAATCATTAAAACAAACAACTATATGCAACACTTTTGGTTAATCTAGTTTATTCCTTAAATGGCCAAAAAAAATCAGAGACTAAATTGTCAAATACAAAATAGTTAACTTCCGGGTTGATGCTGATTATGACTGTTTTGTAATCCATTTGAAAAGCTGTAAAAAGAGACAATTTCTCATGTCACTTAATTAAAACATACTTTAAACTATTAAGACAAGCCTTTAGCTAACCATTGGGTTTCACTTGAAGTAAATCATAGCAATTAATGAGATGTGGAAAAAGAGGAAAATAAGTAAAATAGAATAACAGGATGATATGAGTCACCTATTTCAGGAGAAAATAAAAATTTTAATCATTAGTCATCTAGTCAATAATATTAATTTGTATTTCTTGTTATTTAGTGGAATATGCTTGCTTTTCGAGTTCAGGGATTTTAATGGCTTAGATTGCACGGTTTGGTTTTTAGAATTCCTTGGCAGAATGTAAACACGTTTCAACCTGACAGCTGCTTTAATATCCTCAAAAACCGGTATCAAAACACTTCTATATTGAGACTCATCACCATCGGGATAATTAGAAAGTAGTTGACTGTGTTGAGAATTCCACACGCCAAACGTGTCTGATGCAATGAGACATTTGATTTTTTTTCATGCAAATAAAAGAATTTTTAAAGGTAGCAATCGTTCATCACTTAAAAGAAGATCTTTTGGGGTGATAACTGGAAAACAACAAGTTGCCTCAAATGGATTTTAACTGATTTAAGAGAATTCTGAAGTTCAGAGTGTCAGAAATAAAAGAGCTCTTACATTTAAGAGAGATTCAATCCCAGGGGTTCTTAAAGTTTTAACAAAAAAATAACCTTCAGATTCTTTTCTTCCAACAAATATTTACTTAGAACTTTTAGGTGTAAAATAGAAACATACAAGTGCTAGTATAGAAGGCAGACAAGAACTCATGGACCCTCTTTTAAGAATATCAGTTAGGGACCGGCCCCGTGGCTCAGTGGTTAAGTTATCACATTCTGCTTTGGCGGCATGGGGTTGGCCGGTTCAGATCCAGGGTGCAGACATGGCACCACTTGGCAAGCCTGCTGTGGCAGGCATCCCACATGTAAAGTAGAGGAAGATGGGTACAGATGTTAGCTCAGGGCCAGTCTTCCTCAAAAAAAAAAAGAATACCAGTCAATTGCTCATCCCTCTCTCAGCTCCAACAAGTGTCTTTTTAGCACCATTTGAAAATGACTACAAGGTCAATATTTCTACAGTTGATTCTCATGATTTGTGGGAGTTATGTTTTATGAAGTTGCTGCAAATGCTAAATTAGCAAATACTGACCATAGCTCCTAGGGGAAATATAAAGTTAGGTTCCTATGAGCCTCTGATCACATTTTCAACAACCTATTGAATATAACCTTGTGTTTTTTTGTTTTTCTGTTTAAAGACACCTTATTTAATATGTCTTTCCTATAAAAATTAATTATATGCAGTATTTCTTTATAATAAAACATTAGCCAAGAAGGGTTTAACATTTTCCTGACCTTGGGCAATGTGACTGTAAATTTCTTTGGCTTTCAGACTCACAAAATGCTGTCTAATACATTTTTAAAAAATCAATTGTCCATTGCTTCATGACATACAAGAGATGTTACTTTAGCACTTTCTGGAGTGGCCTCACATACAGAGCGACATACTTTAACATCATTTTTACGGATATGCTGTATTATTTATTCATTTATATTGAGCTCATGGCCAACAGCATCACAACTCATGCCTGAATGAAGCTTACTAACACATGCATTTTCTGCTTAAGACATATCACAGCCTATTTGTGCTTGGGAACACTACACAGCATTTCCACACTATGCTTAGGGGCCATTTTAAACAGTGAAATCACCAACAAAAAGTACAAAATGTAAAAAACATGGGGCTAAATAAGCTGCAAAAAAGACCTTTGTTCACAATATGAGAGCTGAAACACAAAGGCAAAGATTTCTCTGTGTGCTTGGGGTGACTCAAATTGTTTGCCACTCTGCACACATCTGTGAATGATTGCAAATGAGCTATAATTGTTGATTTTTCAGTTACAAATAAATTTTAGCAAATGGCAAAATTCACAAATATTGAATCCATGAATAATGAGGATCGACTATATTTTGTAGAAATCAGGGCTCAGAGATGTTTAGTGGCTTTCCCAGGATTGCAAATTGAGTTGAAACGATGACTAAAGTCATTCAAGCATTCTAACTCCACCTCTTACCGCTACATCATAACTACCTCTTGATATTTCTCAAGAAAATGAAGAGTAATGTCAGAAATAATGGTGAATAAATAGGCAGCCAGTACAAGAGGAGAATTTAGAATGAAGCTAATTAAGCTTAAGCTTCAGGATCCCTCATTTGCATGGGCCTCATTGAGTGCTGGGAGTTGCTGAGAGTCGTAGAGTGTTCTAGTGGGAAGGAGAAGCCAGTTGCAATCAAGAAATATTTCTTTAAGTATTAAAATTACCAAAAGAGGTCTCAGAAATAAAGAATCTGAATTTTCAAGCCTTCACCTATTTGTAGCAGCTTTTTTCTAAAATCTAAACAAATACTTCTGTACCCAATTTTGTCTTTGAAACTTTGCACACTTTTTGATAAAGGGGACCTCAAAATTAGATAAGGTTGATGACCCTCGAAACCTGGATGCACTTTTGGGAAGTGCTTGGGAGTTGTATGTGAAAGAGGGAAAGTGGTCCTTTTTTACAAAAGGACCACCATGCTGGCTTCCCAGCTCCTGGGATGAAGCAATCGATTTACAAAACCCTTCTTAAAGTGAAATTATGTAACCTGGGAAGAAGAGTAACACTTCAGAGTAATTCATTTATCAAGCCCCTAGCAAAAGATGGAGCGCTGTAAAAGTATAACGAGGCACTTCTGTTGATGGGGAGAAGATGGTGCAGGAGCATGACTGCTGCCTTCAGTAAGTCTTGCACAGACAGAAGACTTAACGAAGTTAATAGATGCACTTCAGACGGTAACTAAGAAGGAGTAGAAGCTGTAGTGGTGATGAAAAATGTTTAACAACTAGCCCTAAGAAAAACCCTGGTTTGTAGTGTTTGCCAATTTTCATGGTGCTAAATTCTCCCACTCTGGCTGATTTCAAGCTACGGCATGATGTCATTGAACACAATTTTGGGAAGAAGTATGCACAATTGGCTCTCATCATCCAGGATAAGCCAGTTCTAGCACATCACTGGGAAGAAGTGAGAAATAGGGTGACCAACCATCCTGGCTTGTCTGCCACCGAGAAGCTTTCAGTGCTATTATCAGGCCAGTCCCAAGCAAACTGGGACAGTTAGTCACTCTAACTGAGAAGTGTGCTGAAAGAGGAATTGGATTATCACCTTAATTTACCTAGAGTTATCTCTTGCTACATTTATTTATGATGTTCATTCATTCATTTCTTCACTCATCAGCGGAAATTTAATGGAGTGCCTATTATGTACCAGGTAGTGTAGCTACAACAGGAACAAGACATATAGACAACTCCGACTGAATTTATAATCCCCTGAGATATAGGTAGGTAAATAGGTAATTATAATCCACTGTGACATAAGTGTTATAAAAAGAAAATTAAGGTACTATGGGAACATATGGAAGATTTCACCCAACCCCATCTTGAAGAGCAGATACAGTTTTCCCACTTTTTCTGAGTCTGCTGACCATTCTTTAAATTCAAGCTCAAGAGTCACCTTCAGGAAGCTTCTCTGGGCTTCTCCAACCCCCTCACTAATTTAGGTTAAGTATTCCCTGCTCTATGTCCTCATTAATTACTGGGGAATAAGAATGAAGGCAAAGACTCTATTTCAAAAGCTTCTTGAGTGACTTGAATAATAAACTGTAAAGACCAGAACTAAGAAATGGCAGCACTTTTGGATAAAAGAAAAGAGATTGGCTGTGAATAAGCTAAAAGGATTCCCAGATTTGCCAGAAATAAAGTACTGAAATCTTCTGGAGCTTAGAGTCCTCACTGATAAAATGAGGAGGTGATTAAAACAATATTCCTTAAGACATTTTGTAGATTGAAAATTCTATGGCAGGTACAAGACAAATAAAAAATACACATCATTACAAGTCATTTTGCCATGACATGTAATACCTTAGCCTTGGCAATGTTTTATTCTGCTGGGAAAATCCAAAGTTAATTTAGAAATTAATACTTTATTTAAGCAAAATTCTACCTGGTTAGAAAGCACATTTTTTGAATAATTTTTTAAGGACTTCACTTTTGGAGGAGATGATAATTAGACAGAAAAAATTCTTGGATTTATTATGGAATTAACTACATCTACATTACTATCAGTATTCTTAATAGCCACAAGTATAATAATACTTCTCTAGGTAGTGTGAGAACAAGGCAATAAAGTGACTTTTAAGAGCTTGGAAAGAAAAAAATCAAGTTGCCCTTTGAACTTTTAATTAGCAAAATTCAAACAACAGATGTGACTGACTATCCTGAGGATAAACCAAAGAACTGTCTTTAATTGTGTGACTTAAGAGTTTGAAACAACTAAAACTCCTGTGAATTTGATCTGGATGTAATTACAGGAAGACAGGTCTGAAATGTGTTTGCAGATAGTAACCAAAAAAGAAAGAAACCACACTTCATCCTGTCTGGAGAAAGAATGAACAGAAAGAGGGATGGCTAACCAGGAACTTGGAAAAGGGAAGCTGAAAGAGACAGAAATTGGTGATGTCTATCCAATGCTGTGCAGGGAAAAGAGTCACCGAATAGTTGCCTACTGTCGGGGAGGTGAAGAGGATTCATTGGATCTGTTGTGGCTCGAATAAGATATCTTTTACAAGAACCACCACACTCTTTATGCAACCACTCAACATTTATCATCACTGCAACCTGAAAATGGTTCAGACAAGAATCGTCAATGTATGATAAATCACGGGGGGATGTTTAGTGAGGAGAAATATGGTCTTAAAGTGTCTCCCCACAGATTGCTTATGAGTTCCAAGGGAAAAATAGTAGCTATCCAGTGGAGAAATGAAGAAACACCGTGACAGGTGACCAAAATTAATGTCACCAGTAAGAGGTACCTCCACATAGTATATCCTGAGAAGACTCTATTATCAGTAGTGACGTGTAGATTCAGGTCAGACACACATAACCTGAATCTAATCACGAGGAAACATCAGACAAACCCCAAAGGAGGAACATTCTCTAAAAAAAAGAAAGAAAAGAAAAAAACTGGCCTGTACTCATAAAAAATGTCAATGTTATGAAGGGCAAATAAAGGCTGAGGAACTGTTCCGGATTAAAGGAGACTAAAGAAACATGACAACTAAATGCAACATGTGATCCTTGACTGAAGGGGAAAAAATGTTAAGAAATTTATTATTAGAACAACTGACAAAATTGGAATATGTACGTGTGTGTATAGAAAGAGGATATTAAAAACAAGTAGCAAAAGGGTAAAAAATAGAGCCACCACATCCTACTGTATTTTGTAAATGAAGAAACTCAATTCTTCTTTACAAAGTTCTCTTGCCTATACCCTGCCTGATGCCAGAAAGGTGACGTGCTGGGAAGTGAATATAAGCATTTTGGTCATTAAAATGCAGGAATTTTCTTGCTGACTCATAGGTCAATAGGTTTTGAATTTAATTTTTGGTCAGTCAATTTACCTGAGTTCAATCAATCTGGGTATTTGCCTATGCAAAGGCTGAGAACTAAACCCTACATCATGGTGAATTTACCCACATACTGACCCCTGAAAGTTCTAGAAAACTGGCCAAATAGCATTCCCTGGATACATCCCTACTTGCTGCTGTACCTTGTGTCAACTCTTCCAATATTGCCAGGAAATTGTATAATATTTTATAACTTGAAGAACATCTTCACCGAGGTCACCTTTTCGACCTTCAGAAATCCTACAAAGAAAACTAAACAGATCTGATCCCTGTTTTACAGACCTGTCAACTCAGAGGCAGAAACCCTAAGTTGGCTAACTTAGTCGCATGGAATTCAAACACGAGTGTTTTAATCAGCATTTACCTGTTTACCTCATACAATAATACTTTTTCATTATACTCATCATTTCTGTTTAAGAAGATGAATCAGAAGCAGTTAAGATCAAGAAGCAAAAAAGGGTTAAATTGCACCTACTTATTATTATAGTAGAAAGGCAAAGTAATGTATTTTAAATGCTGTTTTAAGATCAAAAGATAAATCTCTGCTTACCTATGAATTACTTAGAAAATGTTCATAAATATATTTCTAGAAAACCAGCTCTACAGAATTTTCGCTTGGCTAGGGAAATATATTTTATATTTCCTACACTTCCAGAGCTCACACTGTTTGGATGGGAGGCAGCATGGATGGGAGCCTGGAGGCCTGAGTGTTAACGGCACTCTCTCTCCCCAACCAACTGGGTTACTCGTGGAAACGACAAATTGATCGTCTACATCCTCAGTCTACAAATTATTAACATTAAAATGTTGAGCTAGATAATTTCATGTCTTTTTCAGTTACAGCATTCTACAACCAAGAAGACATACTTTTTTCGATTCCAATTCTGGTCCCCTTGATGATCTGGGGTTTCACTTAAGTGATAACAACAACAAAAAGGATTTATTAAATCACCTAGTGGTAGGTTGTGCCAATATTCTAGACACATCAAAAAATATTTTTTTTTAGGAAAAAATAACAAATGGAGAAAGAGAATTGTGGAGATAGAATGAAAACACAATTTGGTCCGCAATTTAGGAAAATGAGTGAAAAAAGAAACTTTCAAATAACATCACTTAAAAGGTTAAAGTCTTTTATAAAAATAATTTTGGTTCATTACTACTTATTGAAAATAAATTATTTAAAATAACTAGGAGAAAAGAAATTTCCAGGCAATTGTCTCTACTCTTCATTAAAATTATGTGGCCCTAGAGAGATATCCCTAATAGAAATTTTACAGTTTCCTCTTGAAATGCTAAAACTAGCACATGAATTCATGAGCCAGGAAACCTTGAGAGAACAGAGGAGCCAATCTAGAGGAAAAACAACATTAAGGAATCTGAAATCTTTTTATAATTCCTTGGCATCATTTTAGCTCACAAAACACCCACTCAGGCTTATTGTCTGCAACAGATATTTTTATGATAGTATTTTTTGCAAGGAAAGAATATTAAACCTGTTTCTTAAGTCACTAAGCACCCTTCTGCTCTAAAACCACAGCTAGTCCCAAAGCATGCACAGCCATTTTGTTGTACTTTAAAATTTTTTTTCTACTGTTAATTCCTCTGCCACTATTTATCCTAGAGAAGAAGGAAGTGATGTAGAGATCATAGTTTCCAATGAAGAAAAAGATGGCTGGAGAGTGGGGTCATCTTCCTCATCTTCATCCTTCAGCCAATGTTTGTTATGTGTCAGACGCTTTTTCATGTATATCCTAATTTGACCCTCACAGTGACCCTAAGAGCTGAGCATAATTGTTATCCCCAAATCACATTTACTATACAAGAGAGAAAAAGGATGCGTGATGGTGTTATGGTCCTACGAGGTGAAAGAGAAGAAGATTGGGGGTTGGCTGCCATAGGGGAGAGGTGCCTTTTCTACTGTAGTGAGAAGGAAGAAAAGAGAATGTGTGCTGATGTGGTGAGTCACGGATGTTAGATAGGATTCAAGGGAGTTCCTCTCTGATTACTTCAACTTCTCCTGGAAGTGAGAGGCAATTTCATCTGCTTAGAATGAGAGGGAAGGAGGGATGGCAAGAGGTTTGAGAGCGAAGAGTTGGCTGAGTAAATTGAACAGAGAAATGTTATAGGGTTGGCAGGCAGTGCTGAAGGAACATTTGCGTTTGCTGATCCAGTCGTGAGCCGTTCTTAATGGATTCAGTTGTCTGGGTAGGTGAGTAAAGTTGCTTCAGTGTTGGGGTATCTAAGGCTCCGTCATTTGCTAACTATGAGATCTTGGGCAAGTAATTTACCCTCTATGAATCTTGGTTTCCCCATTCATAAAATTGGGAAAATAAATCCTCCCCTTATAAGATTATTTTAAGGATAAATGAGATTATACTTTTAAAAAAACACTTAAGATCCCTGGAATGCACTAAGGCTCAAAATTTATAGAAACTATTATTATTGTTATATTATATATTGCTTGATATATATTATGTATTGTTATATGCATAGTTATAGATATACTATTAATACTATTATTGTTATTATCACCATTGTTATATCTGATACCTAGTAGACATCTGAAAATACTGCTCTGTTGAAAGTCACATAATAAATATCTCTATGGGGATGGCCCGGTGGTGCAGCAGTGAAGTTTGCAAGTTTGGCTTCCCCAGCCCAGAGTTTGTCACTTTGGATCCCGGGTGCGGACCTATGCGCTGCTTATCAGGCCATGCTGGGGCGGGCGTCCCACATATAAAGTAGAGGAAGATGGGCACGGATGTTAGCTTAGGGCCAATCTTCCTCAGCAAAAAGAGGAGGATTGGCAGCAGATGTTAGCTCAGGGCTAATCTTCTTCTTAAAAGAAAAAAAGAATAAACATCTCTAGAGAATGATTAGAAGAACCATACCTATGAATCTTGAAAAGGAAATTTTAAAAAGGAAGCCAATTCTTATCAGTATCAATCTCAAGAAACCAAAAAATTACATGCATTCAAATCTTATTGAAAATAGAACCACATTCTGTTTTTTCTCTTTGAATTCCAAAATAGCTATCGGAATGGATTTGTTGAGTATTTGAACATATGTTTCTTCAAAGAGGTAGCCTCAAAGAAAAACAGTCTGACGGTGTTTCATGTTGGTGCATTTGATTTCATATATTTATAATTAATTAATGTTGTTATCACTTCCTTTTTGTTGTCGAACATTCAGGATTAGTTGGGCGTGTACAAACATGAAAGTCTTTTCCCTAGGGCATTCAGTGTAAGCTGACCCCCTCGGAGCCTGAGCACCAGCTCCCACACAGACTTCCTTTCAGTGTTCTTCTTTGTTTCTACGTGCAAGTAGTATATCTTGTGGCACTTTCTACTGGAGCCAAAATACGTCTCCTTTTCCCTCTACAAGACAGAGTGCTGAATTTCAGTGAGATAACTTTATCACTCGATTAACTGTTCCATTGCCTCAACTATGACCATGTAAAATATTTCGAGTTACACAATTAATAACCATCTGGAGAGCGAAAGAACAATCAGTAAATTCCTACGTTATCCTCAGTCTAAATGTCACATAAATATATTAATTGTTTACTTGGGTAGCAAACTATACCTTAAAGACACGTAAAAAAACATAAAACTACGTTTTAATTTCATGAGCATATCTGCATTTTGCAGTCTTGCACTTCGCTCCTCTAGAGCCATGCTCAGCCAACTTGAAAATAGCTGAGGATAGAATATTATGAACTATGATTTTTTTAAATTAGCATTTATTCATTGAAATTGAAGTGTGTCCGTATTCCTATACTGCTCTTTTCCTTTGGCAAAATTATGAGATCCATGCTTGCAGAAAAAGGCATCTGTGCTCTTCACTCAGGGTAATTTTCCCACTCTCCCCATCCTGCTCAACAGTCTGCAGCACAGATGCTAGAGAGATGCTAGATGACGCTAGAGAAAAAAAATCATCTTCAAATCTTATTTACCGTATCTTTTTGTTTGTTTGAACCACAGCTTACTCCCCATTCAAGCAGAGAATCTCCAAAATGTAGCCAACAGCTATAACATTAAGGAAAAGTTTCTCAAGACCGTTTGATCGTAAGTCCTGAGAAAGTAAGCACAACCGTCCCAGGGGTAGGGTCCATCAAGGACTGAAGATTTTCAAAGTTGTGTGTCCTGTCTCCTGCCTCGTTCCTATACCTTTCTCTTCTCTAGCATCTCTCAGATAGAACTAGCCATGCCTCTCACGGGAAGGTTCAGTTATCGATCAGAGTCACCCCTGACCTGCAGCAACCCCGCCTGAAGCAAGCGATCTCCATTAGATTTGCCTTTTATACCCTTTCCCTGAAAACATACATCACAGAGTATAATTACGAAACAAAACATTGTAATTGTCACTTTCTCAAGCCCAATAACGATTATAATTAACATAATTATAATTACAGACCAGTTTTACCTGTTGCCAGCTATATAGGCTTTATCGTCCATCATAGCTCCTCACTGGAATCCTAATCCTCTTTCCTACACTCCCTCACCAACTGTAGCCTGGTGGGGGGAGGTGCGTGGTTCTTTTTGCAGGTCTGGAACCAGAACCGTCAACCCATAGACAGCTCCTGGGATGGTGGTGTGCTAGCTGACTCTTGAGGATCAGCCATGATTTTGCCCCACTCTTCTGACTGAAAGCAAGAACTGAACATACATGGAGGCCTGACCCCAACGCTGTCCCTCTACAGCCAGCCTCTGCTGCTGGGTCAGTTCCATTGACCTTGCTGTTCACACCTCAGTACAGGCATCTCAGGCTGCCCTTTCTTTCCTACTTCATCACCCCTGCCTTAGCTACAAGTGAAGCCACTATGGAAGTGTTCCATGGAGGCTGGAAGAAAATCTTCATTTCTTCTCCAGTGTAAATTACGAGAGAATTCCCTCAAAGTGAACCAACGATATCATTACATATGTATGTAAATTATATAAATTTGAGACATAGAAAACATTTTGTTAATCAGGACTATAATTTTTTAACCTTTGAAGGTTGTTATGAGAACAAGGGTAAACTTTCTAATCATAATTTATAGCGAACTACCATGATTAAATTAATAGGACTTAGTTATTGCTATTGTCGTTATTATCTCCACCATCAACATTTTATAGACAGGCAGAAATTCAATTGCAAAGGACTATTTCTCTTGTGATTCCCAAAAGATGAAGAAACACAGGAAAATAAGAGGGCATAGTCAACTACCAAATTGAAAACTTTAAACCTCAATCGCTAGGGACAAAAATATTTTCTTTAGCCATAATGTGATGTACAAATTACAGTTTTAGCTATATGGATGCCATCGGAGGGAAATTTTGCTTTCATATCTTTTTTAACCAGAAGGTCATCATTATAAGAGGCTCCCTACAGAGGGATATGATTATGACTCTTATTTTGTTTTTGAATAATCACATATAGATGTTTCAATACATTTCCTTGAGATTTTTAAGTTAAGGTTTTCAAAACCTACTCAAAATATGTTTTTTTCCCCATCTTCCCGGTGCTTAGTGATTTCTTCCTCAATGCCCCTTTATGAATTGTTCACCTAGCAAAAGCCTTTTGAACAACTTCCCAGCAGTCAAAAGGCAAGGAGGATTAATTATCCACTCCGACACTTCAATTTGCATCCAATAAGGAATCTGGCAATGGGATGCCAGAAATATTTACAGGAAAATCCTGACATTTCTGACAGGTGGTGAAGGAAGATAATTTGGACTAATACAATCTTGTGAGAGTCTGATATCATTTGGATACATTAATTTAACGAAGTGTTGTGAGAGGTAAAGTTGTCTTCCTACAGCCAGCCATCTCTACGGCCCTTATTTAGAGAACTTTTTCTATCTGTCTAAAATGAGTTGTTCGCTCCAGTCTCAGAGTTAATGGGCAGATATCAGGACTTCAAGAACTGCTATTTAATTTGCAGTTAAATCATATCCTGTAGGACTAAGGTAGTAGACAACCTGTTAAAAGTTTATCGGGGAGCCAGTCCAGTGGTGTAGTGGTTAAGTTCGCATGCTCCGCTTCCACAGCCAGGGGTTCACAGCCGGGTGTGGACCTAGTACTGCTCGTCAAGCCACACTATGGAGGCATCCCACATAAAATAGAGAAAGATTGGCACAGATGTTAGCTCAGCGGCAATCTTCCTCAAGTAAAAAGAGAAGATTGGCAGCAGATGTTAACTTAGGGCCAGTCTTCCTCAAACACCCACACGCACACATACACACACAGAAAATGTTTCTGGGACGACAGTGTCTGACCCTCTTCATAAGACCAGGACAATGTTTTCTATGGGAGTCCAATTAGTCTTTATACTTAAGAAAAATTACTTTACTGTTATTATTATAGTAACGTTTGTAGAAAATTAAATTAATCAGATAAAGCATGTCTAGTGCTTAGTATAGTATCTAATACAAATAGACACTGCGTAAATGCTAAATATCTTCCCCCACCCTATGCTATTTTTTTGGTAATAGTCAATCAACATCTCTACTGTTTGCCTCTTACAGACTCTAGTCTATGATTAGCTAAGGGAACAGTATTGACTAACCCAAACAGAGATTAAAATCAAAGCTCCATTAACAGATTTAATATAAATAGACCCAAGAATTTGAAACATCTTTTCTCAAAGAGGAGATGATAACCTACCTCTTTGAGCAGAATAGGAGAAAACTAAATACACTTATATAAATAAACAAAGCCTTAAACAAGGAGCCCAATGAGATTACGTTTAATAAAGGAAGATGAACACTTTCCTATGATCGAATAAATGTAAATTGCTACCAGGTAAGTCTATTGCTTTTCTAACTATTCTCCTAAGGGGCTAACAATGTGAGGAATGACTTTCCAGTGGCCTTAGAAGTAAGAAATCAGGGGCAATAATGAATGATCTCAGCGGGAGAAACCAATTTTTTCGCCAGTCATTCATTGCGACTACAGCTGTCCTGGGAGATGACAGGACGACTTCCTTATTGCTCACATATGCGGTGCTAAGTAGAAGATATTAAGGTCAGACAGGCTCAAGCATTCATAATGCCTTCAGTGCTTTATCTCCTAATAAGAAATTCAAGACCTTTTCAGCTAACAGATAAATCCTAGGGAAGGATTATTTAAATTATTAAAGTGATTTTTTTTCCTGGTGTTTTTAAAGGAAGCTTTACTCAGTGGGTTGGATGAACTGGGAGTTATATTTGCTCCAATCAACTGTATTATTTCAATTATGAAAACTGGTGGCTTTCTCTCTAACCACTATGTGAAAGTGTCCAAGACTTTTATTCATAAGGCTCTTTATCCAAACTAAGAATTTGGGAATTCATTGTAAAAAATGCATAAATATGTTGGACCAAATTTTTCAATGGTCTCAAATAAACTTTATATGTTGGTTTTGTACCTGCCAAACTGACAGCTAAAATTACAACATTTAATTGTGGACAGGTCTAGCTAATCGCTCAACACAATAAAATGGCAAGTGATCATTTAGTACTTCATTTTTATAATAAAAAATAATTGCTTGTATAACAAGAAGGCACACCATGGTAGTTGGTCTATAAATTATCTTGCTACCCAGAAAGAAACAGGATATATGAAACAGAGCATCAATGTTGAGTGACAATCAAACTGATGTCTTCATGTCATGGGGAGAAAAATGTCATTATCTGAGAATTATTAAAGTATTACTATGAACCTAGCATTGTTCTATACTCTTTAGATGTGTTAACTTACTACATCCTCTCAACACTCTATTATTATCAAATTAAGTTTAAAGAAAATAAGGCCCAGAGAAATGAAGTAACTTGTTCACCGTCACACAGCCAGGAAGTTGTAAAGCCAAGATTGAAATCTAGACTTTCTGAATCCAGAGACTATATTTTTCATTCATTCACTAATTCATTCATTCATTCATTCATTCATCCATCCATTTCTGTGTTTGTGAATATATGTAGGTCTTTATGTTGAGTTATAATGTACATACAGTGAAATGCCCAGATATTAAGTGTACAGTGAATAGGATTTGAAAATGTGCACACCTGGGCAATCGTCTGCCCAATCAAGACAATTTCCATCTCCCCAGAAAGTTCCTTTGTGTTCATTTCTAATCATTTCTATACCACCACACCACCACCAGAGACAATTACTATTCTAGTTTCTAACACCACAAATTAGTCTTTCACGTTTGTAATCTTCTTATAAAGGGATAGTTACAGTATGAACTATTTTGTTTGTGGCATCTATCACTCAACATAATGTCTGTGAGATCCATCCATGTAGAGTTCCTTTTTCTTCTTATTGCTGGGTAATGTTCCATTGTATGGTTATATCTCAATTCATTTGTCCATTTTCTTGTTTCTTTTTATTGTTGAATAGTAGTCTCTTGTGTAGTTATACTCAGTTTGCTTGTTGATGGACATTTCGGGTGTTTTCAGGTTTTGGTTGTTACAAATAAAGCTGCTATGAACATCTTTATACAATTCTTTTTTTGAACATATTTTCTTGTATGTTGAGTAAATTCTTGCATGTGGAATAGAATTGCTGGGTAGTATATACTTAACTTTATAAGAAACTATCGAGGTGTTGTCCACAGTGGCAGCACCATTTTACACTCCCAGCGGCAGAGTGTGTGACTTCCAGTTGCTTCATATCCTCAATAATATTTGGTGTTGCAGAGACTGCACTCTTGCAAATTGATTCTGCTGAGAATACAAGATGAGATTATATATGAACCTATAAAAATTACACCTGGAATAATTAGCTTATGAAAATAGCTGGGACTACCTAAGCTTTGTGAACTATCCTGATGCCAAGCCTTTGTTTGACATCTATTGCTTAATCATCCACAAATTAATCTCTTATCCCTAACTATCTTAAAGAACTCATGACAGAGAATAGAAAAATGACAAAATTTGGGACCAAGTTATGGAGGACAATTTCAGAGTTATTTTCAAAGCTACTGACTTGCAGCTGTACAACATTTCCACCTCAACACTTTTTGCATAATGATAAAATAAAGCTCAAATCAACTGAGGATTAGAAAACTCATTCTAGGAAGTTCCGGAGTGGATAAGCAATCAATATGGCGTCAAGATATATGGGGGGGCCGACTCCGTGGCCGAGTGGTTAAATTCGCGCGCTCCGCTGCTGCGGCCCAGGGTTCGGATCCTGGGCATAGACATGGCACCGCTCGTCAGGCCACGTTGAGGCAGCGTCCCACATCCCACAACTAGAAGGACGTGCAAGTAAGATATACAACTGTGTACATGGGGTGTTTGGGGAGATAAAGCAGAAAAAAAAAAAGATTGGCAACAGTTGTTAGCCCAGGTGCCAATCTTTAAAAAAATAAAAAAGAATAAAAAAAAGATATATGGGGTAAAAATATACATTTGAAAGTTTTTGCCTCAGAGGGACACAACATGAATACTGATTATACAAGCAATTTGTTTAAAAATGTCTTTGACATAAGGAGGAAACTGTGTGGGTGTTCAGATTCCCACGAGGCTTTTGGTCATAGGTAATAAATATAACTGTCTCAAACTAGTGTTTGCTTTGAATACATCTAAATAAATTTGGCTAAAACATACACTTTTCCAATTATTTCATAAAGGAAATGACTAATAAATGAAGTTTTTTCTTAAATTCAACCAATTCTACCCTGTAAGAATGATACATTGATTCATGTAAATGGTTTTCTAATTGTGTCAGAAAACCTTTAGAAAACCACTATAATTTTTCTTTCCAAGGCTCAAAAGAACATAATTCACTCTGGTAGCAAAAATTTTGAAGTCAATTTGCAAAAGGCATCTTTGAATCTTCGTAATATCAGTGATAAAAATGTTTTTTCTCTTAATTGATCATATTGTAACATCTTTCCTTTCATAGAAAATAGTAACATTTTAGGGATCTTGTTAAAAATAATGTTTTCATCTTATACACCAAAAATTCCATAAGGAATTACCAAGTTTTAATGCATTGTATATACTATTCTTATCATTTGCTTCAAATTCTTAAGAGTACCAAGGGAATAAAAATAATAGACAGTTTCCTATAACTTTTGATGTTCTAGAATATGTCAATTTATATGATCATGCAAATAAGTTTCAGTATTTATTAATGGTGTTTTAACAGTGAATAGAGTTTAGTTAGCAAAATAGTGTTTCTGACCAACCAAAGAAGTAAGCCTATTTTAAATACCTGACTTGCTTTTTAAATTAGAAAACCTTATTTTATGTGCAGTATCCTGGGGCATTCACTGTACCAGCCTTACCCTATGAACCTTGCTAATTAGCCCCTAAAGGTTACAGCAATTGAATCGACAACTGCTTACTCAGATGAAACTCCCATTCATCATCTTTCTTATTTTCTTTCATCTATTCATATTCTTCTGTGGCCTTATTGACATTTATGGTTTCTATGCAGACCAT
Source organism: Equus przewalskii (assembly GCF_037783145.1). Classification (NCBI taxonomy): domain Eukaryota; kingdom Metazoa; phylum Chordata; class Mammalia; order Perissodactyla; family Equidae; genus Equus; species Equus przewalskii. The sequence continues at coordinate 80,401,629 of NC_091834.1, forward strand.
GTTTGGCACATACTATGGCATACGAATACAGAAAGCTTTTCTTTTTAGAATAATCACCATCCCTAGCCTGTATATGTTTGTGTGAATGAAATGTTATGAAAAGATAGTACAGACATTAACCTACCTTGGAATTACCTTTTTAGATCAGCCATCCTTCTAGAGCGTGGCTGCTAAGTGGTTATATTGTATTTTTATTTAATTACTGAACAGCCCTTAAAGATATCCCACTTTGAGGATTAATGGAGAGTTAAAAAAAAAATAATAAATAAGGCCTACACAATTTTCACCTCTTTCCCATACTAAAAATTCTACTTTTTTTTTGCTGGGAAAGACACACCCTGAGCTAACATCTGTTGCCAGTCTTCCTCTCTCTTTTTTTTTTTCTCTCAAAGCCCCAGTACATAGTTGCCTATTCTAGTTGTAGGCCTTACTAGTTCTTCTATGTGAGACACTGCAACAGCATGACTACTAACAGAGGAATGGTGTGTTTTCAAGCCTGGGAACCTAATCAAGGCTGCCGAACTGGAGCACACCAAACTTAACCACTAAGCCGTGAGGGCTGGCTCAAAATTCTACCTTTTTTTAATACACTGAGACAAGTGGAGATTTTGTTGATTTGCTCGCTTGTTTTTCTAGAGACAGGGAAGAATGATTTGCAGGGAATTGCTTTAGCAATCTTTGACAAGAGATTGAATGAGCTAGTGTCCTGTGTATACCAGGATATAACTCGTGGTTCATTGTTCAGATTAACCACCTGGGGGTCTTGGGTAAAGATAAATTTCTGAAGGCCATCCCTAATGGTTCTGATTCTGAATGACTGAAGTGAGACCCAGGGATCTGCATTTTTAGCAATCCCTCAAGTGATTTTCATCAGAGTGGTTAGCAACCATATTTGAAAATACTGATTTTTGTATTGGCCTCTTTAACAAAGTAGAGTGACCACATGAACTAACTGGCTAGAGGTGGATATAAGGGGCTGGCTTGGTGATGCCCAGGACACCATTCTTGTCCTCCATTTATTTCTGATTCACTTTCCCTTTGTTTTGCCTAAAGTTCACTCTTCTCTTGTATCTTGAGCAGAAGAGAGTAAGTTGTAAATGTCTCTGAACAAGTGCTATGTAGTAAAGTTAGGAAACAGAAAAAGAAGCACCCGTTTTGTGATAAGGAAGTGGTATGACTACTGGTGAGCGGATACACAGATATCTATGGAGGTAGGGGGAGAGATGCTAAAGATGAGAGAGAAGGCAGCACACACCCCACCTGGACTGGGCTGAATGGCAAGTAGCAAGGGGTATCAGCAGGGGAAGTCCAGTGGTTGTGAATTCTCCAATTGGGTTGCTACTCTGCACAAGTAGACAGAAAAATACCATACAAGAGGAAGGAGTTATGCTTCTACTTCTCATCACAGCTAGCATTTGACCACGATTTGATTTCTCCCAGACTTCACTTGGATTTCAGTTTCCATGACTGCAAAACCACATAAATATCATTGCTTTTAAAAATGGAGTGGTAAGTCCTTAAAATGATACTTTGGCCCTCTAGCTGTATCTGCTACCATCCCCTGATTTTCTTACTCCCAAGTTAATGCATCTGCCATCCAATTAACACCTCGTTTAACTGTACACCAGAGGCTTTGGATCCTGCACTCTATTTTGAAACAATTAGCCCTCCACTGAATAGGGTAGTGTGATTATAATTAGGTGGGAGGCACGAATAACTGTGGATTAAGCTTTTGCAAAAACCTCCTCAGTGGAAGAGGGGGTCAAAATAAACAGAAACAGATGAAGTGAGGATAAAGGCAACTCTCTTTTGAACTATGGGATATTTCGGTACACAATATTACTTACATTACTTATATTACTTTTATCAATGCGTAGCAGAATGGATTTCTGTATATATTACCTTCTCCCACACACAAAGTCTTCTAATGTTTCATTTGAAATTATTATCACATATTTTGGTCAAATGAAAACTTGCAAATAGCTCCACCTCTGAATTCCAATTTTACCTTGAGATGATTGGGATTATCTGTAATGAAAATACTATGGTTTTTAAAAATATGAACAATTTTTACATATAAATATGAATTTAATTTTCCCTGTAAGTTTTAAAATTCTACCAACAAAAAACACGTACTTATATTTTCACACCTATATGGACTTCTTTATTCTAAACTTTTTTCATATTAATCCTTTCTAGAATAGTGTTTCTCAAACTTTACTGTGCATAGCAATTGCTTGGAGATGTTTTTAAAATGCAGAATCCAATTTACTAGGCTTGGTGTGAAGCGCTTAAGTTGACATTTCTAACCAGCTCCTGAGCGATGCTCATGTTGCTGGTTCAAGGCCCACACTGTAGCAAGGCTCGTCTAGAATCTCTCTCTTAACTAGCCAAGATAAGTCTTCATCGAAGAGACATATTCTTTCCTAATTCAAATTTTATATTTGTGAATTACAAATTATCATTGGAACAGAGCTGAGACCAGGTTAACACAGCAGAAACAGATACTCTCTAGTCCTTTGAAAGTTTCTAAACGTTACAACACATAGTATCTTCCACTGACTTCAATTTTTTATGGTGATCTATGTGAAAAAGATTACTCTTGCCATTTCAGATGAGATGTTTAATTAGTATTCATTAAGGAAATACAAATAACTTGACCACTCATCCTCTCACTTCCAATCTGTAATCATCTCAACAGCAAAAACCCGTAAAATATTTATTTGATCACTGAGGTGCAGAAATGAGTGAAGATAGGCCCTTTTCATGCCCTTAAATTTTCTAGTAGTCAGCACACAAAGAAGTCTTCTCTAGAGAAGCAGTAGCTTAAACGTGTTAATGTGTAAAGGGTAAGACACTTGGCTTTGTTATTTGGCTGATATAGAAAATAAGTAGCAAGAGAGAGAGAAAAGAGAAATAGCTCATACAGGGTCATAAAAAAAAGCAGGAAAAAGAAAAAGAGGAAGAGTGAAGAAGAGAAGCCAAAAATGAGAACCAGTGAAACAGAAAACACTGGGGGTTTCTAAGCCCATGGGGCCCATATAGAGGCGCTGTAGGAGCTGTAGGGATTTAAAAACTATGCCACTTTCTCCGTCCTGGAGAAATAAAGAAGCAAGGGGAAAAGCTGGTTTATTCAGTGATCAGGAGAATTTAGAGACAGTGCCTAAATTTGATTTGGAAGTGAAACAGTGAAAATCTAAGAAGACATAGTTCAGAGAAAACCAAGAAAACACAGGGCTTTAGCTGGGGAGAGGCAAGACTTCAGCGACTGGCAGAGGCTTCCCAGCCCTGAGAATGCCAAACAGGAATGACCCGGTGCTGGCCATCCCGGGACCAAGCCAACCCTGTATCAGTGTACCATCACGTAATTAATTCTCAGAAAATTATATCACTGATACAGTGATGTAATTTTGTGCAGGAAGAGACATCCAGTATCACCCAGTCTATTTCTTCTGGTTTGTAATTTAGTGACCTAGTTCTCCAAAAAGCTAAGTGACTGCTCCAAGCTCATATTTAAGTCAGAGCTGATTCTGAAACTCAGTTCTCCAGACTCTTAGTTCCTACTTGTGCCACAACATCAAATACCCCTGAATTGTGCTCCACTCGGGCATGAGATGAAAGCAGAGGGAGGATTAAGAAGAGTAAACCACAGTTGAAGTGAACTCATCCACAACCCCCCTGCTTACTGTGTCTTGGAGCTGACCCAGACAAGATGGCCTGACCTGGCCCATCGTCTTAGTGTGGCCTTCAGTGCCTACAAGGCAACTGTGATTGAAGAAATAGAAATACAATACTTATGATGTGCTTCTATCATCCTCTTTTTCACCAAGATCCCAATCAAGTTTTAAACCATTTTACACACTTGCAAGAGTGACATGTTAATTTATATACGTAAACCAGCTTTGCTATTGTTGAGCAAAATTTTCCTTTTCAAAGACTTCTTTAACAGCATGATCAACATTTTGATAGCAAAGATATGGTTTTCATTTCACAGAACATTCTTATTTGCGGGATAAATTTTAATATATGAACAACTTATGGGCATTCCAATCAACTCAAAAAGCAAAGCCTTGTTCTAATATTCTATGAGACACTGTGGATGAATGAGGGCATATTTGTTGGTTCCAACATTTGCTTCCCCAAATAATAAAAAACTGTACTTATTTTGGACATAGTTATAACAGAAGGGTTAAATTATAGATGAGAAAAATTTGAGGCAAATTTTTTTCCCAAAAGACAAAAGTAATTTTCACCAATAGCGATTAATTAAGTGCATGTAAATTCAGATACTAAACCTTAAAGTACATTGCAGCCTGAATTTTCTATTCAACTTATGGGGTAACTGACTAGAATTAAAGAAACTACAAACTTTAGAACGGCTATTGTTTGGCAGTCAAGTTGTGGTGAGGATATCTCTCCATATACGTACTAACGACCTCTTATTTTAATAAAATGATTTCATATACTTTCCCTCCATTAGATTCTCTGAACAACCAAATCCTCTGTGGAAGATATTATTATTCAACACTTAGACTCAGAGAATTAAAGTGGCCTAAGTGACAGAAGTATCCTGGACATTTTCTCACTATACTCTTTTGTGAAAACTGATAAATGCGCTAGGATATTCAGTTTATAGACTAAAAACAACCAACTCTCACAAATGTCAAATTTTCTTTCCTGTACTAACAGGCAGAAATTTATCCTTTAGATTTTTCCATGAAATAACCAGCTTTTTGGAAAGATAAAAGAAAAATACTAATGTTGACAGCTAGGAAAGCATTTATAAAAACTAGGAAAGAATAAGCCACAAGTTTAAAAGGAACCAGACATATTGAGCTTCCCCCACAAACACATGGGAGAATCATTTATCAATTATATTAACCATATTCTGCTGCAGAGTTCCAAAGGGCAATGCCATTGGAAAAGAAATAACTACACATTTGTAAAAAGCTAGTAACTATGAGACAAAGAGCAGCCTAGGGATTAAAGACGTACTCTCTGGAACCAAAGCTCTGGTTTAAATCCCACTATTGTCACTATCTATTGACCATGAACAAGTTACTACACAGAAAATAAGAGTACATACCTTGCTAGGCAGAATAATGTCTCCCCAAAAGATGCCCCATCCTAATGGCTGCCACCTGTGACTATGTTACCTGACATGGCAAAAGAGACTTGACGGATGTGATTAAATTACGGATCTGGAGATGGGAAGATGATCCTGGATTATGTAATCACAAGGGCCCTTTGAAGACGGAAGCAGGAGTGTCAGAGGAGATGTGAAGGCAGAAGCAGAGGTCGGAGTGATGCAGATTCATGAGCCAAGGAAGGTGGCTCATGAAACAGGAGAAAGGCAAGCCACTAGACACATAAAAACACAAGAAAATGGATTCTCTGCTAGAGCTTCTAGAAGGAACACAGCCCTGTTGACAACTTGCTTTTAGCCCAGTGAAACTGATTTCTGACCTCCAGAACTGTGAGAAAATAAACTGTGTTGTTTTAAGCCACTAAATTTATGGTAATTTGTTGCAGCAGCAATAGGAAAATAACATACTACCTCACAGGGTTATGGATGTAGTAAATATACACTCAGCTCTTAGAATGGTGCCTAAAGCCTGGAAAGTACTATGTAGCATCAGCTATTATTAACATAAATCAGATTATTTTGCTTCTCTGTTTAAAACTCTGCTGTCTTCCCTTTAACCTGTGAATGAAATTAATTTGCTGAATTACGTCCTCTAAAGTTTTTATGTGCTTCAGCTCCTGCTGGCCTGTCAGAACCTTTTGCTGCCATCTTCCTCTACACTCGGCATGGACCAGCCACACAAACCTGCTTTCACTTCTTCCATAAGTCAAGTGCCTTTAAACCTCAGGGTTCTTGTAACAGCTGTCCTCACAGCATGGAGAGTTCTTTCCCTCATGTTTAGCCCAGGTAAATCCTACCTACATTTCACATTTATTAAAATACCTTTTTGTCCTCAAAAAGGCCTTTTCTGAAAATAGAAATTATCTGAGAATATACCATTCTTTCAATGGCCAATAAGCACATGAAAAATGCTCATATTGTTAGTCATCAGGAAAATGCAAACCAAAACCACAATTAGACACCACTGTATACCAACTTGGAGGGTTAACATAAAAAAAACAGACAATAACAAGTGTCAGCAAGGATGTAGAGAAATTGGAACCCTCATACTATAATGTTGATGGGATTGTAAAATGTTGCAGCCACCTTAGAAAACATTTTGGCAGTTTTTCAAAGTGTTGGACATAGAGGACCATATGATCTAGCAGTTCTAATGCTAGATATAAACACAAGATAAATGAAAACGTATGTCCACACAAAAACCTGTACATAAATGTTCACAGCAGAATTATTCATAACAGCCAAAAAGAGTTGACAGCTTAAATGTCCAATGACTGATGAATGGATAAACAAAATATGGTATATCCATATGATGGAATATTACTCAGCAATAAAAAGAAATGTACTGATACATGCTACAACGTAAATGAACTTCAGAAACATTATACCAAGTGAGAAAAGCCAGTTACAAAGGCAACATGTTGTGTGGTTCCATTTATATGAACTGTCCAGAGTAGAGAAATCAGTAGGGGCACAAAGTAGATAAGTGGTTGCCAGGAGATGGGAAGTAGGGATTGCAGAGTGACTGCCATTGGATACTGGAGTTTCTTTTTGGGATGTCAAAATTAATCTCAAATTCTGGTGATGGTTGCATAACTCTGTGACTATAGTAAAAAGCAATGAATTGTATACTTTAAAAGGGTGAATTTCATAGTATGAGAATTATCTCTCAATAAAACTGTTATTTTTTTTAAGATTTAAATATCTAATATCTAAATATAATTTAGATGCCATTCTGTATCATGGGAGCAATTAGCATAATTTGTAATTACCGTGAGGTCTAAAAAGGCCAGTACCACATCTGATTTTTCTTCCTTGCTAGGTTGTATCACTTCTGCCTCTTATTGTGCCAAGTATGTGGTAAATGCTCGATATCTGCTAAAGAAATGAAAAGGATTCTGATTGGTCTGTGTAAATGGCAAGATCATTAGGAAAGTGGCCATCAGTTTGTGCCTAAATGAGGAAACTAAAGGTAACCTTGAAAACCAGCTCTATTTCTACTTCCTTTAAAATCAAGTTCATTTGGAGTCCTCTGACTCCTGTAGCAACCAAGGTTATCCACAATGTTCGTGTGTGAACTAGCTTTAGAGAAGCATAGAATGTTCCTTATGGTCAGAGAGTAATTGGGAGCATCATCATCTTCATGACGCTACTGATGAGTCAGTCCATTAGGGCCTCAATCTTCTGGCAGAGTTCCTGATCTACAGAACACAGAAATGGCCAGGTCTTTGCTATTCATCAAGGTATCCTTTGTTCTTTCACATCTTTACTCATTCAGCATTTATTGCACGCACCGTTTTCTGGGTGATAAAAATTAAAACCACTATAGATGCCCTTGAGAAACCAAAAAGTGTCAATGGGTGACAGATAAAGGATTGAGATCCATTTTGTAATAGGGTGTCCTATTAGAGTGTGGAGGGAAACACGTGTAGAGAAACATCTTCGTAATTTTGCCATATCTGCTGTGTAATTCCAACCCAACATAGTATCCAGTACCATTCATTTATGATTTAAGACATTTTCTTAAAAGCCTACTTTGTGCAAGGTACTGTTCTGTAGGAGACATGTCAACAAAGAAAAATGACAAAAATTCCTGCCCTCGTTGAGCTTACACCGCAATGATGGAAAGTGAGTCAAAAGAGTCAATAAAGGAGACTGATTCCAAGATGGCGCCGTGAGTAGTCCTCTTTGTCTCTCGCCCTTCGAGTCTACAATTATTTGGACACTTATCGCTTGACAAAGGATATCCAGACAGCATCTCAGGACGTCTGAGACACCCACGCGACTATACATCGGAAGGCGGACGGACTTTCCTCCGGGAGGATGTGGAAATAGGTGAAAACTCTCCGACCCCGACGGGCAGCCTAGTACCCGCAAGCGGCTTTCTTCCAACGGACGCCCCCAGAGGATCCACACACATCTAGGGCAGGAGCGAGAACACAACAGAGGAGCGACGGTGGAAACAGGTGACCAGAACCCTACTTAAACCCCCCGCAATTACTCCTAAACACAGAAGGAAACTTTGGAGTTGCACACCTGAGCCCGCGGGGAGAGTCTCTCCCCGCCATTGGCGGGGAGACCCGGCCTGGTGCTCGGGGCGCCCGGAGGGTCCCAGAGAGACGCCCGCCCCGGGGGACTAGGGATTGCCGGAGATCTCGGAGAGGACCGGGGCGGGGGAACTTTCAAAGGCGGGTCCGGCGACCCGGTGGGGAAGCGCCGGAGCTCCGCCAGGCAGCAGACAAAACTCTCTGTCTGCCGGTAGCAGAGGGGCCACGCTGAGCACTCAGGGCTCCCGGCAGAGGCCCGGAGAGAAGCCCAGAGGGCGGGGCGACCCCCAGCTGCCGTTGCCCGCCCCGGGGGACTAGGGATTGCTGGAGATCTCAGAGAGGACCGGGGCGGGGGAACTTTCAAAGGCCGGATCGTCGACCCGGAGGGGAAGCGCCGGAGCTCCGCCAGGCAGCAGACAAAACTCTCTGTCTGCCGGTAGCAGAGGGGCCACGCTGAGCACTCAGGGCTCCCGGCAGAGGCCCGGACAGAAGCCCAGAGGGCGGGGCGACCCCCAGCTGCCGTTGCCCGCCCCGTGGGACTAGGGATTGCCGGAGATCTCGGAGAGGACCGGGGCGGGGGAACTTTCAAAGGCGGGTCCGGCGACCCGGAGGGGAAGCGCCGGAGCTCCGCCAGGCAGCAGACAAAACTCTCTGTCTGCCGGTAGCAGAGGGGCCACGCCCAGCATTCAGGGCTCCCGGCAGAGGCTCGAACAGAAGCCCAGAGGGCGGGGCGTCCCCCAGCTGCCGTTGCCCGCCCCGGGGGACTAGGGATTGCCGGAGATCTCGGAGAGGACCGGGGCGGGGGAACTTCCAAAGGCAGGTCCGGCGACCCGGAGGGGAAGCGCCGGAGCTCCGCCAGGCAGCAGACAAAACTCTCTGTCTGCCGGTAGCAGAGGGGCCACGCTGAGCATTCAGAGCTCCCGGCAGAGGCCCGGAGAGAAGCCCAGAGGGCGGGGCGACCCCCAGCTGCCGTTGCCCACCCGGTGAGGCTAGGGATTGCCGGAGATCTCGGAGAGGACTGGGGCTGGAGAGAGTTCCAGAGACCCAGCTTAGTAGCCTAGGGGGAAACCCTACAGGCTCACAGAAGCCTTAGGGAAAGCCTCTGCACAGCATCAGTAGAAGGCACCCAGCCGCCAGCCACAAGGCTGGAAGACCCCAGGGCAAAAGCAGCATAGCTAGGTGTACTAACCACAGACTGTAGAAGATGCCAATAGCTCTCCTGCGACCCATAGAGGACAAGTGAGATTTGGTGGGTGCCGACAGCAACCGAGCGACAAATAAAAGTGATCCCACCCCTGGCCACTGGAAAAGCCCATAACACCGTTGCAGACCCCAAGGAGAGAGCGCATCTAGGTGGGCAACAACAGTAGGCACCTGCAGCCTGAAGCCCCCCGTGACGGCCCCCACGGCAGAGGAGGGAATCCAAAGGGCCACTGTGGCTACGAAGAGGGGCCCAGGCCCAGTTAGCAACTACGGACAGGGTTCCTGGTTGGTGAAGTATAAACAGCTGCTCCCCCCACCGCAGCAGCTGAAACAAGTGAAAGGAGCAACTAAACTCTATCTCCATGCGGAGGCACAAATCAACATCATCAAGCAATATGAAAAAATACATTAAATCTCCAGAACAGAAAGAAAGTAACAAATACACAGAAATCAATCCCAAAGAAAATGAGATATATAACCTAAATGATGATGACTTCAAAACAGCCATCATTAAAATACTCACTGAGTTAAGAGAGAATTCTGACCGACAACTCAACGAGTTCAGGAGCTATGTCACAAAAGAGTTTGATACGATAAAGAAGAACCAAACAGAAATACTGGAAATGAAGAACACAATAGAGGAGATTAAGAAAAATCTAGATGCTCTGAACAGTAGGGCCGATAATATGGAGGAAAGAATTAGCAATTTGGAAGATGGCAATATAGAATTGTTGCAGGCAGAGGAGGAGAGAGAAGCAAGACTTAAAAGAAATGAAGAAACTCTCCGAGAATTATCAGACACAATTAGGAGATGCAACGTAAGGATTATAGGTATACCAGAGGGAGAAGAGAAGGAGAAAGGGGCAGAAAACCTATTCAAAGAAATAATGGCTGAGAACTTCCCAAATCTGGTGAGGGAGATGGATCTTCAGGTGACAGAAGCCAATAGATCTCCAAACTTTATCAATGCAAGAAGACCAACTCCACGGCATATAGTAGTGAAGCTAGCAAAAGTCAACGACAAGGAGAAAATATTAAGGACAGCCAGGCAAAAGAAACTAACCTGCAAAGGAACCCCCATCAGGCTATCAGCAGATTTCTCAGCAGAAACTTTACAGGCTAGAAGAGAGTGGAATGATATATTCAAAAATCTGAAGGACAAAAACCTACAGCCGAGAATTCTCTACCCAGCGAAAATATCCTTCAAATACGATGGAGAAATAAAAACTTTCCCAGATAAACAAAAATTAAGGGAGTTCATTGCCACAAAACCTCCTCTTCAGGAAATCCTCAGGGAAACCCTCATTCCTGAAAAATCCAAAAAAGGAAAGGGGCTACAAAACCAAGAGCAGAGGAGATAAGTAGAAGGACAACAACAGAGAGTAGCAGCTCTACATCAGAACAGATTAAACCATGGGACGAGAAACAAAGGAAACTGAAGAAAACCGGAAAACAAGACACAAAATGGTAGTGGTAGGCCCCCACGTCTCAATAATCACTCTAAATGTAAACGGATTGAACTCCCCAATGAAAAGACACAGAGTGGCAGGATGGATCAAAGAACAAGATCCAACAATATGCTGCCTCCAGGAAACACACCTCAGCCCCAAAGACAAACACAGACTCAGAGTGAAGGGATGGAGAACAATACTCCAAGCTAATAATGAACAAAAGAAAGCAGGTGTCGCTATACTAATATCAGACAAGGTAGATTTCAAAGCAAAACAGATAAAGAAAGACAAAGAGGGACAGTATATAATGATAAAAGGGACTCTCCACCAAGAAGACATAACACTTATAAATATATACGCACCCAACACAGGAGCACCAAAATTTGTAAAGCAACTCTTAATAGAACTAAAAGAAGACATCAACAACAATACAATAATAGTAGGGGACCTCAACACACCATTAACACCAATGGACAGAACATCCAGACAGAAAATCAACAAGGAAATAATAGAATTAAATGAAAAATTAGACCAGATGGACTTAATAGATATATATAGAACACTTCATCCAAAAACAGCAGGTTACACATTCTTCTCAAGTGCACATGGAACATTCTCAAGGATTGACCATATTTTGGGAACCAAAGCAAACATCAATAAATACAAGAGAGTTGAAATAATATCAAGCATCTTTTCTGATCATAACGCTATTAAACTAGAAATCAACTACAAGAAAAAAGCAGAGAAAGGTGCAAAAATGTGGAGACTAAACAACACGCTTCTCAACAAACAATGGATCATTGAAGAAATTAAAGAAGAAATCAAATATTATCTGGAGACAAATGAAAATGAGAACACGACATACCAAATCATTTGGGATGCAGCAAAAGCAGTCCTAAGAGGGAAATTCATCGCAATACAGGCTCACCTCACTAAACAAGAAAAAGCTCACGTAAGCAACCTCAAACGACACCTAACAGAACTAGAAAAAGAAGAACAAACAAGGCCCAGAGTCAGTAGAAGGAGGGAAATAATAAAAATAAGAGCAGAAATAAACGATATTGAAACAAAAAAGACAATAGAAAGGATCAATGAAACAAAGAGTTGGTTCTTCGAAAGAATTAACAAAATTGACAAACCCCTAGCCAGACTCACCAAGAAAAGAAGAGAGAAATCGCAAATTAATAAAATCAGGAATGACAGAGGAGAAATCACAACAGATACCAATGAAATACAAGAGATCATAAGAGAATACTATGAAAAACTATATGCCAACAAATTGAACAACCTGGAAGAAATGGACAAATTCCTAGACTCCTACAATCTCCCCAAACTGAATCAGGAAGAAATGGAGAATCTGAATAGACCAATCACAAGTAAGGAAATAGAAACGGTAATCAAAAACCTCCCCAAAAACAAGAGTCCAGGACCAGACGGCTTCTCTGGAGAATTCTACCAAACATTCAAAGAAGACTTAATACCTATTCTCCTCAAACTGTTCCAGAAAATTGAGAAAGATGGAGAACTCCCTAACACATTCTATGAAGCCAACATCACTCTGATCCCCAAACCTGACAAGGACAACACAAAGAAGGAGAACTACAGGCCGATATCACTGATGAACATAGATGCAAAAATCCTCAACAAAATTTTGGCAAACCGATTACAGCAATACATCAAAAAGATTATACACCATGATCAAGTGGGATTTATACCAGGGACACAGGGATGGTTCAACATCCGCAAGTCAATCAACGTGATACACTACATTAACAAAATGAAAACCAAAAACCACATGATCATCTCAATAGATGCAGAGAAAGCATTCGACAAGATCCAACACCCATTTATGATAAAAACCCTCAGTAAAATGGGTATAGAAGGAAAGTACCTCAACATAATAAAGGCCATATATGATAGACCCACAGCCAACATCATACTCAATGGACAAAAGCTGAAAGCCATCCCTCTGAGGACAGGAACAAGACAAGGGTGCCCACTTTCACCACTCCTATTCAACATAGTTCTGGAGGTGCTGGCCAGAGCAATTCGGCAGGAAAAAGAAATAAAAGGAATCCAAATAGGTAACGAAGAAGTAAAACTCTCGTTGTTTGCAGACGACATGATCTTATACATAGAAAACCCCAAAGAATCCACAGAAAAACTATTAGAAATAATCAACAACTACAGCAAAGTAGCAGGGTATAAAATTAACGTGCATAAATCAGTAGCATTTCTATACACTAACAATAAACTAACAGAAAAAGAACTCAAGAACTCTATCCCATTCACAATCGCAACGAAAAGAATAAAATACCTTGGGATAAACTTAACCAAGGAAGTGAAGGATCTATACAATGAAAACTACAAGACTTTCTTGAAAGAAATAGGCGATGACATAAAGAGATGGAAAGACATCCCTTGCACATGGATTGGAAGAATAAACATAGTTAAAATGTCCATACTACCTAAAGCAATATACAGATTCAATGCTATCCCAATCAGAATCCCAAGAACATTTTTCACAGAAATTGAACAAACAATCCTAAAATTCATATGGGGCAACAAAAGACCGCGAATTGCTAAAGCAATCCTGAGCAAGAAAAACAAAGCCGGCGGAATCACAATCCCCGATTTCAAAACATACTACAAAGCTACAGTGATCAAAACAGCATGGTACTGGTACAAAAACAGGTCCACAGATCAATGGAACAGAATTGAAAGCCCAGAGATAAAACCACACATCTATGGACAGCTAATCTTCGACAAAGGAGCAGAGGGCCTACAATGGAGAAAAGAAAGTCTCTTCAACAAATGGTGCTGGGAAAACTGGACAGCCACATGCAAAAGATTGAAAATTGACCATTCTTTTTCACCACACACCAAAATAAACTCAAAATGGATCAAAGACCTAAAGATTAGGCCTGAGACAATAAGTCTTTTGGAAGAGAATATAGGCAGTACACTCTTTGACATCAGTTTCAAAAGAATCTTTTCGGACACTGTAACTCCTCAGTTGAGGGAAACAATAGAAAGAATAAACAAATGGGACTTCATCAGACTAAAGAGCTTCTTCAAGGCAAGGGAAAACAGGATTGAAACAAAAAAACAGCTCACTAATTGGGAAAAAATATTTACAAGCCACTTATCCGACAAAGGGTTAATCTCCATAATATACAAAGAACTCACACTGCTTAACAACAAAAAAACAAACAACCCGATCAAAAAATGGGCAGAGGACATGAACAGACATTTCTCAAAAGAAGATATGAATATGGCCAATAGACACATGAAAAGATGTTCATCATCGCTAATCATCAGGGAAATGCAAATCAAAACTACACTAAGATATCACCTTACCCCCGTTAGATTGGCAAAAACATCCAAAACCAAGAACGACAAATGTTGGAGAGGTTGTGGAGAAAGAGGAACCCTCATACACTGTTGGTGGGAATGCAAACTGGTACAGCCACTATGGAAAACAGTATGGAGATTTCTCAAAAAGTTAAAAATAGAAATACCCTATGACCCAGCCATCCCATTACTGGGTATCTATCCTAAGAACCTGATATCAGATATCTCAAGAGTCCGTTGCACCCCTATGTTCATTGCAGCATTATTTACAATAGCCAAGACGTGGAACCAGCCTACATGCCCAGAAACTAATGATTGGATGGGGAAGATGTGGTATATATACACAATGGAATACTACTCAGCCATAAAAAAAGACGAAATTGGCCCATTCACAACAATGTGGATGGACCTCGAGGGTATTATGTTAAGCGAAATAAGTCAGTCAGAGAAAGACGAACTCTACATGACTCCACTCATAGGTGGAAATTAGTATATTGAGAAGGAGATCTGATTGGTGGTTACCAGGGAAAAGGGGGGGTGGGGGGAGGGTACGGAGGGGGAAGTGGTGTACCCACAACATGACTAACAAAAATGTACAACTGAAATCTCACAAGGTTGTAATCTATCATAACATTAATAAAAAAAA